>NC_136063.1:2066301158-2067585367 GCF_964261635.1 Lissotriton helveticus
AACTTCCGGGGCAGGCATAGGTTTCTGCCACACTTCCAAAATTGACTCCGTCATTGCCTCGTGGAATGGGAGCAAAGGCTCTACCACTGAAGGAGAGTGCAAAGCTTCGGTCAGAACGTTAGACCTGACCTTTGCCGTGGGCAACTGCAGATCCAACAGGTCAGCAGCCTTCCTGATAACAGTGTGGCACGGAGCCACGTCTTGAGAAGGCATTGCCTTAGGGGAAGAAAGTTCCAAACCACTGGCCTCCCGAAGACCCTCAAAGTCATCCACAGAATTAAGGTTTTCACCCTCCTCAGCTTTCTCCTTCTGTTCCTGGAACTTCTCTTCTTCCAGGAGCCTCTGAGCCTGCCTCCTGGAGCGTATCTACGGAATCGGCGCCGCTGGTTACTTCGGCGCCGAAGGAGGTCCCTCAGTAGTGGCCAGCAGCGCCACACAAAACCGGGATGGCGTTGGCCCAAAACTAGACAAGCTGGAGATTGCGGGATCGGTGTCAAGAATCCTGGTGGCTGGAGATGCCATGATGGAGTCATCAGCATGAAGGACATGAATGGTGCCTGGACATAACGTTGGGGTATGCCCAAATTATAGGAGAGTAGACCCACGCGGCCAGAAGCCACGCTGGATGGGTTAGCCGATTTGACAAACATGCCAAACCTTGCATTAAGATAATGCGACGGTTGCACACCTGGACCCGGAAAAGGTGGGTATAGATCTGGATCTGACTGAGGCCATGAGGTGGGTTGAGGCTGTGACGCCGGGGACACCGCAACCGAAGCAGGTGAAGCCGGAGGAGCAGAAGACGTCTCCCTGGGCGTCGGCGAATCCCTTGGTGCCAGAGAATGGACCAGAGTTGCCTGCGGAGGAGGGGAGGGAGAGTTGTAACTGAGCACTTTACTCCAGACCCCTGACTCCAGACCCCTGATTCCTGCTGGGAGGCGGGAACTCGAGCGCAGGAGCGCGTAATCTTTTCCATGAAGCTTCTGGACCGGAGAAGCCGACCTCGAAGATTTGTGTTTTATAGAACGACGCTGGGACCCACGAGGTCGCTTCTTCTTGTGCTTTTTCGACTACCTCAAGGTCGTCTACTTTCGACTTGGATCTCTTGCGCCCTCTCTTCTCCTTTCCAGCCCTGGCCATGAATACATTTGCCTCCCTCTCCTTAAGAACCTTTGGATTCATCATTCGACAAGACAAACATCCTTTAACGTTGTGATACGACAGGCACCAAAGGCAATCTTCGTGGGGGTCCGTGATGTACATATGACCCCCACATTCTCTACAAGGTTTAAACCCTATTTTTGGGCAGCTATCGAACTGCTACAACCACAGATCGTAACTGAAACAATTTAAACCACAAGAAATGGAGAGTCACAGAAAAACCGTTGAGCGTCGACCGCGCAAAAAAAAGGGAACTGACGCCAGCAAGCCCACAAGGTCTTCTTATGGCTCTAAAGCGATACAAAAGGGGATGATGGCTCTGGCAAAGTCATACGGAGTCTCGAGCGGAGCTTTGCTATTGTGACGTCCTCGTCGACGTGGGAGAGCTATGAAAAAGTTTCCTTGGAATGCTGGCGCAGGGGTACATTTAAAAGGTGAAGAATCCACAGGCAGATGTATCCATCAGAAACACATATATTTTTTTTTATATTTAAGTCCTCATATACAGAGTTGGGGGGAAATGTAAGGATCATATCCAAGGGGTGTTTAATCCAAAAGAAGTGGTACAACACCTCCACCTGGCTTTAGGTACTTTTACCAACCTTTTCCTTTTCAAACCAGTACTTGACGAGGAAACTGTGGCAACCACCACTAACCTCAGCAACCGGTAGAAAAGTTGTCTTAATCCTTGGACTTTTCACAATATCACAGCAAAAATGTACTCTTTCCCCCTACCACACAGTTTTTCAAACAAACATTTTAAAGTGAAAAAAAGGTGCCCACATTTTTCTCTTTTACTAGACCCAGTTTGACAGTCAAGTCTAGCTATTTGACCAACCAAAGCCCTCCATCCCTCACACGTTGATTGGAAAAGGCAGAGGTTAAACATGTTGTTGTAGCAGTATCAGGAATATTTTAACTTTTTTGAACTGACTACAATGTGTTGGTTATCACAATTCAAGAATCGCAAGAAGCCTGGATGGTAAGAAAAGCAATGAGTTAGTTGGACAGAAATAACAGGTCTATTATAGAACAAGGCAATACTAAGAGACTACAAATAATGTCACCATAATGATGCCACCAGATGAGCTCCACATGCATAAATTGCCCTAGTGCTAAATAAAGCACGGAAAGTTATACATTATCTAGAGCACCCAAAAATATTATAACAGTCCTGCAAAAAGGGTTGTAATTGATCTTAAAAAAAGAGACGTTGCAATGATTAAACTCAAAACATGCTAAAAATATCTTACCGATATCCTCTGTACTTTCTTCAGGTTTTGCAGCATTCACTGTAATCGCTGCAGCTTGGCTAACACCGCTAGGCCCATTTTGTATTGCAACAGGTGCAGCACTCCTGACAGGGGGGTCTTTGTGATGGAAGTCATTTTCTGGAACCATATTAACTTTTCTATTTTTCAGCTGCCCAGAATAGCTGAAATTTGCAATTTGTTAAGTATACACAAAGAAAATTCAAAGAAACAAAAATGAGAAACAAGGTTTGCATGCAGATTCACACATAATAGTTAACTAGCCTAAGCACAGTCTGATAAGTATGCTATTGAAGTTATTTTACTTTTCTACTGTGCAAACCAGTGAATTATAAGGCACAATAAAAAAACAAAAAGCAAACACTTAAAAATTCAAGTGCAATATTTTGAACTTTTGTACTACAAATAAGCTCTTAACCTCTTACCTAGAATTAACTTGTCACTTACATTTGTTAACATTCTTTCAGATTAATACAATACCTTCCACAGATTCCTTATATGAACACTCTCCCAACATACCACGTAGAGCTTTACGACGTCAAGCCTAGATAGAGCCAAGGGAATTATAAGTGATATTGAGACCCAAAAAAGCTGAAACTAAAACCTGCATAATCAGTTCTGCCCAACTTATCCACATCCATACAGAGGCTAAAGATGCAGTGGGCAGAGCGAAGAATAGGAAAACATGACAAAAAACACTTGTCAGAACAGGAGCAGACTAGGTGATCAGGAATAGGCAGAAGCGGTTATATCCATCAGAAAAAATTCTTTCAAATTATTACTCTATGGGACATTCCCTCCAGCAGATTATTTTTATGAGCCACTCACAAAACAAATAACAAATAAGGGGACAAAGGGGATCCCACATTTCAACCAGAAAACTATTAGGTACTGCTCTCCCAACCAGACGACCCCATGTCCTGCGCATTAAAAGTGGCACTGAATGAAGAGGTGAACTAGACTAACTAGGTGCTTGACAAAGGGACAGAACCTGAACAGCTCTTAGAGCAGAGACTGCAGCTTCCATCCTACTGAGTTTGCCCAGAATTGCTTAATGATTTCTTACTAACCAATTTGTAGCAATGTCTTCCTACAGAGGGGGCATCCAAGGCAACAGTCTAGTTCATAGCTACCTCTGAATGTAATGACCAAGGACCCTTTAAAGATAAAGTTTATGCAGTCTCTCCTCATCTTTTGGCAGATGAGGTGCCAGAAAAAATGCATAGCTTGTGACTTCAAATGTTCAGTCTGTGATGCTTTGTGACGACTAGAGACGATCCCTTGATGACATTTTACTGTGATTACCTCTGCAACTGCTATGCATTGTTCACTTGTCTCTTTGTAATGAGCATGTTCAATAGAAAAGACTTAAATATTTTAAATAAAAAATGTATAGCAGAAAAAGTACTTCTGCCAAATTAAGGCAAGTATTGTTAAGAAAGAAGACCTCAATTGTGATTACCTATACTTCAAGACGACTGGAAATGCAGGCAAGATTCAAAGGAACTGCGTTTGTTCCACTTGACTAGCTGAAGTAGGGGCCACCAAAAAATATATTCCATGCGAGACCTGAAGAAAGACTCTTAGTGTGAACCGATAGGAAGAGTGCAATACAAAGTTCCTATGAGGAACTCTAATTTGAAGGGGTGGTAACTTCCTTGGCAGTATTTTAATAACTACTTACCTTTGGTATACCACTTTCTGCTGATTTCTCACTGCCCTCCCACCTCCCCATTCTGTGGTATGGTTCTTCTATCCGTTGCAGACAAAACAGTTAATGTGATATTGTTAGTAGCTCGGCAAGAACTTGCTCTGGGCACAGTTAAAGGTTACTAGTCAGCCCTTTTGTTCCTTTTTACATTTGCCAGAACTGTCCTTCTACATATAATTGGTTGTGATGAGTTTTCTAAAACCTTGACAAAACGTTTCCACCTAAGCTATTTATGATGCTACAGTGAGACTTAAATGTGGTTCTCACCTTTTTAATGTGTACTCCTTTTGAAGACTAAGTTACGTACCTTCTATAACGCCTTATCTGGTACAGACTATCAAGCTGCAGATTCCTTACCTTAGAATTATCCCCAGGAATCAGGCTGGATCCGGAAATGTTTTAGGAGCAGTACCCCTGCACGATGGTAGGTGGCATCGTTCGTTTCCATGTGGCGTCTTTGACGTTGTACGCCTGTACAGGCACCACACCAGCACACTGTCGTCTGTTTCTTTTCGCGACTTTCCATGTCAGGAGCATGAAGCCATAAACAAAAATTATATTGGTGTGGAAAACTAGTATCAACACACTCAGTGGTAACTGTTCCTAAACAAGGGGAAATTTCTACAACTTTTTTGCTGAGACGGAGTTTAAAATAAAAATATAGATAGGGGAATTCCTCCTTTTGACATTGGTGCCCTCACACACCCTTGCAGGTGTCGTGCTTCATCATCGGGCGTTGCTCCTTGTGAGGGTGGCGCTGCAGTCCCCCATGGGCCCCGCGAGAGGGCTGTTTAACAGAGATCTTTTATACGAGGTGCTGCAGTTGTGAATGCGGGTGTGTGGACCTCATGAAAAAGTGTGTGGGTGAAGATAAAGTTACCTCATTGGTACCCCAATACAATTTTATTCAAGGGTCCGGAAGGTAAATTAAAATAAAAGGGGACTGGAACCTATTCTAGAAACAAATGTGTAGGGGGGGTAGATATGCTCCCACTGCACTCAGTCCGTGCAAGTTATGTGAAAGTGCAATAGGGTCAACATGTTTCGCGCATCAAGTGGGTCCCTAGTGGATCCGCAGTACGCTTCGTCAGGACAGTGTGAGTAAAGATAAAAACTGTGGGGGTCAGGGAAAGACACCCAGTACTCTTACCACACAAAAGTGTAGGGTCAGATGCGTCTAAGGCGCTAGGAGACTTGTATTGTTCATAGTTTCGTGAACTCAACCTAGCAAAGACACAAACAAATAGAAAAACGGAAAAAGACAAAGTACATGACAGACAAAATATCAATATGATCATACATGTTACTTGCAATGTGATGCTACTGAGTAACAAGTCACACACAACTACAAAACATGCTCAATGTATCAAGCCTTGGTGTTTAAGACCAAGCTCCAATGTGCGTGGCAAATGTGATCAGTAAGAAAAAGAATACCGACATGGAGGATAGTAGAAACATGCAGGTATTACAAGGACATGGAGGCTGGGTGGCTTGAAGAAAAAGGAGCACCCATTCAGCAATGGTGAGACAGTGGTCGTGGACCAATCCCATTCACTCCTTGTGGTGTAACCCCCAAATGCGAGCTCGAAATAATGCATGGGTTAATGGTGCACAGAACGGTGCTCAAGTTGGTTGGATCTACATCTCTCATTAGAAAATGCAGAGACGGGCTGCGTCGGCGAGTGCTTCGGATATGAAGGGATTGCAGCTGCATGGTGACAGAAAGTGATGTCAAAATAATATTACCAATAACAAGCACGCAGTCCAAATACCTGTTAGTCTGGTCTGGAGCAGTTGGAGCATACTTACAGTATTCCCCTCACTTGACAGCCTATTTACCTGCCCCTCCGAACAGGCTTGCCGGTAACGAGTGAAAGAAGCAGCCGTCTGAATAGAGCTGGGATACTTGGTCGGACCGGAAATGGCAGTGTGGACGTCTCCCATTACGTGAGGAGCGTCAGGGAAGGGTACAGGTGACTATGGCAGCCATGACGGAGTGAAGTTACTCGGATTTACATCAGATATATGGATGGGGGCTATGTGCTACCCGAAAATAGAACAAATGAAAGTACACTCAAAGGTGTCAGATGTGCGAACTTAAGGCAGTCTCACCTTAGAAAATGAAGTTAGAAATGTGGCAGATGTATCAAGTAGTTCCTGTTTTGCAATTGTCGGGACCCGTAATGGTAATGGGAAGATTCCTGTCACGTGAGTGGTGTTTAGAGGGATCATGGGGCTATGGCGGCCATGATGGATGAATATTGATACGAGCCACTGAGTCAGTCAGGGGGTATTGAAAAAAATGTATATATATATATATATGTAAATCCTCCACCCTCCCGTAGATACAAGTGCCTAAATATTAGATAGGTGCCGCGCTCGTTGTGGGAAAAGCAGTGGACGGTCTAATAGACGTAGTTGAGTAACACTGAATATAGTGTATTGTATGTGTATGCTTATCCTCCGGTGACTGGGGTTACACTCATCATGCTAATACCAGTTCCACCCAAGGTATATCGTCATTCAGACCAATTATGTTGCTTTTTAAGTGAAACACCCACCGTTGTTCGTATTCGGGGGTGGGCCCACCCCCATTGTTTGCATTCAAACACACAAAATTAGAGAGACATATCGGTCAACACTCGACCTAAAACCACTATTCAGAGACAACCCACTCTCTGGGCCTAACCCCCAGTAGAAGGACACTACCCGTGCGGGACCTGTGCAGTGTGTCCCCAGACTACAGCATCGAACGGGATTGATCTTGGTTTGCCTAGACCTTGGCTTCAAAAACACCATACTAATTGGAACACGAAAAACTGTATATGCCTTATCACCTGCCCCTGCGCCAGGAGCTATGTGGGCATGACTAACCGCACCGTCAAGACCCTCATTGGGGGAACACAAGAGCACCATCCGCTGTAGAAAAACCAACACAAGGCTACAGAACCACTGCCTAGTGAGCAATCACCCTCCTGATAGTCTCCGCTGAACCATAATTGAATCCCATCCCAATTGGTCCACACGCACATTATTCAAATAAGAACAATGGTGGGTGTTTCGCTTTAAAAGCAACATGATTGGTTTGAATGACGATATACCTTGGGTGGAACTGGTATCCTAAACTCTAGTTTCATTCTGTACTCATGGGATCACCCGTGCTCTGATCTTTTACAGAGACCGTGTGAGTGTTTAGACTGTTTTGAGCGTATATAAATCCCTTTCCACACAGACTCTGGTTACCATGAAAGATCCCCTTGTGTTCTGCTAGGTGTAATCCTCTTTGTGATTGCCAAGGCTGCCATTGGTCCTAACGTTCAACTACGACCATCAGTCATTTGGAACGGATAGCCAGCCTTGTAGAGTTCACATTATAGTTCTCTGCCCTTGGTAGAATTCGACATACCCTTCCTGATCCACCCACACTATACAGGGCTTCGCTAATACTATGACCATCATATTGTCATTTGTGCGCTCTGCCATCACCGGGGGTTATTAGCATGATAAGTGTAACCCCAGTCACCTGAGGATAGGCATACACATACAATACACTGTATTCAGTGTTACTCAACTATGTCTGTTTATTAGACCATCCACTGCTCTTCCCACAACGAGATCGGCACCTATCTAATATGTAGGCACTTGTATCAATGGGAGGGTGGAGGCTTTGCATATATGTATATACATTTTTTTCAATACCCCTGACTGGCTTGCTAGTTCGTGTCAATACTCATCCATCATGGCCACCATTGCCCCATGATCCCTATTAACACCACTCACGTGACAGGAATCTTCCCATTACGGGTCCCGACAATTGCAAAACGGGAACTACTTGATACATCTGCCACATTTCTAACTCAATTTTCTAAGGTGAGGTGCCTTAAGTTTGCACATCTGACACCTTTGCGTGTACTTTCATTTGTTCTATTTGCCGGTAGCACATAACCCCCATCCAGATATCTGATGTAAGTCGGAGTAACTCAACTCCAGCATGGCCGCCATAATCACCTGTACCCTTCCCTGACGCTCCTCACGTAATGGGAGACGTCCGGTCCGATCAAGTAGCCCTTCTCTATTCAGTTGGCGGCTTCTTTCACTCGTTAATGGCAAGCCTGTTCGGAGGGGCAGGTAAATAGTCTGTCAAGTGAGGGGAATACGGTAAGTATGCTCCAACTGCTCCAGACTAACATGTATTTGGACCGCGTGCTTGGTATTGCCAATATCATTTTGGCATCACTTTCTACACCATGCAGCTTCGATCCCTTCATATCCGAAGCACTCGCCGACGCAGCCCGTCCCTACTTTGAGGGGTAGGCGTTATTTTAATCTGTCTCTTTTATCTGCTGCCTTACCGCGTTCCACTTTACACGCTATGCACAGCTATCATTACAGCTGCATGTTACGACCGCATTTTCGAATGAGAGATATAGATACTAACAACGCGAGCACCATTCCGTGCATCATTAAGCCATGCATTATTTCGAGCTCGCATTTGGGGGTTACACCACACAGAGTGTATGGGATTGGTCCACGACCACTGTCTCACCATTGCTGAAGGGGTGCCCCTTTTTTTTTCTTCAAGCCACCCAGTCTCCATGTCCTTGTAATACCTGCATGTTTTTACTATCATCCATGTGGGTATTCTTTTTCTTACTGGTCACATTTGCCACGCATAAGAGAGCTTGGTCTTAAACACCAAGGCTTGCTACATTGAGCATATTTTGTAGTTGTGTGTGACTTGTTACTCAGTAGCATGACATTGCAAGTAACGTATGATCATATTGATATTTTCTCTATGTCAGGTACTTTGTCTTTTTCTGTTTTTCTTTTTGTTTGTGTTTTTGCTAGGTTGGGTTCACGAAACTACAAACAATACCAGTCTCCTATCGCCTTAGACGCATCTGACCCTACACTTGGGTATGGTGAGAGTACTGGGTGTCTTTCCCCTACTCCCCAGTATTTTTAGCGTGTTTTAAGACACAAACAGTCCCCGAATCGTGGCGGGGGAGTATCCTAATCCCAATTTTTAAAAAAGGTGACCGGGATAATCCCTCTAATTATCGTCTAATAGCCTTATTAGACTCAATAGGGAAAATTTTTGCTAAACTCTTATTGGTTTTAATAACAGATTGGGCAAATTTAAACAATATTATACCTATGGAACAGACAGGTTTTCGAAAAGAACATGTAACGTTAGATAATTTAACATCGTTACAGGTAATAATGGATAAATATGCTCGTGTACGGGGGGAGGCGTATACGTAGCATTTATAGATTTCTCCACAGCGTTTGACAAGGTGGATCGTCCTACGTTGTGGAGAAAGTTGGCGGCATTGGGTATGCCGGAATATTTATTGAATTTAATCAAGGCTCTACATTCGAACACATGGTGTAAGGTGTTACAAGGCGGTGAAAGGGGTCTTTCCCAATCGATCCCTTCCCGGAATGGATTAAAACAAGGCTGTATTTTGGCACCCACTTTGTTTTCCTTGTATATGGCTGATTTACCAACAACAGTTGCAGATTGTGAGGGAATAGCTCCGAAAATCGGAGGAACAGGTATATCGATTCTAATGTATGCGGACGACATACTGGTTTTAGACCTGACCCCTAAAGGTCTCGCTAATCGTCTTCATGCATTGAATCAATTCGCCGATGCACACTTTATGAAAATTAATAGCTCTAAAAGTAAAATTATGTGCATCTTTGGAAAGAAGAAGTGCAGATCTAGTAGCTATAACTGGTTAATTAACGGAGAAAAACTTGAGGTAGTTAAATCCTACATGTTTTTAGGCAAATTAATCTCTGCTAATCTTAGTGAGAAACCTCACATTGAACATAGCTCACGAAAAGCAATGGCCCATGGAAGGGGACTATGTTCTCTGTATAAAGCTACTGGGAAGAGGCATTTCTCTTTATGCCTGGATGTGTTTAGAGCGAAAATTCCTGCAACCCTCCTTTATGGAATAGAATTAGTGGATTTGAAACAATGGGGTTTCATGCATAAAATGGAAGGAAAGGTACTAAGGAAAATCTCCTCATTTAATTCTGCCTGCTCTACCACATCATGCAGGCTGGAATTCGGACTTCGAAGCTGTTGGGCTCAGGGGTTGGCTGCCCTTGTAAGATGGGTAGCCTGTTTAGCTAGAGGTAAACCAGGCACCTTACGAGCAATCTTAAAAAAGGAATTATTGGGCAACTTTAATGAGTTCTCGCAGCTGGTAAAGAATTTTAGAAAAGCGATCTCGCTGCTTGAATTGGATGAAAGCACGTTATTCTTGCTCTCTCCATTAGAGTTAAAGCTAAAGTTAAAAAGTATGTCCTGGGAACTTTGTTATAAGTCGGATATACTTGCCCAAAGAAAGCTTAAAGAAAAGGAAACCCTGGTTACAACCTACACACCAAAATTAGCTCAACAATACTTAACTTGGAATATTCCGCATGGAGTCCGTAGAATGTGGTACCTTTTACGTCATAATTTACTTCCACTTAATCCACTTTTAGCAAAATGGTATGGAGTTTCTCCCATATGCAATCATTGTAATAATGCTATTCAAGATCTTAACCATGTTTTGTTCATTTGTCCGGTATTATTCCCTTTGCGTCAAAAATGGATAAAACCAATTTGCTTACAATTGGGAATTGTAAATGTAAACATGTTTTTCCTTGCACTTTATTGTCCCCCTAACGAAATGTTCTGTTCCAGAATTTTTAAGTATTTTAAAGAGTTCTTAGATATTTATTAATGAATTTACAGGAGATGCTGATGTTTGGATTACTTGTAGATAATTTGTGCCTGGTCCTGTTGGCGTGTGATGTTTTTAACTCTTATTAATATACTAATGTGTATGTATTTTTATGTGGCCCTCATTGAGAGCCAAATCATAATAAACTTTGAACTTGAACTACTCCCACAGTTTTTATCTTAACTCACACAGTCCTGACGAAGCACACTGCGGATCCACTAGGGACCCACTTGATGCGCGAAACATGTTGACCCTATTGCACTTTCACATCACTTGCACGGACTGAGAGCAGTGAGAGCATATCTACCCCCCTACACATGTTTCTAGGATAGACTCCAGTCCCCTTTTATTTTAATTTACCTTCCGGACTCTTGAATAAAATTGTATTGGGATACCGACAAGGTAATTTTATCTTCACCCACACACTTTTTCATGGGCCCACACACCCGCATGCACAACTGCGGCACCTCCTATAAAAGATCTCCGACAAAGAGCCCTCTAGCGGGGCCCATAGGGGTCTGCAGCGCCACGTCCACGAGGAGCAACGCCAGATGATGAAGCACGACACCCGCCAGTGTGTGTGAGGGCACCAATGTCAAAAGGAGGAATTCCCCTATCTCTATTTTTATTCTACTCACTCTAGCTTTAGACACACTCCTTCTCAACTAAAAAGTTGTAGAAATTTCCCCTGGTTTAGGAACAGTTGCCACTCATTGTATTAACATTTACTTTTGGGAGCACTGGTACTGGACCTTCTCCCCATTTTCTATAATTGCTCCTTGTCCCTCCCTTTTGTAATGTGTTACTTGTGGAAAACTAGTACCCTGAAAGGGGCCACATCTCCTGCTGCTGCGACACAAGATCCTCCTGAAGGGGCAGCCTGATCGGAGGACGAATGACCTTTCTCAGCAACTCGAGACACCAGTTTTTCCGAGCCCAGTCTGGAGCTACAAGGCTGACTTGGTCCTGGTTGTTCCTGATCTTCTTGAGACCTCTGGGCAGGAGTGGTATGTATGGACAGAGAGGAGTACAGGAGGCTGGAGCTCTACTTGAGAGGAAAAGCATCTCCAAGCGAAACTCCAGCTTGCAGAACTACTGACATTGCGCGTTAATGGACAGAATGTTGAATGACAAACATTCACCCCAGTACAGAGATCTGGGACTATATCCATCGTTTTCTTGCTCCCCAAGCCATTCCAGTTTAAACCCAGACATATGCAAATCAGTCTTGAGCCTGCTCCCTATGGGTACAGTCCAGCCCAAACTGCCAGGCCAGCTTCTCCCTGGCACAGAAACAAGCATCCTAGGACTGGTTTAAGGGTTTCACCCTTCATCAGCCAGGCTAGCTTTACTCCAGTGGCATTGAAAGCACGGGAACCACAACAGGCATACCCGGCCGACTCACGGCGACAAATGCAAAAAGAACAAATAATGGACCGACTGTTGAACAATGTCAAACAGTCACTCCAGTACAGAGATCTGGGCCTAAACCCATCATTAATTTGCTCCCCATGCCATTCCAATTTAAAACCTCAGATCTCTGCAGATGAGCTGAAACCATCGCCATCACCTTGGATAAAACCCAAGGGGCGCTGGTAAGGCCAGAAGGGAGCAGAGAGAACTTAAAGTGCTTGCGGCCTATCGTCTGTAGGCTGGTCGGTCGGGATGTGTGTCCTCCAAGTCCAACGCTACCATCCAATCTCCCGGGTTCAGGGCAGACATGACTTGATCGAGCATGAGCATCTTGAATTTCTCCTTTTTCAGGAAGAAATTGAGAGAGCACAGGTCTAGGACAGGACGAAAGCATCCGTCCTTTTTGGGGACCAGAAAGTAGCGGGAATAACAACTCGACCTACTTCTGGCATCTGAACCCTCTCAACGGCTTCCTTGGCTAAGAGAGATGCCAATTTCTGGTGGAGTATGGATGTATGGTCCACGTCAGCCTGTTGCATGTGGGTGGCATGGGTAGAGGGGTAGTCATGGAGGGGAGAGAGTAGCCCCTTCAGACAATCTGGAGAACACCACGGTCTGTATTCGACCTCCACTGGTGCAATATTCAGCACCCCACTGGTTGCCCATGACGGATGGATGGCGGACAAAAAAGGTTTGGAGGCTGCAGCTACTGGGAGTGGTGGAATGTCCAGATCTCTGGCTGCCTGAGCCATGCAACCTGGGTTTTCTGCGCTACGAAGAGGCAGGGGAGCTTGCGTGCCATGGTGGTTTGTTGGGACAGGCACGGCTGGAAGTCCCATTTGTGGCTATGAAAGGTGTATGTGGTTGGTGGGGGCCATGGAAAGGCCCAGGTAACTGCCTGTAGCTCTGCTATTCTTTGAAGCACACCAGCGCGGAATCCGCCTTATCTACGAAGAGACAGGAGTCATCAAAAGGACATGTCCATAAGCGCCGCTTCCACAGCAACTGAAAAACCAGTCGTTCTTAGCCAGACGTGGTGTCGTAAGGCCACAGACGAAGAAACTAGTGAGTCAGTTATATCCAGCCTACATCTGATTGTGAACTTGGATTCAACTCCCCTGTCTGCCATAATTTGGGAGAGTATGTTCCGGGACCAACGACAGGAACTATGCAGCCGAATCCCACAGTGCATTGGAGTTATGGCCCAAAAGGCACGCAGTGTTCATGGACCAGAGTGCCAGAGTGGAGAGAAAAAAAAAATATTGCCTAAGGTGTCCAGTCTCTTGGATTCCTAATCCGATGGGGTGGTACGGAATGCATCAGGGTTTACGCAGGAAGTGGAGGCTCGGACCACCAAGCTCTTGGGGTTTGGGTGCTGAGTGATGAAATTTGGGACCCCCGGGGCGGCAGATAATTGACTTGTTCACAGGAGCCCCTGAATTGAGTTTGGACCAGGTCCCAAGCAGGACATCAATAGGAGTATCATTAAAAGGGAGAACTGGTTCCGAGGGAGTCACTCCCGGCTGAAG
Source organism: Lissotriton helveticus (assembly GCF_964261635.1). Classification (NCBI taxonomy): domain Eukaryota; kingdom Metazoa; phylum Chordata; class Amphibia; order Caudata; family Salamandridae; genus Lissotriton; species Lissotriton helveticus. The sequence goes on from NC_136063.1 coordinate 2,066,314,990, forward strand.
CTCCTCTGTCAAGACGTTACTCTTCACTGCCACTGAGGGGCAGGCTGAGGTCCAGGACTTCGGCCAACCTTCTAAATACCATAGCAAAAGAAACTCCCTCCTCCATAGGCACAGTAGGAGGAGAGAGCATACCAGTATCTGGAGAGATGTCCAGTCCACTGGCGCCCACAAGTTCTTCACACCAGTCCATGTTAGGGTCTCGGGGCTCATATTCCCAAGTGTCCAGTGGCCCATCCCATCCCTCCCCATGACTTAGCCCGTAAGAATAGGGATCAGGCACCCATCTGGAGGGCACAGTAGTCTAAGAAGGTCTTCGCACCGTGCACATGCTCAAGACATCAAAGGCAAACAGAATGTAGATCTGTCACCGATATCGGGCGGTGGCAGGTGCTGCATGGCTTGAAGCCAGCTTTCTTAGTGGACATACCATCCACACTAGGAAAAAAATCTGAAATAACTTTGACAAAAGTCGAAAAAAGCTTATTTGAAAAAAAACTAGGGGTAGCTCTCTGGATCTGCGCTGACTGGTGCAGAAAGCTGGCTCTGTATATACTATACCAAAGTAAGGTATGGTGTATACAAAGTCCAGTGGATCCCCAGAGGCTTTACAAAGGCTAAAATAGATAATACTAATGCTCTCTTTTGTGGTAATGAGGGCGAGCAGTTAGGCTTATCAGAGGGTAGTGTTAAGTATTTGTTGTATTTGTTGCATTTGAAATGATTACACACACTAATTACTAAATCCAAGACCAATGGTTTGAAAAAATATTACTTTGTTACTTTTATTAATAGAACCAAAGAAACTTAGTTGCAGATAAGTACCGTTTTCAAACTGGCAATACTTTCCTATGCAGTAAGTGAATACCTAGTGCAGCACTTCAGTTCAGTAATAGCAATTCTTTGTAGCTAAAGAAAAGCAAACACTTAGAGCAATATCTCAAATGAGAAAATGTTATCTTATGGGAGGAAAACAACATGGAGATTTTGAAGGTAAGTACTCAACTTACAATTACAATTTCAGCCCTCTGGGTTTGAGGTCAGCAGAGGAAACGGTTCAGGTAAGCCCAAACACTGCACCACCAGCAGCACAGTGGCAGCCATGTGCAGAGGTCAAATCTGGAGTTAGGGCCCAATGCTACCCAATGGAGACTGGGGATGCTTAAAGACGCACTGCTTGCAGGTAAGTAAAGCGGGTGCTAGGTTCAAGCTCTGTAAGTTTAGGCAAGCAGAGGGGAGGGGGGAGAGCCACACGGCAGCATCAAACATACACAACCAGCGGCACAGGGATGCAGGGTGCAAACACGGTGTTGGGCGCCCAATGCAAGAAGAAATTGGTTTTGGAAACAGGCTGCATGAGTCGAACTGGAGGCTGCACGAAAAACACCAGCAACAGCAGTGGTAAGTTGGGATGCTGTGGGTCGCAAGAACACTCGGTCAAGCTATCCAAGGCCCACGGGCTTCGGGTGCAGGGGTGTACTTTGACGTCGGGTTTCTCTAACTGGGGCCGGTCGCGGTTGTGACGAGCCTTCGGACTTAGACTGCAGGTGTCGTCGTGGAGCCCAGGAGGGGTTGGCCAACACTGGACTTGGACTTAGGATCTCTGGAAAACCTTTTCTGGACTGGTAGGCCACCTGGAATCGGGCCAGAGGTGACGAGTGATCAGGGATCGCTGTTCCGGAGGGCACCAGAGTCCTTTATCTTGGTATCTTGGGGACAGGTAGGCTGTCCTCGGGAGTTCTGGTCTTTTTCAAAGGCAAGCAATCCTCCCAGGGGTTTTGTAGATTGCTGGTGGCAGGACCACAGTAGTTTTCCTTGCAGGATCTGTGAAGCTGCAAGCAGGCTAGTAGGGTTGGTTGCCAAGTCAGTTGGTGTCTTCAGTCCTCTCTGCACAGCGCCTACTTCGTCCTCTCTCTTTTTAGGTTGGCAGGAAATAAGGATTAAGGTTCAAGGGTGCCCCTAAATAATCAATTTCGGGGCATTACAGAGGCTGGAAGGTTGCAGCCAATGGGCTTCTTACCTTTAGGGTGACTACACCCTTTGTATGTCCACTCCCTTTGGGGAGGGGGCATGCCCCGAATCTTATTGGCTGAAATCCTCCAAAGCAATATGGAGTATTTTAAAAGGAGGGGGTCACTTCAGCTCAGGACACCTTGGAAGTGGTCCTGGCTGAGTAATTTTATCGCCAAACTTGTCGCCAAACGTTGAGCTGTGTCGGGGGTGGAGGGGGAGAGCGGGTGCAGGGGCACCTCCACTAGCTGGAAAGCACCGGGCTAGCACAACAAAGGGCAGGACGTCTTGGAGGCTCACTGCCCTAGAATGCTGTTCCTGCTTGTGGGTAGGTTTGAAGCACCTCTACCCAGAGCAGGATTCGGCAACGTCTTAAAAAAGATACGGAAAAATGTAGCCCCAGGTCTCAATGGGCTTCCCGGCTCCCTTTTCCTGGAGGACTTAAATTTCTGGGCCTCAAATCTTACATTGCTATATGCAGAATGCAGGTTTCTGGAAGACGTCCTGGACTCCTGGATGGGTTCACTGTAGCAACCAATGTTTTAAAAAGGGACAAACACAGATCCTAAGAACTATCAGATGGTTGCCCTGCTGGACATTGAGGGAAAGGCATAGGCGAGTACACTTTTTCAGGAAGTAGCAGACTGGGTAGATACTGAAGGCCTGCTGCCATTTCATCAGATGGGGTTCAGACCAAGGGACTCAACTGTGGACAATATTACAGTTTTGTCGTACTTAGCCCAACACGTAGTAGCCTGTTGCTCTCCCCCGCTCTTCGCCTGCCTTATCGACTACTCAGCAGTCTTTGATGGGGTAGATCGCAGTAACCTTTGGCAGAAACTGGCGCAGTGGAACATTTGCCCGAAATTATTACGAGCCATTAGATCTATGTACTCTGGCACCTGGGTAAGGGTTAAACTCTCCAGGGTGTCCCCCACGGAAAAAATAGACCCGGATCAGAGGCTAAAGCAGGGATGCATCCTAGCACTGATGCCAATCAATATATCTATTGCCAAATTGGGCTTAGCACTGCATGGAGCTTCCCTTGCCGCTCAAAAAACTGGTAATACAAAGATCCACCTAATGCAGTATGCCAATGACCTCGTTCTTTTGGACCACACTAAAATAGGTATCCAAAAAGCTCTTGCTGCTCTGTAGGAATATAATATCTAGAACAAGCTGGTAGCCAATGCAAGCAAGTCTAAAATGTTTATCTTTGGCTGCCACCCAAAGAAAATACGTACTAAGTGAAACCTGGGACCCTTGACCCTGGGCTGTGTACAAATCTATACTTATCTTGGCGCTTGGCTCCGTGAGACCGGCCGCCCACTGCTCCACCTACAAAAATTGCGGCAGAGAGGGAAGATGGTCACACAAGCCCTCTGCAAACTATATGCCACCTTAGATAGCCCAACAACCACAGCAATGCAAAGGGTACTGCGGGCCAAACTACTACCGTCTCTCAACTATGCGTAACAGGCATTTCCAGGAATGTTTACATTGGAAATAGAAAAAATACACTGCATTGCGCTTGCACAAGAAACACACTGATTCGCCTTGAATTCAACTCATCCGACAAAAATTAGAAGGGCTGCCCGCCCTGGCAAAATATTTTTACATGGCAACTGTGTCTCCTGAGAATTCCATGAAGGCTCTCATAAATTCCATCTTTCTAAAACCGAGCAATCCTTGGTCTGCCAATCTTTCCATAGCTCAAGAACTGCTACAATTAGCGACCGAGAACTGGGACTCAAGTTTAAGTAACTATGCTACCATCAAATCATCAATAAAAATGCAACTATGCTCCCGTTCTCGCATTTTGGACATGGAATCTTTTGCAGCCAGAGACTTTCATGAAACCCTATGCCTCCCTTAAATTTTGCACTGCACACCCGCAAGCCCCACCTCACATAGGCGTTGGGGAGACAAACACTAAACCAGATTTTAGTTGCAAGCCTACACCCGCTTACCTTAAAAGAATTAGATGCATCCTGGAAAGCACTGTCAGATATTACAGAGTGTCGCCTATGTAACTATAAAAGGGAGTCCCTGGTACATTTTTTGCTATGTTGCCCTTTGCAGCAAGTCAGCCGATTCTACCTCAGACCAATACTTTTCCAACTGGGGATCTGCAAATCAGAGGAGGCTGTCTGTAAGCTCTACACTTTAGACATTGTGAAGAACATGACCAGCTTTGGGAAATTTGAACATTACACTCACATACTTCTGAAAGATAAGCTGGCACAGGCAGAGACTGATTAACAGCCTGACGAGCCTATTGATACCAGGGACACCCTTTCTGAAGCCCGCTCCATTCTTGAATAGTCTTTTTTTTACCAAGGGGCAGCATCGGACATCAATTCTGTATTGTTCATTTTATTCATCTAGACTATACTGGCTGTGCACACATGTTCTTGAAGGCCAGTGTTTAAATACTAGGAGCCTTTAACTTATATTTTTAACAAGGACTTATACTTTTTGCTGTATGTTTTTAATGTTGTGTATTGCAATAGTTTTTAAGTGATAACACAAATTCATTCATAGTGGATTGCCAGGTTTTCAGGGGCCAACACTGAGGTGCCCCTGAGTGCATTTATTAATGAATCTAACACTGGCATGAGTGTGGACTCATTAATCTGAGACGTTTGGTAACAAACATCTTGGGATTCAGTGAAGCAATCATGGAGTTGTGGAACTCGTATTGACAATGTCCCGGACCATGTCCGGAGTATGGCTTCACTATGCACTTATGTTGTCTAAGAATGGCCTTAGACACTAGAGGGTCATATCTGCTCATGCAGTTATGCCCTCACAAGAGGTATAGTGCACTCTGCATTAGGGCTTTAAGTCCTGCTGTAGGGATGACTTACCTATACCCCTTGCAGTGCTGGCAGGCCGGGGACACACAGTGTGTGCCAGAATTACTTCACTGGCAGTGTGCAGGTGTTTGGTGAGGGGTCTATTTGGAAGCATAATACATGCTGAAGCCTTTACAGACCTTCTCTGGTCATAATGCTCTTGGTACCACTGATACCTTTTACAAGGGGCTTGCATGTGGGCCATAGGTGTGCCAATTGTGGAAACAAAGGTATGGTTTTGGAAAATAACACAGGCAATGGGAACCTGGTAAGCAGGAACCCCATGCACATTCAGACAAAGTACATCAAGACCAGGCAAAAAGTGAGGGTTAACTATGCAAAAGGGGGCTCTTTACTGCACAACCAATCCCCCTCCTCATTGAAAGAGGATGAGGCTAACCTTCCCCAAGAGAGTCTTCATTGTTTAAGTGTCAGAACCTGGAAAGTCCATCTGCATTGGCACGGGAAGCCCAAGGTCTGTGTTCCCCTGTATCGTCCATTCTCTGTAGGGAGATGGAAAACCTTAATAGTTTGGGGTTCCCACCTTTCATCTGCATATGCCATCTGAGAGGTTTGTGGTCGGTTTGAACAAGGAAGTGAGCACCAAACAGGTATGTTCTCAACTTCTTCAGGGACCAGACCACAACAAACGGAAACTGGGAACTTGGTTGAATGAATGAATGAGTATATTTATAAAGCGCAACATTCACTCCAAGGATTATCTTGGCGCTAGCTGAAAGGAATCAAGAGGTCTGTGGTATAGAGCAGCGGGGGCTCGAGTTAAAAGAGAAGATCATATGAGAGAGAGTACCACATTGTCAGGTGCACTGAAAATCCATGTTTTTAGCAGTTTCCTGAACAGAAGTTCTGATTGTGCCAATCTGAACTGGAGCGGCAAAGTGTTCCAGGCACTAGTTCCTAGTGGTTAGCAGGAATCCCGTACACATTCAGTCAAAGATGAATCAGTGTCAGGCAAAAACGGATGGGGGACACTTTCCTACAACTGGCACAGGAAAGAAAAAAGCTGACATCGGAAAGCTGGGGGGCAAGGGGGTCGCCTATATAGTCACCGCACATGTCACTTCTGCTGCTAACGACGCCGCACGGTGCTGAAGAACTCCACAGTGCCGAACAATGTCACCTACCGCCATGCAGTGTCCTGATCCAGGCTGACGCCTGGGAATAATTCTACGAAAATGAATTTGTGGCCTGACCTCTCAATCATAACCAGATGCATACATCACCTACAATTTCCTGGAATTTGAAATTATGATTTTTAAAAACTATTTTACCAAGAAAGTTAATTAGCAAACTTATGGGAACCCGCCAATACCTTTCAGTTAGCTCTATTCATCTACCTACCCAGCGGATGAAGTTACCGTAGGCAAAATACGTATCTCTTCGGATTTGAGATGCACTAATGTGAATAATACTGTGGTTCGTCTATTCCTTCAGTAACTATCAACCTTCCTTATAGTTTCTTGCCATCATATTTTGCTTTAAAATATTGTGTTACCCCATGGCCAAGGCATAAAGATCAGGTCTCTTCTCTTTCTCTTCCTGACGGATCTTGTCCACTCTTCGTTCCAAGGCTTGTCCTAAGTTGAGAACCTTCGGGTACCAAGGAAGGATTTTGGTCAGCACAATCAGGATGTTTCTAATATGAGTATATTCACCTGTTTCAAGGCAATGTACGGATGCCTAAAATAAAAACAATGTGGGTTTACAAACTTTTTCCTCAATTGTGCTGAATGTTATTCATAGATATAATTAAGCAAAAAAAAAAGGCAGTGCAACTGCCTTTTACCTTAGTTAGCTTATAATGCCATTTGTGAACAACATGTCGGAAGTTCTCGTAGTCTAGCTGATCAGCCTTATTGCCACCATCAAATCCGGTTGCTCTTAATATGGTGATAAATCCTGGATAATTTCCACATTCCTGCAGAAAATAAATATTTTTATTGATAAATATTCCTAAACTAACATTCAAGAGTAGTAGAAAAGAACAAGTTACTCACTTTTGGTAATGTCTCTTCTGATAGAGAATATCTAAGCACAGATTCCTCACCGTGTAAATTTCCCCAGAATCCAGAAATTTTCAGAAACATTCTGTCACACGCTAGATGGCATTGTATGACTCCACGTCATGTCTGTCCCACCCTGCATAGGACATCGGACCCCTATATCTGCACCACCTTCTGAATACTGGTGTCAGTTTCTTTCTGAACTCCATCTGCCCCAATGGATGCAGAGCCACTAAAACAGAATATAACAGAGTGCAGACTTTCAAGTTGAAATCTTTTTAATGGATTATATGGTCCATTCCACGGGACGGGGGGGGGCAGGGGGAGTGTGGGCAGATGTGGAATCTGAAGTTAGATAAAGTCTACATACAAAAGGGTGTTACTTAAGGCAAGAAACCTATTCTTCTGGTAGGCACTTCTAACTGCAGATTCTTCACCTTGTGAATAGACACCAAAGCAGAACCTCCACAGGCGATGGGTTTATGTGGAATTGCTCAGACCAGGCAATCGTGCAAGAGTGATCCCGCCAGACCTAGCCATCAGGGCAGTAATGCTTTGTGAACATGTGGAGGGATGCCCATGCCACAGCCAGACAGATGCCCAAAACTGGCACACAGCAGGTCATCAAAGTGGTAGCATCATTCACTTTGGTTGAGTGCACTTGCAAACCTTCTTGGGGGCTGCTTTTTGGCTAGCCCATAGCAAATCTTAGTGCAGAAGATGACCATCTCCAGATGGATTGTACTTTGCATAGTCTTTATTTTCCAGATCCCACTGAAACCGACAAAAGGTTTGATATTTTTCTGGTACTCTCTAGCTTTAACCACATCAACGGTAAGAACTCCCTTATGGTTGAGCCAAAGAAGCTGTTCTTCCTCCTTGATGAGGGGGTGCACAGAAAGCCAGTAAGGTGATTGTTTGCCCTATGTGGGAGGGTGCGACTACCTTGGGCAGGAATGCCAATTTTGTCCAGAGGTTCAATTTATCCAGGAAGTAGTACGTATATGGTGGGACTACGGACAGCACCTGAAATTTACTCACTCACTTGACCGAATATCTTGGCGATGAGGAATGTGGTTTTGATACTAAGTAGACAGAGGACAGCTGTGAATTGGTTTGAAGGGAGTGCACATCAGGTAAGTGAATACCAAATTAAGTACCCACTGAAGCATCAAAAATTAGGTTGGCAGGAAACATGGATCAGCCTCTTCAAAAACGCATCACAACAGGTAACTTGAAGAGCGATGGCTGATCAGGAAAACATAATAAGGCCTAAAGGTAACCTTAATCTGTCTGCACTGCATGGCCTTAAAGGGCTAAGGACAGACAGAACAGGAGAACATCTGAAAATACATTTATCAATCCCTTTAGGACCAGTACCCTTCCTTTGTCAAACCTTTAGTTCAACCCTGGGATACCGTGGCTCTGAGCAGCAAGGCTTACACAAAGGAAAGAACAAGTGTACGTCACTTAAACACCGGCAGACAAGGAATAGATACACAAGACACTAAAGAAATTTAACACCAATCTACAAAACTAGGCTGTATTTTTAGACAACAAAAAATCCACCGGAGGGTTCTGGAGATATAGATTTTACAAGGTACAGTAAATATCAATTTTTACTCAACCACTAACAAGCATTTGCAAATTCAAAGAATCTGACATTTAGAAACTTTTTGAGCAAAATCTTTAGCTAGTTGTATTGCAGTCGGTTACAGTTACCTTTGGTGACGAACTCGGATAGGGCACCAAGCCAAGGGGACAATCAAAGCCCTCAGGAACAGTTACCTTGGCAGGGAAAACAGTCTTCAGTTAGTCCCAGGCACTTTTATCCCTTTGCTGGAGGTGTAGGAGAGTATGATCTGCTTCTTATAGTTACCCCCACTTTTTGCTGATGTTTCACTGTTTTCGACTTGGTCTAGCTGGGATCCTGCTATTCAGGACCCCCGCCTAGCTGCTTTCTCCTCTAAATTGATTGCATGTACTTTAGGTACACTCCAGATTGGATTCTGGGGTACCCTTATAAGTCCCAAGTATAAGGTATACTATATACCCAGGGCATAGGTACCCCAGAGGCCTCCCAGGGGCGGCAGCATGTATTATGCCACCCCTGAGAGGCCACTCAAATTGACACCACAGGTCTGCTACTGCCACCTGTGTAAGGTGGTGCATGCACCCCATACTTAGATATAGGTTCACTATATCTACCTTATCACTGCACATATAAATCACCCCTATGGTAGGCCTTCTCAATCCTGAAGGCAGGGTGCAGGGTTTTATGTGAGAGGGTGCCCATGCATGAGCAGAGCCCCTCTGCAGCCTTCGGAATCTATACTCCAGGGTTGTTATGTGATGCAGCCATACCATATACTTTTAAGTGCATTATAACCTTGTGGTAAATGCTAACTTTAAAACTGCTGCACAGAAACCTGTTGTATTTGGTGTCAAACACCTTGGAATCATACCTCCACACCAGCTACTGGTATGGGAGGTATGTTTCCACCCTCCTAGAGATGAAATATGAATACACAAGTACACCTGGAACCAGCTTTCCAGAACCGTGGAATCACAAGATGGATGCTGCAAGCCACAGACACGCATCTACCCTCCCGCTGCTGGACAAAACTCCGGCAGGGGAGGCTGGACAATAGGTTTCCTGTCACAGGGAGGTGTAACCACCTCCCAGACAGGCTTTAGTGTATTGCGCCCCCCCCCTCCCAGCTTGAATTCTTTCCCCTTTTGGATCTTGAGACCTTAGTAGGGCTGCTTAACCACTTGGCTGCTAAGGGTGTTCGATGAGCTCCATTGACTTTCCATTGAAATCAATGGAAAGTCCATGACGAGTTACCCTTGTCATTAGCGCTGAAGGGGTTAAAGAACTTAAATTGGGTTCTCCTCTAGACGTTGCGCCCCCCTGTGTTCTTCAAAAAGTCTCTGAAGTAGTGTCACCTGTTATACGTGATTGTATAAATTCTTCATTTAAAACTGGGATTGTGCCATCGCAATGGAAACATGCTAGAGTTAAAGCTCTTCTTAAAAAACCTAACATTGATCCAGAGAACTGGGGAAACTACCACCTAATTTCCTTGCTTCCAGGGGTTAGTACATTTTTTTTTTTTTACTTTATTTTTCAGGTTTTCGGAAAGAAACGAACAAACAAAGAGTAATAGGGGTACATTTAAAGGAAGGACGTGGCTAGTACTCAAAAGAATAAGCAAATTCAGTTTGTTTGGCACAGGTTATCATCTCCACACACGTGTCAGGCAAATAAGCTACAGAAAGGGATACACAAAAGTAGCTCGCTTCTAGTTACATACTGTACTGGACCGTGCAGATCAGGTACATCTGATAGAGGGATGTTGGAAGTCAGTGAGAAAAAAAAAAAAAAAAGAAAAACAATCGGACCAGTTGTGGATCAAATCACATCGTGCTCAGTAGCCCATGACATATGGCTTGGGAAGTTCAACACAATTGTATCGTAACAAGGCATATCCATATGGGAGCATTCTGTACATCAGTTCAAAAAACGTTCATTAGGGTATTTCCTGTACAAATTAATGTGTCAGTTAGCACACCAAGTATATAGGCAGAGGGGAGGAGGGGGGGGGGAGGGGGAGCATTCTATCATCTCAATTGTGACACATGTTCCCCGGCCACATTATCAGAATGAGGATGACTTAGTAAGTAACATTGTAACGGGGCCCATAGATTAGCAGGTCTCGAGGTAGGTGGCAATAGCTCAGTGTACGATTTAATCTGTTCTTGACAATACACAAGATCAGTCAACCACTCTTTAAATTTGGGCGCTCTTCCCCTTCCCCATTTGCACGCCACTTTTCGTTTGGCCATAAGCAGCGCCAATGCAACAAATTTACGATGTAATACTCGCACCGAGTCCACACAGCCCAACAGTGCAGTATCAGGCAAGGGCTCCAACTCAACATTGATCATAGTAGAAAGGGCATCAAATACCTGTTGCCAATACCTCTGCACAGTTGCACAGTTCCAGGCTAAAAGAAGGAAATCAGCGCCAGGGGCATGGCATCTATCACATTCATCCGAGTTGCGCAGTTTATACCTATATAATCTCGCAGGTGTGTAATACAATCTGTGTATAAATGTGTAATGTAACATTCTAAGCCTACTACTAGAGGAGATTCGCTCAGTTTGTTGCATGCTGAATGTCCATTGTTCATCAGTCAGTTCTGCGCCTATTTCATGCTCCTAGCGCGCTTTCGCGTCAGGGGGGTGCACCTCCTTAAGGGAGCGAACCATCTTATATATAGTGGACACCAGTCGTTTTGGCGTGGCAGTCAGCAGTATTTTGTGAAGGGGGGCGAACACCTGGGGCTCTTTTGGAAAATCAGGAGTGAGTGTCTTGAATCCTTGCCGGAGCCGAATATATAAAAAGGTGTCAAGAGGGGAGCATTGAGCGCCCGCAAGCAAGTCTTCGAGGGTGCGAAACATGCCGTTTGTATATAAGTCCCCCAATTTCTTAACCTGCATGCGCACCATAAGTTTACGAAAAATAGCCTCCTGCAGTAGAGGCAGATTCGGATGATAAGCTAGAGGGAGGAGCGGTGAGTACAGTAGGGAGACGTCTAGTATCTTACCTAGGTAGTTCCATGCATTGACTGTGCTCAAGACTGTCGTCTGAGTTTTGTCTCTGCCAGGGTTGAGTGAAAACAGTGCACCATCTGGTGGGACAGGTTGTGCCAACCAGTGTTCTGCCGCAATCTGTGGCATATACCGAGGCTGAAAGACCCAGTAAAAGGCAAAGTGAGCTTGGGCGCTGTAGTAGTAGAGTTCAAAGTCCGGGATATCGAACCCGCCTTGTATATACGGTCTAGTCATAATTTCCCATTTCAATCACGGATGTTTTCCCCCACACACCAAGCGAGTAAGTTCAGATTGGAGTCGCTGGAAGAAGTAGCGTCCCGGATATAAGTGGATGTTTAAAAATAAGTACAATAATTGCGGTAATACCACCATTTTTGTCAGTGATATTCTGCCTGCCATAGAGAGAGGGAGCGCCATCCATCTGGTAATGTTGTCAGTGAGGCGGGACATAACGGTACGGTAATTGAGCCTCATAAGCTCGTCTCTGTCACTGGAGATGCGAATTCCCAGATATTTAAGTTCATCGTAACACCAAGTGATAGGATAGTCCATCGGGAACCTAACAGTCGCGGGTGTGAGAGGAAACAAATAAGATTTACTCCAATTGATGTGTATACCAGACAGTCTGCCAAATCCTATAAATTCTCTAAGCACAGGGTTCAAATTGTCTAGAGGGTCGCGGATATACAGTGTGATGTCATCTGCATACATAGACACTAAAATTTGCCTCAGAGGGCATTGTAGTCCCTTGTCCTTATGATGTTGCCTTAATTTAGCAGCGAGTGGTTCGACCGCCAAAGCGAAAAGCAGAGGCGATAGGGGGCAGCCCTGCCTAGTGCCTCTGGTGATATGTATATCCTGGGACATTTTCCCGTTGATCAGGACTTTAGCCACCGGTGTTTCATAGAGCAGTTTGATCCATGAAAGGAAAATAGGTGGGAATCCCATACGTGTCATTATCTCTAGGATGTAGTCCCATTCCAAGGAATCGAAGGCCTTGGTGGCGTCTAGAAATAGAGCTGCGAGGGGCAAGTCTTCCGATACATTGTTCATGACAGAAAAGAAGGTACGTAAGTTATGGGAGGTAGCCCTGCCAGGTACAAATCCAGACTGGTCGGGCAGAACTAGATTGGTCATAAGGAGATTTAATCTGGTGGCAATAAGTTTAGCTAAAATGTTGACGTCACAATTAAGAAGCGATAAGGGTCGGTATGAGTCTCAGCTAGTTGGGGATTTCCCTGGTTTCAACAGGGATGTAATAAGGGCAGTTCTCATTGATGGGGGAAGATGGCCTACTTCTAGAGCATCCTCATATATTTCCTTAAGTACTGGGGCCATAAAATCAATGTATGTTTTATATAATTCAACGGGTATCCCATCTAGGCCAGTGGCCTTGCCCGATTGCATGCTCATAATAGCATCACGGACCTCATCAACTTCAAATGGCGCAGCCAAAAAACGCCTCTGGGCATCGCTAAGCCACGCTAGAGCAACGTCTTGCAGATATTCATTCAGGTCCAAAGGTTCGGACCGAGACGTAGAGTATAAAGCAGTGTAATGTTGGACAAATGCATTTAATATTTGCGTGGTGTCTCTATACATTATCCCATCTGTCCCCTCAAGTTCAAGTATAGTGTTCGGTTGTCGTGTCAGTCGGATTACAGATGCCAGAGCTTTCCCGGGCCTTTCCCCTTCATTATATCTCCTAGCAGTCCAGTACCGCCCCTTAAACTTAGCTTCTCTACCGGCTTCCTCAGCATAGGTCGTGATTTTGTCCCTAATTTTAGCAGCGGTATCATTGTCAGGGTGCAAGGCTAGAGAGCGTTCTAGGGTCTTGAGCTCAGCGTCAAGTTTATGAAGTGTACCTCGATGCTCCTAAGGACCCCCGATCCCTTAGAGATGCATATGCCACGCAATGTGACCTTGAAGGCCTCCCAGATAGTCTCAACCTCTGCTACGGTGCCCTTGTTTCGCTCAAAGAAACCTAGTATTTCCTCCCGTAATTCCTCCTGAAAAACAGCGTCTAAAAGGATAGTAGGTTGCAGTCGCCAAAAGAAACTGGAGGGGCTGATATCATCAGCGGTCAAAGTTAGACGAACCGGTGCGTGGTCCGAGTAAGTTTTAGCTAACAGTGTCACTTTCGAGATCGCAGGGCAGAGGGCTATTGACATCAGTAGGTAGTCTATGCACGCCCAGGTCGCTGCGTGTGCAGTATAGCGGGTACCCTCAAGGGTAGTGGGGTGGACATATCTCCAAGTGTCAGTGAGATTGTAGTCATGGACAATATCGCGCATCGTAGTACGGGCTCTAGTGTAATGATGGGGGGATGGATTGGACCTATCCATCTGTGGGTCCAGTGCCAGGTTAAAATCTCCCCCCATATGATTTTATCAGGCCCTGTGGCTATCACCGCCGCCCATAAGTCTGTGAAAAATTGGGGATCGTCCACATTCGGCCCATAACACACAAGGGTGATCGACATATGGCCTAGCCGTCCCCACATTATACAATAATGTCCACATGCGCCGCTCTTTTGACTCACCAGTGTAAACGGGGCGCCCTTTTTAACAAGGATCGCAGTTCCCCTGGCGTAAGTTGAATAGGAGGAGAAAATAGCGTGGGAAGCCCATCCACGAGCAAATGTGGGAGTGCCATGCGGGGGAAGGTGAGTTTCCTGTAAAAAAGCTAACTGCACATTATGCCTATCAAGATATGATAACACATGTCTCTTTTTCCTGGGATCTCCCAGCCCCCGCACATTCCATGTTAGAAAATTTAAACTAGAGCGTGGCGCTTGTTGCATTGCAGCGGGTACAGGTAATAAAAGGGCGCGCTCCTGTCCTGCCAAGGTCTTCCTATCCATAACAGGTATATCTCAGCATTTCCCAATACCAGATTGACATATATACATCAATGTCCATGCCAGAGTGTCGTATAAGGACAACCAGTAGTGCCAAATATTATCATTACAAATAGCATCCTTCCAGAAACATCAGACCCCAAACACACCCCAACTTGGTAACCGTTGTGCACTCTACCCCTATGCAGGAACAATAGAGCATCAAACCACTGTGCATTTCTTCCCATCCCCCCTTCCCCCACCCACTGCAGCAACCCAAACTTGCCAGAATAATCTCCCTCCCCCCCCCACCCAAAAAACTCCCCAAGGGTTGAAACAATCCCCAGTAGCCGTATCTGAAAAACGGGGTATGCCCATAAGGGGAAACACATAGAGAGCGCACAGCCACGTCTCCCTCCACCAGCCACGGGTGCCAGAGCATCAGGGATGACCGGGGAGGGATAGTGGTCCCTGACATACATTACTACTGGATCATAGGCACAAGGCCCTCGCAGAGGAGTGTCCAAAGTCCCAAACCAGATTACGCCATACATCACTCAAGGTCTTTAAGTCAACAAGATTAACAAGTGGCGTTTCATCATCCGATCAGGCTTCATCATCAGTGTCCGGTGAATTCTCCAGGTGAGCCGCTGCACCACCACCGCCCCCTCGCTGTGTTTTTTTAATGGCCATTAGATATTCGTCCACCTGGTGAGGTTTAGTGAAAAAACGTTGCTTCCCCTGGTGAGTAACACGAAGCTTTGCAGGATACAGGAGAGCATAGTCAATTTCCGCAGCACGGAGCTTCCGTTTGACCTCCAGGAATTTGCGACGTTCCTCTTGAACAATTGCAGTAAAATCCGGGAAAATGGAAAAAGCCACACCGTTGTAGGACAGGTTTCACTTGGCGCGGGGGCAGCTCGCAATGCCACATATCGGTCACGATAGTTCAGAAGACGGGCTATAATGGGCCGAGGTGGAGCCCCAGGCTTTGGTACAGGAGCCAATGATCTGTGCGCCCGTTCGACTATAAATTGTGCGGAGAATGCGTCAGCCCCAATGGACGTTAGCAGAAGTTTTTCTACATAGTCCTCCATCCGCCCCGTGTCTGTGGATTCTGGAATGCCCGTGACGCGGATGTTATTGCGTCGACTGGGGGCTTCCAAGTCCTCATTCTTTGCAGCGATAACTCTTAGTAAGTTGTCCATACGTGCTAGTTGAGTCGTGTGGGAGGCAGTAGTGTCGTCATTGTTCGAAATCCTTCTCTCGGTTTCCGCAAGCCGTTCTTCATGCTGGTCCACTTTATGCACCAGGGCATCCATTCTGGAGGTAAGTCTATCAACCTTATCCACAACTGTGGCAAATCCTTGGCGCATTTCCTGTAGTATCTGTTGCATATCTAATTCCCCAAGAGGGGCGTCGCTGCACGTCGCGCCCCCACCAGCTGTCTTGGGGTCAGGCGTGGTAGTTTTGGATCTATTTTTTTGGGCGGCATCAAAGGTGAGTTTCGGCTGCCTATTGTCCTGTCTCACCATGGTGCCCCTGGGCTCGCTGGACCTCAGCGTCACGGTTGATCTGTCGTACCTTTGGTTGTTCAAGCGCACTATAAGAAAGAAGCAGCAGCTATGCCACCGAGTCAGATATAGGCTCACCGGAACCAAGAGGATCCACGCCGGAGACAATCCCCAATGCAGCACTATGAATGGGCCGGCACTATATTCGAAGGAGACGTCGAAGGTCACAGGTGGCAGTTGTAGGCTCAGTTGACCACTGTCCCAGGCACAGCAGTACGCGAGGCCACTTAGGAACACCAGGGCGCCCAGAATAAGTATGCCCACTCAATTCAATCCCCGCGGCGGTGGGCAACTCAGAGGGTACGTGTAGCACTCGCAATGGGGGGGGGGGGTGGAGGAGTTCAGATCGCCGCGACAGAGCACTGTCCACTCATTTTAGGTCCCCGCACTCACCCCCTCATCACGCTGCAGTAGCAGAGAAATCAAAGCGCTGCTTCAATTCGGGGCCTCTGAATGCGTTGTGTCCTCACTGCCCGCCCGTCCTGCCACAGAGCAGCCGCATGCAGCACAAGGAGGGGCAGGGGGGGAAGGCCACCGGTGTCCTTAGGATGTGTGACCTCGCCCGCGTTCACGCCGATGTCTTCACTCGCCGCACAAAGGGCGGCCCGGGGGCCGGGTGCGGTCCCGCTCAGGTCAGAAGAGCAGCCAGCCACCGAATGGAGGAGGGGAAGCTCAATCCCTCGCGGGCCGGGGCCGAAGAGCAGAGTTGTCGCCAGCGTTCACGGAGCCACGGTCTTCTCCCAGCTCCTATCAGGTAGCGAAGGGGCGGTGGGGGTGAGCACACCGCCCGCAGTGCAGCAAATAAGGTGCGCGGCGCCGTGCCCACAGCAGGATCGTTACTTTGGGGCCTGACGCCTCGTGGGACGCCCCGGGCTTTCCTAGTGCCTCAGCCCGCGGTGCGCCACAGCAGGGGCTCCAACGGCTTCCTCGGTGGAGTCTTCCGGACCGAATTACTTAGGCACGGTCGATCGGAGCCACATCAAATTGCAGTCGAGTCTGGCTGGGTATACGGGCAACTCAATTACGGAGTTTCAGTGTAATTGGAGTCCAGTAACCCAGGATTAATTTCGGATAAGTGAGTCAGGGAACAGGAGCCTCACCGAAAGGCGGCCATACTGTGTGCGCGCCCTCTAGCGCCCCCCTTCCAGGGGTTAGTAAACTTGCGGAGAAACATACCAACTCAATTTTATCCGCATTCTTGGAAAATAATAAACGGTTACATGCCACACAGACTGGTTTTAGACCCCAACAAGGAACAGAAACAGTCATGCTGGCTGCAGTAGAAGAAATCAGGAAGACCCTTGACGGTGGAGGCTGCGCTGTCCTTATCCTGTTGGACCTCAGCGCAGCCTTCGATACCGTCAAACACCTCTTGATACAAAGACTGAGGCCTGCTGGAGTGACTGGGCCGGCACTTAGGTGGCTACAGTCCTTCCTTAAGGAGAGGGTATATTCGGTTTTTGACGGAGATTGCTCTACGGAAGCTACTTCATTGACTTGTGGGGTCCCCCAGGGATCTTCCCTGAGCCCCACGATGTTCAATGTTTATGAGTTCGTTGGCAGAAACCGTACTCCCATTTGGGGTACAGGTCGTATCTTATGCCGACGATACTCAATTGATTGTCTCCTTAAAACAGTCTAACCGATCTGACCCAGACCTGGCCACTTGTCTTCAGAACGTTTCGGGATGGATGAGCAGCTCCTTCTTGAATTTTAACGGAGCTAAGACGACTGCGCTAGATGACTGAAGAATCTCCCTTGGAGTAAAGGAGTTACTCCCCTGCTAAGCAGGCATCAAAGACGCATCTGACCGGTTTGCAACTCCGAAGCTCCTGAGGACTCCGAAGACTTTTGCAACACAGGAGGTGGGTTTCCAAGCGACCCAGAGGTCGACCAGTATGCTCAGCAAACCTGAGACCCGTATCCCTTGTGGGGACTGTGCAACCCGAACCCCTGGGCACCGTGTCCATTTGCAGAAGCATCTGCTTTCCGGTGACCCCTCAAGCTGTGCTTTGGGCAACTTGTATTCCAGACCCAGAGCAGTGATTCCACCAAAGATTACCGGCCTACACTCCACAAGTGTTCCGTGGGCTAGTATTTTGTGATTACTCTCTAGGTCCCTTCGCGATCAGTGGTCAGTTGGCCTGTGGGTCCCTATGAAGGCAACTTTAACTTTCAGTGGGCTTTCCTGGTTGCTCCAGCCGTGCCCTCACTCTCCATCGCTTGGGGAGTCCCCAGGACCTTGCTGGTCCCCACCAAAGCATCTTTTCTCTCACCCCGTGGGTTGCAGTTGCCAAGGCTTGTTGTGCTCAATCCAGACATTGACCCCCCAGCACTCGGCATCCTTTGTGGGACAGCTCGCCTCCGGACTTTGGTCGTCCTCGAAGTCTCCTGGTCCCCATGGCTGCAGAGTCAAGCATCACCTATTCTCACCTGAAGCATCCGACATCGGTGGGCATTTGTCTACCGAGCCTCTGGTCACTTGCAAGTGACCCAGACTCTGTCCTTTCTGCTTTCAGGTTCTTCTCATCCCCGACCCAGGCTTGGATCCAACCGGACTCTTTTCCTCTTCTTGGCAGCAGCACTTTGCAGCATCACACCACTGAAAACAACAAAGATGTCCAACACCATTTGACACCTATGCACCTGGGTTAAGTAACACGAGTACTCCGATGCTCACATGGGTGCTGGGCTTAGAACCTTCTAAGTTTGAAAGGGTTTGCTCACAGTCCTCTCCTAAGTGTCCTTAAACTTTAAATTCCAACCGCGACTTTCCCATGGAGTTGTACGGAGCTCGCGGCTGAATTCTCACACTGCACACATCCCCGTGAGTCCCCTGTGTCACTACCTTGAGTGGTTCCTTGGGGTCCGAGCGATTCTACGTGCTCTAGGCACTGTGTCTAGTTGTGGTTGTTATATCACTTTCTTAGTATATGGTTTGGTCTCCCCCCTGGAGCCCACTGCGTATTGTGCGATTTAATGTTGTTCTAGTGTTTTAATATTGTGAACTTTGTGCTCTAAATCTCAAAGAGATTAGTAGAGAGTGTTTAGTAATAAATACCTACTTTAATAAAACACCTGTAAGGTTCTCCTTTCATTTGGTCATTCAGGAGGTTATAGACTGGTAAAACAAGCTGCTTTACATTCCTTCAAGACTTTGCCTGAAGGCTGCTCTCCATAGCCACCACTAGGATAGATTTCATACAAGATTGTCTTTAACCGAATCATCAATAAGGGTTGTTTGGACTGGTACAAGGTGCCCACTATGACTAGTGGTCAGCATATACCAGGCCAACTTCTCGCACCAATGACGGACGCGGAGTCGACCGACGCCACCTTTCCGACGGTCAGAGATACTGCTGACGAAAAACCTTCCGGATCTAGTCGGACGTAAGTAATCTATAACTAACTGTTTCTTTAAGATAGGTGTTCTATGGACAGTGGGGGGAGGAGAGGTATGTCAGAGTTTTGTGGTGGTGGCAGCTCCTTTGGGAGAGCCACCCTTACCCTCTGGAGTTGTTCCCCCTGTAGGAACATCTAACGTAAACCATAGAAGAGAACTTCTGTGTCTGCGGACAATGGTAGGTTGCAGAGGTTTCTGGGGAGGTGGGCTCAGAGACTCCACGAAAAAGAGTGCAGCAATAGGTCCAGTGATTAACTGGTGTTTGAAGTGCGCCCATTGCCTTTGCCATATCCTAATCATTTTTACATTTTTTCCAGCATCTGGTCAAGTTTGGGCTTGAAAAGATGCTGACCATCAAAAGTTGAAGACATTTTGCTGGACTTTCTGGCTTAAATCCAGAGATACGGAGACAGGCATGTCTACACAGAAGGACACTGGAGTCAGTTCACCTCGCAGCAGTGTCCATGACATCTTGAGCAACGATTATGGTGGTATCAGAGATCTGCATCCCCTCAACAATGATCTGATAACCCCTTTTCCTATGCTCCTTTGGCACATGTTGGAGGAGCTGCTCCATTTAATTCCAGTGAGCACAGTCATACCTAGAGAGGAGGCTGACCGAACTGCCAATCTGCCAGTGGTTAGCCGACTGTACATCCTCCCTTTTTCCTGCTGCATCAAAGCGTTTAGTTTCCTTGTATGGTGGAGAAGCATCATTAGTAGTTTGAGAGTTAACACTCTTACAGGCAGTAGCAATTACCAGGAAGTCAGGCGGGTGTTGCCCCGTATGTGGAATGGATGGGTAAGGGATGTCTTATATTTCTTGTCCACCCTGGGCCTATTAAGCATGGCATAAACGGGGTCCTGAAAAAGCAGGGGTTTGACAGAGCATGCCTTTGAGCATGGGGAGGGACTGGGTGAAGCGTTGAATGGAAAAAATGGTTTTAAAAAGGAAGTCTTACTCCAAAGGCTCTGTATGGATATCCACCTTATGGAAGGTGGTAGCCCTACCAATCAGCTCATGGTATGAGGTGGAATCATCTGGGGGATTGACATGCAGGGTACAAATCTGGATCAGTATTCCCTGGTGGGTCAGAATTGTAAGAATCGAAAAGATCCCTCTGTGGAGGTGTATCAAAGGTATCCCCTTACCCTGGGAGACCCCCTGAGGTGTCTGAGGATGAGGGTCATCGGGGGAGGTGAGTGGGGAAGGTGAGTGCTGTGGAGAGTGGCAAGGTGGAGAAAAGGCCAAAGGGCTTGTAGCCCTGTCCGCCTTTTTGTTCTGCTTTGGAGGAGGTGGCAGGTTCAAAGCTTCCTCGAAGTATAGCTGACGCCTAGAGGGTTGTGCGCCAGACCCCGAAGGGCGGTCTAGGATAAAAGCTCGTAAGGGAGTGAATGACTAGATGTATTTGTCTGAAGTTGATTTCCTGTTGAAGCTTATGAAGGATCGGTGTGACAAAGCCTGTGTCGAGGCAAGGCTTTGATATCAGTGCCGAGGTTCTCATTCCGATGTAGATTTCGATGCTTAAAGTGTACGCTATGAAGGGCTGGTCAGTGCCGAGGTGGACGTGCTTGGCACAGAGAATGGTGGCCTTGACAGTTTCTTCTGTGCCAAACCGAAAATGGGTGTTTCGTCCAAAGGTGGGTGCCAACCATGGACTGAAGGCAGAAATGTCCTGGCAACAGGTCCCTGAGGCTCCAGAGCGGCAGGACGATCTTTATGCTGGGTCTTCGACATGCGAGCGATAGGGTGGGGAAGGAAAGTGTGTACTCACAGCACGTTGCACCAGAGGCAAGCCTTCGATCTCCATTTTGGAACCGGAGCTGTCAGAGGGAGTGATATCCCCTTTATTTGCTGCAGAAAGTTGAAGGCGATGTCTGTACCCCTGCCTCCTTCCAAAACACTCAGGCTGAAAAAGTCAGTGTGTCATTTCAGCTACTATGCGACATCTCGAAGCGCCGAGCCAGACAGTCACAGAGGGTCTTTTTGGAGAGGAAGGAGCAGCAGGGCTCACAGGAAACCTCACTATTTTTGGGAGACAGACACAAATTACAGACCTGATGGAGGTTGGTCTGAGGGTTTTTTGCATGGCAGCAAAAACAGTAATGAAATAGCGTCTATTCCATCACCATCAAGACATTCTGAAGATATGCAGACAGGAGACGGAATGAGGCCCAGAAGGCCCACATGGGCAGAATTTGACCAGAAAGTCATCCGGCGAAGTTTAAGCAGTCACCCTTTCACCTTCTTGTGTTTCCTCCTTGATGATTTCGACCACAAAGATGATCAGTCGATGGACTGACCTAGAGAGCAGAAGCAATCCGCATCCTCAACCTAGAGAAGGAGTTGTACTTACCAAAGGTCCAGGACTTCTTTTGATGTTCGGCGATGTACGGCTTCACTTTGCAGTCCAAGTTCACTTTAAGGGCCATTAGGTCACATATCGTCAGATTGGGAGTCAGGCAACAAGCCTAAATGCCAAAAGCACTCCTTGAGTGTTTCAGTCATCGAAATATAGTTTCTGCAGTCATAGCATGGTTTGAAACTTTAGTTTTAGGTGGGAACATTATTCTGTTGCACAGGGGATTTTAATAGCAAAATCATCAATAACCATCAAAACTGGCAGCAAAATTTTTGCTAGCGTTCTAAAGAGAAAAAAGAAAGTAAGCACATGAATGGTGCTTATATGTGGCTTGGCCCTGTCACTACTGGGGCAGAACAAGGTCAACAAGGAGTCGCAAGCACTACCTGAAGACACATGGTAGCACATGTGAAAAAAGTCCAGATCCAGTCTGATACCTGGGTATATTCTATAGGTGAGGAATCTGCTGTTAGAAAGGGATTATACTAAAAGCACAAGTTACTTGTCTTCGGTAACAATATATCTGTAAGAAACATTGGTAGTGATAGATTCCTTACCTCAGAATTACGCCCAGGCATCAGACTAGATCCGGAAAGTTTTCGTTAGCAGTACCCCTGCACATCGGAAGGTGGTGTAGTGCGGCTCCGCGAATGTGGTAGGCGTCGTGATCGCCAAGATGACGTCTTGGCAGCAACTTGGAAGCCGCACTTGCACGCTGACGTCAGTTCTGGTCACAACTTTCCACTCCAGGAACGCAGAGCCATGCAAGATACTGACCACTGGTGCCTTGAAACTAGGGCACTGAAGGGGATGACCTTAACCCTAGAAATCAGTTCACAGAACAGACAGGATGGGTGGGGCGGTAAGGAATCTATCACTACTAATGTTTCTTACAGATGTATCGTTACCAAAGGTAAGTAACTTGTGCATCTGAAATCAACACGTAGTGATAGATTCCTTACTTTAGAAAAGATACCCCAGCAATACCAACTCCGGTGGTGGGTCTGCGAACCAAGATCACACCAGAAAGTCCTCGAGAACAGAAGAGCCAAAGAAGCGGTTTCTCCGGACTTGGCT
Source organism: Lissotriton helveticus (assembly GCF_964261635.1). Classification (NCBI taxonomy): domain Eukaryota; kingdom Metazoa; phylum Chordata; class Amphibia; order Caudata; family Salamandridae; genus Lissotriton; species Lissotriton helveticus. Next base: position 2,066,337,755 of record NC_136063.1, read on the forward strand.
GTCCAGGCAGTAATGCTTGGTAAACGTGTGCACCGAGGCCCACGTAGCTTCCTGACAGATGTCATGTAAGGGAACTCCCCGTCTCAAAGCAGTAGTGGCTGCCGTCGCCCTGGTACAATGGGAGTGTAGCTCCACTGGAGGCTCCTTTTTAGCCAAAGAATAAGGTTCAGTTTCTTACCTGTAACTCCAGTTCTGTAGTAGGGGTATCTATGTTATAGTCATAATCTAGTGAATAGTCCCGCTCATGTGCGGGGACCCCGGAGCAATCAAAAATAATCTCTTAAGCGGTCTTCTTTGCAGTAGTGCATAGACACTTAAGAGAGAATTAAAGACAGATAATACAGCCTATACATGCAAGGCTACACTGTCCAGTACTTCAACTAGAAATGCAAAGGATATTCCACCAATATCACATTTAAACCTGTCTGCCAGGTTTCACCATGGAAAACACTTCCCCCCCCCCTTCACCAAATCCTTGGAATGATAGAGAGGAAGGACAGGCAGACAAGCCCCCATAGGGATACCGTGCCTTTAAGGAAACTTTCCAGAACTCTCCTGGTATCCCAGAATGCACAGCAACTCCCTCCACTTTCAGTTCTTTTTGAAGGTGTATACAGCTAGACCTGTAGCATTCATCATTTTATCCTTTTCTCCACCAGGGAGGAGGGCGGGCGCTTATGACTGTAACAGAGATACCCCTACTACAGAAGAACAAGTTACTTACCTTCGGTAACGCTTTTTCTGGTAGATACAATATCTGCCTGTGGATTCCTCACCTTGTGAATATCCCCCTTGCGTCAGCAACGTTCAAAATTTTTCTTCGCAGCACACCGGCGTGGACGACGTCATAGGAACGCGGCATCGCGCGCGACTCCGTCTGACATCACCGACCCCCTATTAGGCCTACGTCGGCGTGATGACATCAGTTCCACCCTTTTTTCGTGCTTTCGAGGCACCCGGACGGACCAATGACAGGAAATATACATATATACAGTGTACATAGTACATACAAACCAAAATAGCACACATAGTGCGTAACAAAGGTATCAAAAACCCAATAAATATACAAATAAATATACAAATAAACCCAGGTATAGCAGAGTGGACAACGGGGAGGCGGGTGGGTCAGTGAGGAATCCACAGGCAGATACTGTATCTACCAGTAAAAGCATTACCGAAGGTAAGTAACTTGTTCTTCTGATAGATACATCTGCCTTGTGGATTCCTCACCTTGTGAATAGAGTCCCACAGCAGTCCCCACTCCCGGAGGAGGGTGTCCACACTGCTACACCAGGAAATCTTGGAGGACAGAACGCGTGAAGTGGCCGTCCCTCCTCACCTCGGTATCTAAGCAGTAATGCTTCGCGAAAGTGTGGAGGGAGGCCTAAGTCGCGGCTCTGCAAATGTCCTCAAAAGGTACACCTCTAGACAATGCAGAAGAAGCAGACCTTGCCCTGGTAGAATGAGCTCTTATACCCTCAGGAGGGTCCTTACCCGCCAGGGATTAACAAATCTTGATGCACAGGATTATCCACCTGGAAAGTGTGCGCTTGTGCACCGCTCTGCCCTTCCGACAGCCAGCAAAACCAACAAACAGCTGGTCGTTCATCCGGAAGTCTTTAGTTCTGTCCAGATAAAAAGACACCGCCCTCTTAGGGTCCAGACGGTGCAGTCTCTCTTCCTCCATAGAAGGGTGAGGGGGAGGATAGAAGGTAGGAATGGTAATGGACTGTCCTAGATGGAAGGGAGTTACCACCTTAGGCAGAAAAGCAGCCATGGTCCTAAGAACCATTCGTTCAGCATGAATGGTCAAGAATGGGGGCTTAGAACTAAGAGCTTGAAGCTCACTCACCCTCCTTGCCGAGGTGATTGCTACTAAGAAGACCGTCTTGAAAGACAAAAGCCTCATGGGACACTTGTGTAAGGGTTCAAAGGGAGAACCCATCAAAAAAGTCAAGACAAGATTTAAATCCCACTGAGGAACAATAAATCGAGAAGGAGGGAACTTATTTGTGAGGCCCTTCAGAAACCTCAAAACCACTGGAGATTTAAAAAGAGATGGCTGGTCCGGCAAGCAGAGAAATGCCGATAACGCTGAGAGGTAACCTTTGACGGTGGCAACAACAAATCCTTGCTGCGCCAAAGAGAGAGCAAACTGCAAAATATCAGACAGATGAGCCCTCAAAGGATCAACAGCATTCTCCCTACACTAAACAACAAATTTAGACCATCTATACGAATAGATGGACTTGGTGGAGTCACGCCTGGCCGAAAGAATGACATCCACCACATCGTGAGGGAGAGAAAAAGAGTTCAGGTTGCCCCGTTCAATCTCCATGCATGAAGGTGTAATGTCTGGAGGTGGGGGTGTAGAACCTGCCCCTCCATCTGAGAGAGGAGGTCTGCCCTGTGAGGGAGACGGAGCGGCGGGTGAGAGGAGAGGTGGAGTAGGTCCGTGTACCACACCCTTCTTGGCCAATCCGGGGCGACCATAATGACTTGGGCCCGGTCCTGGCGAATCTTCCTCAGAACCCGAGGAATCAAGGGTATAGGAGGAAATGCGTAAAGGAGTTGCGAGTCCCAACTCAACTGAAACGCGTCCCCCAGTGCTCCTTGCATCGGATACTGGAGACTGCAGAATGACAGGCAGTGAGCATTCTCGCGAGTGGCGAACAGGTCCACCTGAGAAGTCCCCCACATCTGAAAGATGTCGTGAACAACCTCCGGATGGAGCCTCCACTCATGGTCGGCAGAGAACTGCCAACTGAGAACATCTGCACGTACGTTCAGAACTCAGGCCAGATGATTTGCCATCAGACAAATCTGGTGGTCCTGAACCCAGGACCAGAGCCGCAGAGCCTCTTTGCAGAGACACTGCGACCCTACTCCTCCCTGCTTGTTGATATACCACATCGCGGTCGTGTTGTCCGTCAGGACTTGAACCGACTGACCGCGAAGGGAAGGGAGGAAGGCCTTGAGCGCCAGATGTATCGCCCGCAACTCTAGAAGGTGGATGTGAAGCAACCTTTCCTCTGGAGACCAAAGACCCTTGACCTCCAGATCCCCCAGATGAGCACCCCACCCGAGAGTGGATGCATCCGTTATCACTGTGGCAACCGATGGAGGTAGTTGGAAAGGCTTTCCCTCAGACAGATTGCCTTCCACGCTCCACCATGACAGATCCGCTGCAGTTTCTCTGGAGATCCTCACAGACTCCCTGAGATCTCCGTTGTGCTGATACCACTGCCTGCGGAGGCACCACTGGAGTGCCCTCATGTGCCAGCGTGCATGGATGACCAATAGAATGCAAGAAGCCATCAGACCGAGCAGACGAAGGACCTTCAGGACTGGAACGACCGCTCCATTGTAGAATAAAGGAATCATCTCCTGTATGTCGCTAATCCTTTGAGGTGGAGGGAATGCACGACATACAGTAGTGTCCAGTACCGCACCTATGAACAGGTTGCGCTGGGAGGGCACCAGGTGAGACTTGGGTACATTTATCGAAAAACCCAATCTGTGCAACAACTGAGTTGTCTCCTGCAGATGAAGGAGCACCTTCTCTGGCAACTCTGCTTTGATCAGCCAGTCGTCCAGATACGGAAATACAGGTATTCCCGACCTTCTGAGATGTGCCGCCACCACTGCCATCACCTTGGTGAAAAATCGAGGTGCAGTAGTAAGTCCAAACGGAAGGACCGCAAACTGGTAGTGTTGCGATCCCACCGTAAAACGGAGATACTTCCTGTGCGACTTCAGGATGGGATGTGGAAATAAGCATCCTGCAAGTCGATCGACACCATCCAGTCTTCTTCCAACAGCGCCTAAAGAACCTGCGCAAGAGTGAGCATCTTGAACTTTTCTTGTTTCAGATACAAGTTCAAGATCCTGAGATCCAGGATTGGTCGAAGTCTGCCATCCTTTTTGGGGATCAGGAAATACCGGGAGTAGCACCCCTGACCCCTCTCCTGCTCTGGAACCACCTCTATCTCACCCTTTCTGAACAGTGCCAGGACTTCTTCCTGCAGGAGAAGCAGGTGGTCCTCCGAACAATAACCTTGGCAAGGAGGGTAATTGGGAGGAAACTCCTGCAAAGGAAGCGCATACCCATTTTCTACGAGATTGAGAACCCAAAGATCTGATGTAACCGATTCCCAATCCCGTAGAAAATGAGTAAGCCGACCCCCTACCGGACCCGCATGATCCGGAATGGCGGATCTAGGGCTGCTTTGCTGATATAGGTGGGGGGTTGGTATTAGAGGAGGTAGTAGAGGAGGAAGAGGCCTGACGTCCACGTCCCCGACCCCTCTGTCTACCTCTGTAAGACTTGTACAGAGGGTTCTGTTGCTGCTGCTGCTGCTGGCCTTGTTTGAAGGAACGAAAGGAGGACCTGCCAAAGCCCCTGAACTTCCTGGTGGCAGTGCCTTTCGCTTGCAAGCCCAAAGACCTAGCCGTCGCCCGGCTATCTTTGAACCTCTCTAAAGCCGCATCCGCTTTCTTTCCAAAGAGGCCAACTCCGTCAAAAGGCAAATCCAAAAGAGTAGCCTGTACATCAGCGGAAAACTCTGAGGACTTTAGCCAAGCAGCTCTTCTGGTAGCCACTGAAGAACCCATCACTCTAGCCACAGAGTCTGCCGTGTCCATGCCACTCTGAATAACCTGGCGGGCTGCCGCCTGAGTGTCCAAAACAACCTCATTAAAGTTTTTTCTGTCTTCCTCCGGAAGCTTAGCTGACAATTGCTTGACCGAGTCCATTAAGGCATGCACATACCTTCCTAGTAAGCAAGTAGCATTTGTTGATTTTAAAGCCATGCTACCTGAGGAGGAAACCTTCTTAGCAGCTTGATCCAACTTCTTGGAGTCTATCTCCAGGAACCTGGGGAAAAGAGCCTGCTGATCTGTTCGCACAAGCGGCCTGCACCACCAGACTCTACGGCGAAGGGTGAGATGATAAGAACTCAGGGTCTCCAGGAGCCACCCTATAACGCCTCGCCACCGATCTAGACACCGCAGGTGCAGACAAAGGCTTTTTCCAAACTTCTAGAATCGGCTCGGTCAGAGCCTCAGTGAATGGTAGAGTCGGCTCAATGACTGAAGAAGGCGAATGTAAAACATCTGTAAGGATATTATATTTTGAACTCCATTGTTGGCAAAGTCAAGTTCAGCAACTCAGCAGCCTTTCTGATTACCATATGGTATGGCACTGCATCCCTAGAGGGCGCATCCGAAACCACAGGCAACCCCCATTCTGGAGAAAGTTCAAGACTGCTTGCACTATGTAGATCCTCAAAGTAATCCTCATGTTCCTGAAGCTCGCCTTCCTCCACTTCAGGTTCCCCATACTCCTTCTCCTCCAAGAGACGTTGGACTCCAAGAGACGTTGGACTCTACGCCTCAACCACTCGAGATGGATCGAAGTCGACAGATCCGGTAACGACTCCGACGGAGTCGGAGCCGGTGTCGAACGAGGAGCTGGAACAACAGGAACCGGAGTCGATCCAAACTTCGAGGTAGCTCCGGAGCTGGCGAAGCCGTGCGCGGAGTCGATGACCTCGGCGGCGCCGTACCTATCCAAGAAGGATATGGAGTCGGCATAAAAGGCGCCGGTGCATAAGCTTGGGGGACACCCAAGTTAAAAGACAAAGGACCCATGGGACCCGTAGGTGCTCGTACCTATCCAAGAAGGATATGGAGTCGGCATAAAAGGCGCCGGTGCATAAGCTTGGGGGACACCCAAGTTAAAAGACAAAGGACCCATGGGACCCGTAGGTGCTCCAGTGGGGTACATTGCCCTCGCATATACTCCAAACAGAGCATTTAGGAAATGCAAAGGGTCCTGACCAGGACCAGGAAAGGAAGGGTATGAACCCATTGACTTCTCCGCAGGAGGTTGTTCCGGATTCGGTTCCTCCTGACCCTTTTGACCCTCCAGGTCATCCTCCGGAGTCGGTGACTGAGGAACCTCCACGACCTCCTCATGCTCCGAAGACTGGCCCGAAGCCGGATTCGGATCCAACTCCGGCTCCGGTGTATGTTCTCGAGACCGCATCGGCGTGGTTCCACCAGCAGGAGACGGAGACACAAAATCTTTGTGATGTTTCCGAGAAAACCTTTTCTTCGAGTCCGATGACCCCGAATGATGGTGAGAACTATGCTTCTTCCTCTTATGTTTTTTCTTCGAGGAACCCGAAGAATGCCCAGAAGCTGACTTCGACGCCGACCTGGCCCTCGACCTCTATCGCGACCTCGATCGTGACTTCGATCGCGACCTCGATCGCGACTTCGATCTTGACTTTGGCCTCGATCTGGAGTGTTCTTGATCTTGATCTCGAAGATCTACTGGCTTCTTTACCTTTAATCTTGGCTAATAGAAGTTTAGCCTCCCGCTCTTGCAGAGCTTTCGGATTCATCTTAGAGCAGGATCGACAGCCCTTGACGTCATGATCCGACCCTAAACACCACAAGCAATCTTCGTGTGGATCGGTAATCGACATCATCCGGGCACACGAGCAACACTGCTTGAAACCAGTCTTCTTCGACGACATCCTCGACGAAGAACAGAAACAGTAACAGACAAAAAGCAACAATGTCTCTATCTGTAACCACAGAAGATCCCTGAAACCGTTAGCGTCGACGATGCGGAAAAAAGGGAACTGATGTCATCACGCTGACGTAGGCCTAATAAGGGGTCGGTGACGTCAGACGGAGTCGCGCGAGATGCCGCGTTCCTATGACGTTGTCCACGCCGGTGTGCTACGAAGAAAAATTCCGAACGTTGCTGACGCAAGGGGGATGTTCACAAGGTGAGGAATCCACAAGGCAGATGTATCTATCAGAACTGGAGTTACAGGTAAGAAACTACTCCTTCTGTAGTAGGGGATCTCTGTGTATAGTCATAATCTAGTGAATAGAATGGCAAGCCCATCCAAAAAACAACCTGGCGGTGGAGAAAAATAAGGCAACACCACTACTGTGCAAACAGATTTCTCAATGAAGCCTGCCCAACCTGAGCATCTGCCCTGGCATCAGAATCCAGACAGTAATGCTTAGCAAAGGTATGGACCGACTTCCAAGTGGCAGCCTTGCAGATCTCTGCAATGGGAACGTTACGAAGCAAAGCGGTGGTAGCCGCTTTGCCCCTGGTGGAATGAGCCTTAGGCTTACCCCCTAAGGTCTTATTCGCTTTCTGATAACAGAGCTGGATACAAGACACAATCCACCTAGAGATGGACTGTTTAGAAGTAGCCAGACCAGTCCTAACCGACCCATAGTTGACAAACAAGTTGTCGGATCAGCCAATGTCTTTAGTTTTATCCAGATAGAATTTCAACACCCTTCTGACATCCAGGGAATGAAGAGACCTTTCCGCTGGAGTGGAAGGATTCTGTAAAAAAGTCGGTAAAGTTATAACCGGATTAACATGAAAATCAGAAATCACCTTGGGAAGGAACTTAGGGTGAGTACGCATAACAACCTTAGCAGCATGAAATACAGTATAAGGTTCCTGGCAACACAATCCCTGAATCTCACTCACCATGCGGGCCAATGTAATGGCCACGAGGAACGCCGCCTTTAGAGACAGGTGCTGCAGGGAAGCCTTGTGCATAGGCTCGAAAGGTTCCTTCATCAGCCTGGACAGCACCACATTCAGTTCCCATGCAGGCTAAGGAAGCCGAACAGGAGGGAACACCTTCTTCAACCCTTAATCACAGGAATCTGGAAGAAGGACGTCTGCGAAGGGCATTTTCTGTACGCAGTCAACGCCGCCAGATGAACTTTCATGGAATATGGTTTCTCTGTTTTCAACGCCGAGTCCTGTTGCTGTTGTCCCGTGGCTGTCTGGCTCCCTACTTGCTCCTGGCTCCCCACTCACCCCGCCGCCGCAGCCTATTCCATCTCGGCGCGGCCGCAGAGACTTCCAGTCCCAGGGTGCTTTGCGGCAGGAGCCGCCGCAGCTGAATTGCGCGCCTGATTTAAAAATCAGGCCAGCCCCCGCGTCGCGGGACGCGCCCGGGCGAAGCCCGGGACAAAGGCGGGGCCGTCCCAGGCCGGAGGAGGCTGGGCTGGGCCCACCTACCTACCGGGCTACACTGGCTAGAAGGTACTGTTACTATCAATTGTAGCGTATGTAAGATCGTTGATCGTTCATATACACACTATCAACTGTTGTCATTCTGAGGGGGCGTTAAGAAGCATCCGACAATGAGTAAACGTAAGGGAGCAGCAGGAACACTGGATGACTTTCTAGTCAGGGCTGACAATTATCTAACACGAAATTGAGCTGACTGTACGGCGCTTGTCTCTGGATGCACTAACTGCTGAAAGACGTGCATCCCTGGATGTATTAAATCAAGGTGACATTCTTTACCCTCGGCTTTCTTTAACGCCGAACTTACAGCCACTGCCCGAGGCACCGCCCTCTCCAATTCCAACGTTACTGATTATGGATACTCCGTCCACTGCTCCACCTAATGGCCCAAATCTTGCAGATCGGGCTCGCGCCCTAAAAACTATGGCATCAACAAAGATACAGGAGCCTGCAGCAAAACAGAAACAAGTTGTTCCCCCTATCTTAAATAAACCCAAAATCCCTCCTAAAACCACAAGAAGCATTGTTGCTCCTACACTCACATTGACTACCTCCACTATTGGTACCCAGACTGATGATGCACCACTCCCACTAACAACAGATAACATCATGGACGCCCTGGAGTCTAGTATGAGAACTATGATGAGCTATGTAAAAGCACTTTTTGAAAAGAATATTGGTTCACTGCAAAAGAGATTGGATGATCTGGAACGGTTGATCACCTCAGGGCCCGTCATAAATAATCACGTACACTGTGCTTCCCCTCCAATTATTGATCATACCACGGCGACCAAGGCAGTTAGTGCCAGCAAATCACTTATTAACGGTCAGGATGGCACTATCCTAAAACCTTCTATTGCTCCTGGTCTTGGGCTGGAGGACTGCAATAAACAGCCCCCATCTTTGATACCTCTTAATGTCGGGGGGGTCTAAGGATAGATTGACCAACACAAGAGCGCTATCTGTAAGCATCCTAATACTGATGTCTTGAATCTTCCCCTGGCCTCTTGTCCCTACGTTCTGGTTTTAGCAGGTGTCCCTTGTTTATCATCCAACGGGAGGGAGTCATGGGTCGATCTGCGGAACAAGTGCGTGGATTGGCTCAAGAAACACAAAGCCTTCAATCCTGCTAACTTGCATGAAATACTAATGGTACGCAGAGTGGGATGGGTTGCTTTATCCCTCAAAAACATCACGGGGGACTGTATTGTTATTAATTTTAGTAAACCCCAGATGGTGCGTAATGTTCTTTCTTCGCGGGAGAACCCTTTCAGGCCATGTACTGATATTTGCGCCCTTCCTCTGCGCTACTTTTATAAACCGCCCACCCGTCCGCATCTTAATACACCTGCAGATTTAGCTTTGGTTAACCGCTTCTCTGCTCTCAGAACTGGATATTCCTGACTGACAATCATCCTCACAAATCCATCATGCAGAGCATGCAAGTGCCCCCCCCCCCTCTTTATTTTCACCTCCGCATTCTAATAACTCACTAAGATTGATTAGAACAGTGGGAGCGAATGACCTAAAAGTCCTGACCTGGAATATCGCCGGCCTCCAATCCAGGTTAGAAGACATGGAGTGGCTCAGCCTGGTAAACCAGCAGGACATTGTGATGTTCCAGGAGACCTGGGCCACACAAGAGTTGTACCTTAATGGGTCCAATGCCATAATACCCTAGCTGCCAAATCAAGATTGGGCCGCCCTTTTGGCGGTCTATCAACATGGATTAACATTTCAGCTGGTGGGTGTGTTGAGAACATATCAACCGATAATTTGCATTTCCAAGCCTTTTTATTTAAACGGAAAGCTTCATTTTTTCTGACTAATTTCTATAACAACGATTTTAATACCTCCCCTAATAGGAATTTTATTGATCTATTTAATTTTATTACTAATTTAGAGTACAGGCAAGATTTCGACAGGACCCATTGCTTTTTGCTGGGTGGAGATTTCAATGCTAGGCTTAATATCGTGGCCCCGCATAATAGGCCAAATGGGCAGGGCATTCCTTGCCAAGGGGGACTGAATTGCTCTCCTTCCTAAATACTCACAACCTGCAGGATGTCATGGACACTGTTGCTAATTTTCCCTTTAATGCCCAGCTAATGCCAAATTTCAGAGGCAGGGGGTGTTCCTCAATTATTGATTACTTTTTCGCCTCACCCCGTATAGCTGATTGCCTATTGGATGGCGCTGTCATTCCAATGAGTCAAGGGGACCACAACCCCATTAGGGTTGTTATGAGCCTGGAATCACGGCCCATCTTTAATAAGGAGTGTGGCGCTAGGAACCTTTCACCCACCACAGACAAACTTAGACTCAGATGGCGGGGTATTAACATTAGGGAAGCGTTTCATGCCTTAGTTAGAGACAATTTACATCTCTTCAACTCATGCTTAACAGATAAGGCTCCGCATCCCAAGGCCGTCTGTGATTTTGTCAAGATTTGCGTAGCCTCCAAAACATTATTATCTGCACCTCGTAGGGACACCGAACCAGGCCCCAGATGGTTCAACCACGAGTGCTCAGAGACAAACAGGGAACTACGAAGGGCACTGCCTTTTAAACCAAACTGTCCCATCGAAGTAAGAGAAGCAAGACGCAGGTATAAAGCTACTATAAACAAAAGGAAAACAGATTTTAGAAGGTCGCTGGGCCGCTTTGGCCAGAGCTGCTGATTTAAAGAAGGGAAATATTTTTTGGACAGCTGTCAAAGACCTACGCTCCTCTGGACAGCTTATGACCCCGATTAGTTGCACTATTACAGGCGATGCATGGGTTGAACATTTTAATGCCATTCGGAGCCAGCTTCACTGTCCTTCTGCCATCCACCAAGGGTTGATATAACTTTATCTGAGGTAGAAGTTGGCATTAACCAGAGCGTGGGGAATAAGGCACCGGGCCCTGATGGTTTACCCATTGATATTATTAAATTGAATCCAGATGTCTGGGCTCCGCTTCTTTTAAATGTTTTTAACAATCTCACTATTGCTCCCCTCCCTTGCACCTGGTCAACAAGTATTATCGTCTCTATTTTTAACAAGCATTTGCAATGCAATAGGTCTCGCAGCATTAAAGTTTGAGTTACTGGCATTGTAAAGAACAAGTTACTTACCTTCGGTAACGCTTTTTCTGGTAGATACTATATCTGCCTGTGGATTCCTCACTTTGTGAATATCCCCTTGCGTCAGCAACTTTCGGAAATTCTTTTGTAGCCTCGCGCCGACGTGGACTAGGACGTCATAGAGACACGACCTCGCTCGCGACTCCGCTGACGTCACCGATGCCTACAATAGGCCCACGCCGGCGTGATGACATCAGTTCCGCCCTTTTTTCCGTGCCATCGAGGCACACGGACGGACCAATGACAGTAGATATATACATAGTATACACAGTACACAATAGTCAAGGCAAAACACACAGTGTAAAGCAAACGCAGGAAAGCAGTTGAAACATCTCCTTGACAATAAAATACATATATTACAGAAACTCTGGTACAGAAGAGTGGACAACGGGGAGGCGGGTGGGTCAGTGAGGAATCCACAGGCAGATATAGTATCTACCAGAAAAAGCGTTACCGAAGGTAAGTAACTTGTTCTTCTGATAGATACATCTGCCGTGTGGATTCCTCACCTTGTGAATAGAGTCCCACAGCAGTCCCCCACTCCCGGAGGAGGGTGTCCACTCTTCTAAACCAGGAAATCCTGAAGGACAGAGCGTGCAAAGTGACCATCCCTCCTCACCTCGGAATCCAAGCAGTAATGCTTCGCGAAAGTGTGGAGGGAAGACCAAGTTGCCGCTCTACAAATATCCTCTACAGGCACACCTCTAGCCAATGCAGAGGTCGAAGACTTAGCCCTTGTAGAATGAGCCCTTATACCCTCTTGTGGTTCCTTACCGGCCAAAGAGTAGCAGATCTTTATGCAGAGGACGATCCATCTTGACAAGGTTCTTTTATGGACAGCTCTTCCTTTCTTGCAGCCAGCAAACCCAATGAAGAGCTGGTCTTGCACACGAAAGTCCTTGGATTTGTCAAAGTAAAAGGACACCGCCCTCTTGAGGTCCAGACGGTGCAGTCTCTCTTCCTCCTTAGAAGGGTGAGGGGGAGGATAGAAGGTAGATAAGGTAATGGACTGCCCCAGATGGAAGGGAGTTACCACCTTAGGCAGAAAAGCAGCCCTGGTCCTGAGAGCCATTCGATCAGCATGAATGGTCAAGAAAGGGGGCTTATGACTAAGAGCTTGAAGCTCACTTACCCTCCTTGCCGAGGTTATTGCAACGAGGAAGACTGTTTTAAAGGTTAAAAGCCTCATGGGACATTTGTGAAGAGGCTCAACAGGAGCACCCATCAAGTAGGTCAATACAAGATTTAAGTCCCACTGAGGCACAATAAAAGGAGAAGGAGGGAACTTATTTATGAGGCCCTTCAAAAATCTTAACACCACAGGAGACTTAAAAAGAGATGGCTGGTCAGGCAAGCAGAGAAAAGCCGACAGCGCAGAAAGATAACCCTTCACTGTGGCAACAGCAAGCCCCTGTTGCGCCAGAGAAAGGGCAAACTGGAGAACATCAGACAAATGGGCTCTCACAGGGTCAATAGACTTTTCCCCACACCACGTGACAAATTTCGACCATCTATAAGAATAAATGGACTTAGTGGAGTCACGCCTGGCTGACAAGATGACATCCACAACGTCAGGCGGAAGGGAAAAGCAATTCAGGTTGCCCCGTTCAATCTCCAGGCATGAAGGTGCAATGTCTGGAGGTTGGGGTGTAGAACCTGCCCCTCCATCTGAGAGAGGAGGTCTGCCCTGAGAGGGAGACGGAGCGGCGGGTGAGAGGAGAGGTGGAGAAGATCTGTGTACCACACCCTTCTTGGCCAATCCGGGGCGACCAATATGACTTGGGCCCGGTCCTGGCGAATCTTCCTCAGAACCCGAGGAATAAAGGCTATGGGAGGAAACGCGTAAAGGAGTTGATTTCCCCAACTCAACTGAAACGCGTCCCCCAAAGCTCCTTGCATCGGAAACTGGAGACTGCAGAACGACAGGCAGTGAGCATTCTCGCGAGTGGCGAACAGGTCCACCCGAGGAGTCCCCCACATCTGAAAGATGCCGTGAACCACCTCCGGGTGAAGCCTCCACTCGTGGTCGGCCGAGAACTGCCGACTGAGACTGTCTGCACGAACGTTCAACACTCCGGCCAGATGATTTGCCATCAGACAAATCCGATGGTCCTGAACCCAGGACCAGAGACGCAGAGCCTCTTTGCAGAGACACTGCGACCCCACTCCTCCCTGCTTGTTGACGTACCACATCGCGGTCGTGTTGTCCGTCAGTACTTGAACTGACTGACCGCGAAGGGAAGGGAGGAAAGCCTTGAGCGCTAAACGTATCGCCCGCAATTCTAGAAGGTTGATGTGAAGCAACCTTTCCTCTGGAGACCAAAGCCCTTTGACCTCCAGATCCCCCAGATGAGCACCCCACCCTAGAGTGGATGCATCCGTTATCACCGTGGCCACCGATGGAGGCAGCTGGAAAGGCTTTCCTTGAGAAAGATTGCCTTCCACGCGCCACCAAGACAGATCCGCTGCAGTTTCTCTGGAGATCTTCACTGACTTCCTGAGATCCCCGTTGTGCTGATACCACTGCCTGCGGAGGCACCACTGGAGTGCCCTCATGTGCCAGCGTGCATGGTTGACCAACAGAATGCAAGAAGCCATCAGACCGAGCAGGCGAAGGACCTTCAGGACTGGAACGACCGCTCCATTGTAAAATAAAGGAATCATCTCCTGTATGTCGCGAATCCTTTGAGGGGGAGGGAATGCACGACATACAGTAGTGTCCAGTACCGCACCTATGAACAGGTTGCGCTGGGAGGGCACCAGGTGAGACTTGGGTACATTTATTGAAAAACCCAACCTGTACAACAACTGGGTTGTCTCCTGCAGATGCTGGAGCACTCTCTCTGACGACTCTGCTTTGATCAGCCAGTCGTCCAGATACGGGAATACAGGTATCCCCGACCTTCTGGGATGTGCTGCCACCACCGCCATCACCTTGGTGAAGACTCGAGGCGCAGTAGTAAGTCCAAACGGTAGGACCGCAAACTGGTAGTGCTGCGATCCCACCGTAAAACGGAGATACCTCCTGTGCGACTTCAGGATCGGAATATGAAAATACGCATCCTGCAAGTCGAGTGACACCATCCAGTCTTCTTCCAGCAGAGCCTGAAGAACCTGAGCAAGAGTGAGCATCTTGAATTTCTCCTGTTTCAGATAAAAATTCAAGATCCTGAGATCCAGGATTGGACGAAGTCTGCCATCCTTCTTGGGAATCAGGAAATACCGGGAGTAGCATCCCTGACCCCTTTCCTGCTCTGGGACCACCTCTATCGCACCTTTTCTCAATAGAGTTTGGACTTCCTCCTGGAGGAGTAACAGATGTTCCTCTGAGCAATACCCCTGGCAAGGAGGGTAATTGGGAGGGAATTCCCGAAAGGGAAGGGCATACCCAGTTTCTACGAGATTGAGAACCCAAAGATCTGATGTAACCGATTCCCAATCCCGTAGAAAGTGGGTAAGCCGACCCCCCACTGGGCCTACATGATCCTGAATGGAGGATCTAGGGCTGCTTCTCTGTGGCTGAGGGGTTGGAGGAAGCGGAGGAGGAAGAGGCTTGACGCCCTCGAGGACGTGCCCTCTGTTTTCCCCTGTATGACCTATACAAGGTATTCTGCTGCTGCTGTTGTTGTTGTTGTTGCTGCTGCTGACCTTGTCTGACGAGCGGCCAAATCCTCTAAATTTCCTGACCGTAGAGCCTCTGACCTGAAGGCCAAGAGATCTAGCAGTCGCCCTGCTGTCCTTGAATCTCTCCAAGGCTGTATCTGCCTTTCTTCCAAAGAGCCCCTCACCATCGAAAGGCAAATCCAACAAAGCCGACTGCACATCAGCCGAAAAATCAGACGACTTCAACCAGGCTGAGCGCCTCGTGGCAACCGCCGTGCCCATGATCCTTGCCACAGAATCCGTAGTATCAAGCCCACTTTGGATCACCTGACGGGCTGCCGCTTGAGAATCAGACAAAGCTTCCTCAAAGTCTTTTCTGCTATCCTCAGGGACCTTAGGTATTAATGAGCGCATAGAGTCCATAAGAGCATGAATATATCTGCCCATAAGGCAAGTGGCATTAGAAGACTTCAACGCCATACTAGCCGAAGAGAAAGTCTTTTTTGCAATTTGGTCCTGTCTCTTGGCCTCTTTGTCGCCAGGCACCTGTGGAAAAGCACCCACTGATTTTTTAGAACAAGCGGCCTGAATAACCAAACTCTCAGGAGAGGGATGTGAAGATAAAAAAGCAGGATCCTCAGGAGCCACTCTATACCTCCTAGCCACACTTTTTGAAACTGCAGGAGCAGAAAAGGGTTTTTTCCATACCTCCATAATGGGATCTTTCAAAGCATCATTAAAAGGTAGTATCGGCTCCACTGCCGAGCTTGGAGAATGGAGAACCTCAGTCAATAAATTCGACTTAAATTCGACAGTAGGCAATGTCAAACCCAAAAGTCCTGCAGCCTTTTTCATGACAACATGATATGGTTGCACATCCCTGGAGGGTGCATCAGGTCCTGAAGGCAAAGACCACTCCGGAGAAAATTCAAGACCACTCGCCTCTGCTAGGTCCTCAAAACAACTCCCATCCAGTTCGCCCTCCTCCACTTCAGAAGAAGACTCATCAACCCTCTGCTCATCAAGAAGACGTTGAGCTTCTCTCCGAGATCTCATTTTGACTCGAAGTGCAGTCGAATCCAACGTCGAATTCGACGGCGTCTGAGCCGACTTCGGAATCGAATCCGAGGGCTTGGAAGGATGCTCCTTAGATTTGCTAGGAGCCGGTGACGCCGGAACCGGAGTCATCGACTTCGGCCGAGCCGGCGTCGATATCGGCGTCGACCTCGGTGGAGCTTGGAACTGCCACAACGGAGTCGGGGCTGGCATATACGGCATAAAAGGTGCCGGAGCATATGAGTGAGGTACACCCAAATTAAAAGCCATGGGACCCGAAGGTGCTCCAGAGGGGTACCATGATCTCGAGAAGACACCATACATCGCGTTTAAAAACGCAGAGAGGTCCTGACCTGGAGTCGGGAATGGAGGATGCTCAGGCCGATCTCGAGGCAGGTTTGAATCTGTCTCCTCAACAGGATTCGAAACCTCTTCCTCAACAGGAACTCCATCGGTGCCATCTGGAGTCGGAGATGGAGCCGGAGACGGAGCCGGAGTCGGATCCGGAACCGGAGTCGGAGAATGGACCATCGACTCCGAAGGCGAAGCCTCACCTTCTTGATCCGACACTTGTGGAGGAATCACTTTTGACTTTATCCTCTTGGGAGATCTCGATCTAGAACCAGACTTATCACCTGAATGATGACGGGATCCATGCCTCCTCTTCTTATGCTTCTTACGAGAACCGGAAGCGTGATCAGACGAAGACTTCGAGGCCGACGCCTCTCGAGACCTCGACTTCGATCTCTTCGAGTGCTTCGAGGATCTTTTAACTTTACTCGCCTTTAATTTGGCCACAAGAAGTTTAGATTCTCTTTCGCGAAGAGCCTTCGGATTCATCTTCTGACATGAAGAACATCCCTCCACGTCGTGATCCGAACTCAAGCACCAGATACAGTCCTGGTGGGGGTCCGTAACGGACATCATCTTCCCACATTCTCTACAAGGCTTAAACCCTGTCTTCTTTGTCGACATGACAACGGTAGCAAAAGGTCAGAGAATGTAGAATCGAAGAAATATTAAGTAACAATAAGCTATAAGCTACAGAGTATCCCGAAACCGTTAGCGTCGACGACGCGGAAAAAAGGGAACTGATGTCATCACGCCGGCGTGGGCCTATTGTAGGCGTCGGTGACGTCAGCGGAGTCGCGAGCGAGGTCGTGTCTCTATGACGTCCTAGTCCACGTCGGCGCGAGGCTACAAAAGAATTTCCGAATGTTGCTGACGCAAGGGGATATTCACAAGGTGACGAATCCACACGGCAGATGTATCTATCAGAGTGACAATGCTTTGCATTCATTATTTTTTTTATTTGCAATTGGTATATTAACATTGTTTGTGAATGGTTAGCTGTTGCTTATGCTTATCTAAGTTGGCAGTAATATAGAGTGCTAGTCTTCCTGGTTATAAGCATGCTGATTTAAAGCGAGTGCCTGCACTTCTTACAGCACTTGAAACGGAGAGTGCCTAAACTTCTTAGTGGGCGTTCAATGCTTTTAATTGGAGAGCACCCGCCCTTCTCAATAGCTCACAGGTACCATGGGACAGTGTGTATCTACACTTCTGTAATTCAATTTTAACCACTGATAGTAGGTGGCAGCGTGCGTGGAAAAGTGTGCACAACCACAATGCGCAAGCGTATGGGGACTGGGATATTGCGAACACTAAGTTATCTCTCAAACTGTGATGCTGAGAGAGCAGGCTCGCAGTGTAGTGAGCAGCGCACTATAGTGAGTGGACGCTGGTGCTGCGAGTTTGTATCACAGTGAAAAGTGAAAGGTGGCAGTAGACTGACCGGATTTTGTGTAAATGGTCAGAAGACACTAATCTCTGCGTGATGTGGGCAGTGTGCCGAGGTGTTACACATACCACTGGAATGAAGCCACACATACTCCATGTGAAGTAAACAGCGTACTGAAGCGGCGTGGCCGCACACACATTACCTTCTCTCTCCGTGTATCAGATAGAAGCTGCGAAAGAAACCTAGCAGCTCATTCTCGATCAAGGCGCTGTACTCAGTCCTCCCCTTGCAAAAACCTACTGCCCTCCAGCCCTGGGTCGGCATCACCTCTGCCCATGGGACATCAGAACGGTGCTTGGGCGCACCCTATTAGAGGGGTCTAATGTTTGATCCCCAACAAGGAGGCAGTGACAGAGAGAAGAAACGCCACAGGTAACATCGGAGCTCCTGAGAGTAGGGGTGAGAGGGGCAGCGAGTTGTAAAAGCACGGTAAAGAGAAGAAAGAGCTTTAGAAGGAAAGGAAAACTGAAGATACTAAGGAAGGAGATGCATATATCAGAGTGTGCAGACAGTACAAATAAAGATCTTATAAAGGATAGAGTCAGATTAAAGAGAAGAGGGGAAAGGCAAGAAGAGATACCATCGGACAGAGAGACGTAGAGAAGGGGGTCAAAGAGAGTAGGGGCAGGTGATCAGAGAGAAGTAACGGGACAGGAGGCAGAGAGAGTTGACAGAGGCGGGCTACAGGGCAGTGCCAAAGACAGTTGTTATCCCATGGGTCTGAGGGGGACCTGTTAGGGTGGGATCCACAGACGGGCCTAATCTGAGCACCGGGGGAGGCAACAGTGTGACCAGGGGAGTGCAGAAGCTGGTGGCGGACAGCGCCCAGCACGAGGGCCTGCCCCTGCCCGTGTGATCCTGGAGGTTGCGGCTCTGTCCGGAGTGCTCTGCTCCGGGGGGAGCGGTGGCGGGGTCCCTCGCCCCTAGAGCGGCGCGGGCTGCTCTGGGCCAGCTCTGCTGCTCTATGCATCCCTCCCGACTGCTGCTGCTGCATGATCCCGGGGCCGGGCCCCGCTCGCCATCCGAGAGGCCGAGAAGGTCGGGGCGCAGGAGAAGCGGGGCAGCTGCGGGCTGTAGCCTCGGGGCCAGGGCATGGCGTGCGGCGGGCTCTGCCTCGGTCAGCCCCTGGCCTCAGGGATGCAGGGCCCGGCGGAGGCTGCTTTGTGCGGAGGCTGAAACCATGGTGAGGGCTGACGGTGCAAAGTTTGGTAGCTCCGTAGTACATACACGAGCTGGGCCTCTATGGCACACAGCTGTACGTGTAGTGAGGCTAAGTTTCGCGGCACTGATGCATCTGGGGTTTTCAAACATCTGCACTGTTGTGCTTGATAGACTACGTTGTACCTACGTGTATGAACATCTGGGCCTGTGTTTCTTTCTACCCGGCCCTGCCAGAGGATTAGGCAACCTTGTAGTTGGACAGTAAATCTAAACTGACAGTATTTATATGGGAGGAAAAACAACGAGGCCTGCCGAAGAAGCAAGTGCATGACGTAATGAGGATTAGGAATATTTCTGGAAAAACACATATTGGCATTTCGAGTGCATGTGACCCATTTGGCACAGACATCACTCTCTCAGCTGTTTACACTGAACGTGAGCTCAGTAAATCTGTGCTCTTATAACAATGCCCTTAATGCACACGGATTGACCCATGTTCCCCTGCGCCAAGGCCATAATATGACCAGACAGACAGTTTCAGTGATCGAGCGCTTACCACAACTGTCTCTTGGCGCTTAGATCCCGAGTGTTGATTATCATATTATGATATGTCTGCCATCAGTTGGGTCTCGGGCGTTAGCACTTAACCCCCTGAGCTATCTTGTGACGAACTCTTGTGAGTCCTGAGTTCCGGCCTGCCTCTAAAAAGCATTGCGTTAGTTTGAAGAAAACATACAACGAGCAGAAAGAACCACAGCAGCTCGTCTGCATACCGATGCGCCTTCTAGATCAATGCACTCCAAGCAACTCCGGTCTTTGTCTCACAGTCGCAAGCAGTGCTTGAAATGGAAAAAAAAAAGCATTAACAAGTCAAATACCGCTGCTTCCTCAAACAAGTCAAATAACGCTGCTTCCTGAAATAAAGCCTGCCTATCAGCGACACACGCCCCTCTGCAGACTCCCCCCTGCATTCCAAAGTGAGTCACGTGACCTCTTCCCGAGGCGCGCGACATGATCCGACTCTTTCTGCCAAGCTGAAAACAGCAGAAGTTCACGCGCGCAACGTAATCCTATTGCAAAGTGCTGCGCGAGGCCAGCTCTTGTCGTCACTTTCCACTCGTTGTCGGCTGAGCCGACAGCTATAGTTCTCTGGCGAGAACGCGCTTCGCGCGTTTCTAGCCGAGACCTAAAAAGGGAGTCGTTCTCAACCAAGCTGTTACAGGCCCATCTCCCTCATCGATAATACGCTAAAAATTCTTGGCAGGATCTTATATAACAAGATTCTGTGCTGGACCGAGGACAATGGTATTCTGGAACGCTGCCAATTAGGCTTCCGCAATAGGGTCGGAACCATTGAGCAGTGTCTCAATTTAAACTTAATTCTGGGGAAATATAATATTGCACGCAGATCGCCAGTCTATCTCGCTTTTATGGACTTGTCCTCTGCGTACGATTTTGTCAACAGATCGAAACTCTGAACAGCCCTTTTGAATTACGGCCTTGACAAGCCTCTTGTGCATTTCTTGGCTTATTTGCACAAAGATTTGAACGCTTGTGTCAGAATTGGCCAGGGGGCGAAGTTACAAATACTTTTAAAGTCCAAAGAGGGGTTAGACAAGGATGTGTTTTAGCCCCTCTTCTTTTTATCATTTATATTAATGGTCTTCATAAAAGACTCACCCCTCTTTCCCATGATGTCCCGAAAATTATGGGCATTTCCCTCCCCGTTCTGCTTTACGCAGATGCGGCGGTCCTTGTGGGCCGCACTCCGAATGCTTTACTCATTCTGGTAAAGGGATTAGTCAATTATATGGAGTCTCTCGACCTAAAAACCAATTTTAAGAAATCCTTTATGTCCTGTGGCCCCAATAAACGACAGTTAGGTAGTATTTCGGTAGGCGCAGACAAACTGTGGTCCACTAATAGTTTTCCCTATTTAGGGGTGGTCTTTGCTGCAAACAACTCCTGGACTGAGCACATTGCTCACTCCAGGGGTAGGTTCTCAAAGGCCATTAACTCAATTCTTAGCCTACCCTGCTCTAAACACACTTGCCCTTTATCTGCTATCTTAAAAATTTATAAAGCTCAGTGTACCCCCGTTGCCACTTATGGCACGGAGGTCTGGGGTGTGGCCAAGTGTGGACCCATACAACTGGAAGAGAACAGTTTTCTCAGGAAGATGCTCTGTGTCCCTATCTCTATTGCACAATATGTCTGTCACAAGGAGCTAAATTTTAATTTTATCGAGGACTTCATCCGTGCTCGCCCTGCCCTGTTCTGGCTTTCCATTTGGAAAAACCCGGCGGCATCACTCACCAGGGACATTATTACTGACTGTCGGAACTGTGATAAATGTTTGGATATTCCCTGGCTCTTTGGAGTCTGTAGCATTAATTATGGGAATGTTTTTACTAAGTACATCGTAGATAATCTCCCACACAAAAATGAAATAAGAAATGCTCTATACACACTATATGATGAAGAAAGATCAAACCGGGAATCTCCTAAGATCACTGTTTCTACATATCTGGCTTTTGATTTCTTAACTTCGCCTATGCCTCACTATCTGACACTCCCGATGAGCCACTGGGTGCGGGGATTATTATTCCGCCTAAGGGCAGGCTCAATTAAATATGCACTTTGTTTCCCCCTTGACCATCAGAAAGACCTTGATTCCCTGCTTTGCCCGTGTGATGGCCTGAGTGGTCAATCTGTGTTGCATTTTTTATTCTTTTGTAAATTTTATATGAAATATATTGAACTGTTTTTAATTCCGTATTTTAAAAAACTTGAATCTATTAGCTTGGAAAATGCATATCTAATGATATTAACTATGGATAATGATGAACTCCTATTTCGCACTCGCACTTTTTTGCGCACAGCCGTCCGAGCTAGATAGACTATGTTTGACCCATGAACTTGCATGTATTATGTGAACTTATGTTGCTCCTTTTAACTGTTATGGTGACTTGTACTTTTATGGACACTTTGTTATCCGAATAAAGTTTTTATTGAATTGGAATGGAAATTAAGTCCAGACTGAGCTAAATGCAGAAGGTATGGAAGGATGACATCTTCCTTGCAGGTCGCCGGATCATAGTTCTTAGACATGCACCAGATGCAGAATCTCTTCCATTTGTAAGCATAGGAGGTCCTAGTAGATGGCCTCTTAGCCTCCTTCAATATGTCCATGCAATCCTCAGGAAGATTCAAGTGGCCATATTGCACTATGTCAGGAGCCATGCCGCCAAACTCAACGACGAGAGGTTGGGGTGCACCATCTGCCCCCCGAACTTCGTGAGAAGGTCCAGCCTGCACGGCAGCCGCATGTGAGGAAGGAGAGACCGGGGCAGCAGGTCCGTGAACCACCACTGTCTGGGCCATTCCGGAGCAATGAGGATCATCCGCGCCCTGGACTGGGACAGCTTGATGAGCACCGCCGGAATCAGGGGAATGGGTGGAAAAGCGTACAGAAAGCTGTTCGACCAGTTGATCCATAACGCATTCCCCAGAGTCCCCTGCTGATAATACCTGGATGCGAAGTCTCGGCATTTCCTGTTCTCGGCGGTGGCGAACAGATCTACGTCTGGAGTGCCCCACCTGGCGAAGACGTCTTCGAGTACTTCGTCGTTTATGACCCACTCGTGGTTTTCCTGAATCAGTCTGCTGAGGGCGTCCGCCTGAGCATTCTGCACACCTGGCAGATGGGTGACCGTCATCTTCAATCCTCTGGCTAGCAGCCAGTGCCAGATCGCCTGTGCTTCCTGTGACAGTGTGCGCAATCTCAATCTCCCTTGCTTGTTCAGATAATACATTGTGGTCGTATTGTCCATCTGTACAACCAGAGGGTTGGTCTGGAAGGACAGATGAAAGGCCTTCAGTGCCAAGTGAACAGCTCTGAGTTCCAGGAAATTGATGTGGTACATTGACTCCGTCTGGGACCAAAGTCCTTGGATCTGTAACTGTCCGGAATGCGCTCCCCATCCGTGGAGAGAGGCATCCGTCACGATAGTCTGAGAGGGAATGTCCTTGTGGAACGGAACCCCCTTGAGGAGGTTCTCTGCCAAACACCACCATCTCAGGGACTGCTGAGCAAGTAGAGACATCTGTATCCTGTTCTCCTGGGTCCCTCGTCTCTGGTCCCACTGATCCTCCAAACATTCCTGCAGCAGCCTCATGTGCAGGCGTGCAAGCGGAGTGAGGAAGATACAAGAGGCCATCGACCCCAGTAGAAAAGACACCATCCTCACTGTTGTAGATCAAGCAGTCGTGAGAGTCTGAGCCTTCCGAAGGATCGATAAACGTCTCTCCTCCGAAGGAGACACGCTTGCTGACAACGTATCGATCGATACCCCCAGGTATTGTAGGCACTGGACAGGAGTCGGGACCGACTTGGACATGTTGATGTGCAAACCCAGCTGGCTCAACAGTGCGGCCGTCCTGTTGAAGTGCAGTTATGCTTCCTGGAAGGTCGAGGCTTTGATCAGCCAATCGTCCAGGTATGGGTAGACAAACACCTTGTTCTTTCTCAGGTGTGCCGCCACCACTGCCATGCAATTTGAAAAAGTCCTTGGAGCAGACTTCAGTCCAAACGGCAGTACGGTGTACTGATAGTTATTGGTGCCGACCAAGAATCGCAGGAACTTCCAGTGTTTCCGTGTGATGGGCACATGGAAGTACGCATCCTGCAGGTCTATCGCGCAGAGCCAGTCTCCCCTTTGCAGCTGAGGGTTAATCTGGTGCAAATATAGCATGCGGAACTTCTCCCTGCGAATCCATTTGTTTGCTTGTCGCAAATCCAGAATGGGCCTGAACTCGTTCTTGTCTTTCTTGCGCACCAGAAACTAGCGTGAATAAAGACCCTTTCCCCTTTGAGACATAGGGACGTCTTCTATCGCCCTTTTTCTTAACAGGGTATCGGCCTCCGCCTGGAGCTCGCGTAGTTGGAACTGCGAGCAAACCGGTGGAATCGCTGGAGGCGGGCTGATGAAACGAAGACTGTATCCATTGCAAACAATATTCAGCACCCACTTGTCCTGAGTAATTTTTCTCCACTCTGCCAAGTATTGTTGGATGCTTCCCCCCACCGGAGCGGGTAACGGACGAGGGGGAAGTAGCACCTCAGGGCTTAGACCCGGCCGGGCCCTTATTCGCTGCGGAGGACTGCTGTCCACCTCTGCCCCTCTGACGCTTCTGGAACCGTCGCCGATGGTCTTGCTGCTGCTGCTGTCCAGCCTGCCGACCCTGTCCTCTGCCCTGTGCCCCGACCTGCCTTTGGAACGGGCGGTAGACCTTCCTTTTCTCCTTCGGCTTCTCTAACCCGACAGCCGTCAGGGTCTCAGCCTCCGCCTTCATGCGGGCCATCTCCTCATCCACATGTCTGCCGAACAGGGTCGCTCCAGAAAAGGGCAGATTGGCGACCCTCTGTTGAGCTTCGGGCTCCAGCGACGTTAGACGCAGCCAGGCGTGTCGGCGCAGGTTAATACCGTGGCACTACCAGTGGGCTGCCAACAGCGAGGAATCCGCCGCACAGCTGATTATCTGGTTGGAGACCATCATCCCCTCCATGATGATCTCCTGGAAGTCCTCTCTGCGTTCCCTGGGAAGATGTTCCGCGAACTGCTGCAGGACCTCCCACAATGCTCTATCGTACTGCCCCAATAATGCCGAGGCACTGGCGGCCTTCATGGACGTGGAGGCCGTACCACATACTCTCCTGCCCGCTGAGTCCATTAATCGACTCTCCTTGTCAGGAGGCACCGTTGATGATGGCGCGGAGGAATGTTGTTTCCTGGCTGCCGTCACTATCACTGAGTCGGGAACAGGATCCGAACGCAGAAAGGCAGGGTCAGACTCAGGGGCCTTGTACTTCTTTTGTAGCCTTAACGGTGCAGACTTCGTAGAGGCAGGCGTAAGGAAGAGGTCCATGGCTGGTTCTTCTAGCCCTGGCACCAAAGGTAGTAGAGGACGAGACAGCTGTTTTTTATGTAGGGTCTCGAATATCACTGAGGTTGAGGGCATAGGAACCTTCAGCGTGATGCCCAGTTTTGCCGCTCCTCGCAACAAGACCTCCTGAAAAGAGGCAATGTCGTCTACCGGAGACACCCTCGCCCGAGGGGAATCCGAGAGCGTCGGTGAATAGTCCCTGGCACTGGATGACTCCATGTGGCGGGACCTGAACCGGTCTCTCCTGCGGCGGCGTCTGGATCTAGTAGACGACCGACTATCATCGCTGGATCTGCTCCGTCTGGAGCGGGTCCTCGGTCTCCTTTGTCTTGGCCGCTCCACTGGCCGTACAGGCGCAGGTTGTGGAGGCTGAGACGGCAGCCTAGGCCTTGGAGGGCCTGAGGGTGGCGTAGGTAGATGTAACGAGTAAGACCTCGGAGGAGGAGGAGTTGGAGTCCTCGGAGGAGCACTTGGGCCATTAGGTGGAGCAGGGGACGGAGTATCCATAATCAGTAACGTTGGCATTGGAGAGGGCGGTGCCTCGGGCAGTGGCTGTAAGTTCGGCGTTAAAGAAAGCCGAGGGTAAAGAATGTCACCTTGATTTAATACATCCAGGGATGCACGTCTTTCAGCAGTTAGTGCATCCAGAGACAAGCGCCGTACAGTGAGCTCAATTTCGTGTGTTAGATAATTGTCAGCCCTGACTAGAAAGTCATCCAGTGTTCCCGCTGCTCCCTTACGTTTACTCATTGTCGGATGCTTCTTAACGCCCCCTCAGAATGAGAACAGTTGATAGTGTGTATATGAACGATCAACAATCTTACATACGCTACAATTGATAGTAACAGTACCTTCTAGCCAGTGTAGCCCGGTAGGCAGGTGACAGTGGGTGGGCCCAGCCCGGCCTCCTCCGGCCTGGGACGGTCCCGCCCTTGTCCCGGGCTTTGCCCGGGCACGTCCCGCGACGCGGGGGCTGGCCTGATTTTTTAAGCGCCTCCAGGCGCGCAATTCAGCTGCGGCGGCTCCTGCCGCAAAGCACCCTGGGACTGGAAATCTCTGTGGCCGCTCCGAGATGGAAAAGGCTGCGGCGGCGGGGGGAGTGAGGAGCCAGGAGCAGGTAGGGTGCCAGACAGCCACAGGGCAGCAGCAACAGGACTCGGCGTTGAAAACAGAGAAAGCCGCTCCCCGAGGGCTGGCCTGATTTTTAAAGCGCCTCCAGGCGCGCAATTCAGCTGCGGCGGCTCCTGCCGCAAAGCACCCTGGGACTGGAAGTCTCCCCCGTCTCTGCGGCCGCGCCGAGATGGAAAAGGCTGCGGCTGCGGGGGGAGTGAGGAGCCAGGAGCAGGTAGGGAGCCAGACAGCCACGGGACAACAGCAACAGGACTCGGCGTTGAAAACAGAGAAACCCCATTCCATTAAAGTTCATCTGGCGGCGTTGACTGCGTACAGAAAATGCCCTTCGCAGACGTCCTTCTTCCAGATTCCTGTGATTAAGGATTTTTTGGAAGGGTTGAAGAAGGTGTTCCCACCTGTTCGGCTTCCTTCGCCTGCATGGGAACTGAATGTGGTGCTGTCCAGGCTGAAGGAGGAACCTTTCGCGCCTATTCACAAGGCTTCACTGCAGCACCTGTCTTGGAAGGCAGCGTTCCTCGTGGCCATTACATCGGCCCGCAGGGTGAGTGAGATTCAGGCATTGTGTTGCCAGGAACCTTATACTGTATTTCATGCTGCTAAGGTTGTTATGCGTACTCACCCTAAGTTCCTTCCCAAGGTGATTTCTGATTTTCATGTTAATCCGGTTATAACTTTACCGAATTTTTTCCAGAATCCTTCCACTCCAGCGGAAAGGTCTCTTCATTCCCTGGATGTCAGAAGGGTGTTGAAATTCTATCTGGATAAAACTAAAGACATTGGCAGATCCGACCAATTGTTTGTCAACTATGGGTCGGTTAGGACTGGTCTGGCTACTTCGAAACAGTCCATCTCTAGGTGGATTGTGTCTTGTATCCA
Source organism: Lissotriton helveticus (assembly GCF_964261635.1). Taxonomy (NCBI): domain Eukaryota; kingdom Metazoa; phylum Chordata; class Amphibia; order Caudata; family Salamandridae; genus Lissotriton; species Lissotriton helveticus. The sequence continues at coordinate 2,066,364,548 of NC_136063.1, forward strand.
GCTCTGTTATCAGAAAGCGAATAAGACCTTAGGGGGTAAGCCTAAGGCTCATTCCACCAGGGGCAAAGCGGCTACGACAGCTTTGCTTCGTAACGTTCCCATTGCAGAGACCTGCAAGGCTGCGACTTGGAAGTCGGTCCATACCTTTGCTAAGCATTACTGTCTGGATTCTTATGCCAGTGCAGATGCTCAGGTTGGGCAGGCTTCATTGAGAAATCTGTTTGCACAGTAGTGGTGTTGCCTTATTTTTCTCCACCGCCAGGTTGTTTTTTGGATGGGCTTGCCATTCTATTCACTAGATTATGACTATACACAGAGATCCCCTACTACAGAAGGAGTAGTTTCTTACCTGTAACTCCAGTTCTGTAGTAGGGGTATCTCTGTTATAGTCATAAGCGCGCGCCCTCCTCCCCGGTGGAGAAAAGGATAAAATGATGAATGCTACAGGTCTAGCTGTATACACCTCCAAAAAGAACTGAAATCGGAGGGAGTTGCTGTGCATTCTGGGATACCAGGAGAGTTCTGGCAAGTTTCCTTAAAGGCACGGTATCCCTTTTTAAGCCACATAATGGCATCCTATGGGGGCTTGTCTGTCCTGTCCTTCCTCTCTATCATTCCAAGGATTTGGTGAAGGGGGGAAGTGTTTTCCATGGTGAAACCTGGCAGATAGGTTTAAATGTGATATTGGTGGAATATCCTTTGCATTTCTAGTTGAAGTTCTGGACAGTGTAGCCTTGCATGTATAGGCTGTATTATCTGTCTTTAATTCTCTCTTAAGTGTCTATGCACTACTGCAAAGAAGACAGTTTAAGAGATTATTTTTGATTGCTCTGGGGTCCCCGCACATGGGCGGGACTAATCACTAGATTATGACTATAACAGAGATCCCCACCTACAGAACAAGCCTTTATGCACAGAATGACCCACCGCGAGATGGTTCGCTTGTGCATAGCCCGACTTTTCCTTTTTTTTTTTACATATCTTTTTATTAACACAAGGCATCCAAAAAAAACATAATGACATTACATGGAGACATTCTCCCATAGAGCACATCACCGAACAGGTTGTGTGTGAGGGGGGGGGGGGGGGGGGGGGGGTGGGAAGGGGGAGGAGGAGGGAGAAGCGGGATAAACAATCACGGCGAGGTAGGAATATCAATAGGCGCATCAACAGGTGGCACACAAATATATCCCCGGTAGTGGTTCCACAGCTCCCACACCGGTGCCCACTTACGGGGGCGGCCCCATGCTATATAAACAGTTTTTTCGCGGAACATACTCCAATAGATGTTTTCAGACCATTCTTCAACAGTCGGCAACCTCTCGGACCCCAATCGTTGTGCTATATTCCTTTTCGCTATCATATTACCTAATGTCACCCATTTGGTATGCGCTATATTTAAATCAGTGGGTTCCTAGATATTCAGGAGACATATCCGCGCTTCTGGCAACACAGCTACTCCCAAAACCTCCCGCATGACATCATGTATCCCACTCCAGTACTCGGCCACAGAACAACACTCCCATATAATATGAAGGAAGGTACCCACAGAGCTACACCCACGTCTGCACAAACCCGAATCAGACAGCCCCATCCGAACTAGGCGGGGCCCTGTGACAAACCCTGTGCAATATTTTCAGCTGAACAAGCAGCAAGCGCGCCGGGATTGCGACTACCTTCGGCGAAGACACCGCAGCTTGCCAATCCTCATCATCCAGTTCAATACCATCTCGCAACCACTTTCCCTTCAAATCAACCAGAAGATCTGCCCTATGATTAATCAACTTTTTATAAATCAGGGAAATAGTTTTTTCGGGCAGGTGTCCATCCCACCCGGAACTGTTGAGTGCGGCTCAGGTAGAATGAGAGCACACGTTTGGGTCCAGGCGGTGGAGACGCTCTTCCTCTTTCGAGGGATGCGGAGGCGGAAAGAAAGTGGGCAAAGTGATGGTCTGCCCCATGTGAAAGGCAGTGACAACCTTTGGCAGAAAAGAAGGATGAGTCCTTAGAACAACTTTGTCCGGATGGACAGAGAGACAAGCATTTACAATGCAATAGGTCTCGCAGCATTAAAGTTTGAGTTATTGGCATTGTGAATGACAATGCGTTGCATCAATTATTTTTTAAACTTTGAATTGGTGTATAAATGAACACCTGGGCTTGGTGGTGCATAGCATGGCGAGAAGGGACAATATGATTGTAGGAGAGTGGGGTCTGCAATCCCATGGCCACCCCAGATTTTTGCTTTTTTTGCTTCACTGGTTTATGACTTTCCCTGGCTGTGGGCCTGCTAATCAGACCCACAGCCTAGCTGTTCTCTCTCTAAATTACAACCATGTACCTTAGGTGCATTTTACCAATTGGTACTGGGCCACCTTATCAGTCCCTGTACAGCATACCTTAGGTATCCAGGGCATAGGTGTACCCAGGGCCTACCAGGGGCTGAAGCATGTATTATGCCACCCCTGGCTGGCCACCCAAACAGACACAACTGGCTGCACGACAGCTGGGGCAAGGTGGTGTAAACACCCTTTGCTTTAGATATAGTATTCCTATATCTAACCCTAAAATGGACACATATATCCCTATCAGTCACTCCTATGGCAGGCCTTATCAATCCTGAAGGCAGAGTGCTTGGAATTATGTGAGATGGTGCTCTGGCATGAGCTGAGCCCGTTTGCAGCTTGCGGAACCAAGTCCAAATAGCTGTTCCATGATAACGCTATACCATATACTCTTAAGTGCATTATAATCCTCGCGGTTAAATGCTAACTTTGGTATAGCATTATCAAAACATGTCGAGTAAGGTGTCATACGAATTGGAATACTAACCCCTCGCCAATTCTGGCGACGGGGTTAGCATTCCAGCCTTCTAGAGGGACACGACATGTATGTAACTGTGAACCCCGGTTAAAGTCAGACACAGTCTCAGCTCCACAAAATGGATGCTGCCACCGAGACACAAGTCTGCCCTCCTGCTGCTGGGAGTCCTTCCAGCAACGGAGGCCTGGACAAAGGGTTTCCTGTCAGGGGCGGTGCTAGCACCATCCCAGACAGGATTTTGTGTATCCCAGGTAGGCAGGGCTGAAAGGAAGGTGACTGCAAGTGGCACCCCGGTGCTCACTGTGCATATGCCGGCTCAAACCAGTTCCTGGGGCACACCAGCCCCTGAGCTGGGGGGAGACCGGACAAAGGAGAGGGGTGTAACCACCCCCCTCCTGGTCCCACCCATAGGGCAGGACTTAGTCGCGTGCCAGCCCCTTTTCTTAGGATAAAGGTAGGAGCAGGCCCCCTTCCCAAATTAGATAATCTTGAATCTTGAACTACTTTCCACGAAAGGAACTCTTGACTTTCTCTGAAGACTCTCCCTTGTGGCTAAGGAGTAGCCACCCTGCACCAGCAGGCACCATCGAAGCTCTTGCGGTTTTGCTGCACGTCCATCCTCCGGATCAAGACTGCCCAGCTCGACGAGACCCGGATTCCCTGCCATCTCTGACCTCTATCTACATCATCCAGCCCAGCTGAGATTCATGGGTGTGACGAGACCCGTGGGACCGGCCATCTTCAAGACCTGCACGACGCTTCACCAGCACGACCCCCGAGAGACCCTCGAGTAAGTGCATTTGGGGTTTGAGAAGCCCTAACCCTAAGCAGCTCCAGCACCAAAGTCCAGCCTCCCAGCATCCACGAGATCTGCGTGGGGCCCTTCTGCTTCTTTGCTGCTTGCCACGTTGTCCGGTCACTTGCCCGTTGGCTAGTGACCCTCTTGACGACGTACCACGACGTTTTCACCGCTGGTCTAGGTCCCCTAGACTGGCCCTTGCTTCCTGTCCAACAAGAAGTGCCCTGGACCCTCCTGGTCCACTCCAGACGCCATCTTGACTCCACCGCGTGGGCTTGCCTTTGCCAAGGTTTGTTGCTCAAATCCTGAGTCTAGCATCGCCGACAGCCGACAGCCTCGTGGGACAGCTCGCACCTCCAGCCTGGACGCCGACAACGCCTCCTAGCCCGTGTGACTGCAGAGTCCAGCGTCGCCCACTCACCTGGTCGAGGTGACTTCATCCGGTGCCCACATAATCACTGACTAGTGATTAAGAACGGAGTCCCCTCTGCTTTCAGGTCGTCTCCTTCACTGATCCAGCCTTGGATCACACCGAACTTCTTCACTGGTCGCCTGCCAGCAACTTCTTCTTTCAGGCTCCATAGACTTCAACGAGGATTCCCGACGTCTTTTGAACCCTATGCAGCCGCGGCCCCTGGGCTAGGTAATTTGAGTATTTCGGTACTCCAGCACAGGTTCACTATCCAAGTGTCCAGATCCTTTGTCGTTTTCAGTCTACCTAGTCGGATTCGTCCGGAAACAAACTTTAGAAACTCTAGCATCCATAGACTTCTTCCCGCATCCCGCGTGAGAGTGCACACTCTGCACCCGATCTCCCTAGGCCTCCTGCTCCTAACCTTAGGGTTCAGTAGTGTAGTCCTAGCGATACTGAAGCCTCTGGATCTTGTTACTTACCTGCTAGTATTTCGCATTCCACTTATTGTGTATATGGTTTTTCGTGCCCCTCGGGCATTTGTGTAAATTGTGCAACTTGAAGTATTTTCGTAAGAGTTTTGTATTGTGCTTAGCTCCCTGACTCATAAAGAGTTCAGGGTAGTCTTGTTATAAATAAATATCCTTTATTTTCATAACAACTTGTGTGGTGTCCTTTCACTTGGTGTTCAAGGGGTATATGTGATGGTAAAACAGCTGGCTTAACACGCCCTCTAGAGTTTAGCCTGAAGACTGCTCGTGTCCATGCTACTAGGATAGCTGGTCTAATAAGGTTGACTTACAACCAATCATCAATAAGGGTTGTTTGGTATGATACAAAGTGATCACTAGAATAGTGAGCACTATATATAAGGCCAACTTCTCACAATGATGTTACGTGGTGTCCTAATATAGCGTGCATAAGTCCTAAATCCGCCTTGGGACGCTAAGTGACAACAATATGTGGAGGAAAGGAATGACAAGTTTAAGCTATTGGCATTGTAATTGTCCATGCTTTTTATTTAAAATGTAAAAACCAATACTTAAATGAAAGGCATGGTCATTTACAAGGCCAACAGCTCAAACTTGCATAAATGCGAGATCTATTGCATTGGAAATGCTTGTTTCGAGTTTGGTGAGCTGCGTGTCTCATTACGCGCGGCAGCCTTTATTAAGCATGTAAATAATTTTTTTTTAAAACAACGGCCCCTTCTGCTTTCCTAACATATTTCCGAGATTGGGCAATGGGAACCACTTTTGTGGCTACGGCCTGCCTCCTTGACATCTGTCTATCCGGCAAAAATGTCACTAGTGTGCTAAAAGACGCTGTTCAGATCTTCAGCGAGAGTGCGCAGGCATTTTCGTGTACTTTTGTGCAGCAAAAAAAAAGTCCGTATAAACAGACTTTTCTGTGGGTATTTACACTAAATGCATTTAAAAAATGGGGGAAAGCCTAAGGTGTCAATACCATCATGTTTTCAACATCTGAATATCACAACTGCACGCCACGAGTTTTAATCCCGACTGGGTTGAGTCAGCCTTTCATCCTTCTGTGCTCGGTGAGCCTTTCATGGTGGCAAACAAACACCATAGGATAAACTGGAGGAGGCACAATATTGGGACTGCCGGGAATGGATAGGGGGGCGTCACATGATTGCCAAAATAGAGGGTATTGGGGCAAGACAAGCAGCGCATGGAGTCAAACATGTGGGTCCATTGTTCCGGCGCTGGGCCGTATTTTCCCTGCTCCGGGGTGGCTATTGGTGACAGGTCATCATCGCGGAACACTGCCAGTGACTGTAGGCCCTGTGGAGTAGTGGGAGCCCGTATTTAAAGACCAAAGAGGCAACCGCGTTACAAGATGAAGGGGCCCATCGGATTGTAGAGGTCCAGCTGTGGCGATTGCCCCCAGAACTGCCAAATTTGGGCGGTGCTGCATTTTACTTTGGTTCAGTTCAGCGGCGTGAAGTATGGGAACCCCGGGGGACACGACTGAAGTTCAACTCCGGCTGGCACCTGTACAAAGCGGAGACAGCGCACCCGCTCACCGCGCCCGTCCTGCGAGCGCCCCCGGCGCAGCCAGCCTCCCCTCCATAGGATGTGCAGGAGCAGCCCTTACCTCCTTCCAGGCAGCAGCTCCTATAACTGACAGCCGCTGGGAGAGAAGAACAAGTTACTTACCTTCGGTAACGATATATCTGTAAGAAACAGTAGTTAGTATTAGATTCCTTACCTTAGAATATCCCCAGGCGTCAGTCTGGATCCGGAAACTTTTGCGTAGCAGTACCCCTGCGCGTCGGTAGGCGTCGTCTGCAGGCGTCCCCTGCGGCTCCGCGTCGTCGGCGTCGTGCGCCGTGATGACGTCGCTGGAGTATATAGACGCCGCCTCCGCGCGCTGACGTCAGTTCTTTGCACACAGCTTTTCCGCGCCAGAACACGCAGAGCCATGTGAGAACCAACACTGGTGCCATTTGAAACTAGGGCCCTGAAAGGGATGTCCCTAACCCTAGGTATCAGTTCGCAGAACGGGGAGGATGGGCGGGGCGGTAAGGAATCTAATACTAACTACTGTTTCTTACAGATATATCGTTACCGAAGGTAAGTAACTTGTTCATCTGAAAGAAACAGGTTAGTATTAGATTCCTTACCTTAGAATAGATACCCCAGCAATACCAACCCCGGTGGTGGGTCTGCGAACCAATACAACCTACACCAGAAAGTCCTGGAGGACCGAACGGCCAAAGAAGCCATCCCTCCGGACTTGACTGTCCAGGCAGTAGTGCCTCGCAAAGGTGTGCAGCGAGGCCCACGTGGCCGCCTGGCAAATGTCCTGCAAAGGGACTCCCCGGCCCAGGGCAGTAGTAGCCGCCGTGGCCCGAGTGGAATGGGCCCTCAGCCCAACAGGAGGCTCCTTCCGAGCCAAAGAGTAGCATGCTTTGATGCACAGGACGACCCACCGAGAGATGGTCCGTTTCTGTACCGCCCTTCCCTTCTTCTCACCCACGTAGCCAACAAACAGTTGGTCATCCACCCGGAACTGGCGTGTGCGATCCATATAGAATGAAAGCGCACGTTTTGGGTCCAGACGATGGAGCCGCTCTTCATCCTTTGAAGGATGCGGAGGCGGGAAGAAGGAGGGCAAGGTGATGGACTGCCCAATGTGAAAAGCAGAGACTACCTTGGGCAGGAAAGAAGGTCTGGTCCGAAGAACCACCTTATCAGGATGAACAGACAAGAAAGGAGGTTGAACAGAAAGAGCCTGGAGCTCACTCACTCTCCTGGCAGAGGTGATGGCTACCAGGAAGGCCGTCTTTAAGGTGAGAAGACGGAGAGGACAGGAATGAAGGGGCTCAAAGGGAGCGCACATCAGGAAAGTCAAAACCAGGTTCAAGTCCCACTGAGGCATCACGAACGGAGCTGGAGGATACATGTGCGTGATGCCCTTCAAGAATCTTAACACAATAGGGGACTTGAACAAAGATGGCTGATCAGGTAGCCTCAAGAAGGCGGAAAGGGCAGAAAGATAGCCCTTGATAGTGCCCAGAGCAGAGCCCTGCTGGGCAAGGGAAAGGAGGAAGAGGAGAACCTCAGATAGAGGGGCAGAAAGGGGATCCACAGCCTTCGCTGTGCACCATGCCACAAATCTGTTCCACCGGCAGGCGTATACCGACTTTGTGGAGGGACGCCTGGCTGCCAGAATGACATCACAGACTTCAGGAGGCAAGTCAAATGGCCTCAACTGTCGCCGCTCAATCTCCACGCATGGAGGTGGAGACTGGACAGGTTCGGGTGGAGGACCGTCCCCTGCTGCTGCGACAGAAGGTCCTCCTGAAGGGGCAGGCGGATCGAGGGACCGACTGTCATGCTGAGTAGCTCGGGATACCAGTACCTTCGAGCCCAGTCCGGAGCCACAAGGATAACTTGGGCCCGGTCGCGCCTGATCTTCTTCAGCACTCTGGGCAGAAGTGGTATAGGCGGAAAGGCGTACAACAGACCGCAACTCCACTCGCGCCGAAAGGCGTCGCCGAGCGAGTGCCGTCTTGGAAACTCCAACGCGCAGAACTGATGACATTGCGCGTTCTCTTCTGTGGCGAATAGATCTAACCAAGGCTCTCCCCATTGCTGAAAGAGGCCTCTCGCCACATCCGAGTTCAGACGCCAGTCGTGATCCACCGAGCACCGACGGCTGAGTTCGTCCGCCCTGGCGTTCAGAGAACCTGCCAGGTGTTGAACCGTCAGAGTCACGCCCTGACGTTCCAGCCATTGCCAGAGGCGCAGAGCCTCTTGGCAAAGGGTCCACGACCCCACACCGCCCTGTTTGTTGCAGTACCACATGGCGGTGGTGTTGTCCGTGAACACCTGCACTACACTCCCGTTGACAAAGGGGAGGAATGCCTTCAGTGCCAGGCGAATCGCCCGCAGCTCCAACATGTTGATATGGAGCCGGGACTCCGCCGGAGACCAGAGGCCTCTGATCTCCGCCTCTCCCAAGTGGCCACCCCAGCCTTGGAGGGACGCGTCCGTCACAACCACGTGCTCCGGCTGGGGAAGGGAGAGGGATCTGCCCCTGACCCAATCGCGGTCTGTAAGCCACCACTGCAACTGTCTCGCAGTGCCCTCCGAGATCAGGACATGGTCGGATAGGTTGCCCTGATGCTGGGCCCACTGAAACTTCAGGTCCCACTGCAGAGCCCGCATCCGCCATCTGGCGTGATGCACCAGAAGGATGCAGGAGGCCATCAGCCCCAGAAGCCGCAGCGTCAACCTGACCGAAACCCGGGATAACGGCTGAAAGATGGGAACCAGAGCCTGAATATCCCGGACCCGCCGTTCCGGGGGATAAACCCGAAACTGCGCCGAGTCGAGAACCGCTCCGATGAAAAGGAGCTTTTGAGAGGGACACAGGTGTGATTTCGGCACATTGATGGAAAACCCCAACTCGTGCAGGAGGTCTGCCGTCATCTGAAGGTGGTGGACGACTGTCTGGGGCGAGCCCGCCTTCAACAGCCAGTCGTCGAGGTAGGGGAAGACTGAAACCCCTAACCGGCGCAGATGAGCTGCGACCACCGCCATCACTTTCGTGAACACCCGTGGGGCGCTGGTAAGGCCGAATGGGAGCACGATAAACTGAAAATGCTCGTGGCCTACCGTGAACCGCAGGTAACGCCGGTGGGCCGGCAGGACGGGGATGTGAAAGTACGCATCCTGCAAGTCCAACGCTACCATCCAGTCTTGTGGGTCTAGAGCAGCCAAGACCTGAGCCAAAGTCAACATCTTGAACCTCTCCTTCCGGAGGAAGCCGTTGACGTTCCGTAGATCCAAGATAGGACGCAGGCCTCCCTTGTCCTTCTTGGGTACCAGAAAGTAGTGGGAGTAGCAACCACACCCTACTTCTGGCCCAGGAACGCGCTCGATGGCCCCCTTGGCCAAGAGGGCCGTAACTTCCTCCTGCAGAAGTGTCAAGTGGTCCCCCGACACACGGTGGTTCTGCGGTGGCATGGCTGGAGGAGTGGACTCGAAGGGGAGGGCATAGCCCCTTCGGACAAGCTGCAGCACCCACCTGTCCGATGTTATCGCGCGCCAGCGGGAGTGGTGATGGCGAACCCTGCCACCCACTGGCGTCACGTGAGCCCGAAAGCTCGGACTAGGAAGGCTTGGATGCCGCAGCGGAGGGAGGCGTGGACTGACCACGACGCTGGCCTCTACCGCCACCACGGCGGAAACCACGGGCGCCACCGCGCTGGGGAGCGCTCTGCGCCGCGTGGCTGGCAGCACGTGTGGGACCTCCTCTCCCTTGGCCACGAAAGGGCCGAAACGAACCCGTCTGCTGGCGCTGGGTCTGGGTCGAGAGACCCAAGGACTTGGCCGTGACCCTGGAGTCCTTGAAGCGCTCCAGCGCGTGGTCCGCTTTGTCACCAAATAGGCGACTGCCATCAAATGGCATGTCCATAAGCGTATTTTGGACGTCTGGTGAGAAGTTGGCAGATCTCAGCCAGGCATGGCGACGAATCGCCACCGTAGTGGACATGGCCCGTCCCAGGGAGTCCGTGGTGTCCAGACCACAACGGATCGAGAGTACCGCGCCGCATCCCGGCCTTCAACAAAGGCCCGGGTGAGCTTGTCCCGCACTTCCTGGGGGCATTGCGGCAAACACTCCTCGACCGTATCCCACAGGGAGTGGGTGTAGCGGCCCAAGAGGCACGCGGTGTTACAAGACCGCAGTCCAGCACTCAAAGAGGAAAACACTTTCTTTCCGAATTGGTCGTACCTCTTTGATTCCCGGTCGGGCGGAGCCGACGGAAATGCGGACTGCGAAGTGGAGGCCTGGATCACCAGACTCTCCGGGGAGGGATGGGTGGACAGGAAGGCAGGGTCGTCCGCGCAGGGACGGTGACGCCTGGCAACGTTCCGGTCAACCGGCGCACCAGAGGCGGGCCTGGACCAGGTGCCCAGAAGGACATCCGTCAGGGCCTCATTAAACGGCAGCAGAGGCTCCTGGGGGCATGACTGCGGTTTAAAAACTTCCGTCAGGATATTCGGTTTGACCTTCGCGACGGGGAGCTCAAGGTGTAAGGCCTTGGCAGCCCTCATCAGGACCACCGAATAGGCAGCACCCGCCTCGGACGCCACAGGGGACGGAGAGACAAACCCAGGGTTGGGCGACTCGTCCAGGCCACTGGCATCACCCAGATCACCTACCCAGTCCACATCGTACTGGCAGGCACGGGATAGAGGGTCCTCAGACCCCTCCCAACCCTCACCATACTCCTCCTCGTCATACCCATATTCTGGGTCGACGATATAGACATCGGGGTCAACAGGCCCCATCGGCGTCGGGTCCGGCGTCGGCCGACGCCGGTCCGGCTCCGAGTCCGGAGTCGGGGAGGAAAGGGGGGTGGCGCCGCGCGGCGTCGGTGCCGGGGACCCGACGCCGGCCGGAGCCGACGGCGGAGTCGCTGCACCACGCGGGGGCGGTACCCTGGGCTGGTCCACAGGAACCGACGCCGGAGAGGCCGGGAGACCAGCCGGCGACGAACCAGAGGGAACCAGCGGCGCCGGGGCCGGAGCCACCGGCGGCGCCGGGGCAGGAGCACCCGAACCGCTCGGGCCCCCAGACGGGACCGACGGGCCCGCAGGCGCCGAAGGCCCCGCCGGAGAAGACCTCGCCCTCATAGCAATGAGGAAGGCCTCGATCTCCTCACGCGACGCGCCTTCCCCAGGGACCGACAGGTGTGGGGCAGACGGCGTCGGCGACCCATGCGGGACCGCGGGGGTGGGGCCACCCGAGCCCCCGGCCGCAGCACGCGGGCGTCGGGGGGAGTCGGGGGTGCGATGGCGACGCCCCGACTTCTTGTGCTTACCTGACGAGCCGGAGGAATGGTGGCGACTCCCGGAGCGCCCATGGCGGCTCCGCGACCGCTCCCTCGACCGCTCCCTCGACCTCCGACCGGACCGGGACCGCTCTCGACGCGGGGCCGACAACCGGAGTTCGAGAAGCTTGCGGGACCGCTCCCGCCTAGCTTTTCCAGTCAAGGCCCGACAGTCGACGCAGGACTCCACGTCGTGGTCCGCGCCCAGACACCGGAGGCAGAGTCGATGGTGGTCGGTGACCGACATCATGCGGTCGCACTCGTCACAACTCTTGAAACCGGGCATCCTACCGGCACCGTAAAGATCAATCACAAAAAACTTGGTCAAAAGACCGGAGTACTGCTCTTCGGATCTGCGCTAACTGGCGCGGAAAAAAGAAGAACTGACGTCAGCGCGCGGAGGCGGCGTCTATATACTCCAGCGACGTCATCACGGCGCACGACGCCGACGACGCGGAGCCGCAGGGGACGCCTGCAGACGACGCCTACCGACGCGCAGGGGTACTGCTACGCAAAAGTTTCCGGATCCAGACTGACGCCTGGGGATATTCTAAGGTAAGGAATCTAATACTAACCTGTTTCTTTCAGATGGGCTCGGCCGCACGGGACCTGGTGCCCGCTCTGTCCTGGTGCCCGCCTGCCAATGGTTGCCCCGCTCAGAAGCCCGTCGCGGGGAGGGGGCGGCGGCGGATCGGCTGCCGGACACTGGCTGTAGTTTCCTTGATGCTGTGGCAGCGCAAACCGCCTCCCGGGTGCCTAGTCCGGGCCATGCTGTTTGTTGGGAACCCCTCGCCTCCTCCGCTCTGACCGCTCCTCTTGACGCCCCAGGAGCGTCCCTCACACTTTCCTTAAGTTTGGCAACTCGTCCGGCGCTCGCAGGGCAGCGTTGCTTAACCCGTGACCTCCGTCCGGTTCCTGCCGCTGTCCTCCTCACCTCCAGCGCCCGGACCCCTCCTCACTGTTGTGCAATCGGACCAGGGATGTGATGTCAGCGGGAGAGGACTCACTCTGCTTGGCTAAAAAAAGAAGCTGAAGCAGCGCACATCGTGCCTGCACGAAGAGAAACTTATTAAAACAAGAGCTGGCCACGCGCAGCATTCAGAAGCATGGCAGAGTCGGATTCCAACGCGCGCCTTGGGATTGGGTCGCGCGCGTGAGCTGTCTACGTTACAAGCTCACGCGCCAAAGGCATGCGGCAGAATCTGCCTCTGCCATAGACAATGCTGCGCGCGTGGCCAGCTCTCGTCTCCCCCGGCTGAGCAGACAGCTATAGTATTCTGGCGGGAACGCGCTTCTAGCCGAGACCTAAAAAGGAGGTTTAGAACAGAGAGCCTGGAGCTCACTCACTCTTCTGACAGAGGTGATGGCAAACAGGACAGCAGTCTCTAAAGTGAGAAGACGAAGAGGACAGTTGTGAAGTTGCTCAAAGGGAGAACACATCAGATATGTCAGAACCAGGTTCAAGTCCCACTGAGGCATTATGAAAGGAACATGAGGAAAAAGATGAGTAATGCCTTTTAAGAATCTACTTACAACAGGGCACTTGAAAAGGTAAGGCTGACCTGGAAGCAGTAAAAAGGCTGAAATGGTCGAGCGATAGCCCTTGATAGTGCCCAGAGCAGAGCCGTGCTGGGCCAAAGGAAGTAAGAATAGAAGAACCTCTTAAAGAGGGGCAGAATGGGGATCCACAGGCTTTGCCCTGCACCATGCCACAAACGTGTACCACCTGCAGGCGTATACCGTCTTAGTGGAGGGCAGCCTGGCCGCCAAGATTACATTACAAAACTTTGGGAGGCAGGTCAAAAGACGTCTCCTGCCGCCGCTCAAAATCCACGCAAGGAGGTGGAGGCTGGACAGGTTCGGGTGGAGGACCGTCCCCTGGTGCTGCGACAGGAAATCCTCCCGAAGAGGCAGTCGGATCGGGGAATCGATGGCTGAGAGCTCAGGATACCATACTCTTCGAGCCCAGTCCGGAGCCACAAGAATGACTTGGGCCCGGTTGCGCTTCATCTTCTTCCGCACTCTGGGTAGAAGTGGTATAGGCGGAAAGGCGTATAGTAGACCGCAACTCCACTGGCCACAAAAAGCGTTGCCTAGCGAGTGCCGCCATGGAAATTCCATTGCGCAGAATTGATGCCATTGCCCGTTCTCTTTGGTGGAGAATAGATCTAACCAAGGCTCTCCCCACTGCTGAAAGAGACCTTGCGCCACGTCCGAGTTCAGATGCCATTCATGATCCGTCATGCACCGGCGGCTGAGTTCGTCCGCCCTGGCTTTCAGAGTACCTGCCAGGTGTTGAACCACCAGGGAAATGCCCTGGTGTTCCATCCAAGTCCAGAGGCCTAGAGCCTCTTGACATAGGGTCCACAACCTCAACCCACCCTGTTTATTGCAGTACCACATGGCAGTGGTGTTGTCCGTGAAGACCTGCACCACTCTTCCCCAGAGAGGGAAGGAATGCCTTCAGTGCAAGCCGGATCGCCCGAAGCACCAAAAGGTTGACGTGGAGCCCATACTCCGCCGGAGACCAGAGGCCTCTGATCTCCGCCTCTCCCATATGGCCGCACCATCCCAGGAGGGACGCGTCCGTCACAACGGTGTGCTCCGGATGGGGGAAGGAGAGGGATCTGCCATTGACCCAATCGCGATTCTTGAGCCACCACGGCAATTGTTGTGCAGTGCCCTCCGAGATCTGGTCATGATCGGACAGGTAGCCCTGATGCAGCGCCCACTGGAACTTCAGGTCCCACTGCAGAGCCCGCATGATCCACTAGCAGGATGCAGGAGGCCATCAGGCCTAGGAGCCGGAGGGTCATCCTGACCAAAACCCGGGAGGAGGCTGAAAGATCGGAATCATAGTCTGAATATCCCAAACTCGCTGCTCGGGAGGATAAATCCGAAACAGCGCTGAGTCCAGAACCGCTCCGCTGAAGAGGAGCTTTTGAGAGGGAATCAGGTGCGACTTTGGCACATTGATGGAGAACTCCAGCAAATGCAGGAGGTCGGCCGTAGTCTGCAGGTGGGTGACGACTGCCTGGGGCGAGCCCGCCTTCAACAACCAGTCATCGAGATAGGGGAAGACTGGAACCCCTGATCTGCGCAGATGTGCTACAACCACCGCCATCACTTTCGTGAACACCAGAGGGGCACACAGTAAATTGAAAGTACTTGTGTCCTACCGTGAACCGTGTGAGAAGTTGGCCTGATATATGATGCTCACTAGTTCTAGTGATCACCTTGTATCAGTCCAAACAACCCTTATGGTGATTGGTTGTAAGTCAACCTTATAGACCAGCTATCCTAATGGTAGCATGGACAAAGCAGTCTTAGGCTAAACTCTTTTGGCATGTGAAGCCAGCTGTTTTACCACAATATAACCCCTTGAATACCAGACGAAAGGACACCACACAGGTTGTTATGAAAATAAACAGTATATTTATTAATAACAACACCTCTGAACTCTTTATGAGGTCAGAGGGCTAAGCACATGACAATCTCTTACGAAAAATACTACAAGTTGCACAAAATTACAATGGTGCCCTAGGGGCACGACAAACCATATACTAAGTAAGTGGAATGTGAGAGTCGATAAAAGGAATGGAGCTGTCCAGAGGCTGTAGGATCGGTGGGACCACGCTACACTAACTTCAGGTAAGTAATAGGAGGCCTACGGAACGCGTGTGCAGAGTGTGAACTCACACGCGAGATGCGTAACAACGTCTATGGACAGTACAGTTCAAGTAAAAGGTAAGTACGGACAATCCTGACTAGTTAGGACAACAACGACTGTGGAATTAGACACTAGGACAGTTAGACTACCCTTGAGCACCGAAATGCTCTCGTTACCTCACCCACGGGCTGCGGGTGCATAGGTGCCAAAGTGTGTCGGGTTCTCGCGTTGAAGTCAATGGAGCCTGAAAGAAAAGATGCTGCAGGCGGCGACCAGGAGGAAGGTGTCCGGTGCGATCCAAGGGTGGATCGGTGAAGAAGAGGACCTGAAAGCAGAGGGGACAGTGTTCAAAGTCACTAGCCAGTGACCGGTGTGGAACCAGGAAGGAACCAGGTGCTGTCGTCGCGATCAGGTGAAGAGTGGACGCTTGACTCTGCAGCCACGTGGACCAGGAGGTGTCTTAGACGACCAGGATGGAGGCACGAGCTGTCCCACGCAGGCTCTCGCTGTCGGCGGTGTCGGATCCGGAATTGGAGTCAACAGGCCTTGGCAAAGGCAACCCACGCGGTGAAGGGAAAAGACGTCTGGTGCGGACTAGGAGAGTCCGGGGTGCCCCTCTTTTGGAAGGGAGCAAGGGCCAGTCTGGAGCAACCAGACCAGCAGCAAAGATTCAAAGGTTCGTCGTCTAGGAGGCCACTAGCCAGTCGGAAAGTGACCAGACAACGCGTCGAGCAGCAGACAAGCAGAAGGGCCCCACGCAGATCTCGTGGATGCTGGAGGGCTGATCTTCGGTGCAGGGGCTGCTCGGGGCTAGGGCTTCTCAGTACCCAAAGCACTTGGTCGAGTTTACCTCGGGAGTCGTGCTGGAAGCGTAGTGCAGGTTCGTTCAAGATGGCCGGTCCCACGTGTCTTGTCGCACCCACGGGTCTCAGCTTTGCTGCAGATGTGAGTTGAGGTCGGAGAGGTCTGGGAATCCGGGTCTCGTCGGGCTCTGAAGTCTGGATCCTCGAGGGAAGACGACAAAGTGAAGCCGCTGGACGCTTGATGATGCCTGCAGTTGCAGGGTGGACACTCCTTGTCCACAAGGGAGATTCTTCAGTCTTCTGTGGAGCAGAACGTCGAAGGCCAGAGTTTCTTCTTGTTGAATAGTTCAGGATAATCTAATTTGGAATGGGACCAGCTCCTACCTTTATTCTCCTAAAGGGGGCTGCACTAGGTCCCTCCCCTGGGTGGGACCAGGAAGGGGGGTGGCTACACCCCCTATCCTTTGTCCGGTTTCCTGCCAGAGCTGGGGCAGGGATGCCCCAGCAACTGGTTTGAACCGGTGTATGCACAGGGCACCTTGTGTGCCCCAGGCATGTCTCATTCCTTTCAGGCCTATCCCCCCCAATACACAAAATCCTGTCTGGGGTGGTGCTAGCACCTCCCAAGGCAGGAAACCCTTTGTCCAAGCCATCCTCGCTGGAAGGACTCCCAGCAGCAGGAGGTCAGACTTGTGTCTGTGGTGGCAGCATCCATTTTGTGATGCTGAGGCTGGAGTTAACTTTAACCGGGGTTCACAGTTACATACATGTCGTGTCCCTCTAGAAGGGTGGAATGCTACCCCCGTCGCCAGAATTGGCGAGGGGGTAGTATTCCAAATCGTATGACACCTTACTCGAGATGTTTTGATAATGGTATACCAGAGTTAGCATTTAACCGCGAGGTTGATAATGCACTTAAGAGTATATGGTATAGCGTTATTAAGGAACAGCTATTAGGACTTGGTTCCGCAAGCTGCAAACGGGCTCAGCTCATGCCAGAGCACCATCTCACATAATTCCAAGCACTCTGCCTTCAGGATTGATAAGGCCTTCCATAGGAGTGACTGATAGGAGGATATGTGTCCATTTTTAGGGTTAGATATAGGTATACTATATCTACAGCAAAGGGTGATTACACCACCTTGCCCCAGCTGTCTTGCAGCCAGTTGTGTCAGTTGTGTCAGTTTTGGATGGCCAGCCAGGGGTGGCATAATACATGCTTTAGCCCCTGGTAGGCCCTGGGTACACCTATGCCCAGGATACCAAAGGTATACTGTACAGGGACTGATAAGGTGACTCAGTATCCAATTAGATATGTACCTAGGGTACATAGAGTCCATTTTTACAGAGAGAGCAGGAAGCCTGGGGTCCTGAATAGCAGGATCCCAGGCCAACTAAGTCAAAAACCAGCAAAACACTAGGCAAAAAGTTGGGGGCAACCATAGTCAGATATCCACCTTCCTACAAACCGCAGGTAATGCTGGTTGGCCGGCAGGACGGGGATGTGGAAATATGCATCCTGCAAGTCCAACGCTACAATCCAGTCTCCAGGGTCGAGGGCAGACCAGACCTGAGCTAACGTCAACATCTTGAACTTCTCCTTCCAGAGGAAGCGGTTGACGTTCCGGAGGTCCAGGATAGGACACAAGCCCTTGTACTTCTTGGGGACAAGAAAGTAGTGGGAATAACAACCACAACCTACTTCTGGCCCAGGAACGTGCTCGAAGGCCACCTTGGCCAAGAGGGCCGTGACTTCCTGCTGAAGAAGTGCAAGGTGGTCCCCCGACATGCGGTGGTAATGAGGTGGCATGGCTGGAGGGGTAGTCTCGAAGAGGAGGGAGTAGCCCCTTCGGACTATTTGCAGCAACAACCTGTCTGAGGTGATGTTGTGCCAGTGGGGGAGATGGTGGTGAATCCTGCCGCCCACTGGCGTCTGATGGGCCTGAAAGTTCGGAATAGGAAGGCTTAGAAGTGGAGGCTGCGGGGGGAGGTGGACTGACCCACCCGTTGGCCCCCAGAACCGCCTCAGCACTTCCCACGTTTGCGCGGATGTTGTTGCGCAGGCCTGTGGCTCTGAAATGAGCATGTTGAGGCACCCCTTGCGAGGCTACCAAAGGAGCGAAAAGCATAAGGCGGAGGAGGGCGAGTGGCCGACAGGTCCAAGGACTTGGCCGTAGCCCGTGAGTCCTTAAAGCACTCCAACCCCCTATCTGCCTTATTGCCGAAAAAGCGAATGCCAACAAAGGTCATGTCCATCAGAGTGTTCTGGACATCCCCTCAAAAGCCAGTTGCACCCAGCCAGGCGTGGCACCGAAGCGCCACAGTCATGGAAATCGCCCTGCCCAGCGAGTCGGTGGTATCAAGCCCACAACGAATGGTGAACTTAGCTGCGTCTCTCCCAGCTGCAATAGCTTGGGAGAGTACTGTCCGTGCCTCCTACGGACAGTAGGGCAGCACCTGTGCACCCGTGTCTCACACAGAGTGGGAATAACGGCCCAAGAGGCATGCAGTGTTTACCGACCACAGCCCTAAGCTGTCAGATGACAGCTCTTGCCAAGTTCCTCCAGCTTCTTGGATTCCCTATCGGAGGTGCGTAAGGGAACACGCTCTAGGAAGCAGAGGCTTGGACAACCAAGCTCTCAGGAGGGGTGTTGGGAGACAAACAGGTGGTCGCCTGGGGCGACCACCCCGGAGCGACCACGAGACGGGCCACGTTTCTGTCCACAGGAGCCTCTGTGTTGGGCCTGGACCAAGTGCCCAAAAGAACATCTGAAAGTGCGTCATTAAGAGGCTGCAAGGGCTGCGAAGAGGTTGCCGCCGGGTGAAGCACTTCTGGCAGGAGGTTAGTCCTGACGGCCACAGTAGGGAGTTCGAGGTGGAGAGCCTAGGCCGCCCTATGCAACACCACAGCGTAACAGTCTCCCTCATCCGTAGCCACAGTAGGAGGAGACAGCATGCCAAGGTCAGGTGAGGTGTCAAGACCACTGGCATCCCCAAGTCCTGTGCCCAGTACGGATCATAGTCACACTGTTGTGTGAGATGGTTCTCAGACCCCTCTCAGTCCTCCACTTTCTTCGAAGTCTGCGAAACAGGCTTTAAATAAGGAGGACCACATAGGGGTAAAAAGGCCCCATCGGCGTCAGAATCGGTGTCGAGTGACGCCAATCTGGCAGCGTGTCCGGGTTGAAACTGAGGCAGAAGTTGACGGTAGCACCGGACGACGTCGTAGGTGGTGCCGGAGGTGGGGTCAACACCGGTGGAGGTGTTATGAGGTCAACCGGTAGTGCTCTGGATCCGAGCCCGTATCCAGTCGGGTCCGTTGGCGCACCAGCGGGGCCAGACGGGCCAAAAAGTCGTGCCATGGCAGCAAGAAACTCTTGCACCTGAGCAGGCATCACCGACTGGTAGGTAGGGTGGGTAGGCCGGCGGCGGCGTCACAGGTTCCGCCGGAGACAAGGTGGTGGTACCACCCCTACCCTAAGCCTTGATGGGCGAGGGGAAGTCGAAGAGTGACAACGCTTCTTCGACTTCTTCTTGGAATGCTTCGACTTACCTGACCCCGAGTGCAAAGACTTCGATCCAGAGGGACGATGGTGACGGCTCCGCGACCTGTTCATCTCCTTCATATACCTGGGCGAAGTGTTTAATCCATTGAGTCTCCGGAATGGCTATCTAGATTTTAGGGACATTTTCCTTAGATAAAAATGGTGATCTAATTACCTTACAAAAACCTGCACTATCATTGGTTATTGAGGCTAAATGCAGAGCCTCCCAAGCCTCCTTCTTTATCATGTGTTTCCTGTCTCTAACCGCTAGTTTATATGCAGTCCTAACGAACAAGTTACTTACCTACGGGAACGCTTTTTCTGGTAGATACAGTATCTGCCTGTGGATTCCTCACCTTGTGAAAATCCCCCTGCGTCAGCAGCATTCGGAAATTCTTTTTGTAGCTTCGCGCTGACGTGGGCCGACGTCACAGAGGCACGGCGTCGTGCGCGACTCCGCTGACATCACAGGCAGCATATCAGTTCCGCCCTTTTTTCCGTGCCTTCGAGGCACACGGACGGACCAATGACAGTAGAAATATACACAGTACACAAACATCAAGGTAAGACACACAGTGTGAAACAAATGCAATCAAACATTTGAAAAGAACAATACCTTGATAATAAAGTAAATACATTATAGATACTAAGGTGTAGAAGAGTGGACAATGGAGAGGCGGGTGGGTCAGTGAGGAATCCACAGGCAGATACTGTATCTAACAGAAAAAGCGTTACCGAAGGTAAGTAACTTGTTCTTCTCATAGATACATCTGCCAGTGGATTCTTCACCTTGTGAATAGATTCCCACAGCATTCCCTACTCCTGGAGGAGGGTGTCCACTCTGCTATACCAAGAAATCTTGGAGGACAGAGCGCGCAAAGTGGCCATCCCTCCTCACTTCAGAATCCAAGCAGTAATGCTTCGCGAAAGTGTGGAGGGAGGCCCAAGTCGCGGCTCCGCAAATGTCCTCTACAGGCACACCTCTAGAAAGAGCAGATGTTGCAGACTTAGCTCTAGTGGAATGAGCCCTTATACCCTCTGGAGGTTCCTTACCCGCCAGGGAGTAGCAGATCTTGATGCATAAAATTATCCATCTTGAGAGCGTGCGCTTGTGCACAGCCTTCCCCTTCCTGCAGCCAGCAAATCCAACAAACAGCTGGTACTCCGACCTGAACTCTCTCATCCTGTCCAGGTAAAAGCTCACCGCCCTCTTAGGGTCCAGGCGGTGAAGTCTCTCCTCCTCCTTGGAAGGGTGAGGGGGAGGATAAAAGGTAGGGAGGGTAACGGACTGCCCCAGGTGGAAAGGAGTTACCACCTTCAGCAGAAAAGCAGCCCTGGTCCTAAGAACCATTCGATCAGCATGAATGGATAAAAACGGGGGCTTTGAACTAAGAGCTTGAAGCTCACTTACCCTCCTTGCCGAGGTAATTGCGATCAGGACGACCGTTTTGAAAGCCAAAGTCTCAAGGGACATAAGTGTAAAGGTTCAAAAGGCGAACCCATTAAAAATGTAAGTACAAGGTTCAAGTCCCATTGAGGCACAATAAAAGGAGTAGGAGGAAATTTATTGGTAAGGCCCTTGATGAATCGTAAAACAATAGGTGACTTAAAGAGGGCTGGTCAGGCAAACAAAGGAAAGCCGATAAGGCCGACAAATAACCCTTAGTAGTTGCCACCGCAAAACCCTGCTGAGCCAAGGAAAGAGCAAATTGAAGAATACTGGACAAACGAGCCCTTAAAGGGTCAATGGACTTCTCCCCACAACAAGTAACGAACTTTAACCATCTATAGGAATAAATGGACTTGGTGGAGTCACGCCTGGCTGACAAAATGACATCCACCACATCGTGTGGGAGAGAAAAGGAACTCAGGTTGCCCCATTCAATCTCCAGGCATGAAGGTGTAAGGTCTGGAGGTGGGGGGTGTAGAACCTGCCCCTCCATCTGGGAGAGGAGATCTGCCCTGTGAGGGAGACGGAGCGGAGGGCACGAGGAGAGGTGGAGAAGATCTGTATACCACACCCTTCTTGGCCAATCTGGGGCGATCAATATGACTTGGGCCCGGTCTTGGCGAATCTTCCTCAGAACCCGAGGAATCAAGGGTATGGGAGGAAACGCGTAAAGGGGTTGCGAGTCCCAACTCAACTGAAACGCACCCCCCAAGGCTCCCTGCATCGGAAACTGGAGGCTGCAGAATGACTGGCAGTGAGCATTCTCGCGAGTGGCAAACAGGTCCACCTGAGGAGTTCCCCACGTCCGAAAGACGTGACGAACTACCTCTGGATGAAGCCACCACTCGCGGTCGGCGGAGAACTGCCGACAGAGTGTCTGCACGAACGTTCAAAACTCCGGCCAGATGATTTGCCATCAGACAAATCTGATGGTCCTGAACCCAGGACCAGAGACGCAGAGCCTCTCTGCAGAGACACTGCGACCCCACTCCTCCCTGCTTGTTGACATACCACATCGCGGTCGTGTTGTCCGTCAGGACTTGAACTGACTGACCGCGAAGGGAAGGGAGGAAGGCCTTGAGTGCCAGACGTATCGCCCGCAACTCCAGAAGGTTGATGTGAAGCAACCTTTCCTCTGGAGACCAAAGACCCTTGATCTCCAGATCCAACAGATGAGCACCCCACCCTAGAGTGGATGCATCCGTTATCACTGTGGCCACCGATGGAGGTAGTTGAAAAGGCTTTCCTTGTGACAGATTGCCTTCCACGCTCCACCAAGACAGATCCGCTGCAGTTTCTCTGGAGATTCTCACTGACTCCCTGAGATCTCCGCCGTGCTGATACCACTGCCTGCCGTGGCACCACTGGAGTGCCAGCGTGCATGGTTGACCAACAGAATGCAAGAAGCCATCAGACCGAGCAGACGTAGGACCTTCAGGACTGGAACAACAGCTCCATTGTAGAATAAAGGAATCATTTCCTGCATGTCGCAAATCCTTTGAGGAGGAGGGAATGCACGGCCAGTACCGCACCTATGAACAGGTTGCGCTGGGAGGGCACCAGGTGAGATTTGGGTACATTTATCGAAATACCCAACCTGTGCAACAACTGAGTTGTTTCCTGCAGGTGATGGAGCACCTTCCCGGGCGACTCTGCTTTGATCAGCCAGTCGTCCAGATACGGGAATACAGGTATCCCCGACCTCCTGAGATGTGCTGCCACCACTGCCATCACCTTGGTGAAGACTCGAGGCGCAGTAGTAAGACCAAACGGAAGGACCGCAAACTGGGAGTGTTGCAACCCAACCGTGAAACGGAGATACTTTCTGTGCGACTTCAGGACGGGAATATGAAAATACACATCCTGCAAATCGATCAACACCATCCAGTCTTCTTCCAGCAGCGCCTGAAGAACCTGAGCAAGGGTGAGCATCTTGAACTTCTTCTCCTGTCTCAGATACAAGTTCAAGATCCTGAGATCCAGGATTGGCCGAAGCCTGCCATCCTTCTTGGGGATCAGAAAATACCGGGAGTAGCATCCCTGACCCCTCTCCTGCTCCGGAACCACCTCTATCGCACCTTTTCTGAACAGCGCCAGGACTTCTTCCTGCAGGAGAAGCAGGTGGTCCTCCGAACAATAACCCTGGCAAGGAGGGTAATTTGGGGGAAATTCCCGAAAGGGAAGAGCATACCCATTCTCCACGAGATTAAGAACCCAAAGATCTGATGTAATTAATTCCCAATCTCATAGGAAATGGGTAAGCCGACCCCCCACTGGGCCCACATGATCCGGAATGGCAGATCTAGGGCTACTTTGCTGCGTTGGCAGGGGGCTGGGAAGGGGAAGAGGAGGAAGAGGAGGAGGAGGCGACTTGACGACTTCTGGGACGAGCTCTCTGTCTGCCCCTGTACGCCTTGTACAGTGTGTTTTGCTGCTGCTGCGGCTGAGTTGACTTATAGGAACGAAAAGAAGATCTGCCAAACCCTCTAAAACGTTTCCCAAAGGTGCCCCTGGTCTGAAGGCCCAACGACTTAGCCGTCACCCTGCTGTCTTTAAAACGTTCTAAAGCAGCGTCTGCCTTTTTGCCAAACAGACCAGACCCGTCGAATGGTAGATCCATTAATGCAGACTGGACATCTGTTGAAAACTCAGACGATTTTAGCCATGCAGCTCTCCTCGTAGCCACCGAAGAACCCATGACTCTCGCCACAGAATCTGCTGTGTCCAAACCACTCTGGATCACCTGCCTTGCTGCTGCCTGAGTGTCCGAGATTACCTCCTGGAAGTCTTTTCTATCATCCTCCGGTATCTTTGGCACCATCTGTTTTACAGTATCCATCAGGGCGTGGATATAACGCCCCATCAGGCAGGTCGCGTTTGTGGACTTCAACGCCATGCTGGCGGAGGAAAAAACCTTTTTAGCAGCCTGATCCTGTTTCCTTGACTCTTTCTGCAGGAACCTGTGGAAAAGCTCCCGTTGATCTCTTGGAACAGGCTGCCTGCACCACCAAACTCTCAGGCAGAGGGTGAGTGGACAAAAATTCCGGGTCATCAGGAGCAACTCTATATCTCCTGGCAACAGCCCTAGATACTGCAGGAGCTGACAAAGGTTTCTTCCAAACTTCTAAAATTGGCTCTGCAAGGGCATCATTAAATGGCAGCATTGGTTCAATCACTGAAGATGGTGAGTGAAGGACCTCTTTGAGAAGATTCGACTTACACTCAGCAGTAGGCAGAGTAATGTTGAATAAGTTTGCCGCCTTCCTGATCACGACATGGTAAGGAGCCACATCTTTAGAGGGTGCATCCGACACTGAGGCTAAATCACACTCAGGGAACAGTTCAAGGCCACTAGCCACCGTCAGGTCATCAAATGGGTCCTCAGACTCCTGCAGCTCACCCTCCTCCAAATTTACCTCACAAAACATCTCTTCCTCCATAAACCTCTGGGCTTCACACCTCGACCTGTGCTTCAGATACGATGCCGACGGACCCACTGTTGACTCCGTCGGAGCCGATGCCGGCGCCGATCCCGAAGAGGAAGTTTCACACGAGGTCGTTCAGGGTTCAGCATCGGAGTTGATGGATTCGGAGTTGATGGATTCGGTGTCGACGGCTTCGGCGTCAATGGCTTTGGAGTCGAAGGCCTCGCCGGCGTCGGAAAATGCCAATGCGGCGCTGGAGCCGGCATAAGGGGCATAAAGGGCGTGTGAGAAGTTGGCCCGATATATGATGCTCACTAGTTCTAGTGATCACCTTGTATCAGTCCAAACAACCCTTATGGTGATTGGTTGTAAGTCAACCTTATAGACCAGCTATCCTAATAGTAGCATGGACAAAGCAGTCTTAGGCTAAACTCTTTTGGCATGTGAAGCCAGCTGTTTTACCACATATAACCCCTTGAATACCAGATGAAAGGACACCACACAGGTTGTTATGAAATAAACAATATATTTATTAATAACAAACACCTCTGAACTCTTTATGAGCTCAGAGGGCTAAGCACATGATAATCTCTTAGGAAAAATACAATAAGTTGCACAAATTACAATGGTGCCCTAGGGACACGGCAAACCATATACTAAGTAAATGGGATAAGTAGAACGATTTAGAAAATGAAGTTGCCCAGAGGCTGTAGGTTCGCTGGGACTACCCTACCCTAACCCTAGGTAAGTATCAGGAGGCCCACGGGACGCGTGTGCAGAGTGTGAACTCACACGCGGGATGCGGAACAAAGTCAATGGGCAGAACAAATTACGAAAAGGTAAGTAAAAGACAGTTCCTACTAGTTACGACTAAAACAACTGGATACCTGGACACTAGGAGAGTCAATCTACCCTTGAGCACCGAAATGCTCTTGTTACCTCACCCACGGGCTGCGGGTGCATAGGTGTCAAAGTGTGTCAAGTTTCCGCGTCGAAGTCAATGGAGCCTTGAAGAAAGATGCTGCAGGCGACCAGGAGGAAGATGTCGGGTGCGATCCACGGGTGGATCGAGGAAGAAGAGGACCTGAAAGCAGAGGGGACAGTGTTCAAAGTCACTAGCCAGTGACCGGTGTGGAACCAGGAGGGAACCAGATGCTGTCGTCGCGATCAGGTGAAGAGTGGACGCTTGTCTCTGCAGCCACGTGGACCAGGAGGTGTCTTCGACGACCAGGATGGAGGCACGAGCTGTCCCACGCAGGCTCTCGCTGTCGGCGGTGTCGGATCCGGATTTGGAGTCAACAGGCCTTGGCAAAGGCAACCCACTGGCTCTGAAGTCTGGATCCGGCAGGAAGGACGACAAAGTGGACCGCTAGGACGCTTGATGGTGCCTGCAGTTGCAGGGTGGACACTCCTTGCCCACAACGGAGATTCTTCAGTCTTCTGTGGAGCAGAACGTCGAAGTCCAGAGTTTCTTCTTGTAAAGTTGTTCAGGATAATCTAATTTGGAATGGGACCAGCTCCTACCTTTATACTGCTAAAGGGGGCTGTACTATGACTAGGTCCCTCCTATGGGTGGGACCAGGAAGGGGGGTGGTTACACCCCCTATCCTTTGTTCGGTTTCGCGCCAGAGCTGGGGCTGGAGTGCCCCAGCAACTGGTTTGAACCGGTGTATGCACAGGGACACCTTGTGTGCCCCAGGCATGTCTCATTTCTTTCAGGCCTCCCTACCTCAATACACAAAATCCTGTCTGGGGTGGTGCTAGCACCTCCCAAGGCAGGAAACCCTTTGTGCAGGCTGTGAGAAGTTGGCCTGATATGCAGTGCTCACTATTCTAGTGATTACTATGTATCAGTCCAAACGACCCTTATTGATGATTGGTTGTAAGTCAACCTGATAGACCAGCTATCCTAGTAGCATGGACAAGAGCAGTCTTTAGGCTAAACTCTAGAGGGCGTGTTAAGCCAGCTGTTTTACCATCACATTTACCCCTTGAACACCAAGTGAAAGGACACCACACAAGTTGTTATGAAAATAAAGTATATTTATTTATAACAGTACTACCCTGAACTCTTTATGAGTCAGGGAGCTAAGCACAACACAAAACTCTTAAAGAAATACTTAAAGTCGCACAATTTACACAAATGCCCGAGGGGCACGAAAAACCATATACTACAAAAGTGGAATGCGAATTACTAGCAGGTAAGTAACTATTCTCAGAGGCTTTGGGATCGCTAGGACTAGACTACTGAACCTTTAGATTACGAGCAGGAGGCCTAAGGAGATCGGGTGCAGAGTGTGCACTCTCACACGGGATGCGGAACAAAGTCTATGGAGGCTAGTAAATGCAAAGTTAGTGTTATCGGACGAATCCGACTAGGTAGAGCTGAAACAAAAAAGGATCTGGACACTTAGATAGTTAAGCTATGCTGGAGCACCGAAATGCTCAGGTTACCTAGCCCAGGGGCTGCGGCTGCATAGGTCTGAAAAGACATCGGGAATCCTCGTTGCAGTCTATGGAGCCTGAAAGAAGAAGTTGCTGGCAGGCGACCAGTTTAGATGTTATTTATTTATTTATTTTTTCAATTTGTAGGGCGCAACAGCTACCCAAGAAGGGTTTCCCGGCGCCTAGACACAGCTAGTTTGAGGGCAGAAAAAGAGGGAGAATGACTGTTGGGTGTTATTGTTCAAACAGCCAGGTCTTAACAAGCTTTCTGAACCTGAGATAATTTTCTTCCTTCCGGATGCAGGGGGGGGGGAGCGTATTCCAAAGGGAGGGTCCCAGATGGGCAAAGGATCTGCCACCTGTTCTCGCCCGTTTGAATCTCGGTACGCAGAAACAGGCTGCCGTCTGCGACCGAAGGTTTCTCTTGGGAGTATAAAGGTAGGTGAGGGTTTGAAGATATTTGGGCGCTGTACCCGCTTTAATTCTGAACATATAGTTCAGGGTTTTAAAGCGGATTCTGTTTTCGATCCTGAGCCAATGTAGATTCCGACGATGGTTCGAGACTCCGGAGTTCTTGGGAATATTGCAGAGTAGCCGAACCGCTGCGTTTTGCACCACCTGCAGTCGGCCGATTACAGATTTGTTAGCGCCCAAGTACAGAATGTTGCCGTAGTCAAGCCTTGATGTAATGAGGGCATTGACTACGGTCTTTTGCGTTGACATAGGCAGCATCCAGAGGATCTTCCTCAACCATTTGACTATGGTGAGGCATAGGCCGGTTACCTTACTGGCCTGTTTGTTCATGGACAAGGAATTATCCAGAATAAAGCCCAAGTTTCGAGCGTGGGTCACCGGGGTAGGAAAGGCGCCCATCAGGTCAGGCCAATGTACGGGATTCCAAAGATCTTGATCTTTTCCCAGAACCAGTATTTCCGTCTTGTCGCCGTTTAGTTTTAACTGGTTTTTTGTCATCCAGTTCAGGATTTTTCGAGTCCTTCTTTGAGTACCGAAGGGGAGTGAAGACAAGCTTCGGATAGAGAAAAGATGATTTGGGAGTCGTCGGCGTAGTTCATAAGAGTAAGACCCGATTGTTCAACAAGGTCAGCCAGGGGTTTGAGATATATATTGAAGAACAACGGGCTTAGAATAGACCCCTGGGGCACTCCGTGCGATGCAGGCAGGGTGTCCGAAACGGCTCGTGAAGATGCAATCTGGAAAGTTCGGCTTGTCAGGAAGGACCGGATCCAATCCAGTGCCTTTCCTCTTACACCATTTTTATGCAACTCTTTGATGAGTGTTACGTGGGAGATGGTGTCGAACGCCGCGCTCAGGTCCAATAACACGAGCGCGACCGTCTGACCTTGGTCAAGTAGCTTTCTGATATGTTCAGTGACTCCAAGCAGGGCGGTTTCTGTAGAGAAGCCCGCCCTGAACCCAGATTGCGATGGATGTAGTAGAGAGTTTTCTTCTGCGAAAGTGGCTAAAGCAGAATGTACGTGCCTCTCCAGACATTTAGAAAATGCCGGGAGCAGGGATATGGGTCTGTAATTGGCCAGTATTTCCGGGTTTGCATTTGGCTTTTTGAGAAGGGGCGTAACCATGGCATGTTTCCATAAGGCTGGAACAGTGGCAAGATCAAGGGATGAGTTCAGAAGATTTGCAATGATCTCCAATGAGTGTTCATCCAGTTTTTTAATGATTTTGATAGGGATGGGGTCCCTGGGGGAGCCAGATTTGATGGTTTTAAGAATAACTTTCAGTTTGTCTACTGAGAGAGCAGGCCAGGATTCCAGTAAATTTTCCCCAGGGAGAGTAGGTGTTGAGTCAGAGGGAGAGGATGGTTCTGTATTTTTTGCCTTGATATCTAAGATGATTTTATCGATTTTCTCAGTAAAAAAGCATGCTAACGCCTGACATTGTTGTGTGTTTAATGGGGGTGCAGCGGCTGTGGTGTGTGCACCAGCCAGTTCTTTAACTTTATTGAAAAGGGTTTTTGGCATATTTGTTGCTTCCACGATAGTTTTTGAGACAAAAGCAGCTCTTGCTTTTGCACAGGCCGTGTGATAAAGATTCCTGGCCTCCTGGTAGCTTCTTTTTGCATCAGGGGCGTAGTTTTTGCGCCATTTGCGTTCAAGCGTTTTACATTTGGATTTTTCAATCTTTAGACTATCATTGAACCATGGAGCCGGAGGGCGATGTCTACTCCCTTTGGTGCGCGTAGAGGGCAGACATTTGTTAGCTGCAACGCTAAGCCAGTTATGTGCTTCGGTTGCTAGCCAATCCATGTTGAAGCTATGGCTAGGTGGGTTTTGTTGTAGTGCCGAGTTTAGCAGTTCTAAGTCCACTAACTTCCAGTTTTTTCTGTATGAGCCGTCAGCATCAAGTTGCAAGCTGGGGGAGGCTGGAAAGGTAATACTGAATTTAATAAGATGGTGGTCAGACCAGCCAGTGGGCAAGGTGGCAATACAACTTAGTTCTCTGATGTTGGATATTATGGGGTCCAACAAGTGGCCCGCTATGTGAGTAGGACTAGAGTTTATCAGGGACAGATTTAAGGCCTTTAGGTCTTCCAGTAAGTTAAAGCACGAGGGGATGGTGGGGTCCTCTAGGTGCAGGTTTAAGTCACCCAACAGAGAAAAGTTGCTTAAAGTCATGTAGTAAGGGGTGATGAGATTGGCAAATTTGGATACCCATTGAGAGGGATTTCCTGGTGGTCGATAGATCAAAAGGCCTGACATTGTGAAGTTTGGGTTCAAGGAGATTTTGAAAAGACCCGCTTCACAGTCTGGGATAGCTACTGGTTCCAGGGTGCATTTTAGTTCTCTATTAAAGATGATGGCTATCCCACCCCCTACCTGTTTGTCCCTATCTATTCTGACAATGGCGTAGTTGTCAGGGAGGGCGGTAGCAACATCCGGCCCGGCGCTGTCGTGCAACCAGGTCTCGGTTAAGAAAAGGGCACTGGGACCTTTTTCAGCTAGGAGGTTGGAGATGTCATGTTTATGTTTGGGCAATGATCGGCAATTTGTACTGTAAAATACGTAAGTAAGAGGTTCGGTTTTACGTAGTAATTTGCTTTTCCTATGTCTCCTGGAGGAGTCAGGGTGGGGTTGACAAATTGTGGTAGACAGTTTACAATCCGAGCAAACGCATGTTCCGATTTTGTGGAGGTTAAATATAGTGCACCTCAGAGTGGGGGTAGGGCGCAGCGCTTTTAGTTCGGATGACGATCTTACCAGCCTTGGGGAAGTTGGGGGAGTGAGAGCCTCTGCCTCGTGCCCCGTCCTGACACGGACGGGCACAGACGGGCTAGTCTTTGGCGTGTCTTCGGCGTGCTGATGGTGTGCCCGCTGCGCTCGACCGCTGCGCTGTCGAGTAGAGAGCATGGTGGTGAGGAAGGAGGAGTGGGCGTGGCTACATGTGATGGGCGTGGCCCCGAATCACGTGGGTGACTGACGCTGAGGAGGGCTATTGATCTGCCTCCTCAAGCGCTCGATCGTGCTACAAACAGATACACAGTTTTCAGTTTTTAAAATCAACAGAAGACGATGTGCGTGCAAACAAAGTTAAAAAAGCAGTTAAAGAGCAGAACACCCCGGCTTCCGCCTCAGGGTACCTAGCAGGTCAACACCGGCTGCAGACTCAGCGCGGCGTTAAGTACTTCCTGGAGTGGGCGTGGCTACATGTGATGGGTGTGGCCCCGAATCACGTGGGTGACTGACGCTGAGGAGGGCTATTGATCTGCCCCCTAAAGCGCTCGATCGTGCTACAAACAGATACACAGTTTTCAGTTTTTAAAATCAACAGAAGACGATGTGCGTGCAAACAAAGTTAAAAAAGCAGTTAAAGAGCAGAACACCCCGGCTTCCGCCTCAGGGTACCTAGCAGGTCAACACCAGCTGCAGACTCAGCGCGGCGTTAAGTACTTCCTGGAGTTCGATGTGATCCAAGCCTGGATCGATGAAGATGGAGACCTGTAAGCAGAGGGGACCAAGTCCTGAATCACTAGCCAGTGATTAGGTGGGCACCAGGATGGCACCGGGCGAAGTCACCTCGACCAGGTGAGTGGGCGATGCTGGGCTCTGCTGTCTCTCGGACCAGGAGGCGTTGTCGGCGACCAGGATGGAGGGGCGAGCTGTCCCATGAAGGTATCTGCTGTCGACGTCGCTGGACCCAGGATTGGGGCAACAACTCTTGGCAAATGCAAGCCCACGCGGTGGACTTAAAATGGCGTCTGGAGTGGACCAGGAGGGTCCAGGGTGCTCCTCTGTTGGAGGGGAGCAAGAACCAGTCTGGAGCAACCAGACCAGCGGTGTTGTCGTCGTGGTTCGTCGTCAAAAGGGCCACTAGCCAGCGGGCAAGTGACCTGGACAACGTGGTGAGCAGCAAAGAGCAGAAGGGCGCCACGCAGATCTCGTGGATGCTGGGGGGCTGGACTTCGGTGCTGGAGCTGCTCAGGGTCGGGGCTTCTCAAACCCCAAAGTACTCACTCAAGGATCCCTCGGTGGTCGTGCTGGGCAAGCGTCGTGCAGTCCTGAAGATGGCCGGTCCCTCGAGGTCTCGTCACACCCACGAATCTCAGCTGGGCTGATGATTGGAGGTCAGAGGTGCCAGGGAAGCCGGTTCTCGTCGAGCTGGGCAGTCTTGATCCGGAGGAGAGACTTACAGCAAACCGCGATGCTTGGTTGGTGCCTGCTGCTGCAGGGTGACTACTCCTTAGTCACAAGGGAGAAATCTTAGGAAGAAGTCTTGAGTTCCTTTCGTAGAAAGTAGTTTCAGGATTCAAAGATGATCTAATTTGGAAGGGGGCCTGCTCCTACCTTTATCCTGAGAAAAGGGGCTGGCACGCGACTAAGTCCTGCCCTATGGGTGGGACTAGGAGGGGGGTGGTTACACCCCTCTCCTTTGTCCGGTCTCTCCCCAGCTCAGGGGCTGGGGTGCCCCAGGAACTGGTTTGAGCCGGCATATGCACAGTGAGCACCGGGGTGCCACTTGCAGTCACATTCCTCTATAGCCCTGCCTACCTGGGATACACAAAACCCTGTCTGGGATGGTGCTAGCACCGCCCCTGACAGGAAACCCTTTGTCCAAGCACTCCTCGCTGGAAGGACTCCCAGCAGCAGGAGGTCAGACTTGTGTCTCGGTGGCAGCATCCATTTTGTGGAGCTGAGGCTATGTTCAACTTTAACCGGGGTTTCAGGCTACCAACATGTCTTCTCCCTCTAGAGGGGTGGAATGCTACCCCCGTCGCCAGAACTGGCGAGGGGGTAGTATTCCGAAGCGTATGACACCTTACACGACATGTTTAGATAATGTCAGACCAAAGTTACCATAACCGCAAGGATTATAAGGCACTTAAGAGTATATGGTCTGACGCTATCATGGAAACGGCTAAGGGATAGATCCCGAAAGCCGCAGACAGGCTCAGCTCATGCCAGAGCACCATCTCAAACGATTCCAAGCACTCTGCCTTCAGGATTGTTAAGGCCTGCCATAGGAGTGACTGATAGGAGATCTGTGTGCCCATTTTAGGTTTAGATATAGGTATACTATATCTAAAGCAAAGGGTGATTACACCCCCTTGCCCCAGCTGTCAAGCAGCCAGTTGTGTCAGTTTTGGATGGCCAGCCAGGGGTGGCATAATACATGCTTCAGCCCCTGGTAGGCCCTGGGTACACCTATGCCCTGGATACCTAAGGTATACTGTACAGGGACTAATAAGGTGACTCCGTATCCAATTAGATATGTACCTAAGGTACATGGAATCCATTTTACAGAGAGAGCAGTGGGCCTGGGGTCCTGAATAGCAGGGCCCCAGGTCAACTAAGTCAGAAAACCAGCAAAACACCAGACAAAAAGTTGGGGGCAACCATAGTCAGGGATCTACCTTCCTACACAGGCCTCCCTCGCTGGAAGGACTCCCAGCAGCAGGAGGTCATGTCGTAATTTGGCAGTACCTGAGTTAGCGTTAAGCTCAGCTACACGAACATTTCTGTTAACTTGACTAAACGTGCGGGGGCCATTTTGTATTCGGTGGCTTCCATTTTCTATGAACATGCTGCCTCGTGGTCAGCGTGCCCTTTTGTCCTTCCTTCATGCCAATGAACCTTTGCCCTGCCCAGCAACAGGCTATTTTTAGTAATGGTCAGTCTCGCGCCTGCGTACATCTGATTTTTGGACTAGAGAGTGGTCACTCCTTAGGAATGTTTTCTCCCAACTGACCAGTGGTATTAAACCCCTCCCACATGTTGGCTGTGTTCCAAAAGTGCCCTTATATGTACCTAAAACTGTTCTAATGTATACCACCTACCTTTTTATTGCTGTTAAACTGTATAAAAGAGGTCGCGCACCGATGTTCGGTGTGATACTTCTTGCATTACCGAAGGGTGCTGTAGGAATGTACCACCACCCCATGGGGTCCTAATAAACTTGTATCTTTGCATTTTCAGTTTCCGTGACAACTTCTGTTCTATGGTGTCCGAGTGTTTCTGCAAGTATGTAGACCTGATAGAACCTAAAACCACAATTGGCGACCACGAAGGGACTCATCGGCGACTCGGATGCCCGAAGGAGAGGTCACGACGAAGGATTGGAAACTCGCTATGGACGCGTACGCTGCCACTGAGTGACCCGAGTCTTGGTACCCACAGTGTTTTTCCTTTCCTTCTGATCTGACCTTCCAGGTGGCGCCGGTCCCCGACTGAGATTCTGATCGTTTGGCTTGTCGTGTAGTGCCTGTTTTGGCTGATTCGGCTACGGAACTTGGCAGTTGGAATCTGGACATTTTTGAAGATATTTGGTAAGCTTATGTTTGGTAAGGTAGTCTATTGACACTTACTGTGGCTTTTTTTGAATTTGAATTTGTATGAGTTAGCTAACGTTTGGACCTATGACTTGAATTATATGTGGAGTGCACCTCACATAGGCAGGCATGTAGGGATATTTCTCTGCTTTTGAATTTGTTTGAACGGAACATCGTGCGTAAGTACCCTTCAGTGCCAATTTATGTAATATCGCGTTTTTTCGTGATATTTTGAACATGCCTGTTCTCAGCACACTCCGAGGAATGTGCTGCTTTGGAAATGGTACCACTTATCGATTAAATGAATCTCAGCCGGCTCCCCCAGAGGGGAATCCTAATCGCGAAATGTACATTAAATTTGGCCTTCCTCCCATAATGTATAGCACGTTATGGCACAAATACACTAAACCTGATCGTGAGTTGCAATGGCCACTACATGGGTCATTCGACTTGCGAAAAGTCCAGTATGTAGAACAGTGTTTGTTTTAGCGCAGGTCTAGACAGGATATGTTTGATTGTGTGCGTATGTGGGAGAAAGCGGTGCGTGAACGAATGAAGCGTGCAGAAGCCTTGGCGGACAAAGAGCAGCGAAAGGCTGCTCGGGATAAAGCTTTGCAGCTACAGGAGAAGGAATTGCAGGAACAGAAAGAGAAAGAGTCGAGAACATAACTTGCAGGTTAATGGTCAGTTTCCTATCAGACGTCCTCTCTATCCTGTCTTTACTAATGAATTAGATGATTTTTCATTGTTAGATCGCTGCCCGCCTCCGTATGTTCAGCCTACGGCTCCAGATGAGGACTTGGACGAGGATAGCCAGGATAAACAGCGTACCAGGTTACATACCGAGCGCATGACGGAATTACGTTCGATTGCTCGTAAACTTAACAGTGATATTATAACTGTGTCAGGGGTTAATGATCTTATGAGTCAGTGGTCTGACAAGGAACGGTTGTATTTTTTAAATCATTTTACAGATGAAGTTGTTGAGCGGTTTAGAAAACACTCTCCTGACTTGGAACCTAAAGATATATCAGTTGGTCGTGAGAATTTTCGTAAAGGTATTTTTGCTCTTTCAGATGCGGACGAATTCTTCCGGCGGTTGGTTCAGTTACGAGATGAGGCGACACGATTGCGAGCGGCGAACAAGGCATCAGAGCAATCAGCGTCTGGATCGACGGAAAATACCCGAGTGTGCCCTATTTATGGATCAGATAAGAGTGTTGCGATTAATGTTTTGCCTATGCGGGAAGCTGCACCTTTGTATGTCCCTCCAAAAGGGGATGGTACGGATGAGGATAAGATGTCTAAGGATTCAAAGGGCTATTTTATATATAATTGGGTTTATACGCCATGGAATAGAGCAGATGTTATGGCACTTAAGAATGCTTTGCCTGACCCCCGTAAAAATCCAGCAGCTTTCTATGAAGGTGTGGAGGGTGCTATTTCTTCGTGTATTATGACGTTAGTTGATATCGATCTTTTCTTTGGGCTGATATTGCCTCCTGATATGTGGAGGTTGATTCGTAAGTTTGACGATTGAACGATATTAGGTGCAGATTGGAAGGACATAGTGAGAGCTGATTCAGATAGGGAACCTGCATGTAAACCGTGTCAGTTGATTTTAGATTTGCCAACAGCTATCTTGAATAAATTAAAAACGCTTGTCCCTCCTAAGAAAATAGATTGGACAGTGTTAGCGTCGTGCAAGCAGAAGTCAGACGAATCGGTTTCTGATTTCTATTCACGTTTTGAGGAAGCATTCCATGATTACAGTGGTCAATCATTAACAGAGGACACGGGCAGGCACTTATTCGTAGATAAGTATGTGGCTAATCTCCTACCGGAGATTGCAAAATGATTAAAGGCTAGTGAAAGTTAATGGACCACGGCAACGCCTGCCTCCTTATTAACTATGGCTCAGTATTATGAACGTCAGGAACTAGAGGCTAAAGAAAGTAGTGATAAGAAAGCGAAGGACTTAAAGACGAAAGTGATGTTGGCACAGGTTTGTGCTACGCAATCGAGAGGGAACGATAGGGGTAGACGAGGATCGTACGTTACGACTCCCCCTCGTTCCGACATTTCTGAGGATCAGTGTGCATACTGTAAGCAGTTTGGACATTGGCTCGCAGATTGTCCGGTACTTCGTGAACAGCGTAGTCAGAGGGGTCGAGGAAGTGGAAGGTCACGGAATAGTTATTCAGGACCAAGAGGTGGAGCGAATGATCGTGGTAGGTTTGAAGAGAGGGGTCGTGGTCAGGTTGAACATAATACTTTTGATCGGCGGAATCAATACCAGATAGCTGAAGGAGAAAATACTGAGTCACAGGATAATAGATATGCATAGGATTGCGTAGGATGGGGTGTGGAATCGGTTGAAGTACCAGTCGATCAAAGGGGTCCATATATATCAGCACATGTTTTGGGTTCTACTGATCGGTTTCTGGTCGACACAGGAGCTACTCGTAGTGCTCTGTCTAAACACTTGGTTCCAAGGGCTCCCCTGTCTGGCGAAACGATTACAGCAATAGGGTTCGATGGAACACCTTCACTAAGCCCATTGTCTCAACCCCTTACATTTCATGTTGATAAATTCACTGCCCCATGTCCGTTTTTATTATCTCCAAATACACCAGATAATATTATGGGACTTGATATGCTAAAGCATTTTCGTGCAACAATATGCTGTGCCCCTGAAGGGGTGCGGGTCATTTTGAATGAAAACTACCCAGAAATTGAGAGATCGTGCCTCATTCAAGAGGCCGACGCATTAGCTTCCCTTCCAAGTACGTTATGGGCTACTTCCGATACTGATGTGGCTCAAATGATTATTCCTCCTGTGCGCATTACTGTGAAGGAGGGAGCGGTTTTACCTCGTGTTCCTCAGTACAAGATCTCTAGAGAAGGCGAAATAGCTTTGATACATATTGTGAATGACTTGATAACGGCAGGGGTGGTGGAGGAAGTTCCCTATAATGTTTGCAACAGTCCAATTCTTCCGATCCTAAAGAAAGACACAGTTACTAAGATCTATCGTTTTATTATTGATTTGAGGGAAATTAATAAGATAGTTGTACCGCAGTATCCAGTAGTATCTGAAATTACCACTTTACTTACTTTGGTTCCACCCACGGCTACTACATTTACAGTGATTGATTTGAAAAACGCTTTCTTTTCAATCCCTATTCATCCTGATAGCCGATATTTGTTCGGCTTTACATTAAATAATAAATCTTATAGATTTTGTCGAGTTCCTCAAGGTTACACAGAAAGTCCTAGCATTTACAGTCAGGCTTTGAAAAGACAACTTGATTCATTTGATCTGCAGTCTGGGGTGGCACTAATCCAATATGTTGATGACATTCTGCTTGCAGCAGACACACAGGAACAATGCGAGGAGAGTACACTCTCCCTGCTTTCTTTCCTTGCGGAACACAATCACAAGGTTTCGCGGAAGAAGCTACAATATTGTAGACCAAAGGTGACATATATTGGTCATCTTTTGTCTAAAGAGGGACGTGCATTAACATCAGACCGAATCCAAGCAATCTTAGATACACCAGTCCCTTGCACGCAGAAGGATGTTCGTGCTTTCATAGGTTTGACGTCCTTCTGTAGGCAATGGATACTAGGATTTTCGTACATTGTAAAGCCTTTGTTAGCGTTGCTGTCCAAAACTGCACCACTCCCCCTCGAATGGACGGACGAATGTCAAAATGCTTTTGAACAATTGAGACAAGCTCTTTGTTCTGCGCCAGTGTTAGGTACACCAGATTATACAAAGCTCTTTACATTGTATGTACATGAGAAGGATGGGTGCGCATTGTCAGTCTTGGTACAGTTACACGGAGATAAACAGAGGCCTTGCGCATACTTTTCAGCGGTACTCGATCCTGTGGCTCGAGGACTGCCTGGATGCCTTCGAGCAGTTGCAGCAACAGCAGTAGCTATACGGCAGAGTGAGGGAATAGTTTTGTCACACAAATTGTTGGTGTTAGTTCCCCATGCAGTAGATGCTTTGCTGAACCAAACGAAAACGCAACATCTAACCAGTGCCCGTTTAACGGGATACGAATTAACACTGTTGGCGCCACACATTACATTGAAGAGGTGCGCCACTTTGAATCCCGCTACTTTATTGCCATATCTGGTTACTGAGACCCAGGAGGAAGAACAACATGATTGTGTTTTTCTGACTGACGAACAAACAAAGGGTCGTGTCGATTTACAGGACACGCCACTTCCTGATGTAGATGGGGAACTGTGGGTTGATGGATCGTGTGTGAGATTGCCAGATGGTACGGCTTCCGCAGCCTATGCGATCACGACACTTAAGACAGTGGTAGAAACAGCACGAATACCACAAAAATCTGCTCAAGCGGCTGAATTGATAGCCTTAACGAAAGCATGTGAGTTAAGCGCTGGTCTATGTGTGAATATCTATACTGATAGTCGTTACGCCTTTGGAGTAGCGCACGATTTTGGCCTACTCTGGAGGGAACGAGGGTTTATGACCTCACACGGAAAACACATCATGTACGGAGAGTTGGTATGCGACCTCCTGAATGCACTATTATGTCCAAAGAAGGTGGCGATAATTAAATGTAGTGCACATAAGAAAGTGACAGACAAAATAGGGCAAGGAAATGCTTTTGCAGACCGCATAGCGAGAGAGACTGCTATGTTGCAAAATGACTCCCCTATGTATGTGGTGAGATCGCAAGCCGAGCGATGGCATGATGCTAGAGAAGAAATTCTAGACATACAAAAGTCAGCATCTGAAGTAGAACTTGCAACATGGGCAACAGAGGGAGTATTGGATGATGAGGGTTGTTGGAGAAGCAAAGACATGGAGAAATGGAAATTGCCTGCTGCTTACTTGCAAGCAATGGTTCAAATGACGCATGGGCTGGCACATATTGGAGCTCTTGCAATTACGAAATTGCTTACACGAGTTTGGGAGCATCCTGAGATTGCCAGCACGGCTAGGAGAGTAGTGCAGACCTGTCTGATATGCCTACAGTACAATCCTGCTAAAGGGACCTCTACTCCTAAAGGAGGGTTTGTTCCACCTACTGCACCATTCGAAGTACTGCAAATGGACTATATCCAACTGGAGCGCTGTAATAACCTCAAGTATGTCCTAGTGGTGGTGTGTGCTTTTAGTAAATGGTTTGAAGCCTACCCCACAAAGGACACTACAGCATTAACAACAGCTAAGGTATTACTAAAAGAGTACTTCCCACGTTATGGTGTTTGTAAATTCTTGTGGAATGATAATGGTCCTCATTTTGTTGGGAAGATAGTGGAGCATGTCCTGAAAGGATTGGTAATCAGACAAAAATTCCACGCTGTATTCCACCCGCAGTCAGCAGGTCTAGTAGAAAGGTATAATGCGACTCTGAAGCTGAAGCTAGCAAAGATCGTTGCATCCACGTCTTTGAAATGGCCGGATGCTTTGCCATTGGCATTATTGTCTATTAGATCAGTGCCGCACTCTCGAACTGGCCTCACACCCTATGAGGTGGTGTTTGGAAGGCCCATGAATATCTGGGGAGTTCCAAAGCCTCGTTTGATACATGATGTGCCTTGTATAATGATGAACGATTATTTGGCACGATTAACAAATGATATACTTTCTATTCATCAACAGGTTCGAGAAGCGCTCCCCGACAATTCCATTGGAGAGGCTCACAATCTTCGTCCTGGCGACCATGTCATGATCCGGGTGTTTGAGAGATCCAGCAGTTTGGAGCCGAGATGGCGCGGCCCTGAACAAGTGCTGCTGGCAACGCGAACGGCTGTGCGAGTCACGAAGAAGAAGCGGTGGATACATTCAACGCACTGCCGACGTGTCTCTCCGGACCTGGTGAACCCTGAAGTGCTGTCCGATTACAGAGACATCTTGAATGCGGAGAAAAGCCCAGCTGTTATGCCCAACGAGTCGGAGGGAGCCTTCCCGGACCACGCTATTTCTGGCGGAGTGAAGTACAATCTACGGCCAAGGAAATAATACATTTTTGTATTTTTGTGACTGGTTGGTAACCGTTCCGAGGTTTGTGAAAACGGAAGCCGGGAATATCAAGGGGGGGGATCAGTTCTGTCCAGTGTAGCGACACCCGTCTTGAATCTCGGAGAAGACACCAGCGGCAGCCTCGGTTCTCAGCACCACATTCTTATTTTTAGTTTGGTTTTTGAAACTTTCGTTCTTTGTACTATGGCACCTATGACATTGAGAAATAGAAAATTTTTGGGTGCAGTTCTTTTTGCTACGACTATGGTGGTAACAGCAGTAATAGCTTGGACTATAGAAAGACTGTTTCCTGCACGGGACTATTTACTGCCTACCACTCCAATTCCATCTGAACATTTCCATTTTACTTTGCCCTATCATGAGGAGAGACATAGACAGACTTACTTGAATAACAGTTTCATTCAAATTCTACATCACACACACAATATGACCAATACATCCAACTGTTGGGTTTGTGGGATGTTACCGGGACATCAAAAGAAAGGAGGAACACCTCTTATTCCTCTTCCATTTTCCCACAATGGTTCATGTAATGCTTGGTACACACTTCTCTTTACATTAAGATGGCCAACAAAAGGTGGACTACTTTTTCGATTGAACAAGGTTTGCTATAACGATCGAGATGGCTATCCACAAGCAGAAGGAACTAAATTCGAGTGGGAAGAATATCGACCGGACAATGTATCTACGCCTCGTATCTTCACCAATCAGAGACTTACAAATATGACCAGTTTACATGTAATTACAGTTATTGATACAAAAGCAGACCTTTGTATTAGGAATAAGGGAACAATTCCGGTGGGAAGAAGCGAATGCAATGTTACTCTTGCCTTTGATACACCCAATGGTGTTTCATTTGTGGCCTCACGAAACACTTATTTTATTTGCGGTAATAAAGGTTATCATCGTCTTCCTCTTGGATGGTTAGGTACATGTTCTATATCTTTTGTATTACCCCCTGTGTTTATTGCCCCACCTATGTACCATAATGATTTTGTATTATATCACGATTTTATATTGAATAGAGTTAAGAGAACATTGGGTATTGATGATGTCGACCAAACCGACACCTCACTACAACAATATGTGGATTTTAATTTAGGGTTGTTCTCTTTTGTAGGTGCTGCCCTAAACAGCAGGAAAATTAGACGGTTAACACGTGTTGTGGAGGCAGTTGCTAATGAAACTGCTTCCGCTTTAGGGAATCTAACTGAAGAGCTTCAGATTACAAGAATCGTTACGCTTCAGAACCGGATGGTTCTGGACGTAGTGTTAGCTGATCGTGGGGGTGCATGCCGCATCATCGGAAGTAGTTGTTGTGTTTATGTGCCAGATAATTCACCATCTGTGTATGATGCTATCTCTAGGTTGCACAAAATTGCCTCTGAAATTCACACAGACAATGGTACTTGGACTTTTTCTAGCTGGTTTTGGGCTCTGCTTAGTACCTGGGGTTGGAAACTGCTAACTGTTCTATGTGTGATTATTGGGATATTTTTCTTTTGTTGCCTATGTATTCAATGTGGTCCTACTTTATGTACTGTATGTATTACAGCCTGTATCCCATCCAAACGAGCTATTGCTAAAAATGTACAGATGAGTAATGCTGAAATCAAGCAAATTAAGCCGATCGATATTAATGATGAACATTCGGATTACTTCCATTATGAGGTAGCTTCAGCTAAACGCTAAAAGGGTCGTCTGTCGTAATTTGGCAGTACCTGAGTTAGCGTTAAGCTCAGCTACACGAACATTTCTGTTAACTTGACTAAACGTGCAGGGGCCATTTTGTATTCGGTGGCTTCCATTTTCTATGAACATGCTGCCTCGTGGTCAGCGTGCCCTTTTGTCCTTCCTTCATGCCAATGAACCTTTACCCTGCCCAGCAACAGGCTATTTTTAGTAATGGTCAGTCTCGCGCCTGCGTACATCTGATTTTTGGACTAGAGAGTGGTCACTCCTTAGGAATGTTTTCTCCCAACTGACCAGTGGTATTAAACCCCTCCCACATGTTGGCTGTGTTCCAAAAATGCCCTTATATGTACCTATAACTGTTCTAATGTATACCGCCTACCTTTTTATTGCTGTTAAACTGTATAAAAGAGGTCGCGCACCGATGTTCGGTGTGATACTTCTTGCATTACCGAAGGGTGCTGTAGGAATGTACCACCACCCCATGGGGTCCTAATAAACTTGTATCTTTGCATTTTCAGTTTCCGTGCCAACTTCTGTTCTATGGTGTCCGAGTGTTTCTGCAAGTATGTAGACCTGATAGAACCCGATACCACAGTCAGACTTGTGTCTGTGGTGGTAGCATCCATTTTGTGATGCTGAGGCTCGGGTTAACTTTAACCGGGGTTCACAGTTACATACATGTCGTGTCCCTCTAAAAGGGTGGAATGCTACCCCCGTCGCCAGATCAGGCAAGGGGGTAGTATTCCAATTCGTATGACACCTTACTCGACATGTTTTGATAATGCTATACCAAAGTTAGCAATAACCGTGAGGATTATAATGCACTTAAGAGTATATGGTATAGCGTTATCATGGAACAGCTATAAGGACTTGGTTCCGCAAGCTGCAGACAGGCTCAGCTCATGCTAGAGCACCATCTCACAATTCCAAGTACTCTGCCTTCAGGATTGATAAGGTCTGCCATAGGAGTGGCTGATAGGAATATATGTGTCCATTTTGGGGTTAGATATAGGTATACTATATCTACAGCAAAGGGTGATTATACCACCTTGCCCCAGCTGTCTTACCAGCCAGTTGTGTCTGTTTAGATGGCCAGCCAGGGGTGGCATAATACATGCTTCAGCCCCTGGTAGGCCTTGGGTTCACCTATGCCCTGGGTACCTAAGGTACACTGTACAGGGGCCGATAAGGGGTCCCAATAACAATTGGTAAATGCACCTAAAGTACATGGATGTCAATTTAGAGAGAGAACAGCTAGGCTGTGGGTCTGATTAGCAGGCCCACAGCCAGGGAAAGTCGTAAACCAGTGAAGCAAAAAGCAAAAATCTGGGGTGACCATAGGATTGCAGACCCTACTCTCCTACAGGGCGCAGGAGCATAGGTATGGGGAACACCCAGACTAAACGCCATCGAACCCATGGGACCAGCAGGAGCCCCAGTGGAGTACAAAGCCCTGGAGTATATTCCAAACATTGCATTCAGGACTGCGTCGGATCCTGACATGGAGCCGGGAAGGCTGGGTACGAACCCCCGGGCTGCTCTTGAGGGCGTGGAGTCGATACGACGTCGACCTCCTCTTCGAGCTGGTGCACCGGAGTCGACGGACACTCAGGCAACGGAGCCTCTCCCTCACCAACCACCTCCTCCTCCTCACCTTCATCCTCCCGACCTGAAGGATGGGACGGAACCGTAGATGGATTCGTTATCTGCCTCGGTGAACCTGGTGAACTCGCATGCGACACTTCACCCTCGGCGTCCTGCTCTTCCGAAGCCGAAGAAACCACTACCTTCTCAACCAGCTTCACCTGTGACTTCGGCTTTGAACCCGAGTCCTTCCTCGAGTGATGTCGGGATTCATGGGTTCACTTCTTATGTTTCTTTTTTGAAGATCTCGAAGCATGGGCCGAGAACGAGTCCGAGCGCGACCTCGAACGAGACCTTGACCTCGAACGCAGAGTTCGCGACGTCAAACTTTTCTTCTCTTTTCTTCCTTTAAGTTTCGCCACGAGAAGCTTGGTTTCTCTCTCCCGGAGGGCCTTAGGTGTCATCTTCCTACAAGACTGGCAGTCTTCGACGTCATGGTCAGAGCTTAGACACCATACGCAGCAATCATGTGGATCAGTAATGGACATGGTTTTGCCACATTCCCCACAAGCTTTAAACCCGGTCTTCTTCGAAGACATGTCGAGAGAGAAGACAATGAAGCACAATTATAACAAAGTAACAAGGTTACTGCAATAGCTATGGACGATCCCTAGAAAACCGTTAGCGTCGACGACGCGGAAAAGAGGGAACTGATGTCATCACGCCGGCGTGGGCCTAATATGGTGTCGGTGACGTCAGCGGAGTCGCGCGCGATGCCGTGCCTCTGCGACGTCGGTCCACGTCAGCGCGAAGCTACAAAAAGAATTTCCGAATGCTGCTGACGCAGGGGGATATTCACAAGGTGAGGAATCCACTGGCAGATGTATCTATCAGAATCTCCTAACATAAGAGATACTTCTTGGTTTTTTATGTAATTCTTTTTTTAAGAGTGTGTAAGCTTGGGTACACCTAGAATCAAACCACCAACTCTGAGCTCTGTTACTCTTACATTGCCTAGTAAGGGAATCCCTTATTACATTTGTTATTGTTAGAAATGAGGCGAATAGAGTAGCAGGGGTGGTATCTTCACTCAAACAAATCGCAAGTTCTGAACTACATTTACAAATTATTAGTTTAAGCATCTCTGTTTGGTCTAACATAGCCCATCGCAGGGAATAACCATTAGTACTACCAATTGATAGATTCTCTAATAGTCGATCTCTATTATTGGTCCCTAAGATTTTCTTCGTTGGCAATGGGACAGGCAGGGGGGGAAATGATCGCTTAATGAATTATCAGAGACATAAAAAGAACGGAGGCTATATGCATGGTTGCTAGTAGCTAAAACATAATCAATGGTAGAGCAGCACCCCCTGCCATTAAATGTGGGTAGAAGGGGAGCTGGCAATGTACATAATTAATTAACAAAACAAAGGTCAAAGCTGGTAGTTAATTAGTTTAACTGTTCACCCAAAGCAGTATGACTGAAATGTAAGGAACATGCACCTTCTTCTCACAATGCCCCACATAGGTTATCATCAGCAATATCACATAGCGTACAGTTAAAATACCCTACCAGAAGTAACAACATATCTTCCTTTCACTTTTTAGCTAGGCGGATCAAAGATTGGGACATTTTCTTAACGCTAGATAATGATCCTGGGGGAATATTGTT
The DNA here is from genome assembly GCF_964261635.1 of Lissotriton helveticus. Lineage (NCBI taxonomy): Eukaryota > Metazoa > Chordata > Amphibia > Caudata > Salamandridae > Lissotriton > Lissotriton helveticus. The sequence continues at coordinate 2,066,409,079 of NC_136063.1, forward strand.
ATAAAAATTAATCAAGGCTATAGAAGAACTTGAATCCAGATCCAGCACTAAAAGGTTGGAAATAATAGTCATTGTCAAACTCAATTATCTGTTTTAGGTTCATACTATTAGAAAGGTACACGACTACTGTTGAACCCCCCTTAGCTCTCCCACTCCGACCTTCAACTGCCGGGGTATGGTAAGTCCTATACCCATTTAAATGGACCGCTTCCTTGGTCCAAGTCTCTTGAAAACAAAGCACTTCAAATTTTAAAATAAAGTCCCACCATAATGGGTTATTTATTTTCAATCTAATTCCAGCGATGTTCCAGGAGACAATGTGGCAGGATCGGGGTTCAACAGTAGTCGTAACAGAAGAATGGGTATTTATACCCTCTAATGAAGTCCTATTGACATGTACTAATTGAGAAGAAACACTAGAGACTACCTTAACACCAGTTAAAATCGTTTTACCGGGGTCGCTAAGCCCCTCGTCCCTCTCACTCCCATCATCCCCCAAAACGTCATTTATACAACTATGTAAGGAGTACTCGGGTGCAAAGCCCAGAGACTCGTCCTGGATATCCGACTGTACGGCTCTGCTTCCACTGATGAGGGATCCTGGGCGTAGCACAGTGTATTTAGGAGTGAGACATGCTTTCTCGTGCCTTCCCATGTCAAAAGTAAATTTTACACAAGTCTCAGAGTGGAGTCAATCATTATTTTCCAAACCACTCAGAGCCTCGAAACGGTTGTATGTTGGTGTGTAATATCTTAGCTGCCTAATTCCCTGGTAGATTTCTGCTAAATGCAGGGGACCTGAATAGATTGCGGGTTCCAAAGGACAGTAAAAATATCCTAGGGGTAGAATATTGCTATTGTGGGGGTTAACAGGCCCATTAAAGCCCCTCTCGATAATAGTACATACCAGGAGTGGTGCCCTAAAAGTTAAAACAACGCAGTCTCCCTTTAAAGACGTAAGGGATATACCAACCCACCCAATTCTTTGAAGTATTTTAAAGTCAGAGAAGAGAGAGCTTTTTAGACCTGTCCTAGTGGTAAGGCAATGAAGTGTCTTATTCCTTAACGTTGACCAGTCTTCGAATACATTGGGTGCTAATGGTGGAACATTTGCCAGAACAACCGTGTACGGTGTGGCTTCTGGGGGTAAAATTAAATTTAGTGATGGATTATAAAGATTTTCCTCATGGCCCTGATGGTTTGAGTCATATACAACCACATCATTACATCCACTTTTCGACCCTCCTAGATTTACTCCACTTACCCGCTTACTGTACAAGCGGAGTTTTTGAGTTTGGAAGTGATATTAGCCTCCCTAAACTTCGGTTGTCCAGCAATAACAGGGTTGGAAGTCATATCCACAACATGATCTTTCTCTAAGATGTGGAGGACGTGCTATTAGATTAGTAACAATTGTCGGTACTGATTGATATGTACTATACACCAACTCCTCCACTCTCACTAGTCGGGCTTCAATAGTAGTAATTTTTAGATGAATAGGTTCTAAGAGAGTCGACATCAATGTCTCAAGTCTACCCCCAAAAGTTCTCATCCTCCGTTATATCCTCGGGCTTGCATGATTCATTCCGCTCAGTAGCACTAGCTATTTGTCCCATTGATTCGCATACACCTACAACCCGTTTCCCTTTCTTCCCCAGTGATTTTGTAGCAGCTTTACGTTGCTTTGGAACATTTTTACCCTTTCCTTTGGCAATATTTGATGGAGATTCTTCGTTATGTGTATGCTTACGTTTGCATTTAGCCTTTTGCCCTCTGGTTATAACACGTGGCCCAGTAGTGCTGTGTACAGATGATGTTAAAGATACAATATTCATAAGTGAATCTGTCACAGCTTGTACCGGGGTACTGATTGTTAAAGAGGGGATCTCATTACTGGCTACGACACTTGATACCTTAAGTGTAGGAGTCAAGGAAAGTCTACTCTGAGGAAGGGGGGGGGGGTCAAGGGACAATCTTCTCTCAGTGAGCTGAATTTCATGAATGAGGACAGATTCCGCTCTTAGTAAAAAGGCATCTAAGACCCAGTCTAATGCCAGGAAGATATGGTTAAGGCGAAGAATCAGTAGGAAGCCTTAGATTTGGTTGGTGCTATAGTCAAAAGCCACAGCGGCTGATGTTAAAGGCAGATGTGATCAAAACCAGTGACATCTAGGGAATATGCTTCAGGTAGCATAGCAGAAAAGACCATGTCAGAAAAAAGCCTGGTCATTAACTTTTACAACAAGGCCATTATAAAAGAAAAAGATTACAGGAAACCTATTAACCTATACAAATCCTCCCAAAAAATATTTCAATGCCAAAAAGATATCATAAGGTTTTATTTTCCTTTACCGATGCTTTACCCATTTGTGTTGATTAATCTGTTGTTCACTTTAATACTTCCTGACAAAATGGGAGCAGGATTGATTGCCCTTGTATTCTGCTACCATAGGTTAGTGACTTTCAAAACTAACTGGCAGCATGCAAGGAAGGTCTCACAGCTGTGACTGAGTCCCTGGTAGTAAGCTTAATGACCTTGGCCATTGAGCAACTGACTTCAGATTACTACTTTTTCCCATAGCCCGAAGGTAGGCTTCAGTAGGGACAGTTCAATGAAGTAAAAGTCAAAGAAAAACATGCCATACTGTAACAAGGACCAGATCCTACTGTTTAACCCTGCATGTCGGGTGCCTTTTCTGATTTTCCTATCCAAGTATGGCAAGACATCCATGAAAGTCTAAGGCTTCTCCTGCCCAGGTAAAACAAAACCAAAGGGGATGATGGACGGAGTGCTGAACATTGCAAGCACTCACCCCCAGTCAACTGATTTGGGTTTAATTCATCACCATTCTTTAGCTCACTCCGCCACCCCAGTTCAGACATGGCCATATGCAAATCAGTCTGACCCTGTGCCTCATGGGAACAGTCCAGCCCAAACTGCCAAGCCATGTCTTCCCTGGACCGGAAACAAGCATCCTGGGATCGGTTTCTGACTAATCAGCCGTCATCAGCCAGGTTAGCTTGCAACCCAGTGGCAAAGAGAGCAAGGGATCGGTCCCTCAACCCCCTCCTGGACCGGGACCTTTAGCGGCGCGGGGCCGACTGCTGGAGCTCGAGGCGCTTACGGGACCACTCCCGCCTAGCCTTCGACGTCAAGGCCCGGCAGTCGGGGCACGACCGGTCGTCGTGGTCGGCCCCAAGGCAATACAGGCACCAGCGGTGGGGATCGGTAACCGACATCAGTCGGTTGCAGTCGGTACAGCCACCACCGAGAGTCGTGAAGACTAGATAAGAGATCAAAAAGATCAAAAAGTTTTAGTCAAAATGTCACTAAGGTACTGCTTTCTCCGGACCTGCGCTAGCTGGCGCGGAAAAAAGAAGAACTGCCGTCAGTGCGCGAGGGCAGCGTCTAAGTACTCCGACGACGTCATCCCGGCGCCAACGACGCCGGACGCGGAGCCGCAGACTGTAGGAGAGTAGGGTCTGCTTTCCTATGGTCACCCCACTTTTTGCTTTTTGCTTCACTGGTTTTCGACTTAATGTGGCTGTGGGCTTGCTAATCAGACCCACAGCCCTGCTGTTCTCTTTCTAAATTCACACCATGTACTTTAGGTACATCACCAATTGGGATTTGGGTCACTCTTTTGAGCCCATGTACAGTGTACTATAGGTACCCAGGGCATAGGTGCACCCAAGGCCTACCATGGGCTGCAGCATATCTTTTGCCACCCCAGGCTGGCCATCCAAACTGACACAACTGGCTGATCACTCACTGGGGCAAGGTCATGTAATCACCCCTTGCTTAGATATAGTATACCTATATCTAACCTTATATCTAGACACATATACACCTATAAGTCACTCCTATGGCAGGCCTTAACAATCCTGGAGGCAGAGTGATTGGTTTTATGTGAGATGAGGCTCGAGCATCAGCTGAGCCTGTCTGCAGCTTTCGGAACCATGTCCTTAGCTGTTCTAGGATATTTCCATACCATATACTCTTAAGTGCATTATGAACCTCGCGGTTAAATGCGGACTTTGGTTTGGCTTTATCAAAACATGTCGTGTAAGGTGTCATACACTTTGGAATACTACCCCCTGGCCACTTCTGGCGACGGGGGTAGCATTCCACCCTTCTAGAGGGAGAAGACATGTTACTTCCACTAATCCCGGTTAAAGTTAACCAAAGCCTCAGCATCACAAAATGGATGCTGCTGCCACAGACACAAGTCTGACCTCCTGCTGCTGGGAGTCCTTCCAGCAAGAGAGGCTTGGACAATAGGTTTCCTGTCTTGGGGAGTGCTAGCACCACCCCAGACAGGCTATAGTGTATTGGGGCAGGGAGGGCTGAATGAAATGACACTTCCTGGGGCACACAAGGTGTCCCATGCAAAGTCCAGTTCAACCCGGTGCTGGGGCACTCCAGCCCCAGCTCTGGCGGGAAACTGGACAAAGGGAAAGAGGTGTAACCACCCCCTTCCTGGGTCCCACCCATAGGAGGGACCTAGCAGGTAATCCAGCCCCTAAATTTGGTATATAGGTAGGAGCTGAGTCCCAAGACTTTAGATTTATCCTGACTGAAACTCTGATACGAAACTCTGGACCTTCGACATCCTACTCGACGTAGAAGACTGAAGAATCTCCCTTGTGGTCAAGGAGTGACCACCTTGCACAAGCAGGCACCATCAAGCGATCAACGGTTTGCTTTGTCGACGCTCCTGCTGGAGCCCGAGCACAGAGCCTGACGAGACCCAGACTTCCTTCAGCCCGATCCATAGCCACAGCAAAGCTGAGACCCGTGGAGGCAATGCGAGACGTGGGACCGGCCATCTTGGAAAGCCAGCTAATTGCTTTCCGTGCAACTTCTGAGGCACCCTCGAAGTTGTGCATTGGGGATTGAGAAGCCCCAGCCACGAGCACCAACTGCACCGAAGATCAGCCCTCCACACTCCACGAGTTCTGCGTGGGGCCCTTCTGCATTTTCCTGCTCGACGCGTCTGTCCGGTCACTTGCCCGTTGGCTAGTGGCGTCTGTAACGACGAAACCTTTGATTTACAACGCTGGTCTGGTTGCTCCAGACTGGCCCTTGCTCCCCTGAAAAGGAGAAGCCCATCAGACCTTGCTGGTCTGATTAAGAAGCCATCTTCCTTTTCTGCGTGGGTTGCCTTTGCCAAGGCTTGTTGACTCCAATCCGGAAGCAGACAGCGAGATCCTTCGTGGGACAGTCCGTGCCCAGCTCCTGGTCATTGTCGACACCTCCTGGTCCACGTGGCTGCAGAGACAAGCTTCATGACATCACCTGATTGCTTCATGACATCACCTGATTGCTTCGCGACATCGCCTGGTTCCTTCCTGGTTCCATCCTGGTCACTGGCTAGTTACCCAGAATCTGTCCCCTCTGCTTTCAGGTACTCTTCATCCTCGATCTGCCCTTGTATCCACCCGGACACTTCTCTCCTGGTCGCCTGCAGCATCTTTCTCCAAGGCTCCCTAGGAATCAGCGACGAAACCCGACACACTTTGACACCTATGACATGGAGAAGTGTGGCTCAAATGGTTAGAGCGGCAGATCCTGATGCAGAGATCTGGCCTGGGTCCAGGGTTCAATACCCGCCTTGGCGGGCCTTGGGCTCAATTTCCTCGGACCTGACAATTCTCGCCTCGGTGCCTATTCTAATCATGGGTCCCACTCTGCGACTCTGGGCAATAGCTTGCTTAATCTCCACAACGGCCCCAAAAGCGCTGGGATGCCTGGTTTCACCCTGGGGGGTGCCCAGGAGTGGACACTCACAGGGAAAACCAGGAAGGGTTCCTAAGCGGTATACGGACAGCGCCGGGACACTACCTCAGGGAAGTAGCAGTGCGCTCTATAAATACCAGTACATTTACATTTACCTATGCACCCGCTTCCTGTGGGTGAGGTAACACGAGTATTTCGGTACTCCTGTGGGTATTGACTATCCTAGTGTCCTAGTTTCAAGTAGCTTTTCCCTAGTCCATCCGGACGTGTCCTAAAAGAACTAGTTTCCATTTCTTTCGTTCCCATTCTAACTCTATGGTAACTTGCGTGCGTGTAAAGACACTGCATGCGCATCCCGTGGGCCTCCTGCTCTCCATCCATTGGAAGTACAGTGTAGCCCCCACGATTCTCCAGGCCCTAGGCCTTTCCTTTGTTCGTGACGTGGTTCTTATACCACTATTTTAGTATATGGTTCGAAGTGTCCCTAGGGCATTACTGTATTCTGTGCAACTTATTGTATTTTGATTAAGTATCTTGTTATGTGCTGGTGCCTCTGACCCCATAAAGAGTTCAGAGGATTGTGTTAGAAATAAATACATATATATTTTGATATACAACCTGTGTGGTGTCCTTTCACTTGGTATTACAGGGATTGCATATGGTAAAACAGCTGGCCTCGCATGCCCTCTTGAGTTTAGCCTAAGACTGCTTTGTCCATGCTACCACTAGGATAGCTGGTCTATAAGGTTGTACAACCATCACCATAATGGTTGTTTGGACTGGTGCAAGGTGCTCACTAGAATAGTGAACATCATATACCAGGCCAACTTCTCACACAGACGACGCCTACCGACGCGCAAGGGTACTGCTACACAAAATTTTCCAGATCCAGTCTGACGCCTGGGGGTTATTCTAAGGTGAGGAATTTAACTAACGTGTTTCTTTCAGATATGTTTTATCAGCAGATCTTCTTTAAAACAAAGTTTCACTGTTAAATATTCATCATATTGTGTGCAGGTAATGCACAGGCTTATGTTCCTTTATACATTAACCAATTTCCATAAATAAACATACCCTTAAAAAGTATCAAGTTCCTCAAACCCAGGATAAGGAATATGCTACTTACCAGTATGCATCTGTTCTTGGCATGTAGGGCTGCTGACATTCATATCTGTGCATAGATCGCCGCCTAGTGTTGGGTCCGGATGATTGCACGTTGTTGTCCTGGAAGAGTCTTCGAAGTATCACAAGATAGGTGGCTCCTCCCTCAGACTACAGTGCGCATGGGCATCCTCTCCATCCTCAGATTGTTTTTTGCCATCGTGGCAGAGATGGAGTATGGTACAGTAAAGGATGTCCATGCAAGAAAGTAAGAAATTAATAATGAATGCTACAGCTGCGACCGGCACCGGGGAGGAGGGTGAGCGATATGAATGTCAGCAGCTCTACATGCCAAGAACAGATGCATACTGGTAAGTAGCATATTCCGTTCGAGGCATGTGGGCTGCTGAATTCATATCTATGCATAGAATGTATAGCAGTCTCTCCCTTAGCCGTGGCTACCTGTGCCAGCTGCAGCAGTCTGAAAAATAGTTTTTAGAACAGCCTGTCCTACAGCTGCTTGCTGTTTGGAATGTACATCTACACAATAGTGTTTTGTGAATGTATGTATGGTAGACCATGTGGCTGCTCTACATATTTCCTCTAGAGGAATATTTCCCAGGAAAGCCATGGATGCCCCAAGTTTGTGTGTAGAATGCGCTCTTGGGGGAACTGTTAAAGTGCGTTTTGCTTTTAGATAACATATTTGGATGCACTTAACTATCCATTTGGCCAATCCAGATTTTGAAATGGGGTTGCCTTTGTGTTGTGGTGAGAAGGCAACAAACAACTGTTTAGTTTTTTGAAAATCCTTAGTTCTATCAATGTAGTATAGGAGTGCTCTTTTGACATCTAGTGTGTGTAGAGTCCTTTCAGGTACTGACCGTGGATTTGGAAAGAACACTGGCAGTTCTATTGTTTGATTGATATGAAAATGGGATACCACCTTGGGCATGAACTTGGTTGGTTCTAAGAACTACCCTATTTGCATGTATTTGGATGAATGGTTCCTGAATAGTTAGGGCTTGTAGCTCACTAACTCTTCTAAGTGAAGTGATTGCCACTAGAAATGCCACTTTCCATGTTAAAAATTGTAATTCGCAGGAATGCAATGGTTCAAATGGTGGTCCCATTAGTCTGATTAAAACAATGTTAAGGTTCCAGACAGGTGAAGGTGGGTGTTTTGGGGGGATTATTCTTTTGAGTCCCTCCATGAATGCCTTAATTGCAGGTACTCTGAATAGCGAAAGATGTTGCCTGTTTTGAAGATAAGCTGCAATGGCAGCGAAGTGTATTCTTATAGATGAATAAGCTAGATTGCAACGATGTAGGTGCAAAAGATAGCAAATGATATTTTGCGTTGAAGCATCTAGTGGGTTTACGTAATTGTTATTGCAGTAAATGACAAAACGCTTCCACTTTGCGGCATAACAAGCTCTGGTTGTAGGTTTTCTTGCCTCCTTGATAATGTTCATACAGTCAGGAGGTAAGTTTAGGTACCCAAACTCTAAGACTTCAGGAGCCAGATTGCAAGGTTCAGCTGTTGCGGATCTGGGTGCTGTATGTCTCCATGGCTCTGAGTGAGTAGAGTGGGTGTTAGCCGCAGTCTTTGATGAGGTTCCACGGAAAGTTCTAGGAACGTTGTGTACCATGGTTGCCTCGCCCATGTTGGAGCAACCAGGATTAGTGTGAGTGAATGCTGGCGTAGTTTGCGTGCCGCTAGCGGTATTAACGGTGCTGGGGGGAAAGCGTACGCAAATCTGCCTAACCAGTTCATCCATTTCGCATTGCCCTGCGACTGCGGATGTGGAAACCTGGCGGCAAAGTACCGGCATTTTGCGTTTTCCTTTGTGGCGAACAGGTCTATCTCTGGTTGTCCCCACTGTTGGAAGTATGGTTGGAGCACCGTGGGATGAATCTGCCACTCGTGCAGCTGTTGGCTGTTTCTGCTGAGCAGATCCGCTACTTGGTTGTCTTTGCCTGGGAGGTGTTCCGCCATGAGAAAAATGTTTCTTTGGATGGCCCACTTCCACATGCTTGGTGCTAGATATGATAGCTGTGGGGAGTGTGTTCCTCCCTGTTTCTGTATGTAGTACATTGCTGTCATGTTGTCCGTCCGGTTCAACACAGCTTTGTTGCATAAATGTACTTTGAACGCTTTCATTGCCAGAAACATTGCCATCATTTCCAGCAAGTTGATGTGCATTTTCTTTTGTTGTGCTGTCCATAGCTGAAGGTGAGATTTTTGGTAGTTCAGGGTGAAGCCTAGGCTGTGCAGTAGGTGAATTGTTTTTGACATGTGGCTGGCACACTGCTGGGCTGACTTTGCTTGTATAAGCCAGTCGTCCAGGTACGGATAGACGTGAATATGTTGTCTTCTCAAATGTGCAGCCACTTTCGCTATGCATTTTGTGAACACTCTTGGAGCTGTTGTTACACCAAATGGAAGCACTTTGAATTGGTAATGTTGATTTAGTAGCGTAAACCTGAGATACTTCCTGTGAGCAGGATGTATCGGGATATGGAAATATGAGTTTTTGAGGTCCAAGGTTGCGAGGAAGTCTCCTTGCTGCAACAGTGGTAACACTTGTTGTAGAGTGAGCAAATGAAAATGCTCGGATAAGATGTATTGATTTAGGGGCCTGAGGTCCAATATTGGTCTGAGAGACCCGTCCTTTTTGGGGATGAGGAAGTATAGCAAATATACGCCTGTACCTTGATGTTCTAATGGTACTAGTTCTATGGCCCCTTTTTGCAGCATGCTGATAACTTCTTGTTGCAATAAGTTGAGGTGTTATGCGGACATAGGCCGGTGTTTTGGAGGTATGTTGGGTGGTGTGGAGGTTAGCTCTAGGCAATAGCCATGTTGGATAATTTGCTTTACCCACTTGTCTGTAGTGATGTTTTGCCAGACTGGTAGGAATTGTTGTAAACGTCCCCCGACCGGTGTTATGTGGTCTGGCGGTAGCGCTAAGGAGTCAATGTTTTGTATTTGCAGAGGATCTGGTGGTGTTGTTCCCTCGTCCTCTGCTTTGTTATTATTGCCGCGGTATCCGCCTCTATTGTTTTTATTGTAGGTGGTTTGTGTGTTTCCTTTATAGTTTGTGGTTTGCTGTGATGAGTTGCCTCTTGCGGCCACACTGTAGCCTGAGCGACGAAAGGAGCCTCTATGTTGTTGTGACTGTAGGGCTCCCATTGACTTAGCAGTCTCGGTGTCTTTTTTCATTTTGTCAAGTATTGTATCTACATCTGGACCAAACAAGAAGTCAGGATTAACGGGCTGGTTTAACAAAGTGGACTGTACTTCGTTTTTAAAACCAGAAATGCGTAGCCACGCATGTCTCCTGATCATAACACTAGTGTTAATAGACCTGGCAGCTGTATCTGCCACATCTAAGGCACATTTAATGGAAGCGTTTGTGATTAGCTTTCCCTCTTGTATCAGTTGTTCAGCTTGTTCTTTGTAAGCGTCAGGTAGATGCTGTAAAAGCGTTTCTAAGGTATCATAGTGTGCCCTGTCATACCTGGCTAACAGGGCTTGCGTGTTTGATATTCTGTGCGGCTACCCTTTTCCCCGATGCCTCAAAATTTTTTGATTCTTTGTCAGGGGGTGCAGCTTCCCCAGTTGTTTGAGAGTTTGCACGTTTACGTGCATTTGCCACAACCAAAGAATCTAAAGGCAGTTGTCCCTTAATGTATGTAGGGTCTACTGGCGCTGGCCTGTATTTCCTTTCTATCCTTGGGTTAATGACCCTGGCCCTAGTGGTATCCTTAAATATGTCCCCTGCATGTTTAAGTACCCCTTTTAACATGGGTAGTGTTTTAACTGTCCTTTCTGATGTTGCAAAAGTGTCAAAGAGGAAATCTTCCTCTACAGGATCTGCATGCATGTCCACATTGTGATGGCTTACTGCTCTTTCAATTAATGAATTAAAAGCAGCTGTGTCCTCTGTAGGAGAAGGCCTAGCAGGGTATGCAGGTGTATCAGGGATGGATTGCGAGTCACCTGGATGTGTTGGGTCAGCCCATGGTTGTGGCTGACCGTCTTGGTCAGCATCTACTGGATAGTTGTATTCTTGATCATATTCCTCATCCACTTCTTCATCTGAGTGTGTTGGTGTATATGAATATGTGTGTGGCCTATGTGGCTGGATAGCTCAAAAAGAATAGGTGAGGTAGAACAGTCCCTTTTCTTTTTAAGTGGAATAGTGTAGGTTTCCCTCTCAGTTTCTGGTCTGATCTTCCTCTTGTAGAGAGTGAGTTTGCCAGAGCTAGGATCAAGTTTTGATTGTTCAACTGATTCAGGGTCTGGATGTAAGACTTCCTGTTCAGCAGTTTTTTGTGGTTTTGCCAAAGTCTTTTGTTTTATTAGCTTTGGTTCGACGCCGGCTTTTGGGTCGACCACCTTTGACGTAGGTGGGAGGCAAAATTTAATCGGTCCGATTGTCTTTTGTGGTACTACGGTCTGTTTTTGTAGTGCCGAAGTTCTGTCGACAGTCTTTTTTGGCTCGGGTACTGTTTTTTGTACTTGTGCTGATTTCGGAACCGATGGTTTCGGATCGACGCCCTTTGATGTAGGTTCGATTCTATTTTTCGGTTCGATTTTCTTCGGGTCGATGCTTTTCTTTTGAATAGCAATTGGTTTGTCGGCCTTTTGTTTGGGTTCGACAACCTTCTTTGGTTCGAGTCCCTTGTTTGTTTTTTCAGCACTCGGCGCCGATGTTTTCGGTTCGACGCCCTTTTGTTTTGGCGTAGGTACCGGAGCGCTGCTTTTCGGCTCGACGACTTTTATGTTCGACGCCGATGGTTCAACATAGTTCGGCCCGAAGACAGTGTTGTCTACAAGCTTCTTCGGTCTCGACTCCGATGGATCGACGTAATGTGGTCCGAAGATCGTGTAGTCGATAAGTTTCGGTTTCGTTTTCTGTTCTATCACCTTTGGTTTCGACATCACCAATCTTGGAGCTTGTTGAGTTGACGGCTCTTTAGTAATATTCTTAGCCGGGCTGTATTGCGGGGCTGTAGAATGTCTTTCGAGATCTTGGCTAAGGCCTTGTGGCGATGCCTCGACCTGAGCCTGTTAAACCATGGAGGTGAACGTATAGGCCGCCGTAGTTACGCTTGTGCACGTTTCATCACTGGAGTCGTCCTCTACGGCTCCAATCCCTTGCTCGTTGTACCCTACCTCGACGATGTCTTTTTCCTCGTCGATGTAGTAGTCGGAGTCATGCTCCGATCCTTGATCCGACTGTTCTTCATATTCTTCTGCCTCGACAAGATCGTCTTCGTCGCCAAAGATATTCTCTGGCTCTGGCGCTTGTCTCTGCATGGTTAGTCTAGCGGCCCGTCGAGTTCGAAGTGTCTTTTTTGAACGGAACTGGGCACAGGCTAGGCAGTCGGACTCATCATGTTCAGGAGATAAACACTTGTTACATACAGGGTGTTTATCGATATGTGGGTATTTGGAGTTACATTGAGGGCATCTCTTGAATGGGCTCCGTTCCATAGACGAGTGGTCGCGTGGCGTCGAGAAGGCCCGCGGCCCGATTCAACGTCCCAAGTAGTATAAAGTTTGTAAAGAAGTTGTCGGCACCGATACGAGACAATACCGACGATAGCGGAGGCCTTTTGGCCTCTAGAAAGAGTAGTTTCGATTCCGAACTTTGAGTAAAGGAAGATACATCCGAACCCAATGGCGGAAAAAAACAATCTGAGGATGGAGAGGATGCCCATGCGCACTGTAGTCCGAGGGAGGAGCCACCTATCTCGTGATATTTCGAAGACTCTTCCAGGACAACAACGTGCAATCATCCGGACCCAACACTAGGCGGCGATCTATGCACAGATATGAATTCAGCAGCCCACATGCCTCGAACTTATTGTTACCTATTTTGGCAGAGTTAACTTCAATGCTCTCGCTAGTTGCTTACGCAGGTTCAATATCATGCACTCCAGTAAGAGGACTTGAGTCATAACCCTTTCATTCTCGCGAGAAAAAGCGCTTCAACATCAGGGGTAACCAGCGCTATATAAATGTAAACCTTTTTCCCTCTTTTATCCCTTGGCTATCTTTCTGAGTCCAAATAACTGACTAACCTATCCACCACTCAAATTACATTCATATTTCACTATACTAATTCAACACTAAACTAATCCTTTATTGGTTCCGGAGTAGCGTGCTGCTCGCCAAAAAATCGCCTTGTCGCCTTGTCAGGGGTAGTAAGCGCTATGTAAATGCAATTACAATACAATACTGCTGAGCTTGAAAGCCTGCCTGTAAGATGTATATCCCATATGGCCTTTAGGGACTAGGTGCTGGGTGGATTTGTTTAAGAGGTCGGAATAATTCTTAGGCTACTACGGCTGGCTGGTCCTCAGCAGAACTACTGACTCTGTCCAGTGCAGTGCAACGTTGAATAATGTTCTGAAAACAACTCATTTTGTCCGTTTTTCCTCAGTGAGAAATTGGAAACCTATGTAATTGGGTGATCCACACTGCTGGAATAAGAGTCTACATCAGGCATGACAGGTGGCACTTGGGTATCATATAATAACGGGTCATTAAAATTAGGCAATGCCTGAACATTGGTGGCAAGAAATTCTTGAAAAACAAACATGCAATAATTTTAGTTTTAAGAAGGAACGGCCATTATCTCTGCTAGGGAACGGGGATCTGTACAGAGGGCTTCTAGAACAAGGGCAAAAAATACAGATGTGTATATAATTCACTATGTTAGTGCAGTCCAGTTGTTGTGACAAGTCAGATAAACATTATGTAGAAATATAATACCCGAGAAAGAAGTTCAAGGACACAGACACATGAAACATGGGTGGGTTGAGGCAGGTTAATTCACCAACTACTATTGTGATATAAATTCCAATTCTGTAGTGAGAATAAACAAAAAGTTAAATCTTAACCAGTTCAAATGAGACTCTGTTTTAATACTCATACCTTTTCATAGATAGCTCTATCACTATGCCACCGCGTCACAGTCTCAAGCATACAGCAAAGAAATCGTCCATATCGGCTTGATTCATTTTCAGTACAACTTGCCACTGTGTAAATTATGTCGGAGAAAACCTGAAAAGACGCAAGTAAATTGGATTTTTTGAAAATTTAAATATAAATAATTTGTGCAAAGACAGAATGCAATGTCAGCTGTATCCAAGCCATGTACGATACATGCATACATGCTTTAAAGTCATAACGATCGTCTCAAAGGATTTGTCATCTGTACCACCAGATTAAATAACACGTGCAACATTGAGTGACAATACATGAATCTTTGTCTACTTGATTGAAAAGTTATGTAGGATGAGCGTCAATAAAGGCAAACTGTTGTCATGGAAAGAACTTGTTTTGCAGCTGTTACAGCGATGAAGGCATGTGGTTGTCTGTACAGCTCCTCAAACAATATTTCATTTGTAACATGATTTCTAACAACTAACAAGCAAGTTACTTACCTTCGGTAACGCTTTTTCTGGTGGATACAGTATCTGCCTGTGGATATCTCACCTTAAGAATATCCCCTGTGCCAGCATTCCGTGGTAGTTCTCCGTGCCGACGAGGTCGCCACAATGCCATGGTTCCGCACGTGGCTCCGCATGACGTTACCAGAGCCATAAGAGGACCACGTCGGCGTGATAACATCAGTTCCACCCACTTTTTCCATGCCACCGAGGTAAAACGGGCGGACCGACCATAGAAACAATGCATACATAGTACACAGTATTCACACAAATACACACAGTGTAAAGTGAAATAGGAAATCAAAGAAAGTAAACATTTCCTATAAACCTAACAAGATGAAAACAGAGGCAAAATAAATTCCAACATGAATCAACCATATTAAACAATACCTCTTATGGTTTAAATCTTTTTATTGAGTGTTTTCATGAACATACCGAAGAACAAGACCCTCAGCTCCTCGAGAACAGAGTATAGGAGACAATGAAGTCGCGTTGCGGAACATTACCAAGGGCAAACAGCATGCAGCGGGCCGAGACAATCAAAAAAGAATATGAAAGACCCCCCACCCCACCATCCCCCCTCCCATACCCGCCTCACCCTACCCTCGTCCACCGTAAAACAACGGGGAAAGAGGAACCAAAAGGAAGAAGGGGAATAAAAGGAAAAGGAAAGAAGGAGGTGGAAGGGGAAAAGGGGAAGTGGCCCGGTGATCAGCGTTTCCGCTTATTATGTGGAGTCGCCGTCTGGAATCGGTGTATCCGGAAGGCGAGGCAGACGTAGGTACCGGGGACACGTCAACTCCCGGAATTCAGACACCAGTAGTGTAAGGAAGGGCCACCACAGCTCAGGAAACTCGGACCCTCTGCCTGCCAATGTAAGAGTGAGCTTCTCCATGCCTAACACCAGCCAAAGTCTCTGGAGCCAGCCAGTATGTGTAGGGAGCTGAATGGTGCAGCAGTGGATCAAGATTTTATGTATAGCAGCCCCTACGGCAATCGCAATCAGCCGACCCCTCCTAGATTTAAGTGGATACGTCAATGGGTTGGGTAACCCCAGTAGGATGTAGGAAGGGAAGCGCGGGAGCTGCGACTCGAGGTGTAGGTCTATTTCATCAAGGACTTGGGACCAGTATGGTTGAAGATAGGGGCAGCTCCAGAGTATGTGTTCCAGGGTGCCCACCTCCCGCACTCCCGCCAACATAGATCGCTGCGCCGGGGGTCAAAACTGTGCAACCGCTCCGGGGTGTAGTACCAGTACGTGGCAACCTTTGTCAAGGTGTCCGTGAGTCCCATATGATAGGCTGAATGTCTGGCCCTGTGGTAGATGCCTTCCCATTCCTTGTGGCTCAACAACCTCTCCAGGTCCATCTCCCACCGTGTGCGGCCCGCATTATATGTAAATGTGGTATCGGCCAGGAGCATTTTAAATGATTTTTTTGTCTGAGGTGCGTGTCACTAGCCATTTCTCGAATGGGGTCAGTAAGCGATGTGCATGCGGTTTGATTTGTGGGTGTAGAGCCCAGTGCCGGATCTGGAGATATGGTAGGCTTTCCCTTTCCGATAGACCATAGTGTTCCCTAAGGTCTGGGGAAGCAATGATACCGTCCAGATCAGAGAGGTGGCCCAGGGACCGACAGGGTGAAGCGCGCCAGGCCTGAAAAGATCGGGTGTCCGTGCCCGGCTGAAAATCTGGATTATCGAATATCGGTGTAAGGGGCGATGGGAAAGTGGTCAGTTGTGCGGGAACATTAGTACGGTCCCAGGAGTCCATGACAGTGGTTGTAATGAATGAGGTGTATAGATTAGACGGGCGGTGGTGTTTGCGCAGAAAGGGAACGCCTTGTAGTGGTCTGCCTGCCACCGCCTGATGCTGCATGAACCAATGTTTCTCAGATTCCAGCCGCTGCCACTCCACAAGGTGTCTAAGCTGGGCAGCGTGGAAGTATAGTTGGAGGTCTGGCACCCCCACTCCACCCTTTTCAGGTGGAAGAATTGCTACCTGGTGTCGGAAGCGGGGCTTGCAACCATGCCATATGAAGTGCGATAAATCCCTTTGAGTCTGTTGAATCCAGCAAAACAGAGGCTTAAGGAGAAGAGTCTGAAAGAGATATAGAATCTAGGGGAGGATGGTCATCTTGGTAGCTGTAATTCTACCCAACCAAGACATCGTGCAGTGTTTCCACCTATTTAATTCTGAGCGAACGGGAGTGTGAAGGGTGGCATAATTGACATAGATGGTGGCCTGAATTGTGGAGGCTAGCTGAATGCCTAGGTAGGGAATTGCGGTGACGATCCATTGAACCGGGTGTTCCTCCTGAAGGTAAGCAAGCGTGTGTGGAGAGAGAGAGAGAGACGTTAAGAGCCATGGGTTTACCCATAATGATTTTAAAGCCCGAACAAAACTGTCTAGTTCTATTAGGAGGGAGCGCATAGATGTGACCGGATCCGATAGATAAAGAAGAATATCATCGGAGTAAAGGCTGATGGTGTGCGTGTCACCCCCAAATTTAATCCCAGTCAGAGGTTGCCCTGGGTGCGGGACGCCTTCTCTATGAGGTGCAAGATGCGTTTGGTGTTGTTGCTGGTCTGCCTCTGTGGGATGAAACCGGCCTGATCAGGCTCCACTAATTGGGCCATGTATGGCGCCAAACAGGCCGCCAAAATGCTAGTGTACAACTTAATGTCCACGTTTAGGAGCGATATGAGCCTATAAGCGCTACACTCAGTCCTATCTTTCCCCAGCTTTGGGATAACAACTATAGCCGCCTCAAGCATTTCCCCTGGGATAGTACCAGACTGCTCAAATGTATTGAATAGGGCTGTCAGAATGGGATCTAACCGAGTGCAGAATGATGTGTAAAAGACATCGGTGTAGCCGTCAGGGCCAGGTGATTTGCCTAGCTTAAGACGGGAGATCGCTGAGATCAGTTCTTCCGTCCGGATCGGTCTAAGTAGTCGGCCTGCGCCTGGGCCAGGGAGGGCATGTGTGCTGCAGCGATGTAGCTCGTGCTGTGGTGGTTATCCAGTGTATCCCCAGTGTAGAGATCGGCATAAAAGTCGCAGAACGTTTCGGCTATCTTCATGTCCCCGGAAAAGGATTTACCCTCGGGAGACCGGATACTCTGCACCCCCTGGCGCAGTCGGGCCTCCCTCAGCTTGTTCGCTAGGAGGCGGCCACACCTGTCCCCTCCGATGTAATAAAGTGCCGAAGTCTGAGAGCTGCATACTCTGCCCTGTCCTGATCCAGGGCCGCCAACTGCTTTCGTTCCACGCAGTGCTGCCGCCAAGCCCTGGAGGCGCCCGTTCGTTGATGCAGCTGTTCAAGCTCCGCCACTCTCTGAGTGATCTCCGCTCGCTTACGACTCTGCTCCCGGTTTTGAGTGGAAGATATAGCTATAAACTCACCATGAAGGACTGCCTTCAATGCCGTCCATTGCGTCGCTAAGGAAGTGTCTGGGTTAGCATTCTGGGCTGCGAAATTAGTGATGGCCTTCCGGATTTGGTCGACCACCGACAGGTTGTGCAGCAGGGTGTTGCGCAGGTGCCATTGTCTGAGAGGGTGTGGGGAGCGGGGAAGCCTAAAGGTGGCTAGGACAGGAGAAAGATCAGAGACAGAAGCAGTTAAAATCTCCACTTCTGTCACGTGCGCCCGCAGTGGAGCAGAGGAAATCGTCCAGGCGTGCGTATGTTTTGTGGGAACCGGAGTAGAAAGTGTAGCTGCTTGAGTGTGCGTGGAAGTGGCGCCACAAATTCAAAAGCCCCAGATCGCGGAGGTGAGCCCGCCCTGCGGGTGTCAGCACACCTACCTGTGTCGTTCTTTGGCATGAGCTGTACACAACATTGTCGAAGACAATATTAAGGCCCCCCCCCAAACAATAAGTGCCTATCCAGTGTTGATGCCGCTTCACTGAGAGCCTTGAGGAGAAACTTGTTTTGCCCTTCGTTAGGAGCATATATGGAACCCACCACAAAGTGCAAGCCTCCAAGTGAAAATTGGTAGGCGAGTAGGCGTCCCTTGATCTCTGACTCTTTCTGCAAGACCCTACCGGGGAAGGTATGAGATACCAAAATAGCCACCCCTGCTGACTTGGAGGTGTTAGAGAAGAATAGCTGCGTGTGGAACGCCCTGGACCTCAATCTATGGTGGTCCTTCGCAAGAGACAGATGTCTGCCTTGGAATGCTCCAGAGAGTGTAGAACGGCCCTACGCTTAATTGGATTGTTTAGACCCCTTACATTGAGCATGAGTACCTTGATGGGGTCACATTGCATCAGAGGGCTGAGATCGGAGTTTAGCATGAGATGCGCAATTGGCTAACGTATGCAACAAGAGGAAAGGCTCTTAGGTCGCTGAAATGGATGTCTCCAGGGGGCAGCTAGGCAAGGTGGATGAGGGAACCCCAACACAAAAAAACCCAAAACATTTGAACAACAAGTAGTCTATGAAGAAAGTCCGTCATCCCAGGACAACTGGTAACACTGTCCATTGGGGGTCCATGGTATGGTCAACTAAGATATTCTCTCCTCCCGCCACCCCCCAGTGGACAGCGAGGATGCTTTAAGAGGAAGAGAAAACGGAACCTCCTCATAAAGTCATCACTTGACGGTGGAATCCTCCCCTGCTAACGCCTCCGCAGACAGAGCCTCTCGCTGACCACGAGCTATGTCCGTGGGCGCCGTCTCCTGCCCTGTCGCTGCCAACCCGATGGTGAGATCTCAGGCCCGAGCCGCTAGCGTCGTCCTCCTCACTTGGTGGCGCCAGTCCCAACAGTCTGCAGGCATCTTGCAATGAGTGAATTTGGTGCGATTTGCCACTGTGTTGGAATATCAGACGGAAGGGATGACCCCAGGAGTATGAGATTCCCAGCACTCGAAGGTGCTCCGTCACTGGCCGAAACTGCCGGCACTGTTGCAGCGTGGTCAATGCCAGGTCCTGATACAGCACAGGGGAGTGACCCTGGAATGAGATAGGGTGGGCCGCCGCCGCCTTCGCGAGAATAGCTTCTTTGGTTTTAAAGTCCTGAACACACACAAGTACGTCCGCCGGCGGAGCGTTGGGGCCGCGGGGCGGGCCCACCCTGTGCGCCCTATCAAGTATGATGCCTCCTCAGAGGAGTTGCCCATTATGTGTCGGAAAAGACCAGCGGCAAAGGCAAACAGGTCCCGTGTGTCGTCTGAGGCCTTTACCCCCCCCCCGGATTCTAATGTTGTGCCTACGAGAGTGGTTTTCAATGTCCTCCAGGTGAAGCTGCATGTCTATATTCTCGTCCTGTAGCCTAGTTACCTCCTGCTGGAGAGCTGTCCGGTCCGAGAGTGGTGTCGCTCTTCTCCTCCAGCATGCCACCCGCTCCCCGACATTGTCAACATCTCTCTGGATCTCTTTGAGTTCAGTGGCGAGGGTGAGGAAAAGTGATTCCAGAAATGATTTGGTGATGGGCTCATCTTCGGGAGTCCCGAGGGTCCTTTCGGCTCGGCGGTCGGTGCTGCGGCTGCCATTTTGGGGGTCGACTGCGCCCGGCCAAAAATGTCTGAGGTTTTTCGGTTTTGTGCCTCAAGATCTGGACATGCTCCCCGCCCCCCCCCCCCCCCCCCCCCCCGGGCGGGCCAAGGTGTACCGTCCGTGTGTCAGGGAAGCAGGCCCATGCCCCAGCCTCGCATTGAGGGGCGATCCAGTCGTGAAGCGTTAAGGAGTGGTTGATCACGCGAGTGTCCCCACAGTCCACCGCAGCGCGAATATGGCGACAGAATGGAGATGTCGAGTCCCCCTTCTCCGGCCCGCCGGCCTCCGTGTGCTAACAGTGCAGACGGCCCCCAGGCTCCACACAACCCTAGGGGGAGAGGGTGCCCCATTCCGAGGGGGCAGGGCGGGCCCCAGTCTCATACACTGCCGCCACTCCTGGTCCTCACCCCAACAACAGGGGACCCCTCGTTTGGCGGGATGCTGGGTGTGAGAAGTTGGCCTGATATATGATGCTCACTAGATCTAGTGATCACCTTGTATCAGTCCAAACAACCCTTATGGTGATTGGTTGTAAGTCAACCTTATAGACCAGCTATCCTAATGGTAGCATGGACAAAGCAGTCTTAGGCTAAACTCTTTTGGCATGTGAAGCCAGCTGTTTTACCACAATATAACCCCTTGAATACCAGATGAAAGGACACCACACAGGTTGTTATGAAAATAAACTATATTTATTAATAACAACACCTCTGAACTCTTTATGAGGTCAGAGGGCTAAGCACATGACAATCTCTTACGAAAAATACGACAAGTTGCACAAAATTACAATGCTGCCCTAGGGGCACGACAAACCATATACTAAGTAAGTGGAATGTGAAAGTCGATAAAAGAAATGGAGCTGTCCAGAGGCTGTAGGATCGATGGGACCACGCTACACTAACTCTAGGTAAGGAATAGGAGGCCCACGGAACGCGTGTGCAGAGTGTGAACTCACACGCGAGATGCGTAACAACGTCTATGGACAGTACAGTTCAAGTTAAAAGGTAAGTATGGACAATCCTGACTAGGTAGGACTAAAACGACTGTAGAACTGGACACTAGGACAGTTAGACTACCCTTGAGCACCGAAATGCTCTCGTTAACTCACCCACGGGCTGCGGGTGCATAGGTGCCAAAGTGTGTCGGGTTCTCGCGTTGAAGTCAATGGAGCCTGAAAGAAAAGATGCTGCAGGCGACCAGGAGGAAGATGTCCGGTGCGATCCAAGGGTGGATCGGTGAAGAAGAGGACCTGAAAGCAGAGGGGACAGTGTTCAAAGTCACTAGCCAGTGACCGGTGTGGAACCAGGTGCTGTTGTCGCGATCAGGTGAAGAGTGGACGCTTGACTCTGCAGCCACGTGGACCAGGAGGTGTCTTCGACGACCAGGATGGAGGCACGAGCTGTCCCACGCAGACTCTCGCTGTCGGCGGTGTCGGATCCGGAATTGGAGTCAACAGGCCTTGGCAAAGGCAACCCACGCGGTGAGTGGAAAAGAGTTCTGGTGCGGACTAGGAGAGTCCGGGGTGCCCCTCTTTTGGAAGGGAGCAAGGGCCAGTCTGGAGCAACCAGACCAGCAGCAAAGATTCAAAGGTTCGTCGTCTAGGAGGCCACTAGCCAGCCGGCAAGTGACCAGACAACGCGTCGAGCAGCAGACAAGCAGAAGGGCCCCACGCAGATCTCGTGGATGCTGGAGGGCTGATCTTTGGTGCAGGGGCTGCTCGGGGCTGGGGCTTCTCAGTCCCCAAAGCACTTGGTCGAGTTTATCTCGGGAGTCGTGCTGGAAGCGAAGTGCAGTTTCTTTCAAGATGGCCGGTCCCACGTGTCTCGTCGCACCCACGGATCTCAGCTGTGCTGCAGATGTAGGTTGAGGTCGGAGAGGTCTGGGAATCCGGGTCTCGTCGGGCTCTGAAGTCTGGATCCTGGAAGGAAGACGACAAAGGGAAGTCGCTGGACGCTTGATGGTGCCTGCAGTTGCAGGGTGGACACTCCTTGCCCACAAGGGAGATTTCTTCGGTCTTCTGTGGAGCAGAACGTCGAAGTCCAGAGTTTCTTCTTGTAGAGTAGTTCAGGATTAATCTAATTTGGAATGGGACCAGCTCCTACCTTTATCCTGCTAAAGGGGGCTGCACTACTGACTAGGTCCCTCCTCTGGGTGTGACCAGGAAGGGGGGTGGTTATACCCTCTATCCTTTGTCCGGCTTCCCGCCAGAGCTGGGGCTGGAGTGCCCCAGCAACTGGTTTGTACCGGTGTATGCACTGGGCACCTTGTGTGCCCCAGGCATGTCTCATTCCTTTCAGGCCTATCCTACCCAATACACAAAATCCTGTCTGGGGTGGTGCTAGCACCTCCCAAGGCAGGAAACCCTTTGTCCAAGCCTCCCTCGCTGGAAGGACTCCCAGCAGCAGGAGGTCAGACTTGTGTCTGTGGTGGCAGCATCCATTTTTTGATGCCAAGGCTCGAGTTTTCTTTAACCGGGGTTCACAGTTACATACATGTCGTGTCCCTCTAGGAGGGTGGAATACTACCCCCGTCGCCAGAATTGGCGAGGGGGTAGTATTCCAATTCGTATGACACCTTACTCGACATGTTTTGATAATGTTATACCAGAGTTAGCATTTAACCGCGAGGTTGATAATGCACTTAAGAGTATATGGTATAGCGTTATCATGGAACAGCTATTAGGACTTGGTTCCGCAAGCTGCAAACGGGCTCAGCTCATGCCAGAGCACCATCTCACACAATTCCAAGCACTCTGCCTTCAGGATTGATAAGGCCTTCCATAGGAGTGACTGATAGGAATATATGTGTCCATTTTAGGGTTAGATATAGGTATACTATATCTACAGCAAAGGGTGTTTACACCACCTTGCCCCAGCTGTCATGCAGCCAGTTGTGTCAGTTTTAGATGGCCAGCCAGGGGTGGCATAATACGTGCTTCAGCCCCTGGTAGGCCCTGGGTACACCTATGCCCTGGATACCTAAGGTACACTGTACAGGGACTGATAAGGTGGCCCAGTATCAATTGGTAAATGCACCTAAAGTACATGGTTGTCAATTTAGAGAGAGAACAGCTAGGCTGTGGGTCTGATTAGCAGGCCCACAGCCAGAGAAAGTCGTAAACCAGTGAAGCAAAAAGCAAAAAAATCTGGGGTGACCATAGAATTGCAGACCCCACTCTCCTACACGGGGCACCAAGGCGGCGTCGCCAATCCTCGCGTTAAGCCCCCGGGCGCAAGCCCTCCACTCCAGATCCTCCGCCCTGCTGAGCAGTCAAAGTCCTGTACTCCTGGGCCAGCAAATATCCATGTACGGCTCACTGGGCGCCGCCTACGGGGGTGTCAACCACCGCACTCCCAGGCTCCTGTGTGTCGGGGGTGCCTCAGGTCAGCCTCCTCCTTCCACCGCTCGAAACCCCTGAGTACGTCCCCGGATCCCGTCTAGGGCCAAGATGGCGGCTCACGGAGGGTGAAGGTAGGCCCCAGAATAGGTCCCGCTCCGACCGGTTGATAGCCGCCCCGTCTGGACCAACGCAGCTGTTCACCAGTCCGTGTGGCCCCCTTAGTGTGCTTGCCTGGGGGAGGGCTGCAATAGGGGATCCAGTCTGCTCCCCCCGCACCCTGGCGCACCAACCGCCACAGTACCTGTAGGCCCTCCACGTGGGACCGCTGCTGTCCCTCTCTTGCGGCCTCTGGTCCGCCAGGCCCCACCTTGAGGCCGCACAGCGGCCCCCTCTAGCACCGGCGAAGGTCCAGAGGCAGCATAGGGGTGGGGAGTCCGGCGAGGCAGCACAGCAGGCTCTCGGCGCACCCCTCCCCACCGCAGGCTTGCGTAGGTCGGGGGCTTGTTGCTCGTCTCTAGGGCAGGCTCCTATTTCACCGCCGGACAGGGATCCGCGTGGCCCCGTCCGGTGGCATGAGGACCGGGCCGCAGCAGCACTCGGGCCGGACAGCAGCAGCAGTGTCAGGAAGGAGTCCGTACTGGCCTCGCGATTTCACAGCGGCCCTTAGCGGCAACAGCTGACGTTCCGGGGGTCGTTCAGGGGAAGCCTGCAGCTCCGGACCCAATCCACGCCCGAGGCCCAACCCCCCACGCCACCGCCGGTGACGAAGGGCACCGGGTGGGCCGGTCACATTGGGGGAGCCAGGAGACAAGAAGCAAGCCTCAGTGGTCCGCACCGCGAACCACCGCGTTATCAGGGCCTCCCGCTTCGGGGACGTCGGGACAGTCTCCCGGCCTGTCCTCCGGCTGGTTCAAGTAGACGCCCTTCGCTGATCAGCTGCCAGGTCCGGGTCGTTTGGCGGAGGATTCCGACCCTTCCTCAGGCAAGTAGGTGCCCGGAAAGGCCTGTGCTGTGCTGTTCTGAGAGGTGGCGGACAGGAGCGGTGTAAAACAAGTCCTATCCCGCCGCCATCTTGGCCACGCCCCCAACAATACCTCTTTTAAGGTATAATAGGGATGACAACGGGGAGAGGGGTGGGTCAGTGAGGAATCCACAGGCAGATACTGTATCCACCAGAAGGAATATGCTACTTACCAGTATGCATCTGTTCTTGGCATAGAGGGCTGCAGAGTGGTACATTTATGAATAGATCGCCATCTGGTGTTGGGCTCGGATGATTGCACTTGTTTTTCTCTTGGAGTAGTCTTTTGTAGTCACGAGGCTGGTGACTCCTCCCTTGGGTGATAGTGCGCATGGGCATCGGCTCCATCTTTAGATTGTTTTGCCATAGTAGGGTTAGATGGAGTAGTATGATAGAATACAGAAAGAGATGCCCATGTAAGTGTATCTAAATAAGTTAATGTTGGAACAGACACAGGTTTCCGGGGAGGTAGGGAGGGCATGTACCACTCTGCAGCCCTCTATGCCAAGAACAGATGCATACTGGTAAGTAGCATATTCCGTTCGAGGCATATGGGCTGCCGATGGTACATTTATGAATAGATTACACAGCAGTTAACTCCCTAGCGGTGGTCACCGGTGTCTGTTGCAACAGTTTGAAATAAAGTTTTTAGTACAGCCTGGCCCACCCTTGCTTGTTGTGTTGCTTGTACGTCAACACAATAGTGTTTTGTGAAGGTATGCGGTGTAGACCAAGTTGCTGCTCTGCATATGTCATCTAGGGGAATGTTCCCTAAGAATGCCATAGATGCCCCTAGTTTGCGTGTAGAATGTGCTCTAGGGGGAACAGTTAATGTTCTTTTTGCTTTTATGTAACATATTTGTATACATTTTACGATCCATCTGGCAATGCCTGCTTTAGAGATAGGGTTGCCTTTATGTGTTGGGGAAAACGCTACAAATAGTTGTTTAGTTTTTCTGAAAGTTTGAGTTCTTTCTATGTAGTATAATATTGCCCTTTTGACATCTAGTGTATGTAGGGCACTCTCTGCTACCGTCTGTGGCTTTGGAAAAAGACGGGTAGTTCCACTGGTTGATTGATGTGGAATGCTGAAATTACTTTAGGCAAGAACTTTGGGTTTGTTCTAAGAACCACTTTATTCTGGTGTAACTGTAGAAATGGTTCTTGTATTGTTAATGCCTGCAACTCACAGACTCTCCTGAGGGAGGTAATGGCTATAAGGAAGGCCACCTTCCATGTAAGAAATTGTATTTCACACCTATGCATAGGTTCAAAAGGTGGCCCATTAGTCTGGTGAGTACTATGTTGATGTTCCAGACTGGACAAGGTGGTAGTCTTGGTGGGATAACTCTTTTGAGTCTTTCCATGAAAGGCTTAATTGCGGGCACCCTAAACAGGGATAGGTGTTGCCTGTTCTGCAGGTATGCTGCTATAGCTGCAAGATGTACTCTAATTGAGGAGTAAGCAAGGTTACATTGCTGTAAGTGTAGTAGGTAGCAAATGATATTTTGTGTAGATGCGTCCAAAGGGTTGATGTTGTTACTGTTACAGTATACAGCAAACCTTTTCCACTTTGCTGCATAGCAAGCTCTGGTGGTAGGACGTCTTGCTTGCTTAATAATTTCCATACAGTTTGGAGGTAGATTTAAGTATCCAAATTCTAAGATCTCGGGAGCCAGATCGCTAGGTTCAGTTGTTTGGGATCTGTAAGGTGCATGGGTGAGATTCTTAATTTTTGGTGTGGCGCTTGTGTGAGTTGTAGGAGCGTGGTGAATCACGGCTGCCGTGCCCACGTGGGTGCCACTAGTATCATGGTAATTGAATGCTGTTGCAGTTTTCGAACCACAAATGGAATTAGTGGGAGAGGGGGAAAAGCGTATGCAAATTTGTTGGACCAATTTATCCATAATGCATTGCCCTGCGACAGGTGGTGTGGGTACCTGGATGCGAAGCTTTGGCATTTTGCGTTCTGATGAGTGGCAAAGAGATCTATCTCCGGTTGTCCCCATCGTTGGAAGAATGGCTGCAGTATTTGGTCGTGCAGTTCCCATTCGTGTATTTGTTCTGACTCTCTGCTTAAGATGTCTGGTATCTGATTTTGAAATCCTGGTAGGTGTTCCGCTAACAGATAGATGTTCTGAGGAATGGCCCATCTCCAAATTTCCTGTGCTAGTCTGGATAGTTGGAGAGAGTGTGTCCCCCCCGTTTTTGAATATAATACATTGCTGTCATGTTGTCTGTTTTGATCAGGACTGCTTTGTTGAGAATACGCATTTGAAAAGCTTTTAATGCTAGGAACACTGCTAGTAGTTCTAGATGGTTTATGTGCAGTCGTTTTTGCTGTACACTCCATCTCCCTTGAACTGTGTATCTGTCCATATGAGCTCCCCATCCGGTGAACAATGCATCCGCTGTTAGCACCACTTGTGGAATTGGTTCTAGGAATGACCGCCCTTTGGAAATGTTTGTTGTATTCCACCACTTCAGAGAGCGATGCGTGCGGTCGTCTACCAACACCAGATCTGTAATCTGACCATGAGCCTGATTCCACTGTGTTGCCAGACATTCTTGAAGCGGACGCATTTGTAGTCTGGCATATGGGATCAGCAGTATGCAAGAGGACATCATCCCAAATAACTGCATGAACACTCGAGCTGTTAATGAGTGTTGCGGTTGAAATCTTTGAATTAATGTGAGCATTGTCTGAATCCTGACTGGATTGGGGTATACCTTGGCTTTTTCTGTATTTATAATAGCCCCTAGGTATTGTTGAACCTAGTTTGATTGCAGGTGGGATTTTGTGTAGTTCACCGTAAACCCTAGCTGGTGCAGCAGTTGAATTGTCTTTTGTGTGTTTTGAAGACATTCTTGTTTTGACGTGGCCTTTATTAGCCAGCCGTCCAAGTAAGGGAAGACATGTATTTGCTGTCTCCTTAGGTGTGCTGCAACCACTGCTAGGCATTTTGTGAACACCCTTGGTGCTGTTTTGACTCCAAACGGAAGGACTTTGAACTGATAATGTTGTCCTTCTACCACAAACCTGAGGTATTTTCTGTGGGCTTTGTGAATTGGGATATGAAAGTAGGCGTCTTTTAGATCCAGTGTAGAAAGAAAGTTTGGAACCATCAGAGGCTATCTTCAGAGCCAAGTTGAAAACATTTCTCTATGCCAGATAGCGGGCCGTCCCCTCAGAACACCCTCTGAACACGCTCACATCTCAGCGCGGTCCGTCCCCTCAGAACACCCTCTGAACACGCTCACATCTCAGCGCGGGGACACGCCGTTGTGCGTCACCATTGCGCTCTACAAGACTCCCTATTATTATTATTATTATTATTAAAGTGTCCTTTCTTCAGTATAGGAAGTACCTGTTGGAGCGTGACCATGTGGAAATGTTCCGAATTTATGTATGCATTGAGAGGTCTGAAGTCCTTAGAGATCCGTCTTTTTTGGGAATTAGGAAGTATAGAGAGTATGGAATATGCTACTTACCAGTATGCATCTGTTCTTGGCATGTAGGGCTGCTGATTTTCATATCTGTGCATAGATCGCCGCCTAGTGTTGGGTCCGGATGATTGCACATTGTTGTCCTGGAAGAGTCTTCGAAGTATCACGAGATAGGTGGCTCCTCCCTCGGACTACAGTGCGCATGGGCATCCTCTCCATCCTCAGATTGTTTTTCGCCATTGTGTTAGAGATGGAGTATAGTACAGTAAGAGCTGTCCATGCAAAGAGTGAATGCTGCAGCTGCGACAGGCACCGGGGAGGCGGGTGGGCGATATGAATATCAGCAGCCCTACATGCCAAGAACAGATGCATACTGGTAAGTAGCATATTCCGTTCGAGGCATGTGGGCTGCTGAATTCATATCTGTGCATAGAATGTATAGCAGTATCTCCCTTAGCGGTGGCTACCTGTGTCAGCTGCAGCAGTCTGGAAAAGAGTTTTGAGAACAGCCTGTCCTACAGCAGCTTGCTGTTTTGAATGTACATCTACACAATAGTGTTTGGAAAATGTATGTGTGGTTGACCATGTGGCTGCTCTACAGATTTCGTGTAAAGGAATGTTACCTAGGAAAGCCATGGATGCCCCTAGCTTGCGTGTGGAATGCGCCCTAGGGGGAACTGTTAATGTGCGTTTTGCTTTTAAATAACATATTTGGATGCACTCAACGATCCATCTGGCTATACCTGATTTTGAAATAGGGTTACCTTTGTGTTGTTGTGAGAAAATGCCTTAGTTCTATCAATATAGTATAGCAGAGCTCTCTTGACATCTAGAGTATGCAAGGCCCTTTCGGCTACGGTCTGTGGGTTTTGAAAGAACACAGGCAGTTCTATAGTTTGATTTATATGGAAATGGGATACCATCTTTGGCATGAATTTAGGGTTTGTTCTGAGAACTACTCTATTTGCATGTACTTGAATGAATGGCTCTTGAATAGTTAGGGCTTGCAGCTCGCTAACTCTTCGAAGCGAAGTAACGGCAATAAGGAAAGCCACTTTCCAAGTAAGAAATTGTAGTTCGCATGAGTGTAGTGGTTCAAAAGGTGGTCCCATAAGTCTGGTTAAAACAACGTTTAGATTCCAGACTGGTGAAGGTGGGTGTCTTGGAGGAATTACGCGTTTAGGTCCTTCCATAAACGCTTTAATTGCTGGCACCCTAAATAGTGAAAGGTGTTGCCTGTTTTGCAGATATGCTGCTAACGCAGCTAAATGTATTCTGATGGATGAATAGGCTAAATTGCAACGTTGTAGGTGCAAGAGATAGCAAATGATGTTTTGAGTAGAAGCATCAAGTGGGTTAATGTCATTGTTACTACAGAAAATGACGAAACGTTTCCACTTTGCTGCATAACATGCTCTGGTAGTGGGTTTTCTTGCCTCTTTGATAATATTCATGCAGTCTGGGGGCAAGTTTAGGTATCCAAACTCTAGGACTTCAGGAGCCAGATCGCCAGGTTCAGCTGTTGCGGGTCTGGGTGTTGGATTTCTCTATGGCTCTGAGTTAGAAGATTGGGTGTGAGTCGCAGTCTTTGATGAGGCACTACTGACAGTTCTATGAACGTTGTGTACCACGGTTGCCTTGCCCATGTGGGAGCAACTAGGATCAGTGTCAGCGAATGTTGGCGCATTTTGCGTGCCACCTGCGGTATTAATGGAGCTGGGGAAAAAGCGTACGCACATTTTCCTGACCAGTTCATCCATATCCCATTGCCCTGCAACTGTGTATGTGGGAACCTGGCGCCAAAGTACTGGCATTTTGCGTTTTCGCTTGTGGCAAACAGATCTATCTCCGGTTGTCCCCACTTCCGGAAGAATGGTTGGAGCACTCTGGGGTGAATTTCCCATTCGTGCATCTGTTGGCTGTGCCTGCTGAGCAGGTCGGCTACTTGATTGTCCTTGCCTGGGAGGTGTTCTGCCATGAGAAACATGTTCCTCTGAATGGCCAATTTCCACATTGCTTGAGCTAGGTGGGACAGCTGTGGTGAGTGTGTTCCTCCCTGCACTGACAGGTTGCTCTGACACTCCTGAGGCGGAAAGCCGGGAGCACCATCGCATTGTCAAATTTTAAAACTGTTTGTGTATTTTAAATTGTCCTTTGGACCTCTGTGCACTTACCCGCCCTCTCCTCCTCACTTTGCACCGTTTCCCCGTGCAGCCGACTAGGCGCTGCTACGGGGACTGGGAGGGCAGCCGCCATCTTGGGGGTAGCCCAGGGTTGCCGGTGCAGCCTTTCTGACACAACACTGCCAGACAGCATATAATGTGTATCCCACCCCGGCCGCGCGCAGCGGGCGCGCCTAAGGCAAGCCCGCCTGCGCCCGTCCACGCCAGGCCGGGCCCAGGGGCCAGTTCCTTTGCCCCTTTTTTAGCATATTCTATGGAGAGCCTTTTGAATCTCCGCAACTCTGCTTGTCTTCTGGGCCCAGCCTCCATTAGACGCCTGAGTCATTTAGGCATTTTATCTCCCCCCTCCAGCCCCTTAAAACCCCTGTCCCAGTCACTTCAGCGACACTTGCAATCTAAGTCCGCCCCCGCTAAAACCCAGCACCTAAATATCTTTTATCTCAACACTAGGTCTTTAGGTAAACATCAACTCGACATCTTCCTTCTTCTTGCTTGCCAAAAACCGGACATTCTTTTCCTTACGGAAACTTGGCTTAATACCAATTCCTCTCCAGACATTTGGACAACTCTACCAGACAACTACTATATCCTACAGGTAGATCGAGATGCAGGGAAAGTAGGGGGTGGAGTTGCCTCTATCATTAACAAAGGCTATGTCTTTTCCAAAATGACATCTCTTGATCTTGTTGCAGTTGACAATCTGGTCATCAAGCTCGACTCCAGTTCTGGACCACTTTTATGCATACTGATTTATAGACCTCCACAAAGCATGCCCGCTTTTCCTTTCTCCCTGTGCGATCAGCTTTCCTCTATGGTCACAGATTACACTAAAATCCTGCTAATCGGAGATTTTAACTACTGGCTTAACAGCGAGTCCGGCGGCCCTCTGGCAGGTGAACTCATGGAGCTTCTTACAGGACTTAATTTCAGTCCTCACATTAACACTGCTACTCATGTTAAAGGGCACATTGTAGACCAGATCTGGAGCACGAATCTTAGTATATCCCCCCCCTGTCGTATCTCCTTGTATCTGGTCCGACCATTTTTTTATCCAGTTTAACATCTCTATTTTCGAGCCCAAAATCAACGCAGTTACCAAGCAGGGATTTATCAGAAAATGGGGATCTCTGGACACCCCAGCTTTTCTGGAAAGTCTAGAGAAGTCTCTACCTGTCCCAAACATCGACCTTCATCTAGCCGTGTCCGACATCTCTAACTGGCTCAATACTGCTAGTGAGACAAACGCCCGATTGAAAAAACGTAAAATCATTCGTCAATCTGATGCCCACAAATGGTTCTCCCCTGACCTTAGGGCAAAAAAACTCATTGTTCGGCAAAAGGAGCGAGCGTGGAGAAGAATGAATATGCTACTTACCAGTATGCATCTGTTCTTGGCATGTAGGGCTGCTAACATTCATATCTTAGCATTAGATCGCCGCCTAGTGTTGGGTCCGGATGATCGCACATTGTTGTCCTGGAAGAGTCTTCGAAGTATCCTGAGATAGGTGGCTCCTCCCCTGGACTACAGTGCGCATGGGCATCGGCTCCATCCCCAGATTGTTTTTCGCCATTGTGGCAGAAGATGGAGTGAAAAGTGTAAAGGATGTCCATGCTAATGATTGAATACAATAGTAGATCTGCAGCTGCGACAGGCACCGGGGAGGAGGGTGGGCGATATGAATGTTAGCAGCCCTACATGCCAAGAACAGATGCATACTGGTAAGTAGCATATTCAGTTCGAGGCATGTGGGCTGCTAAATTCATATCTTAGCATAGAATACATAGCAGTCCCTCCATTAGCGGCGGTTGCCCGTGCCAGCTGCAGAAACCTGAAAAAGTGTCTTGAGAACAGCCTGTCCCACAGCAGCTTGCTGCTTGGAATGCACATCAACACAGTAGTGTTTTGTAAAGGTATGTGGTGTAACCCACGTGGCTGCTCTGCAAATGTCCTCTAAAGGAATGTTCCCTAGGAAAGCCATGGATGCCCCCAATTTGCGTGTGGAGTGCGCCCTTGGGGGTATCGTTAACGTGCGCTTGGCCTTGTGATAACAGATTTGGATGCACTTAACAATCCACCTGGCTATTCCTGCTTTGGAAATAGGGTTGCCTTTGTGTTGTGGTGAGAAGGCAACAAAAAGTTGTTTTGTCTTCCTAAAGTGTTGTGTTCTGTCTATGTAGTACATTAACGCCCTCCGTACGTCTAACGTATGGAGCATTCTTTCCGCTACCGTTTGTGGGTTTTGGAAGAATGCCGGCAAGTCAATAGTCTGGTTGAGATGAAACTGTGACACCACCTTTGGAAGGAATTTGGGGTTAGTACGTAGCACTACCCTATTTGGATGAATCTGAATGAATGGCTCTTGGATTGTGAGCGCTTGTAGCTCACTAACACGCCTCAGTGACGTAATAGCAATTAGGAAAGCCACTTTCCATGTTAGGAACTGGAGTTCACACGAGTGCAGTGGCTCAAATGGTGGTCCCATCAGTCTGGTGAGGACCACATTGAGGTTCCACACCGGAGCTGGCGGGGTTCTTGGGGGAATGACTCGTTTCAGGCCTTCAAGGAAAGCTTTAATAGCAGGCACCCTGAAAACAGAGAGATGCTGCCTATTTTGAAGATAAGCTGCGATGGCGGATAAATGTATCCGAATAGAAGTGAACGCTAGATTGCACTTGTAAAGATGAAGCAGATAGCAAATGATGTTAGGGATAGATGCATCTAGCGGGTTGATGTCATTGGCTGTACAGTAAATGACAAAACGCTTCCATTTTGCAGCATAGCATGCTCTGGTAGTTGGCTTCCTTGCCTCCTTGATGATGTTCATGCATTCTGGAGGTAGGTTAAGGTATCCAAACTCTAGGACTTCAGGAGCCAGATCGCCAGGTTGAGCTGTTGCGGATCTGGATGCTGAATTTCTCCATGGTTCTGCGTCAAGAGTCTGGGCGTGAGGCGCAGTCTTTGATGCGGCACCACTGAGAGTTCGAGGAACGTGGTGTATCATGCTTGGCGCGCCCACGTTGGAGCAACCAGGATGAGAGTCATCGCGTGCTGCCTTAGCTTTCTTGCCACCAGCGCTATCAGAGGGGCTGGCGGAAAAGCGTACGCAAATTTGCCTGACCAGTTCATCCATATCGCATTCCCCTGCGACTGTGGGTGAGGGAACCTGGCGGCAAAGTGTTGGCATTTTGCGTTTTCTTTTGTTGCAAACAGGTCTATCTCCGGATGACCCCACCGCTGGAAGTACGGGAGGAGTACTGACAGATGTAACTCCCACTCGTGCATTTGATGGCTGTATCTGCTGAGCAGATCCGCCATCTGATTGTCCTTGCCCGGGAGGTGTTCTGCCATGAGGAAGATGTTCCTCTGAATGGCCCACCGCCACATGCCCTGAGCCAGATGAGACAGCTGTGGCGAGTGGGTGCCCCCCTGTTTTTGAATGTAGTACATCGCGGTCATGTTGTCCGTCCGGACTAACACTACCTTGTTGCACAGATGTACAATGAAGGACTTGAGCGCCATGAAGATTGCCATCAGTTCCAGATAGTTGATGTGCATCTTCTGTTGCTGCGTCGTCCATAGTCCCTGCACGGTGTGTAAGTGAGCAAATGAGCTCCCCATCCCTGGAGAGATGCGTCCGTCGTCAGGATAATCTGTGGCACTGGCTCCTGGAACAGTCGGCCCTTGCAAAGGTTGTGTGGAGTCCACCAATGCAGAGAGTCGTATGCCCGACTGGTAACCAACACTAGGTCTGTCAATTGTCCTTGAGCCTGTGTCCACTGATTTGCTAAGCACTCCTGGAGCGGGCGCATATGTAACCGTGCGTGAGGGACTATGAAGATGCAGGAGGCCATCATGCCTATCAACTGCATGAACACTCTCGCTGGAAGTGAGTGTTGTGGTCTGAACTTTTGGATTAGAGACTGCATGCTGTCTATCCTGACCTGGTTTGGGTGAGCCATGGTGTGAGAAGTTGGCCTGATGTGCAGTGCTCACTATTCTAGTGATCACTATATATCAGTCCAAACAACCCTTATTGATGATTGGTTGTAAGTCAACCTTATAGACCAGCTATCCTAGTAGCATGGATACGAGCAGTCTAAGGCTAAGACTCTAGAGGGCGTGTTAAGCCAGCTGTTTTACCATCACATTACCCCTTGAACACCCAGTGAAAGGACACCACACAAGTGTTATGAAAATAAACAGTGTATTTATTAGAATCACAACAACCCTGTACTCTTTATGAGGACAGGGTGCTAAGCACACAACAAAACTCTTATGAAAATACTTAAGTTAGCACGTTACACAAATGCCCGAGGGGCACGAAAAACCATATACACTAAAAGTGGAATGCGAATTACTAGCAGGTAAGTAACAGTTCTAATAGGCTTTGGAATCGCTAGGACTGGACTAGGGAATCGTTAGATTACTACTAGGAGGCCCAGGGGACTCGGGTGCAGAGTGTGCACTCTCACGCGGGATGCGGGACAAAGTCTATGGAGGCTAGTAAAGGCAAAGTTAGTGTTCACGGGCGAACCCGACCTGGTAGGAAGAAAACGACAGTGGATCCTGACCCTTGGATAGTGAGGCTATGCTGGGACACCGGAGTGCCGAAGTTACCTAGCCCAGGGGCTGCAGCTGCATAGGCCTGAAAAGACGTCGGGGATCTCGTTGCCGGACCGGGAGCCTGGAAGGAAGAAGTTGCTGGCAGGCGACCAGTGAAGGAAAGTTCGATGGATCCAAGCCTGGATCAGGGAAGAAGAAACCTGAAAGCAGAGGGGACCAAGTTCTTGAATCACTAGCCAGTGATTAAGTGGGCACCAGGATGGCACCGGGCGAAGTCACCGCAGTCAGGTGAGTGGGCGCTGCTGGGCTCTGCAGTCTCTCGGACCAGGAGGCGTTGTCGGCGACCAGGATGGAGGTGCGAGCTGTCCCACGGAGGATGAAGTCGTTGGCGTCGAAGTTACCCAGGATTGGGCAACAAGCCTTGGCTAATTCAAGCCCACGCGGTGGACTCAAAATGGCGTCTTGAGTGGACCAGGAGGGTCCAGGGTGCTCCTCTTCTGGGAGGGAGCAAGGGCCAGTCTGGAGCAACCAGACTAGCAGCAGAAATGTCGTCGGGCGTCGTCAGGGAGGCCACAAGCCAACGGGCTAGTAGCCAAACAACGCGGTGAGCAGCGGAAAGCAGAAGGGCCCCACGCAGATCGTGGAGATGCTGGGGGGCTGCACTTCGGAGCTGGAGCTGCTCAGAGTCGGGGCTTCTCGGACCCCAAAGCACTCACCAGTGGAATACTCGGCGGGCTTGCTGTGCAGAAGTCGTGCAGTCTTGGCGATGGCCGGTCCCTCGAGGTCTCGTCGCACCCACGGTTCTCAGCTGTGCTGTAGAGGTGGGTAGAGGTCAGAGGTGCCAGGGAAGCCGGGTCTCGTCGAGCTGGGCAGTCGGATTCCGGAGGAAGGACGTGCAGCAGACCGCAGTGTTCTGTAGATGGTGCCTGCGGGTGCAGGGTGACTACTCCTTAGTCACAAGGGAGAAATCTTAGGAAGAAGTCTTGAGTTCCTTTCGCAGAAAGTAGTTTCAGGATTCAAAGATGATCTGATTTGGAAGGGGGCCAGTCTCTACCTTTATCCTGTAAAAAGGGGCTGGCACGCGACTAAGTCCTGCCCTATGGGTGGGACTAGGAGGGGGGTGGTTACACCCACTTCCTTGGCGGGCTTTTCCCCAGCACAGGGTCTGGAATGACCCTGGAACTGGTTCAAGCCGGCCTATGCATAGTGAGCACCGGGGTGCTACTTGCAGTCACCTTCCTCTAAAGCCCTGCCTACCTACAATACACAAAACCCTGTCTGGGACGGTGCTGGCACCGCCCCTGGCAGGAAACCCTTTGTCCTTATCTCCTGCTCTGGGAGGACTCCCAGCAGCAGGAGGGCAGACTTGTGTCTCGGTGGCAGCATCCATTTTGTGGATGCTAAGGCTCGGTCTGACGTTTAACCGGGTTATAGGTTACAGGCATGTCGTGTCCCTCTAGAAGGGTGGAATGCTAACCCCGTCGCCAGAATTGGCGAGGGGTTAGTATTCCAAGTCGTATGACACCTTACTCGACATGTTTTGATAAAGCGATACCAGAGTTGGCACATAACCGCGAGGATTATAATGCACTTAAGAGTATATGGTATGCGATATCATGGAAACGGCTAAGGGATAGATCCCGAAAGCCGCAGACAGGCTCAGCTCATGCCAGAGCACCATCTCACACGATTCCAAGCACTCTGCCTTCAGGATTGTTAAGGCCTGCCATAGGAGTGACTGATAGGAGATCTGTGTGTCCATTTTAGGGTTAGATATAGGTATACTATATCTAAAGCAAAGGGTGAGTACACCACCTTGCCCCAGCTGTCGTGCAGCCAGTTGTGTCAGTTTTAGTTAGTCAATCCAGGGGTGGCATAATACATGCTTCAGCCCCTGGGAGACTTCTGGGTGCACCTCAGCCCTGGGTACAGGGACTTGGAGAGGGCCCAGTGCCAATTCAGTACCTGGGTACAATTTGGATAGAGAGAACAGCTAGGCTGTGGGTCTGATTAGCAGGCCCACAGCCAGGGAAAGTCGTAAACCAGTGCAGCAAAAAGCAAAAAATCTGGGTGATCATAGGATTGCAGACCCTACTCTCCTACATGACCCCCCCCCAAACTTTGGGACAATAAACTAACCTTGACCAGGTGAGTCTTCTTGCTCTAAGTGGAAATACCTGGAGAGCCCATCAGCATTGCTGTGATCAGTCCCAGGTCTATGCTCCACTGTAAAATCCATCCCCTGTAGGGAAATGGACCACCTAAGCAGTTTGGGGTTTTCACCCTTCATCTGATTTAGCCACAAGAGGGGCTTATGGTCTGTCTGAATGGTGAAGTGAGTGCCAAACAAGTAGGCCCTCAGCTTCTTCAGGGCCCAGACCACAGCAAAGGCCTCCCTCTCAATAGCTGACCAATTTTTCTCTCTGGGTGTCAACCTCCTACTAATGAAAGCAATAGGCTGATCATTACCATCAAAATTCAGTTGAGACAGAACAGCTCCCACACCCAACTCAGAAGCATCTGTTTGGACAATGAATGGCTTGGAGTAATCTGGACTCTTGAGGATAGGTGCTGTGCACATGGCCTGCTTCAGGTCATTGAATGCTTTCTGACAGCTTGCTGTCCACTGAACTTTCTTTGGCATCTTTTTGCTTGTCAGGTCATTAAGGGGGGTCACTATGGACCCATAATTTCTGACAAACTTCCTATAGTACCCAGTCAGGCCCAAGAAAGCTCGAACCTGAGTCTGGGTGATTGGAGGAGTCCAGTCCTTGATGGCCTGTATCTTACTCTCCAGTGGCTGAACCTGGCCTCCACCTACAAGGTGGCCCAGGTATACAACCTGTGACTGCCCTATCTGGCACTTTGTGGCCTTGATAGTGAGGCCTGCCTTTTGCAGGGCCTCTAACACTTTCCTCAGGTGGACCAGGTGATCCTCCCAGGTGGAGCTAAAGACAGCAATATCGTCAAGATAAGCTGCACAGAAGTCATCCAGCCCAGTGAGGACTTGATTCACCAACCTTTGGAAGGTGGCAGGTGCATTTTTCAGTCCAAAGGGCATTACCACAAATTGATAATGCCCTCCAGGGGTAGAAAATGCTGTCTTAGGTTTGGCTTCCTCAGCTAACCTGATTTGCCAATACCCAGCTGTCAAATCAAATGTGCTTAAGAAGTTGGCAGAAGCCAATCTATCTATAAGCTCATCTGCTCTTGGTATTGGGTGGGCATCAGTCTTAGTGACTGCATTGAGGCCTCTGTAGTCTACGCAAAACCTCATCTCTCTCTTACCACCCTGGGTGTGAGGCTTTGGCACTAGAACTACTGGGCTAGCCCAAGGGCTATCTGAGGGCTCAATGACTCCCAGTTCCAACATTTTCTGCACTTCAGTTTTGATGCAGTCTCTAACATGATCAGGCTGCCTGTAGATTTTACTCTTGACAGGCAGACTGTCTCCAGTGTCAACATCATGGGTGCACCAATCAGTTTGGCTGGGTGTCAGAGAGAACATATGTCGAAAGGATTGCAGAACTTGCCTGCAGTCCTGTTGCTGATGTTCAGTGAGGCTGCCACAAAAGACAACACCATCAACTGACCCATCATCAGGATTCTGAGTGAGCAGGTCTGGGAGAGGGTCACTCTCTTCCTCCTGTCCCTCATCTGTGGCCATGAGCAAGCTCATGTCCTTCCTGTCAACATATGCTTTGAGCCTGTTAACATGGAGCACTCTGAGAGGGCTCCTGGGAGTTCCAAGGTCCACCAAGTAGGTAACCTCTCCCTTTTGCTCAATGATGGTGTGGGGCCCAGACCATTTGTCTTTCAGAGCTGCTGGGGCCACTGGCTCCAGCACCCACACCTTCTGTCCTGGCTGGTACACAGTCAGTACAGCCTTTTGGTCATGCCAAGCTTTTTGAAGTTCCTGGCTGGCCTCAAGGTTTTTAGATGCCTTCTCCATATACTCAGCCATCCTGGAGCGGAGACCCAGTACATAGTCCACTATGTTGGTTGCAGGCTTTTTGAGAGGTCTCTCCCATCCTTCCTTCACCAAACACAGGGGTCCTCTTACAGGATGCCCATACAGAAGCTCAAAAGGGCTGTAACCAACCCCCTTCTGTGGGACCTCTCTGTAAGCAAACAGGAGGCAGGGGATCAGGACATCCCATCTTCTCCTAAGAGGTTCAGGTAGTCCATGAATCATCCCTTTCAGGGTCCTGTTGAATCTCTCAACAAGCCCATTGCATTGTGGATGATAGGGTGTGGTGAACTTGTAGTTCACACCACACTCCTTCCACATGGCAGTCAGATATCCTGACATGAAGTTTGTACCTCTGTCAGAAACGACCTCCTTAGGGAAACCCACTCTGGAGAACACTCCAACTAGGGCTCTTGCCACTACAGGGGCTGTAGTGGTCCTAAGGGGAATAGCCTCAGGATACCTGGTGGCATGGTCCACCACCACCAGTATAAACTTGTGTCCTGATGCTGTCTGGGGTTCCATTGGACCAACAATGTCAATCCCCACTCTTTCAAAGGGAACCCCCACCACAGGTAGTGGTATGAGGGGGGCCTTTGTTGTGCCACCTGACTTGCCACTGGCTTGGCAAGTGACACATGAGCGACAAAACTCCTTGGTATTCTCATTCATATGGGGCCAGTGAAAGTGTGAGACAAGCCTGTCCCAAGTCTTTGTCTGACCTAAATGACCTGCAAGGGGAATCTCATGGGCCAAGGTGAGAAGGAAACCTCTCAGAGACAAGGGGATGACCAGCCTCCTGGTTGCACCAGGCTTGGGGTCTCTTGACTCAGAGTACAGGAGTCCATCTTCCCAGTATACCCTGTGGGCACCTGTGGCATTCCCTGCAGCCTCAGCAGCAGCCTGCTGTCTGAGGGGTTCAAGGGAAGGGCAGCTCAACTGTTCCTTCCCCAGGTCTGCTCTGGAGGGTCCCCCTGAGCCCAGAAACTCAACTTGATCAAGTTCAAGCTCTTTAGGCTCAGTTTCCCTCAGCTCTGCTAGATCAGCCTCCTCAGAGACTTGATCCTCAACCTGGGGCAAGGGGGAAGGCAAAGCCTTACCCTTACTGCTCTTCTTCTTGGGAGGTGTCTGGTCCATAATTTCAGGATCCAGCACCTGTTCAGTGGGGCATCTTCTGGCCTGTGACCTAGTCACAGCAAGCACATGTGCTGGCAAGCCTAACATCTCCATGTGAGTCCTCTGCTCCACTTCTGACCATTGTGATGACTCCAAATCATTGCCCAACAAACAATCAACTGGGAGGTCTGAACTGACTACAACTTTCTTTTGTCCCTTCACTCCACCCCAGGAGAAAGCTACAATTGCCACACTATGACTAGTAGTGACATTGCTGGCATTGGTCACCAGGAAATCAGTACCTGGCATGATCTGTCCAGGGTCCACAAAGTTAGGTGTCACCATGGTGACACTGGCACAAGTGTCCCTATAGGCCTGAGCCATTTTGCCATTAATCAAAGGTGTCTGCCTGTATTTGCCCAAAGTATTGGGACTTATTTCAGGGGACATATCCATATCCCCTGTACAGACAAGGACAGCCTGAGTGAGTGTGCCAACTAAGTTGTCAGACCCCTCAGTACCCAAGGTTAACCCAACTAATGCCTTGGGAGTGACACTACCACTACTGACTGTACTAGGGGGTGCAGTTGCTTTAGGAGCTGTAGTGGCAGGAGTTTGTCCTCCTCCTCTTTTGGTGCACTCACTAAACCAGTGAGATTTACTTTTGCAGTACTGGCACCACCTTTTGGACTGGCCTTCTTGAGTCTTCTTCTTCTGGGAAGCCTGACCCCCACCCTCTTTGGTTTGTTGGGGACCTGGTGAAGACTTCTGGTCATTTTGCTCATTCTTAACATTACCCTTCTGGTCTGCTTTCTTCTGACCACCCTGGTTCTGGTTCTGGTTCTGCTTGATCCTTGTCCTGACCCATTTGTCTGCCTTCTTTCCCAATTCTTGGGGAGAGGTCAGATCTGAATCAACAAGGTGCTGGTGCAGCAACTGGTTCTGACAATTGTTCAAAATTTGTTCTCTCATCATCAGATTATACAATCCTGTGTAATCTGTAACCTTGCTACCCAGCAACCAGCCCTCCAAAGCCTTAGTGGCACAATCCACAAAATCAGACCAGTCCTGAGACTGAGTTTTCTGGGTGTCTCTGAACAGCAACCTGTACTGCTCAGTGGTTAAACCAAACCCATCAACCAGTGTATTCTTCAGGACCTGGTAATTGTTAGCATCCTCCACTCTTGTAGTGAGGAGCTTATCTCTACCTTTACCATCAAAGGAGAGCCACAGTATAGCTGCCCACTGACTCTGGGGAATGTTCTGCACAGTGCAGGCCCTCTCCAGAGCAGCCATCCATTTCTGGATGTCATCCCCTTGCTTAAAGGGGGGCACTATTTTAGTCAGGTGTTTAGTATCTAAACCCTTCTCTCTATCTCTTGGGAGATTGCTGCCACCAGTGGGAGCTAGCCCACTCATCTGCTGCTCTCTTGCCAGGGCAAGCTTCTCTTTGGCCAGGGCAATTTCTTCCCTTTCAATCCTCAGTTCAGCTTGTCTCATCCTAGCTTCATGCTCCTTTCTCTGAGGGGAAGTAAATCTCCTCTGTGGAGGATTCCTTCTCCCCTGAGAAGAGGCATTAGAGTGCAGAGATCTATTGGAGTCCCTAGAAAGAGATCTATCTCTCCTAACTCCAAGGTTAGGCCCACTTCGGGTTAGTACTGGGGGGCCCCCAGATCCTAGCCCAAGTAAGTCTAAGTTGGTCCTAGTTAGCCTTCTGACTACCTCAAGACCCTTGTCTACCTCATCCCCAGAGAGTACCTCCTCATCCTCCTCCTCAACTGCTGAATCAGTGTTGGGGAGGTCTGGATCCCCAGAGGTTCCCTCTAAGGCTGGCATGCTCTCATGTAACTGAGAGAGCTTTCTGGCATCATATGTCTCTAAGAGACCTATCAGAAAGGGTAGGGTGGGGTTAGACCCCTGTTTCAGTTTCCTGGAGACACAGAGTTGCCTCATCTCCTGAAAATTGAGAGCTGCATATCTTGAAGTGACCTGTGGAGGGTCAACACTGACCAGGGGAGTCTCAGCAGAGTCCCCCTGAGTCGACATGCTTTTCTAGTGAGGTGTAAGTGGTGCACTTACCTACACTATATGTTTGCCTACTGATCCCTTGCTAGAGTTGTAGTTTAGGGTGTGCTAGGCCCTAGGAGCTACAACAGCTGGTTCAGTAGAACTCAGAGTATTCTAAGCTAAGTTATATGTACCTTTAGTACTTATGTGATCTTTCACAAGATATTCTTAGGGCATGTGTGGCAAAACAACAGCAAGCTCAAATCCCAACCGCTGCTCACCAATGTGAGAAGTTGGCCTGATGTGCAGTGCTCACTATTCTAGTGATCACTATATATCAGTCCAAACAACCCTTATTGATGATTGGTTGTAAGTCAACCTTATAGACCAGCTATCCTAGTAGCATGGATACGAGCAGTCTAAGGCTAAGACTCTAGAGGGCGTGTTAAGCCAGCTGTTTTACCATCACATTACCCCTTGAACACCCAGTGAAAGGACACCACACAAGTGTTATGAAAATAAACAGTGTATTTATTAGAATCACAACAACCCTGTACTCTTTATGAGGACAGGGTGCTAAGCACACAACAAAACTCTTATGAAAATACTTAAGTTAGCACGTTACACAAATGCCCGAGGGGCACGAAAAACCATATACACTAAAAGTGGAATGCGAATTACTAGCAGGTAAGTAACAGTTCTAATAGGCTTTGGAATCGCTAGGACTGGACTAGGGAATCGTTAGATTACTACTAGGAGGCCCAGGGGACTCGGGTGCAGAGTGTGCACTCTCACGCGGGATGCGGGACAAAGTCTATGGAGGCTAGTAAAGGCAAAGTTAGTGTTCACGGGCGAACCCGACCTGGTAGGAAGAAAACGACAGTGGATCCTGACCCTTGGATAGTGAGGCTATGCTGGGACACCGGAGTGCCGAAGTTACCTAGCCCAGGGGCTGCAGCTGCATAGGCCTGAAAAGACGTCGGGGATCTCGTTGCCGGACCGGGAGCCTGGAAGGAAGAAGTTGCTGGCAGGCGACCAGTGAAGGAAAGTTCGATGGATCCAAGCCTGGATCAGGGAAGAAGAAACCTGAAAGCAGAGGGGACCAAGTTCTTGAATCACTAGCCAGTGATTAAGTGGGCACCAGGATGGCACCGGGCGAAGTCACCGCAGTCAGGTGAGTGGGCGCTGCTGGGCTCTGCAGTCTCTCGGACCAGGAGGCGTTGTCGGCGACCAGGATGGAGGTGCGAGCTGTCCCACGGAGGATGAAGTCGTTGGCGTCGAAGTTACCCAGGATTGGGCAACAAGCCTTGGCTAATTCAAGCCCACGCGGTGGACTCAAAATGGCGTCTTGAGTGGACCAGGAGGGTCCAGGGTGCTCCTCTTCTGGGAGGGAGCAAGGGCCAGTCTGGAGCAACCAGACTAGCAGCAGAAATGTCGTCGGGCGTCGTCAGGGAGGCCACAAGCCAACGGGCTAGTAGCCAAACAACGCGGTGAGCAGCGGAAAGCAGAAGGGCCCCACGCAGATCGTGGAGATGCTGGGGGGCTGCACTTCGGAGCTGGAGCTGCTCAGAGTCGGGGCTTCTCGGACCCCAAAGCACTCACCAGTGGAATACTCGGCGGGCTTGCTGTGCAGAAGTCGTGCAGTCTTGGCGATGGCCGGTCCCTCGAGGTCTCGTCGCACCCACGGTTCTCAGCTGTGCTGTAGAGGTGGGTAGAGGTCAGAGGTGCCAGGGAAGCCGGGTCTCGTCGAGCTGGGCAGTCGGATTCCGGAGGAAGGACGTGCAGCAGACCGCAGTGTTCTGTAGATGGTGCCTGCGGGTGCAGGGTGACTACTCCTTAGTCACAAGGGAGAAATCTTAGGAAGAAGTCTTGAGTTCCTTTCGCAGAAAGTAGTTTCAGGATTCAAAGATGATCTGATTTGGAAGGGGGCCAGTCTCTACCTTTATCCTGTAAAAAGGGGCTGGCACGCGACTAAGTCCTGCCCTATGGGTGGGACTAGGAGGGGGGTGGTTACACCCACTTCCTTGGCGGGCTTTTCCCCAGCACAGGGTCTGGAATGACCCTGGAACTGGTTCAAGCCGGCCTATGCATAGTGAGCACCGGGGTGCTACTTGCAGTCACCTTCCTCTAAAGCCCTGCCTACCTACAATACACAAAACCCTGTCTGGGACGGTGCTGGCACCGCCCCTGGCAGGAAACCCTTTGTCCTTATCTCCTGCTCTGGGAGGACTCCCAGCAGCAGGAGGGCAGACTTGTGTCTCGGTGGCAGCATCCATTTTGTGGATGCTAAGGCTCGGTCTGACGTTTAACCGGGTTATAGGTTACAGGCATGTCGTGTCCCTCTAGAAGGGTGGAATGCTAACCCCGTCGCCAGAATTGGCGAGGGGTTAGTATTCCAAGTCGTATGACACCTTACTCGACATGTTTTGATAAAGCGATACCAGAGTTGGCACATAACCGCGAGGATTATAATGCACTTAAGAGTATATGGTATGCGATATCATGGAAACGGCTAAGGGATAGATCCCGAAAGCCGCAGACAGGCTCAGCTCATGCCAGAGCACCATCTCACACGATTCCAAGCACTCTGCCTTCAGGATTGTTAAGGCCTGCCATAGGAGTGACTGATAGGAGATCTGTGTGTCCATTTTAGGGTTAGATATAGGTATACTATATCTAAAGCAAAGGGTGAGTACACCACCTTGCCCCAGCTGTCGTGCAGCCAGTTGTGTCAGTTTTAGTTAGTCAATCCAGGGGTGGCATAATACATGCTTCAGCCCCTGGGAGACTTCTGGGTGCACCTCAGCCCTGGGTACAGGGACTTGGAGA
This sequence comes from Lissotriton helveticus, assembly GCF_964261635.1. Lineage (NCBI taxonomy): Eukaryota > Metazoa > Chordata > Amphibia > Caudata > Salamandridae > Lissotriton > Lissotriton helveticus. The sequence goes on from NC_136063.1 coordinate 2,066,453,366, forward strand.
GGGCCCAGTGCCAATTCAGTACCTGGGTACAATTTGGATAGAGAGAACAGCTAGGCTGTGGGTCTGATTAGCAGGCCCACAGCCAGGGAAAGTCGTAAACCAGTGCAGCAAAAAGCAAAAAATCTGGGTGATCATAGGATTGCAGACCCTACTCTCCTACACATGGCCGTCAGGGTATTGATCGTCGCGCCCAGAAACTGCCGGACATGTGCCGGCTGAAGATGCGACTTTGGGTAGTTCAACGAGAAGCCCAGATCGTGAAGGAGGTGAATGGTAGTCGACATGTCCGCGGCGCACTGTTGTTCCGACTTGGCTTGAACGAGCCAGTCGTCTAGGTAGGGGTAGACATGGATGTTCTGCCTCCTGAGGTGCGCCGCCACTGTCGCCAGACACTTGGTAAATACTCTTGGGGCTGTGGTCACTCCGAAGGGTAGGACCTTGAACTGATAATGTTTGCCTTGGATAGTGAATCTGAGGTATTTCCTGTGGGACGGGTGTAGTGGAATGTGGAAATAAGCATCCTTGAGGTCTAAGGTTGCTAAGAAGTCCCCTTGGTTTAACAAGGGAAGAATCTGTTGTAGTGTAAGCATATGGAAATGTTCTGACAGTATATACAGGTTGAGGGGACGCAGATCCAGAATGGGTCTGAGATCCGTCCTTCTTTGGAATAAGGAAGTACAGGGAATATACCCCTGTGCCCTCCTCCTCCACCGGCACGAGCTCGATAGCGCCTTTTTGCAGCATCACCACTACTTCCTGCTGCAATAAGTGCAAATGCTCTGCGGACATAGGCCGTTGCCTTGGTGGAATGTTGGGTGGAGTGGATTTTAACTCTAGACAATAACCGTACTGGACAAGTTGTCGCACCCACCTGTCTGTGGTGATGTTTCTCCAGACGGGCAGGAACTGCTGTAGTCTCCCCCCGACAGGTGTTAAGTGGTCGGGGGGCAGTGACAGAGAGTCACTGTTTGCTTGGGGTAGAGGAGCGGGAGTTGTTGTTTCCTCTGCCACGTCCTCTGGTGCTGTTTCCTCGGTAACCCCCCTTGTTCTGTTTGGGGTACGAGGATTGTGCTCCACCTCTAGAGAATTGTGATTGTTGACCCATCTGTCCTCTGGTGACTCCACGCGCACCTGAGCGACGAAAATTGTTGCCACGAAACTGTTGTGATTGTAGGGCCCCCATAGACTTAGCAGTTTCGGTGTCTTTCTTTATTTTTTCTAGGGTGGTGTCAACATCTGGACCAAACAGTCTATCAGGATTGACTGGCTGATTAAGTATGGTTGTCTGAATGTCAGGTTTAAACCCCGATATGCGGAGCCACGCCTGTCGTCTCAGCATGACGCTAGTGTTAATGGCCCTAGCGGCCGTGTCCGCGGCATCAAGTGCACACTTTATGGCTGCGTTGGAGATCAGTTTTCCCTCCTCTATAAGCAGTTTGGTAGCCTCTTGAAACTGCGGAGGCAGGTGTTGTAAAACTTGCTCTAGGGTGTCGTAATGCGCCCTATCGTAACGTGCCAAGAGTGCCTGTGTATTTGCAATACGCCAAAAATTAGCAGCCTGTGCAGCTACTCTTTTGCCTCCTGCCTCTAGCACTTTGGACTCCTTATCCGGGGGAGGAGCTTCACCCGTTGTTTGGGAGTTGGCCCTTTTGCGGGCATTTGCGACCACCAGGGAGTCAAGCGGCAACTGTCCCCGAATGTATGCAGGGTCTGCAGGTGCTGGTCTGTACTTCTTTTCGATACGTGGATTGACCACTCTCGCCCTGGTAGGTTCTTTAAAGATGTCCGCAGCATGTTTGAGGACCCCTTTGAGCATAGGCAGTGTCTTTACTGTCCTTTCAGAGACTGAAAAAGTGTCAAATAAAAAGTCTTCTTCTACTGGGTCAGCATGCATGTCCACATCATGATAAGCAGCTGCCCTCTCAATGAGTGCATGAAAACCTGCAGAATCTTCTGTTGGGGAGGCACGAACACTGAAAGGCTGTGGGTCAGGCTGTGGGTCTTGCCCCACATCCTGAGTGCTTTGGTCACCAATGTCATCATATGAATCCGGCTGTGCATCTGGTTCATTGATGGGGAAAGTGTATTGGTCATCCTCATCATATCCCTCACCCTCAGAGTGTTCTGGGGAAGGAGTTGGGCTCCTTCTTGGAGGAGGCTGGATAGGTTCCATGAGGCCTGAAGCGTCCTGAGGAAGCCTTTTCTTTTTCAGGGGGATGACATAGGAGTCCACTGGCTGTGAAGTGATTCTCCTCTTGTAAAGGGTCAATTTGCCCGTGTCTGCGTCGATAAAACGCTCAGAATCCTCTTCTGAGTCGAGTACCCGACTTGAAAACGCCCCTGCCGTCGAAGAATCCGACTTCTTCGGCGCCGATTTTGTTGAAAAGGCCTTCGGCGCCTCCTTTGGCGGCAGAACGAAGAGAAGTTTATTCGCAGGCTTCACCGTAGTGTCCATCGGCTTCTGTGGCGATGGCATCGGAGCCGACGTTGCAGAGGCCTTCTCCCTGATTCTCTGTAGTGAAGCGGCGACGAGGGACGCGTCACTTACAGTGGCCTTTGGCGTCGACGAGGCGGACTTGACCTTGCCCTCGGATCCGACGTCCTGTTGCCCCTTCTGAGTCTTTGACGATGATGCCGCAGCCGCCGACCCAGAGTCCTTGGACCGATGCGCAGATGTACCAGCCTTCGATCCGTGTGACTTTTTCGGCTCCGTCTCCCCCACGCGTCCGACTAACGGAGTCCCAGTCGGAACCGGAGCCGTTTCGCTGGCTGTTGCGGGCTTTGACGGCGCCGCAGCGGTCGACCCGTGCCGACCACCCTTCTTAGAGGATCCCTCCTCTGTCGTCGATTTTGACACTGTGGAATCGACAGACTTCTTCGACTTCTGTGGCCCGGAGGTCGACGGAGTCGATGAAGCAGCGGGTTTGGTCGTTTTCGTCGGTACGGCCGCCATTTTAGGTATGCTCGAATCCATAAGTTTCGGTTTCGATTTTGGGTCGGCCATTTTAGGTGTAGTCGATACCGTAGGTTTCGGTTTCGATAAGGCCTGCCCAGCAAGTTTGTCCGTGGCCGGGCCGGAAGGCGGGGCCGTGGCTTGCGGTACGGGGTCTAGGGTAAGGCCGACAGGCGATCCCGTGACCCGATCTCGATCTTCGTAACCTTCGGGGCATAGCTCGTCCCCCGAGCTATCTTCCGCGGCCCCATAAACCTCTTGGACGTCCCCTACCTCTTCGACGTATTCAAGGCCTTGACCCCCGACTCCGTCGTCGTGTTCCGGATCTGCCTCGACCTCCGTCTCGGGCGGGGAGATTTGAAGATGATGGCTCTGGTCCTCGTCTTCTTGGTCGCCGAAGATGTTTTCTGGATCTGGGGCCGCTTGTCTGGCTTCAAGACGCACCGCGCGCCGAATCTTGAGTGTTTTCTTGGACCTGAACTTTGCACAGGCCCTGCAGTTGCCGTCGTCATGGTCTGGCGAAAGGCATTTGTTACAGACCGGGTGCAGGTCTATATGTGGGTATTTGGACCCACAGAGCGGACAGAGCTGAAACGGACTCCGCTCCATGCTGTAAAGTCGCAGTCGTGTCGCGATGAGAAGGCCCCGATGTCCGAAGAGTGTAAGCACTCCGCTGATTCCGACTCCAAGAGACGGAAGAACTCGAGACCGCACGCAAACAATACCGACGCGAAGAATACAAGGCCTTTTGGCCGTTTAAAGTTAGTTTTTCTCGGTTCCGACAGAGAGACGTCGAGACCGCATCCGAACCCAATGGCGGAAAAAAACAATCTGGGGATGGAGCCGATGCCCATGCGCACTGTAGTCCAGGGGAGGAGCCACCTATCTCAGGATACTTCGAAGACTCTTCCAGGACAACAATGTGCGATCATCCGGACCCAACACTAGGCGGCGATCTAATGCTAAGATATGAATTTAGCAGCCCACATGCCTCGAACCTTATGATACCCTTGACAGGACCTGCTATCTGGCCGCTCGTGCTGATTACATGAAGACCATTGTTTCAGCCAAAACTAATTTCTTTTATAATTTAATCGAACAGTCAAATAACTCCAAGGAGACCTTCTCCATTGTCAATAAGCTCTTGAATCCCAGTAGAACTCAGTTTACGCCCGCTGCTACTCAGGATTTCTGTAACACTTTAAACCAATATTTCCTGGACAAAATTGCCACAATTAAATCTAGTATCCCCATCACTACCCCTGTTTCGTCTGTCCCTGTACACATCACCAATACCTTATCCTTGGACTATTTCCCTCCTCTGGATGCCCCAGCCCTAATCGCCGTACTGAATAGGGTAAAATCTGGTTCTCCTCGCGACTGCTGTCCCCCTCATATACTAAAGACTGTCTTTGCTACTTTCCCTGCTCCGGCCCTAAAACTTCTCAATACTTCTATACTTCAAGGCACAGTACCTAAGTCCTTTAAGGAAGCAGTCGTGTTGCCCCTTCTAAAAAAACCTGGAGCGGAGCCCACTACTCTCTCAAATTATAGGCCGATTTCTTTACTTCCGTACCTGGCCAAGGTACTGGAAGCACAGTTAACATCGCATATTTCAAATTTCATTGAACAATCCGATTTCCTAGACTCTTCTCAAGCCGGATTTCGTCCTGCCCATTCGACTGAGTCAGTCATCACGGCGGTCCTAGATTCTCTGCGTTCTAATGCAGATATGGGAATCCCACAGGCTCTGGTCCTACTTGATTTGTCAGCTGCGTTTGACACGGTCGACCACAACATTCTTCTCGACCGTGTCAGACTAGCTGGCATCTGTGGTCCGGCCCATGACTGGATCAGATCCTTTCTTAGTGACCGCACCCAGGCAGTCGGCTTACCTCCTTTTTCATCTCACAAACTCCATACCACCTGCGGGGTCCCTCAGGGCTCTTCACTGTCACCCATCTTGTTTAATATCTACATGCTCCCTCTGCTTCAGTCCCTAAAATCCTTCAGAGTCACCACCTTTAATTATGCAGACGATCTGCAACTCACTTTCACAATTGACAACTCCCCAGATTCAATTTATCAATTCCAAAACACCATGCTTCATATCATATGGACGAGAACCAATTGAAGTTAAATCCGGACAAGACGGAATTGGTTCTCTTCGACAAAAGTCAAGAGTTCTTGGGCCCCCATTATTGCCCATCTAAATTGGGTTCCCCCCTCCCCCGTTCCGTCTAACTCAGTTAAAAGTTTGGGGGTGCTCATTGATAGTGAGCTCTCACTAAAACCACAAGTCAATTCAGTTGTGTCCACTTGTTTTTTCCAACTGCGGAAAATAAAAAAGATCAGTCAGATGCTTACTCAATCTACTCTGACCCAGGTGGTAATGGCCCTGGTGTTGTCACATCTAGACTACACTAACGCCATCTATTTGGGCCTCCCCGCCACACTCAGTAAACGTCTGCAGATGGCACAAAATCAGGCGGCTAGACTTATATATCGTCTTCCGCGATGGCAGTCAGCCAGACCTCTTTTGAGGCAACTTCACTGGCTCCCGATTACATACCGTGTCACCTTCAAATCGGCATGTATAACCTTCAGGTCCTTAAACGCACGTAGCCCTAAGTTCATTCAGAATCTTCTGTCCAGATATACTACGTCACGCAGCCTTCGGTCCGCTTCTCAAATTCTTCTGACTGTCCCCCGCTATAAGTTCTCACGCAAGGGAGGCCGCAGGTTTGCCACTCTCGCCCCTAAGCTGTGGAACTCCCTCCCTTTGGAAATTTGTTCCTGCACTATTCTTCTTCCATTCAGGAAGCTCTTAAAAACCTGGCTATTTGTCCAGGCCTTGGCCTAACTCCCTGATGGTCTCCAACTGTAGATTTAGAGTCCTGTCGGTAAGCGCCATGAAACCCTTGGGTGTGCGAGCGCTATATAAAACCTTGTTAAGATAAGATAAGATAAGATTTGAATGCAATACATAGCTGTCATGTTGTCCGTCCGGATCAACACAGCTTTGTTGCATAAGTGTGTCTTGAAAGCTTTTAGGGCTAGAAAGACCACCATCAACTCTAGAAGGTTGATATGCATTTTCTTTTGCTGTACGGTCCAGAGTCCCTGTACTGTGTAGTGTAGGACATGGGCTCCCCATCCTATCAGGGATGCGTCCGCGGTTAACACTATTTGTGGAACAGGCTCCTGTCGTCCTTTGCAAAGGTTTTGTGGATTCCACCAATGCAGAGAGTTGTATGCTTGACTGGTCACCAACACTAGGTCCTTTAATTGCCTGTGAGCCTGGTTCCACTGCCTTGCTAGGCACTCTTGGAGCGGACGCATATGTAACCTGGCATGAGGGACTATGAATATGCACGATGCAATCATGCCTATCAGTTGCATAAACACTCGAGCTGGTAGTGAGTGTTGGGGTCTAAATTTTTGGGTCAACGTTTGCATTCCCTTGATCCGTGCTGCGTTGGGATATGCTTTTGCTGCCAGTGTATCTATCGTTGCACACAGGTACTGTTGGACGTGGGAGGGATGCAGATGTGATTTTGGGTAGTTTAGTGAGAATCCTAAACTGTGCAGGAGATGTATGGTCTCTGACATGTGGTTGGCACATTGCTGGGCTGATGGCGCTTGTATTAGCCAATCGTCCAGATAAGGGTACACGTGGATGTGTTCCCTTCTGAGATGTGCCGCCACTGTAGCTAGACATTTGGTGAACACTCTTTGAGCTGTTGTGACACCAAATGGTAGGACTTTGAACTGGTAGTGCTGTCCCTGAATGGTGAACCTTAGATACTTTCTGTGAGCAGGGTGTATTGGTATATGAAAGTATGCGTCTTTGAGGTCTGGAGTTGCTAGGAAGTCTCCCTGGCGAAGCAATGGTAAGACTTGCTGGAGAGTGAGCATATGGAAATGCTCCGACAAAATGTACAGGTTGAGGGGCCTGAGGTCCAATATTGGTCTGAGAGACCCGTCCTTCTTTGGAATAAGGAAGTATAGGGAGTATACTCCTGTTCCTTGATGTTGTAGTGGGACTGGTTCTATGGCCCCCTTTTGCAGCATACTGATGACCTCTTGCTGTAGTAGCGTTATATGTTCCTGTGACATTGGACGGTGCACTGGTGTTATGTTGGGTGGTGGTGAGGTGAGTTCGAGGCAATAGCCATGTTGGATAATATGCCTGACCCACTTGTCTGTAGTGATATTTAACCAGACTGGCAGAAATTGTTGTAGTCTTCCCCCGACTGGTGTTATATGGTCTGGGGGTAGTGCCAAGAAGTCACTGTTCGGTGTTAGTGGAGGATCTATTTGCATTGCCTCCACGACCTCTTCCTTTTGTATTATTTCCTCTGTATCCACCCCGGTTTGTGTTTTTGTTGTATGTGGATTGTGTGTTACTTTTGTAGGTGGAGGATTGCTGTGAGGTATTACTTCACGCTCCTTCTCTATAATTGGAGCGACGAAAGGAGCCCCGGTGTTGTTGGGATTGGAGAGCTCCCATAGACTTTGCAGTCTCCGCATCCTTTTTCATCTTGTCCAGAATTGAGTCAACTGCTGGACCAAACAAAAAGTCTGGGTTGATGGGCTGATTAAGAATTGTGGATTGGACTTCATTCTTAAAGCCTGATATGCGAAGCCATGCGTGGCGCCTTAGCAGCACGCTTGTATTGATGGATCTGGCAACTGTGTCTGCCGCGTCTAGGGCACATTTAATTGAGGCATTAGTGATGAGCTTTTCCTCTTGTATAAGTTCATCTGCCTGCTGTTTGTAAGGATCAGGCAAGTGTTGAAGAATTTCTTCTAAACTGTCGTAGTGCGCCCTGTCATATCTGGCCAGCAAGGCCTGTGTATTGGCTATTCTCCAAGAGTTTGCTGCTTGAGCTGCCACTCTTTTGCCTGATGCCTCAAAGATTTTTGACTCCTTGTCTGGAGGAGCAGCCTCCCCAGTAGTCTGGGAATTTGCACGCTTACGTGCGTTGGATACCACTAGGGAGTCTAGGGGTAGTTGCCCCCTGATGTATGTAGGATCTATAGGTGTAGCCCTATATTTCTTTTCAATTCTAGGGTTTATGACCCGTGCCCTAGCAGTGTCCTTAAAAAAGTCACTTGCGTGCTTTAAGACGCCCTTCAACATGGGGAGTGTTTTAACATGTCTTTCAGATGTTGTCAATGTATCAAAAAGCAAGTCTTCTTCAATAGCATCAGAGTGCATATCTACATTATGGTAGGTTGCTGCTCTATCTAGTAGTGAATTAAAAGATACAGTGTCTTCTGTGGGTGATGGCTTATTCGGGTATGCTGCAGGGTCTGTGATGGGCAGAATCCCTTCAGTGTCTGGTTCTCCTCCCCCACCCCATGGCTGTGAGTTGGGGTCTCCAATTGGGTTTTGTGGATAACCAAACCCCACATCTGCATCCTGATCTTCATCTGGGATGTAGTCAGAGCGTGTAGGTGATGTTGGGGCATATGGAGTAGTAGGCATAGCTGGAGTGATAGGTTCAAAGAGTATAGGAGAGGTAGCACAGTCTCTCTTTTTCTTTAGTTGAATTCTAGAAAAATCTTCAGTTGGCAGAGGTCTTTTCTTTTTTGTGTAAACAGTCACTTTACCAGTTTTTGGGTCAATATTCAGTTTTGACTGGTCTTCTGTGGAGGGATCTGGATGAATAATCTCTTCTTCCACAGTTTTTGGCCTTGGTGCTATAGCCTTTGGTTTAACTTTTTTTGGGTCGATGCCTTTCGTGGGGTCGACCGCTTTTGGTGGTTGGATCGGTTTTTGATGTTTTTCGACAGCTTTTGGTGGTTGAATGTCTTTGGTTTGCTTCACCACCTTTTTCGGACCGAGCGCTTTTGTCGGTTCGACAGTGTCTTTTGGTGTTTTCAGAGTCTGCTGTTTTGGCTCGATGCTCTTTTTCGGCTCGATGGTCTTCGGCTCGACCGATTTACTTTTGTCCACCTTAGGTTTCGCTTTCGGTTCGACGGTAGTTTTGGGCGTAGGCCTTGTGCTTTCGTCAACCTATTTTTTCCCCTTGTCGATACTTGAGGCTGCTTTGCTCGATTCGACGTGCTTTGTTTTGGGGGTCGATTCGACGTACTTTTGTTTTGGTGTCGATTCGACGTGTTTTGGCCTCGAGGTTGACTCGACGGCTTTCGACTTCGAGGTCGACTCGACAGCTTTGGTCTTCGATGTCGACTCGACGGTCTTTGGCTTCGAAGGTTGTATTGGAACTGTGGCCTTCGGGTCGACGCCCTTCGGCTTAATGACCTTCGGTTCGACGACGTTCGGTCCGAAGACGGTATTGTCGACGAGTTTCGGTTTCGATGGAACCGGTGTCATATGCCTCGTCTCAGAGGGCTCTTTGTGTGTGTTCTTAGCCGGGCGGGATGGCGGGGCTTTAGAACGGGAATGTTGATCTTGGCTAAGGCCTGCTGGCGATGCCTCGACCTGAGTCTCTGATATTGGTGTAGTGTCTATATGGGGCGGTGTACTCACGGTTCGCCCCTCGTTGTCATCGGAGTCGTCTTCAACCGCTACGATGTCCTGATCGTATTCCTCGAGATCAACGATTAGTTCCTCCGCTTCGAGGTAATATTCGGAGTCGTGCTGCGAGTATTGTTCTTCGTCTTGATCCGAGTCTTCGGCGCTAGCTAGATCTTCCTCATCGTCGAAGATAGTATCGGGCTCTGGCGCGGACCTCTGCATTTCTTGCCTCGCCGCCCGTTGATTCCTGACAGCCTTTTTTATCGGAACTGGGCACAGGCTAGGCAACTATCTTCATTGTTATCTGGAGATAGGCATTTGTTGCACACTGGATGCTTATCTGTGTGCGGGAACTTGGAGTTGCACTGCGGGCAGTACTTGAATGGACTTCGTTCCATCGACGGTTGGTCCACGTGGTGTCGAGAAGGCCTCACGGCCCGATTAGACGACCGGAGTGCAACAGATGTTAAAAAAGTGTATCGGTACCGAGTGCTAAACAATACCGACGGAGCCGAAGGCCTTTTGGCCTTTTGAAAAGTTTTTCTTGATTCCGAACTTGGAGTGCAGGAAAGTACATCCGAACCCAATGGCGGGAAAAAAAACAATCGGAGGATGGAGAGGATGCCCATGCGCACTGTAGTCCGAGGGAGGAGCCACCTATCTCGTGATACTTCGAAGACTCTTCCAAGACAACAATGTGCAATCATCCGGACCCAACACTAGACGGCGATCTATGCACAGATATAAATTCAGCAGCCCACATGCCTCTAACACTCCTGTTCCTTGTTGATGTTGTGGGGCCTTCTCTATGGCATGTTTTTGTAGTAGTGATAGTACTTCCCGTTTTAATAATGTTAGATGATCTCGACTCATTGGACGCTGTTTGGGGGGGATGTTTGGTGGGGTAGCCGTGAGTTCTAGGCAATAACCATGTTGGATAATTTGTCTCACCCACCTGTCTGATGTGATGTTTTCCCAGACAGGTAGGAACTGTGAAAGGCGTCCCCCGACTGGTGTTAAATTGTCTGGGGGGAGCTGTATGAAGTCACTGTTTTGGGGTAGGAGAGTTGCAGTTGTTGTTGTTTCCGCGACCTCTGCCTTTGTTGTTATTACCTCTGTAACTGCCTCTAGAATTCCCTCTGGGTGATGTTGGGGTAAAAGAGGTTGATTGCTGGCTTGTGCCTGTATCCTTTGATCCGCCTCTATAGGTGGGCCTAAGAAAGGAACCCCTCTGAGCTGGCTGTTGCAATGCTCCCATTGACTTAGCTATTTCTGTGTCCTTTTTCATTTTCTCTAACGCCTCATCTGTACCTGAGCCGAAGAGTGTTTTCCCATCAAAGGGCTGGTTCAATAAAGCAGTTTGTACCTCCTGTTTGAACCCTGATACCCTTAGCCATGCATGTCTTCTTAACATGATACTGGTGTTTATGGATCTTGCTGCAGAGTCTGCAGCGTCTAAGGCGCACTTAATGGAAGTGTTAGTTATTATCTTCCCTTCTTGTATCAGCTGATCTGCTCTCTTTTGGTGTTCCTTAGGGAGATCTGTAATGAGTTTTTCCAACTCATCATAATGAGCTCTATCATAACGTGCAAGTAGCGCTTGAGTATTTGCTATGCGCCAGCTGTTTGCCGCTTGGGATGCTACTCTTTTGCCAGAAGCATCTATTAACTTTGACTCTTTGTCAGGAGGAGGAGCTTCTCCTGCTGTTAGTGAGTTTGCTCTCTCACGAGCGTTTGATACTACTAACGAGTCCAGAGGTATTTGTCCCTTAATAAATACTGGGTCTTTTGGGGCTGCCTTGTATTTTTTGTCAATTCTTGGGTTTAACACCCTAGCTTTCACAGGATCTTTGAATATGTCTGATGTGTGAGTGAGGAGACCCTTAAGCATAGGTAGGGTCCCTGTAGATTTCTGTGCAGCAGGTAGTGTTTCTAAAAGGAAATCTTCTATCTGAGGTTCTGCATGTAAATCTACCTTGTGGTATTTTGCTGCCCTATTAATTAGTTATGCAAAACCCGAATTATCATCAGGAGGAGAGGGTTTTGAGGGATACAGGTTAGGGTCATTATCAGTATCTGACACTGCGTCATAATCCTCCCATGGGTCTGTGTCTTCTGGGATAGTATTGTTATCATCCCTAGGAAGGTCCCCATCCCCTGTGTCACTTTCTACATCTGTTTGAGGTGTAGATGGGCGTGGTGTAGAAGGTCTAGGAATAGCTGGCAGAGTATGAGGAAGAGGAGAAGAGGGTGTGTCCATAGGTTGTGGAGAAAGGGGAGTAGTTGTATTTGTCCCCATTGTTCTCTTTTTAGGAGGAGGGACCTTGTACTCCAACGGCTGAGTCTTCCTCTTTTTAGGTAGTTTTGTCACCACCTTGCCAGTTTGTGGATCGATAAACAAAGTCTTTTGTTTTGGATCTGTTTGTACCAAGGTTTTTGGGTCCGAAAGGTGCTTTTGCTTTTGCGTCTCGGTGTGATGTGTTTTCGGCACCGAGAGTTTGTCCGAGTCCGATTTTTTCGGTGTCGAGGGAGTCTTCGACGTCGAAGCATGTTTCGGTTTCGACATATGTTTCGACTGCACGCTCTCTTTTGTATGGAGCTTCGGTGTCGATGTCGACAGTTTTTCGTATCCGACATGGTGGGGGGCCGAATGTTTCGGTTTCGCTGCCGAGCCGGAAGGCGGGGCATCGGAAACTTTTTTTGGTTGTGTGACCGGGCTCGAAGGCGGGGTCGACACCAATCGGGGTCGTTTTTTTGGTAAAGGGACGTCGTCACTCACGGTTTGATGAACATCGATTTCTTCGACTTCAGACTCGTCCGCTTCCAACCCCGACCTGTCCTCATCTTCTTCCTCCTCAGGGTGTTGGACCTCGAACAGTTCTGGGATTGCATCTGACTCCATCCTCGACATCTCTGGTCTTCGGGCTCAACGGTTTCTAATCGTCGACTTGGAGGAGAAAGCCGTACAGGCTTCACAGTCCCTGGATTCGTGGTCAGGTGATAAACAGAGGTTGCACACCTCGTGTAGGTCCTTGTGTGGGAATTTAGCACTACACGTTGGACATTTTTTAAATGGAGTCTTTCCATGGACTCCGGGCTGGACTACGTCGAGATAGGCCTCCCGGTCTCGTTGACGTAGAGTTGGAATTTTTTCTTGTTGACGTCGAAGAGCATCGAAATGTGAATGAAGTCACGTTCGATCAGCAATACCGTCGAAGTGAATACGCGCCGAAATATAACTCTTTTCTCGAAGTCGATCCGGAGCGCTTCGATCCTCATCCGAACCCGATGACGGAAAAAAACAATCTAAGGATGGAGCCGATGCCCATGCGCACTATCACCCAAGGGAGGAGTCACCAGCCTTGTGACTACAAAAGACTTCTCCAAGAGAAAAACAAGTGCAATCATCCAAGTCCAACACCAGATGGCGATCTATTCATAAATGTACCATCTGCAGCCCATATGCCTCGAACAAAGCGTTACGGAAGGTAAGTAACTTGCTCTTCTGATGGATACATCTGCCAGTGCAATCCTCACCTTATAAATAGAATCCCACAGCAGTCCAATCCCCGGAGGAGGGTGTCCACCTTTCTTTACCAAAATGTCTTGCAAAACAGAGAGCGCAAAATGGCCATCCCTCCTCACCTCGAAATCCAAGCAGTAAAGCTTCGCGAAAGTGTGGAGGGAGGCCCAAGTTGCTGCTTTACAGATGAACAATACAGGAACACCCCTGGACAAAGCAGAAGTAGACGATTTAGCCATGGTGGAATGAGCTCTAATGCCTACAGGAGGCTAGTTACCAGCGAGGTAGTAGCATATCTTGATGCCCTTCATACGACCAGCATATCCAACAAAGAACTGATCATCTTGGCAAAAGTCCTTTGTTCTATCCAAATAAAAGCTAATCGCCCTCTTTGGATCCAAACAATTAAATGTATCTCCTCCTCCTTGGAAGGGTGAGGGGGAGGATAGAAAGTAGGGAGGGTATTGGACTGTCCTAGATGGAAGGGAGTTACCACCTCGGGCAGAAACGCAGGCCTGGTCCTGAGTACCATCATTTCAGCATGTATGGTCAGAAAAGGTGGCTTTGAACTCAAAGCATGAAGCTCACTCACACTTCTAGCTGAAGTGATAGCCACTAGAAAGACCGTCTTGAATGTTAGTAACCTCAAAGGACAACTATGCATAGGTTCAAATGTGGAACACAATAAAAAAATTAACACTAGATTTAAATCCCACTGGGGCATAATAAAAGGAGTGGGAAGAAACATGTTAGTAAGCCCCTTAATGAAGCTTAAGACTATTGGAGACTTAAAAAGAGAAGGTTGATGAGGCAAACATAGAAATGCCAACAAAGCCGACAAATATCCTTTAACAGTGGCTACAGCACAACCCTCCTGAGCCAAATGAAGTGAAAAACAAAGAACATCAGAAAGATGTGCCTTCAAAGGATCAATAGATTTATCTCCACACCATCTAACAAATTTCGACCACCTATAGAAGTAGATAGACTTGGTGGAGTGTCGTCTGGCTGATTCTATAACATCCACCACGTCAGGCGGGAGCGAAAAAGAATTCAGGTTGCCCCGTTCAATCTCCAGGTATGAAGGTGCAGACTCTGGAGGTGGGGGTGTAGAATCTGACACTCCGACTGCAAGAGGAGGTCTACCCTGAGGGAGATGGAGCGGAAGGGTGCGACGAGAGGTGAAGGTCTGTGTACCACACCCTTCTTGGCCAATCTGGGGGCGATAAATTGGGCCCGGTCTTGGTGAATCTTCCTCAGAACCCGAAGAATCAAGGGTATGGGAGGAAACGCGTAAAGGAGTTGTGAGCTCCAACTCAACTGAAATGTGTCCCCCAACGCTCCCTGCATCGGAAACTGGAGACTGCAGAATGACAGGCAGTGCGCGTTCTCGATGTAGGAAGGTGGATATCTGACTATGGTTACACCCAACTTTTTGCCTAGTGTTTTGCTGGTTTTTGACTTAGTTGGCCTGGGATCCTGCTATTCCTGCTCTCTCTGTTAAAATGGACTCCATGTACCTTAGGTACATATCTAATTGGATACTGGGTCACCTATCGGTCCCTGTACAGTGTACCTTAGGTACCCAGGGCATAGGTGTACCCAGGGCCTACCAGGGGCTGCAGCATGTATTATGCCACCCCTGGCTGGCCATCCTAACTGACACAACTGGCTGCTAAGACAGCTGGGGCAAGGTGGTGTAATCACCCTTTGCTTTAGATATAATATACCTATATCTAACCCCAAAATGGACACATATACTCCTATCAGTCACTCCTATGGCAGGCCTTATCAATCCTGAAGGCAGAGTGCTTGGAATTATGTGAGATGGTTGTAGGAGAGTAGGGTCTGCATGTAGGAGAGTAGGGTCTGCAATCCTATGATCACCCAGATTTTTGCTTTTTGCTTCACTGGTTTACGACTTTCCCTGGCTGTGGGCCTGCTAATCAGACCCACAGCCTAGCTGTTCTCTCTACTCCAAACTGTACCCAGGTACTGAATTGGCACTGGGCCCTCTCTTGTGTCCCTGTAACCAGGGCAGAGGTGTACCCAGAAGTCTCCCAGGGGCTGCAGCATGTTGAATATGCTACTTACCAGTATGCATCTGTTCTTGGCATGTAGGGCTGCTAACATTCATATCTTAGCATTAGATCGCCGCCTAGTGTTGGGCTCGGATGATTGCACATTGTTGTCCTGGAAGAGTCTTCGAAGTATCCTGAGATAGGTGGCTCCTCCCCTGGACTACAGTGCGCATGGGCATCGGCTCCATCCCCAGATTGTTTTTCGCCATTGTGGCAGGAGATGGAGTGAAAGTGTAAAGGATGTCCATGCTAATGAATAAATACAATAGTATGTCTGCAGCCGCGACAGGCACCGGGGAGGAGGGCGGGCGATATGAATGTTAGCAGCCCTACATGCCAAGAACAGATGCATACTGGTAAGTAGCATATTCAGTTCGAGGCATGTGGGCTGCTAAATTCATATCTTAGCATAGAATACATAGCAGTCCCTCCATCAGCGGCGGTTGCCTGTGCCAGCTGCAGAAACCTGAAAAAGTGTCTTGAGAACAGCCTGTCCTACAGCTGCTTGCTGCTTGGAATGCACATCAACACAGTAGTGTTTTGTGAAGGTATGTGGTGTGACCCACGTGGCTGCTCTGCAAATATCCTCTAAAGGAATGTTCCCTAGGAAAGCCATGGATGCCCCCAGTTTGCGTGTGGAGTGCGCTCTGGGGGGTATTGTTAAAGTGCGCTTGGCTTTCTGATAACATATCTGGATGCACTTAACAATCCACCTGGCTATCCCTGCTTTAGAAATTGGGTTGCCTTTGTGTTGTGGTGCGAAGGCAACAAAGAGTTGTTTTGTCTTTCTAAAGGGTTGTGTTCTGTCTATGTAGTACATCAACGCCCTCCGCACATCTAAGGTATGGAGCATTCTTTCCGCCACCGTTTGCGGGTTTTGAAAGAATGCTGGCAAGTCAATAGTTTGATTAAGATGAAACTGTGACACCACCTTAGGAAGGAATTTAGGGTTAGTGCGTAGCACCACCCTATTTGGGTGAATTTGAATGAACGGCTCTTGTATGGTGAGCGCTTGCAGCTCACTGACACGCCTCAGAGACGTAATAGCTATCAGAAAGGCCACTTTCCACGTAAGGAATTGGAGCTCACACGAGTGCAGTGGCTCAAATGGTGGCCCCATCAGTCTGGTGAGAACGACGTTGAGGTTCCACACCGGAGCTGGTGGAGTTCTTGGGGGAATGACTCTCTTCAGACCTTCAAGGAAGGCTTTAATGGCGGGCACCCTGAAGACAGAGAGGTGCTGCCTGTTCTGAAGATAAGCCGCTATGGCCGAGAGATGTATCCTAATGGAAGTGTACGCCAGATTGCACTTGTAGAGATGTAACAGATAACAGATGATGTTGGGAATAGATGCATCTAGCGGGTTGATGTCATTGGACGTACAGTAGATGACAAAACGCTTCCACTTAGCAGCATAGCATGCTCTAGTAGTAGGTTTCCTCGCCTCCTTGATGATACTCATGCATTCTGGAGGTAGGTTAAGGTATCCAAACTCTAGGACTTCAGGAGCCAGATCGCCAGGTTGAGCTGTCGTGGATCTGGATGCTGAATGTCTCCATGGTTCTGCGTCAAAAGACTGGGTGTGAGGCGCAGTCTTTGATGCGGCACCACCGAGAGTTCGAGGAACGTGGTGTACCAAGCTTGGCGCGCCCACGTTGGAGCAACCAGGACGAGAGTCATGGAGTGCTGCCTTAGCTTTCTTGCGACCAGCGGTATTAGAGGGGCTGGCGGAAAAGCGTATGCAAATTTGCCTGACCAGTTCATCCATATCGCATTCCCCTGCGACTGTGGGTGAGGGAACCTGGCGGCAAAGAGTCGGCATTTTGCGTTCTCCTTTGTTGCGAACAGGTCTATCTCCGGATGACCCCACTTTTGGAAGAACGGGTGGAGAACAGAAGGGTGTATCTCCCACTCGTGCATCTGATGGCTGTATCTGCTGAGCAGATCCGCCATCTGATTGTCCTTGCCCGGGAGGTGTTCTGCCATGAGGAAGATGTTCCTCTGAATGGCCCACTTCCACATGCTCTGAGCCAGATGAGACAGCTGTGGCGAGTGGGTGCCTCCCTGCTTTTGAATGTAGTACATCGCGGTCATGTTGTCCGTCCGGACTAGCACGACCTTGTTGCTCAGATGTACAATGAAGGACTTGAGCGCCATGAAGATTGCCATCAGTTCCAGATAGTTGATGTGCATCTTCTGTTGCTGCGTCGTCCATAGTCCCTGCACTGTGTAAGTGAGCACATGAGCTCCCCATCCCTGGAGAGATGCGTCCGTTGTCAGGATAATCTGCGGCACAGGCTCTTGGAACAGTCGGCCCTTGCAAAGGTTGTGTGGAGTCCACCAATGCAGAGAGTCGTATGCCCGACTGGTAACCAACACTAGGTCTGTCAATTGCCCACGAGCCTGTGTCCACTGATTCGCTAAGCACTCCTGGAGCGGGCGCATATGCAACCGTGCGTGAGGGACTATGAAGATGCAGGAGGCCATCATGCCTATCAACTGCATGAACACTCTCGCTGGCAGGGAGTGTTGTGGTCTGAATCGTTGGATCAGCGACTGAATGCTGTCGATTCTGACTTGGTTTGGCTGAGCCATGGCTGTCAGGGTGTTGATCGTAGCACCCAGGAACTGCCGGACATGTGCCGGCTGGAGATGCGATTTTGGGTAGTTCAGGGAGAAACCCAGATCGTGAAGCAGGCGAATTGTAGTCGACATGTCTGCGGCGCACTGTTGCTCCGACTTGGCTTGTACGAGCCAGTCGTCTAGGTAGGGGTAGACATGGATATTCCGCCTCCTGAGGTGCGCCGCCACTGTCGCTAGACACTTGGTGAACACCCTCGGGGCTGTTGTGACTCCGAAGGGTAGGACTTTGAACTGGTAGTGCCTGCCTTGAATAGTGAACCTGAGGTATTCCCTGTGTGACGGGTGTAGTGGAATATGGAAATAAGCATCCTTGAGATCTAAGGTTGCTAAGAAGTCTCCCTGGTTTAGCAAGGGAAGAATCTGCTGCAGTGTAAGCATGTGGAAATGTTCCGATAGTATGTACAGGTTGAGGGGACGTAGACCGAGAATGGGCCTGAGAGAACCGTCCTTCTTTGGAATAAGGAAGTACAGGGAATATACCCCTGTGCCTTCCTCCCCCACCGGCACGAGCTCGATTGCGCCTTTTTGCAGCATCGCCACTACTTCCTGCTGCAATAAGTGCAAGTGCTCTGCGGACATAGGCCTTTGCCTTGGTGGGATGTTGGGTGGAGTGGACTTCAACTCTAGGCAATAACCATACTGAACTAATTGTCGCACCCACCTGTCTGTGGTGATGTTTCTCCAGACGGGCAGGAACTGCTGCAGTCTCCCCCCGACAGGTGTTAGGTGGTCGGGGGGCAGTGACAGAGAGTCACTGTTTGCTCGGAGTAGAGGTGCGGGAGCTGTTGTTTCCTCTGCCGCGACCTCTGTTGCTGTTGTTCCTATAACCTCCCTTGGTCTGCTTAGTGAACGAGGCTTGCGCCCCACCCTTGGAGAACTGGGATCGTTGACCCATCTGTCCTCTGGTGACTCCACGTGCACCTGAGCGACGAAAATTGCCGCCACGAAACTGTTGGGACTGCAGAGCCCCCATAGATTTAGCAGTTTCCGTGTCCTTCTTTATCTTCTCTAAGGTGGTGTCAACATCCGGACCAAACAGACTATCAGGATTGACCGGCTGATTCAGAATCGTCGTCTGAATATCCTGCTTGAACCCTGAGATGCGGAGCCAGGCTTGTCTTCTCAGCATAACGCTAGTGTTGATAGCCCTAGCAGCTGTGTCCGCAGCGTCAAGTGCACACTTGATGGCTGCGTTTGATATTAGCTTCCCTTCCTCAATAAGCATCTTGGTGCCTTCTTGGAACTGTGGGGGCAGGTGTTGTATAATTTGTTCTAGGGTGTCGTAGTGCGCCCTATCATAACGCGCCAGGAGCGCCTGTGTATTTGCGATGCGCCAAAAGTTTGCCGCCTGTGCAGCCACTCTTTTGCCTCCTGCCTCAAGCACTTTGGACTCCTTGTCCGGGGGAGGAGCTTCACCCGTTGTCTGGGAGTTGGCACGTTTCCTGGCATTGGCAACCACAAGAGAGTCCAGTGGCAACTGTCCCCGGATGTAGACGGGGTCCGCAGGAGCAGGCCTGTACTTCTTTTCAATGCGAGGGTTGACCACTCTAGCCCTCGTAGGCTCCTTAAAAATGTCTCCAGCATGTTTGAGAACACCTTTCAGCATAGGAAGTGTTTTTACTGTCCTCTCAGATATGGCAAAGGTGTCAAAAAGGAAGTCTTCCTCAACCGGGTCGGCATGCATGTCCACATCATGATTGGCCGCCGCCCGTTCAATTAGTGCATGAAATCCTGCTGAGTCCTCAGTCGGGGATGCACGTGCATTAAAGGTCTGCGGTTCTTGGCCCGCCCCCTGGGTGTTTTGGTCACCAGAGTCGTCGTATGAATCTGGTTGTACATCAGGGTCATCGATGGGGAAATTGTACTGTTCATCCTCATCATCTTCCTCACCCACAGAGTGTTCTGGGGAGGGAGTAGGGCTCCGTCTTGGAGGAGGCTGAATCGGCTCCGTGAGGCCTACGGCGTCAAGGGGCACCCTCTTCTTCTTCAACGGGATGACGTAGGGGTCCACCGGCTCCGAAGTGATCTTCCGTTTATAGAGGGTCAGCTTGCCGGTGGCAGCATCGATGAAATGCTCTGAATCGTCCACCGATTCGAGTACACGACGTGGAAGAGGGTCTGGCAGTGAGGAAACCTGCTTCGGAGCCGATTTCGTCGAAAACGCTTTCGGCGCCTCCTTAGGTGGCAAGAGAAAAAGGAGTTTCCCCGAAGGCTTAGCCGGAGCGTCCTTTTGCGGCTGCGGTGATGGCATCGGAGCCGATGGAGCAAGGGCCTTCTCCCTGATTCTCTGCAGTGACTCCGCAATAGGGGACGGTACACTGCCAGTTGGTTTTGTCGCCGACAAGGATGCTTTGAGCGGTCCCTCGGATCCGACGCCCTCGCGGGCCTTGTGCGGTTTGGGCGCGGAAACCTTCTTCGGGTCCTCCGAATCTTGAGGCCGGGGCGCCGACTTCTTGGGCGTAGCCTCTTTGGAGCCGACCTTGGCGGGCTTGGACGGCGCCGGAGCCGTTGATCCGAGCCGACTATCTTTCTTGGGGGGCCCTCCATCGGGCGTCGGCTTCGATTTCGGAGCGTCGGAATCGACCGACTTCCTCGGCTTCTGCGGACCGGAGGTCGACGGAGCCGACGGGGTGACGGGCACCGACTTCTTCACAGGCACGGCAGCCATCTTAGGATCACTCGAGTCCTTTGGTTTCAGTTTCGATTTCGGGTCGGCCATTTTAGGTGTTGACGACCCCGACGGTTTCAGTTTCGGTTTCGAAACATCGTGCCCAGCAAGTGAGTCCGAAGCCGGGCCTGAAGGCGGGGCTGTGGCTTGCGGCAACGGGTCCAGGGTAAGGCCGACAGGCGATCCCGTGTCCCGGTCGTCCTCGAAACTTTCGGGGCAGAGCTCGTCCGCAGAGCTGTCCGCCGCGGCCCCATAAATTTCATCGTCGTCTCCTACCTCTTCGACGTACTCGAGGACCGGACCCGCGACTCCGTCGTCGTCACCCGGATCCGCCTCGACCTCCGACTGTGAGGGGGAGATTTGTAGAAGGTGACCCTGGACCTCTTCTTCCGGGTCGCCGAAGATGTTCTCCGGATCCGGGGCCGCTTGCCTAGCTTCCAAGCGCACCGCGCGCCGAAGCTTGAGAGTTTTCTTGGAGCGGAACTGTGCACAGGCCTTGCACTTGCCGTCGTCGTGGTCCGGTGAAAGGCACTTGTTACACACAGGGTGTAGATCGATGTGTGGGTACTTAGACCCACAGAGCGGGCAGTACTTGAACGGGCTCCGCTCCATGTCCGTAAAGGCTTGCTGTCGTGTCGCGATGAGAAGGCCTCAAAGTTTAGAAAGCGAAGAAAACTCCGCTTATTCCGGCTTCAAGAGACGGAAGACTCGAGACCGAGCGCAGACAATACCGACGCAAGAAAATCGAGGCCTTTTGGCCGGTAAAAGATAGTTTTACTTGGTTCCGACAGTAAGACGTCGAAACCACATCCGAACCCAATGGCGGAAAAAAACAATCTGGGGATGGAGCCGATGCCCATGCGCACTGTAGTCCAGGGGAGGAGCCACCTATCTCAGGATACTTCGAAGACTCTTCCAGGACAACAATGTGCAATCATCCGAGCCCAACACTAGGCGGCGATCTAATGCTAAGATATGAATTTAGCAGCCCACATGCCTCGAACATTATGCCACCCCTGGGTTGACTAACTAAACCAGACACAACTGGCTGCTTGACAGCTGGGGCAAGGTGGTGTAATCACCCCTTGCTTTAGATATAGTATTCCTATATCTAAACCTAAAATGGACACATATATTCCTATCAGTCACTCCTATGGCAGGCCTTAACAATCCTGAAGGCAGAGTGCGTGGAATAATGTGAAGTGGTGCTCTGGCATGAGCTGAGCCCGTTTGCAGCTTGCGGAACCAAGTCCTAATAGCTGTTCCATGATAACGCTATACCATATACTCTTAAGTGCATTATGTACCTCGCGGTCATATGCTAATTTTGGTATAACATTATCAAAACATGTCGAGTAAGGTGTCATACGAATTGGAATACTAACCCCTCGCCAATTCTGGCGACTGGGTTAGCATTCCACCCTTTTAGAGGGACACGACATGTTGGTAACCTGTAACCCCGGTTAAAGTCAGACATAGCCTCAGCTCCACAAGATGGATGCTGCCACCGAGACACAAGTCTGCCCTCCTGCTGCTGGGAGTCCTTCCAGCAACGGAGGCCTGGACAAAGGGTTTCCTGTCAGGGGCGGTGCCAGCACCATCCCAGACAGGGTTTTGTGTATCCCAGGTAGGCAGGGCTTTAGAGAAAGGTGACTGCAAGTGGCACCCCGGTGCTCACTGTGCATAGGCCGGCTTGAACCAGTTCCAGGGGCACTCCAGCCCTGATCTGGGGAAAAGCCCGCCAAAGGAGAGGGGTGTAACCACCCCCCTCCTAGTCCCACCCATAGGGCAGGACTTAGTCGCGTGCCAGCCCCCTTTTGCAGGATAAAGATAGGAGCAGGCCCCCTTCCAAATTAGATCATCTTTGAATCCTGAACCGACTTTCCACGAAAGCAACTCGAGACTCTTCTCAAGATTTCTCCCTTGTGACTAAGGAGTAGTCACCCTGCAGCAGCAGGCACCATCCAAGCATCGCGGTCTGCTGTAAGTCTCTCCTCCGGATCAAGACTGCCCAGCTCGACGAGAACCGGCTTCCCTGGCACCTCTGACCTCTACCTGCATCATCAGCCCAGCTGAGATTCGTGGGTGTGACGAGACCTCGAGGGACCGGCCATCTTCAAGACTGCACGACGCTTGCCCAGCACGACCACCGAGGGATCCTTGAATGAGTGCTTTGGGGTTTTAGAAGCCCCAACCCTGAGCAGCTCCAGCACCGAAGTCCAGCCCTCCAGCATCCACGAGATCTGCGTGGGGCCCTTCTGCTCTTTGCTGCTCACCGCGTTGTCCAGGACACTTGCCCGTTGGCTAGTGGCCCTTCTGACGACGAACCACGACGACAACACCGCTGGTCTGGTTGCTCCAGACTGGCCCTTGCTCCCCTCCAACAGAGGAGCACCCCGGACCCTCCTGGTCCACTCCAGACGCCATTTTGAGTCCACCGCGTGGGCTTGCATTTGCCAAGACTTGTTGCCCCTATCCTGGGTCCAGCGACGTCGACAGCAGATACCGTCGTGGGACAGCTCGCCCCTCCATCCTGGTCGCCGACAACGCCTCCTGGTCCGAGAGACAGCAGAGCCCAGCGTCGCCCACTCACCTGGTCGAGGTGACTTCGCCCGGTGCCATCCTAGTGCCCACCTAATCACTGGCTAGTGATTCAGGACTTGGTCCCCTCTGCTTACAGGTCTCCATCTTCATCGATCCAGGCTTGGATCACATCGAACATCTTCACTGGTCGCCTGCCAGCAACTTCTTCTTTCAGGCTTCATAGACTGCATCTTCAGCCCAGCTGAGACCCGTGGGTGTGACGAGACCTCGAGGGACCGGCCATCTTCAAGACTGCACGACGCTTGTCCAGCACGACCACCGAGTGACCCTCGACCGAGTGCTTTGGGGTAAGAGAAGCCCCAACCCTGAGCAGCTCCAGCACCGAAGTTCAGCCCCCTTGCATCCACGAGATCTGCTTGGGGCCCTTCTGCTCTTTGCTGCTCACCACGTTGTCCAGGTCACTTGCCCGCTGGCTAGTGGCCCTTCTGACGACGAACCACGACGACAACACCGCTGGTCTGGTTGCTCCAGACTGGTTCTTGCTCCCCTCCAACAGAGGAGCACCCTGGACCCTCCTGGTCCACTCCAGACGCAATTTTAAGTCCACCGCGTGGGCTTGCATTTGCCAAGAGTTGTTGCCCCAATCCTGGGTCCAGCGACGTCGACAGCAGATACCACCGTGGGACAGCTCGCCCCTCCATCCTGGTCGCCGACAACGCCTCCTGGTCCGAGAGACTGCAGAGCCCAGCGTCGCCCACTCACCTGGTCGAGGTGACTTCGTCCGGTGCCATCCTGGTGCCCACCTAATCACTGGCTAGTGATTCAGAACTTGGTCCCCTCTGCTTACAGGTACCCATCTTCATCGATCCAGGCTTGGATCACCACGAACTTCTTCACTGGTCGCCTACCAGCAACTTCTTTCTTCAGGCTCCATAGACTGCAAAGAGGATCTCCGACGTCTTTTCAGCCCTATGCAGCCGCAGCCCCTGGGCTAGGTAACCTGAGCATTTCAGTGCTCCAGCATAGTTTAACTATCTAAGTGTCAGGATCCTTTGTCGTTTCAGCTCTACCTAGTCGGGTTCGCCCGAGAACACTAACTTTGTTTTTACTAGCCTCCATAGACTTTTTCCCGCCTTACGCGTGAGAGTTCCCACTCTGCACACGACGTCCCTAGGCCTCCTGCTTGTAATCTAAAGGTTCAGTAGTCCAGTCCTAGCGATCCTAAAGCCTATGAGAATAGTTACTTACCTGCTAGTAATTCGCATTCCACTTTTGTAGTATATGGTTTTTCGTGCCCCTCGGGCATTTGTGTAAATTGTGCGACTTTAAGTATTTCTTTAATTGTTTTGTTGTGTGCTTAGCTCCCTGTCTCATAAAGAGCCAGGGTAGTCTTGTTATAAATAAATATACTTTATTTTTCATAACAACTTGTGTGGTGTCCTTTCACTTGGTGTTCAAGGGGTAAATGTGATGGTAAAACAGCTGGCTTAACACGCCCTCTAGAGTTTAGCCTAAAGACTGCACGTGTCCATGCTACTAGGATAGCTGGTCTATCAGGTTGACTTACAACCAAACATCAATAAGGGTTGTTTGGACTGATACAAAGTGTTCAATAGAATAGTGAACATTATATATCGGGCCAACTTCTCACAATGGTGCTCTAGCATGAGCTGAGCCTGTCTGCAGCTTGCGGAACCAAGTCCTTATAGCTGTTCCATGATAACGCTCTACCATATACTCTTAAGTGCATTATAATCCTCGCGGTTATTGCTAACTTTGGTATGGCATTATCAAAACATGTCGAGTAAGGTGTCATACGAATTGGAATACTACCCCCTCGCCAGTTCTGGCGACGGGGGTAGCATTCCACCCTTTTAGAGGGACACGACATGTATGTAACTGTGAACCCCGGTTAAAGTTAACCCGAGCCTCAGCATCACAAAATGGATGCTGCCACCACTGGCACAAGTCTGACCTCCTGCTGCTGGGAGTCCTTCCAGCGAGTGAGGCCTGGACAAAGGGTTTCCTGCCTTGGGAGGTGCTAGCACCACCCCAGACAGGATTTTGTGTATTGAGGTAGGGAGGCCTGAAAGGAATGAGACATGCCTGGGGCACACAAGGTGTCCCTGTGCATACATCGGTTCAAACCAGTTGCTGGGGCACTCCAGCCCCAGCTCTGGCGCGAAACCGGACAAAGGATAGGGGGTGTAACCACCCCCCTTCCTGGTCCCACCCATAGGAGGGACCTAGTCGTAGTACAGCCCCCTTTAGCAGGATAAAGGTAGGAGCTGGTCCCATTCCAAATTAGATTATCCTGAATTGAAACTTTACAAGAAGAAACTCTGGACTTCGACGTTCTGCTCCACAGAATACTGAAGAATCTCCCTTGTGGGCAAGGAGTGTCCACCCTGCAACTGCAGGCACCATCAAGCGTCCTAGCGGTCCACTTTGTCGTCCTTCCTGCCGGATCCAGACTTCAGAGCCCACGAGACCCGGACTCCCAGACCTCTCCGACCTCTACCCACATCTGCAGCACAGCTGAGACCCGTGGGTGCGACGAGACAAGTGGGACCGGCCATCTTGAAGAGACTGCACTTCGCTTCCAGCACGACTTCTGAGGCATCCTCGAGAAAGTGCTTTGGGGATTGAGAAGCCCCAGCCCCGAGCAGCTCTTGCACCAAAGACCAGCCCTCCAGCATCCACGAAATCTGCGTGGGGCCCTTTTACTTGATTGCTGCTCGACGCGTTGTCTGGTTACTTGCCGCCTGGCTAGTGACCTCCTAGACAACGATCCAAGAAATCTACACTGCTGGTCTGGTTGCTCCAGACTGGCCCTTGCTCCCTTCCAAAAGAGGAGCACCCTGGACCCTCCTGGTCCACTCCAGACACCGTTTCCACTCACCGCGTGGGTTGCCTTTGCCAAGGCCTGTTGACTCCAAATCCGGATCCGACACCGCCAACAGCGAGAGCCTGCGTGGGACAGCTCGTGCCTCCATCCTGGTCGTCGAAGACACCTCCTGGTCCACGTGGCTGCAGAGACAAGCGTCCACTTCACCTGATCGCGACGACAGCATCTGGTTCCCTCCTGGATCCACTCCGGCCACTGGCTAGTGACTTTGAACACTGTCCCCTCTGCTTTCAGGTCTCCTTCTTCACCGATCCACCCTTGGATCGCACCGGACATCTTCCTCCTCGTCGCCTGCAGCATCTTTTCTTTCAGGCTCCATTGACTTCAACGCGAGAACTCGACACACTTTGGCACCTATGCACCAGCAGCCCGTGGGTGAGGTAACGAGAGCATTTCGGTGCTCAAGGGTAGTTTAACTGTCCTAGTGTCCAGTTCCACAGTCGTTTTTGTCATAACTAGTCAGGATTGTCCGTACTCACCTTTTAACTTGAACTGTACTGTCCATAGACGTTGTTACAAATCTCGCGTGTGAGTTCACACTATGCACACGCGTTCCGTGGGCCTCCTATTACTTATCTAGAGTTAGTATAGCGTGGTCCCATCGATCCTACAGCCTCTGAACAGCTCCATTCCTTTTATCGACTTTCACATTCCACTTACTTAGTATATGGTTTGTCGTGCCCCTAGGGCACCATTGTAATTTTGTGCAACTTATCGTATTTTTCGTAAGAGATTGTCATGTGCTTAGCCCTCTGACCTCATAAAGAGTTCAGAGGTGTTGTTATTAATAAATATACTGTTTATTTTCATAACAACCTGTGTGGTGTCCTTTCATCTGGTATTCAAGGGGTTATATTGTGGTAAAACAGCTGGCTTCACATGCCAAAAGAGTTTAGCCTAAGACTGCTTTGTCCATGCTACCATTAGGATAGCTGGTCTATAAGGTTGACTTACAACCAATCACCATAAGGGTTGTTTGGACCGATACAAGGTGATCACTAGAACTAGTGAGCATCATATATCAGGCCAACTTCTCACACAGGTATCCAGTCGTTTTAGTCGTAACTAGTAGGAACTGTATTTTACTTACCTTTTTGTAATTTGTTCTGACCATTGACTTTGTTGCGCATCCCGCGTGTGAGTTCACACTCTGCACACGCGTCCCGTGGGCCTCCTGATACTTACCTAAGTTTAGGGTAGTCCCAGCGAACCTACAGCCTCTGTGCATCTTCATTTTCTAAATCATGTTTCTTAACCCATTTACTTAGTATATGGTTTGCCGTGCCCCTAGGGCACCATTGTAATGTTGTGCAACTTATCGTATTTTTCCTAAGATATTGTCATGTGCTTAGCCCTCTGATCTCATAAAGAGTTCAGAGGTGTTTGTTATTAATAAATATATTGTTTATTTTCATAACAACCTGTGTAGTGTCCTTTCATCTGGTATTCAAGGGGTTATATGTGGTAAAACAGCTGGCTTCACATGCCAAAAGAGTTTAGCCTAAGACTGCTTTGTCCATGCTACCATTAGGATAGCTGGTCTATAAGGTTGACTTACAACCAAGCACCATAAGGGTTGTTTGGACTGATACAAGGTGATCACTAGAACTAGTGAGCATCATATATCAGGTCAACTTCTCACACTCGATAAGTGGTAAACAGGTCCACCCGAGGAGTTCCATATGTCTGAATGATGTGTTGAACTACCTCCGGATGAAGCCTCCACTCGTGGTTTGCGGAGAACTGCCGGTTGAGACTGTCCGTACGCACGTTCAGCCAGATGATTTGCCATCAAGCAAATCCGCTGGTCATGAGCCTAGGACCAGAGCCGCAACGCCTCTCTGCAGAGATGGTACGACCCTACTCCTCCCTGCTTGTTGACGTACCACATCGCAGCAGTGTTGTCTGTCAGGACTTAACCCCACTGACTGCGACGGGAAGGGAGAAAGGCCTTGAGCGCCAATTCCAGAAGATTGATATGAAACAATCTCTCCTCTGGAGACCAAAGACCCTTGATCTCCAGATTCCCCCAGATGAGCACCCCACCCTAGGGTACACGCATCCGTTATCACTCTGGCCACCGATTGAGGAAGGCGGAAGGGCTTACCTTGAGACTGATTTTCCTCCACGCTCCACCAGGACAGATCCGCAGCAGCTTCTCTGGAGATCCTCACTGACTCCCTGAGACCTCTGTTGTGCTGATACCACTGCCTGCGGAGACACCACTGACGCACGCTGGCTCATGTGCCAGCGTGCATGGTTGACCAGCAGGCGAAGGACCTTCAGAACTGGAACAACCACTCCGTTGTAAAACAAGGGAATAATATCCTGAATATCGAGAATCCTACACAGTTATCCAGTAGCGACCGTATGAACAGGTTGCGCTGAGAGGGCACCAGGTGAGACTTGGGAACATTTATCAAAAAAAACAATTTGTACAGCAGCTGGGTTGTAATCTGCAGATGAGACACCATCTCTGGAGACTCTGCCTTCAACAGCCAGTCATCCAGGTAGGGGAAAACTGGAATCCCCGACCTCCTGAGATGAGCCGCCACCACTGCGATCACCGTGGTGAAGACTTGAGGTGCGGTAATAAGACCAAATAGAAGGACCGCAAACTGGTAGTGTTGCGATCCAACCATAAAACGGAGATACTTCCTGTGTGACTTCAGGATAGGGATGTGGAAATATGCATCCTGCAAGTCGATGCACACCATCCAGTCCTCTTGTTGCAACACTGTGAGGAAGTGCCATATTTCTTGCATTGGTATGCCCCCACTTTTTTCTGACTGCTGATGTGCTTTGACTGAGTGTGCCCTGGGATCCTGCCAACCAGGTACCCAGGGCCTGTGTTCCTTCCCTAAAACTGTGATGAAATTAAAACCCAATTGGCATCTCTGGCCACCTGTCAGCCCCTAGTAAATGGTACCCTAGGTACCCAGGGCATGGTGACCAGAGAAGACCCCTAAGGGCTGCAGCACTAATTGTGCCACCCTTAGAGGCCCTGTACCCTGGCACCCACACACTGCCTCTGCAGGCTGAGTGCCTAAGTACAGAACTTAACATAGAGTCGACATGGCACCCATCCCTGTGTGCCATGCCCACAAACCCACTGCCCTGGCATACATCAGTCACCCCTCTAGCTGGGTGCCCTATGCCAGTGGTGTGGGCACAGGTGCATGACCAATGTGCCCCTACAGTACCCAGGGCCATTCCTGGGCACTGTAAGTGCAGTGATGCCATTAAGAGTATATGGTGCTGGGAGGTCGACATTACGAACTCCACAACACCATAATGGCTACACTGAAGACTGACAAGTTTGGTATCAAACTTCTCAGCACATTAAATCCACACTGATGCCAGTGTGGGATTTAATGAAAAATATACCACAGAGGGCATCTTAGAGATGCCCACTGAAACCTGATGCCCTCTGAAACCTAACCACAATCCACGTCTGGACTGAGAGGCTGCCTAGGCTGCCACACAGCAGACATGTTGCTGGACCCCTGGGTGGAGAGCCCCCGCTCTCCTGGGCCTGCAACAATGCACATCCTGGGCCATGTGCTAGGTCTCCTCCCCCAGGATGGGCAGGGGGAAGCTTCAAAGGCCTGCCGCCTCAGTGAGCTTCTCCAGACCATTTGCTGTACCCAGCAACTGGCCCCACCAGTCGTGACCCCCACTCTGGCGGAAAGACTGGTGGAAAAAACTACGTCAGGAAGGGGGGGGTGCCAGTCTGCGCCAACCCCACCACCCAGGTGGGGGAGACGAGGTGAAGCACGACCCCGGGCTCCGGCCATCTTGAAGATGGGGAGCCCTGCCCAATCACAGCTAGGCTCCTGCCCCCCTCCCACAGGAGATGAGCAGGCTAGGGGGGTGTACCCACCCCAGGACAGGGACCTATTGGTCCCTGCCCTTGCCCTATCTGTGATGCCCCTAAATTCAGTATTTAGGGGCTCCCTGACCTTCCTTCCTCGGATCCCGATACGAAAAGAAGAAAAAAGATCAAGAGGAAGAGGAAGAAGACCTGCAGTGCAGCTGCTAACAACAGGACGACAACTGACTTGGCCCCAGCCCTACCGGCCTCTCGATCCTGGAACCTGCTCCTGCCTAAACCCCGGTGACTCCAGCGGACAGCAACCTTGGGACACCCAGAGAACCTGCCTGACTTGACCATCTTAAAGAATGGGACTCCCATCAGCAGAGGCTCTGCTGCAACAACACCCCTGGTGTCAGCCAGGATGCTCCGGACCAGCCCACTCTGCATCCGCCCAGCCCGTGCCCAAGTGATCCAAGACCACAAGGACGTCCCCCCGGCGACTGGTACCCGAAGTCCGGTGCCCAAAGACCCTCCTCGAAGAACCAGACGACGCCTGCAGACTCAGAACCAGGGGCCCCTCCAACCGCGACCAGCTGAGGGTAAGCTTTCCAGACACCTAAAGACCCCCCTGCACCCGGCGCCCTACAGCCCCCTGTGCCTTCCTGTGGGGTACCTACCTGTGCTCCAAGATCCCAACTTACCTCTCGAAGTGGTGGTCGCCCCTGAAGAGTCTTCGTCCCCGAGCCTGCAGCCTTTGTTCGTTTGTTACCTTTCCCATTAAATAACATTGAGCGTCTGACGGCTCAAAAGCACCCTGCATCCAGCCGCCCAAGTGCCGCTGGCCGTGCCCCCTTTGCCCTATCCTACTTCCACATTTGCCCTGAGCAAGTGACCAGGAGCCCCGCTCCCACAGCCGCGTGGCCTGCTAGCCAGAAGCCACCAAACAGAGGCCCCCTGCCACACATTGGATAACATTGGGCCTAACTACCTCTGCACCCGGCCGCCCCTGTGCCGCTGAGGGTGAACCAACTGTACCTATCTGACCCTGGGGGACCCCTGGATCTATGCCCAGAACCTTAACTTCACCAGCCGAGTACTCACCTGAAAACCGGTAACTCACTTACCTGCCATTAGATAACATTGACTGGTTTGACTCGAAAAACCGACTTTTGAAAACTTGAAATATTCCTATAAAATTAGCCGAGTAACGAATTCCGAAGTACTCACCTGTGATCAGGAGAGAAAGCCAGTATTGTATCTTGTAGCCCAGTATCGAACCACAAAAGTAATCCGAATCGGGTTTACCCCTAATCTGTATTTTCTCCATAGGAATCCATTGTCTGCTTTTCTCTTACATTTCTTCCAAGTGTCTACTTTTGAAAACTTGAAATATTCTTTAAAAACAATACGAAATACTGAAACGTAATTACTTACCTGTTTTAGGTTGAGACCCCAGTGCTGGACTTAGGAGCCCAGTACTGGAATACAAAAGTAACGAGATCGTACTTTACCTGCAACCTGAATTTTCTCCCATTGGAAAACATTGCCAGATTTTCACTGAAAAGTTAATAAGTGTGAACTTTTAAAACAGCTTTAACTTCCTGAAAAATCACTACAATAACTAAAACGTTTATACTAAATTGTTTTCAGCTTAGACCCCAGGACTGCATTTAGGCTTCAGTCCTGGAACTGCCAAAGTAATCTACAAAGTAATCAACTGTACTTGTATGATGAGAACCCATTGTGTACAATGCTAAAGTGTGTTTAGAATTGTGTTGCCTACTGCAACCCCTGTATCTAATGTGTTCACAAAGTTTATTCCCTTGCTGCAAAGTACTCATCTGAGACCGCTCATATTGAGAGCAGTATATTTTGATACCTGTTGGTTCTAGAAATAAAACATCTATATCTTGGATATTAAAACAATTGGCCTGCAGTTTAGTCTTTGAGTGTGTGAAACCTTTTGCTGACTGAGTGTGTACAACAAATGCTTTACACTGTTCTCAGGTACTGCCTTACTGCTCGACCAAGCTACCACTTTAGAGAGTAAGGTCACACCTGGCTTTAACCTCTGTTATACCTCTGGGGCTTGTGGACTCTATACACACTGTACCTTATTCTGGTCCAGTATATATAGAGCCACTTTCTCACAAGCACTTGAAGAACCTGCGCTAGGGTGAGCATCTTGAACCTCTCCTGTTTGAGAATCAGATTCAAGATTCTGAGGTCCAGGATAGGACGTAATCTGCCATCCTTCTTGGGGATCAGGAAATACTGTGAGTAGGAACCCTGACCCCCTTTCCTGCTCCGGAACCACCCCTATCGCACCTTTTTGTGACAGGGTAAGAACCTCCTTCTGAAAGAGAAGCAAATAATCCTCCATGCAAAACCCCTGACAAGGAGGGTAATAAGGAGGGAATTCCCTGAAGGGAAGGGCATACCCATTTTCTACAAGATCTAAAACCCAAAGGTCCGAAGTTACTAATTTCCTATCTTGTAGAAAATGGGTAAGCCGACCTCCTATGGGACCCACATGGATCTAGGGCTGCTTTCCTGCATTACTGAGAGGAGTTGGGGAGGTAGAGGAGGAGGACGAGGAGGACGAGGAGGAAGAGGATTGCCATCCGGCTCCACGAAGGCGACATCTGCCTTTACCCCTGTAGCTCCTATACAAGGGGTTCTGCTGCTGTTGCTGAGGCGGTCTGGACCCACGAAAGGAAGTCTTCCCAAAACCACAGTAACGTTTATCTCCATAGCCTCTTGCCTGAGTCTGCAGACCCAAAGACCTTGCAGTAGCCTTACTGTCCTTAAATCTTTGCAGGGCAGAGTCCGCCTTTTCACCAAAAAGCTTTGAACCATCAAATGGCAAATCAATGAGAGCAGCCTGCACGTCAGGATAGAACCCAGAAGACCTTAACCATGCATGTCTTCTTGTCGCAATGGTAGAGCCCATTACTCTGACAACAGAATCTGCCATGCCCAAGCCAGACTGGATGACTTGGCGAGCCGCAGCCTGAGAGTACACTAACACTTCACTCAGATTCCCCTTGTCCTCTTCAGACAACTTTGGAAGAAGCTGCTTTTCAGAGTCCATTAGGGCATGAATATACCTGCCCAAGAGACCAGTGGCGTTGGTAGACTCCAGTGCCATACAAGCAGACTAAAAGACTTTTTTCGCAGATTGCTCCAATCTGTTGGAAATGCCCCTGTAGATTGCTTCGAACAAGAAGCCTGCACCACCAGACAGACTTTCAGGAGAGGGGTGAGAAGAAAGGAAAACCGGATCTCCAGGAGCAGGGCTATACCTTCTTTAGACTGACCTCGAAACAGCAGGAGGTGAAAGAGGATTGCGCCACACATCGAGGACTGGCTCCGTCAGAGCATCATTGAATCGCAAAAGTGGTTCAACCACCGAAGATGGGGAATGAAGCACCTTAGTAGGAAGATAAGGCTTATACTCCGCCACAGGAAGCTGCAAATCGAAAAGTTCAGCAGCCTTCCTAATAACCATATGATAAGAAGCAGAATCCTTCGAGGGAGAAGCCTTTCAAGAAGCAAAGTCCTACTCCAGAGAAGTGTCAACCCCACTTGCCTCACACAAGTCTTCAAACACATCTTCTGTGTCATACACCACTCCTTCCGCCCTCTCTTCAGCCTGGTACTGCTCCTCTTCCAATAAGCTCTCCTCGAGCGCATCTTCGGTTGAGGCATTGACGGCTCCGGGAACGGCGGCGAAGGTGGATCCTCTACCATAGCTGGCGCCGATCAAATCAGAGAGGCTTCGCGGGATGGAGCCGGGGATTGACCATCCGGCGTCGACATCCTTGAAGGGCCAGGACGGCGTCGCTGGCATGAACGGCATAAAGGGGGCCTGAGGATATTGGTGAGGCACACCCAAATTATATGCCAAAGGACCCATGGGACCAGAAGGTGCTCCCGAGGGGTACGAGGCTCTGGCGAACACGCCATACATTGCATTCAGAAAATGCAGCGGATCCGAACCCAGCGTCTGAAACTAAGAGTATGAAGCCGAACGAGGTACCTATAGAATCGGAGTCGCAGGAGCCACAGGGAGAACAGCGGAGCCGAAGGAACCTCATCATCAGCCAGATTCAACACACCCTCTGGAGTCGGTAAGAATCTCGGCGGCGTCGCTTGCTCTGGAGTCCCCTTATAGGAAGGAGATTGAGCCGGAGTCTCTTGAAGAGACACTGAAGGAGAAAGCAAGTCCTTTTCTCGACGTCGAGCAGGAAAAGGCGACCTCAACACCACAGACTTCGAGGATCGGCGCTGAGAAGCAGGTCTCCTCTTCTTCTTATGCTTCCTCTTGGGAGTCGTGCGACATCGAAGACCTGGACTTTGACCTTTTTCTACCCCTTTTCTCTTTCCTTGCCTTGGCCATGTAAAGTTTGGCTTCTTGCTCCTTCAACGCCTTAGGATTCATCTTTAAGCACGAAGACCATCCCTCGACATCGTGATTTGAAGATAAACACCAAAAGCAATCTTCATGCGGGTCAGTAATAGACTTATTTTTATCGCACTCCCTGCAGGGTTTAAAACCGGGCTTCCTCGGAGCAGACATGACAAAAGAGAAAGAGATACAATCGAAATTACTAAGTATCCAAACGAAGTATGGAGAGTCCCAGAAAAAACTGTTCGCGTCGACAGCACGGAAAAAGGGGAACGGACGTCATCACGCGGACGTGGTCCTCTTATGACTCCGGTGACGTCATGCGGAGCCGCTTGCGGAGCCATAGCATTGTGACGGCCTCGTCGGCTCGGAGAGCTAGGAAAAATGTCCACGGAAGGGGATGTTCATAAGGTGAGAAATCCACAGGCAGATGTATCCATCAGAAATAGAAATCTACAATGTTATGCTATTACTATCCACTATTATCAAGGATATTTACTGTTCTAGCAGATGGTGAATTTCTCTTTGCGCTATTCAACTGAAGAAAATTACCTTGTCTGCTGCTAATGGGCTCTTTATTTTGGCTGCTGCAGTCTTATCCTAGGCGTTTTCTTTGGACTCCTAGTTCCCTTATGGCCTTATTGGTGGCCAACATTTGGCCAATCAAGGTTACTCACATTGCACATAGAGTCTTCATTATTTTGATTGAATCCCTAGACATGATACCTTGATTGTGGAGTAGTGTTCTCTGCAGATCTCTCTGAATTACCATGATCAGCGACTCTCTCTGGGTAAGGGAGACCCCTGATCCCGGAGAGTCTCTTGTATGTCATCTTGTGCATCACTGAGGTCAGAAACATTGGTGTAACAAAGTAAAATACCCCGTTTGCCAGGTGTATACACTCTTTTGGTGGCAGGTCCAAACAGAGGAGCTGTAACGTTCTTCCTCCTGCCTGGTTGGTATGTGGGTTGATCTTCCCACAGCAAAGCATGAACTTCCAGGAATGAACCCAGCACACAACTCTGTCTCTCTCTCACTCGACCGTTTCCCTGAGGTTCTGCCCATAAAGTCATCATTTAGTGTCCCACGCCCGGTTTCTCTGCCCCTCCACCCTCACTTGTGTGCCATCCCCAGCTCTCCCCATAGATAGTTGTGCCTGGTACAACAACTGATAGCTATTTAATACATGGAAGAATAGTTTGAGACATTCTTCTCCACGAGTAGCTCGTGAGTCACTGGTGGCTCTCTGACAGTAGCTCTCCTGTGTGCAGCCCGGTAAACTAATTTAGAACATTTGCTTGACTGAATTAATAAATGTACACCAAAACTGATTGTGTATTTGAGCCAACAATGTGTGTATTTTCAGAACTTATAAGCTGATGTTTGGAGAAAAATGGCTGAAATTCAAAAATGTGTTACGGTTGCAATTTGCATGATAAAACATGATTATTGAGGAGACTCATTAATATCAATACCTAGGTGCCAGAGACTTTTCCACTGTATCTGCTGTGTATTACTCAAAGAGGACATTCAAAATTGACAAAGTTGTGTTTACCTTCCTGCTGGCAACTTTCCTGATGCACAGATGTGATTATTGCTGGTTATGTTGCAAGTAGTGGTGGCAAAGGTAATTTTCTTCAATGTGGTCACTATTACAACACTAATATTAGTAGGTTGTGGTGGTTTTCACAGAACAGAAGGAGCTCTTATTCCACAAAAGGTTGGAGGCCCTTGGTTTTAAGATGTTAACAGATGTGTGGCAACCAAAAAAGCAGAAGAATTGGCGCCTTTGCGACCAAGTCCCTTCGATTCAAACAAATGCTAATAAAAATTACAATGACAGTCTAGTACAAAGACCACTTGCAACAAAGATTTGTTCAAAACAAAGATTTGTTCAAAACAATGCATGTGTCATGGAGCAAATTACTCACTCTGTCATAACAAAGAAGTGTGGAAAAATTTGGAGTTTTCTGTTCATGTACTAGTTCTACAAATCGTGCACAGTAAACTGCATCAATGGCTGAAAAGATGCATCGCGGGAAAATGCACAGCTGCAGAAATTTAGTGATGGTCTCATTTTTTGTAGATCCTAGTAACCAAAAGGAAAGAAAAACAACATTAACTTTTGATCAGAACAAAAATGCACTTATCAAACTCAACAGCCATATAAATTAACAGGCTACTGCCAATGTCTTTCAAAAACTGAAGCTCTTAGTAAATATTTCCATTGCAAGTAAAATAATTATTTTTCGCTAGCTTGTAGAATCTTAATATGCATTTATCATTTTAGGTCAAAAGAGAGGATTATACTTTTCACTTTCTTTACTAAAAGAACATCACACAACAATATCCATGAGGCTCTTAATAACAAGTCACATAAACGAAGACTAAGCCTCTCCGCCATGTCACCCTATATCTTTGATGCTTGAAGTTTGCAGACTAGCCACACAAGCGAGTGCTCTCTACCTCACTATCAGTTTACCATTTGACCAATATGGCCCTCAGACTGTAGTGCCTAGCCACCATGCAATTCGACAATGCTTCTCACATGCAGAGCTCTCGCAAAGCAAAAGACAGGTTTAAAACGAGTTGGCTACTTTTCTCAAAATAGGAGCTTAATATATATATATTGGCTGGGGGGGGGGGGGAGGGGAGGGGTGAATTTTAGATATAATAGCATCTTCAGCATATTCTCCCCTGAGGCGGAAGCCGGGGGTTCTCCACACTATCTCTGCACTATTGTATGTATTGTGATATTTGCGGGTAAAACCTGTTTTAAGAATTGTAAATATTTTAAACATTCGTTTTTATTTACCTTACATATCGGATTCTCGAGTGCGAGATTTACGTCGCACTGAGACTCCCCGCAATCGATCTCCCGTTCACGGCGCAGGTTAAGGTGCTGACGCCGTGACTGACGATTACAGCCGCCATCTTACTGGGAGGAAAGGGTTGCGGTCCAGCTGCTGGACGCCTCCCGCCCTCCTCCACCCGGTATAAAGGGACCATGCCTTCCCGTCCGCGCACCAGCGGCGCACCAAAGGCGCGCCAAAGGCAAGCCCGTCTGCGCCCATCCGCGCCTGTATCGGGCCCAGGGCTAGAACCCCTGGTTCAAACAGCATTGTCCCTACTATCCAATATACAAATATCATGCTATATAATTTGCGCTCACCACACTCAAGCAACTGCTCCAGGTACGATCCGGCTCTTGCCCCATTACCTCCCCCATATTCCTGTCCCCACTGTAAGGCCATCATCCCTTTGGTTAAGAAAACATCCACTTTCAGGAACAAGAAACGTCCAAAGAGGATGTTGATTGCGCTTACCAATGTCCGCTCACTCGGAAAACAGACAAGATATAGCAGACTTCGTAAAGGACAGGAATATTGACATAATGTTCATGACCGAGACATGGATGGACAGCACATCAAACCCAGACTTAGTTGTCGCGGTTCCTAGTGGTTTTAAGTTTTACAGACAAGACCGACAGCACAAAAAAGGGGGCGGGCTAGCTATTATTGCCCGTGACACTTACGCTGTCAGGACCTCCTTGATCCCCTCATTCACCTGTGAAGCCATGCAATTTGCCATTAAAACTCCCCCCTCCGACAATTTCAAAGGAATACTTGTATATAGACCACCTGGAGCACGGGCAGGATTCCTCTCAGATTTTAGTACCATCTTGGAACCCTTAGCTATTGAAAAGTCCCTAATGGTACTGGGTGACTTTAATTTCCATTTAGAGAAACAGGAAGACAGTGATACCATCTCCCTTCTATCAGGCATGAATACCCTAGGGCTTCCTCAATTGGTCAACTCCCCCACGCATGACGGCGGTCATATCTTGGATGGCATCTTTTCTAACCTGGAGGGTCTTCACATAACTGATAACCTTCCACTCACTTGGTCGGACCATCATGCAATTCTGGGCACAATTACCACCATTGAAGCCCCCACTGACAACGCACCCATTTCCAGCCGTGATCCTTTTAAGGTTTGGAAAGATATAGACAGCTCTATTTTAAAAACTCGCCTCATCAACTCTCAGCCCATATTATCCACTGATCCTAATACAGCCACCAAGAAATTTCAGGACTGGCTGGGTCTTGCCACTAATTCACTTGTACCCCTTAAACAGGTAATAAGAAACAGATCGACCCCCTCTGCACCATGGTTTACCGAAGCTCTTAGGGACCAGAAACAACTTTGTAGGAACAGGGAGAGGCATTGGCGGAAGTCGTACAACGATGAAAGCAAAACCCGCTATAAGGAGATGCTTGCCAAATATAAAGTTATGATCGCTGAAGCCAAGAGGAAGTACTTTAGCGAACGGATAGAGCAAGCCAAGAACTCTATAAAACAGCTTCACGATACTACCAAGCATTTAGCCGGATATTCCCCCGACTTAAATCCTCCTCCCTCTCAATCCCTTTGTGATGCTTTGGGAACCTTCTTCTTCACTAAGGTCAACGATATTTACACCGCCTTCTCCGCTAATATTAATAATCCTCCAATAACCACCAACTCCACACCGCCTGTCTCTTTATTCACACAGTTTAAAGACATCAATGAGGCTCAAACATCGGATATTATCTCCTCGATTAAAACCGGTTCAGCCTTCGATCCATGCCCTTTTAAAATTCTTCCTCCAGTCATGGACACCTTGATACCTGTCATCACTCAAATTTGTAATGGCATGTTCAGATCTGGGATTTATCCGGAAATTAAAAAAACCCTCCTTAAACCACTCCTAAAAAAAGCCACATCTTGACCTGAAAAATTTTCGACCGATAGCCAGCCTTCCATTCTTGGCAAAAGCTGCAGAAAAAGCATTTAATTCACAGTTATCTGAATTCATTGAGGAACATCACTCACTGGATGACACCCAATTTGGGTTCCGTAAGTTCCACGGCACCAAAACCGCCTTGACATCAGAGCCATCCGAGATCAAGGAGGAACAGCAGTCTTGGTGCTACTAGATTTATCTGCAGCTTTCGACACAGTCGACCATTCGATTTTGGTCGATCGTGTCGAAAAAATGGGCATCCAACAAGCAGCCAAAGATCTACTGGCCTCCTTTCTATCAGGCAGAACTCAGGCTGTCACCCTGGGATCATACCAATCGACTAATCTGTCTCTGCCATGTGGGGTCCCACAAGGCTCATCCCTGAGTCCGACACTTTTTAATATCTACGTGTCGGACCTAGCCAATATCATTCAAGCACAAGGGATGAGCCTTACCTCATATGCCGATGACAGTTAGTCCTGGCCATCAAAAACAACGGCCAAAAGATGGCAGAGAATTTCAAAGAAGGTATGTTGGCAATTGGAGACTGGATGGCCTCCAATTGTCTAAAACTCAATTCCGATAAGACGGAGGTTGTCATTTTTGGACAACTCACACCTAGCTGGTCTTCCACTTGGTGGCTTGCTTCTTTCGGAACTCTGCCTAATCCCGTTTCCAAGGTTAGGAACTTGGGAGCTCGTACCAAGACCGTCTCCTGGGGAGACCGTAGGTTCTTGGCTTCGGCCCCAAAACTGTGGAATACCCTACCTCTCAATTCGGACCAGTTCCTCTCTCTGGTCCTTTCGTAAACAGCTAAAAACCTGGCTGTTCAATCAGCAATAATCTCAGTATACATAAGCAGCGGAAAATCTGATGCAAATGTCGCAGCGCAGAGACGCCCACGGGCATTTGTTCGCGCTTTACCAAATTTCATAAATAAATAAATAAATAGCCAAATATCTTTTGCACTATTGTTTAGACTACCAATGGTCAGTAACTGCCAAATACCTATTAGACCAGGACAGCCTGATGGCAAGAATTCCTGCTCCCAGAGGGACTCCAGCTATTGTTAGATCTGGTTAGATCCAAGTTAGACATGGTCCACTTCCTGATGCCTATCCAAGTGGGGGATTTGTGCAAAGTGGATGCATTTAAATTTTGACTCAACAATCAGCTTTTCTTGTTTTTCAGCTAGAGTTCAGAACTAACACTCCAGCAATAAATGCAGTTCACTAGAGCTGGAGCACTGCAGAGAATTATGCTTTTCCAAATTTCATCATGATTCAGATGATGGCTGTGAGAAGTTGGCCTGATATGCAGTGCTCACTATTCTAGTGATCACTATGTATCATTCCAACGACCCTTATTGATGATTGGTTGTAAGTCAACCTGATAGACCAGCTATCCTAGTAGCATGGACAAGAGCAGTCTTTAGGCTAAACTCTAGAGGGCGTGTTAAGCCAGCTGTTTACCACCACATTTACCCTTTGAACACCAAGTGAAAGGACACCACACAAGTTGTTATGAAAATAAAAGTATATTTATTTATAACAGTACTACCCTGAACTCTTTATGAGTCAGGGAGCTAAGCACAACACAAAACTCTTAAGAAAATACTTAAAGTCGCACAATTTACACAAATGCCCAAGGGGCACGAAAAACCATATACTACAAAAGTGGAATGCGAATTACTAGCAGGTAAGTAACTATTCTCAGAGGCTTTGGGATCGCTAGGACTAGACTACTGAACCTTTAGATTACTAGCAGGAGGCCTAGGGAGATCGGGTGCAGAGTGTGCACTCTCACGCGGGATGCGGAACAAAGTCTATGGAGGCTAGTAAATGCAAAGTTAGTGTTATCGGACGAATCCGACTAGGTAGAGCTGAAACGAAAAAGAATCTGGACACTTAGATAGTTAAGCTATGCTGGAGCACCGAAATGCTTAGGTTACCTAGCCCAGGGGCTGCGGCTGCATAGGTCTGAAAAGACGTCGGGAATCCTCGTTGCAGTCTATGAAGCCTGAAAGAAGAAGTTGCTGGCAGGCGACCAGTGAAGATGTTCGATGTGATCCAAGCCTGGATCGATGAAGATGGAGACCTGTAAGCAGAGGGGACCAAGTCCTGAATCACTAGCCAGTGATTAGGTGGGCACTAGGATGGCACCGGGCGAAGTCACCTCGACCAGGTGAGTGGGCGACGCTGGGCTCTGCTGTCTCTCGGACCAGGAGGCGTTGTCGGCGACCAGGATGGAGGGGCGAGCTGTCCCACGACGGTATCTGCTGTCGACGTCGCTGGACCCAGGATAGGGGCAACAAGTCTTGGCAAATGCAAGCCCACGCGGTGGACTCAAAATGGCGTCTGGAGTGGACCAGGAGGGTCCGGGGTGCTCCTCTGTTGGAGGGGAGCAAGGGCCAGTCTGGAGCAACCAGACCAGCGGTGTTGTCGTCGTGGTTCGTCGTCAGAAGGGCCACTAGCCAACGGGCAAGTGTCCTGGACAACGCGGTGAGCAGCAAAGAGCAGAAGGGCCCCACGCAGATCTCGTGGATGCTGGAGGGCTGGACTTCGGTGCTGGAGCTGCTCAGGGTTGGGGCTTCTAAAACCCCAAAGCACTCATTCAAGGATCCCTCGGTGGTCGTGCTGGGCAAGCGTCGTGCAGTCTTGAAGATGGCCGGTCCCTCGAGGTCTCGTCACACCCACGAATCTCAGCTGGGCTGATGATGCAGGTAGAGGTCAGAGGTGCCAGGGAAGCCGGTTCTCGTCGAGCTGGGCAGTCTGGATCCGGAGGAGAGACTTACAGCAAACCGCGATGCTTGGTTGGTGCCTGCTGCTGCAGGGTGACTACTCCTTAGTCACAAGGGAGAAATCTTAGGAAGAAGTCTTGAGTTCCTTTCGGGGAAAGTAGTTTCAGGATTCAAAGATGATCTAATTTGGAAGGGGGCCTGCTCCTACCTTTATCCTGAGAAAAGGGGCTGGCACGCGACTAAGTCCTGCCCTATGGGTGGGACTAGGAAGGGGGTGGTTACACCCCTCTCCTTTGTTCGGTCTCTCCCCAGATCAGGGGCTGGTGTGCCCCAGGAACTGGTTTGAGCCGGCATATGCACAGTGAGCACCGGGGTGCCACTTGCAGTCACCTTCCTCTATAGCCCTGCCTACCTGGGATACACAAAACCCTATCTGGGATGGTGCTGGCACCGCCCCTGACAGGAAACCCTTTGTCCAAGCACTCCTCGCTGGAAGGACTCCCAGCAGCAGCAGGTCAGACTTGTGTCTCGGTGGCAGCATCCATTTTGTGGAGCTGAGGCTATGTCCAACTTTAACCGGGGTTACAGGCTACCAACATGTCTTCTCCCTCTAGAGGGGTGGAATGCTACCCCCGTCGCCAGAACTGGCGAGGGGGTAGTATTCCAAAGCGTATGACACCTTACACGACATGTTTAGATAATGCCAGACCAAAGTTACCATAACCGCGAGGATTATAAGGCACTTAAAAGTATATGGTCTGACGCTATCATGGAAACGGCTAAGGGATAGATCCCGAAAGCCGCAGACAGGCTCAGCTCATGCCAGAGCACCATCTCACACGATTCCAAGCACTCTGCCTTCAGGATTGTTAAGGCCTGCCATAGGAGTTACTGATAGGAGATCTGTGTGCCCATTTTAGGTTTAGATATAGATATACTATATCTAAAGCAAAGGGTGATTACACCACCTTGCCCCAGCTGTCAAGCAGCCAGTTGTGTCTGTTTAGTTAGTCAGCCCAGGGGTGGCATAATACATGCTGCAGCCCCTGGGAGACCTCTGGGTGCACCTCTGCCCTGGGTACAGGGACTTGGAGAGGGCCCAGTGCCAATTCAGTACCTGGGTACAATTTGGAATAGAGAGAACAGCTAGGCTGTGGGTCTGATTAGCAGGCCCACAGCCAGGGAAAGTCGTAAACCAGTGAAGCAAAAAGCAAAAATCTGGGTGATCATAGGATTGCAGACCCTACTCTCCTACAATGGCGGCCGTAGTCCGGCTTGAATTCTACGGCACTTAGTGAGTCTAACAAATTCTCTGAGCTATCAGTAATATGTGGTGAAGACGAACAAGTTACTTACCTTTGGTAATGCTTTTTCTGGTGGATACAGTATCTGCCTGTGGATTCCTCACATTTTAAATTACCCTTGCGCCAGCATTCCACGCAAATTCTTTACTTAGCTCTACCACGTCAACGAGGACGTCACAATAGCACAGCTCCGCTCGCAACTCCGTATTACATCACCGGAGTCATAAGAAGACCTCGTTGGTGTGCTGACGTCAGTTCCACCAATTTATCTGTGCCCTCGAGGAAAACGGGTGGACCGACAACATAATGTACGAGTTACTTACCTTCGGTAACGATGTATCTGGTAGAGGCGATTCTAGCCGCAGATTCCTTAACATAGAATTATCCCCAGGCGTGAGACTGGATCCGGAAAACTTTTTGCCACAGCATCCCTGCGGGCCGGGGGGAAGGCACCACGTGACTCCGCCCTGACATCATCCGCAAGGATACATAAGTCCCACCCCAGCGCGCCTATGTCCGTTTTCTTCGGAGAACTTTTCCGCGCCACAATGTGGAGCCATCACAAACAAAACTGTGAGAATACTGGAACAGTGTGCGAAAAACCCAGCTAAACAGAAGGGAAAGAAACGAATGGTGAGGAACAGCACCATCCAGAATACTGCCAGGTACTAAGGCACCAAAAGACATAGAATTAAAGAACAGGGCACAGCTACTGGAAAGCATTCCTGCAAACAAATACAACAGCCTCCCCGGGGGCAGAAAGCATGTGAAAAATACACAGCAGACCAACAAGTCTACAGCCACCGCCCGGAACAGAAAAGGGCACCAAGGTCAGAATGGAGAGCAACGACCATTCAACCTCAGACAACACCAGCAGGGAGAAAGTCTCCTGAAAGAGCCAAGGGTCGAGACCCAGCCAAGGGACCTCAACCCCAAGTACTGCCAAAGAGTCAGAAGTGCACAAGCGAACCCCACACTGGAGACCAGGGTTCAGGGGCACAGAAGTACCCATGAATTAATCAACCAAGCACCAGAAAGGAAGGAATGGAGCAACAACAAGGCGAGCATCCCCCTAGGGAGGGAGTAAGAAAAGGCACTCGCAAAAGACAACCACCTGGAGGCAGGCGATTGCAGAAGACCAAGAAGGATCCTCGCAGAACGGGGAGGAAGGGCGGGTCGTGAAGGAATCTGCTGCTAGAAAGGTCTCAACCAGATACATCGTTACCGAAGGTAAGTAACTCGTACATCTGATAGAGACTACTAGCAGATTCCTTAATGTAGAAAATATACCCTAGCCATACCCAAGTGGAAGGAGGGTTTGCGAGAGGACCTCTCCAGCTCAGCCGAACCCAAAACTTCAACAGGGGACAAATCACAGGGACAGGGAAAATAGCCCAGTCCTCCCCAACAGGGGATGAGCCACAGGGACAGGG
Organism: Lissotriton helveticus; assembly: GCF_964261635.1. Lineage (NCBI taxonomy): Eukaryota > Metazoa > Chordata > Amphibia > Caudata > Salamandridae > Lissotriton > Lissotriton helveticus. The sequence goes on from NC_136063.1 coordinate 2,066,497,668, forward strand.
GAAAGAGCCCAGGCCCAAGAAGCAGGGGCGCCAGGTCCCACTCCAAGGCCCCTGCTGTAGACCAGAAGAGCAGGCGGGCGCAACTAGACGCCGACAAGCACCACAAAACTAAACATCCAGACCAAATCATCCACGCGGGCACAGCTGGGTGCCAACAAGCAACCAGCCGGAAGACAAGAGGAGAAACAAGTAGGACGAACCAAGCCGTCAACACAAGAAAATAACCCTTCTGGAACACCAGACAGAGGATCAGGCCGAACGGCAGACAAGGGGCAAAAACACCATAGCACAACGCCGCAGCTTCCCAAGAAAGCACACCAGCGGCATACAGCAACACCTGGAAGGGCGAGGAACCCGCAAGGAGAAGTCCACACCCTCCCAGTGTAAGACAGGGCTATACAATAGCTACAAATACCCCACGTAGGGTAGGACACGCCCCATGAAAGTATGGGAACCACTCTTAGGGAAGAAAAATCCCACAGAGAAGAAAATGGAAAACCTGCGGCAGAACTCAAAGGCGGCTTGATAAGCAGCCAAAAAGTATACTATTGCCAAAAAAAGGGGGGCTGAACCCTCAGCCAACTGGAGAGGTAGGCCAACCAAAGACCCTGAGGGCACAGCAACCCTCACCGAAAGTGTAACGGTCACCCCAACACCAGATTCCAGGAACAGTGGGATAACACCTCCCACCAAGACCCGGAGGATCAACAAACCAACCTACTGAGGAGGTGGAGCTCGGAGCCCTGCAAGAAGACGCTGAATGGCGGAGTCTGCATAAGTGTTAAACAGAAGGACTCCGTCAAAGGGTAGGTCAACCAGACGTTCCCTGATATTTTCAGGAAACAGCATCACGTAGCCAAGCATGGTGACAGAGAGCCACAGAAGTGGCCATAGAACGGGCGAGAGCATCGGCAACATCCAAAGCCGCACGAAGAATAAGTGCGACCAACTACCTACCATCCAACACATGGCCCCGTAGATCAGCACGGGTACCCTCATGAGAGACATGCAAAAGAAGGGACTCCACAGAGTCCCACAGACTGGAAGTAGCCCTGGTCAACAAATACAAACTGTTAAGCGCCCGCAAGGCAGCGCTAGAAGAAGCGAAGACATTACGCCCCCATGAATCCAACCACCGGGCCTCCCAAGACTGAGGAAACAACACCATAGGCAAACACGGAAAGGCATTCCGCTGAAGAGAGCCTTGAGTAGAAGGGTGGAAAGAAAGAGACAGGGTCATGCGGAGCAGGGCGGTGATGATGCAGAAGCGCCTGAGGCACTGGATCACCCATTTCAGGGCACCCTCAATCCCCCGCAAGAGAATTGTGGAGTGACGCTTCAAAAGGAAGTAACAACTCCTGTCCACCAGAGCCCTGGTGGAGAACTTCCAAAAGTTTATCCGTAGGAAACGGAGTGACAGGTTGTAAGTAAGTGGCTCTGTATATACTGGACCAAAGTAAGGTACAGTGTGCATAGAGTCCACAGTCCCCAAAGGTATGGCAGAGGCTAAAGTTAGATATAACCTTACTCTCCAAAGTGATAGCTTGGTCGAGCAGTAAGGCAGTATCAGAGGACAGTGTAAAGCATTTGTTGCACAAGTTACTTACCTTCGGTAACGATATATCTGTAAGAAACAGTAATTAGTGTTAGATTGCTTCCCTTAGAATATCCCCAGGCATCAGACTGGATCCGGAAAGTTTTGCGTAGCCGTACCTCGGCGCGTCGGTAGGCGTCGTCTGCGGCTCCGCGGCCGTCGGCATCGCCGGAATGACGTCGTCGGAGTACTTGGACGCCGCCCTCGCGCACTGACGTCAGTTCTTGTACATAGCTTTCCGCTCCAGAAACGCAGAGCCATGCCAGAGACAGACACTGGTGCCATGAAACTAGGGCCCTAAAAGGGATGTTCTTAATCCTAGGTATCGGTTCACAGAACGGGGAGGATGGGTGGGGCGGTAAGGAATCTAACACTAACTACTGTTTCTTACAGATATATCATTACCGAAGGTAAGTAACTTGTGCATCTGAAAGAAACACGTAGTGATAGATTCCTTACCTTAGAATAGATACCCCAGCAATACCAACCCCGGTGGTGGGTCTGCGAACCAAGATCACACCAGAAAGTCCTGGAGAACGGAACGGATGAAAAAGGCATCTCTCTGGACTTGGCTGTACAGTCAGTAGTGTTTAGCAAACGTTTGCAGTGAGGCCCACGTAGCTGCCCGACAGATGTCCTGCAAGGGGACTCCCCGACCCAGGGCAGTAGTAGCCGCCGTGGCCCGAGTGGAATGGGCGCGCAGCCCAACAGGAGGCTCCTTTTTTGCCAAGGAATAACAGACCTTGATGCACAATACGACCCACCTAGAGATGGTCCGTTTGCGCACCGCCCGCCCCTTCTTAGCGTCCACATAACCAACAAAGAGCTGGTCGTCCACCCGGAACTGACGTGTGTGGTTCAGATAGAATGAGCGCGCACATTTTGGGACCAGACGGTGGAGCCTCTATTACTCCTTGGAAGGATGCGGAGGCGGAAAGGAGGCGGAAAGAAGGTGAGCAAGGTGATGGACTGCTCTATGTGAAAGGCCATAACCACCTTGGGCAGGAAAGAAGGGCGAGTTCTCAAGACAAATTTGTCCGGATGGACAGAGAGGAAAGGAGGCTTAGAAGATAGAGCCTGGAGCTCACTCACTCTCCTGGCAGAGGTGATGGCAACCAGGAATGCAGTCTTAAGAGTCAGAAGACGAAGAGGGCAATTTTGAAGTGGCTCGAAAGGAGCACACATCAAATAGGTCAGAACAAGGTTCAAGTCCCACTGATGCATCAAGAAAGGAACAGGAGGAAACATGTGCGTGATGCCTTTAAGAAATCTATTTACAACCGGGGACTTCAAAAGAGAAGGCTGATCAGGAAGCCTCAAGAAGGTGGAAATGGCAGAGAGGTAGCCTTTGAGAGGTAGCCCAGAGCAGAGCCCTGCTGGGCCAGAGAAAGAAGAAAGAGGAGAACCTCTGAAAGAGGGGCAGAGAGAGGATCCACAACCTTTGCTGTGCACCATGCCACAAATTTGTTCCACCTGCAGGACTATACCGATTTTGTGGAGGGACGCCTGGCTGCCAGAATCACATCACAGACCTCAGGAGGCAAGTCAAATAGCCTCAACTGTCGCCGCTCAATCTCCACGCATGTAGGTGGAGACTGGACAGGTTCGGGTGGAGGACCGTCCCCTGCTGCTGCGACAGAAGGTCCTCCTGAAGAGGCAGATGAATCGGGGGATCGACTGACATGCTTAGAAGTTCGGGATACCAGTATCTTCGTGCCCAGTTCGGAGCCACAAGGATGACTTGGGCCTGGACGCGCTTGATCTTCTTCAGCACTCTGCGTAGAAGTGGTATAGCCGGAAAGGCGTACGACAGACCGCAGCTCCACTCGCGACGAAAAGCGTCTGCGAGCGAGTGCCGCCTTGGAAATTCCAACACGCAGAACTGATAAATTTGCGCGTTCTCTTCAGTGGCTAATAGATCTAACCAAGGCTCTCCCCACTGCTGAAAGAGGCCTTGCGCCACGTCCGAGTGAAGACGCCATTCGTGATCCATCAAGCACCGGCGGCTGAGTTCGTCCACCCTGGCGTTCAGGGAACCTGCCAGGTATTGAACCACCAGGGTGACGCCCTGGTGTTCCAGCCATTGCCAGAGGTGCAGAGCCTCCCGACAAAGGCTCCACAACCCCACACCCCCCTGTTTGTTGCAGTACCACATGGCGGTGGTGTTGTCCGTTAACACCTGCACTACACTTCCCTGGACAGAGGGAAGGAATGCTTTCAGTGCAAGCCGGATCGCCCGCAGTTCCAGAAGGTTGATGTGGAGCTGGGACTCCGCCGGAGACCAGAGGCCTCTGATCTCTGCCTATCCCATGTGGCCCCCCAGGAGGGACGCATCTGTCACTACTACGTGCTCCGGTAGGGAGAGGGATCTACCGCTGACCCAATCGCGGTCCGTGAGCCACCACTGCCACTGTCTTGCAGTGCCCTCCGAGATCCGGACGTGGTCGGACAGGTTGCTCTGATGCTGGGCCCACTGAAACTTCAGGTCCCACTGCAGAGCCCGCATCTGCCACATGGCGTGATGCACCAGAAGGAGGATATCAGCCCAGAAGCCGCAGCGTCAACCTGACCGAGACTCGGGATAACGGCTGAAAGATCGGAATCAGAGCCTGAATATCCGGTACCCGCTGTTCGGGAGGATAAAACCGAAACTGCGCCGAGTCCAGAACCGCTCCAAAGAAGAGGAGCTTCTGAGAGGGGCAGAGGTTTGACTTCGGCACATTGATGGAGAACCCCAGCAGGTGCAGGTCGTCGGCCGTAGTCTGGAGGTGGCTGACGACTGTCCGGGGCGAGCCCGCCTTCAACAACCTGTCGTCGAGATAGGGGAAGACTGAGACCCCCAATCTGCGCAGATGAGCTGCGACCACCGCCATCCCTTTCGTGAACACCCGAGGGGCACTTGTAAGGCCGAAGGGGAGCACAGAAAACTGAAAGTGCCCGTGGCCTACCGTGATCCGCAGGTAGCGCCAGTGGGCGGCAGGGCGGGGATGTGGAAATATGCGTCCTGCAAGTCCAACGCTACCATCCAGTCTCCTGGGTCCAGGGCAGCTAGGACCTGAGCCATAGTCAGCATATTTAACTTCTCCTTCCGGAGGAAGCCCTTGACGCTCTGTAGGTCCAAGATAGGGCGCAGGCCTCCTTTGCCCTTTTTGGGAACCAGAAAGTAGTGGGAATAGCAACCACGTCCTACTTCTGGCCCAGGAACGCGCTTGATGGCCCCCTTGACCAAGAGGGCCGTATCTTCGTCCTGCAGAAGTTGCAAGTGATCTCCCGACATGCGATGGCATGCCTGGATAGGTCGCCTAGAAGGGGAGGGAGTAACCCCTTCGGACGATTTGCAGCACCCACCTGCCCGATGTGATGGTACGCCAGTGAAGGAGGTGATGGGGAACCCTGCCCCCCAAGGTCTTGGCCATAGCCCTGGAGTCCATGAAACGCTCCAGCGCACTGTCCGCTTTGTCGCCAAAAAGGCGACGGCCATCAAAGGGCATGTCCATGAGTGTGGCTTGGACATCCCCTGAAAAGTTGGCGGACCTCAGCCAGGTGTGGCGGCGAACCGCCACTGTCGTTGCAAACGCCCTACCCAGCGAGTCCGTGGTATCGAGTCCACACCGTATGGAGTAGCGTGCTGCGTTCCGCCCTTCCGCTAGGGCTTGGGTAAGTTTTGCCCGGGCCTCCTCCGGGCACTGCAGCAGCACCTCCGCAATCGTATCCCACAGCGAGTGGGTGTAACGGCCCAAAAGGTAGGCGGTGTTGACAGACCGCAGCCCCAAACTCAGGGAGGAGATCCGGGGGAGCGGTCGGGAATGCGGTCTGGGATGTAGAGGCCTGGACCACCAGGCTCTCGGGGGTGGGGTGAACGGACAGGAAGCTGGGGTCGCCTGGAGCCGGGCGGTGGCGTCGTACCACGTTCCGAGCTACAGGAAAGCCTGTAGAGGGCTTGGACCAGGTGCCCACCAGAACGTTGGTGAGGGCTTCGTTAAACGGCAGGAGAAGCTTGGAGGAGCTTGCCTGCGGTTTGAGCACCTCAGTGAGGAGGTTAGTCCCCACGGCCGCGACAGGGAGCTCAAGAGCCAAGGCCTTAGCCGCCCTAGTCAACAGCACGCTACAAGCAGACCCCTCCTCCGTAGCCACGGTAGGAGGGGATACAAATCCAGTGTTGGGCTAAGTGTCCAGACCACTGGCCTCCCCCAGCTCGTATGCCCAGTCCTGGCTCAACTGGCACTGAAGTGCCAGAGGGTCCTCAGACCCCTCCCAGTACCCCTCGTCATCCATCTCCTGATAATCAGAGAAAAAGGATGGAGCCGGGTCATAGGTAAATTGCTCACCTACCGGCGTCGAAGACGGCGCCGATCCGACGCCGGACCCGGGTGAGGACCGGGGACTACGTCGACCGGGGACGGCGTCGTGGACGACACCAATGGTGACGGCGCCAGCAGAGGGGTTTGTTAGGTCGACCAGCCACGCCACGGATCCAGGCCTGGATCCTGCGGAGCCCTGCGGCGTCAGGACTGAAGTCGCCGATGGCGCCGGGGCCGAAGCACCAAAAGGCGCCGGGGCCGCCGGCCCGCTAGAGCTCCCAGACGGGCCCACGGGGCCCGAAGACGCCCGGAGAGAAGTGAGTCCGCATGGCCATGAGGAAGTCACGAATCTCCTCCGGCGACGCGTGCAGCCCAGGGACCGTCGGGTGTTGAGCTGGACGCGGCGCTTGCGGCTCTGGCGGAGCCGCGTGGGCGGTGTCGCCCGAACCCCCGACCGCATCACGCGAGCGTTGGGGGAAGTTGGAAGAGCGGTGTCGCCTCTTCGACTTCTTTTTCGAGTGCCTCGACTTACATGAGGACTTGGAGCCGGACGAGTGGTGGTGTCTCGTCGAGCGGCGATGACTACGTTCCCTTGACCTCCTCCTGGACCGGGACCTCAAGCGGCGCGGGCCGACTGCCGGAGCTCGAGTCGCTTACGGGACTGCTCCCGCCTAGCCTTTGAGGTCAAGGCCCGGCAGGGGGTCACGACTTGTCATCGTGGTCGGCCCCGAGACAGTAAAGGCACCGACGGTGGTGGTTGGTCACCGACATCAAGCGGTGACAGTCCTCACACGGTTTAAACCCAGGCACCCTTGTCGGCACCGCGAGTCGTATGGTCGAATCGAGAATCGATCAAAAGGATCAAAAAAGTTAGCAAAAAATTGACTAGGAGTACTGCTCTACCTGGATCTGCGTTGCTGGCGCGGAAAAAAGAACTGACGTCAGCGCGCGAGGGGCGGCGTCTAAGTACTCCGACGACGTCATCCCGGCGATCACGACGCCGACGACGGATGCGGAGCCGCAGACGACGCCTACCGACGTGCAGGGGTACTGCTGCGCAAAGCTTTCCGGATCCAGTCGGACGCCTGGGGATATGCTAAGGTAAGGAATCTAACACTAACCTGTTTCTTTCAGATGTACATACTCAGTCATCAAATGGTCACACACTCAAGAACTGAAGCACAAGTTACTTACCTTCGGTAACAATATATCTGTAAGAAACATTAGATAGTGTTCGATTCCTTACCTTAAAATATCCGCAGGCGTCAGACTGGATCCGGAAAGTTTTCGTCAGCAGTACCCCTGCGCGTCGGTAGGCGTCGTCTGCAGCTCCACGTTCGTCATCAGCGTTGTGATGACGTCAGAGTACTTAGACGCCATCCTTGCGCACTAACTCAGTTCTGTACATAGCTTTCTGTGCCAGGAACGCAGAGCCATGCAAGAAACCGACACTGGTGCCATGAAACTAGGGCCCTCAAAGGGAGATACGTTAACCCTAGATATAGGTTCCCAGAACGGGGAGGACTAACTAATTATTATTTTTTTTTTTGTTGTAGAGTTTTATATAGCGCGAACTAGACCCGAACCGAATCAGGTATCAGAGCGCTTTACATAGCACAAGTTACGTTTTTACATGAGGACACACACTTTCATTTTTAGGCACGGGGAGATTAAGTGATTTGCCCAGAATCACAGGAGGTTTTGGCGTTGTTACCGAAACTCGAACCCAGATCCCCAGGTCTGAGGTCGAGCACCTTGGCCGTTAGGCCAACTCCTCCCCCCAATTTTTCTTACAGATATATTGTTACCGAAGGTAATTAACTTAGTGTTAGATTTCTTACCTTAGAATAGATACCCCAGCAATTCCAACCCCAGTGGTGGGTCTGTGAACCAAGATCACACGAGGAAGGCCTGGAGAACGGAACGGCCGCAGCAGGGAGCTCAAGAGCCAAGGCCTTGGCTGCCCTGCACAACAACATACCATATCTAGCACCCTCCTCCGTAGCCACAGAGGGTGGAGCGATGAATCCAGTGTCAGGCGAAGTGTCAAGACCACTGGCCTCCCCCAGCTCATCTGCCAGTCCTGTCTTTACTGGCAATGTTGTGCCAGAGGGTCCTCAGACCCCTCTCAGTCCTCCCCTTTATCTGTGTCCTGATAAACAGGCAGAAATAACGGAGCCGGGTCATAGGTGAATTGCTCACCCACCGACGCCGGAGACGGCGCCGCTCTGATTCCGGACCTGGACCGGGGCTGAAACCGGGGCATCTTCATCCGAAGATGGCACCGGGAGTGACACCATCGGGGTCGGCGCCAACGGAGGAATCATGAGGTCAACTGGCGCCGACCGGGATCAAGGCCTGAATCCCCCAGGACCCGGCGGTGTCGGGACCGAAGTCGACGACGGCACCGGGGCCGAAGCCTTTGGCTCACTAGGACCCCTATTTGGGTCTGCGGGGCCCGAAGGCGCACCGGCAGGCCTAGACGGAGCGAAGTGAGTTCTCATGGCCACGAGGAGATCACAAACCTCCTCCTGCGTTGCATGCACTCCAGGGACGGGAGGGTATGGGACCGGATGCAACGCCTGCAGCTCCGGCGGAGCCGCGCAGGTGGTGCCACCCGAACCCTCGGCCGAGTCACGAGACCAGCAAGGAGAGTCAGAAGAGCAACGCCGCTTCTTTGACTTCTTCTTGGAGTGCCTCGACTTACCTTAGTGCGAGGACTTGTGTAGGAAGGTGGATACCTGACTATGGTTACCCCAGATTTTTTGCCTAGTGTTTAGCTGGTTTTCGACTTAGTTGGCCTGGGATCCTGCTAATCAGGGCCCAAGGCTATCTGCTCTCACTGTAAAATGGACTCCATGTACTCTAGGTACATCTCCAATTGGATATTGGGTCACATTATGAGCCCCTGTATAATGTACTATAGGTACCCAGGGCATAGGTGCATCCAAGGCCTACCAGGGGCTGCAGCATATATTATGCCACTGCTGGCTGGCCACCTAAATTGACACAACTGGCTGATCACTAAGCTGGGGCAAGGTCATGTAATCACCCCTTGCTTAGGTATAGTATCCCTATACCTACCTTATATATAGACACATAATAACCTATAAGTTACTCCTATGGCAGGCCTTAACAATCCTGGAGGCAGAGTGCTTGGTTATGTGTGAGATGGTGCTCTAGCATGAGCTGAGCCTGTCTGCAGCTTTCGGAACCATGTCCTTATAGCTGTTCTATGATATTGCCATACCATATACTCTTAACTGCATTATAATCCTCGCGGTTGAATGCTAACTTTGGTTTGGCTTTATCTTAACATGTCGTGTAAGGTGTCATACGCTTTGGAATACTAACTCCTCGCCAATTCTGGCGACGGGAGTAGCATTCCACCCTTCTAGAGGGAGAAGACATGTTGAAACTACTATCCCGGTTAAAGTTAACCAGTGCCCCAGCGTCACAAAATGGATGCTGCTGCCACAGACACAAGTCTGACCTCCTGCTGCTGGGAGTCCTTCCAGTCACAGAGGTTTGGACAATAGGCATCCTGGCTGGAGAGGTGCGAGCACCACCCCAGACAGGACTTTGTGTATTAGGACAGGGAGGGCTGAATAGAATGAGACACTGCCTGGGGCACACTAGGTGCTCCATGCATAGTCCAGTTCAAACCAGTGCTGGGGAACTCCAGCCCCAACTCTGGCGTGAAACTGGACAAAGGAAAGGGGGTGTAACCACCCCCCTTCCTGGTCCCACCCATAGGAGGGACCTAGTGAGTAAACCAGCCCCCTTTAGTTGTATAAAGGTAGGAGCTGACCCAGGAGACTTTAGATTTGATCCTGAACTGAAACTTGAAACGAAACTCTGGACCCTTTGACATTCAACCGACTTGAAGACTGAAGAATCTCCCTTGTGGCCAAGGAGTGACCGCCCTGGGAAACCAGGCACCATCCAGCAACTCGACGGCTTGCTTTGTCCCCGTTCCCGCCGGAACCCGAGCACAGAGCCTGGCAAGACCTCGACCCCCGGACCTCTCTGACCCCACTGCACGACTCCAGCACAGCTGAGCCCCGTGGAAGGCGTCAGAATCCGTGGAACCAGGCAACTTGGAAAGTCTTCAACTTGCAAACTGCGCAGCTTCTGAGACATCCTTGAAGCTGTGCACTGGGGACTGACACACCCCGACACCGAGCTCCACCTGCACCGAAGACCAGCCCTCCACACTCCACGAAATCTGCGTGGGGCCCTTCTGCTTGTGTTCTGCGCGACGCGTTGTCCCGGTTGCTGGCCAGTTGGTTAGTAGCCCTGTGACGACGATTCCTTTGAAAATCCATTGCTGGTCTGGTTGCTCCAGACTGGCACTTGCTTCCCTGAAAAGGTGAAGTAACTCAGACCCTCCTGGTTTGCACCAGAAGCTCCTTGTGTATCCTGCGTGGGTTGCCTTTGCTTAGGCTTGTTGGCTCCAATCTTGAAGTCGACCCCTCCATCTGCGAGAACCTTCGTGGGACAGCTCCTCTCAAGCACCTGGTCGTCCTCGACGCCTCCTGGTCCGCGTGGCTGCAACGACAAGCTTCACATCCGCACCCGATTGCTCCTCGACGACGTCTGGTTCCTCCCTGGTTCCACCCGGTCACTGGCTAGTGACCTAGACTCTGTCCCCTCTGCTTTCAGGTCCTCTTCACCCTAGATCCACCCTTGGATCCACCCGGACACCTTCCTCCTGGTCGCCTGCAGCATCTTCTTCCAAGACTCCATAGGAATCAACGAGAAAACCCAACACACTTTGACACCTATGCACCCCCAGCCCGTGGGTGAGGTAACGCGAGTACTTCGGTGCTCCTGTAGGAATTGACTATCCTAGTGTCTACTTGTGTTAGTTGTACATTCCTAGTTAGACCGAAAGTGTCCTAAATCTTCGATTACTTACCTTTAAAGTTCCCATTGACTTTCTATTGACTCTCGCGTGAGTGTACTGACACTGCACGCGCCGCCTGTGGGCCTCCTACTCCTAACCTGAGGGTCAGATAGTGTAGCCCCAGCGATTCCCTAGGCCTTCTCCTTTCCCAAGTCGTGGTTCTTATACCACTTACTTAGTATATGGTTTTACGCGCCCCTAGTGCCTAACTGTAAATTGTGCTTTTTAAAGTATCTCTAAGTGTAACTTGTTATGTGCTTTTGCCTCTGACCTCATAAAGAGTTCAGAGGAGTGTGTTAGTGAATAAATACATATATATTTTATATATATCCTGTGTGGTGTCCTTTCATTTGGTATTCAAAGGGGTTATATATGGTAAAACAGCTGGCTTTACACGCCCTCAAGAGTCTTTTAGCCTAAGACTGTTCTGTCCACGCTACCACTAGGATAGCTGGTCTATAAGGTTGACTTACAACCATCACCATAAGGGTTGTTTGGACTGGTGCAAGGTGCTCACTAGAATAGTGATCATCATATACCAGGCCAACTTCTCACAACTTGGAGCCCGACGAACGGTGATGGCTCCTGCTCCGTGACCGGCCCCTCGACTGGGACCTCGATCGACGCGGAGCCGCCTGCCGGACCTCGAGGAGCTTACGGGACCGCTCGCACCTAGCCTTCGACGTCAAGGCCTGCCAGTCGGGGCACGACTTGTCGTCATGGTCGGCCCCTGGAAGTAGAGACACCGGCGATGGGGGTCGGTAACCAACATCAGTCGGTGACAGGCGTCACACGGCTTGAAACCCGGGCATCCCTACCGGCACCAGGAGTCGAAGTCTAATCGAAAAGAGATAGTCAAAAAGTGACTAAGGGTACTAGCTCTTCCCGGATCTGCGCTTGCTGGCGTGGAAAAAAGAAGAACTGACGTCAGCGCGTGAGGGCGGCGTCTAAGTACTCAGACGACGTCATCCCGGCGATCACAACGCCGATGACGGCCGCGGAGCCGCAGACAACGCCTAGCAACGCGCAGGGGTACTGCTGACGAAAACTTTCCGGATCCAGTCTGATGCCTGGGGATATTCTAAGGTAAGGAATCTAACACTAACATGTTTCTTTCAGATCTCTAGGCCAATGGTTTTGTATATAAAAATATATAGTTACTTTATTTTAGAACCACAGGAGGTATCAAATACTTACTCAGAATGAGATGTTGCAATTGAATACAAAAAATTTAAGAATCAAATTTACCCATACAATAAGTCAAACAGAAATATCTTTCTTGAACGTGAAGATAGCAAAAAGGAACACCAACATACATACTGAAACATGTGTCAAACTGACAGATAGAAACAATACGCTACTATATCAAAGCTTCAACTCTCCAGGCGGAAGCCGGGACTTATCTGTGAGCGCATGTTTGTATTGTAAATATTTCCTCTGTATTTTAAATTTATTTGCACTAGCGATTTCACTCTGCACCACTAGTTGATTTTAAAAAACTTGGGGCTATTGAGGCAATCGCACTCTTTGCGCTAACTTACCCACGAAAACACGTAGTTGCTGACCCCCATCGCAGCCGATTAGGTGCTGCTCGGGGTGTATTCACTCAGGCACCATCTTAGGTGAGGCGAGGAGCAGGCGAGCGGTCTAGTGCTCAGCCCCTTCCGCCCTCACAACCATAAAATGGTCCCCTTACCCAGGAAGCGCAGCGGACGTGCGCAGCGGGCGCGCCGAAGGCTCGCCAAAGGCGAGCCCTTCTGCGCCCGTCCAAGCCCAACCGGGTCCCGGGGCGAGGCATGCTGCCCGGTTATGCCCTTATTCCCGCTCTGACCTTCTATCCTATAACGATGGCCATGGTCACATATCAAGACATACTTACAACGAACTTGGGGGTCCTGGCGGGTTGCCCATGCTCTGGAGAAATGCCTTTTACATCTGGCTCGGACCACCTCAGTCGGGCGAAGCCCACTCCCCAACCTAGCTCCCTGACCCTCTTCTACTTAAATACCCGCTCTCTTGTTAAACACCAGCAGGACATTTTTCTATTTCTAACTACGGAGCACCCTGATGTGCTTCTACTAACGGAGACCTGGCTGACTTTAGACTCTGCGCCCGATATAATAGCTGTTCTTCCCCCAAATTACTACATCATCCACGCAGATAGGGCTGCTGGCAGGTCTGGTGGGGGGGTGGCAGCAATTATCCACTCCTCCCTAAAAACTACTACTCTTACCTGTATGAAACTGCCAGACACTGATAACCTAGTCCTGAAGTTTGAAACCCCTAACACTACCATGTTGTGTGTCCTCCTGTATAGGCCTCCTCATTCTATGCCATCCTTCCCCTTCATGCTCAGCGAGCACATCGCAAACCTAGCCATGGAACACTCCAAGATCCTCTTGGCTGGAGATTTTAATTACTGGTTCAATGACCCTGCAGAAGGCCCTCAATCTTGTGAGCTCATTGAGCTCTTCACAAACCTGAATCTTTCCCAACAAGTCCTTTCGCCTACCCACTGTAAAGGTCATATTTTGGACCATATCTGGACCAACTTCCCGCTAACCTCAAACCCAGTCACTATTCCTTGCCTTTGGTCAGACAATTTCCTCCTTAAGTTTAAACTTATCTGGTCTACCGCGAAGTTACCCACTGCTCTGACCTGCTGCAGAGCAAGGAAATGGAAAACGCTTGATAAACCAGATTTTATAAAAACACTAAACAACACGGTCCCACTCCCTCACTCTGATATTAATTCTGCTGAATCTAACTTGGCCGGCTGGCTTGAAAACGCAAGCGATATCCATGCACCCTATAAAGATATTAAACTGGCCCGGCGAGCTGACGCTCAACGTTGGTTCTCCCAAGATTTAAAAAATAAGAAACTATCCCTGCGTCAAATTGAGCGAAAGTGGCGCCACCGCTATTCGCCCGATTTAAAATCTGAGTACACCAAGGCTAGGAAGGTGTACATGAAGGCCATTCTTGCCACTAAATCTGCTTATTTCTCATCACGAATTCTTAATTCAGCAGATAGACCCAAGGAGGTCTTCTCAATCTTAAATGAGCTGACTGATCTAGACAGTGTCCGCCCTAGGGTGAGTCCAACCCAGACCTTCTGTGATGCCCTCAATACTTATTTTATTGACAAAATCGTGGACATCAAGATGAGCATTCCCAGCTCCCCTGGCAATGCCCCCTCTGCTCCCGATACCACCACCAAGGTCACATTAAATAGCTTTCCTACTATGACCTCAGAGCAATTCTTAGAGTTACTAGCAAGAGTCAAGTCAGGGGCACCTTCCGACAAATGTCCACCTTACATCCTTAAAGAATGTCTGTCTACCGTCCCGACCCCGGCCTTTACTCTGTTGAATGACTCTTTAACAGCTGGTCTAGTACCGCTCGCCTTTAAGGAAGCAACAGTCATCCCACGTTTGAAGAAACCTGGGGCAGACATCTCCTGCATGGCAAATTATCGGCCAATTTCTTTGCTTCCTTTTTTGGCAAAAGTTCTGGAAGCCCATGTGGCGAAATATCTGTCCAACTTTTTGGAGGGCTCAAATGGCCTTGATTCCCACCAGGCAGGTTTCCGCCCCGCCCATTCAACTGAGGCAGTGGTAGTCGCGGTTCTAGACTCTCTCCGTGACTGCGCTGATAGACACTCTCCCCAGGCCCTGGTGCTTTTGGATTTGTCGGCCGCGTTTGACACGGTCGACCATGATATTTTGATCGACCGTGTCAATCAGGCTGGCATCAGGGGCCTTGCTGCTGACTGGCTGCGGTCCTTTCTGGAGAATCGTTCCCAGTCAGTCCACCTTGGCACCCTGGTCGGCCCTAAACGGCCCATCACTTGTGGAGTCCCTCAGGGCTCATCACTGTCACCCCACCTGTTCAACATATACATTCTCCCTCTAATCAAGGCTTTAAGAGAAATGCAGGTATCTGTGTTTGATTACGCGGACGACCTGCAATTGCTCTTTACTGTTGACAATTCTACCCTCTCCATCTCTCATTTCCAGACCACCATGAGGTTCATCCAAACTTGGATGAACCAAAACCACCTAAAATTAAACCCTGGAAAAACCGAGTTGGTGCTTACAGCTGACAGTGCAAAAAAATTGGGGCTCCCACTACTGGCCATCAGACATGGGCCAAGCTCCTACTCCTACTTCCTCTGCAAATACACTTGGAGTGACCCTGAACAATGACCTCTCTTTAAAATCTCAAGTGGGTCAAGTGGTCTCCAAGTGTTTCTTCCAGTTGAGAAAAATTCAAAAGGTACGACGCTTCTTTACTCCAGAGGCCATTATCCAGGTGTTGATTACCACGGTACTGTCCCACCTGGACTATGCAAATTCCATTTATCTTGGCCTACCTTTAGATCTATTGAAGCGCCTCCAGATGGTCCAAAACTATGCGGCCAGACTCATCACTGCCCAACCCAGATGGCACCCTGCATCTCCTCTGCTTAGGGACCTGCACTGGCTTCCTATGGCCCAACGCTGCTCCTTCAAAACTGGCTGCATGATTTTTAAATCTCTCCATTGCAAAAGTCTGGGATTCCTTGACAATCTCATCATTAGGCACACGCCCTCTCGTAATCTGCGCTCTGCCCACCAATTCCTCCTCCAGACACCCGCTTTCAATCGCAAACGTTCCGGTGGCTGCAGATTTGCTGTTCTTGCACCTCGCCAATGGTACACCTTTCCCCTTGAGATCAGGGCCTGCTCGGACCTCATGTCATTCAGGAAAGCTTTAAAAACATGGCTCTTTAGACAAGCTTTTCACTAATTCCCCATTTATTCATGTCCCCAGGTGTCGCTCTCTGTTTTTCTTAGCGCCAGGAAACCAATTGGTGGCAGTGCGCTCAATAAATATTTTTTAACATAACATAACTCTCCACAATTGATAAACAACCTTCCTTTTTCTCACATGTTGGCGATCAAAAGAATTTCGTCTACCACAGAAGCATGTCAAAAAGATCATGTTCGAGTAAGAGAAAGATTCCTCAACAGAGGGTTCCCTCCAGACTGTATAGACAAAGCGGAATTACGAGTAGCAGCCATAGATCATAAAGATCTACTAAGCAGCAAATCCAAACAGGCTACTAATTTGTATCTAAGTATTCAACCAGATCCTTGAATATCAAAAAGATAATCTTAAAAAGATGGGAACTACTTCAAAAGGATGTGGATTTCAATAACATTTTCAAAGAAAGACCAATTTTTGCTTTTATGAGAAGTTCCAATCTTAAGTAGCCATTAACTTCACCCAAGATTGTTGAAAATGTTGTACATAAAGGCATGAGAAAGGGCAACAATTGCACCCATTGCAATAATGTAATGCAGCAAAATTGGATGTCTCATCCCAGAATAGGAGAAAAAAGGAATATGCTACTTACCAGTATGCATCTGTTCTTGGCATGTAGGGCTGCTGACATTCATATCTGTGCATAGATCGCCGCCTAGTGTTGGGTCCGGATGATTGGACGTTGTTGTCCTGGAAGAGTCTTCGAAGTATCACGACACAGGTGGCTCCTCCCTCGGACTACAGTCTGCATGGGCATGCTCTCCATCCTCAGATTGTTTTTCGCGATTGTGGCAGAGATAGAGTATGGTACAGTAAAGGATGTCCATGCAAGAAAGTAAGAAATTAATAATGAATGCTACAGCTGCGACAGGCACCGGGGAGGAGGGTGGTCGATATGAATGTCAGCAGCCCTACATGCCAAGAACAGATGCATACTGGTAAGTAGCATATTCCGTTCGAGGCATGTGGGCTGCTGAATTCATTTCTGTGCATAGAATGTATAGCAGTCTCTCCATTAGCGGTGGCTACCTGTGCCAGGTGCAGCAGTCTGAAAAAGAGTTTTTAGAACAGCCTGTCCTACAGCTGCTTGCTGTTTGGAATGTACATCTACACAATAGTGTTTTGTGAATGTATGTATGGTAGACCATGTGGCTGCTCTACATATTTCCTCTAGAGGAATATTTCCTAGGAAAGCCATGGATGCCCCACGTTTGCGTGTAGAATGCGCTCTTGGGGGAACTGTTAAAGTGCGTTTGGCTTTTAGAGAACATATTTGGATGCACTTAACTATCCATTTGGCCAATCCAGATTTTGAAATGGGGTTGCCTTTGTGTTGTGGTGAGAAGGCAACAAACAACTGTTTAGTTTTTCGAAAATCCTTAGTTCTATCAATGTAGTATAGAAGTGCTCTTTTGACATCTAGTGTGTGTAGAGCCCTTTCAGGTACTGACTGTGGATTTGAAAAGAACACTGGCAGTTCTATTGTTTGATTGATATGAAAATGGGATACCACCTTGGGCATGAACTTAGGGTTGGTTCTAAGAACTACCCTATTTGCTTGTATTTGGATGAATGGTTCCTGAATAGTTAGGGCTTGTAGCTCACTAACTCTTCTAAGTGAAGTGATTGCCACTAGGAATGCCACTTTCCATGTTAAAAATTGTAATTTGCAGGAATGCGATGGTTCAAATGGTGGTCCCATCAGTCTGGTTAAAACGATGTTCAGGTTCCAGACAGGTGAAGGTGGGTGTTTTGGGGGGATTATTCTCTTGAGTCCCTCCATGAATGCCTTAATCGCAGGTCCTCTGAATAGCGAAAGATGCTGCCTGTTTTGAAGATAAGCTGCAATAGCAGCTAAGTGTATTCTTATAGATGAATAAGCTAGATTGCAACGATGTAGGTGCAAAAGATAGCAAATGATATTTTGCGTTGAAGCATCTAGTGGGTGTACGTCATTGTTATTGCAGTAAATGACAAAACGCTTCCACTTTGCGGCATAACAAGCTCTGGTTGTAGGTTTTCTTGCCTCCTTGATAATGTTCATACAGTCAGGAGGTAAGTTTAGGTACCCAAACTCTAAGACTTCAGGAGCCAGATTGCAAGGTTCAGCTGTTGCGGATCTGGGTGCTGTATGTCTCCATGGCTCTGAGTGAGTAGAGTGGGTGCTAGCCGCAGCCTTTGATGAGGTACCACGGAAAGTTCTAGGAACGTTGTGTACCATGGTTGCCTCGACCATGTTGGAGCAACCAGGATTAGTGTCAGTGAATGCTGGCGTAGTTTGCGTGCCACTAGCGGTATTAACGGTGCTGGGGGAAAAGCGTACGCAAATCTGCCTGACCAGTTCATCCATATCGCATTGCCCTGCGACTGCGGATGTGGAAACCTGGCGGCAAAGTACCGGCATTTTGCGTTTTCCTTTGTGGTGAACAGGTCTATCTCTGGTTGTCCCCACTGTTGGAAGTATGGTTGGAGCACCGTGGGATGAATCTCCCACTCGTGCAGCTGTAGGCTGTGTCTGCTGAGCAGATCCGCTACTTGGTTGTCTTTGCCTGGGAGGTGTTCCGCCATGAGAAAAATGTTTCTATGGATGGCCCACTTCCACATGCTTTGTGCTAGATGTGATAGCTGTGGGGAGTGTGTTCCTCCTGGTTTCTGTACGTAGTACATTGCTGTCATGTTGTCCGTCCGGATCAACACAGCTTTGTTGCATAAATGTACTTTGAACGCTTTCATTGCCAGAAACATTGCCATCATTTCCAGCAAGTTGATGTGCATTTTCTTTTGTTGTGCTGTCCATAGTCCCTGCACTGTGTACTGAAGAACATGGGCTCCCCATCCTATGAGAGATGCGTCCGTCGTCAGCACTATTGTGGTACAGGCTCCTGGAACAGTCGGCCCTTGCAAAGGTTTCGTGGATTCCACCAATGCAGAGAGTTGTATGCACGACTGGTCACCAACACTAGGCCTTTCAATTGTCCTTGAGCCTGGTTCCACTGCCGTGCTAAGCACTCTTGTAGCGGGCACATGTGTAGTCTGGCGTGAGGGACTATGAAGATGCACGAGGCCATCATGCCTATGAGTTGCATAAACACTTGGGCAGAGGGCGAGTGTTGGGACTTGAACTTTTGGATTAGTAGCTGCATACTGTTTATTCTTGCAGCGTTTGGGTATGCTTTTGCTGTCAAAGTATCCACTGTTGCTCCCAGGTACTGCTGTACATGGGAGGGCTGAAGGTGAGATTATTGGTAGTTCAGGGTGAAGCCTAGGCTGTGCAGTAGGTGAATTGTTTTTGACATGTGGCTGGCACACTGCTGGGCTGACTTTGCTTGTATAAGCCAGTCGTCCAGGTACGGATAGACGTGAATATGTTGTCTTCTCAAATGTGCAGCCACTGTCGCTAGGCATTTTGTGAACACTCTTGGAGCTGTTGTTACACCAAATGGAAGCACTTTGAATTGGTAATGTTAATTTAGTAGCGTAAACCTGAGATACTTCCTGTGAGCAGGATGTATCGGGATATGGAAATATGCGTCTTTGAGGTCCAAGGTTGCGAGGAAGTCTCCTTGCTGCAACAGTGGTAACACTTGTTGTAGAGTGAGCATATGAAAATGCTCGGATAAGATGTATTGATTTAGGGGCCTGAGGTTCAATATTGGTCTGTGAGACTCGTCCTTTTTGGGGATGAGGAGGTATAGCGAATATACTCCTGTACCTTGATGTTCTAATGGTACTAGTTCTATGGCCCCTTTTTGCAGCATGCTGATAACTTCTTGTTGCAATAAGTTGAGGTGTTCTGCGGACATAGGCCGGTGTTTTGGAGGTATGTTGGGTGGTGTCGAGGTTAGCTCTAGGCAATAGCCATGTTGGATTATTTGCCTTACCCACTTGTCTGTAGTGATGTTTTGCCAAACTGGTAGGAATTGTTGTAAACGCCCCCCGACCGGTGTTATATGGTCTGGGGGTAGCGCTAAGGAGTCACTGTTTTGTATTTGCAGAGGATCTGGTGGTGTTGTTCCCTTATCCTCTGCCTTTGTTATTATTGCCGCGGTATCCACCTATATTGTTTTTATTGTAGGTGGTTTGTGTGTTTCCTTCATAGTTCGTGGTCTGCTGTGATGAGTTGCCTCTTGCAGCCCCTCTGTAGCCTGAGCGACGAAAGGAGCCTCTATGTTGTTGTGACTGTAGAGCTCCCATTGACTTAGCCGTCTCAGTGTCTTTTTTCATTTTGTCCAGTATTGTATCTACATCTGGACCAAACAAGTAGTCAGGATTAACGGGCTGGTTTAACAAAGTGGACTGAACTTCGTTTTTAAAAACAGAAATGCGTAGCCACGCATGTCTCCTGATCATAACACTAGTGTTAATAGACCTGGCAGCTGTATCTGCCACATCTAAGGCACATTTAATGGAAGCGTTAGTGATTAGCTTTCCCTCTTGCATCAGTTGTTCAGCTTGTTCTTTGTAAGCGTCAGGTAGATGCTGTAAAAGCGATTCTAAGGTATCATAGTGTGCCCTGTCATACCTGGGTAACAGGGCTTGCGTGTTTGATATTCTCCATATATTAGCCACCTGTGCGGCTACCCTTTTCCCCGATGCCTCAAAAATCTTTGATTCTTTGTCAGGGGGTGCAGCTTCCCCAGTTGTTTGAGAGTTTGCACGTTTACGTGCATTTGCCACCACTAAAGTATCTAAAGGCAGTTGTCCCTTAATGTATGTAAGGTCTACTGGCGCTGGCCTGTATTTCCTTTCTATCCTTGGGTTAATGACCCTGGCCCTAGTGGTATCCTTAAATATGTCCCCTGCATGTTTAAGTACCCCTTTTAACATGGGTAGTGTTTTAACTGTCCTTTCTGATGTTGCAAAAGTGTCAAAGAGGAAATCCTCCTGTACAGGATCTGCCTGCATCTCCACATTGTGATGGCTTGCTGCTCTTTCTATTAATGAAGTAAAAGCAGCTGGGTCCTCTGTAGGAGAAGGCCTAGCAGGGTATGCAGGTGTATCAGGGATGGGTTGCGAGTCACCTGGATGTATTGGGTCAGCCCATGGTTGTGTCTGACTGTCTTGGTCAGCATCTACTGGATAGTTGTATTCTTGATCATATTCCTCATCCACTTCCTCCTCTGAGAGTGTGGGTGTATATGATTATGTGTTTGGCCTATGTGGCTGGATAGGCTCAAAAAGAATAGGTGAGGTAGAACAGTCCTTTTCATTTTAAGTGGAATAGTGTAGGTGTCCCTTTCAGTTTCTGGTCTGATCTTCCTCTTGTAGAGAGTGAGTTTGCCAGAGTTAGGATCAATATAGAGTTTTGATTGTTCAACTGATTCAGGGTCTGGATGTAATACCTCCTGTTCAGCAGTCTTGTGTGGTTTTGCCAAAGTCTTTTATTTTATTAGCTTCAGTTCGACGCCGGCTTTTGGGTCGACCGCCTTTGACTTTGAGGTAGGTGGGAGGCCAAATTTAATCGGTCCGATTGTCTTTTGTGGTACTACGGTCTGTTTTTGTAGTGCCGGTTTCTTTGGTGCCGAAGTTCTGTCGACAGTCTTTTTTGGCTCGAGTACTGCTTTTTGTACTTGTGCTGATTTCGGAACCGATGGTTGCGGATCGACGCCCTTTGATGTAGGTTCGATTCTCTTTTTCGGTTCGATTTTCTTCGGGTCGATGCTTTTCTTTTGGATAGCAATTGGTTTGTCGGCCTTTTGTTTGGGTTCGACAACCTTCTTTGGATCGAGTCCCTTTTTTGTTTTTTCAGCACTCCGTGCCGATGTTTTCGGTTTGACGCCCTTTTGTTTTGGCGTAGGTACCGGGGCGCTGCTTTTCGGTTCGGCAACTTTTGTGTTCGACACCGATGGTTTAACATAGTTCGGCCCGAAGAGTGTTGTCTACGAGCTTCTTCGGTCTCGACTCCGATGGATCGACGTAGTGTGGTCGAAGATCGTGTAGTCGATAAGTTTCGTTTTTGTTTTCTGCTCTATCACCTTTGGTTTCGACATCACCAATCTTGGAGCCTGTTAATTCGACGGCTCTTTAGTAATATTCTTAGCCGGGCTGTATTGCGGGGCTGTAGAATGTCTTTCGAGATCTTGGCTAAGGCCTTGTGGCGATGCCTCGACCTGAGCCTGTTGACCCCTGGAGGTGAACGTATAGGCCGCCGTAGTTACGGTTGGGCCCGTTCCGTCACTGGAGTCGTCTTCTACGGCTCCAATCCCTTGTTCGTCGTCCCCTACCTCGACGATGTCTTCTTCCTCGTCGATGTAGTAGTCGGAGTCATGCTCCGATCCTTGATCCGACTGTTCTTCATATTCTTCTGCCTCAACAAGATCGTCTTCTTCGCTGAAGATATTCTCTGGCTCTGGCGCTTGTCTCTGCATGGTTAGTCTAGCTGCCCGTCGAGTTCGAAGTGTCTTTTTTGAACGAAACAGGGCACAGGCTAGGCAGTCAGATTCATTATGTTCTGGAGATAAACACTTGTTACATACAGGGTGTTTATCGATATGTGGGTATTTGGAGTTACATTGAGGGCATCTTTTGAATGGGCACCGTTCCATCGACGATTGGTCGCGTGGCGTCGAGTAGGCCCGCGGCCCGATTCGACGTCCCAAGTAGGATAAAGTTTGTAAAGAAGTTTTCGGCACCGAAACGAGACAATAACGACGATAGCGGAGGCCTTTTGGCCTCTAGAAAGAGTAGTTTCGATTCCGAACTTTGAGTAAAGGAAGATACATCCGAACCCAATGGCGGAAAAAAACAATCTGAGGATGGAGAGGATGCCCATGCGCACTGTAGTCCGAGAGAGGAGCCACCTGTCTCGTGATACTTCGAAGACTCTTCCAGGGCAACAACGTGCAATCATCCGGACCCAACACTAGGCGGCGATCTATGCACAGATATGAATTCAGCAGCCCACATGCCTCGAACATAACGTTACGATTCACAGCAGACTGAATTCCAACTGTGTCACCTACATCATAAAATGTCCCTGTGGACTTTTGTACATAGGGAAAACGGAGAGAAAAGTTAAAACAAGAATTGAAGATCATAAAAGCAGGATAAGAAATAAAAACACAAACTCCAATCTGGTAGTGCATTGGATTAATCACCAACATAACATCTCTCAAGTACGACACATGGTCATTGAAAGGATAGCGATTCAAGAGGGGAGGAACACATGCCAGTTCTTATCACAACGAGAAGTAATGGCAATCAAAAAATACCAAACAATGGAACCACTTGGTCTTAATAATAAAATAGTCTTAAGCTGTTTGCTTTAAACCAAGCTAGAACGCTAGTCCGATAAACTTGTTTCCAACACCAGCAGGAATGCTCTAGAAAGTACTGACACGATTAACTCCTATGCAAACTAATGCACAAGTTACTACTTGTGTAATGATATATCTGTAAGAGACATTAGTTAGTGATAGATTCCTTACCTTAGCATATCCCCAGGCGTCAGACTGGATCCGGAAACTTTTGCGTAGCAATACCCCTGCGCGTCGGTAGGCGTCGTCCGCGGCTCCGCGTCCGTCGTCGTTAGCTCCGGAATGACGTCGCCTGAGTACTTAGACGCCGCCCTCGCGCGCTGACGTCAGTTCTAATACACAGCTTTTTTGCGCCAGATACGCAGAGCCATGATAGAACCAACACTGGTGCCATGAAACTAGGGCCCTGAAAGGGGATGACCTTAAACCTAGATATCGGTTCGCAGAACGGGGAGGATGGGTGGGTCGGTAAGGAATCTATCACTAACTAATGTCTCTTACAGATATATCGTTACACAAGTAGTAACTTGTGCATCTGAAAGAGACACGTTAGTGATAGATTCCTTACCTTAGAATAGATACCCCAGCAATACCAACCCCGGTGGTGGGTCTGCGAACCAATAATCACACCAGAAAGTCCTGGAGGACAGAACGCCAAAGAAGCCATCCCTCCGGACTTGACTGTCCAGGCATTAGTGTCTCGCGAACGTGTGCAGTGAGGCCCACGTGGCTGCCTGACAAATGTCCTGCAAGGGGACTCCCCGGCCCAGGGCAGTAGTAGTCGCCGTGGCCCGAGTGGAGTGGGCCCTCAGCCCAACAGGAGGTTCCTTTTTAGCCAAGGAGTAACACACCTGGATGCACAATACGATCCACCGAGAGATGGTCCGCTTGTGCACCGCCCGTCCTTTCTTTCTTAGCGCCCACGTAACCAACAAAGAGTTGGTCATCCACCCCGAACTGGCGTGTGCGATCCAGATAGTAAGAGAGCGCACGTTTTGGGTCCAGACGGTGGAGCCTCTCTTCCTCTTTCGAGGGATGCGGAGGTGGAAAGAAGGTGGGCAAAGTAATGGACTGCCCGATGTGAAAGGCTGTGACTACCTTGGGCAGGAAAGAGGGCCTTGTCAGCAACACAACCTTTTCCGGATGGACAGAAAGGAAAGGAGGTTTGGAAGAAAGAGCCTGGAGCTCACTCACTCTCCTGGCACAGGTGATGGCAACCAGGAAAGCAGTCTTCAGAGTAAGAAGGCTAAGAGAACAGTTATGAAGTGGCTCAAAGGGAGCGCACATCAGAAAAGTAAGTACAAGGTTCAAGTCCCACTGAGGCATCACGAAAGGAACAGGAGGGAACATGTGAGTGATGCCCTTCAAAAACCTATTTACAATAAGGGACTTGAACAAAGATGGCTGATGAGGTAGCCTTAAGAAGGCGGAAAGGGCAGAAAGGTAGCCCTTGATAGTGCCTAGAGCAGAGCCCTGCTAGGCCAGAGAAAGAAGGAAGAGGAGAACCTCAGAAAGGGGGGCAGAGAGTGGATCCACAGCCTTTGCTGTGCACCATGCCACAAATCTGTTCCACCTGCAGGCGTATACCGACTTTGTGGAGGGACGCCTCGCTGCCAGAATGACATTACAGACTTCAGGAGGCAAGTCAAATGGCCTCAACTGTCGCCGCTCAATCTCCAAGCTTGGAGGTGGAGACTGGATAGGTTTGGGTTGAGAACCGTCCCCTGCTGCTGCGACAGAAGGTCCTCCTGAATAGGCAGACGAATCAGGGGATCGACAGACATGCTGAGTAGCTCTGGATACAAATATCTTCGTGCCCAGTCTGGAGCCACAAGGATAACCTGGGCCCGGTCGCGCCTGATCTTCTTCAGCACTCTGGGCAGCAGTGGTATAGGCGGAAAGGCGTACAATAGACCGCAACTCCACTCGCGACGAAAAGTATCGCCGAGCGAGTGCCGCCTTGGAAATTCCAACGCGCAGAACTGATGACATTGCGCAATCTCTTCTGTGGCGAATAGATCTAATCCAAAGCTCTCCCCACTGCTGAAATAGGTCTTGCGCCACGTCCGAGTTCAGAAGCCATTCGTGATCCATCATGCACCGACGGCGGAGTTCGTCCGCCCTGGCGTTCAGAGAACCTGCCAGGTGTTGAACCACCAGGGTCACGCCCTGATGTTCCAGCCACTGCCAGAGGCGCAGAGACTCCTGGCAGAGGGTCCACAACCCCACCTCGCCCTGTTTGTTGCAGTACCACATGGTGGTGGTGTTGTCCGTGTACACCTGCACTACACTCCCCTGGACAGAGGGGAGGAATGCCTTCAGCGCGAGTCGGATCGCCCGCAGCTCCAGAAGGTTGATGTGGAGCTGGAACTCCGCCGGAGACCAGAGGCCTCTGATCGCCGCCTCTCCCATTTGGCCTCCCCAGCCCTGGAGGGACGTGTCCGTCACAACTAAGTGCTCCGGTTGGGGTAGGGAGAGGGATCTGCCGCTGACCAAATCGCGGTCCGTGAGCCACCACTGCAACTGTCTTGCAGTGCCCTCCGAGATCAAGACATGGCCGGACAAGTTGCCCTGATGCTGGGCCCACTGAAACTACAGGTCCCACTGCAGAGCCCGCATCCGCCACCGGGCGTGATGCACCAGAAGGATGCAGGAGGCCATCAGCCCCAGAAGCCGCAGCGTCAACCTGACCGAGACTCGGGATAAAGGCTGAAAGATCGGAATCAGAGCCTGAATATCCCGAACCCGCTGTTCGGGAGGATAAACCTGAAACTGCGCCGAGTCTAGAACCGCTCAGATGAAGAGGAGCTTCTGAGAGGGACACAGGTGTGACTTCGGCACATTGATGGAGAACCCCAGCAGGTGCAGGAGGTCGGCCGTAGTCTGGAGGTGGCTGCCGACAGTCTGGGGCGAGCCCGCCTTCAACAACCAGTCGTCGAGGTAGGGGAAGACTGAAACCCCTAACCTGCGCAGATGAGCTGCGCCACCGCCATCACTTTCGTGAACACCCGTGGGGCACTGGTAAGGCCGAAGGGGAGTACGGTAAACTGAAAGTGCTCGTGGCCTACCGTGAAGCGCAGGTAACACCGGTGGGCCGGCAGGACGAGGATGTGGAAATAGGCGTCCTGCAAGTCCAACGCTACCATCCAGTCTCCTGGGTCTAGGGCAGCTAAGACCCGAGCCAAAGTCAGCATCTTGAACTTCTCCTTCCGGAGAAAGCCGTTGATGTTCCGTAGGTCCAAGATAGGGCGTAGGCCCCTTTTGCCCTTCTTGGGTACCAGAAAGTAGTGGGAGTAACAACCACACCCTACGTCCGGCCCAGGAGCGCACTCGATGGCCCACTTGGCCAAGAGGGCTGTAACTTCCTCTTGCAGAAGTTGCAAGTGATCCCATAACACGTGGTGGTATTGCGGTGGCATGGCTGGAGGGGTCGCCTAGAAGGGGAGGGAGTAGCCCCTTCGGATGATTTGCGGCACCCACATGTCCGACGTGACAGTGCACCAGTGGAAGTGGTGATGGCGAACCCTGCCCCCCACTGGCGTCACATGGGCCTGAAAGCACAGACTAGGAGGGTTTTGAGGCGGATGCTGCAGGGGAAGGTGTGGACTTGCCTCGCCGCTGTCCCCGACCGCCTCCACAGCAGCCACCGCGCTGTGTATTAGCCTGCGGTGCGTGGCTGGCAGCACGTGTGGGAGCGCCCCTTCCTTGGCCACGAAAGGAGCGAAAGGCACCCGTTTGCTGGCGTGGGGCCGAGAGGCCCAAGGACTTGGCGGTAGCCCTGGAGTCCTTAAAACGCTCAAGCGCATGGTCTGCCTTGTCGCCAAAGAGGCGACGGCCATCAAACGGCATGTCCAGAAGGGTGGCCTGGACATCAGCCGAAAAGTTGGCGGTCCTCAACCAGGCGTGGTGTCGAACCGCCACCGTCGTTGCCATTGCTCTGCCCAGTGAGTCCTTGGTATCTAGACCACACCGGATGGAATAGCTCGCTGCATCTCGACCCTCCGCAAGGGCTTGGGCGAGTTTAGTCCGGGCCTCCTCGGGACATTGGGCAGCACACCCGCGACCATGTCCCACAGAGTGTGGGTGTAGCGGCCCAAGAGGCATGCGGTATTGACTGACCGCAGTCCCAAACTCAGGGACGAGAACACCTTCTTTCCGAACTGTTCGTACCTCTCGGATTCCCGATCGGGCGGAGCCGTTGGGAATGCGGTCTGAGAAGTAGAGGCCTGGATGACCAGGCTCTCGGGGGTGGGGTGGGTGGACAAGAAGCAAGGGTCACCCAGAGCCGGGCTGTAGCGTCTGGCCACGTTCCTATCTACAGGCTGACCTGTAGCGGGCTTGAACCAAGTGCCCAAAAGAACGTCACACAAGGCCTCATTAATCGGCAGCAGAGGCTCAGCCGAGCTTGCCTGCTGTTTAAGGACCTCAGTGAGGAGGTTAGTCCTCATGGCCGCGAAGGGGAGCTCTAGGCCCAATGCCCTAGCTGCCCGCATCAACACTACACTGTAGGCAGCCCCCTCCTCCGTAGCCACGGTTAGAGGGGAGACAAAACCAGTGTCTGGCGAAGTGTCCAGTCCACTGGCATCCCCAAGCTCATATGTCCAGTCCCGTTGAGACTGGCACTCCTGTGCCAGAGGGTCCACAGACCCTTCCCAATCTCCCTCGTCACCCATCACCTGAAATTCAGGTTCAACAGATGGGGCCGGTTTGTGGAAGTAAAAGTCTCCATACGACGTCGAGAGCGGCACCGGAACCGAATCAAGGGCAGTATCGGGGACGGCGGTGCCGGGGTGACACCCTAGGGGTCGGCGTCGGTGAGGTCGACCGGCGACGACCCGGAGCCGGAACCGTATCCAGTGAGGACCGAAGTCGCCGGCGGCGCCGGGACCGAAGTCGCCGGCGGCGAAGCAAACGACGGCATCGGAGACGAAGCACCCGACCTGCTAGGCCCTCCAGCCGGGACCGCTGTGCCCGAAGGCGCCATGGAGCCCGACGGAGGAGGGAGACACCTCATGGCCATGAGGTACCGCTCGATCTCCTCTGGCGTCGCATCATGCCCAGGGACCATAAGGTATGGGGCAGGATGCGACGCCCGCGACTCAGTCGGAGCCGCATGTGTGGTGTCACCCGAACCCCCGGCCGCGTCGCGTGAGCGGGGTGGGTCGGAAGAACGATGACGCCGTTCCGACCTCTCATGCTTACCTGAGGACCTTGATCCCGAAGACCGATGCCGAATCTCGGACCTACTAGGGCTCTGACCCCGCGACCGGTCCCTCGACCTCCTGTGGGACCGGAACCTTTAACGGCGCAGGTCCGACTGCCGGAGCTCGAGCCGCTTGCGGGACTGCTCCCGTCTAGCCTTAGACGTCAGGGCCCGGAAGTCGGAGCAGGTTCGGTCGTCGTGTTCGAGGCCTAGGCACTGAAGACACCGGCGATGGGGGTCGGTAAACGACATCGGTGGGTTGCACTTGAAGCAGGGTTTGAACCCGGGCATCCCTACCGGCACCGTAAGAGTCGTAGCGACTTGAGAAAAACAGATGAAAATATAAAAAAAGTTTAGTCAAAAAGTGACTAAGGGGTAGAGCTTCTCCAGATCTGCGCTAGCTGGCGCGGAAAAAAGAAGAACTGACGTCAGCGCGCGAGGGCAGCGTCTAAGTACTCCGGCGACGTCATTCCGGCGCTAACGATGCAGACGACGGACACGGAACCGCGGACGACGCCTACCGAAGTGCAGGGGTATTGCTACGCAAAAGTTTCCGGATCCAGTCTGACGCCTGGGGATATTCTAAGGTAAGGAATCTATCACTAACGTGTCTCTTTCAGATAAATAGTAATTCAGGATACACATAAACCAGTATTATCAAAAGCCACGTAAACTATTAATACCCATGTTACACCATATGCAGGAATCAATATGAGGAAGGAGTCAGAATTAATGTTATGGGGCACACGAAGATGTTATATACTATTATATACTATTGTTATTCTATATGAATCGTTTTTGTACTAACAAATTAATGTATATCTACGGAGCTGTGAAATAGTATTTTCCATGAAGAACTAATAACGGAATGGATAGTGTTAACATTGCTATTATTATGTTGAAACAGGTTTCTGATGCAGGGGAGTAAGATAGAGATACACATTTCACCTTACTAACATGGCTGCCGCGTTCACTTTTTCTTTATGAACCCTTCGTCGATGTTTAGCATTTCACGTTCAACTAATCACGCTCAACTTTATTTAACAACTCTCGAGCATGGTTCAATCCTAACCACCACTATGCCAGTAGCACGGATTCCTTTCTCCTTTTTTGGGAAGATTAGAAAGGTGAGCTCTTATTAACGTTATAGGCGTTTATGTTAGTACTAGACTGCCATGCGGCTTTCCTTACGGTGCACGCCATCTATGTCCACAGATTAAATCGCAAGTCTTTAACGCTACCAGCAAACATCAGATTCAGGTAAGGAGATTCAACATTTGAATGTGATACGTAGCATTACATGAGTAATTTAACGGTCCCTCTGATTATGTACTTTCAACAAGATTTCAACTTCAACTGTGAATATCCTTGTCCTAAGCATAGGTATCTTCGCATTATCAATATTATCACTAACAAATTCTAATACTGTTGAAGCACGTATAGCTCACAGCAGTATAACCCTTGTTTCATACAGATTCAAAAGTGGAACGCCTTATGTTCGTTAACTAAGCCACTTTTTACGTTGGCTGTTAAAGGTCAGTTTTCGTTCTTCGATAAATGCTGGCATGAATCTAATAATGTTCGTACCGCGAGTGCACTCTATTCACCACGTAAAAGCCTCATAATCACTTTAATGCCTCACGTGTACTAATGTTGTAATTATCCAAAAAAATCCCAAAAATGGTACTAGTCCTGTAGGACTAGTACCTTAAAAAATTTCCTTGACCTAACTGCAACCTACTTGACAAGATAACAAGATTTAAAGGCATCTTTATTGCTCATTAACTTTGTGAGCAATAAAAATGCCTTTAAATCTTATCTTGTCACATTTGCTCCGTTTTCACAGACAGAGGACAAAATTTGGTTTGTTTTCCTACTCGCCAGAAAGGGCGAGTAGGACCTAAAAACAGCTCGACCTTGTTCAATTTAGCTCGCATATGCGAGCGGTCGAGTGGAATTTTCGAGCCCTGAACCTGCATGTCTAGTATCATCCATTGTAGGAAAGATTGTGTGTACAAGGATGCATATGAAGTTAGTCATTCAGTAGTGGAAAATCATTGTTACCACTAAAGAGGGGTCAAGATGTTGAGGGAAAAAGTTGAGTTAACATCAACTATCATACAGAAAAAGGTACAACCACGACAGTTATTGAAACCTTGCTTGTCTCGAAAGTAAATAGATTGTTTAACATTATGTTAATTACCAACAAAAGAGTACAATGATGTATCACCACTTAACAGTAATGTATAACTTAATATTCACTTGATTTCCTCAACAGAGGCCCCTGACGAAGAGACAGGCGTCCCGAAATGCATCGGGCCACCATCACCAATCGCCGTAAAATAATATGTAAAGTAAAAGGAATGAATGTTAATCATGAAGCAATGATTCCCATGTACATTGAATGCATATGAAAATTAATGAAAAATATTAACTAATGTAAAGATTAATAATAATATTGAGAAATTCATGATCAGTTTGGTTATCATTTGAGTACACAAAAACTTTAAAAGTTAGAAAAAATGTTTTTTATGTTATAACAAACACAAAAGCAAATAAACTCAATGTAGCAGTGCGATAAACTCACCCTGTGCACTAGGTATGGTCCAGACAGTACGTCTGGTACCCACATAAATGTATTTAAGACACTCTAGGGATAGGCAGCCCTCTGAAACTTAGTAGCACGTTCAAGACAGAATAACAGTTCAAAATGAATTCAATTAGATAACTAGAGAGGAGTGATAGTATGTTATGTTATGTTATGTTATAAGCTTGTAGAGCGCTATATCACCCAGAGGTATCTAAGCGCTGTCAGTGGATACACAAAATCAGTGGGTGCAGATGCCAAATCACAGAGGTCCCCACGCCTCCTCAAAGAGTACCGTCTTCAGCTTTTTCCTAAACAGCAACAAGTTTGTTTCCTTCCTGAGTTCCGCAGGCAGGTGGTTCCATGCCAGGGGGACAGTGCTAGAGAATGCTCTGCCGCCCTTGGATGTGAGGTTATACCGAGGGCAAAGTAGATTACATGCCTCAGCCGACCGGAGGGACCTAGTGGGTAGGTACCTAAAGAGCCGATCTTTGATGTATTTAGGGGCTGAGCCGTAGATAGCTTTGTGTGCAATACAGAGGCTTTTAAATGTAATTCTTTGGGCAATAGGCAACCAATGTAAACTGCAGAGTAGGGGTGTAGCTCGAGTGTGCCAAGGTTTATTAAAAATAAGCCTGGCCGCATCGTTCATTACGACCTGGAGTCGGGCCAGCAAGTTGTTAGGGAGGCCATAGTAAAGGGAATTACCATAGTCCAGACGGGCCAAAATTAGGGCGGAGACCGCCAACCTCATTGTGGAGAAGGACAACAATGAGGAGAGTTTCCGCAGCGGACGAATTAAACTCACGCAAATGCCCACCACAGATGATACCTGCTGAGTCATAGATAGTCGGGCATCAATTTTGATGCCAAGACTTTTAACTGCTGGTGCTGGAAGTGGCCCTAATTCAGCCGGCCAAAACTGGTCGCACCAAGGATTAGCAGCTGTGGTGATTGCCAAGACTTCAGTTTTATCTGGATTTATTTTTAAGGAGTTATTCGACATCCAGCTGATTGTGAATTTGAGTATATTCTGCATTCTCAAATGAGCCTGAGCAGTGTCGTCAATCTGAATCAGAATCTGTGTGTCTGCGTAATTGTAGACTCTACAGTCCATCCTGTTCAATGACGCAATCAGTGGCTGAAGATAAATGTTAAAAAGCAGTGGTGACAGAGCCGAACCTTGGGGCACGCCGCAGGTCAGTTTTGCCGGCTTAGACACAAGGTCGACAAGCTGCACTCGCTGCGACCGGTCTTCAAGGAAGGATGTCAACCAGGCAAGGGCTGTAACCCGAATCCCCAAGTCCTTTATCCGCGATAGAAGTTGGCAATGATTAACGGTATCAAATGCCGCGGATAGGTCTAGGAGGATCAGGGCACAGGGTTTTTTATTATCAGCCTTGAGTCTCAGGTCATCCAGCACGGATAGCATTACCAGTTCCGTGCTGTGGTGAGCTCTGAAACCCGCCTGGTTGGGCTCAAGGAGGTGGTTACTTTCCAGGAAGAGGGTGAGAGATTGTAGAACATGCTGCTCTAAAATTTTCGCAAGAAAGGGACCTGGGAAATTGGCCTAAAATTCTTTAGGTTTTTTGGGTCCGCACCAGATTTTTTAAGTAGCGGAACCACCCTTGCCTCTTTGAAGTTGGAGGGCACCTGTCCCTTCTCTATGGAGTGGTTTAGCAGCATGAGGACATTGTCCTCCAATCCAAGCCACCCTAGCTTGAAAATCTTAGGTGGACAGGGGTCAGCTGGAGAGCCAGATTTCACCCGGTTCAGAATAGTCGCTAAACACTCCTTGGTTAGGGCTGGTAGAGCTGATAGGTTTTGCAGGGTAGGTCTGGTGGGAGGGAATCAGTAGAGCACGGGAGAACAGGAAACTGATTGATTTCTGTGACCAATTGCTTGATTTTATTCATGAAAAAGTCTTGAAAGTCCTGACAATCTTTGGAGTCAAAGGAAGGTTTTGGCTCTTTGACAGTGTGTAGGTCATTCAGGACCTTAAAAACTTCTTTCTGGGGGTTAGCTGCCGTTTGGATGGCTGTTTCGTAAAATTCGGCTTTCCTCATACGAATAGTCTTTTTATAAAGTGCAAGCTGCAGAGTATAAGCCTCACGTTCCGTGGCGAACGGGACTTCCGCCAGGCTCTTTCACGTTGACGTAAAACTTGCTTTAGATCCCTAAGATCTTTAATAAACCATCCTGCGGCTTTGCCCTTGTCTCTCGTTCTGATTTTGTGGACAGGGGCAACCACCTCGATGGCCTCTTTGAGTGAGTCCTGCAGGGCAGTGCTTATGATGTTCACATCGTCTAGTGGTGACATGGGGTGTGTGGTTTTTGATAGAGCGGTAATTAGTTCATCGGCTTTAACCTGCTTCCAACTACGAAGGAATTTCCACTGTGATTTAACTACTTGCTGTCTTAACCGGAGAGGAAAGAGGCCTTCAATCAGGTAGTGAACAGACCAAGGACAAGGGGAGATCACCGGGGGAGCTAAAAGTGGGCGGGAGGATAAGATCAGGTCCAACCTATGGCCCTTCAGGTGGGTTGGCTCCTCAATGACCTGTATGAGTCCCAAGTGTGTTAGGACTTCATCAAGTTGGTTCATCAAGTAATCATCTTTCAGTACACAGGGATGTGTGCCATGTGTGAGAAGTTGGCCTGATATATGATGCTCACTAGTTCTAGTGATCACCTTGTATCAGTCCAAACAACCATTATGGTGATTGGTTGTAAGTCAACCTTATAGACCAGCTATCCTAATGGTAGCATGGACAAAGCAGTCTTAGGCTAAACTCTTTTGGCATGTGAAGCCAGCTGTTTTACCACAATATAACCCCTTGAATACCAGATGAAAGGGCACCACACAGGTTGTTATGAAAATAAACAGTATATTTATTAATAACAACACCTCTGAACTCTTTATGAGGTCAGAGGGCTAAGCACATGACAATCTCTTACGAAAAATACGACAAGTTGCACAAAATTACAATGGTGCCCTAGGGGGACGACAAACCATATACTAAGTAAGTGGAATGTGAGAGTCGACAAAAGGAATGGAGCTGTCCAGAGGCTGTAGGATCGATGGGACCACGCTACACTAACTTCAGGTAAGTAATGAACAAGTTACTTACCTTCGGTAACGATATATCTGTAAGAAACAGTAGTTAGTATTAGATTCCTTACCTTAGAATATCCCCAGGCGTCAGTCTGGATCCGGAAACTTTTGCGTAGCAGTACCCCTGCGCGTCGGTAGGCGTCGTCTGCAGGCGTCCCCTGCGGCTCCGCGTCGTCGGCGTCGTGCGCCGTGATGACGTCGCTGGAGTATATAGACGCCGCCTCCGCGCGCTGACGTCAGTTCTTTGCACACAGCTTTTCCGCGCCAGAACACGCAGAGCCATGTGAGAACCAACACTGGTGCCATTTGAAACTAGGGCCCTGAAAGGGATGTCCCTAACCCTAGGTATCAGTTCGCAGAACGGGGAGGATGGGCGGGGCGGTAAGGAATCTAATACTAACTACTGTTTCTTACAGATATATCGTTACCGAAGGTAAGTAACTTGTTCATCTGAAAGAAACAGGTTAGTATTAGATTCCTTACCTTAGAATAGATACCCCAGCAATACCAACCCCGGTGGTGGGTCTGCGAACCAATACAACCTACACCAGAAAGTCCTGGAGGACCGAACGGCCAAAGAAGCCATCCCTCCGGACTTGACTGTCCAGGCAGTAGTGCCTCGCAAAGGTGTGCAGCGAGGCCCACGTGGCCGCCTGGCAAATGTCCTGCAAAGGGACTCCCCGGCCCAGGGCAGTAGTAGCCGCCGTGGCCCGAGTGGAATGGGCCCTCAGCCCAACAGGAGGCTCCTTCCGAGCCAAAGAGTAGCATGCTTTGATGCACAGGACGACCCACCGAGAGATGGTCCGTTTCTGTACCGCCCTTCCCTTCTTCTCACCCACGTAGCCAACAAACAGTTGGTCATCCACCCGGAACTGGCGTGTGCGATCCATATAGAACGAAAGCGCACGTTTTGGGTCCAGACGATGGAGCCGCTCTTCATCCTTTGAAGGATGCGGAGGCGGGAAGAAGGAGGGCAAGGTGATGGACTGCCCAATGTGAAAAGCAGAGACTACCTTGGGCAGGAAAGAAGGTCTGGTCCGAAGAACCACCTTATCAGGATGAACAGACAAGAAAGGAGGATGAACAGAAAGAGCCTGGAGCTCACTCACTCTCCTGGCAGAGGTGATGGCTACCAGGAAGGCCGTCTTTAAGGTGAGAAGACGGAGAGGACAGGAATGAAGGGGCTCAAAGGGAGCGCACATCAGGAAAGTCAAAACCAGGTTCAAGTCCCACTGAGGCATCACGAACGGAGCTGGAGGATACATGTGCGTGATGCCCTTTAAGAATCTTAACACAATAGGGGACTTGAACAAAGATGGCTGATCAGGTAGCCTCAAGAAGGCGGAAAGGGCAGAAAGATAGCCCTTGATAGTGCCCAGAGCAGAGCCCTGCTGGGCAAGGGAAAGGAGGAAGAGGAGAACCTCAGATAGAGGGGCAGAAAGGGGATCCACAGCCTTCGCTGTGCACCATGCCACAAATCTGTTCCACCGGCAGGCGTATACCGACTTTGTGGAGGGACGCCTGGCTGCCAGAATGACATCACAGACTTCAGGAGGCAAGTCAAATGGCCTCAACTGTCGCCGCTCAATCTCCACGCATGGAGGTGGAGACTGGACAGGTTCGGGTGGAGGACCGTCCCCTGCTGCTGCGACAGAAGGTCCTCCTGAAGGGGCAGGCGGATCGAGGGACCGACTGTCATGCTGAGTAGCTCGGGATACCAGTACCTTCGAGCCCAGTCCGGAGCCACAAGGATAACTTGGGCCCGGTCGCGCCTGATCTTCTTCAGCACTCTGGGCAGAAGTGGTATAGGCGGAAAGGCGTACAACAGACCGCAACTCCACTCGCGCCGAAAGGCGTCGCCGAGCGAGTGCCGTCTTGGAAACTCCAACGCGCAGAACTGATGACATTGCGCGTTCTCTTCTGTGGCGAATAGATCTAACCAAGGCTCTCCCCATTGCTGAAAGAGGCCTCTCGCCACATCCGAGTTCAGACGCCATTCGTGATCCACCGAGCACCGACGGCTGAGTTCGTCCGCCCTGGCGTTCAGAGAACCTGCCAGGTGTTGAACCGTCAGAGTCACGCCCCGACGTTCCAGCCATTGCCAGAGGCGCAGAGCCTCTTGGCAAAGGGTCCACGACCCCACACCGCCCTGTTTGTTGCAGTACCACATGGCGGTGGTGTTGTCCGTGAACACCTGCACTACACTCTCGTTGACAAAGGGGAGGAATGCCTTCAGTGCCAGGCGAATCGCCCGCAGCTCCAACATGTTGATATGGAGCCGGGACTCCGCCGGAGACCAGAGGCCTCTGATCTCCGCCTCTCCCAAGTGGCCACCCCAGCCTTGGAGGGACGCGTCCGTCACAACCACGTGCTCCGGCTGGGGAAGGGAGAGGGATCTGCCCCTGACCCAATCGCGGTCTGTAAGCCACCACTGCAACTGTCTCGCAGTGCCCTCCGAGATCAGGACATGGTCGGATAGGTTGCCCTGATGCTGGGCCCACTGAAACTTCAGGTCCCACTGCAGAGCCCGCATCCGCCATCTGGCGTGATGCACCAGAAGGATGCAGGAGGCCATCAGCCCCAGAAGCCGCAGCGTCAACCTGACCGAAACCCGGGATAACGGCTGAAAGATGGGAATCAGAGCCTGAATATCCCGGACCCGCCGTTCCGGGGGATAAACCCGAAACTGCGCCGAGTCGAGAACCGCTCCGATGAAAAGGAGCTTTTGAGAGGGACACAGGTGTGATTTCGGCACATTGATGGAAAACCCCAACTCGTGCAGGAGGTCTGCCGTCATCTGAAGGTGGTGGACGACTGTCTGGGGCGAGCCCGCCTTCAACAGCCAGTCGTCGAGGTAGGGGAAGACTGAAACCCCTAACCGGCGCAGATGAGCTGCGACCACCGCCATCACTTTCGTGAACACCCGTGGGGCGCTGGTAAGGCCGAAAGGGAGCACGATAAACTGAAAATGCTCGTGGCCTACCGTGAACCGCAGGTAACGCCGGTGGGCCGGCAGGACGGGGATGTGAAAGTACGCATCCTGCAAGTCCAACGCTACCATCCAGTCTTGTGGGTCTAGAGCAGCCAAGACCTGAGCCAAAGTCAACATCTTGAACTTCTCCTTCCGGAGGAAGCCGTTGACGTTCCGTAGATCCAAGATAGGACGCAGGCCTCCCTTGTCCTTCTTGGGTACCAGAAAGTAGTGGGAGTAGCAACCACACCCTACTTCTGGCCCAGGAACGCGCTCGATGGCCCCCTTGGCCAAGAGGGCCGTAACTTCCTCCTGCAGAAGTGTCAAGTGGTCCCCCGACACACGGTGGTTCTGCGGTGGCATGGCTGGAGGAGTGGACTCGAAGGGGAGGGCATAGCCCCTTCGGACAAGCTGCAGCACCCACCTGTCCGATGTTATCGCGCGCCAGCGGGAGTGGTGATGGCGAACCCTGCCACCCACTGGCGTCACGTGAGCCCGAAAGCTCGGACTAGGAAGGCTTGGATGCCGCAGCGGAGGGAGGCGTGGACTGACCACGACGCTGGCCTCTACCGCCACCACGGCGGAAACCACGGGCGCCACCGCGCTGGGGAGCGCTCTGCGCCGCGTGGCTGGCAGCACGTGTGGGACCTCCTCTCCCTTGGCCACGAAAGGGCCGAAACGAACCCGTCTGCTGGCGCTGGGTCTGGGTCGAGAGACCCAAGGACTTGGCCGTGACCCTGGAGTCCTTGAAGCGCTCCAGCGCGTGGTCCGCTTTGTCACCAAATAGGCGACTGCCATCAAATGGCATGTCCATAAGCGTATTTTGGACGTCTGGTGAGAAGTTGGCAGATCTCAGCCAGGCATGGCGACGAATCGCCACCGTAGTGGACATGGCCCGTCCCAGGGAGTCCGTGGTGTCCAGACCACAACGGATCGAGTACCGCGCCGCATCCCGGCCTTCAACAAAGGCCCGGGTGAGCTTGTCCCGCACTTCCTGGGGGCATTGCGGCAAACACTCCTCGACCGTATCCCACAGGGAGTGGGTGTAGCGGCCCAAGAGGCACGCGGTGTTACAAGACCGCAGTCCAGCACTCAAAGAGGAAAACACTTTCTTTCCGAATTGGTCGTACCTCTTTGATTCCCGGTCGGGCGGAGCCGACGGAAATGCGGACTGCGAAGTGGAGGCCTGGATCACCAGACTCTCCGGGGAGGGATGGGTGGACAGGAAGGCAGGGTCGTCCGCGCAGGGACGGTGACGCCTGGCAACGTTCCGGTCAACCGGCGCACCAGAGGCGGGCCTGGACCAGGTGCCCAGAAGGACATCCGTCAGGGCCTCATTAAACGGCAGCAGAGGCTCCTGGGGGCATGACTGCGGTTTAAAAACTTCCGTCAGGATATTCGGTTTGACCTTCGCG
The DNA here is from genome assembly GCF_964261635.1 of Lissotriton helveticus. Classification (NCBI taxonomy): domain Eukaryota; kingdom Metazoa; phylum Chordata; class Amphibia; order Caudata; family Salamandridae; genus Lissotriton; species Lissotriton helveticus. The sequence continues at coordinate 2,066,535,828 of NC_136063.1, forward strand.
ACGGGGAGCTCAAGGTGTAAGGCCTTGGCAGCCCTCATCAGGACCACCGAATAGGCAGCACCCGCCTCGGACGCCACAGGGGACGGAGAGACAAACCCAGGGTTGGGCGACTCGTCCAGGCCACTGGCATCACCCAGATCACCTACCCAGTCCACATCGTACTGGCAGGCACGGGATAGAGGGTCCTCAGACCCCTCCCAACCCTCACCATACTCCTCCTCGTCATACCCATATTCTGGGTCGACGATATAGACATCGGGGTCAACAGGCCCCATCGGCGTCGGGTCCGGCGTCGGCCGACGCCGGTCCGGCTCCGAGTCCGGAGTCGGGGAGGAAAGGGGGGTGGCGCCGCGCGGCGTCGGTGCCGGGGACCCGACGCCGGCCGGAGCCGACGGCGGAGTCGCTGCACCACGCGGGGGCGGTACCCTGGGCTGGCCCACAGGAACCGACGCCGGAGAGGCCGGGAGACCAGCCGGCGACGAACCAGAGGGAACCAGCGGCGCCGGGGCCGGAGCCACCGGCGGCGCCGGGGCAGGAGCACCCGAACCGCTCGGGCCCCCAGACGGGACCGACGGGCCCGCAGGCGCCGAAGGCCCCGCCGGAGAAGACCTCGCCCTCATAGCAATGAGGAAGGCCTCGATCTCCTCACGCGACGCGCCTTCCCCAGGGACCGACAGGTGTGGGGCAGACGGCGTCGGCGACCCATGCGGGACCGCGGGGGTGGGGTCACCCGAGCCCCCGGCCGCAGCACGCGGGCGTCGGGGGGAGTCGGGGGTGCGATGGCGACGCCCCGACTTCTTGTGCTTACCTGACGAGCCGGAGGAATGGTGGCGACTCCCGGAGCGCCCATGGCGGCTCCGCGACCGCTCCCTCGACCGCTCCCTCGACCTCCGACCGGACCGGGACCGCTCTCGACGCGGGGCCGACAACCGGAGTTCGAGAAGCTTGCGGGACCGCTCCCGCCTAGCTTTTCCAGTCAAGGCCCGACAGTCGACGCAGGACTCCACGTCGTGGTCCGCGCCCAGACACCGGAGGCAGAGTCGATGGTGGTCGGTGACCGACATCATGCGGTCGCACTCGTCACAACTCTTGAAACCGGGCATCCTACCGGCACCGTAAAGATCAATCAAAAAACTTGGTCAAAAGACCGGAGTACTGCTCTTCGGATCTGCGCTAACTGGCGCGGAAAAAAGAAGAACTGACGTCAGCGCGCGGAGGCGGCGTCTATATACTCCAGCGACGTCATCACGGCGCACGACGCCGACGACGCGGAGCCGCAGGGGACGCCTGCAGACGACGCCTACCGACGCGCAGGGGTACTGCTACGCAAAAGTTTCCGGATCCAGACTGACGCCTGGGGATATTCTAAGGTAAGGAATCTAATACTAACCTGTTTCTTTCAGATAGGAGGCCCACGGAACGCGTGTGCAGAGTGTGAACTCACACGCGAGATGCGTAACAACGTCTATGGACAGTACAGTTCAAGTAAAAGGTAGGTACGGACAATCCTGACTAGGTAGGACAACAACGACTGTGGAATTGGACACTAGGACAGTTAGACTACCCTTGAGCACCGAAATGCTCTCGTTACCTCACCCACGGGCTGCGGGTGCATAGGTGCCAAAGTGTGTCGGGTTCTCGCGTTGAAGTCAATGGAGCCTGAAAGAAAAGATGCTACAGGCGACCAGGAGGAAGATGTCCGGTGCGATCCAAGGGTGGATCGGTGAAGAAGAGGAACTGAAAGCAGAGGGGACAGTGTTCAAAGTCACTAGCCAGTGACCGGTGTGGAACCAGGAAGGAACCAGGTGCTGTTGTCGCGATCAGGTGAAGAGTGGACGCTTGACTCTGCAGCCACATGGACCAGGAGGTGTCTTCGACGACCAGGATGGAGGCACGAGCTGTCCCACGCAGGTTCTCGCTGTCGGCGGTGTCGGATCCGGGATTGGAGTCAACAGGCCTTGGCAAAGGCAACCCACACGGTGAAGGGAAAAGACGTCTGGTGCGGACTAGGAGAGTCCGGGGTGCCCCTCTTTTGGAAGGGAGCAAGGGCCAGTCTGGAGCAACCAGACCAGCAGCAAAGATTCAAAGGTTCGTCGTCTAGGAGGCCACTAGCCAGCCGGCAAGTGACCAGACAACGCGTCGAGCAGCAAACAAGCAGAAGGGCCCCACGCAGATCTCGTGGATGCTGGAGGGCTGATCTTCGGTGCAGGGGCTGCTCGGGGCTGGGGCTTCTCAATCCCCAAAGCACTTGGTCGAGTTTACCTCGGGAGTCGTGCTGGAAGCGTAGTGCAGGTTCGTTCAAGATGGCCGGTCCCACGTGTCTTGTCGCACCCACGGGTCTCAGCTTTGCTGCAGATGTGAGTTGAGGTCGGAGAGGTCTGGGAATCCGGGTCTCGTCGGGCTCTGAAGTCTGGATCCTCGAGGGAAGACGACAAAGTGAAGCCGCTGGACGCTTGATGGTGCCTGCAGTTGCAGGGTGGACACTCCTTGCCCACAAGGGAGATTCTTCAGTCTTCTGTGGAGCAGAACGTCGAAGGCCAGAGTTTCTTCTTGTTGAATAGTTCAGGATAATCTAATTTGGAATGGGACCAGCTCCTACCTTTAGTCTCCTAAAGGGGGCTGCACTGCTGACTAGGTCCCTCCCCTGGGTGGGACCAGGAAGGGGGGTGGTTACACCCCCTATCCTTTGTCCGGTTTCCCGCCAGAGCTGGGGCAGGGATGCCCCAGCAACTGGTTTGAACCGGTGTATGCACAGGGCACCTTGTGTGCCCCAGGCATGTCTCATTCCTTTCAGGCCTATCCTCCCCAATACACAAAATCCTGTCTGGGGTGGTGCTAGCACCTCCCAAGGCAGGAAACCCTTTGTCCAAGCCATCCTCGCTGGAAGGACTCCCAGCAGCAGGAGGTCAGACTTGTGTCTGTGGTGGCAGCATCCATTTTGCGATGCTGAGGCTCGAGTTAACTTTAACCGGGGTTCACAGTTACATACATGTCGTGTCCCTCTAAAAGGGTGGAATGCTACCCCCGTCACCAGAATTGACGAGGGGGTAGTATTCCAAATCGTATGACACGTTTTGATAATGTTATACCAGAGTTAGCATTTAACCGCGAGGTTGATAATGCACTTAAGAGTATATGGTATAGCGTTATCATGGAACAGCTATTAGGACTTGGTTCCGCAAGCTGCAAACGGGCTCAGCTCATGCCAGAGCACCATCTCACATAATTCCAAGCACTCTGCCTTCAGGATTGATAAGGCCTTCCATAGGAGTGACTGATAGGAATATATGTGTCCATTTTAGGGTTAGATATAGGTATACTATATCTACAGCAAAGGGTGTTTACACCACCTTGCCCCAGCTGTCATGCAGCCAGTTGTGTCAGATTTAGATGGCCAGCCAGGGGTGGCATAATACATGCTTCAGCCCCTGGTAGGCCCTGGGTACACCTATGCCCTGAGTACAGGGACTGATAAGGTGGCCCAGTACCAATTGGTAAATGCACCTAAAGTACATGCTTGTGAATTTAGAGAGAGAACAGCTAGGCTGTGGGTCTGATTAGCAGGCCCACAGCCAGGGAAAGTCGTAAACCAGTGAAGCAAAAAGCAAAAATCTGGGGGACCATAGGATTGCAGACCCCACTCTCCTACACCATGTCGACTCTGCTTTGTTCTGCACCAAGACACTCAGCCTGCAAAAGCAGTGTGTGGGTGTCAGGGTACAGGGCCCCTAAGGGTGGCACAGTAAGTGCTGCTGCTCTTAGGGGTCTTCTTTGGTCACAATGCTCTGCGTACCTGGGGTACCATTTACCAGGGGCTGACATGTGGCCAGAGATGCCAATTGGGTTTAGGTTTCCATGCAGTTTTAGGGAACACCGGCCTTTGGCACCTGATTGGCAGGAGCCCAGGGCACACTCAGTCAAAGCACATCAGCAATTCAGCAAAAAGTGGGGGCAACCACGCAGAAAAAGGGCACTTTTTCAACCCCAACTTCTCCTGTTATGAGGGAGCAGGGCCCCTTCCTGTCCTCACATACCTTTTGGCGGGAGGACAGGTGAGAAAACGTAGAAAGAATAGGCAGTGTGCCTCCGTCTGCTAACTCCACCGCTTAGGTGCTGGAGACAAGGTGAAGTACACTTTTCAGTGTGCACCATCTTGAATATAATAGGACTTTTCCAATCAGTGCAAGGTCTATGCCCTCCTGCCCCTCAACAGGAGGTAAGCATAATACAGGGTGTAGTCATCTCACGATAGGGGCGCATCGGCCACTACCTTCTAATGCCCCTAAAGCACAAGTTACTTACCTTCGGTAACAATATATCTGTAAGAAACAGTAGTTAGTATTAGATTCCTTACCTTAGAATATCCCCAGGCGTCAAGACTGGATCCGGAAAATTTTGCGTAGCAGTACCCCTGTCCGTCGTCGGCGCCGGGATGACATCGTCGGAGTACTTAGATGCCGCCCTCGCGCGCTGACGTCAGTTCTTATACACAGCTTTTCCGTACCAGAAAACGCAGAGCCATGATAAAAACCAACACTGGTGCCATAAAACCAGGGCCCTGAAAGAGGATGACCTTAACCCTAGATATCGGTTCACTGAACGGGGAGGATGGGTGGGGCGGTAAGGAATCTAATACTAACTACTGTTTCTTACAGATATATCGTTATCGAAGGTAAGTAACTTGTGCATCTGAAAGAAACAGGTTAGTATTAGATTCCTTACCTTAGAATAGATACCCCAGCAATACCAACCCCGGTGGTGGGTCTGCGAACCAATGATCACACCAGAAATTCCTGGAGAACGGAAAGGCCGAAAAAGCCATCTCTCCGGACTTGGCTGTCCAGGCATTAGTGTCCTGCGAACGTGTGCAGCAAGGCCCACGTAGCTGCCTGACAGATGTCCTGCAAGGGGACTCCACGACCCAGGACATGAGGCTCCTTCGTCGCCAAAGAGTAGCAAATCTTGATGCACAAGACGACCCACCGAGAGATGGTTCGTTTGTGCACCGCCCGACCCTTTTTAGCGCCCACGTAACCAACAAAGAGTTGGTCATCCACCCAGAACTGGCGTGTGCGATCCAGATAGTAAGAGAGCGCACGTTTTGGGTCGAGACGGTGGAGCCTCTCTTCCTTCTTCGAGGGATGCGGAGGCGGAAAGAAGGGGGGCAAGGTGATGGACTGCCCGATGTGGAAGGCTGTGACTACCGTGGGCAGTAAAGAGGGTCTCGTCCGCAACACAACTTTGTTCGGATGGACAGAAAGGAAAGGCGGTTTAAAAGAAAGGGCCTGGAGCTCACTCACTCTCCTGGCAGAGGTGATGGCAACCAGGAATGCAGTCTTAAGGGTAAGAAGACGAAGAGGACAGTTATGAAGTGACTCGAAGGGAGCGCACATCAGATAAGTCACGACAAGATTTAAGTCCCATTGAGGCATTATGAAAGGCAAGGGAGGAAACTTGTGTGTAATGCCTTTGAGAAAGCGGTAAACAACTAGGGACTTAAAAAGAGAAGGCTGACCTGGGAGCCGCAGGGAGGCGGAGATGGCAGAAAGATAACCTTTGACAGTGCCCAACGCAGAGCCCTACTGGGCCAAAGAGAGAAGGAACAGAAGAACTTTAGAAAGAGAGCCAGAAAGGGGATCCACAACCTTCACTGTGCACCATGCCATAAATCTGTTCCACCAGCAGGCATACACCGTCTTGGTGGAAGGACGCCTGCCAGCCAGAATGACGTCACAGACTTCGGAAGGAAGTTCAAAAGGTGTCAACTGCCGCCGCTCAATCTCCACGCATGGAGGTGGAGACTGGAAAGGTTCGGGTGGAGGACCTGCTGCTGCGACAGAAGATCCTCTCGAAGAGGCAGACGGATCGGGGTATCGACGCACATACTGAGTAGCTGGGGATACCATACTCTTCGAGCCCAGTCCGGAGCCACAAGAATGACGTGGGCCCGGTTGCGCCTGATCTTCTTCAGCACTCTGAGCAGAAGTGGTTTAGGTAGAAAGGCGTTCAAAAGACTGCAGCTCCACTCGCGACGAAAAGCGTCTCCGAGCGAGTGCCGCCTTGGAAATTCCACGCGCAGAACTGATGACATTGCGTGTTCTCTTCGGTAACAAATAGATTTAACCAAGGCTCTCCCTACTGCTTAAAGAGACCTTGCGCCACGTCAGAGTTCAGACGCCATTCATGATCCATCATGCACCGGCGGCTGAGTTTGTCCGCCCTGGCGTTCAGAGAACCTGCCAGGTGTTGAACCACCAAGGTAATGCCTTGACGTTCCAGCTATGTCCAGAGGCAGAGAGTCTCCTGATATAGGGTCCACGACCCCACCCCGCCCTGTTTGTTGCAGTACCACATGGTGGTGTTGTCCGTAAACACCTGCACTACACTCCCCCGAACAGAGGGAAGGAATGCCTTTAGTGCAAGTTCGATCACAAGAAGCCCCTGAAGGTTGATGTGGAGCCGGGCCTCCGCCGGAGACCAGAGGCCTCTGATCTCCGCCTCTTCCAAGTGGCCTCCCCATCCCAGGAGGGACGCATCCGTCACCACTGTGGGCTCCGATTGGGGGAGGGAGAGGGATCTGCCACTGACCCATGTGCGATTCGTGAGCCACCACTGCAACTGTTTTGCAGCGCCCTCCGAGATCTGGACGTGATCTGACAGGTTGCCCTGATGGTGTGCCCACTGGAACTTCAGGGCCCACTGCAGAGCCCGCATATGCCATCTGGCGTGTGTCACCTGCACGATGCAGGATGCCATCAGGCCCACAAGCCAGAAGGTCATCCTGACGGAAACCCGGGATAGAGGCTGAAGTAGAGGAATCATAGCCTGAATATCCTGGACATGCTGTTCGGGAGAATAAACCCGAAAGAGTGTCGAAGCAAGAACCGCTCCGATTAGGGAAGCGTCTGAGAGGGACTCAGCTGTGACTTTGGCACGTTGATGAAGAACCCCAGCAAATGCAGGTCGGCCGTAGTCTGGAGGTGGGTGACAACCGCCTGGGGCGAGCCCGCCTTCAACAGCCAGTCGTCAAGGTAGGGGAAGACTGACACCCCTAACCTGCGCAGATGAGCTGCTACCACTGCCATCACTTTCGTAAACACCCGAGCACGGCAAACTGAAAATGCTCGTGGTAGCACCGGTGGGCCGGCAGGACGGGAATATGGAAATAAGCGTCCTGCAAGTCCAGCGCCACCATCCAGTCTCCAGGGTCCAGGGCAGTCAGGACCCGAGCCAGAGTCAGCATCTTGAACCTCCCCTTCCGGAGGAAGTGATTGACGTCCCAGAGGTCCAAGATGGGGTGCAAGTCCCCCTTTTCCTTCTTGGGGACCAAAAAGTAGTGGGAATAACAACCACTCCCTACTTCCTGACCGGGAACGCGCACAATGGCCCCCTTGGCCAGGAGGCCCGTGAATTCCTGACGGAGAAGAGCCAAATGATCCCTTGACATGCTGTGGTTCTGAGGTGGCATGGCTGGAGGGGAGGACAGAAAGGGGAGCAAGTAACCGTGGCGGATTTTCTGCAGCACCCATTTGTCCGATGTAATCTCATGCCAGTGGTGGAGGTGGTGGCGAACCCTGCCACCCACCGGCGTGGGGTGCTTCCTGAAGCTCGGATTAGGAAGGCTTAGAGGCGGCAGCAGCGGGGGTGGATGTGGACTGACCCGCCCGCTGGGTCTACACCTCGTGGCGCCGAGGCCGGAGCCAGTGGTGCAGGATCCTGTAGCGCCGGAGCCGGTGGCAGAGCCGCCAGGCCAGCAGGATCTGGACACGGGACCGCGGGGACGGAAGGTCTGCCGGCGGGAGCCAGGGGCCTGTAAAGGTAGACCAAGGCAGCAAGAAACTCTTGCACCTGTTAGGGAGTCGTCGACGGATCCGGGTATAGCAGGTAGGCGCGGGATTTCCTGGCTCCAAAGGAACCGCAGGGGCGGAGCCCCTGTCCCCCTCGTCCGCCTCCGGGGAGATATGGGGGGACGTCGGAGAACAAGCGCGCTTCTTCGACGACTTCTTATGGCATTGCTTACCGGAATCTGAAGGTGAAGACTTGGAGCGCGAGGACCGACGACTCCGGTCCTGTGAGCGGTCCCGGGAACAGCAAATAGACGTGGAGCGGCGGTATGAGGAATGCCCGACTTCCAGCAACTTCCGGCGCCGCTCCTGCAGGACCTTCGGGCCATGGCTCGACGGTCTCGGGAGTCATGGTCGGTCTCTAGGCAGTAGAGGCACACGCCGTGTGGGGCCGCCACCGACATGCTACGGTGACACAACCCACAAGACTTAAAGCCGGACATTCCTACGTGCACCAGGAGACAGAAGGGGAGACAAAAGTCTCAAAAGAGTAGTCTAAAAATGACTGTGGTACGTGCTCAATCCGGCTCTGCGCTTTCGGTGCGGAAAATGAAACAACTGACGTCAGTGCGCATGTGACGCCTAAGTAGTCTCCGTGGCGTCATCTCGGCGCATACGACGCAAGCGACGGACGCTGAGCAGCACGACGCCACCTACTGACATGCAGGGGTACTGCTAAGCAAAACTTTCCGGATCCAGTCTGACGCCTGTGGATATTCTAAGGTAAGAAATCTATCACTAATGTGTCTCTTTCAGATCCCCCATTTGCCCTGAGCTTAAGTCTAGGAGCTTTGCTCCCACAACCCAGTGGTCTGCTTGTCAGCAGCCACCAACCGGAGGCCCCCTATCCCCCATTGGATAACATTGGGCCTCAGTACTCTCTACCCGGCCGCCCTTGTGCCGCTGAGGGTGCAACAAAAGTGCATCCTTGACACTGGGGTACCCCTGAGTCTAACCCCAGAATACCAACTACCACATCAAAGTACTTAACTTTGGCCCAATAATACAATAAGATGTAGAAAAGTGTGAAGGAAAGCCCATTTCACTGTGTGACCAATCTCTGCCAGAGGAACTTCCCAGGCCAATGCGGAGGTAGAAGCTTCAGGTCTGGTGGGAAGAGCACATTCATTTTGGCAGTTCCTTTTCAGCAAGGGATTAACATGTCTTAAAACAGAGGATTACCAATTGAATAAAATCCTCTTTTAGACCGCCGGGACCTTCTTGCTGCATATATACCCAATAAAGACCTGGCTGTCAGACTGGAGATTCATCCGGTGGAATTTAAAATTGACAGCCTTATGAGCAGAAAATGAGTGCAGCCTCTCCTTGGTGATGTGGGGCAGAAAGAAAAATGTGTGAAGTATAATATGCTGTCTCAAACACAATGGACTAATCACCTTGGGCAGCAAAGCCACTACAGATCTCAGATCGTCTGGGAAGACATAGGTGAAGGGTGGACAGAAGAGGTGCTTGCAGGACCCTGATTCATTGAACTCATTTAATTCTATCTGACTGCATCAATGCAGCAGTGAACTACTAAGTCACAGATAGCTGAATAACAAATGGCGATTTACGGTTCTACTGCGAGACTAGGGTTACAGAAACGTCATTCAACAGAAACATTTGCCTCATCAGATCACCCATGCACCAACAGTGCAGGAATATTTGAGTTTCAGGCTTGCGAAAAACCCAATTTCTTAAAAAAGGAGGCTATCCAAGAAAATGTAATGTATTTCTAGGGTGAAAAATGTAACAAACGAAGTGTTGACTCACAAGCATTCAATAATCAACAATACACTGCAGTACCAAAAAATACCAAGGCAACCAGAGAGAATCTATACTCACTTGCCAGAAGCCAGTTATCCTTTTCCAATTTCATTCTTTGCGAAACCCTCAATACGTGCTCATGCTGCTTTTTAAATTCTTCAAGAAGTTTATCTTGAAGAGCAGTGCAGCGCTCCTTTTCTTTTTTCTTTTTATTTGGAGGCTAAAAAATAACGAACATCATTTAATCAACAAGGACTGACAGCTACATTAATAGAAGATAGAATGTTTCGCATTATTCCAGCTACAACTGACACAAACATAGCATTATATCTACCCTTTTTCTAATGATTTTTCAAACAGCCACCCACCCAATGCTTACTTAAGCTGGATAATCTATTAAGTATTCAGGAGAAAAGAATTCCAATACTTGCATTCATTCCCATGCCAAGTCAAGCGAGCAGAACACTTGTCAGTTTAGTTATCAAGTCAGTTGGGCTTTTAACAAATTCAAACAAAACATAATGCATATCTAAATAAGTAGTGATTGAATCAAAGCCACACAAACTCTGCTTCTTTGAAAAGAATATGTAATAACCCACTTCTCCCCTTCATGTGCTGTCACATAAAACCACTTCAACAAGCATTGGCAAAGTCAATAGGTCTCACCAAAGAGATTTTAAGTGCCAGGCCCTTATTATTGTGCTCTCCCCACAACTTTTAGTTATGCTCCATAGCAAATGTGCTGCTGTACACTACAACTAAAAAACTTTGACATGGTCAATAGCTCCCTCATTGGCGAAACCTATTGCTTTGCCAATGCTTGTTCAAACCTGTAGTGCAGTGGAGACATTGGGCATTGCGTAGATGGCTGCAGAGAACTAAATTACTACATAGTATGCTTGAGTGCGGTTGGGATTCAAGACTGCCAATCACGTTATTTTGGACTGCTGCAGTAAGGCTCATATGCTATGGACGTGAGCAAATATTAATTGCTTCACTCCATATTGCACAGGCAGAAAACTCTTTTGCTTTGTCTTTACATCAGTGCAGTCGTTGTGTAATACGACCACAAGACAAAATCCACTCAAGCACGATTTAGAACGGATGAGGTTTCTCAGGAGAGGGACTTGTTTTGAGGTTAACCCCCGTGGATATGCGCTAGTGGCTTCCTACGATTGAGGAAAATGATCTAACTCAATGTATCTGGTTGAATCTAGTAATGCTGTTTGCTTACACGTGAGCAAAGGTGAACAGGTGTAGGAAAGATCCTCTTTTTAACATGGTCATCCTCACTTTTTGTCTGGTATTTGATGCAATCTTGACTGAAGTGCACTTGGTTCCTGCTAATTAGGTCCCCAGTCAGTGGCATAAAGAAACTTGAGGGGCCCCCCTGCAAATTACATGCATGGGGCCCCCACACTCTGGACCCATTCCGGAGCTCTCAGGTCAGAGACCTGCCAGGCCTGGAGCTCGGGCCACGCAGCGCCCCTCCATATCCGCCCGCACCACGGGGGGTTTGTTAAGCCACTGTGGGCAACTCATCATCAGTTTGTCTTTACTGAAATGAGGGCTTTTTATCGTTTGTTCGATAACTTTATTTCGGCCAGCAAGGACCATAAAAGTTCATTCATATATACAAAATGTAAGGCAATAAATAGAAATCTCATTTAAAAATACATTGTGTATACAGATAAAACAGATACATACAATGGTGTAGATAGTAAAAAACAAAATTAAACTACATCTCATTATCGAACTTCATGGTAGATTTAAAAAAGATACAGTTGAGCTCGTACTAGATATCTGGTACAGTAATACATTTCCTGCGTTTGAGCCACATTGCATTTAAAAAACGGGAAACCGCGAAAACTATTGGGGGATGGGTATCATATTTTAGGACCCTGAATGCATGGGCACACTGACGAAAACCTAGGTTTCTGCAAATTGTAATAAGCCAGTGCTTGCGTGGGCCCTGATACGCTGGGCAAAAGAAAAATACATGAATTTCATCCTCCAGACCAAAGCCACAGCCAGGGCACTCCTTACTCGAAGCTCTATCCCATTTACTAGTAAACACTCTCAATGGGAGAGTGCAGAGTCTGAACTGCATATACAATTTGCGTGCCACTGCGGGGAATATTAAGTCTAAGAACTCCTCCCTTTTATAATCTTCTTTAACCTGGAGGAACTCATTAGTAAGTCTACCCCCCGTGGAGTTCTCATGCAGGGAATCTAAGTTGTAGTTCTTGTAACGGCGTTTCAGATCGGTTTTGGATATCTCCGGGCAAGCAACTTCCGGAGTTTCCCAGAGACCCGTTAAGCTTAACCTACAGGTTGTTGACTTTATATGGGAAAGCCAGGTGATACTCTTGCTTCTAAGTGTGCCCCAAATTTCCAGAAATTCACTCTTATAGCAGGCGAGTTCCGGCACAGACCACAGTCTTTTCCAGTATAGTAGGGGCCGTAATGGCATAACTTCCTCAATAGGGAGCAGCCCTAAATCCATACGCAATTGTACCAGAGGAGTACTTACAGGAAGACCCAGTATATTCCTAACAAAACGCATGCTCCACCCTGGCTAGAATTTGGGGTTTGTCATGCCCCCAGAGCTCAGCCCCATATAGGGCTGCCGCTCTGGCCAGTACACTGTAGATCTGAATTACTGGGGCCGCGGTTTAAATACCGACCCTCTATGGACCAGCTGGATCCCCCCACCACCTTAGTTAGCTTGAGTGCAGCTTTGGCCAACTGGGCATCCCATTCCAGGTGTTCTCCCAAGGTAATACCAAGGTATTCAAACGTCTTCACCCTTTCCAAAGGGGTTCCGCCTAAAATCGGATTCGGTCGTGTCTGCCTCGGCGGGTTAAAGATCATGAACTTGGTTTTATCCAAGTTGATCTCCAGCCCTCTCAGTACACAGAAATCGGCAAAACCATCAAGGATGCCTTGGATGCCCGTTGATGTCTTAGACAACAGCAGAGTGTCGTCCACGAACATCAAAGCGGGCACCCTACCAGTGGCTAGTCTCGTGGCATCAATATTTCTTTTCCCAAGCAGATGGTCAATCAAGCCATTTATGTAGAGGCAGAAGAGGGTAGGAGCCAGTACACAGCCCTGGCGTACCCCTTGATTCGCCGGGAAGCGACCTGACAGATCCCCCAGTTTCCCACACCTTACCCAGGCATAAGTGTCGGTATGCAGTCTCATTGAGACATTAAGTAAATAATGTGGTAGGCCCAGATCTTCTAGTACCCTCCACAATTTACTTCTAGGTACTAGGTCGAATGCCGACCGCAGGTCAACAAAGATCATGTAGAGGCTGCCACCCTCTACAGTCACAGTTTTCCAATAAATGACCTGCAGTCTAAACAGCTGATCCACTGTTGATATGCCCTGCCTAAAACCCGCCTGGAAGGGGGATAGAATCTCATTTTCCGCGATCCAACTCTGTATTCTGCCCAGAATGATTTGTCCCATCAGTTTCTGCGTCACATCTATCAGGCTAATCGGCCTATAGTTTGATGGCTTAAGGGGGAATCCTTTCTTAAAGATGGGTACTATTTCGCCACCCCGCCAAGTATCCGGAGGCTCCATACCATTAAGTATAGAATTAAAAAGAACACCTAAGTACGGAACCCATATTTTCGGCTCAGAGCGATATAGGTCTCCCGGTATCTTATCTAGGCCAGGGGCCTTATTTGGGGCTAGCTTCAGAATCGCCTGCTTTACCTCCTTCAGTGTAATCTCCCCTGCCCCCTCCAGTCGATACTCGTGGGGGAGGCATGGGAGAGAACTCTCTGGGCGGCCATCGCCCTGGGGGGAATACAGAGCCGCAAAGTGTGCTTCCCAGGCTGAAGGGCTATATTGGGCTCGTTGGCCACAGTGCTAGCTCTGCTCCCACAACTGACAATTGTCCAGAAAGTTTTGAAATCTTTGAAATTGAGCGCAGTTCTAAGGTCTTCCCAATTTTCGGCCTCCCAGTCTTTTCTCGCCCTCTGTATGGCCTGCTTGTATATGCGCCGACAGAGCTTTATCCTGGTTTTATCATTTGACTTGACCGCAAGGAGCAAGTCTTTCTTAGTTTTCCTGCAATGTGCGTTGTACCAGGGATTACCTACGTCTAAGTTTGTCTTCGGTCTTCCTACCGGGCAAAACACATCAAAGACTCTGGATGAGCCCCAGAGGAATTTTCCGGGGCTCGTCCCCAGTCCCTGGGTTGTTATCTCTGTCCAGAACCTCACCCATATCACTCAGGCTAGGCAAAATCCTTCCGTACACCTCTGCAAGTTTATCTGGGGAATCTATTATCTTTGGCCACTTGACTCTCCGCCTATTGTTGGTTAAAAGAAGCAGGAGACCAGCAGAGTTATGATTAGGGGCTGGTTTTGGAATACCCATGCTTTCCGGTTTTAACGACATAACCAAGGGGTTGTGGTCGCTGTCTTTTCTTTCAGAAATCTTGAAGTCCAAGACCATTCTCCAAGTTCTATCTTCGACTAATATATAGTCCAAAATGGAATTACTGCCTTCTCGGTTGAATGTCATACGCCCAGTTCTATCTGATTTTGTTCTCCCATTACATGCTCTAAGGGAGGACAAGAGTATAAATGAGTTAATTTGCAATACTAGTGGGGTCCAAGCTCTAACTACCTTGATCTGTGGTTCCAGAATATGCCAGATATAGTCCTCATCCTCTATATCCCCCTGAATGGCATCTGTGAGCGGCTCAAACTGGCAGTTGAAATCACCGCCCACATTTTGAATAATGGCCGGATCAAGAGTTGGAATGAACTGCCTGAGCTGATCTATAGTGACAGACTCCCTCCCACTCAGGGTTGGTCGGGAGTATACATTTATAAGAGCGGTTTGCCTATTTCCTGGGAATGTAAGCAAGACGCACTAGACATCTAAAGACCCAGTGGGGATCTGGACAGCCTGGGCCCCCAGATGGGTGCCCACCCAAATACTTAGACCCCCAGATGGTCTCCCGATTCCCGTCTTGGTTGCCGGTATACACTGAAGGAGGAATACCCCCGCATTTGTGTATCAAGCATCGCCCAAGTTTCCTGGAAAAGGCAAACATCGCTTTCCCCCACAAATGTTCCCCATTCTGTGCATTTCAGTTTATTTTTAATTCCCGCCACATTCCATTAGAGAATTCTAATAATATCCTTTGCCTCGCCCTCACTAGTTTCAGTTACCGATGGATCTACAATAGGTCCTAAAATAGCCAGAGCATCCACACTGTTTGCATTACAGTTTTGGCTGGTCCCACCGCCCTCTGAAACAAATGCCCTTTCCATTGCCACCGGGCACACTGCGCCAGTGGCAACCGCTTGGCTGGCTAGACAGGGAATACTAGTCTCTAGACACACCCCCCGGCTACCGTTCTTCGTTCCCTTGGCGGCACTCTCTGGGTCCATCCCAGCTATCCAACCCTCGTGTGGACTAGATACTTTAATAGGCCACCTGAAAGACTCATGGTGGCTATAGTCCATACTCTGGGCAACCTCGTTCTCCTTGGTGCGCTGGGGTGGAATCTGCCGTCAATCTATCTGATCTAGGACACTGAATCTGTTACTCAGTGCAAACAGGTCCCAGCTAGGAGACTGGTTGTAATAGCCCAACCAGGGAGCCTGAGTGTCCTGGGTCTTAGCTTCATGGGTAGCGTGGCCATTCTTTAGCTGTTGCCCTCTTTCCCCAGCAGGAGTTGGATAGAAATAGGTCAGGAGTAATGTTTGGATTTGTGTGCCTGAGTGGCATAGGCCCCACCTAGTGATGTAATCCACCACCTCCTATCTCTAAAATTCACAACTACACAGTCTCCACTGATGTTTTTCACCCTCGGCCCCACCCATTCAACACGTCGGGCAAAAATAATTTCACTTGATACATGGGGAGGTAATGGCCTGTTATAGTTTAGCCAGTGCGTGCATTTGTTTTTAAGGTCCCTGTACTCCTCCCTTTTCCCCCGGTCCAAAGCTGGAACCCCCGCAAGAACTATAACATACGGGGCGGACTCAGGGGGGAGATCCAAACATTTCGACCCGGTACCAGAGGGATTCGGGCCTCCACTCCCCATATGTAGAACTTGGTGATTGGATACCCCTCCACCCCTCTAGCACAGAGACGTTCTACTCCCCCCTCAGATTATTTGTGCAGTTCTCTTTACGCTGCGTCGGCTGTCCCGATAACAGGATACCTTCTAGCGTTTGGCTATCTAAGTTATTTGCCAACAGAGCAGGGGGGTTACAGGTGGCATTGACACTCCCTGTATGCATTGGTGTAGTGTGTACATTAACATGCGTAGTTTGACCAGCCCCCCGTTCCCCTCCAGTTGCTGGTTGGAAACGTTCCAGGCGCGACACCCTATTCTCAATGTCATTTAGTCTTTCATGTAAGGGGCGGCAAGTCTCTACAAAAATACTTTCCATTTTTACCCAAAACTCCTCTCCATACTCGTGTGACGATGTAACATTTATATTTGGCGAAGTTATAGGCATTAGTTCCAAGCGCTGATCAGTATCTGGATCCTTAGCTGAGCTTTCTGTGGTAATGTGCGCTTGACCCTCCACAGCGTTATTGCATTTCTGCATGTTGGCTTTCCTCTTGTTTAGTGGAAAATCCCCTCGCTTCCTTTTAGTCACAGCCACCACCGGTTGGGGACCACTCGTAGAGCTGGTGGCAGATCACGTTTGTATTTACTCATTGATAGTCCAGGGGGGACAGGAGAATCAAGCCTGTCCATAGCGTCGGGCGAAGGAGGGGGTGCAGGAACAACCGCCCCTGCTATAGGGCCTGAGGGTCTAGTTTCCACTTGTACCTGATGCAATCCCTCAGTGGCGGCCCCCCGTACTTGTGACTGATGCGAATCTGGCTGATTAGGCGATGGTACCTGCGCCAAGTGCCCCAAAGATGACCTTTTGTCACAATTAGGGTCCAGGGATAGCCTTTTTTCCACAATCTCAATTTGATGGGTCAGCATAGATGAAGCCCTAATAAGAAATTGGTCCAGCGTCCCTATAAATGACCCGCCAGGGATTGACTTTCTTCCCTTTCCTACGTTTGCAGTAGCTATTGTTTAAGCAGTGAAATACTTGTTACACAGAATCACAAAGAGAATCCCAGTCAATAGGCCCCCTTGCCGTTTCTTCGCACTGACCTTGAGTGTAACTGTAGGACGGAGGCGAAAGAGGGAGGCCCCGTCCCGTCCTTATCCGTCCTCGAACGGCCTCAAACGGTCCCGTCCTTGGACCGGGCTTTGACTGGCGCTCGTCCGCGCTGCGGAGCCAAGTAGTTCCCCCTAATACTTCCGGTGGGAGGAGGAAGGTCGGGGCGGGCTCCTGCCGGCCCCCGCGGCTTCCTGGTCGTTGGAGTCCTTGCCTGTGGGCTCGCGGTTAGTGGCACAGTCTATCTGCTAAGCGCTGCGTCTCCCCTTATATCGTTTTCAGTATATGCAGAGGTAACACTCAGTACTATTGACAAATAGTTGCATATAAATATATGAATATAAGCTTAGTGGCCTGTGTAGTGTGCAACACCATCAGCTAGTTTTGTCTTTTTAGTGAGTATAAGTGCTGAAATTACACCTGTATTTGGAACTGTGAGACTTCACATCCCAGCATTCAAAGAGCATTCAAAGCGGTGTTACCAATGAAGGTGCTGCAGAAAATATGGAAAATCTAGCCACTATATCCAATTTAGCATGAGTCAGCCAGTTGGACTAGCGACCTCATGCTAATAACGGAAAAAGAGAAAAAGTGCAAACGAGGATGGCAAAATAATAATTCATAATAGAACGTAGAGCCAGAGTATAGGTTTGACTGGTGGGCTGTATCCTAAAATTATGATCAGAAGAGAAGGACTTCTCAATCCCTTTGAAAAATGTACTGCATTCTAAGTGAAGAAAAGGGAAGGTTACAAATGTCTAAATTGAGTGAAAAGGCAGTGTCGAAATTATCTCACCAACTAAGTCAGTCATGTACATGGGCCTAAATTAGAGTAACCCAACAAAATATACATATGATAAAAATATAAACTTGTGGCACCCATAACCAATACATCTCACTCAGCTGGCTTTAGTGCTGTTGGCACCCAATGTGACTGTCTTTGTTGCCCACAAGAGGTGTGACATCTTCGGCCTGGCAAAGTTTGGCTCAGGCAGCAAGGAGCCTGTACATTTAGCGCATGTTTAGCTGCTGGCTGGCTGATGGCCCTTCCACCCGTAAAGACGGGCCACAGCTGCCTCTGCGCAACTTAATGAGTCAAAAGTGCCACTAACAAAATTCCAATCTCTCTCCAGCAGGTACATTATTTACCAGAGTTAACTTGACATTTTTATTGTTGCCTGAACATTGCTGGAGAGACATACTCTGAAACAGGTGCCTTTAGACCCTTAAGATATAAAAACACCGACCTCCCCCCTTGAGTTTGGTGCCTGGTGTGGTGGCACCAGTCGGACTTCCCTAAAGCCAGCCCTGATCTCACTCAGTCCAGTGACTATCTGCACCCAAGAGAAGAACTTGGCCTACAGGTTGACCACGGAAGCATTCGCTTAATTATACCACTGTAAGCAACTGGTGATCTGTTAAACATATGTTGGGCTTTCATTCTACAACTCAGTGCTTTCTGGGTAATATGGAGTTAAGTGATCCCGTTCTTAACTTGTGAAATGCAAAGCTTCAACAGCACCTGTAAAATCATATACCACGTTCGTGTCTTTGTATGTACAAAATATGTAAACTTGATATCTATTAAAATATGAGTAATTTTGTTTTCGATCTTCATTCTACTGGAATGTTAGAATTGTCCGGCATTTCTTCATGTTAGTCTTAAATCATGCATCTCGTATTGGCTACTGCAGTAAGATAATGATACGCATTCATTTAAGTACTGCATCACCTTACATTAATTAAAGAAAAAAAAAGTAGGACTTTTGCTTCCTAGACTGATTCTTATCTTGGAATAAATGCCCTGCCTTTTTGGAAATCACAAGAAATTCTATGAATACTCATGTGCGAATATTAACAACCGATTTTCTGCAAGTCAAAAACGGCTAACATTCTCAGATGCACAATATCCACCCGAGTTAAAAAAGCAGCGATGTCATCACAACCCCCATAGGAACCTCGCACCACCACCCCCTCCCTTGGAGTCACTGGACCCATTTAAAAAAACATCAATCCAATGCACTCACAGGGCTGCATGCAGGCTCACAATACATTCCCAATATTGCGCTGTAAGGTAACAGTTTTATGGCTCTAGTCTCACAACGCAACAAGGCCCGCCTACACCCCACCCGCCCCGGGGACCTGAATGAAAGCAGCCCCCTCCAAATAGAAATTAAGAGAGATTGAGAAAAACATTAGCACTTACAGCCCCTGGCAAGGCGCTGAGTAAACCACACTGCAAACCAAGTGTAACAGAGCAACTTACCTCGGTTGTAAAAGAGCATCCATGTGGGTGCTTGAGCTCTTGCACTTCTCGACAGGGGCCATTACATTCACCGGGGAATGGCAGGGGCACAAAGGGGCGTCCCAGAGGTGTAGATGCATTAGATTAGGCCGCAAGGCACCTTCATGGGCCAGTTAAAGGCCTGTGTGAGCCTCCCATATTTGTAATTGGCTTGTGTAACTGTCCTTAAACGCTGGCTTCCGATTCATTATGAGGCATCTTGGTACCGCCCGGTCTCCATTTGTTGCTGCACATAAGGACTGGACCTTTTACTTCGCTCGTTACACGGCATGCTTTATCTAGTGGGTGAGCATTATTTCGTTTGACAATAGCAGCTGCTTTTTTTGTTGTATGTGCATGCTTAGCGCAGCGCTCGCTTCGGGACACCTCGCTCTGTTTATTTTATTTTTTTACTTTAATTCAGAGAGCGTCGCCCGCTACAGGGACACCACACTCTATTATTTTAACTTGTATTCAGAGCGCAGCGCCCTCTTCAGGGTCACTGCGCTCTATTTATTATTTGTTTTTACTTTAATTCGGAGCCGGCGCCCGCTTCAGGGACACAGCGCTCAGTTTATTTGTTTTAATACTTTTTTATGACTCCGTTTGTTCCGATATACTCTGTTATTGACAGGGAGGCCAGCAATACCCTTTAATCGGCCTAAATATATCACCTATACTTTGATCTCTTTCCATCCATTGCTGGAAGATCAAAACGTACATTATGCAGCATAGCGAATATCTTCATTTACAACTATGCAGTTAGGGCCGGAGAATGGGTGCATAGTGCCGAGCAGGTCATTCGTGTGCACAGATGAGCGCCTCTGTGCCCGGAAGGTCAGCCGCTTTGGTATTCCGGGCACAGAGGCGGCTCATTGTTCTTGACATTAAGAGCAGATCCTGCGGGTGCGGTCTCTGCGGGCTTCCCAGTGGGCTGCCTGGAGGGAGCGCGCTCAGCGCGGGCACATTTTGTTCTGGAGCCAGGTGGTGGGTTCTGTGTCAAATGGGTCTTTTTAAGCGGTATGTGTCTGGAGTGCTCAGGCCTTTGGCGGTGACGATGCACTGCTTGTTGAACCTCTTCCAAAGATACTTCCAGCCAAGCTTCTGTTCGTATTCTTCCTTTGAAATAGTCCTTCCTCTTGGACTCCTCCTTTAAATTGACCCTCTATTCCATTCAAGCTGTTCTTCCGCCTCCCCTATATCGCTCCTCCCTCTTACTTATGCAGTAGTTGAAGTAGCCGGAGTAAAAAAAAACAAGCATTTTCAATGCAATAGGTCTCGCATTGGCAAGAGTTTAAGCGATTGGCATGGTAAATTCCAGCCCAGCTCTACCCCACCCTGGCTAAAGACCACTCAACTGCAAACGGCGCAACACACCATTTAATTTATTATGATGGGAGTAGGGACTGGAAAATAAAATGAAAACTACGTCCCAGTGAACCCTGCTGTCGGTCAATGACTGCACTGTGCGCTTAGGGGGCCGCTGGAGCTCGAGGGCCGCCCGAAACCCAGGGGCTGTGGGGGCCTATGTCACACCCATGTCTCCAGTGCCAGTGCTCTTTCTCTGAAACAAGATAACCGCCTAATTGTTCCCCAATTGGCAAGACCTTTAGCACCTCTGTAAGTCCCTAGTAAATGGTGCCGAGGGCATGGGTACTAAAGAGGGTCCAAAGGGCTGCACCATGTATTGTGCCACTCTAAGGGACCCACCATCAAACTCATACAGGATGTGTGAAATGGTGCAGACAAATGTGAAAAGAACAAGTTACTTACCTTCGGTATGGAACATGCTACTTACCAGTATGCATCTGTTCTTGGCATGTAGGGCTGCTGACATTCATATCTGTGCATAGATCGCCGCCTAGTGTTGGGTCCGGATGATTGCACTTTGTTGTCTTGGAAGAGTCTTCGAAGTATCACGAGATAGGTGAATCCTCCCCTAGACTACAGTGCGCATGGGCATCTTCTCCATCCTCAGATTGTTTTTCGCCATTGTGGCAGAGATGGAGATAGGAAAGTAAGAGATGGCCATGCCAAAGATAATGCTGCAGCTGCGACAGGCACCGGGGAGGAGGGCGGGCGATATGAATGTCAGCAGCCTTACATGCCAAGAACAGATGCATACTGGTAAGTAGCATATTCCGTTCGAGGAATGTGGGCTGCTGAATTCATATCTGTGCATAGACTGTATAGCAGTATCTCCTCTAGCGGTGGCTACCTGTGCCAGCTGCAGCAGTTTGAAAAAGAGTTTTGAGGACAGCCTGGCCTACAGCAGCTTGCTGTTTTGCTTGCACGTCTACACAGTAGTGTTTTGTGAAAGTGTGTATTGTGGTCCATGTGGCTGCCTTACAGATGTCTTCAAGAGGAATATTTCCTAGGAAAGCCATGGATGCCCCCATTTTTCTTGTAGTGTGTGCTCTTGGGGGGACGGTTAAAGTGCGTTTTGCCTTTTGATAACATATTTGAATGCATTTAACTATCCATCTGGCTATTCCTGACTTTGAAATAGGATTTCCTTTTTGTTGTGGTGCAAAAGCAACAAATAGTTGTTTTGTCTTCCTAAATGATTTAGTTCTGTCTATGTAATAAAGTAGGGCTCTTTTCACATCTAATGTGTGTAGGACTCTCTCACCTACTGACTGCGGATTTTGAAAAAATACTGGCAGTTTTATTGACTGGTTGATATGGAAATTGGATACAACCTTAGGCATGAACTTAGGGTTGGTTCTAAGAACCACCCTGTTAGCATGTACTTGCATGAAAGGTTCTTGGATTGTTAATGCCTGTAATTCGCTCACTCTTCTGAGTGAGGTAATGGCAACCAAGAATGCAACCTTCCACGTTAAGAATTGTAGTTCGCATGAGTGTAGAGGTTCGAAAGGAGGGCCCATAAGTCTGGTAAGTACTATATTTAGATTCCAGACTGGGGAGGAGGGGTGTCTTGGAGGGATCACCCTTTTTAAACCTTCCATGAAGGCTTTGATTGCTGGTACTCTAAACAGTGAAAGGTGTTGCCTGTTTTGAAGGTATGCTGCTGTAGCAGCGAGGTGTAGTCGTACAGAAGAGTTTGCTAGGTTACATCTTTGTAAGTGCAGCAGGTAACATATCATGTTTTGTATGGAAGCATCTAATGGGTTGATTTGGTTATTGTTGCAGTAAATAACAAATCTCTTCCATTTAGCTGCATAGCACACTCGTGTGGTTGGTCGCCTTGCCTCCCTAATGATGTTCATGCAGTCTGGGGGCAAGTTAAGGTATCCGAACTCTAAGACCTCAGGAGCCTGATCGCTAGGTTCATCTGATTGGGATCTGGGTGTCTGATTTCTCCATGGTTCTGAGTTAGAAGATGGGGAGCAAGGCACAGTCTTTGATGAGGAACTACTGAAAGTTCTAGGAACGTTGTGTACCACGGTAGTCTCGCCCATGTGGGAGCAACTAGGATTAGCGTGAGTGAGTGTTGCCGCAGTTTGCGTGCCACCAGCGGGATCAGCGGTGCTGGGGGAAAAGCGTACGCAAATCTGCCTGACCAGTTCATCCATATCGCATTGCCCTGTGACAACGGATGTGGGAACCTGGCGGCAAAGTACTGGCATTTGGAGTTTTCTTTTGTGGCAAACAGGTCTACCTCTGGGTGACCCCACTGTTCGAAGAATGGCTGGAGAACTTGGGGGTGAATCTCCCATTCGTGTAGTTGTTGGCTGTGCCTGCTGAGCAGGTCGGCAATCTGATTGTCCTTTCCTGGAAGGTGTTCTGCTAAGAGAAAAATGTTTTTGGGAATCGCCCACTTCCATATGCTTTGTGCCAGATGGGACAGCTGTGGAGAGTGTGTCCCTCCCTGTTTCTGGATATAGTACATTGCGGTCATGTTGTCCGTCCGGATCAACACCGTCTTGCTGTACAAGTACTTCTGAAATGCTTTCAGGGCTAGGAATATCGCTAGCAATTCTAGTTGGTTGATATGTAGCTTTTTCTGTTTGTTTGTCCAGAGCCATTGTACTGTGTATTGAAGGAGATGGGCCCCCCAGCCTGTCAGTGATGCGTCCGCTGTTAGTACTATTTGTGGAACCGGCTCATGGAACAGTCGCCCCTTGGAAAGGTTTTGTGGTTTCCACCACTGCAGAGAGTTGTGAGCGCGACGGTCTACCAACACTAGGTCTTTTAGTTGTCCTCGAGCCTGGTTCCATTGCCGTGCTAGGGATTCTTGTAATGGGCGCATTTGAAGTCTGGCATGGGGGACAATGAATATGCAGGAGGCCATCATGCCTATGAGCTGCATAAAGACTCGAGCTGGCAGAGTGTGTTGTGGCAGGAATTTCCGAATGAGTATCTGCATGCTGGCTATCCTTGTTGAGTTTGGAAAAGCTTTTGCCACGGAGGTGTTTATAGTGGCTCCCAGGTACAGCTGTGTGTGGGACGGTTGCAGATGCGATTTTGGGTAGTTGATAGAAAACCCTAGACTGTGTAGCAACTGAAGTGTTTGAGATGTGTGTGCTGCGCTCTGTTGGTACGATTTCGCTTGTATTAGCCAATTGTCCAGATAGGGGTACACATGGATGTGTTGCCTTCTGAGATGTGCTGCCACTGTCGCTAAGCATTTTGTAAACACTCTTGGAGCCGTGGTAACCCCGAAGGGCAAAACCTTGAATTGGTAATGTTGACCTTCTATTGTGAACCTGAGGTATTTTCTGTGGGCTGGATGGATGGGTATGTGAAAATACGCATCCTTGCGGTCCAGTGTTGCTAGGAAATCTCCTTGTTGGAGCAACGGGAGCACTTGCTGTAGTGTGATCATATGGAAGTGTTCCGATAGTATATATTGATTGATTTTGGGGTCTGAGGTCCAATATTGGCCTGAGGGAGCCGTCCTTCTTGGGAATAAGGAAGTATAGGGAGTATACTCCTGTCCCTTGCTCTATGGATGCATGCATTTCACCTCTTGTTGGATCAGGGTGATGTGTTCCGTGGACATAGGACGATGTCTGGGTGGTATGTTTGGTGGTGTAGAAGTCAGTTCTAGGCAATAACCAAACTGGATAATTTCTCTCACCCACCTGTCCGTGGTAATTGCGTGCCAGACTGGTAGGAACTGTTGGAGTCTGCCTCTGACCGGTGTTATGTGGTCTGGAGGCAGCGTAATGAAGTCACTGTTTCATGGCAGTGGAGGCTCTGGTGTTATTGCCTCCACGTCCTCTTCCCTTGTTACTGTTGCCCCATAACCTCCTCTGTTTGTGTTCTTGGTGAAGGAACCTTGTGTGTTACTTTTGTATGAGGCAGATGTTTGCAAGGTATTTCCTCGTGTAGTTGCCCTGTATGAGGAGCGCCGAAAGGAGCCTCTCTGTTGTTGAAATTGCAATGCCCTCATTGATTTTGCGGTTTCTGTGTCTTTTTTAATTTTATCCATAATGGTGTCGACAGCAGGGCCAAATAGAAAATCTTGATTGACAGGTTGGTTAAGAATGGTGGACTGCACCTCATTCTTAAAACCGGAAATACGCAGCCATGCATGGCTGCGTATTAGGACTCTAGTGTTAATTGACCTAGCTGCGGTGTCTGCTGCGTCAAGCGCGCATTTGATGGAGGCATTTGTTATAAATTTTCCCTCTTGTATGAGGTCATTAGCTTGTGCTTTAAAGGGCTCAGGCAGGGGTTGCATTAGGCTTTCGAGTTGATCATAATGCGCCCTGTCGTAACAAGCCAGTAGGGCTTGTGTATTAGCAATGCTCCATGAGTTGGAGGCTTGTGCTGCTACCCTTTTGCCTGATGCTTTTGACTATCAGGGGGAGGTGCTTCCCCTGTTTGGGAGTTGGCCCGTTTACATGCATTGGCCACTACCAATGAGTCTAGTAGTAACTGTCCCCTGATGTAAGTAGGGTCTGTAGGAGCTGTCCTATACTTCTTTTCTATTCTGGGGTTGATTACCCGTGCCCTGGCTGTATCCTTAAATATGTCAGGTGCATGTTTCAGAACTCCTTTTAACATGGGAAGTGTTCTAACACTTTTTTCTGAAGTGGGGAAGGTGTCAAATAAGAAGTCTTCCTCAACAGGGTCATTATGCATATCTATATCAAGTTTATGCCAAACCTCTGGGGAATGTGGACTCTGTGCACACTGTACCTTACTTTGGTCCAGTATATACAGAGCCACTTTCTTACAACACCTCTTAAAGGTAAACCCCGCAGCAGAGGAAGAACGAAGAGGGGCCCGTAGACAGAACCACAGGCAGCTTACCAAGCAGCCAAAACAAGACATACCAATAAGGTGAAGGGCTGAACCAGCAGCCAAAGCACAACGAGGGCAACAGCAAGACCTCGAGGGCGCACTCCAACCTAAACTCATACACACCAGTGACCCAGAGGAGCCACAAGAACCTCAGGAGGCAAAAAAAACACAAGGCTGAAAGGCCGTGCAAGCAACCAACGCGCAGAAGGGCCAATAAAAGGCCACCAAGGCAGACTTCAACCAAAACCAGACGGCAACGGAAAACAGAGTTCCAATGGAGCGATGGGATAAACGGCTCCCAAAGAACACACCAGTACCGACCACTGAAACTCAGGGAGGAGGAGGAGGAGGGTGGAGTCCCGCGAGGAGCTGCTGAATCACAGAATCCGTGTGGGTGTTAAACAGCAGGACTCCATCAAAGGGCAAATCATCCAAGTTCTCCCGGATATTTTCTGGGAGGACACCATCCCGCAACCAGGCATGGCGGCGGAGGGCAACAGAACATGCCATAGCACCGGCGGCGGAGTCCGCGACATCCAGAGCTGAGCGCAGGATAAACGATGCCAACTCGCGACCATTGAGCACATGGCTCCGCAAGGCTGCCACCGCACCGTCCCCGGAGATGCGGGCAGAAGGGACTCCGTGGAATCCCAGAGGGCAGAGTTAGCCCTAGCCAAAACACAGAGCGTGTTGAGCACCACAGAGCGGCGCTCGAAGATGCAAAGTCATTATGCCCCCAAGAGTCTAACCAACCTCCCATGACAGAGGGAGCAACACTGAGGGCAAAGACGGAAAGGTAGTCTGAAGAACAGGGCCCTGGGCAGAAGGATGGGAAGAAAGGCAAGTGGGCCCATGTGGAGCCGGGCGGTGGCGCCGAAGCAGTGGCAGAGGCACGGGTCCCCCTTGTCAGGGCGCCCCCAAAAGGGAATCATGGAGCAAAGCTTCAAAAGGAAGCAAAGGCTCCCCCCCCCACCAGAGCCCTGGTGGAGAACTTCCAGCAAATGGTCATGAGGCACCGGCTCGACTGCGTGACCCATCTGCAGAATCCCAGTGGCCGTGGCGATAGCCCAGACAAAAGCGACACTCTCTTCCAAAGGGCAGCGCAAGCGTGAGAGCACGTCCTCCGTGGGCGAAAGATGCAAGCTGAGCCGCCCTAACTGAGGAAGGAAAGGCCCGCACAGAAGGGACGGGAGCCCCACCGATGAGTGGGGAACCTGAGGGGCCTCTAGAGAAGACGGGGGAACCGCAGAAGCAGCCCCACGCAAGGGGCTGAACAGTGGTCCCAGGACTCGCAGCTTCGGGGACGGGGAAGAGCTAGCCCCAGAAGGCACCCGAGAGAAGGCCACAAGGCGTCGCCCGGACTCTGGCGAGGAACAGACGAGGAGACCAATCGTCCAAAGATGAAGGTGCATCCGGGGAAGAATCGGCGTGCCGACGCCGAGCCGACGTCAGAGAGTCCGCAACAGGCGCCGGAGTGTCCGCCGCTGACGCGTCCACCCAAAGGGTCGAATCCACCTTCAGTACCACCTGTCGCGCAGGAGGAAAGGGCGGGGTGGGAGGGGCCCACCGCCGGTGGAGAGGGACGCAGAGAGGTGATTCCAGACCCGGCTTCAACCCGAGGCGGCATATGCCCCGGGAAAGAAAGCCGCTGGCTCCGAACCGGTTCCAGCTCTGCCTCCAGGAAAGCAACCGCCTGTCCAGAGGATCGAGGGGAACCCGGGGACGAGCCCAGAGTCCCGGCGACCCCCTGCAACGCCACAGGGAACCCCATGAGGCTTTGCGGCGAGGCGGGAGCGCCGTGGGCTAAAGAGGGGAACCCTGAAGGGCCACACCTCGGCGACACCACATCACCCGCTCCTGAAGCCGCACCTGGCGGCGCTGGGGACGAATCGGCTGGGGACTCCACAGCCAGCCCCGTGCGAGGCGAGGGGACCACGGAAGTCTAGGGGGAGGGCTGGGGCGCAGGGAGGCCTGCTGAGCTGCAGTGTAGGCCTCCATCTGAGCCCTGCACTTCGCACAGGTTTTAAAGCCCGAAAGCATTGCACACAGTTCCCACCAAACGAGGGAAGGCCTGAAAACAGGTGAGCAAGGAAATGCAGATCCGCGTGGCATGCGAAAAAGAAGCAAACTGATGTCGGTGCGCTGGGTGGGGCTTACTTGACCTCGGTGACGTCACGCCCGCGGACGACTTTAGGGCAGAATGTCCCCTTAAATTGTTCCATTCTATCGAGATAGGGTCCTTCCCAGCCACGCCCACTCACGCCCACTGACCGTCGATCCCTCCCCCCAGTCACTCCCCCCAGTAGTTTTCCCCTTGCAGTCAGCGTTTGATCTCGCTTGCGATACACACGCTGCTCGTTGGCTTCCTGACCCCTGGCTGGCTCGCCGACCCGTATTGATTACGTGATCAGCTCCTGTAATTTTTCAGGTAAGCTGACACTAGCCCTGTTCTGAATTACTTTCTTCACTCTTGCACATCACGGGCCCTGACGGATTTCTTCGGTTTTAGGTTCCCTGCTCCATTAATTACCGCGTTCACGAAGTGACTTTGTACCGGTCCATCTAGAAGATTCAGGTACTTTACATATGATTTAGAACTGCCTTTCGTGACCACAGCGGGGCTGGGCTTATATAATGACCGGTCTTTTCCCCTCATAGAACCTAGATGTAAATACGACTCCCCGCCGGATCCTCGGATCAGGGCCATATTTCTACCCGCCTACAGGTAAGATCGAACTTCGGTCTTCAGTGCTCCTTTTCCACACGTGTGCGGGTGGATGCTCTGTACTAACTCCCCTTCCGGTCAGACTGGACTCCTTCCCAATTGTGACTCTATATCCGTCCCACTAACCAGCATGACGCGCCTTTCACGTCAACGGGTGTACCTAAGGGCTGGATAGCCCTGTATAAGTCTTACCATTAGTCCTGTTACCCCCGTAAGGTTCTTTGGACTATCTAGTGGGCTGAGTGTAATTACAAAATGGGCCGATACATACCAATGTCATCGACTGCCGGCTTCCGTGGTGACTTAAGGTTAACTTCCTTTGCCCCAGCAACTCCCTTCCGCCCACCCCCTACTCCTTCTGTCCCCCTGCCATCTTTGAGCTATGACCACCCCCCCAGGACCCTAACCCTTTTCCCTCTCTCCCGACAGCACCCCAAATGAGACAACCCAGTCCTGAAGATGGTCCACATTCGTTAAGGACCGAAACGCCGTCGACTCCACAGCGCAAATTATAGGCGCATCCTGTTGTGACTCCAATTAAAAATTGTGAATTGTGCAACATAAAGTCACTGATTCCTTGTCACATGTTGAGCTAGTCACTGTATATATATTTCACTTTGCTCACCTTGCGCCGTTTATCGCTGTTCACCTTTTTCACTTGCGTTGCCACTTATCACTTGTATATATTGAGCACCAAGTTTTATCGGTTGTCATTTGAATCCTCTAATTGTGTGCTGTATATAATCTTTGTGGCAGAAATTGTCCTTCTATGACTTAAATATCAAGAAACTAAAGATCATTTTTTGACTTTAAATCCCTGTGAATAAGTGTCTCCTTTTTCTGACCGTTGTAATGCATTGTGCATGCAATATAAATTGCCTTTCCATTCATACCTGTTGGGATACTGTTATTCCTTTGTGCCGCCCCCAGCGCGCAGAGTTGCTGAGGCAAGAAGAAAAAAAAAAAAAGAAGGTTTTCCGGATACAGCCTCTCACCTGGGGATAATTCTACATTAAGGAATCTGCAGCTAGTAGTCGCTAGCCATTACATCTGTCAGGAAGTGAGTGAGCTCCAGGCCCTTTCCTCCAAGCATCTGTTCCTGTCTGGTCATCCGCACAAGGTGGTTCTCAGGGCTCGTCCGTCCTTCCTGCCCAAGGTTGTAACTGCCTTTCAACTCTGGCAGACCATCACTTTTCCCACCTTCTTTCCGCCACAGCATCTATCGAAACAGGAGGAGAGGCTCCACCGTCTGGACCCAAAACAGGTGCTTTCCTTTTACCTGGATCACACAAAACAGTTCTGAGTGGCATACCAGCTCTTTGTTGGCTATGTGGAGCCAAAAAAGGTCGGGCCTAACACAAGCGGACTATCTCCCTATGGGTTGTTTTGTGTATCAAAGTCTGTTATTCTCTTGCAAAGAAGGAGCCTCCAGTGGGGCTGCGCGCCTATTCCACCAGGGCGACGGCAGCAACTACTGCTTTGACACGAGCAGTTCCTCTGAATAACATTTGTCAGGCAGCTACGTGGGCTTTGTTGCACACCTTTACCAAACAGTACTGCCTTGATAATCAAGTACGGAGAGACGGCTTCTTTGGCCGTTCTGTTCTCCGGGACTTTCTGGTGTGATATAGGTTTGCAGACCCACCTCCGGGGTTGGTATTGCTGGGGTATATATTCTAAGGTAAGGAATCTATAACTAACTGTTTCTTTCAGATGAACAAGTTACTTACCTTCAGTAACAATATATCTGTAAGAAACATAGGTTAGTTGTAGATTCTTACCGCTCCACCCATCCTCCCCGTTCTGCAAACTAATTTCTAGGGTTAAGGATGTCCTTTCAGGGCCCTAGTTTTGTGCACCAGTGGTCAGTGTCTTGCACGGCTCTGCGTTTCTGAAGTGGAAACTCGTGTACAGAACTGACGTCAGCGCACAAGGTTGGCGTCTAAGTAGCTACCGCAACGTCATCCCGGCGACCACAATGACAACGACAGACGCGGAGCCGACAGACGCCACCATCTAAAATGCACAGAAGTACTGTGGACGAAAAAACTTTCCGGATCCAGTCTGACGCCTGGGGGTAATTCTAAGGTAAGGAATCTATAACTAACGTGTTTCTTTCAGATACTAGTTGTGTTTAAAATTTGTTTTCCCTCCTTAATCAGTTCATCCCCTCCTTCTGTATTGGTCAGGAAAGTGTTTTAGCAGCTTTTCCATCGGATCTCAGGTAGTTCTGTTACAAAGGCAGAACAAGCTCAACGAGTTTGCAATGCGCCAATGAATAGCATGGTCAACTGCTGCGCGTGTGCCTTCCTTAATGATACGTATGCTCTCCTTATCTGCTGGAGAGACATCGCCTGTACTCTGGGAAGCTGCCCTCTTCCTAGCTGTTGTGACCACTAAGCAATCCGACAGAGAATTAGCCTTAATATAAAGTAGGTGAGCAGGGGAAGGCTTGTATTTGCGTTCAGTACGGAAAGTAAAAATGTGGCTCTTTAAAAATCTTAGTCGGGGCGTGGCCTGCAGCCAAGGAAGATGGCCGCACACTAGGGAAGCTGCGCTAGCATAAAGCAGCAAAACACCCGCACTTGTGAAGACACCTACCGGCTCGTGCTGTGGAGCTGGATGGCGGCAGTTGGAGGCGCGAGGAGCCGATTTCGAGGGGTCTTTGGCCACCTTCGTTGCCCTGGGTTCAACATCCTGCAGACAGAAAATGGCGCTTGCTGCCTCGGAGCGCCGCTCGTAGAAGTCCGCGACTAGTAGCGCACCCTGGGGAGCTGCCGACGGGGGCACGGTGCTGCCGCCATCATGGGGTGCGGCGTACGACTCCTGCAGCTGAGGAAGACAGACGGAAGATTGTGGCTCCCTGCAGGTGAGCGGCCGGAGGAGGGAAAATGGCGCCCGCGGCCGCAGCGCGCCGCAACTGAAAGTCCAGATCTGGAGGTGGCTCTGCGGAGCAATTAACGGGCGGCTTGGGAGCAGAGCCGCATTTCCTGGACAGTGCCGTGTGTCTGGAGGGGCCGCCGAGGATCGGAGGAAGGCCTGGTGTTCCTGGGCGTGAGCTGCCCTGTCAGGTACGGCCAGCTGGCAGGGCCGTACCTGACAGGCGCCAAGTAAACTCCGTGGAGGCAGATAATGCAAATAGGGCCGAAAAAGAAAAAAGAAAAAATATGATATAACCAAGTATGGAGCGTAAAGTCATGTTCTGTTAAGATAGAAACCATACACTAAAGCACAGCGAAATATAGAACAGCAGAACATTGCGTGCAACAGGTCGCATTTGTCAGGGCCAAAAAATGCAACGAGCTTTGAGAAAGCATAAAAAAATGAGGGCGCAGTTAAGTCAAGCTTTAAAGAACCAGCTGACAACGATTGGAAAGGGCTATTCTGCTCCATATAGAACATGGAAAGGTGCAAAGTGCACAAGACAGCTCGCTAAAAGAGCGAAGACTAGATTTGTATTCACATAGTAATCACAAGTACTTATTTCACTTTAGGTACTGAACGCTGAAAACAATAAAAAGCACGGACCTAAGAGAAACAGAATCTCTGTGCCTCCTTACGCACGGTCGGATTAATAACCATTGTGATTTAACAAAAACGGCGATACATCAAATCTAAGTAAGTTGTGATTTTTTGTTGTGAAAAGTAGGACATAGATCCCCAAAAGAGGAAGGTCACTGACACAGCTGTCTACACTCTTTTGATTTTAACAGATATAAAAAAATGTGGAACAGATGCAAGGGTACGTCATCATTGATATGTGAGTATAATGTCTGTCTTTTTCCAATATTGAGACTGCAAGATAACAGCAATTTAAACAAGATATACACTAAAATGATTCCATTACAATTATAGGTACATAAGAGGTCCTACAATATCAAAAGCAGAGCCCTGAGGAAGACCTTATACATTTGAAATTCCTGGTCCAATATACATAAGGTCGAAATGCGTCGGCAGAGTTCGGATAGAGGCTTGGAGAAATCCGAGGAAAAAGAAATACTGACCCCAATTGGGCAGCTGAGAAAAGAA
This sequence comes from Lissotriton helveticus, assembly GCF_964261635.1. Taxonomy (NCBI): domain Eukaryota; kingdom Metazoa; phylum Chordata; class Amphibia; order Caudata; family Salamandridae; genus Lissotriton; species Lissotriton helveticus. The sequence goes on from NC_136063.1 coordinate 2,066,567,865, forward strand.
AAAACAAATCTTCTTGTTCCTCCATAAGAGACCAAAAAATATCTCCGACCCTATATTGGACCATAATCAACAGGACATTTCGAGGACCGAGAAAGTTCGGGTCCCAGTCAACATCAATAGAAAAGATAGGACACTTGAAAGATAACTTGTGTTCTGGATAAAAAAAGTGTCATATCCAAAAGAAAAATTTCTATGCAAATAGACTTTGTTCTTTACGGAAGATGTGTAAATGTGAAATAGATGTATGATTTGTATATATAAATGTATTGTAATATAATGGTTTTCATATGATGTAAGAATAACAATACAACAGTTTTTCAGGTGTATGAAACATCAAACAACAAAAAAAGATTTAAAGTGGAAAGAAAAAAGAAAAAAGTTGCCTAAAATCAATTAAAAGGATTTGTACTGGCTTATACTCATTAAGATTAACTCTAGATGTTAGATTTAGTCCTGGGGTCGAAGCTGAAACCGAGTTAGCAAAAACGTTTTAGTTACTGTGGTGAATTTTCATGAATATAAAACTGTTTTAAAAGTTCACACTTTTCAATGACAATCTGGCAATGTTATTCAATGGGAGAAAATTCAGGTTGCAGGTAAAGTATGATCGCGTTACTTTTGTAATCCAGTACTGGGCTTCTAGGGCCAGCACTGGGTTCTGAACTTAAAACAGGTAGGTAATTATGTTTCAGTAGTTCGTACGATTTTTAAAGAATATTTCAAGTTTTCAAAAGTGGGCACTTAGAAGAAATTTCATAGAAACGCAGACAATGGGTTCCTATGGAGAATATACAGATTACTAGTAAAACCGGTAAGGATAACTTTGGCGGTTCAGTACTGGGCTGCAAGGTAAAGTACTGGCTTCTCGCTGGCTTGCAGGTGAGTACTTCGGAATTCGGACTTTGGCTGATTTTAGATGAATATCTGTAGGTTTCAAAACTTCACACTTTGAGTTAAAATGGGTCAGTGTTATCCAATGGCAGGTGAGTTAGTTACCGGTTTCCAGATGAGTACTTGGCTGGTGAAGTTAAGGTTCTGGGCATAGACTCAGGGGTCCCCCAGGGTCAGGTAAGTACTGTTGGTTCAGCCCCAGCAGTGCAGGGCCGGCCGGATGAGAGGTAGGTAGGCCCAATGATATCCAATGAGGGAAAGGGGGCCTTCGGTTGGTGGCTGCTGGCTGCTGGCTGCTGGCTAGCAGGCCACGTGGCTGTGGGAGCTGGGCTCCTGGTCACTTGCTCAGGGCAAGGGGGAGGGGGGGAGTAAGATAGGACAAAGATGACACAGCCAGCGGCACTCGGGCAGCTGGGTGCAGGGTGCTTTTGAGCAATCGGGCGCTCAATATTATCCAATGGGGAAGGTCAAAAAGGAACAAAGGCTGCAGGCTCGGGGACGAAGACTCTCCAGGGGCGACCAGCACTTCGAGAGGTAAGTTGGGATCTTGGAGCACAGGTAGGTACCCCAAAGGGAGGCACAGGGGGCTGTAGGGCGCCGGGGTGTCGGAAAAGCTTACCCTCGGCTGGTCGCGATTGGGGTGGCCCCTGGTTCTGAGTCTGCAGGCGTCGGCTGGTTCGTCGAGGAGGGTCTTTGGGCACTGGACTTGGGGTCCCAGTCGCCGGGGGGACGTCCTCGTGGTCTTGGTTCGGTTGGTCCCGGCCCGGGGTTGTTGCAGCCGAGCCTCTGCTGATAGGAGTCCCAGTCTTTAAGAGGGTTCAGACAGGCAGGTCCTCCGGGTGTGCCAAGGTTGCTGCCCGCAGGAGTCGCCGGGATTTAGGCAGGAGCAGGTTCCAGGATCGACAGGCCAGTAGGGCTGGGACCAAGTCAGGTGTTGTTGTCCTGTTAGCAGCTGCATAGCGGGTCTTCTTCTTCTTGATCTTCTGTCTTCTTTCCGTATCAGGATGTGAGGGAGGAAGGTTCAGGGAGCCCCTAAATACTACATTTAGAGGCGTTACAGGTAGGGCAAGGACAGGGACCAATGGGTCCCTGCCCTGGGGCGAGTACACCCCCTAGCCTGCTCCTCTGCTGTGGGAGGGGGGCAGGAGCCTAGCTGGGACTGGACAGGGCTCCCCATCTACAAGATGGCCAGAGCCCAGAGTCGTGCTTCGTCCCGTCTCCCCCACCTGAGCCCCCCCTTCCTGATGTAGTTTTTCCCGCCAGACTGGGGGTTAGAACTGGTGGGGGCCAGTTGCTGGGTACAGCAAATGGTCTGGAGAAGCTCTCAGAGGCGGCAGGCCTTTGAGGCTTCCCCCTGTCCATCCTGGGGGAGGAGACCTAGCACCTCGCCCAGGATGTGCATTGTTGCAGGCCCAGGAGAGTGGTGGGCTCTCCACCCAGGGGTCCAGCAACATGTCTGCTGGGTGGCAGCCTTTGCAGCCACTCAGCCCAGACATGGATTGTAGGTTAGGGTTTCAGGGGGCATCTCTAAGATGCCCTCTGGTGCATTTTACATTAAATCCCACACTGGCATCAGTGCGGGTTTAAAGTGCTGAGAAGTTTGGTACCAAACTTGTTAGTCTTCAGTGTAGCCATTATGGTGCTGTGGAGTTCGTAATGACAAACTCCCAGCACCATATACTCTTAATGGCATCACTGCACTTACAGTGCCCAGGAATGGCCCTGGGTACGGTAGGGGCACAGGGCTCATGCACCTCTGCCCACACCTCTGGCATAGGGCACCCAACTAGAGGGATGACTGAAGTATGCCAGGGCAGTGGGTTCAGTGGGCATGGCACACAGGGTTGTGTGCCACGTCGACTTTGTTTAGCTTTGTACCTAGACACTCAGCCTGCAAAGGCAGTGTGTGGGTGTCAGGGTACAGGGCCCCTGAGGGTGGCACAATGCGTGCTGCAGTCCTCAGGGGTCTTCTCTGGTCACCATGCCCTGGGTACCATCTACTAGGGGCTGACAGGTGGCCAGAGATGCCAGTTGGGTTTTGTTTCAGTACAGTTTTAGGGCAGGAACACAGGCCCTGGGTACCTTGTTGGCAGGAGCCCAGGGTACACTCAGTCAAAGCCCATCAGCAATTCAGAAAAAAGTGGGGGGCATACCAATGCAAGAAAGATGGCACTTTCTCACATGGAGGCATTCGTACGTGTGGGTATCTTGAAGCTTTGGTTTTCTATTATACAGACACCTCTCTTGCTGGTAACTTGTCCATGTGAGACTTTTTTGGGTGATGCTCCTGTAAAGCATCAACGCTGCTTTCGCATTGTCTTGGACGTTGCTGTGTTTTTTGGCACCAGCAGTTCATGAGAATATATATATGAGAAGATCAAGCAGACAGAGACTGTTGGAAGTAGTATCTTCAACTCCTCCTCTACATCATCTATTCCTCCTATGCCTTCTGTGTGCGCCAGTATCTCACTTATCACATTTCCGGAGATTACTCTTTCTGAAGTCACTTCTCTGGTTGGTCTAATTAAAACAGGGTCCCCCCTCAGATCCCTTGCCAGCAAAGATGGTGGGCTCTTTAGGGAACCTGCTCCTACCTGGAATTCAAACCGTGATCAATCTTTCCCTCAGAGACGGGCATGTGCCAGGTGAATGGAAGAGAGCGGTGGTGAACCCTATTCGAAAGAATGCAGCCTTGCCATGGTCAGACCTTTCCAATCTCCGTCCTATTTTCCCAATTTCCTTATATTAGTAAGATGACCGAGAAACATGTGAATACCTATCTATCTAAGTTTAACGAGGCAGCGGGCGGTCTGGACCATTCTCAATCTAGGTTCAGACCTAACCACAGCACCAAGTCGGCCCTCCTCTCCGTGACCAATACCATCAGAATGACACAGGATAGAGGCGGTTCCATGATCTTGGTGCTGTTGGATCTATCGCTGCCTTCGATACAGTTTCACATGATATTCTTCTCGGTCGTCTGCAGAAGGTGGGAATAGGCAGCTCGGCTCTGGCCTGGCTAAAAAGCTCTCTCTCGGGTCGATCACAAACAGTCAAGCTGGGCTCCCATTATTCGATCTTTAGGGTGCTCACTAAGAGGGTCCCTCAGGGCTCATGTCTAAGCCCCACACTTTTTAATGTGTATGTGGCCCCCTTGGCGGATATTGTGAGAGAATATGGGTTCACCCCAGTATCGTATGCTGACGATACTCAGCTTTTGTTCCCCTTCCATACCATGACACCGGCAATTAAACATGCTTTTGCCACCGGTATGAGAGCAGTAGCTGACTGGATGACCTCCAATTGCTTACAATGCAATGTGAGCAAGACGGAGGTCGTGCTTTTTGGAGAAGCCCCCCTCCTTTGGTCGCCTGAGTGGTGGCCCACGGATTTAGGAGCTGCTCCCTGCCCTAAGCAGACAGTGAAAAATCTGGGGGTGCGTATTGACCAGGCGTTATTACTGAAGGAACATGTGAGTCTGGTGGCGGGAACCTGTTTCAGGACCATTGGGCTCCTGAGGCGTGTGTTTCCATTCCTGGATGATTGCTATAGGAAAACACTGGTTCAGACATTGGTCGTCAGTAGATTGGACTACTGTAATGGACTGCTCCTTTCAGCCAACGAGGAGCAACTGAGCCGTTTGCAGGTGGTCCAGAATACTGCGGCCAGATTAGACGCTCCTCCTAGGTCCCCGTCACGCCCTCTTTTGCATAAGCTCCACTGTCTGCCTATCGCCAGAGAATTGAGTTTAAAGTGTGTTGTGTAATTCACAGATGCTTTATGGATCTGGCCCTAAATATCTGGCTGAATTATTTCAGCCATATATCCCGACCCGCTCCTTGCGATTTAGAAACTTATTATTGCTGCAGATTACGCGGATTAAGAAGGCAAAACAAGGCGGTCGTGCATTGTCTTATAAGGGCCCCACTCTTTGGAACACTTTGCCCCTTACTTTAAGACAAATTACTAATCTACATGCCTTTAAGAAATCTTTGAAGACCTATTTGTTTCCGGCTGTGTAAGATTTAGAGCTTTTTATGACTATGATACGGATCTGGCATCTTGGAAGACCCTAAAAGCGTGGAGATACCTCTTGGGGTCGATTCCGGCGCTATATAAGAACATAAAATAAATAAAATAAATGCTGGGAGTGAAGGGTATATTTGTTCTCAAACAAGTTGCGCTGGACCGAATAGGCGTATTTTGCGCCACACTATGGGCACTTACTAATAAGTCTCTCCCTCTTCCATTTCATCACTAGGAGCCGAGCATTCTCATCCACCCAGGGGAAAGGGGTGCACAAGAGGCGGCCACCTCGGTCGATGAAGAGTAATTTGCTTGAAATTTCGATGATCCAAGTCATCGAGTGAGTACTGGGCGTAGAAAAGGCTCTGTGACTGGTACGTGTCGAGAAGACGCACAGGCGCCCAAGGCGCACGGAGCTCTGATGCGATCTGTCCAAGCCATATGGTGGTAAAAAACTATCTATTATGGAATCTTTGAGAATGTGCTTTCAGTCTAAGAGGAGGAGCCTCTTTTTCAATATATATCCTGGAAGCAGAGAAGATTGTGATTTTAGCACAGCAAACGTTTTATTGAGGACATACTGAGGAAAAAAGGACAATCACTTTTTTGCACAGCACTTTCTTCCCCCCAAAACACATTTAGCTTTATTTGAGCTATTTTCTTAGACCCCTCTAGGGAAATCCACAAATCCTGGGTACATTTAGAATCCCCATGGTGTTGGGATAAAAAGGACACAAGTTTGGCATTATGAATACACAAATTAATCGCAATATGTTTATCACCCAAGAAATGATGATACCATTTGCTCTACTCAGACAAAATTGTATAAATAAGTAGAAATGAACTAGTGGAGCCATTTTGCCAGCTTTAAAGAAATGCAAATGCCCTGTATTATGAGTAACACAGATAAAAGTAGGCATTATAGAGCAGGGCAAATGGTGCGGACGTAGCAAGACAAATCACAAGAAGAATCGATACCCTACAGTAGCAGCTGAAAAAAGGATTGAAAATGTTGGAAAAATATGTTTTTGGGGATTTTCACTGTATTAGCAGGGATTTTTCTGCATTTATTTTACAACACTGAAAGTAATAAAGTCAGATGAAAGAGGAAAACAAACTAATCTGTGACAAAAACATGTAAGATAAGCAAATGCTTACAGGTTCATTACAAAGAGAACATATATAACATTCTGGTGGTATTGAACCGGGTACATTTCACAGATCCTTGTAGGACCTTCACTTTGAAAACACTTTTTGAGGTTAATACACCTAATGAAAAAATGGAGTAATTACTGGATAAACGAACAGTCTTCACTGTTTCAATAAGTGGAGCTGCAAGCAAAAGACTCACACTTTTCTAAGGTACATGTGAAATGTGGGGTTTTGCACCAAACTGACCAGAAGTGCACAACAGACAATAGTACATATGGAATACATATCTATGCATATTTATCAGCCACCATCCTATGATGTTCACTAGATGGTCAATGAAAAGATTCCACTTCTTTTAATCTCAAACTGTTACCTTTAACAACAGTTTAAGTGTGCTTGGTGATCTGTACACATGTAATATTGGCATAAAGAAAAAGAAATAGCTTCAGTCCATGACTTGAATTCCCATCTCATCCTGAGTTGTGTGGGCCTGAGAAACACTATTAATACTGCAAAGGTGTGGGCTTGTAGGTTAAAGCAGAGTGTGTAAATCAGCTGTCAACCGTAATGAAAACCATTTGTATATCAGTTACGTCAAATCCAATATACATTACAATAGATACAATTCCAACTTAAAATATAGATTCTTAACACATGTAAATGAACATATACGTTAAAAGTATTTCTGAATGACATACCATTTCTATGTTGTCATCGATGGCTTTCATCTGGATTTTTAATTTATTCACTTCTCGGTCATAGCTTTTTTGAGGCACAGCAAGGTCATACATCGTCAATGACCAGAATGTTGCATAGAATTGAGGACTGATATCATCCCAAACTTTAGGCAGATGTAAAGAGACCACAGCTTCATGAACTGGAGCCATTACTAAATCACAGGACGTGATATACTTGTGAACCTTTTGCTGCTGTTTGTTACCCTTCTCAGCTTTTTTGAGTTCATCATATTTAGACTGCAGAGTAAGAAATGCATTATTTTAGATGCTGCATGTTTGACATCATAATCTAGCTCTATTAACATGTAACATCATATTTAAAAGCCTAAAGTTCAACATAGGTTAAGAATTGTACAATATTAACAGAAGTTATGACGATTTATGTGTAAACAAATGGCAGACATCAGATTATTTTAAACACTGTTGAGGGTTTCCGAGCAATACAGCAACAAAATAATAAAAATCCATAGCATTTAAGAGAAATCATTTATCTTTTAACAGCAGCTACTAGGAAATCTCTACATGATACAACTTTTCCAATTTGAGAAGCATCACCAGTCTTGATCCGATGAGGGCACAATTCACCATTTTTACTTTTTCAGCTACCTCACTACCGTTCCTGCTAACTTCAAAATCATCCTAGATGGTACCCATGCATTCCAATGCATTAAGCACTTTACATACGGAAAAGGAGTCGGTATGCTAGCAACATGGCTCTTAAAACATTAATTGCTCAAATCAGTAATAAAACCCCCTGAAATAAAAAATCCCACAAAGCAAAATCGTGAAACTAAAATTGAAAACATGCATGCAGAACATTTACAGGAATCTATCTTGTTAGGCAGGTCATCAAACTTTTTTCCTTCACCCCTCCGGTTTCTGAACCAGTTTTGTCTGCTTTCAGGACTCTGCGCACTTTACTACTGCTAACCAGTGCTAAAGTGCTTGTGCTCTCTCCCTTAAACAGTAAAATGTGCTTACACTCAATTGGCCCATCGAATTTACTTTCAAGTCCCTCGTAAAGAGGCACAACATGCACCCAGAGTCCGTTAGGTGGTCCTACAGCACTAATTGAGCCACCCAAGTAGACCGTTAAACATGTCTCAGGTCTGCCATTTCAGCCTGTGTGTGTGGTTTTACACTACCATTTAGACCGGTCAAAATAAACCTTTTGCCAGGACCAAACCTTCCTTTTTAATACATATAAATCACCCCTAAGGCAGGATCTGGACAGCCCACAGGGCAGGGTGCTATGTATTTTAGAGGGTGGAAATGAACTTTCAAGTTTTACATATCTTGATAGTGAATACCTCTTACATTTGTTCCCTACTGCAAGCCCTACCTCTCCCAAACTGGTGTTGTGGTTTAAAGTGACCTTGAACCCCCCCCCCCCCCCCCACCCTCCCCATCATCTGTGCGTTATATGTGGGCCACGTGTTTTGGGGCCTGTACGTCCCTCTTTATCTTGACCTTCCACTTCTTGTACTGGAACCACTACTGGCTGTGGAATCATTGCTGGATACGTCTGAATCTCTCTCCGTTCTCACAGGGGGTATGAATTTGGGATCTGAGTAAGGATAGGTCTTAATGTATGAAAAATGCTTAAGTACCTTCTGGAATTTTTGAACCTTCTGTTGGGTTAAGTTGTCCTTATACTCATTGATCTCTTTATTAAGTTCATCTAATTTTTTCTTATAGCCAGTGAAGGTGGTTTTGATATGGCTTTCTGTTGTATTTCAACCAGCATGGTCTCAGAAAGCCTTAATGCTGTTTTGATGAGCAACACAATCCAGTCGCGTGTACAGTGCCATGCGATCTGGGCCCAATCTTTCCTAAACACAGGGTCCTCTAGGAAGATCGTGAAGCGTTAGTGACTAGTAAACCCTTTGGTGCCATGCGGTTTCTTAGCTATTCTTTTAGGATAGTACCATGCAGTATCGTCCTAATCCTATTCCTTTTCATTTCAGTAAGCTTGTCCCAATCAGTTGTTTGTGATATTGTCTGTGCTATACTTGCATCAGTGAGATAGAATCCGTTTTCACACCTTGAGAGCATTGCTTACGAACGCTCTATCATACATCTCCATCCAACTCCCGGCCACAACCCGTGCGGACGTGACCACGTCACAGGTGACGTACCCAGAAGGACACTGGAACTAGTCCGGGTTAAATACCGATGAGGTGAGCACACGGTGATCCTCGGGTCGCCGTGAAAGGTTCACAGAATAGGCATACAAGTGGGCTGCATGGTTTGACGGAGTAAGTAGACCTGGTGTCATGCGGGTGGGCTCCAACACTCAACGGACCATTCTTAAGGTATGTGCTGTGCGAACACTAAAATCTAATGTCTGGCTTATCTCCATAGTGTGACCAAATTGAGTCTCTAGTAAGCCTGAGTTTCCCCTATTCTATATGGCAGTCTTTTTAAGGGCAAAACAAGCAAGCATGCACTTCTAACCTAAAACTCTCACTTTAAATATATGCTCATTCTATGAATTGAGCGATAAGATACCCACCGTCAAGAATGTTGTGTGTGGGTTGAAATACTGCAATGGGATGATTACCAGCCCAGAGTGAATGAACGACTGGCAGATATCATTCACCTTTGTTTCACAGATGCATGGTACGCCATGCATGGAATGCCCGAAACAGTGCACACCACGTTTATCTAAACAACTCTATTTTGAGCCATGTATGGGATGTACACTTAAACCAACTGAAAGTCAAGGCACACGTAATTTATTTGAACTACATGTGATTGTTTATTTCTCTTTCAGATTCTTCCCTATCAGCAGTTGATGAGAGGTCGCCATCAATCTAGCCGAACAAGGTATTTTACACTGTTTTTAATATTGTCTTGTTGCTCCATATTAAAGCATTTTAGGGAGTTAAATTAAGACAATTTTTAATTAATTTGTTTTCACTCACCTGCACCACTGTTGCGACTAAAACCTGCTCCACTGTAATCAGGGATTGCAGGACACCCGGATAGCATTCAGCAATTCGGGTGGGACCCCAATGATGAAGCATGTCACCAACAAGGTTGGTGAGTGAGGAGTATTCCTAGAAAAGGAAAAACTTCTCTCCTTTTTGGTGTGTCTTCTCCTATACCACACGGACACTATGTCTTCAGGGTATACTCCTTCAATTGTTTGATACATTTCCCTGCCTTAGCCATTTAGTGTAGGAAACTGAGTTTTGTTGCAGTACACCCCTACCCCACACACTCACGTTTTGCCCCCTTTTTAGCGAGGCTTCTTGTAACTGCACTAAACTACTCCATGTGGGTCTGACTCTCCCCACGCATAGGATTGGCTTTTGTGTGTCTTTCAAGAATGAAAGCACGCAAATGGCTAAAGGCAGGTGCATGTCCCACCTCTTTTGTAATGTTGACTCCCACCGTGTTTTGCTCTCGGGAGCGAGCAGCAGCGACGCAGCTGCATTCCTCTAGGGTCAGGTTACTGTTTACAGACAACGCGCCGTGCTTTCGTTTTTTTTAACATTGTTTTTAGCAGGAACACTAGCGCTCGTGTTTTGAGTCACTCTGTGCTTCTTTGGTCAGCGGTTGCATAGAGCTCTTGAAGAGAGGTTTCTGTGCATATATGCATGGATGTTCAAAGCTAGGCTCTGTAGGCGCAGGCAGCCAAAGATATGCACATATGAACACATTGAAATGATTTTATGCCCACAAGGCATTCCTGTGTGGACAAGTGTGACGAAAGGGAACTCAAAGTGGGACCCTTCGTGGGCGCGCACAGGGTGACAGTACAGCAATAACTGCACACTTACACAAAGTAGGAATCCCTTGTGTGCGGACACATCCAGAGCAATTTGAATCGGTACACACACACACCAAAACGGCCCGGTGTATGCACCTAAAGATCAAGTTACTTACCTTCGGTAACGGTTTTTCTGGTGGATACAGTATCTGCCTGTGGATTCCTCACCTTGTGAATATCCTCCTGCGTCAGTAACATTCGGAAAATCTTTTTGTAGCTTCGCGCCGACGTGGAAGACGCCATAGAAGCAGGGCATCGCGCGCGGCTCCGCCGACGTCACCGACTCCGTAATAGGCCCACGTCGGCGTGATGACATCAGTTCCGCACTTTTTTCCGTGCCTTCGAGGCACACGGACGGATCAACAACAGTGGATATACACACAATATACACAGTACCAAATAATTAAAATAACACACAGTGTGTAGTCAATGCAGGAAAGCAATTATAACACATTTCCTTTGACAATAAATATTTACATTACACTAAATCAGGTATAGAAGAACAAGTTACTTACCTTCGGTAACGCTTTTTCTGGTAGATACTATATCTGCCTGTGGATTCCTCACCTTGTGAATACCCCTTGCGTCAGCAACATTCGGAAATTCTTTTTTTCGTAGCCTCGCGCCGACGTGGACTCCTGACGTCATAGAGACACGACCTCGCTCACGACTCCGCTGACGTCACCGACGCCTATAATAGGCCCACGCCGGCGTGATGACATCAGTTCCGCCCTTTTTTCCGTGCCATCGAGGCACACGGACGGACCAATGACAGTAGAAATATACAAGTATACATAGTACACAATAATCAAGGCAAAACACACAGTGTTAAGCAAAAGCAGGAAAGAAATTGGAACATTTCCTTGACAACAAAATATATATACATTACATTACAGTAACTCTGGCAAAGAAGAGTGGACAACGGGGAGGCGGGTGGGTCAGTGAGGAATCCACAGGCAGATATAGTATCTACCAGAAAAAGCGTTACCGAAGGTAAGTAACTTGTTCTTCTGATAGATACATCTGCCGTGTGGATTCCTCACCTTGTGAATAGAGTCCCACAGCAGTCCCCACTCTCGGAGGAGGGTGTCCACTCTTCTAGACCAGGAAATCCTGAAGGACAGAGCGTGCAAAGTGACCGTCCCTCCTCACCTCGGAATCCAAGCAGTAATGCTTCGCGAAAGTGTGGAGGGAAGACCAAGTTGCCGCTCTACAAATATCTTCTACAGGCACGCCTCTAGCCAATGCTGAGGTCGAAGATTTAGCTCTAGTTGAATGAGCCCTTATACCCTCTGGTGGTTCCTTACCGGCCAAAGAGTAGCAGATCTTTATGCAGAGGACGATCCATCTCGATAAAGTTCTTTTATGGACCGCTCTTCCTTTCTTGCAGCAAGCAAATACAACGAAGAGCTGGTCTTCCAAACGAAAGTCCTTGGATCTGTCCAAGTAAAAGGACACCGCCCTCTTAGGGTCCAGACGGTGCAGTCTCTCTTCCTCCTTAGAAGGGTGAGGGGGAGGATAGAAGGAAGGTAAAGTAATGGACTGTCCTAGGTGGAAGGGAGTTACCACCTTAGGCAGAAAAGCAGCCCTGGTCCTGAGAACCATTCGATCAGCATGTATGGACAAGAAAGGGGGCTTGTGACAAAGAGCTTGAAGCTCACTTACCCTCCTTGCCGAGGTTATTGCAACGAGGAAGACCGTTTTAAGGGTAAGAAGCCTCAAGGGACATTTGTGGAGAGGCTTGAAAGGAGCACCCATCAAAAAGGTCAAGACCAGATTCAAGTCCCACTGAGGCACAATAAAAGGGACAGGAGGAAACTTATTAATAAGGCCCTTTAAAAACCTTAAAACCACAGGTGACTTAAAAAGAGAAGGCTGGTCAGGCAAACAGAGAAAAGCTGACAGCGCAGAAAGATAGCCCTTCACTGTAGAAACGGCAAGACCCTGTTGCGCCAGAGAAAGGGCAAACTAGAGAACGTGAGACAAATGGGCCTTCAAAGGATCAATAGACCTTTCCCCACACCACGAGACAAATTTCGCCCATCTATAAGAATAGATGGACTTAGTGGAGTCACGCCTGGCTGACAAGATGACATCCACAACGTCAGGCGGGAGGGAAAAGGAAATCAGGTTGCCCCGTTCAATCTCCAGGCATGAAGGTGCAATGTCTGGAGGTGGGGGTGTAGAACCTGCCCCTCCATCTGAGAGAGGAGGTCTGCCCTGTGAGGGAGACGGAGCGGCGGGTGAGAGGAGAGGTGGAGAAGATCTGTATACCACACCCTTCTTGGCCAATCCGGGGAGACCAATATGACTTGGGCCCGGTCTAGGCGAATCTTCCTCAGAACCCGAGGAATCAAAGGTATGGGGGGAAACGCGTAAAGGAGTTGACCTTTCCAACTCAACTGAAACGCGTCCCCCAAGGCTCCTTGCATCGGATACTGGAGACTGCAGAAAGACAGGCAGTGCGCATTCTCGTGAGTGGCGAACAGGTCCACCCGAGGAATCCCCCACATCCGAAAGATGTCGTGAACCACCTCCGGGTGAAGCCTCCACTCGTGGTCGGCAGAGAACTGCCGACTGAGACTGTCTGCACGAACGGTCAACACCCCGGCCAGATGATTTGCCATTAGACAAATCTGATGGTCCTGAGCCCAGGACCAGAGACGCAGAGCCTCTCTGCAGAGACACTGCGACCCCACTCCTCCCTGCTTGTTGATGTACCACATCGCGGTCGTGTTGTCCGTTAGGACCTGAACAGACTGACCGCGAAGGGAAGGGAGGAAGGCCTTGAGCGCCAAACGTATCGCCCGCAATTCTAGAAGGTTGATGTGAAGCAACCTTTCCTCTGGAGACCAAAGGCCCTTGACCTCCAGATCCCCCAGATGAGCACCCCACCCGAGAGTGGATGCATCCGATATCACCGTGGCCACCGATGGGGGAAGTTGAAAAGGCTTTCCTTGGGACAGATTGCCTTCCACGCCCCACCAAGACAGATCCGCTGCAGCTTCTCTGGAGATCCTCACTGACTCCCTGAGATCTCCATTGTGCTGATACCACTGCTTGCGGAGGCACCACTGGAGCGCCCTCATGCGCCAGCGTGCATGGTTGACCAACAGAATGCATGAAGCCATCAGACCGAGCAGGCGAAGGACCTTCAGGACTGGAACGACCGCTCCATTGTAAAATAAAGGAATCATTTCCCGTATGTCGCGAATCCTTTGAGGGGGAGGGAATGCACGACATACGGTTGTGTCCAGTACTGCACCTATGAACAGGTTGCGCTGGGAGGGCACCAGGTGAGACTTGGGTACATTTATTGAAAAACCCAACCTGTACAACAACTGGGTTGTCTTCTGCAGATGATGAAGCACAATCTCCGACGACTCCGCTTTGATCAGCCAATCGTCTAGATACGGGAATACCGGAATCCCCGATCTTCTGAGATGCGCCGCCACCACTGCCATCACCTTGGTGAAGACCCGAGGTGCAGTAGTAAGTCCAAACGGAAGGACCGCAAACTGGTAGTGTTCTGACCCAACCGTAAAACGGAGATACCTCCTGTGCGACTTCAGGATTGGGATGTGAAAGTACGCATCCTGCAAGTCGAGTGACACCATCCAGTCTTCTTCCAGCAGAGCCTGAAGAACCTGAGCAAGGGTGAGCATCTTGAATTTCTCCTGCTTCAGATAAAAATTCAAGATCCTGAGATCCAGGATCGGACGAAGCCTGCCATCCTTCTTGGGAATCAGGAAATACCGGGAGTAGCATCCCTGACTCCTTTCCTGCTCTGGAACCACCTCTATCGCACCTTTTCTCAAAAGTGTTTGGACTTCCTCCTGTAGGAGTAACAGATGTTCCTCTGAGCAATATCCCTGGCAAGGAGGGTAATTGGGAGGGAATTCCCGAAAGGGAAGGGCATACCCATTTTCTACGAGATTGAGAACCCAAAGATCTGATGTAACCGATTCCCAATCTCGTAGAAAGTAGGTAAGCCGGCCCCCCACTGGACCCACATGATCCTGAATGGCGGATCTAGGGCTGCTTTTCTGTGGCTGGGGGGTTGGAGGAGGTGGAGGAGGAAGAGACCTGACGACCTCGAGGACGTGATCTCTGTTTCCCTCTGTAAGACCTATACAAGGTATTCTGCTGCTGCTGTTGCTGCTGCTGCTGAGCGGGTCTATACGACCGAAAGGAAGAGCGACCAAACCCTCTAAACTTTCTGGTCGTAGAACCCCTGACCTGAAGGCCAAGAGATCTAGCAGTTGCCCTGCTGTCCTTGAATCTCTCCAAGGCCGCGTCTGCCTTCTTTCCAAAAAGCCCCTCGCCATCGAAAGGCAAATCCAATAATGCAGACTGCACATCAGCTGAAAAGTCAGATGACTTCAACCAGGCTGAACGCCTCGTGGCAACCGCCGTGCCCATGATTCTTGCCACAGAATCTGTTGTATCAAGTCCACTTTGGATGACCTGACGAGCCGCTGCCTGAGTGTCAGATAAAGCCTCTTCAAAGTCCTTTCTACTAGCTTCAGGAACCTTAGGGACCAACGAACTTATAGAGTCCATAAGAGCATGGATGTACCTTCCCATGAGGCAAGTGGCGTTAGAAGACTTCAAAGCCATGCTGGACGAAGAAAAAATCTTCTTCGCGACCTGATCTTGTTTCTTTGCCTCTTTGTCACCAGGCACCTGCGGAAAAGCCCCAACAGACTTCTTAGAGCAAGCGGCCTGAATTACCAAACTTTCAGGGGAAGGATACGAAGATAAGAAAGCAGGATCCTCAGGAGCCACTCTATACCTCCTAGCCACACTTTTTGCAACTGCAGGAGCAGAAAAAGGCTTTTTCCAAACTTCCATTATAGGATCCTTTAAGGCATCGTTAAATGGGAGCAAAGGTTCCACTGATGAACTAGGAGAATGGAGAACCTCTGTCAACAAATTCGATTTAAACTCGACAGAGGGCAAAGTCAGACCTAAAAGTCCTGCTGCCTTCTTCATGACAACATGATAAGGTTGAACATCTCTGGAGGGAGCATCAGGTCCAGAAGGCAAAGACCACTCCGGAGAAAACTCAAGACCACTAGCATCCGCCAGGTCTTCGAAACAATCCCCTTCCAGTTCACCTTCCTCCACCTCAGAAGATGAATCATTAACTCTCTGCTCCTCCAGAAGTCGTTGAGCCTCTCTACGAGATCTCATTTTGACTCGAAGTGCAGTCGAATCCAACGCCGAATTCGACGGCGCCGGAGCCGACTTCGGAATCGAATCCGAGGGCTTAGAAGGCTGCCCCATAGAATCCAAGGGAGTCGGTGACGCCGGGACCGGAGTCGTCGACTTCGGTCGAGCCGGCGTCGACACCGGCGTGGACCTCGGTGGAGCTTGGTACTGCCACAGCGGAGTCGGAGCCGGCATATACGGCATGAAGGGTGCTGGAGCATATGAGTGTGGAACACTTAAATTGAAAGCCATTGGACCCATGGGACCCGAAGGTGCTCCAGAGGGGTACCACGACCTCGAGAAAACACCATACATCGCGTTTAAAAACGCAGAAGGGTCCTGACCTGGAGTCAGGAATGGTGGATGCTCAGGCTGACCTCGAGGAACATTAGAATCTGTTTCCTCAACAGGATTCGAAGCCCCTTCCTCAACAGGAACTCCATCGGTGTCTTCCGGAGCCGGAGATGGAGCCGGAGATGGAGCCGGAGACGGATCCGGAACTGGAGTCGGAGAATGGACCACCGACTTCGAAGGTGAAGCCTCACCTTCCGACTCACGAGGAGGAATCACTTTCGACTTCATCCTTTTGGGAGACTTTGATCTGGAATGATGACGTGATCCGTGTCTCCTCTTCTTATGCTTCTTGTGGGAACCGGAAGCATGGCCGGATGAGGACTTCGAGGCCGACGCCTCTCGAGATCTTGACCTGGATCTCGACCTCGACTTCTTCGGATGTTTTGAGGATCTTTTAACCTTACTTGCTTTAAGTTTGGCAACAAGAAGTTTCGATTCCCTCTCACGAAGAGCCTTCGGATTCATCTTTTGACATGATGAACAATCATCGACGTCATGATCCGAGCTTAAACACCAGATACAGTCTTGGTGAGGGTCCGTAACGGACATCATCTTCCCGCATTCTCTGCAAGGCTTAAAACCGGTCTTCTTTGTCGACATGACAATATCTGAGAATGGAGAATCGAAGAAACGAAGTAACAATGTACTAAGGCTACAGAGTATCCCGAAACCGTTAGCGTCGTCGACGCGGAAAAAAGGGAACTGATGTCATCACGCCGGCGTGAGCCTATTATAGGCGTCGGTGACGTCAGCGGAGTCGCGAGCGAGGTCGTGTCTCTATGACGTCAGGAGTCCACGTCGGCGCGAGGCTACGAAAAAAAGAATTTCCGAATGTTGCTGACGCAAGGGGTATTCACAAGGTGAGGAATCCACACGGCAGATGTATCTATCAGAAGAGTGGACAACGGGGAGGCGGGTGGGTCAGTGAGGAATCCACAGGCAGATACTGTATCCACCAGAAAAAGCGTTACCGAAGGTAAGTAACTTGTTCTTCTGATGGATACATCTGCCAGTGGATTCCTCACCTTGTGAATAGAGTCCCACAGCAGTCCCCACTCCCGGTGGAGGGTGTCCACTCCTATACCAGAAAATCCTGGAGAACAGAACGCGCAAAGTGGCCGGCCCTCCTCACTTCGGAATCCAAGCAGTAATGCTTTGCGAAAGTGTGGATGGAAGCCCAAGTCGCAGCTCTACAAATATCCTCTACAGGTACACCCTGTGAGAAGTTGGCCTGATATATGATGCTCACTAGTTCTAGTGATCACCTTGTATCAGTCCAAACAACCCTTATGGTGATTGGTTGTAAGTCAACCTTATAGACCAGCTATCCTAATGGTAGCATGGACAAAGCAGTCTTAGGCTAAACTCTTTTGGCATGTGAAGCCAGCTGTTTTACCACAATATAACCCCTTGAATACCAGATGAAAGGATACCACACAGGTTGTTATGAAAATAAACAGTATATTTATTAATAACAACACCTCTGAACTCTTTATGAGGTCAGAGGGCTAAGCACATGACAATCTCTTACGAAAAATACGATAAGTTGCACAAAATTACAATGGTGCCCTAGGGGCACGACAAACCATATACTAAGTAAGTGGAATGTGAGAGTCGATAAAAGGAATGGAGCTGTCCAGTGGCTGTAGGATCGATGGGACCACGCTACACTAACTTCAGGTAAGCAATAGGAGGCCCACGGAACGAGTGTGCAGAGTGTGAACTCACACGCTAGATGCGTAACAACGTCTATGGACAGTACAGTTCAAGTTAAAGGTAAGTACGGACAATCCTGACTAGTTAGGACAACAACGACTGTGGAGTTGGACACTAGGACAGTTAGACTACCCTTGAGCACCGAAATGCTCTCGTTACCTCACCCACGGGCTGCGGGTGCATAGGTGCCAAAGTGTGTCGGGTTCTCGCGTTGAAGTCAATGGAGCCTGAAAGAAAAGATGCTGCAGGCGACCAGGAGGAAGATGTCCGGTGCGATCCAAGGGTGGATAGGTGAAGAAGAGGACCTGAAAGCAGAGGGGACAGTTTTCAATGTCACTAGCCAGTGACCGGTGTGGAACCAGGAAGGAACCAGGTGCTGTCGTCGCGATCAGGTGAAGAGTGGACGCTTGACTCTGCAGCCACGTGGACCAGGAGGTGTCTTCGACGACCAGGATGGAGGCACGAGCTGTCCCACGCAGGCTCTCGCTGTCGGCGGTGTCGGATCCGGGATTGGAGTCAACAGGCATTGGCAAAGGCAACCCACGCGGTGAACGGAAAAGACGTCTGGTGCGGACTAGGAGAGTCCGGGGTGCCCCTCTTTTGGAAGGGAGCAAGGGCCAGTCTGGAGCAACCAGACCAGCAGCAAAGATGCAAAGGTTCTTCGACTAGGAGGCCACTAGCCAGCCGGCAAGTGATCAGACAACGCGTCGAGCAGCAAACAAGCAGAAGGGCTACACGCAGATCTCGTGGATGCTGGAGGGCTGATCTTCGGTGCAGGGGCTGCTCGGGGCTGGGGCTTCTCAATCCCCAAAGCACTTGGTCGAGTTTACCTCGGGAGTCGTGCTGGAAGCGAAGTGCAGGTTCGTTCAAGATGGCCGGTCCCACGTGTCTCGTCGCACCCACGGGTCTCAGCTTTGCAGCAGATGTGAGTTGAGGTCGGAGAGGTCTGGGAATCCGGGTCTCGTCGGGCTCTGAAGTCTGGATCCTCGAGGGAAGACGACAAAGTGAAGCCGCTGGACGCTTGATGGTGCCTGCAGTTGCAGGGTGGACACTCCTTGTCCACAAGGGAGATTCTTCAGTCTTCTGTGGAGCAGAACGTCGAAGTACAGAGTTTCTTCTTGTAGAATTGTTCAGGGTAATCTAATTTGGAATGGGACCAGCTCCTACCTTTATTCTCCTAAAGGGGGCTGCACTACTGACTAGATCCCTCCCCTGGGTGGGACCAGGAAGGGCGGTGGTTACACCCCCTATCCTTTGTCCGGTTTCCCGCCAGAGCTGGGGAAGGGATGCCCCAGCAACTGGTTTGAACAGGTGTATGCACAGGGCACCTTGTGTGCCCCAGGCATGTCTCATTCCTTTCAGGCCTATCCTCCCCAATACACAAAATCCTGTCTGGGGTGGTGCTAGCACCTCCCAAGGCAGGAAACCCTTTGTCCAAGCCATCCTCGCTGGAAGGACTCCCAGCAGCAGGAGGTCAGACTTGTGTCTGTGGTGGCAGCATCCATTTTGCGATGCTGAGGCTCGAGTTAACTTTAACCGGGGTTCACAGTTACATACATGTCGTGTCCCTCTAGAAGGGTGGAATGCTACCCCCGTCGCCAGAATTGGCGAGGGGGTAGTATTCCAAATCGTATGACACCTTACTCGACATGTTTTGATAATGTTATACCAGAGTTAGCATTTAACCGCGAGGTTGATAATGCACTTAAGAGTATATGGTATAGCGTTATCATGGAACAGCTATTAGGACTTGGTTCCGCAAGCTGCAAACGGGCTCAGCTCATGCCAGAGCACCATCTCACATAATTCCAAGCACTCTGCCTTCAGGATTGTTAAGGCCTTCCATAGGAGTGACTGATAGGAATATATGTGTCCATTTTAGGGTTAGATATAGGTATACTATATCTACAGCAAAGGGTGTTTACACCACCTTGCCCCAGCTGTCATGCAGCCAGTTGTGTCAGATTTAGATGGCCAGCCAGGGGTGGCATAATACATTCTTCAGCCCCTGGTAGGCCCTGGGTACACCTATGCCCTGGATACCTAAGGTATACTGTACAGGGACTGATAAGGTGGCCCAGTACCAATTGGTACATGCACCTAAGGCACATGGTTGTCAATTTAGAGAGAGAACAGCTAGGCTGTGGGTCTGATTAGCAGGCCCACAGCCAGGGAAAGTCGTAAACCAGTGAAGCAAAAAGCAAAAATCTGGGGTGACCATAGGATTGCAGACCCCACTCTCCTACATAACCCCCCCAAACTTAGGGACAGTAAACTAACCTTGACCAGGTGAGTCTTCCTGTTCTAAGTGGAAATACCTGGAGAGACCATCTGCATTGCCATGGTCAGTCCCTGGTCTGTGCTCCACTGTAAAGTCCATCCCCTGTAGGGAGATGGACCACCTAAGAAGTTTGGGGTTTTCACCCTTCATCTGATTTAGTCATAAGAGGTGCTTATGGTCGGTCTGAATCTTGAAGTGAGTTCCAAACAAGTATGGCCTCAACTTCTTCAGGGCCCAAACCACAGCAAAGGCCTCCCTCTCAATAGCTGACCAGCGTTTCTCTCTACGGGTCAGCCTTCTGCTTATAAAAGCAATGGGCTGGTCATGACCATCAATATTCAGTTGACAAAGAACAGCTCCCACCCCCAACGCAGATGCATCTGTTTGGACAATGAAGGTTTTGGAGTAGTCAGGACTCTTGAGAATAGGTGCAGTAAACATGGCCTGCTTTAGGTCATCAAATGCCTTCTGACAGCTAACTGTCCACTGAACTTTCTTTGGCATTTTCTTGCTTGTCAGGTCATTAAGTGGTGTCACAATGGACCCATAATTCTTGACAAACTTCCTATATTAACTAGACAGGCCCAAGAAAGCTCTGACCTGTGTCTGGGTGGTTGGAGGAGCCCAGTCCTTTATGGCCTGTATCTTGCTCTCCAATGGTTGAACCTGGCCTCCACCCACAAGGTGGCCCAGGTACACAACCTGACTCTGCCCTATCTGGCACTTAGTAGCCTTGATAGTGAGGCCTGCCTTTTGCAGGGCCTCCAAAACTTTCCTCAGGTGGATCAGGTGATCCTCCCAGGTGGAGCTAAAGACAGCAATATCATCTAGATATGCTCCACAGAAGTCATCCAACCCAGTGAGAACTTGGTTCACCAACCTTTGAAAAGTGGCAGGTGCATTTTTCAAACCAAAGGGCATCACCACAAATTTGTAATGACCTCCTGGGGTAGAAAATGCTGTTTTGGCCTTGGCATCCTCAGCTAACCTGATCTGCCAATAACCAGCTGTGAGGTCAAATGTACTTAAGACAGTTGCAGAAGCCAACTTGTCTATCAGTTCATCTGCCCTGGGTATTGGATGGGCATCTGTCTTAGTGACAGCATTGAGACCCCTGTAGTCTACACAAAACCTCATCTATCTCTTACCATCCTGGGTGTGAGGTTTAGGCACTAGAACTACAGGACTAGCCCAAGGGCTCTCTGAGGGTTCAATGACTCCCAATTCCAACATCTTTTGTACTTCCTTCTTTATGCAGTCTCTGACGTGGTCAGGTTGCCTGTAGATTTTACTCTTTATAGGCAGACTGTCTCCAGTGTCCACCTCATGTGTGCACCAGTTTGTCTGACTGGGGGTCAGAGAAAACATTTGCCTGAAGGATTGAAGAACCTGTTTACAATCCTCCTGTTGATGAGCAGAGAGGCTATCAGAAAAGACTACACCATCTACTGACCCATCATCAGGGTTCTGAGTGAGCAGGTCTGGGAGAGGGTCACTCTCTTCCTCCTGCCCCTCATCTGGGGCCATGAGCAAGCCCATGTCCTCCCTGTTGACAAATGCTTTGAGCCTATTCACATGAAGTACTCTGTGAGGGCTGCTGGGAGTTCCCATGTCCACCAAGTAGGTGACTTCTCCCTTTTGTTCAATGATGGTATGGGGGGTCCAGACCATTTGTCTTGGAGAGCTGCTGGGGCCACTGGCTCCAACACCCACACCTTCTGTCCTGCATGATACACAGTTAGGACAGCCTTTTGGTCATGCCAAGCTTTTTGAAGTTCTTGCCTGGCCTCAAGGTTTTTAGATGCCTTCTCCATGAACTCTGCCATCCTGGAGCGGAGACCAAGTACATAGTCCACTATGTCAAGCTTAGGCTTTTTGAGAGGTAACTCCCATCCTTCCTTCACAAGACATAGGGGTCCTCTTACAGGATGCCCAAACAGAAGCTCAAAAGGGCTGTAACCAACCCCCTTCTGTGGGACCTCTCTGTAAGCAAACAGGAGGCAGGGTAAAAGGATGTCCCATCTTCGCCTGAGCTTTTCAGGTAACCCTTTTAGGGTCTTGTTGAATCTCTCAACAAGCCCATTGCACTGCGGGTGATAGGGTGTGGTGAATTTATAATTGACACCACATTCCTTCCACATTGCAGTCAAGTATCCTGACATGAAGTTTGCACCTCTGTCAGAGACAACCTCCTTAGGAAACCCCACTCTGGAGAAAACTCCAAGTAGGGCCCTGGCCACAACTGGAGCTGTAGTGGTCCTAAGGGGAATAGCTTCTGGATACCTGGTGGCATGATCCACTACCACCAGTATAAATCTGTGCCCAGATGCTGTTGGGGGTCCATTGGTCCAACAATGTCAATCCCCACTCTTTCAAAGGGAACCCCCACCACAGGTAGTGGTATGAGGGGGGCCTTTGTTGTGCCACCTGATTTGCCACTGGCTTGGCAGGTGACACATGAGCGACAAAACTTTTAAGTGTCTTAAGACATATGAGGCCAGTGAAAGTGTGGGGCAAGCCTGTCCCAAGTCTTGTTCTGGCCTAAGTGACCTGCAAGGGGAATCTCATGGGCTAAGGTGAGAAGGAAACCTCTAAGAGACAAGGGGATGACCAGCCTCCTGGTAGCACCAGGTTTGGGGTCTCTTGCCTCAGAGTATAGGAGTCCATCTTCCCAATAAACCTTATGGGCACCTGTAGCGTTCCATGCAGCCTCAGCAGCAGCCTGCTGTCTGAGGGGTTCAAGAGAGGAACAATCTAATTGGGCCTGCCTCAAGTCTGGCCTGGAAGACCCCCTGTCCCAAGAAACTCAACCTGTTCAGGTTCAAGCTCTTCTAGGACAGTTCCTTCTGGGGTCTCTGGGTCAGCCTCCTGAGAGGGCTGATCCTCAACCTGAGGCAAGGGGGAAGGCTCTGCCTTAACCCTACCACTCCTTCTCTTGGGTAGTGTCTGGTCCATTCTTCCAGGATCCAGCACTTGTTCAGCTGGGCATTTCTTGGCCTGTGACCTAGTCACAGCAAGGACATGTGAGGAGAGACCTAGCATTTCTACATGAGTCCTGTACTCCACATCTGACCACAGTGAGGATTCCAAATCATTGCCCAAAAGACAATCTACTGGGAGGTCTGAACTAACTACAACCTTTTTGAGGCCAGTAACCCCTCCCCAGGAGAAATTAACAACTGCCATACTGTGATTGGTAGTGACATTGCTAGCATTGGTCACTAGGTAATCTGAACCTAGCATGATCTGGTCAGGGTCCACAAATGTTGGTGTCACCATGGTGACACTTGCACATGTGTCCCTGTAGGCCTGAGCCATTTTTCCATTTATTAAAGGCGTTTGTCTGTATTTGCCCAGAGTACTAGGACTTACAGCAGGGGTCATATCCATGTCCCCAGTACAAACAAGAACTGCCCGAGTAGGAATTCTAACTAAGTCAGAACCCACCTCAGTTCCCAGGGTTAACCCAACTATAGCCTTGGGAGGTACACTACCACTACTAACTGTACTAGGGGGTGCAGGTGTCTTAGGGACAGTAGTGGTAGGAGTTTGGCCTTTCTTGGTGCACTCACTAAACCAGTGAGTCTTACTTTTACAGTATTGGCACCATGGTTTCTTAGGACCATCATTCTTCTTCTTTTGGGAAGTTTGGGACCCACCCTCTTTAGGTTGTTGGGGCCCTGTTGAAGACTTCTGGTCATTTTGCTTATTCTCATTACCCTTCTGGTCTGCTTTCTTCTGGCCACCACCCTGGTTCTGCTGCTTGACCCTTGTCCTGACCCATCTGTCTGCCTTCTTTCCCAATTCTTGGGGAGAGGTCAGATCTGAGTCACTCAAGTGCTGATGCAACAACTGGTTCTGACAATTATTTAAGATTTGTTCTCTCATAATTAGATTATACAATCCTGTGTAATCAGTAACTTTACTTCCCAGTAACTAGCCCTCCAGAGCCTTAGTGGCACAATCCACAAAGTCAGTCCAATCTTGAGCCTGAGTTTTCTGGGTATCCCTGAACATCAACCTGTACTGTTCAGTGGTTAAGCCAAACCCATCAATCAGAGCAGTTTTCAAGACTTGGTATTCATTTGCATCCTCATCTCTAACAGTGAGGGGCTTGTCTCTACCTTTACCTTCAAAGGAGAGCCACAATATAGCTGCCCACTGACTCTGGGGTACCTGCTGTACTTTGCAGGCCCTCTCCAAAGCAGTTATCCACTTGTGGATATCATCCCCTGTCTTATAGGGGGGCACTATTTTACTCAGGTGTCTATTATCAAAACTCCTGTCTCTATCCCTAGGGATATTGCTGCCACCAGTGGGGACTATCCCACTCAACTGTTGCTCTCTAGCAAAGGCAAGCTTTTCTTTGGCAAGGGCAAGTTCTTCCCTCTGGATCCTCAGATTAGCCTGCATCATCTTTGCTTCATGCTCTCTCATCTGAGGGGAAGGCATTCTCCTCTGAGCAGAGGCATGAGAGTGCACAGATCTATTTGAGTCCCTAGAATGAGATCTATCTCTCCTAGCCCCAAAGTTAGGCCTGCTCAGGGTCAGTACTGGGGGTCCCCCAGACCTTTCCCTATGTAGGTCTAAGTTGGCCCTGGTTAGTCTGCTGACTATCCCAGAACCATTGTCTGCCTCATCCCCAGACTGTTCTTCTTCTTCCTCCTCCTCTTCTACATTCTCTGTTTCAGGGAGGTCTGGATCTCCAAGAGTACCTTCTAAGGGGGGCATGCTCCTATCTGGATTAGAGGGGTCTGTGTTGGCAGCCCTTCTGGCATCATATGTCTCTAAGAGACCTAACAGAAAAGGAGTGGTAGGGTTAGAACCCTGTTTCAATTTCCTGGAGGTACACAATTGTCTCATCTCCTGGAAACTGAGAGCTGCATATATGAAAAGGACCTGTGGAGGGTCACTAACCACAAGGGGAGACACTGAGGTCTCCCCTGTGGTAGACATGCTTTCTACACTATGGGTTTTCCTACTGATCCCTTGCTAAGAGTTGTGGTCAGGGTGTGCTAGGCCCTTTCTACTACAACAGCTGGTTCAGTAGAACTCAGAGTATTTCTAAGCTTGTTATATGTACCTAGGTCCCTTATGTGATCTTTCAAATGATATTTCAAGATTATACGTGGCAAAAACAACAGCAAGCTCAAATCCCAACCGCTGCACACCAATGTGAGAAGTTGGCCTGATATATGATGCTCACTAGTTCTAGTGATCACCTTGTATCAGTCCAAACAACCATTATGGTGATTGGTTGTAAGTCAACCTTATAGACCAGCTATCCTAATGGTAGCATGGACAAAGCAGTCTTAGGCTAAACTCTTTTGCATGTGAAGCCAGCTGTTTTACCACACTATAACCCCTTGAATACCAGATGAAAGGACACCACACAGGTTGTTATGAAAATAAACAGTATATTTATTATTAACAACACCTCTGAACTCTTTATGAGGTCAGAGGGCTTAGCACATGACAATCTCTTACGAAAAATACTACAAGTTGCACGAATTTACAATGGTGCCCTAGGGGCACGACAAACCATATACTAAGTAAGTGGAATGTGAAAGTCGATAAAAGGAATGGAGCTGTCCAGAGGCTGTAGGATCGATGGGACCACGCTATACTAACTTTAGGTAAGTAATAGGAGGCCCACGGAACGCGTGTGCAGAGTGTGAACTCACACGCGAGATGCGTAACAACGTCTATGGACAGTACAGTTCAAGTTAAAGGTGAGTACGGACAACCCTGACTAGGTAGGACAACAACGACTGTGGAACTGGACACTAGGACAGTTAAACTACCCTTGAGCACGGAAATGCTCTTGTTACCTCACCCACGGGCTGCGGGTGCATAGGTGTCAAAGTGCGTCGGGTTCTCGCGTTGAAGTCAATGGAGCCTGAAAGAAAACATGCTGCAGGCGACCAGGAGGAAGATGTCCGGTGCAATCCAAGGGTGGATTTTTGAAGAAGGAGACCTGAAAGCAGAGGGGACAATGTTCACAGTCACTAGCCAGTGACTGGAGTGGAACCAGGAAGGAACCAGATGTCATCGTCGCGATCAGGTGAAGAGTGGACGCTTGACTCTGCAGCCACGTGGACCAGGAGGTGTCTTCGACGACCAGGATGGAGGCACGAGCTGTCCCACGCAGGCTCTCGCTGTCGGCGGTGTTGGATCCGGGATTGGAAGCAACAGGCCTTGGCAAAGGCAACCCACGCGGTGAGTGAAGAAAGCGTCTGGTGCGGACTAGGAGAGTCCGGGGTGCCCCTCTTTTGGAAGGGAGCAAGGGCCAGTCTGGAGCAACCAGACCAGCAGTGAAGATTCAAAGGTTCGTCGTCTGGGAGGTCACTAGCCAGCCGGCAAGTGACCAGACAACGCGTCGAGCAGCAAACAAGCAGAAGGGCCCCACGCAGATCTGGTGGAGGCTGGAGGGCCGATCTTCGGTGCAGGGGCTGCTCGGGGTTGGGGCTTCTCAGTCCCCAAAGCAGTTGGTCGAGTTTACCTCGGGAGTCGCGCTGGAAGCGAAGTGCAGGTTCGTCCAAGATGGCCGGTCCCACGTGTCTCGTCGCACCCACGGGTCTCAGCTTTGCTGTAGATGCAGGTTGAGGTCGGAGAGGTCTGGGAATCCGGGTCTCGTCGGGCTCTGAAGTCTGGATCCTCGAGGGAAGACGACAAAGTGAAGCCGCTGGACGCTTGATGATGCCTGCAGTTGCAGGGTGGACACTCCTTGCCCACAAGGGAGATTCTTCAGTCTTCTGTGGAGCAGAACGTCGAAGGCCAGAGTTTCTTCTTGTTGAATAGTTCAGGATAATCTAATTTGGAATGGGACCAGCTCCTACCTTTATTCTCCTAAAGGGGGCTGCACTACTGACTAGGTCCCTCCCCTGGGTGGGACCAGGAAGGGGGTGGTTACACCCCCTATCCTTTGTCCGGTTTCCCGCCAGAGCTGGGGCTGGGATGCCCCAGCAACTGGTTTGAACCGGTGTATGCACAGGACACCTTGTGTGCCCCAGGCATGTCTCATTCCTTTCAGGCCTCCCTACCTCAATACACAAAATCCCGTCTGGGGTGGTGCTAGCACCTCCCAAGGTAGGAAACCCTTTGTCCAAGCCATCCTCGCTGGAAGGACTCCCAGCAGCAAGAGGTCAGACTTGTGTCTGTGGTGGCAGCATCCATTTTGTGATGCTGAGGCTCGAGTTAACTTTAACCGGGGTTCACAGTTACATACATGTCGTGTCCCTCTAGAAGGGTGGAATGCTACCCCCTTCGCCAGAATTGGCGAGGGGGTAGTATTCCAAATCGTATGACACCTTACTCGACATGTTTTGATAATGTTATACCAGAGTTAGCATTTAACCGCGAGGTTGATAATGCACTTAAGAGTATATGGTATAGCGTTATCATGGAAACAGCTAAAGGACTTGGTTCCGAAAGCTGTAGACAGGCTCAGCTCATGCTAGAGCACCATCTCACATAATTCCAAGCACTCTGCCTTCAGGATCGATAAGGCCTGCCATAGGAGTGACTGATAGGAGGATATGTGTCCATTTTTAGGGGTAGATATAGGTATACTATATCTATAGCAAAGGGTGATTACACCACCTTGCCCCAGCTGTCATGCAGCCAGTTCTGTCAGTTTTAGATGGCCAGCCAGGGGTGGCATAATACATGCTTCAGACCCTGGTAGGCCCTGAGTGCACCTATGCCCTGGGTACTTAAGGTACACTGTACAGGGACTGATAAGGTGACCCAGTATCCAATTAGATATGTACCTAAGGTACATGGAATCCATTTTAACAGAGAGAGCAGGAAGCCTGGGGTCCTGAATAGCAGGATCCCAGGCCAACTAAGTCAAAAACCAGCAAAACACCAGGCAAAATAAATAGACTGTTTATTTTCATAACAACCTGTGTGGTGTCCTTTCATCTGGTATTCAAGGTGTTATATGGTGGTAAAACAGCTGGCTTCACATGCCAAAAGAGTTTAGCCTAAGACTGCTTTGTCCATGCTACCATTAGGATAGCTGGTCTATAAGGTTGACTTACAACCAATCACCATAAGGGTTGTTTGGACTAATACAAGGTGATCACTAGAACTAGTGAGCATCATATATCAGGCCAACTTCTCACACAAACCATTACCTAGAGTTCAGTTCTTGAGTGCGTGAGACCATTTGCTGACAGAGTGTACAACAAATGCTTCACACTGTCCTCTGATACAGCCTTACTGCTCGACCAAGCTACCACTTTGGAGAGTAAGGTTATATCTGCCATACCTCTGGGGACTGTGGACTCTGTGCACACTGTACCTTACTTTGGTCCAGTATATACAGAGCCACTTTCTTACACTCGCCCCCTACAAAACCATATTTTTAATATACAATATGTCCTATTGTTTAGAAGCAATGTATCCTGCTGCATTTTCATAATAGAATAATAATGTTTCAGACATTCTGTAAAAAATTCTTATGAAACATGAAACTGTTTCAGGTTAAAAACAAATGCACCTATCCTCAAATGCAAGTATTTCATAAAATGGTTTCACTTACTGAAATATGGTGAGCATACATAGGCCTTGAGAGAAAAAATGCAGCATCGTGAGGTGTATGAAAATCATTGCAAAGGACATCTATTGAAGGCACTCGCTTGATATAATCCTCCGTGCTTAAATTGGATGCTAAAAACCCACCAAACTGCACCAGCGTATCATGACACTAAAAGGAAAAAGTACAATAAATTAGAGCCCCCAAATGTCATCAATTTAGATTATAGCACTAATAGATATCTGAAAATCTGCACTATATGTAGCAAAGCAATGCAAAATCAGCCTGCATATGTAACAAACAAGACTTGTTTTGACTACTACTCTTCTAATTACATTTTGCCTCTTTAAATGCATACCTCAACATACACCAATCTGATCGGAACCAAAAACGTGGTTCAAACAATATGCAATAAATTATGAGGTTCATCCAACTTACCTTCACTTGCCAGGCAAATTTCTAGTATTGTCCAGAGTGATGAAAAGTCGCTTCTTTTGTGGGGGATAATCTAAATTACCTACATATTCATCACTAAGTGAATCCTTTCAGGCCCAGACTAGATGCAGAAGCTTGATATAGTTAAGTCTTGCTAGCAGGTGGTGCCTTACCACTCCACCCTAGCTCTTCCCCGATTGAGAAGTCACAGAGCCATATAAGGAACCACCTAGCAGGCGGACACTAGTTTCTATTCTTCATTCTATGTCTTTATAGGTGGAGACAGGGTAAAAAAAATCCAGCAAGGCAGTGCAGAAGAAAATAAGTTACATACCTATAACTTTAGTTCTCCGGTATTAGAATCAGTCATAGTTTCACATGCTTGAATCATTCCCTGGCATTGAGATGGGAGTCCCCGGTACATCAATAAAGCACTGCAGAGCTAGTACAAACTAGAATAAATAGGCCTAGGCCCATTACAGTTTTGTAACATATCCCTCTATTTTTGTAAAAGAGACCAAAAGAAGTTCTTAGCCAATCAGAACAACCCCACCTTCTAGAAACCTCCTGAGAGTACCTCAGACCGTAAGTTTGTCGCAGCACCAGTGCTATAAATTTAGCCATGAAAGTCTCAAAGGTTGAGCTTTCTCAGGGGAGGAGGGTGAGTCACTTGTGAGTCTATGAAATATTCCAATACTGGAGAAGGAAAATGCTACTTACCAGTATGCATCTGTTCTTGGCATGTAGAGCTGCAGAATTGTACACTTAGCATTAGATCGCCACCTGGTGTTGGGCTCGGATGATTGCATGTTGTTGTAGTCTTGGAAGAAGTCTTTGTAGTCACGGGATAGGGGACTCCTCCCTTGGACAATAGTGCGCATGGGCATCGGCTCCATCCTTAGATTCTTTTTCGCCATGATGGGAAATGATGGAGTTAGTAGAAGTAAAGAAAAAAGATGTCCATGCGTGCGCATCTAAGTAAGATAAAACTGGAACAGATACAGGTCCCGGGGAGGCGGGAGGGAGTGTACAACTCTGCAGCTCTACATGCCAAGAACAGATGCATTCTGGTAAGTAGCATTTTCCGTTCGAGGTGTATGAGCTGCAGATTGTATACTTGGCATTGATTGTGCAGCAGTGTCTCCCCTAGCGGTGGTCACCTGTATCTGTTGCAGTGGTTTGAAAGAGTTTTAAGGACAGCTTGGCCTACTGCAGCTTGCTGCTTGGATTGCACATCAACACAGTAGTGTTTAGTGAAGATGTGTGTTGTAGACCATGTTGTTGCTTTGCATATGTCCTCTAGGGGGATGTTTCCTAAGAAAGCCATAGAGGCTCCTAGTTTGTGTGTCGAGTGCGCTCTAGGAGGAACTGTTAATGTAAGTTTTGCTTTTTGATAGCATATTTGTATACATTTTACAATCCACCTTCCAATCCCACCTTTAGAGATGGGGTTGCCTTTATGAGGTGGAGAGAAAGACACAAACAGTTGTTTGGTTTTCCTAAAAGACTTGGTCCTATCTATATAGTAGAGAAGAGCTCTTAACATCTAATGTGTATAGAGCCCTTTCTATCACAGAGTCTGGGTTTTGAAAAAACACAGGTAACTCTACAGATTGGTTTAAATGAAAAGGAGTTGTGACTTTTGGGAGGAATTTTGGATTAGTTCTTAAAACCACTTTGTTACGATGTAGTTGTAAAAATGGTTCTTGTATTGTAAATGCTTGTATTTCACTTACTCTTCTAAGAGAGGTAATGGCAATAAGGAAAGCTGTTTTCCACGTGAGGAATTGCAGTTCACATTTATGTAAAGGCTCAAAAGGGGGTCCCATGAATCTTGTAAGAACAACGTTTAGGTTCCATACTGGAGAAGGTGGCAACCTGAGAGGGATCATTCTTTTTAATCCTTCTAATAATGCTTTAATTGCAGGCACTCTGAAAAGAGACAGATGTTGTCTATTTTGTAAATATGCTGCAATTGCTGCAAGGTGCAGGCGTATGGATGAATATGCCAAGTCACACCTTTGTAAAAGTAAAAAGGTAAGAAATTATATTCTGGATGGACGCATCCAGGGGATCAATTTGGTTATTGTTGCAATAAATGGCAAATCTTTTCCATTTAGCAGCATAACAAGCTCTGGTAGTAGGTCTCCTGGCCGCTTTAATGTTCATACAGTCTGGTGGTAGGTTAAGATAACCAAACTCTAAGACTTCAGGAGCCAAATCGCCAAATTCATTTGATTTGGGTCTGGATGTTGGATGTCTCCATGGTTCTGCGTTAACAGGGATGGAGTCAGTCGTAGCTTTTGGTGTGGAACTAGAGATAGTTCTAGCAGTGTGGTGAACCACGGTTGACGTGCCCATTGGGAGCTACTAGGATTAGTTTGAGAGACTGTTGTCTGAGCTTGCGTACTACTAATGGTATCAGTGGTAGTGGCGGAAAAGCGTACGCAAATCTGCCTGGCCAGTTCATCCATATCGTATTGCTCTTGGACAGCGGGTGTGGAAACCTGGCGGCGAAGGTTGGGCATTTTGCATTTTCGTGTGTGGCGAACAGATCTATGTCTGGATGACCCCACTTGTAAAAGAATGGTTGAAGAACCTGCGGATGTAGTTCCCATTCGTGAATTTGTTGTGTCTGCCGACTCAACAGATCTGCTATCTGATTGTGAACTCCTGGAAGGTGCTCTGCCAACAGATATATGTTCTGTGGAATGGCCCATCTCCAAATGTTCTGTGCGAGCTGGGACAGTTGTAGAGTGTGTGTGTCCCCCTGTTTTTGTATATAATACATGGCTGTCATGTTGTCCGTCCGGATCAAGACAGTTTTGTTCTGTACTAGTACTTGGAAAGTTTTGAGTGCTAAGAATATTGCTAGCAGCTCTAGATGGTTGATATGAAACAATTGTTGTTGACTGTTCCATTGTCCTTGAGTTGCATGATGTAGGAGATGGGCTCCCTATCCTGTGAGGGATGCGTCTGCTGTGAGCACTAGTTATGGAACAGGTTCGAGGAACGGCCGCCCTTTTGTCAAGTTTTTGGTGTTCCACCACTGCAGAGAGCGATGTGTGCGGCTGTCTACCAACACCAGGTCTGTTAGTTGACCTTGTGCCTGGTTCCACTGTTGTGCTAGACATTCCTGTAACAGACGCATCTGTAGTCTTGCATATGGTACTATGAAGATGCAAGATGCCAACATGCCTATTAGTCTCACGAACACTCTGGCTTGCAGAGATTGTTGCTGTTGAAAGGGTGTGACTAAGGCTTGAATGCTCTGTATCCTTGCTGGACTGGGATACGCTAGAGCCGTAGACGTGCTTATTGTAGCCCCTAGATACTGATGTATGTGAGAGGGCTGCAGGTGCGACTTGGTGTAGTTGATCGTGAACCCTAAGTCGTGCAATGTTTGAATTGTCTGATGTGTGTGTTGAACACACTGATTGGATGACTTGGCTTTTATGAGCCAATCGTCTAGATAAGGGAAGACATGTATCTGTTTTCTCCTGAGATGTGCTGCTACTACTGCTAGGCACTTTGTGAATACTCGTGGTGACGTTCTCACTCGAATGGAAGGACTTTGAACTGATAATGTTGTCCTTCCAGTACAAACCTTAGATACTTTCTGTGAGCAGGATGTATAGGAATGTGAAAGTAGGCGTCCTTCAGGTCTAGTGTTGTGAGGAAATCGCCTTGTTGCAGCAGTGGGAGCACTTGTTGTAAAGTGATCATATGAAAATGATCTGATTGTATGTAATGATTGAGGGGCCTGAGGTCGAGAATTGGTCTTAGTGTCCCGTACTTCTTGGGAATTGGAAAATACAGCGAGTAAACCCTTGTTCTTGTAAAGGAACTATTTGTATTGCGTCCTTTTGTAGAAGTGACAGAAGCTCTTGTTTGAGCAGAGTAAGGTGTTCTGTAAACATTGGACGTTGCCTGGGCGGTATGTGTGGACGGGTTGCTGTAAATTCTAGGCTGTAGCCATACTGGATAATCTGTCTTACCCACTTGTCGGTTGTGATGGAGTTCCAGACAGGCAGGAATTGCGTTAATCTGCCCCCCACAGGAGTGGAATGCTGTTGGGGGAGCAGAGGGAAGTCATTGTTTTGTGGCGGAAGAGGTTCGATTACCGTCGTTACCCCGACCTCTTCCTTTGTTGTTATTCCCTCTATATCCTCCTCTAAAATATCCCTTGTTAGTGGATGTTTGTGTGTTGGATTTTGTATTGTCTGCACCAGTTTGTTTGGAGCCCCCTCTATAGAAGGAGTGACGAAAGGAACCTCTAGTTTGTGTGGACTGTAAAGCTCCCATAGATTTGGCAGTATCTGTATCCTTCTTCATTTTTTCAAGTGCTGTGTCTACTTCTGGTACAAATAATTGGTTTTGATTAAATGGTTGATTTAAAATGGTAGTTTGTACTTCCTGTTTAAACACTGAAATGCGTAGCCACGCATGTCTTCGAAGTACGACACTAGTATTTACAGCTCTAGATGCAGTATCTGCTACATCTAGTGCGCTCTTGATTGAGGCATTAGAAATAAGCTTGCCTTCTTGTACAATATCATTTGCCTGTGTTTTATATTGGTCAGGTAGATGTTCTAGCAGTTTCTCTAACGGATTATAATGAGCCCTATCATATCGGGAAAGGAGGGCTTGTGTATTAGCTATACGCCATATGTTGGTAGCTTGCGCAGCTATTCTTTTGCCTGAGGCATCTATAACCTTGGATTCTTTGTCCGGTGGGGGTGCCTCGCCTGAAGTTTGTTCTCTTCCTAGCATTTGACACAACTAGTGAATCTAATGGTAGTTGTCATTTAATGTAGGTTGGATCTGCAGGTGCAGGCCTATATTTTTTCTCAATTCTAGGGTTCAAAATCCTAGTACGTACAGGGTCTTTCAAAATTTCTGGAGCATGTTAAATGACCCCTTTGATCATAGGAAGAATTTGAACGGATCTTTGCGATTGTTCAAATGTGTCTAATAGAAAATCTTCCTCTGCCTCATCAGAATGCATAGTAACCCCATGGTAAATGGCAGCTCTGTTCAATAGGTACCCAAAGCCAATGTTATCCTCTGGGGGAGAAGGTTTTGATGGGTATGACAGTGGGTCAGGAATATCTGGTGTATCCTGTGGGTTTGGGTACTCCCAGTCTGTATCATCTATAGGGAATGGGAAAGGCTCATCTGTGTCTATCCCTCTTCCTAAACTATACTCATCATTTTGAGATGAGTGTGAGGATAAAGGAGGAGAATGTGAAGGAGACATCTGTGGTGAATTGTTAAGAGGAGCAGGAGATGAAGGAGAAGGAAGTATAGGTCAAGAAGGGTGCATAGGGGATGTGGCAGAGTCCTTCCTCTTGGCAGGAACCACAGGTGTGGATGTTTCATCTGCCTTCCTTTTCTTGTGTGGTGTAGTGGACACATGACCTGTTTTGGGGTCAAAGTAGATCTTCTTTTGCAGAGGATCTGGCTGGAAAAGTTCTTCTCCTTGTGGAACCTTTGTCGGCGCCGATTTTTTCGGTACCGGACGAGGTTGCTGCTTGTCTTTAGCCTTAGGAGTTGTTACAGTGTCCATTGGCGTAGTTTTCGGCACCGAAGGTGTTGTTTTCGGTGTCGTAGGCTGTTTCGAGGGCTTTGACATGTCGGAATCAGGCCTTGTCGGTTTCGGCACCAAAGACGGTGTCTTCGGAGTGGAAGCTGGTCTCGTCGGCTTCGAGGCGTCAGACGCTGGCTTCGTACCCTTGTCTTTAGAAGTCGGCAGTTTCGGAGCCGAGACTTCTTTCGCTTTCGGTGCTGAGGGAGCTGGTGGGATCGGCACATGCGGCTTGCTCGGTACTGAGCTAACGGAAGGCTTAGTTATTTTCTTTGGAGCCAGGCTCGATGGTGGGGCTGTCGAAGTGGTTTTTCGGTCGTGACTGGGCCTTGGAGGCTGAGTGTTGACCTTTGCCTTCGGTCTGGGTGCTGTGTGTGGTGCAGGGGCAGTAGTACTCACGCGCAGACCCGATGGTATGGAGTCATCTGAGTCGTCTGCCTCTGATATGATTTGGAGATCATCGGAATCTTCTTCAGGTACGAGCGGAACCTCCTCGTCGAAGATATCCACCGGTTCCGGAGCGGATCTCTGCATGTCGTGTCGATGGGCCCTCCGATCGCTGGTTTTCTTGGATCGAAAGGACGCGCAGGCTGTACAGCTGGATTCGTCGTGTTCTGGCGATAAGCAGAGATGGCAGAGCTCGTGGTGGTCACTGAGTGGAAACTTTACTCCACACCGGGGCATCTCTTGAATGGCATCCTTTCCATGAGGTGTAGGCCTCACAGCGTGGATAGGCGAACGGCCCGCGTCGACGACCGTAATCGAGCTGATGGAGTCAAGACGATGTTAGTCGGTATCGAAATTCGTTTGGAGAGTTTTGGGAAGTTTTTTGCGCTTCGAAGTGCTGGGAAAGTGTATTTCTAGCCGGAGCGGAAAACTTTCATCCAAACCCAGTGGCGGAAAAAACTATCTAAGGATGGAGCCGATGCCCATGCGCACTATCGTCCAAGGGAGGAGTCACCTATCTCATGACTACAAAGACTTCTTCCAAGATGACAACAACATGCAATCATCCGAGCCCAACACCAGGTGGCGATCTAATGGTAAGTGTACAATTTGCAGCTCATATGCCTCGAACCTAAAGTTACAGGTAAGTAACTTATTTTCTTACCTTAGTATTGGAACTTTCATAGATTCACATGCTTAAATCAGAGTACTTAGCAGTTAGGAGCACATTTTTGTTCGAATTCTCTCTGAATAAAACATATACAAGATAAAGAATAAAAGGAAAAAGAAAACTTTCCAGTATAAACTCTTAAAGTCCTACTAAAACAAAGCATTTAACGATGGGGATCAGAATAGAGACAAATAAGAACAACCATAACTATGTAAATATACATCTTCAAATGCACTTAATGTGGATATTAGAAAAGAAAAGAATAGAGTAAGAAAAATGCAAAAGAATGTGCGAGGTTCCTAGAAAGGAAAGGAAGGATGGATGAAACGGAAAGCTCACCGTCATTGAAACAGGTTCCTCAGGACCGCTTGGCCCACTACTGTATCACTGCGAACTGAAGAATCCAAGCAGTAGTGCTTGGTGAAGGTGTGGACACTCTTCCAGGTTGCTGCCCTGCAGATCTCCGCGATAAGTACCCCAGCAAAAAGGGCCATTGAGGCAGACATTGCTCTAGGGGAATGTGCATGGACTCTCCCCTGGCTGGGCTTTCCAGCCGATTGGTGACAGTACTGGATGGCACATGAAATCCAACATGCAATGTCTCATTTAGAGGGGGGATAGCCCTTACAAGGAGCACTATATGCCACAAAGAGTTTGGGTGGCTTTCAGAAGCATTTAGTACTGTGGAGATAGATTTTCAAACAGAGCTGAATGTCTAAAAAATGAAGGACTCTCTCCGCCGGCGTTGTAGATTGCAGGAAAAAATCTTAAGAACCAGAGGTTCATTCAAATGAACGTTTGATGGAACTTTAGAGATGAACTTGTAGTTGATACGTGACATTACTCGGTCATCTTTGTACTGAAGAAAAGGCTCCTGGATAGTGATGTTTTACATTTCACCAACCTTTCTAGCAGAGATCACATTAGGGTGCCAGAGTGGTGGAGAAGATTTGACCAGAGGAAAAACTCTAAAAAGTCCCTTCATAAACTGTTTGATCATTCTCGCTGACCATAAAGAAGGGCCTGAAGATGTTCTTCTGAAATGTGAAATAGCTGCGAGATGAACCTTAATAGATACGTGAGCTAGACCAGCTTTGGCTAATGAAAGGATGCAAGGAAGAATCTCATGAGCTGAAGAAGAGAAAGGGTGAATGCCCGATTCCTGGCAACAGAGAAAAAAACTCTTTCATTTCATTTGATATGTTTCGTTAGTACTCTGAGCCCGGGCATGAGGAAGAACGTCCTTACGCACTGTGGATAGACTCAGGTGATAGACCTCGGTGTTCAGGAGCCATGTCGCTAATCAAAGTGATTTGGGACCCGGATGCAGCACTTGAACCCCCAGACATCGCCATTAGCGAATGTATGGGATCCAAGAAAATCAGCTGTCTCTCCGAGAGAAGGAGCTGTGTACCAATACTGGCGTGGCCAAGATGGAGCACTTGACTATACCATCGAAAACGCATTCCCCAGAATCCTTGATGGTGATGTCAACTTGCAAAGAACCGGCATTTTCTGTTCTCTGGTGTTGTGAATAGGTCTATGGATGGCTTACCCCACAGCCGAAAAATGCTGTCCAGAATTTCCTGATGCAGTTTCAATTCATGGCACGCAGACCGGAGCCTGCTGAGAGTATCCACTGTTGTGTTGAGATTCCCAGATCTTTTAGTGAAACCCCATTCTGCATCGCCTACTGCCAGATGCTTTGAGCTTCCAATGACAACAAAAGGGACCTTGTGCCTCCCTGCTTGTTGACATAATGCATTGCGGTTGGTAATGTCCGTCCTGATATGAACCCATGAGTTTCTTATCCTTGGAAGAAATGCTTGTAGGGCTAAACTAATTGCTTGCAGTTCCAGAAAATTGATGTGGAGAAGACGATGCTGCTGCTACTAAAGGCCACAGATTTAAAGATCTTATATGAAAGCTGCTCATCCCTCCAGAGATGAAACTGTGGTCATTACTTGCGGAGCCAGGAATGCCAGAAAAGAGACCTTGTGAAATGCTTTTCTGGTGGGTCCACCAAGAAATGGCTTATAGCATCAGTGGAGTTACCTAGATGATATCCTCGAAGGACAGGCTCACCTGGCGCCATTGTAAGTCCAGTTGTTCCTGAAGGGGCACATCCTCAGGTGGCGGAAGGTAATCAATGGGATGAAGGATGATATTGAGCCCAGGAGGGACTTATAACAGCAAACTGAAAGTGACTTTTTTCTTAGGAAGAGCTGAGCCACAGTCATTAGTTTGGCTTGTCTTTTTAGTGATGGAAAGGCTTTGTTGAGAGACGTGTCCAATATGACTCCCAAAAAAGTAGTGCTTTTCGACGGGTGTAAGTTTGATTTCTCCTTCTTTGGGGTAAGGCCCAGACTTTCGAAAAGACCTGTGAAAGCTGTCGCGGTAGCTCAGGCTGCCGCCATGGATTCGTCCAATTAAGGAAACACCTGGTGATGTTACCTTCTGAGGAAAGGGGCCACTGGGTCCAGACACTTTGTAAATATCCTTGGCACCGATCTTAGGCCGAAAGGCAGAACTTTGAATTGAGAGTAACTTCTGGCTACAGTGTAGGTCTAGAGCAGCCATGAAATCTTCTAAATTTAGAAGCAGTAGTATGTCTTGCAAGTAAACCATGCGGAAGGACTGTTTCTTGAGATAGGTGTTGAGCGTCCTCCGGTCTAAGATAGCTTGGCCCTTTCTTAAAACCTTCTGTACCAAAAGGAATCGGGAGTAGAACCCTTTCCCTCTCTGGGATGTTGGAAATGGTTCTAGTGCCTCTATTTGTAGCATCAGCCGGCCTTCTAGGCGCAGAAGATGTAGTTGCTATGTCGCCTGTAAGCAAGATGGAGTGGATGGTGGAAGTTGAATACACTCCAATGTATGGCCAAACTTAACGATGTTGAGCACCCATTCATAAGTTAACTTTTGCCAGTTTTGGATGTAAAAATAAATTCTTCCCGCCACAGGCACCTGCTGGCTCTGTACATAATATACCAAAATGAGGTATAGTGTGCACAGAGTCCAGTGGAACCCCAACGGTAGGCAGAGGTAAAAGTAGATAGCACCATACTCTGTTTTTGTGGTAGTGTGGGAGAGCATTAAGGTTTTATAAGAGGGTAGTGTTAAGCATTTGTTATACACACTCAGTTAGCAAATGATGTCACACGCTCAAAGACTGAACTCAGACCAATTTTGTTTGTATAAAAATATTATCTAGTTATTTTATTTCTAGAACCAAGCCAAGCCTGGTGCATTTAAGTGAAATAAATGTGTTGCAATATCTTATGCACTGTTTTACAATTGAATAAAGGTTCAAATGCAGTTGAATGAATTACAGATAAGTTACTGTTTTGAGATTACTTTTGAGTTACTTGGTAAATTACTTTACACATTACTTATTGGATTACTTTTCAAATTACTTTTGCTAATCAGTGTGATATGCCAGGATATCACCATGAGACTTCTGTTAGACAAAAGAACAAGTTACTTACCTTCGGTAACGCTTTTTCTGGTAGATACAGTATCTGCCTGTGGATTCCTCACCTTGTGAATATCCCCCTTGCGTCAGCAACGTTCGGAATTTTTCTTTGTAGCACGCTGTCGTGGACGACGTCATAGGAACGCGGCATCGCGCGCGACTCCGTCTGACGTCACCGACCCCTTATTAGGCCTACGTCGGCGTGATGACATCGGTTCCGCCCTTTTTTCCGTGCCTTCGAGGCACCCGGACGGACCAATGACAGGATATATACAGTGTACACAGTACATACAAACCATAATAGCACACATAGTGCGTAGCAAAGGTATCAAAAACCCAATAAATATACAAAAAAGACCAGGTATAGCAGAGTGGACAACGGGGAGGCGGGTGGGTCAGTGAGGAATCCACAGGCAGATAGTGTATCTACCAGAAAAAGCGTTACCGAAGGTAAGTAACTTGTTCTTCTGATAGATACATCTGCCTTGTGGATTCCTCCCCTTGTGAATAGAGTCCCACAGCAGTCCCCACTCCCGGAGGAGGGTGTCCACTCTGCTACACCAGGAAATCTTGGAGAACAGAGCGCGCAAAGTGGCCATCCCTCCTCACCTCGGTATCCAAGCAGTAGTGCTTCGCGAAAGTGTGGAGGGAGGCCCAAGTCACGGCTCTGCAAATGTCCTCAACAGGTACACCTCTAGACAATGCAGAAGTAGAAGACCTTGCTCTGGTAGAATGAGCTCTTATACCCTCAGGAGGGTCCTTACCCGCCAGGGAGTAGCAAATCTTGATGCACAGGATTATCCACCTGGAAAGTGTGCGCTTGTGCACCGATCTGCCCTTCCGAAAGCCAGCAAAACCAACAAACAGCTGGTCGTCAATCCGGAAGTCTTTAGTTCTATCCAGATAAAAAGACACCGCCCTTTTAGGGTCCAAACGGTGCAGTCTCTCTTCCTCCTTAGACGGGTGTGGGGGAGGAAAGAAGGTAGGAAGGGTAATGGATTGTCCTAGATGGAAGGGAGTTACCACCTTAGGCAGAAAAGCAGCCCTGGTCCTAAGAACCATTCATTCAGCATGAATGGTCAGGAATGGGGGCTTAGAACTAAGAGCTTGAAGCTCACTCACCCTCCTTGCCGAGGTAATTGCTACTAAGAAGACCGTCTTGAAAGACAAAAGCCTCATGGGACACTTGTGTAAGGGTTCGAAGGGAGAACCCATCAAAAAAGTTAAGACAAGATTTAAATCCCATTGAGGAACAATAAATCGAGAAGGAGGGAACTTATTCGTGAGGCCCTTCAGAAACCTCAAAACAACTGGAGATTTAAAAAGAGACGGCTGGTCCGGCAAGCAGAGAAATGCCGATAACGCCGAAAGGTAACCTTTGACTGTGGCAACAGCAAATCCTTGCTGTGCCAAAGAGAAAGCAAACTGCAAAATATCAGACAGATGAGCCCTCAAAGGGTCAACAGCCTTCTCCCTACACCAAACAACAAATTTAGACCATCTGTACGAATAGATGGACTTGGTGGAGTCACGCCTGGCCGAAAGAATGACATCCACCACATCGTGAGGGAGAGAAAAAGAGTTCAGGTTGCCCCGTTCAATCTCCAGGCATGTAGGTGTAATGTATGGAAGTGGGGGTGTAAAACCTGCCCCTCCATCTGGGAGAGGAGATCTGCCCTGAGAGGGAGACGGAGCGGCGGGTGAGAGGAGAGGTGGAGTAGGTCCGTGTACCACACCCTTCTTGGCCAATCCGGGGCGACCAATATGACTCGGGCCAGGTCTTGGCGAATCTTCCTCAGAACCCGAGGAATCAAGGGTATGGGAGGAAACGCATAAAGGAGTTGATTTCCCCAACTCAACTGAAACGCGTCCCCCAAAGCTCCTTGCATCGGATACTGGAGACTGCAGAATGACGGGCAGTGAGCATTCTCGCGAGTGGCGAACAAGGCCCACCCGAGGAGTCCCCCACATCTGAAAGATGTCGTGAACAACCTCCGGGTGAAGCCTCCACTCGTGATCGGCAGAGAACTGCCGACTGAGAACGTCTGCACGAACGTTCAGAACTCCGGCCAGATGATTTGCCATCAGACAAATCTGATGGTCCTGAACCCAGGACCAGAGACGCAGAGCCTCTCTGCAGAGACACTGCGACCCTACTCCTCCCTGCTTGTTGATGTACCACATCGCGGTCGTGTTGTCCGTCAGGACTTGAACCGACTGACCGCGAAGGGAAGGGAGGAAGGCCTTGTGCGCCAAACGTATCGCCCGTAACTCTAGAAGGTTGATATGAAGCAACCTTTCCTCTGGAGACCAAAGACCTTTGACTTCCAGATCCCCCAGATGAGCACCCCACCCTAGAGTGGATGCATCCGTTATCACTGTGGCCACCGATGGAGGCAGCTGGAAAGGCTTTCCCTGAGAAAGATTGCTTTCCATACTCCACCAGGACAGATCCGCCGCAGTTTCTCTGGAGATCCTCACTGACTCCCTGAGATCTCCGTTGTGCTGATACCACTGCCTGCGAAGGCACCACTGGAGTGCCCTCATGTGCCAGCGTGCATGGTTGACCAACAGAATGCAAGAAGCCATCAGACCAAGCAGACGAAGGACCTTTAGGACTGGAACAACCGCTCCATTGAAAAATAAAGGAATCATTTCCTGTATGTCGCGAATCCTTTGAGGTGGAGGGAATGCACGACATACAGTTGTGTCCAGTACAGCACCTATGAACAGGTTGCGCTGGGAGGGCACCAGGTGAGACTTGGGTACATTTATCGAAAAACTCAAACTGTGTAACAACTGAGTTGTCTCTTGCAGATGATGAAGCACCTTCTCCGGCGACTCTGCTTTGATGAGCCAGTCGTCCAGATACGGAAATACAGGAATTCCCAACCTTTTCAGATGTGTTGCCACCACTGCCATCACCTTGGTGAAAACTCGAGGCGCAGTAGTAAGTCCAAACGGAAGGACCGCAAACTGGTAGTGTTGCGAACCCACCGTAAAACGGAGATACTTC
Organism: Lissotriton helveticus; assembly: GCF_964261635.1. Taxonomy (NCBI): domain Eukaryota; kingdom Metazoa; phylum Chordata; class Amphibia; order Caudata; family Salamandridae; genus Lissotriton; species Lissotriton helveticus. Next base: position 2,066,610,183 of record NC_136063.1, read on the forward strand.
CTGTGTGACTTCAGGATAGGGATGTGAAAATAAGCATCCTGCAAGTCGACACCATCCAGTCTTCTTCCAACAGCGCTTGAAGAACCTGCGCAAGAGTGAGCATCTTGAACTTTTCTTGTTTCAGATACAAGTTCAAGATCCTGAGATCCAGGATTGGTCGAAGCCTGCCATTCTTCTTGGGGATCAGAAAATACCGGGAGCAGCATCCCTGACCCCTCTCCTGCTCCGGAACCACCTCTATCGCACCCTTTCTGAAAAGAGCCAGGACTTCTTCCTGCAAGAGAAGCAGGTGGTCCTCCGAACAATAACCTTGGCAAGGAGGGTAATTGGGAGGAAATTCCCGAAAGGGAAGGGCATACCCATTTTCTACGAGATTGAGAACCCAAAGATCTGATGTAGCCGATTCTCAATCCCGTAGAAAATGAGTAAGCCGACCCCCTACCGGACCTGCATGATCCGGAATGGCGGATCTAGGGCTGCTTTGCTGCTGCAGGTGGGGGTGGGTATTAGAGGAGGAAGTTGAGGAGGAAGAGACTTGACGTCCACGTCCCTTCTGTCTACTTCTATAAGACTTGTACAGAGGGTTCTGTTGCTGCTGCTGTTGTTGGCCTTGTCTGAAAGGACGAAAGGAAGATCTGCCAAAGCCTCTGAACTTTCTGGTGGCTGTACCCTTCGCTTGCAAACCCAAAGATCTAGCCGTCGCTCGGCTTTGAACCTCTCCAGAGCTGTATCTGCTTTTTTTCCAAAGAGACCAACCCCGTCAAAAGGTAAATCCAAAAGAGTAGCCTGTACATCAGTGGAAAACTCTGAGGACTTTAACCAAGCAGCTCTTCTGGTAGCTACTGAAGAACCCATTATTCTAGCCACAGAGTCTGCAGTGTCCATGCCACTCTGAATAACTTGACGGGCTGCAGCCTGAGTGTCCAAAACAACTTCAATAAAGTTTTTCCTGTCTTCTTCTGGAAGTTTAGCAGATAATTGTTTGACTGAGTCCATTAAGGCATGCACATATCTGCCAAGCAAACAAGTAGCATTTGTTGATTTTAAGGCCATGCTACCTGAGGAGAAGACCTTCTTAGCGGCATGATCCAACTTTTTGGAGTCTTTATCCCCAGGAACTTGAGGAAAGGAGCCAGCCGATCTATTCGCACAAGCAGCCTGAACTACTAGACTCTCCGGCAAAGGGTGAGATGACAAAAACTCAGGATCTCCAGGAGCCACCCTATAACGTCTCGCCACCGATCTAGAAACTGCAGATGCAGACAAAGGTTTTTTCCAAACTTCTAGAATTGGTTCGGTCAGAGCCTCAGTGAAGGGTAGAGTAGGCTCAATGATAGAAGAAGGCGAATGTAAGACTTCTGGGAGGATATTAGGTTTGAACTCAACTGTTGGCAAAGTTAAGTTCAGTAAATCAGCAGCTTTCCGAATTACTATATGGTATGGTATGGTACCACATCCTTGGAGGGTGCATCTGAAACCACAGGTAACCCCCATTCAGGAGAAAGTTCAAGACTGCTAGCAGAATGAAGATCCTCAAAACAATCATCATGTTCCTGAAGTTCACCTTCCTCCACTTCAGGTTCCATATACTCTTTCTCCTCCAGTAGATGCTGGGCTCTACGTCTCGACCACTCCATACGGATCGACGTCGATGGATCCGGCAACGACTCGGATAGAGTCGGAGCCGACGTCGATCGAGGAGCTGGAACAACAGAGGGTTGAGCAACAGGAACCGGCGTCGAGCCTCGATCCGAATTCCGAGGTCGCTCCGGAGTCGGCGAAGCCATGCGCGGAGTCGATGACCTCGGCGGCGCCGAACCGATCCAAGGATATGGAGTCGGCATGAAAGGTAGAAAAGGCGCTGGTGCATAAGTTTGGGGAACACCCAAGTTGAAAGACAAAGGACCCATAGGACCCGCAGGTGCTCCAGTGGGGTACATTGCCCTCGCATACACTCCATACATAGCATTAAGGAAATGCGATGGATCTTGACCAGGACCAGGAAAAGAAGGGTAAGAACCCATAGGATTAGTAGGAGGCTGTACTGGATTCGGCTCTCCTTGATCCTTTTGAATTTCCGCTTCATCCTCTGGAATCAGAGATTGAGGAACTTCCACAACGTCCTCATGCTCCGAAGAGTGATCCGAAGCCGGATTCGGATCCAGTTCCGGCTCTGGTGTATGCTCTCGAGACCTTACCGGAGTGGTACCACCAGCAGGAGACGGCGATACAAAGTCCTTGTGATGCTTATGAGAAGATTTCTTCTTAGAGTCCGAAGACCCCGAATGATGGCGAGAACTATGCTTCTTCCTCTTATGCCTTTTCTTCGAGGAACCCGAAGCATGTCCAGAAGCCGACTTCGACACCGACTCCGATCTGGCCCGCGACCTCGATGACTTCGATCGCGACCTCGATCTTGACTTCGGTCTCGACTTGGAGTGTCTTGATCTTGATCTCGAAGATCTATCGGCTTCTTTACTCTTAATTTTGGCCAATAAGAGTTTCGCTTCTCGTTCACGTAGAGCCTTCGGATTCATTTTTTAACAGGATCGACAGCCCTTGACGTCGTAATCCGATCCCAAACACCATAAACAATCCTCGTGTGGATCAGTAATTGACATCATCCTGGCACACGAGCCGCACTGCTTGAATCCTGTTTTCTTCTACGACATCCTCGACGAATAACAGAAACAGTAACAGACAAAAAGAAACAAAGTTTCTATCTGTAACTACAGAAGATCCCTGAAACCGTTAGCGTCGACGACACGGAAAAAAGGGAACTGATGTCATCACGCCGACATAGGCCTAATAAGGGGTCGGTGACGTCAGACGGAGTCGCGCGCGATGCCGCGTTCCTATGACGTCGTCCACGCCGGCGTGCTACAAAGAAAAATTACGAACGTTGCTGACGCAAGGGGGATATTCACAAGGTGAGGAATCCACGAGGCAGATGTATCTATCAGAAGCTAAGTACATCACTTTTAGTACATATGCATTGTTGTTATTGTTCCATACAAACCAACTCCACACTTAATACAATTTTTAGGAAAAAGCAGTCAACGCAATCCTTTGGAGGAAAATAGAGCTATCAGTTAACAGTTAAGTACTTTGATGTGGGGTAGGTATTCTAGAGTTAGAACCAGGGATCCCCCAGGGTCAAGGATGCACTCTCAGAACACCCTCAGCTGCACTAGGGCGGCCGGGTGCAAAGTGCTGAGGCCCAATGTTATCCAATGGGGGATAGGGGGCCTCCGGTTGGTGGCTGCTCACGAGCTGGCCACAAGGTTGTGGGAACAAAGCTCCTGGGGTTAAGCTCAGGGCAAAGGGGATCTTTAGCACCCAAGGTACACCCACAGCGGCACAGGGGCGGCAGGGTACAGCATGCTGGTTTGTTGTCGGGAACACTGTTGATTTCAATAGGGTTTCTCCGGTTTCAACAAAGAATGCAGGCTAGGGGACCGAGATCTTCTGGAGGTGACCACCAGTTGGAGAGTTAAGTTGGGATGCCTGGGGATGCTGGGACACTCTCCATCTGGCCACCCAAGGACGTGGGACTTCGGGTGCAGGGGTGTTTTAAGGCTTTGGGTTTTCCAAACCAGCTACGGTCGGGGTTTGGGGGGATCCTCCATAAAGACACTGCAGGCGTTGTTTGGAGAGTAGAGGTAGGTCAGCGATCACCAGATCTCAGGTCAGGGTCGCAAGGGAGATCTCCTCGTGGTGTTGGGCCACTCGAACTCGGGCCGTGGGGTGGAGACTCGCAGATTTGGACAGAGCCAGAGTCTGTAAGTGAACAAATCCAGTGCTCACAGGAAACAAAGCCTTCTCTGTGGAAGGCAGGGCAGGTCCTTGGGGTTCTTGAGGTTGCTGGCTGCAGGACACAGCGGGATTTTGCTATTGCAAGTTCGAGGTGGCCGCAGGCCGGTAGTGCTGGGCTAAGTCAGTGGGTGTCCTCCTTTTCTTAGCTTTGGCATGGTTTCTTCAGTCCTTTTTTTCTTCTGAGTCGGTTCTTGTCTGAAGAGGCAAGGTTCGAGTTGCCCCTAAATACTAAATTTAGGGGTGTTACAGGTAAGAAAAGGTTGGGACCAATGGGTCCCTTCTTTGCGGTGGGTACACCCCCTATTATGCCACCCTCAAGTGGAGGGGGGCATATGCCTCACTCTGGTTGGCTGGGTCCCCCCATCTGCTAGATGGTGGGGAAGTTGAGTTATGCTTCACCTCGCCTCCCCCACCTGAGGGGTGCGGTTGGCAAAGGTGGGCACACCACCCTTCCGCACTTAGTTTTCCTACCGATTCTTCCGCCCAAAGTGGGGGTCATAACCGGTAGGGGACAGTTGCTAGAAGCAGCAAAAGGCCTGGGGAAGTTAACAAAGGCGGCAAGCCTTTGAAGCTTCCCCTTCGTGGACCCTGCTCATCCTGGGGGAAGAAGCTTGGCACCTCGCCCCAGGATGCTCATTGTTTCAGACCCCAAATCACAGCAGGCTTTCGACCCAGGGGTCCAGAAACATGTCTGGTGGTGGCAGCTGGCGAGAAGCCACTCAGCCTGGACACTTGTTTTAGGTTGTTTTTCAGGGGGCATCTCTAAGATGCCCTGCGTGTGCACTTTCATTAAATCCCACATTGGCACCATGGTGGGTTTATTGTGCTGAGAAGTTTGATACCAAACTTCTCAGTGTTCAGTGTAGCAGTTATGGTGCTGTGGAGTTCATAATGACAAGCTCCCAGCACCATATACTCTTAATGGCAGCAGTGCACTTCCAAAGTCTAAGAATGGACGTAGACACTGTAGGGGTACAGGGCTCATGCACCTGTACCCTCACCACTGGTATAGTGCACCCAGCTAGAGGGGTGGCAGTGGGTTGTAGGCAATGCACACAGGGATGTGTGCCATGTTGACTCTTCACTTTGTTCTGCACCACAACACAGGACCTCTAAGGGTGGCACAATAAGTGCTGCAGCACTTAAAGGCCTTCCCTGGTCACAGTGCCCTGTGGTACCATTTACCAGGGACTGATCAGTGGCCAAAGAGTGCCAATTGGGTTTAAGCTTCGGCAGTTTTAGTGAAATAACATATGCCCGGGGTACCTGGTTAGCAGGAGCCCAGGGCACACTCAGTCAAAGCACTTCAAAGCAATTCAGCAAAAAGTGGGGGCAACCATGCAGAAAGAGGGCACTTTCTCACAGGGTCACCTTACTGGGTGATGTCATTTCTGGAGTTAAGTGCCTTAATCTAGATTTCTCCTTAGAAATATTCTCCCTCGTCAACGGTGTCATCGATGATGACATTGGTGGAGACACTTTTGGGGTGGATAGGGTCAGTGGTAAACTATACGCCGTCTCAGTCTATGCCGCCGACAGAGCCACAGTTGTTGCTTTAGTCATCGTTGCCATCATCACTGCCGTAGTCAATGTCGTCGTCGCAGATGTAATCGTTGACGAGAAAGATGTCGGTGGAACCGTGACCGGTGATACCTGCGGAGCCCTCGACGACGATCCAGTCAGTGCCATCGTTGGAGGAGGTATGGACAATGACTGACCCTTAGTTGTGGTGACCTGGAAAACCTTGCTCCTCGTTGACGAGAAGGAGGATTTCTTTGTCAACAGTGTCATTGATGACCATGATTTTGTCGACGGTTTCTCCTCAGGAGGGACCGAAGAGGGCTACTTGAAGGTTTTACTGCCCTCAGGAGGGTCCGAGGGCGCCACAGATCTTGCCTTTTTCACCCTGCTTTCCCCTGACAGACGACCTTTCCTCTTTTCAACTCAGTGAGGCAATTCTGTAGTACTATCTATTTATTTTTAAAGTTTTATATAGCACAAACATGACCAACGGGGGTATCAGAGCACTTTACAGTACACTGTTATCACACATTATACATACAATCGGAAATCGCCTACAATACTAAAGAGGTAGACATTGGTATTTGGATATAATCATGGCAAAAAGTCATCAGAGAGTTAAAGTTTAAGGATGTTAATTTGTTCATTAGAAACATTTTCGCTTCTTTTTTGAAGGCGGTAAAGGAGGAGATTCTGCATACATCTGGGGGAAGGGTATTCCAAATCTCCAGTGCAATACCTGAGAAAGCTCTGCACCCAGTTCTCTTTTTGTGGAAGGATTGAGGTTTTAGTAGTAGTGAGCTCGAACTTCGCGAAGGTCTGCATCCTCCCGACTGCTCTAGCTTTTGTGCTAAATAGCTGGGGTTGTTGCTATGTAGGGCTTTATGTGTTGCTATGTAGGGCTTTATGTGTCATGCAGGTGATCTTTAGTTGTATTCTCGCCTCGTAGGGTAGCCAGTTCAGAGCCTTCAAGGCCGGGGTGATGTGGCTATTTCTTTTTATTCCGGAGACCAGCCTGGCACAGCGTTAAGCGATGCCCCGAGCAGTGCTAGCTTGTATTTTGGAAGACCACATGGAGTAGTGCTTCCAAAGTCCAGTCTTGGTAACACTAGAGCTTGTACCGCCATTTTTAGATCAATCTGTGGGAGGAAGGGTTTAAGTTTCCTTAGGATACTCAACTGATGATTGGCTCCCTTGGTGGCATTGTAGATTTGCGCCTGCATATTTAATGGTTTGTCCGGGGTGACTCCCAGGGATTTTGGAGAGTCAATGATGTATGACGCGCAATCAAGGGAAGATAGATGCTTCAGCCATAAGTCTATCTTGGGTGTGTGATTGGGAGGGAGATGAGTAGTAATTCAGTTTTCTTGGTGTTGAGCATGAGGTGGTTGCCATTGAGCCAACTTTGGGTATTATGAAGAATGGCGTGGAGGGAGAGGAAGTCATCAGATGAGGAGATTTTCATATATAATTGTCTGTTGTCCGTGTATAGGTGATATAGAATGTTTGCAGAATTCAGCTCATAAGCATGGGGTTCCAGGAGTAGATTAAAAAGGATTGGTGATAGTGCTGATCCCTGTGGAACTCCTAGGGTGCCCATGGATGGTTGTGAGAATGATTTATTCATCTTGATTTTTTGGGTTCTGTTGCTTAGGAAGGAGGTGAACCATTGTAACACTGGACCGATTAGGCCCATCTTTCATTCAAGTAGAGACTGTAGATTGTCTTGTTTAACCATGTAGAAAGCGGAAGATAGGTCAAGACTTATCAATAAGCACGATTCGTTATGATCTAACATTTTTAAAATGTCAACCATTATGTGGGTGAGTGCGGATTTAGTTCTGTGGCGACAGAAGCCGGATTGGTGTTTATCTAGAAGGTTGAATTCTCGATGTGGTGGCAAAGTTGAATTTGTACACATTTTTCCAATAGTTTCACCAGAGAAGGGATGTTGGATATAGGGCGATACTTGTTGAGGTCTGTGGAGAGGGAATTGGCTTCCTTTAGTATAGGTGTGACCTGGCCTATTTTGAGGCAGTCAGGTATGGAGCCTTGCCTCAGAGAGGCGTTAATTTTTGCCCATAGGGGTAGAATAGAGGTCTTTATCATTTTGAATACAGATGGGGGTATTGATCAGAGAAATGCCTGTAAGATCCATGGGTGGTCTTTTTTGAGGCTTTATGAGGGCGCTCCTCAGATGAGTGAGGTCAGATCTTCCCCTCTTGTGAGACCTTCTGAAAGATGAAGACAACAAGGCCTCATTGCTCTCTTCACTAGAAATAGGCTCTTTTCTGGATTCCAGCTTCTGGAGCCAAATGATAAGTCGTACCTCACGATCCCTCAGAGTCTCGGTGGAGAAGGTACGACACCTTACAATCCTTGGCTTTGTGGTCAGGATGTGGGCAGTAGATACAGTACTTATGAGGGTCATCCACGTAGAGTTTTTTTTAGAGCAGGTGGCACAAGTTCTAAAAAGACTCTTCCTCTACTTGTCCGACATCAGGAAAGAAGATAAACCAAGCTCAATAAGTATACATCTGGAAAAAAGGTTTGGGAAAGTGAAATTAAGGAAAAAACTGAGCTGAGCTCAGTGGAGACTCCCTAGCACAACGTGTGGCAGAAAAGCTGAAGGTCCAGGTGTACAAACCTGGGTTTCTGTTGTAGTAACCCAACCACTTTTTGCCATATTACTGATGCACTTTGACTTGATGTGCCCTGGGTCGCTGCCAATCAGGTTCCCATGGTCTGTGTTCTTTCCCAAAACTTTACCTTGTACCCTCCAATTGGCACCGCTCTAGCCACATGTCAGTCCTTTGTAAAAAGGTACCATGGGTACCAAGGGCACTGTGGCCAGGGAAGGGCTCTAAGAGCTGCAGCACTAACTGTGGCACACTTACAGGCCCTCTACCTTTACACACACACTGCCATTGCAGGCTGTGTGTTTTGTTGCAGAAATAAGTTAAGAATTGACATGGCACACATCCTTGTGTGCCATACCTACAACCCACTGCCCTGGCATAGGTCAACCATCCCTCTAGCTGGGTGCACTACATCAGTGGTGAGGGTACAGGTGCAGGAGCCCTGTACCCCTACAATGTCTAGACCGATTCTTAGACATGGTAAGTGCAGTAATGCCAATAAGAGTATATGGTGCTGGGAGTTTGTCATTACGAACTCCACAGCACCATTATGGCTTTACTGAAAACTGGGAAGTTTGGTATGCCAGTGTGGGATTTAATGAAAAACTCACTTGGAGGGCATCTAAGAGATGTCCCTAAAAAAACGACCAGCCTCTGGTGGGTTTCCTGACTGATACACACCAGCCTGCCACCACAACACATGTTTTTGGACTCTGGGGTGGGAGCCTTCGCTCCATGAGCCCAGAAAGAAAGCCTTTCCTGGGAGGAGGTGGTCACACCTCCCCCAGGCCAATAAGAGCCATCTGTGACAGGGGAGCTTCAAAGGCTTTGCGTCCTTTGTAATGCGACCCCCAGCCTCTCCTGCTAGCAGGAGCAGGCCAAACTCCCGTCTCCCCTCCTTTTCGGTGGGAAAACAGGCGGGAAAAATTAGCCAGCCCAGAAGGTGTGCCTACCTTGGACAACCCCACCCCTCAGGTGGGGGAGGCAAGGTGAAGCCCCCTCTTCAGTGCCCGCCATCTTGCAGATGGCAGGCACTCCACAATCAGGATTAGGGATTGTGCTCACTCCCCCACGTAGGGTGAGCACACCAAAGGTGTAGTCACCCTAGGGTCAGTAGCCCATTAGCTACTGATCTCAAGACTCCTAAAAGCCCCTTAAATACAGTATTTAGGGGGCAACCCTGAACCAAGAAAGCAGACAAGAAACTACAAGAAGAAAGAAGCTTGCGTAGCTAAGAGGACGACACCCACTGACTTGGCCACAGTCCTACCGGCATGTCCCCACCTCAAACCTGTAGACGCTTAACTCCGGTGTGCCCTGCAGCCAGCAACCTCAAGAACCCAGAGGACCTGCCCTGCTTTCAAAAGAAAACACCCTGTCTCCAGTGAACACCGGATTTGTTCACTAACAGGCTCCAGCAAAATTCGCAAGACTGCCCAAAAGACACCCCATAACCCGACACCCACGGCCTTGGATGGCCCAACCGACAGTTTCTAGCCAACCTCCAGCATTCCAACTTACCTCTCCAAGTGGTCGTCGCACCCAGAAGACCTTCATCCCAGAGCCTGCAGTGTGTTTGGAAACTGGAGAAACCCTATTAAAGTAACAGGGCCTCAGCACTTTGCACCCGGCCGCTCTAGTGCAGTTGACGGTGTAACAAGAGTGCATCCTTGACCCTGGGGGACCCCTGAGTATACCCCAGAATACCAACTCCCACAACCAAATACTAACCCTTGAAGCGAAAACACTATTTTCCTCCATAAGAAAACTTGACTGTTTTTCTGTAAAAGTATGGCGTTGGAAAATCTATTAAATTCTTTAAAACTGTACCCGAATAACCAGAACACTTTTACTTACCTGTTTACAGGAAATGTCCCAGTGTTGTATCCAGGTATACTACACTGTGTAAGAAAAGTAATCGACTGGACATCCTATTGAACAAATTATATGCACAGTATTCCACAGTATTGCATTATCAGTACTTCAAACTGTAACCAAACCGAAGTATATATATAACTGCAATTCAAAACTGTATCGTTACTGTATTTATCACTTACCTATGCCAGGCTGCTTGGTTCTAAGAAATAAAATAACTAAAAGAATATTTTTATACAAAACGAACTGGTCTGAAGTTTAGTCTGAGTTTCTGATATCATTTGCTGATTCAGTGTGCACAACAAATGCTTAACACTATCCTCTGATAAAGCCTTACTGCTCGACCACACTACCACAAATAGAGAGTAAGGTGATATCTAATTTTACCTCTGCCTACCTTTAGGGTTCCACTGGACTCTGTGCACACTATATCTCATTTTGGTATAGTATACACAGAGCCAGCTTCCTACACCCCCCAAAATAGAGTGGCCCGGTAAGGTGAAATCCTACCTCAAAAGACCCCTGCATCCAGCCGCCCTGAAGAAGAGAATCCGAGATGCACTTACGTCCATGAGCCCTCCAACTTAACTGCCCAGCTGTTGGTTCCTCCCGGAAGTCTTCCTGGTCCGAGCCTGCAGCCAAAATCCAAAATCGGCAACTGCCATTGAAAACATGAGGGGACCCAACGCAAAAACAGCACCCTGCACCCAGGTACCCCTGCGCCTCTGCGGGTACACCTTTGTGTGCTAACTTAGATCCCCCTTTGCCCTGAGCCTAACACCAGGAGCTTTGCTCCCAAAACCTTGTGGACTGCTCATGAGCAACCACCAATCGAAGGCCCCCTATACCCCATTGGATAAAATTGGGCCTCAGCACTCTGCACCCGGCCGCCCTAGTGCCACTGATGGTGTTTCAATAGTGCATCCTTGACCCTAGGGGAACCCCTGTTCTAACCCCAGAATACCAACTTCCACAAATAATTACTTACCTGTAAACCGATAACTCAATTTCCTTCCATAGGATTGCAATGACTGCTTTTCTTGAAAAATTGTTTGAAGTGTGGAGTTGGTTTTGTATGAGAACTTGAAAAACTGCAAATATCTAAAAATTGCTTTACTTACCTTTTCTCTAGGAAATGTCCCAGTGTGATATCTAGGCATATCACCCCGAGTAGAAAACTTAATCCATAAAGTAATCTGAAAAATAATCAAAAGTAATCTAACAATATTTCCACTGTATTCAAAAGTATTTACATACCTGTAACAAAGTCATTTTCACTGAGCTTGCTTGTATTGTTTAACTTGCCATGAAAAGTATCACTTATAGTAACTTGTGCCTTGATTCTAGAAAATAAATATACCTACATAATATTTTTTAAACAAACAAATTTGTCTGAGTTCAGTCTTTGAGTGTGTGACATCATTTGCTGCCTAAGTGTGTACAACAAATGCTTAAAACTACCCTCTGATAAAACCTTACTGCTCGCCCACACAACCACAAATAGAGAGTAATGTCCTATGTACTTTTACCTCTGCCTGGCTTTGAGGTTCCACTGGACTCTGTGCACACTATACCTTATTTTGGTTTGGGATATATAGAGCCAGTTTCCTACACTGGTATTCTCTCAAGAGGGTTCTAGAAGCAGGGTTGCTCTGATTGGCTAAGAACTTCTGTTGGTCTCTTTTACAAAAAGAGAGATATATGTTACACAACTGAAATGAGTTTAGCCCTATTTTTTTCAGTTTGTGCTAGCTTTGCATTGCTGTTTTGATATACCGAGGACTCCCATGTCGACAACGGGGAATGATTCAAGCAAGTGAATCTCTGAAAGTTCCAATACTGGAGTAAAATCAATGATAAGCAAACTATCACATAGAGAGCAGCAACACATCCTTAAGGGAGGCCACGCCCACCCCCCACCACCTTTCTTCAAACACGAAGAGTGTCTGTGAGGCTGAGCAAAGGTCAGTACGGCAGACAATATGTTCAGTTCAGTCAGCCAGGGACTATACCAGCGCTAAATGCGGTGCCTGGCTGCCTGAGCCGAACTTTGACAGGCTGAAGATGTCATAGCCCTGTGGATAGGACATCCCTACCCCAGTAAAGCACTTGGTGGTCCTCCTGCTCTTGATGTGGGAAAGCGTCACTGATAGCCTCGGACCTAAGTGTTTTAGACTTGAGCCCTGAAGTGTCCAGGGCTGTGTGCCAATCAGTGACACACACTCAGAGTTGGGTAGGTTTAGCAGTCTCCGTGACCCCATCCCACTCTGTGTAAAGTAAGGGACTACCACCTATGAATGAATGTGTAATTTGAGTGTGCAGGCTGCACATGGCTGTGTGTGTGAACTCGTGAATTGTGGGTGTATGTGTGAATGCTTGTGAATGAATGGAGGTGTGAGTGTGTATGTAGATGTATGTGTGTGAGTTGTGTGTGCGCATGTGTGAGTAGTGCGTGTGTGTGAGTAGTGCGTGTGTGTGAGTAGTGCGTGTGTGTGAGTAGTGCGTGTGTGTGAGTAGTGCGTGTGTGTGAGTAGTGCGTGTGCGCGTGTGTGTGCGCGTGTGTGTGTGCAAGTGGGAGTGTGCAAGTGGGTGTGTGCATGCAGGAGTGTGTGCATGTGTGTCTTCATGTGTCCAGCCCTCTTGTTCAAATTACCGGCCGTAAAAGCGCATAACTGTCACACTTTAGAATTGGGAGGCACCTGCAGTGAAATAGTGTCCCCACTAGAAAGATCATTAATAAAGCTAAGTAACTTTCTTCTGATGGAAACTTGCAGATGTATCAGTACCTAAATCAATGGCTATACCCCGTTGAGAAGTAAAGACAATTCATGCCACAGGGCAGGGTAAACAAATGTAAACACATCAAAACCCTCACAGGAGGTGGAGTGTATCCACAGATGTAAAGGTTAATCCAGAAGTCTGATACAACAGAACAGCTACATCAGGTTAATTGCAAATACCAAGGACAAAGAGAAAATTGGCACCAGGGCACTAGCTGGCAGAGATAATCTGACACACACCCAGGGCAATAAAGATTAAGCTACTTTCGTTAACGCTCTTTGTGAAGGACACTCTAAATGCAGATTAATCATTTTATGACCGCCATATAAGCCAGCCTGGATTAAAAAACTCGTGCAATAGCTTCTATACACTAGTAGGTGGCACAATCAGCCTCCTTCACAATTCTGTCCCACCTCTAAAACAATGAAATGGGAGCCCTCGGACGCAGACAGCGCGTGACTAACTAATGGAGGATCCTGACCTAATTCGCAACCTTATTAAGTCACAGAGGTCTACTCTACAAAACTAGGGGTAGGGAGTATGGATGGCGGTTAGGAATCTTCTGTTAGACTATCCACCAGGAAGAACATGAACAGGTAAGAAACATTCTTCAGAGAGATACTTCTAACCGGAGTTTCTCCACCATGTTAATACAAAATCAATGCCCCCTCGAAAGAGGTAAGTCTGAGAAAAGGGCTTTGCCACAGGACGTCCAGCAGGATCAAGTGGGCAAAATGAACATTCCTGTAGACATGAAAAGTAATACAGTAGTGACTGGTGAAAGCATAAAAGTATGCCCACATGACGCTTTGGCTGAGTTCAAAAAGTGGGATCCCCTTGAGCCACGGCAGTCGTTCCAGGATTTCCCAGATTGAATGAGCTATTAGGCCCTCAGGAGGGTCCCTTTTGACCAAAACATGACTAAGCTTTAATTAGAGTATTGTCCATTGTTGTAAGGCTCTCCTTTTCTTTCTTTGCAAAGTTAAAATAACAAAGAGCTGATCATCCACCCAGTGCTATTAAAGAAAAAGTTAAGGATTCGTTGAGGATCTAATGGTAGTAGACATCCCTTCTCCTTATAAAAGTGTGGTGGACTGAACAGCATGCAAAGCATGATAGACTGCCCCACATGATACATCCCTTTCAGGAGCAAGGATGCACTTGTTCTAATTACCGGTTTGTCAGGAAAAGAAGGTGGTTACAGAGGCAGGAATGGTGAATGCTTGCAGCTCCCTGAAGCAACACAGAAGTGACTGAAAAAAGATACACAGTCTACAGAGTTAGGAGTCTCAGAGTGTAACTATGAAGAAGCTCAAAAAGAGCACATAAAAACAATGTTAAAACTAAACTGATGTCCCAATGTGGCATGGTGATTGTTGCAGGAAAACATGTGGAATGATCTATTAAGAAACACAAGGGGGTGGTTTGAATAAAAAGGGCTGATCAGGCAAACTAACAAAAGTTGAAAGGAACACCAAAAGTAACCTGCAATAGTGTCTACAGCAAAACCTTACTGGGGCAAAGATAACATGAATAAAAAGATCAACAGGCAACTTAGCCTTCAAAAGATCAACCTGCTTTTTCTAGCACCAGGTTAAGCACTTAGAACACTGGTCTGAGTAGAATGACTTCATGAAAGAAGAGCAGCCAAGAAGACGTACTCCACCTACAACAGACTATCAAAAATGATTAGCTGGTCCCACTCAATCTCCATGCATGGAGTAGCAGATTGTTAAGAATCTAATGCAAAACTTTGCACTACTGCTTGGATAGCAAATATGCAAGTAGTGGAAGCCGAAGAGGAGGGCAGATACTGTAGGTCAGCGATTCTGAGAACTTAACATGCTTGGACTAATCAGGGTCCAACAGGATAAGTTGCATTTGATCCTACCTTCTATACTTCATGAACCACAGGATCAGCAGTAGAGATGGAAATATATAAATGAGAACGGAAGCCTAAAGAATGCGTAAAGCTTTGTCCCTTAAAGCCTGTTGTGGAGGAGACTCAAGAGTGCAAAATATGCAACATTGAGTATTTTCAGAGGCAGCAAAAAGATCTACTGATGGCATGTGCTACCTGCGGCTGCTGATGCCACTTGCAATCTGCAAGATGCCTGCTGAGCTCGTCAGCCTATGATTGACGTAAAGGGACCATGCCAGGTGGCTCACTGTCAGGAAGAAGAAAGTCAGACTCTTGGATGGAAGAACCTCGCACTAACGGCTCTAGATTGCTGATCGCTGAAATTCAAAGGTAAGGAATTTGAGGCTTGAGGTCTCTATCAGACATTGTAGTATGATTTGTTTAGAAGGAAGATGTAGCAAACAGTCGTTGAGATGGGGGAAAAACCAGGATGTCCTGCAGATGGAGATGGGAACAACTCATGCGATCATCTTTGTGAAAACCCTCGGAGCCGATTTTGGGCTGAATAGTAGAACCATAAACTGCCAGTGTTGCTTGCCCCTTGTCTATGAGGCCTAGCATAATCATGAAAATGATTGGATGAGATCAAAAGATACTATGCTCAGTAATGTCTCCATTTTGATTGTGATGTCTCGAATAAAGTGATTCAGATTCTTCAGATGCATCACTAGCCAAAACACTCCTGTAGCTTTCTTCACCAGAAACACAATGGAGTAAATGCCCATACCCTGCTCTTTTCAAAGGAACTAGGTGACTCACTCCCCTGCAAATTAAAGCTACGATTTCCTAGAGAAGAGCCTTTTTCTTGTGAGGGTTTCTTGGAAACAGGCATAAGAATGGTCTTCAATTCCTCTGGTAATGACAGGAACTCGATCTAATAACCATTATGTACAAAACTGAAGACCCATCTGTCCGACGTTAGCTGTTGCCAGGAGAAGATGTTTTCTTTACTCTTCCTACAATCTTTGGTTGCCGGCCGGCTTCTGCCAACCTGGCATGGTCAGGAATGCTGTCCTTTGGATCCTGTGTCTTGCTTCTATTTTCTGTCCACAAGAAAATCCTGTTTTGGTCCAGACATTGCAACATCCTGAGCCACCAGAAAGCACATCAAATTCCACCCGGTCCTGCTTGTAAAATTACCAAATGGTGGCTGTGTAATCTTTCAATACCTGGATTGAACTGCCCGTGTTAGAAGGAAGAAATGCCTTGAGGTCTAGGTAGATAATGTGCAAATCCTAAAGAGTAATGTAATGGCACTGCTTTTTGGGAGATTGGGGACATTCAATGTCCAGGTGACCACTCATCCGAAGTGGTTTTTCGAGCCATAGCAGTACCATCAAAGACACCAAATAACGTATTATAAATTGATATGTGGTGAACTAGAAGACGCATCTGGACAATAAATTACACAACCGTCCAAAATGAGTCAATGCAAGCAACAGTTTTTTTGGGGGGGGGAGTAAGACTTAAAAGGAAACAAGTATAAAAAATAAACAACAAAACAGTCCCATTCATTGAAAGTTTTCAACACATTCAATAAGTAGTGGGTAAAGGCATAAGGCAATACATTTAAAGGGAGCTATCCAAACGCAGCAGCATTGGATATGAAAAATTATAAAAGTCCCACTAATGCTAAAAAACAAAAATACAGACGTCATTCAAACATTTCAGGTGATGAACTTCAACACTTTTCTAATGGCAAATATCAATTAGAAGCACGTTTCTGGAATACTAGAGTAGGTCCCTGGCCCAGCTCTCCTGTGCTGCCACATTTCTCTCTCCTGCTTTTGCCTCGCTTTACTGCTTCCTCCTGCCTTTCCCAACATTTTTCTTAGTGCTTTCTCCTTCTTTTTGCCCTTTTTTTTTTACTGTTTCAACCTGCCTTTTTCCCTGTTTTACGAAGTCCTTTTTCCTGCTTTCTGCCTCATCTTTACTGCTTCCTCCTGCCTTCTCCCTTATTTTTACTAGTGCTTTCACCTGCTTTGTGCCTTGTTTTTCAGTCTTGCGCATAGCATTGCTGTGCACAGCACTGATTGCGAACCGCGAGACATTTAGTAGGTAAAAATGGGGTTTCAGAAGCTGACCTAGGAATGGCACAAGCGTGTGCTTTTCCTTTTGTGGCACGTTATTGGGCTTTGTGTGCGTGTTTTTTACCAAGAGAGCACGCAATAGGCCAAAGGCGGGCACAATGCTCGGCCCATGGCCTATTGGTGTCCATAACGTGCACCGGCCGTCATGGGGTTTCAACTATCGTGCCCAGACACGGACGCAATAATTGAAACCACATGGCTGGCAGTGGCGCTCACGCACCACTCGCGGGCTTGTTCTTTTTTTTGGATCCATTTCTATGGGAAGCAACTAAATGAAAGAAGCCGTGTTTTGTTCGGCGCCTCTTTCACACCTCTCAGGAAAGTGATGTTTATAAAGGAATATGCTACTTACCAGTATGCATCTGTTCTTGGCATGTAGGGCTGCTGACATTCATATCCGTACATAGATCGCCGCCTAGTGTTGGGTCCGGATGATTGCACATTGTTGTCCTGGAAGAGTCTTCGAAGTATCATGAGATAGGTGGCTCCTCCCTTGGACTACAGTGCGCATGGGCATCCTCTCCATCCTCAGATTGTTTTTCGCCATTGTGGCAGAGATGGAGTATAGTACAGTAAGAGATGTCCATGCAAAGAGTGAATGCTACAGCTGCGACAGGCACCGGGGAGTCGGGTGGGCGATATGAATGTCAGCAGCCCTACATGCCAAGAACAGATGCATACTGGTAAGTAGCATATTCCGTTCGAGGCATGTGGGCTGCTGAATTCAAATCTGTGCATAGAATGTATAGCAGCATCTCCCTTAGCGGTGGCTACCTGTGTCAGCTGTAGCAGTCTGGAAAAGAGTTTTGAGAACAGCCTGTCCTACAGCAGCTTGCTGTTTTGAATGTACATCTACACAATAGTGTTTGGTAAATGTATGTGTGGTTGACCATGTGGCTGCTCTACAGATTTTGCGTAAAGGAATATTACCTAGGAAAGCCATGGATGCCCCTAGCTTGCGTGTGGAATGCGCCCTAGGGGGAACTGTTAAGGTGCGTTTTGCTTTTAAATAACGTATTTGGATGCACTTAACGATCCATCTGGCTATACCTGATTTTGAAATAGGGTTACCTTTGTGTTGCGCTGAGAAAGCAACAAACAACTGCTTTGTTTTTCGAAATGCCTTAGTTCTATCAATATAGTTTAGCAGAGCTCTCTTGACATCTAGAGTATGCAAGGCCCTTTAAGCTACGGTCTGTGGGTTTTGAAAGAAAACCGGCAGTTCTATAGTTTGATTTATATGGAAATGGGATACCACCTTTGGCATGAATTTAGGGTTTGTTCTGAGAACTACTCTATTTGCATGTACTTGAATGAATGGCTCTTGAATAGTTAGGGCTTGCAGCTAGCTAACTCTTCGAAGTGAAGTAATGGCAATTAGGAAAGCCACTTTCTAAGTAAGAAATTGTAGTTCACATGAGTGTAGTGGTTCAAACGGTGGTCCCATAAGTCTGGTTAAAACAACGTTTAGATTCCAGACCGGTGAAGGTGGGTGTCTTGGAGGAATTATGCGTTTAAGTCCATAAAGGCTGTAATTGCTGGCACCCTAAACAGTGAAAGGTGTTGACTGTTTTGCAGGTATGCTGCTAACGCAGCTAAATGTATCCTGATCGATGAATAGGCTAAATTGCAATGTTGTAGGTGCAATAGATAGCAAATGATGTTTTGAGTAGAAGCATCAAGTGGGTTAATGTCATTGTTACTACAGTAAATGACGAAACGTTTCCACTTTGCTGCATAACATGCTCTGGTAGTGGGTTTTCTTGCCTCTTTGATAATATTCATGCAGTCTGGGGGCAAGTTTAGGTATCCAAACTCAAGGACTTCATGAGCCCGATTGCCAGGTTTAGCTGTTGCGGGTCTGGGTGTTGGATTTCTCCATGGCTCTGAGTTAGAAGATTGGGTGTGAGGCGCAGTCTTTGATGAGGCACCACTGACAGTTCTAGGTACGTTGTGTACCACGGTTGCCTTGCCCATGTGGGAGCAACTAGGATCAGTGTTAGCAAATGTTGGCGCATTTTGCGTGCCACCAGCGGTATTAACGGAGCTGGGGGAAAAGCGTACTCAAATTTGCCTGACCAGTTCATCCATATCGCATTGCCCTGCGACTGCGGATGTGGGAACCTGGCGGCAAAGTACTGGCATTTTGCGTTTTCGCTTGTGGCAAACAGATCTATCTCCGGTTGTCCCCACTTCCAGAAGAATGGTTGGAGCACTTTGGGGTGAATTTCCCATTCGTGCATCTGTTGGCTGTGCCTGCTTAGCAGGTCGGCTACTTGATTGTCCTTGCCTGGGAGGTGTTCTGCCATGAGAAACATATTCCTCTGAAAGGCCCATTTCCACATTGCTTGAGCTAGGTGTGACAGCTGTGGTGAGTGCGTTCCTCCCTGTTTCTGAATGTAATCCATAGCTGTCATGTTGTCCGTCCGGATCAACACAGCTTTGTTGCATAAGTGTGTCTTGAAAGCTTTTAGGGCTAGAAAGACCGGCATCAATTCCAGAAGATTGATGTGCGTTTTCTTTTGCTGTACGGTCCAGAGTCCCTGTACTGTGTAGTGTAGGACATGGGCTCCCCATCCTAATAGGGATGTGTCCGCTGTTAACACTATTTGTGGGACAGGCTCCTGGAACAGTCGTCCCTTGCAAAGGTTTTGTGGATTCCACCAAGGCAGAGAGTTGTATGCTCGACTGGTCACCAACACTAGGTCCTTTAATTGCCCGTGAGCCTGGTTCCACTGCCTTGCTAGGCACTCTTGTAGCGGACGCATATGTAGCCTGGCATGAGGGACTATGAATATGCACGAGGCCATCATGCCTATCAGTTGCATAAACACTCGAGCTTGCTAGTGAGTGTTGGGGTCTGAATTTTTGGATCAATGTTTGCATTCCCTTGATCCGCGCAGCATTGGGATATGCTTTTGCTGCCAGTGTATTTATTGTTGCTCCCAGGTACTGTTGGACGTGGGAGGGTTGCAAATGTGATTTTGGGTAGTTTAGTGAGAATCCCAAACTGTGCAGGAGATGTATGGTCTTTGACATGTGGTTGGCACATTGCTGGGCTGATGGCGCGTGTATTAGCCAATCGTCCAGATAAGGGTACACGTGGATGTGTTGCCTTCTGAGATGTGCCGCCACTGTCGCCAGACATTTGGTGAACACTCTTGGAGCTGTTGTGACACCAAATGGCAGGACTTTGAACTGGTAGTGCTGTCCCTGAATGGTGGACCTCAGATACTTTCTGTGAGCAGGGTGTATTGGTATATGAAAATATGTGTCTTTAAGGTCTAGATTTGCTAGGAAGTCTCCCTGGCGAAGCAATGGTAAGACTTGCTGGAGAGTGAGCATATGGAAGTGCTCCGACAAAATGTACAGGTTGAGGGGCCTGAGGTCCAAAATTGATCTGAGCGACCCGTCCTTCTTTGGAATAAGGAAGTATAGGGAGTATACTCCTGTTCCTTGATGTTGTAGTGGGACTGGTTCTATGGCCCCCTATTGCAGCATACTGATGACCTCTTGCTGCAGTAGCGTTATATGTTCCTGTGACATTGGACGGTGCACGGGTGGTATGTTGGGTGGTGTTGAGGTGAGTTCGAGGCAATAGCCATGTTGGATAATTTGCCTGACCCACTTGTCTGTAGTGATATTTAACCAGACTGGCAGTAACTGTTGTATTCTTCCCCCGACCGGTGTTGTATGGTCTGGGGGTAGTGCCAAGAAGTCACTGTTTGGTGTTAGTGGAGGATCTATTTTCATTGCCTCCACGACCTCTTCCTTTTGTATTATTTCCTCTGTATCCACCTCTGTTGGTGTTTTCATAGTATGTGGATTGTGTGTTACTCTTGTAAGTTGAGGATTGCTGTGATGTATGACTTCGCGCTCCTCCTTTATAATTGGAGCGACGAAAGGAGCCCCGGTGTTGTTGGGACTGGAGAGCTCCCATAGACTTTGCTGTTTCCGCATCCTTTTTCATTTTGTCCAGAATTGAATCAGCTGCTGGACCAAACAAAAAGTCTGGGTTAATGGGCTGATTAAGAATTGTGGATTGAACTTCATTCTTAAAGCCTGATATGCGAAGCCATGCGTGGCGCCTGAGCAGCACGCTTGTATTGATGGATCAGGCAGCTGTGTCTGCCGCGTCTAGGGCACATTTAATTGACGCATTAGTGATGAGCTTTCCCAGTTGTATAAGTTCATCTGCTTTCTGTTTGTAAGGATCAGGTAAAGTGTTGGAGAATGTCTTCTAGACTGTCGTAGTGCGCCCTGTCATACCTGGCTAGTAAGGCCTGTGTATTGGCTATTCTCCACGAGTTTGCTGCTTGAGCTGCCACTCTTTTGCCTGATGCCTCAAAGATTTTTGACTCCTTGCCTGGAGAAGCAGCCTCCCCATTAGTCTGGGAATTTGCACGCTTACGTGCGTTAGATACCACTAGGGAGTCTAGGGGTAGTTGCCCCCTGATGTATGTAGGATCAATTGGTGCGGACCTATATTTCTTTTCAATTCTTGGGTTTATGACTCGTGCCCTAGCCGTGTCCTTAAAAATGTCACCTGCGTGCTTTAAGACGCCCTTCAACATGGGGAGTGTTTTAACATGTCTTTCAGATGTTGTCAGTGTATCAAAGAGGAAGTCTTCTTCAATGGCATTAGAGTGCATATCTACATTATGGTAGGTTGCTGCTCTATCTAGTAGTGAGTTAAATGCTACTGTATCCTCTGTGGGTGATGGCCTAGTTGGGTATACTGCAGGGTCTGTAATGGGCAGAATGCCTTCAGTGTCTGGTTCTCCTCCCCCACCCCATGGCTGTGAGTTGGGGTCCTCATTTGGGTTTTGTGGATAACCAAACCCCACATCTACGTCCTGATCTCCCTCTGGGTTGTAGTCAGAGCGTGCAGGTGATTTGGGGGCATATGGAGTAGCAGGCATAGCTGGAGTGATAGGTTCAAAGAGAATAGGAGAGGTGGCACAGTCCCTTTTCTTCTTTAGTGGAAGTCCAGAAAAGTCTTCAGTTGGCAGAGGTCTTTTCTTTTTTGTATAAACAGTCACTTTACCAGTGTTTGGGTCGATATACAGTTTTGACTGGTCTTCTGTGGAGGGATCTGGATGAATAATCTCTTCCTCTACAGTTTTTGGCCTTGGTGCTGTAGCCTTTGGTTTAACCTTTTTTGGGTCGGTGCCCGTTTTGGGTTCGACCGCTTTTGGTGGTTGGACCGGTTTTTGGTGTTTTTCGACAACTTTTGTCGGTTCGACGTCTTTGGCTGGCTTTACCACCTTTTTCGGACCGAGCGGTTTTGTCGGTTCGATAGTGTTCTTAGGTGTTTTCGGAGCATGCGGTTTTGGCTCAATGCCCTTTTTCGGTTCGATGGGCCTCGGCTCGACCGATTTTCTTTGGTCCACCTTTGGTTTCGGTTCGACGGTACTTTTGGGCGTAGGCCTTGTTGTTTTGTCGACCGCTTTTTCCCCTTTGTCGATACTTGAGGCTGCTTTGCTCGAGTGGACGTGCTTAGTCTTGGGGGTCGATTTGACGTGCTTTTGTTTGTGTGTCGATTCGACGAGTTTTGGCCTCGAGGTTGACTCTGCGGCTTTCGACTTCGAGCTCGACTCGACAGCTTTGGTCTTTGATGTCAACTCGACGTTTTTTGGCTTCGAAGGTTGTAATGGGACTGTGGCCTTCGGGTCGACGCCCTTCGGCTTAATGACCTTCGGTTCGACGACGTTTGGTTCGAAGACGGTATTGTCGACGAGTTTCGGTTTCGATGGAACCGGTGTCGTATGTCGTGTCTCAGAAGGCTCTTTCTGAATTTTCTTAGCCGGGCGGTATGGCGGGGCTGTAGAACGAGGATGTTGATCTTGGCTAAGGCCTGATGGCGATGCCTCGACCTGAGTCTCTGATAGAGGTGTAGTGTCTATATGGGGGCGGGGTACTCATGGTTCGCCCCTGGTCGTCATCGAAGTCGTCTTCAACCGCTACGATGTCCTGATCATATTCCTCGAGATCGACGATTAGTTCCTCCTCTTCGAGGTAATATTCTGAGTCATGCTCCGAGTATTGGTCTTCGTCGTGATCGGAGTCTTCGGCGCTGGCTAGATCTTCCTTGTCGTCTAAGATATTATTGGGCTCTGGCGCCGACCTCTGCATTTCTTGCCTCGCCGCACGTCGATTCCGGATCGTCTTTTTTGACGAGAACTGGGCACAGGCTAGGCAACTATCTTCATTGTGATCTGGAGATAGGCATTTGTTGCACACTGGATGTTTATCTGTGTGCGGGAACTTGGAGTTGCACTGCGGGCAGAACTTTAATGGACTTCGTTCCATCGACTGTCGGTCCATGTGGTGTCGAGAAGGCCTCACGGCCCGATTCGATGACCGGAGTGCAACAGATGTTGAAAAAGTATATCGGTACCGAGCGCTGAACAATACCGACGGATCTGAAGGCCTTTTGGCCTTTAGAAAGAGTTTTCTTGATTCCGAACTTGGAGTGTAGGAAAGTACATCCGAACCCAATGGCGGAAAAAAACAATCCGAGGATGGAGAGGATGCCCATGCGCACTGTAGTCCAAGGGAGGAGCCACCTATCTCGTGATACTTCAAAGACTCTTCCAGGACAACAATGTGCAATCATCCGGACCCAACACTAGGCGGCGATCTATGCACAGATATGAATTCAGCAGCCCACATGCCTCGAACACAAAGTCTACCTATTTTTATGTGGCTGGCAGACGGTGAAATTGTTAAGCTTCACAGCAGACAACATTCTTAGCATATACATTGTCACCCATGGAGGTTGCTTTGGTCAGCACCTGGCTTCCTTCCAGAATCACCTGTAGCAGATACCCAGACTGTGTCCAATTCTTTGGAAGGCAGATCTGCTCTTTAAGTGAAGTTAACAGCAAGGGCTTTTCAAAATCTGCAGGAAGACAACAGCAACCGCAACAGGCACCACATTTTAGCGTTTTCAGACCTGTTCTAAGTGAATGGGAGTAACCTTGAAGACACAATGGGACTCGTGCTCATGACAATTAAAATAGCGCTGATGATACTGATGGGACTAGTGCTCCTGACAACAATGAGAATAGCACAGATGATAACAATGGGATGGGTGCCCATGACAACAATGAGAATAGCACTGATGATACCAATGGGACTAGAGCCCATGACAACAATGAGGATAGCACTGATGATACCAATGAGACTAGTGCCCATGACAACAATGAGGATTGCACTGATGATACCAACTGGACTAGTGCCCATGACAACAATGAGGATAGCACTGATGATACCAATGGGACTAGTGTCCATGACAACAATGAGAATAACATGATGATAACAATGGGACTTGTGCCCATGACAATGAGAATAGCACTGATGATACCGATGGGACTAGTGTCCTTGACAACAATGAGAATAGCACTGATAACAATGGGACTAGTGCCCATAACAACGAGAACAGAACCGATGATAACAATGGGACTTGTGCCCATGACAACAATGAGAATAGTACTGATAACCATGGTACTAGTGCCCATGACAACAATAAGAATAGAGCTGATGATACAAATGGGACTAGTGCCGATGCCAACAATGAGAATAGCACTGATGATACCAATGGGACTAGTGCCAATACCAACAATGAGAATAGCGCTGATGATACCAATGGGAATAGTGCCCATGACAACAATGAGAATAGTGCTGATACCAATAGGACTAGTGTTGATGCCAACAATGAGAATAGCGCTGATGATACCAATGGGACTAGTGCCCATGACAACAATGAGAATAGCGCTGATGATACCAATGGGACTAGTGCCCATGACAACAATGAGAATAGCACTGATAATAACAATGGGACCACTTTCTTCTGACTGCTGATGTGCTTTGACTGAGTGTGCCCTGGGCTCCTGCATACCAGGTACCCATGGCCTGTGTTCCTTCCCTAAAACTGTGATGAAACTAAAACCCAATTGGCATCTCTGGCCACCTGTCAGCCCCTAGTAAATGGTACCCAGGGCATGGTGACCAGAGAAGACCCCTAAGGGCTGCAGCACTTATTGTGCCACCCTTAGAGCCCCTGTACCCTGGCACCCACACACTGCCTCTGCAGGCTGAGTACCTAAGTACAGAACTAAACAAAGAGTCGACATAGCATACATCCCTGTGTGCCATGTCCACAAACCCACTACCCTGGCAAACATCAGTCACCCCTCTAGCTGGGTGCCCTATGCCAGTGATGTGGGCACAGGTGCATGATCCCTGTGCCCCTACAGTACCCAGGGGCATTCCTGGGCACTGTAAGTGCAGTGATGCCATTAAGAGTATATGGTGCTGGGAAGTCGACATTACGAACTCCAAAACACCATAATGGCTACACTGAAGACTGACAAGTTTGGTATCAAACTTCTCAGCACATTAAATCCACACGGATGCCAGTGTGGGATTTAATGAAAAATGCACCACAGAGGGAATCTCAGAGATGCCCCCTGAAACCGAACCACAATCCACGTCTGGACTGAGAGGCTGCCTAGGCTGCCACACAGCAGACATGTTGCTGGACCCCTGGGTGGAGAGCCCCCCGCTCTCCTGGGCCTGCAACAATGCACATCCTGGGTGAGGTTCTAGGTCTCCTCCCCCAAGATGGGCAGGGGGAAGCTTTAAAGGCCTGACGCCTCTGTGAGCTTCTCCAGACCATATGTTGTACCCAGCAACTGGCCCCCACCAGTCCTGACCCCCACTCTGGCGAGAAGACTGGCAGGAAAAACTACATAAGGAAGGGGGGGTGCCAGCCTGTGCCAACCCCACCCCTCAGGTGGGGGAGACTAGGTGAAGCACGACCCCGGGCTCCGGCCATCTTGAAGATGGGGAGCCCTACCCAATCACAGCTAGGGTCCTGCCTCCCTCCCACAAGAGAAGCAGGCTAGGGGGTGTACCCACCCCAGGACAGGGACCTATTGGTCCCTGCCCTTGCCCTACCTGTATCGCCCCTAAATTCAGTATTTACGGGCTCCCTGAACCTTCTTTCCTCAGATCCCAATACGAAAAGAAGAAAGAAGATCAAGAGAAAGAAGACCCGTCGTGCAGCTGCTAACAACAAGACGACAACAACTGACTTGGCCACAGCCCTACCAGCCTGTCGATCCTGGAACCTGCTCCTTCCTAAAGCCCGGCGACTCCAGCGGACAGCAACCTTGGGACACTCAGAGTACCTGCCTGCCTTGACCCTCTTAAAGACTGGGACTCCCATCAGCAGAGGCTCTACTGCATCACCACCCTTGGTGCCAGCCAGAAAGCTCCGGATCAGCCCACTCTGCACCCACCGAGCCCGGTCCGTGCCCAAGTGATCCAAGACCATGAGGACGTCCCCCCGGTGACTGGGACCCGAAGCCCAGTACCCAAAGACACTCCTCAACAAACCAGATGACGCCTGCAGACTCAGAACTAGGGGCCCCTCCAACCGTGACCAGCTGAGGGTAAGCTTTCCCGACACCTTAAGTCACCCCTGCACCCAGCGCCCTACAGCCCCCTGTGCCTTTCTTTGGGGTACCTACCTGTGCTCCAAGATCCCAACTTACCTCTCAAAGTGGTGGTCGCCCCTGAAGAGTCTCTGTCCCCGAGCCTACAGCCTGTGTTCGTTTGTTACCTTTCCCACTGAATAACATTGAGCGCACGACGACTCAAAAGCACCCTGCACCCAGCCGCCAGAGTGCCGCGGGCCGTGCCACCTTTGCCCTATCTGACTTCCGCATTTGTCCTGAGCAAGTGACCAGGAGCAGCGCTCCCACAGCCGCGAGGCCTGCTAGCCAGCAGCCACCAAACGGAGGCCCACTGCCCCTCATTGGGTCTAACTACCTCTGCACCCGGCCGCCCCTGTGCTGCTGAGGGTGAACCAACTGTGCCTACCTGACCCTGGGGGACCCCTGAGTCTATGCCCAGAACCTTAACTTCACCAGCCTAGTACTCACCTGGAAACTGGTAACTCACTTACCTGCCATTGGATAACATTGACTGGTTTGACTCTAAAAATCTTCGAAGTGCCTTCTTTTATATTCCTATAAAATCAGCAGAGTTACGAATTCCAAACTACTCACCTGTGATCAGGAGAGAAGCCAGTACTGTACCTTGTAGCCCAGTATTGAACCACAAAAGTAATCCGAACCGGGTTTACCCTTAATCTGTATTTTCTCCATAGGAATCCATTGTCTGCTTTTCTATGATATTTCTTCTGTCTACTTTTGAAAACTTGAAATATTCTTTAAAAATCATACTAAATACTAATACGTAATTACTTACCAGTTTTAAGTTGAGACCCCAGTGCTGGACCCAGGAGCCCAGTACTGGATTACAAAAGTAACAAGATCATACTTTACCTGCAACATGAATTTTCTCCTATTGAATAACATTGCCAGATTTTCATTGAAAAGTTTCTAAGTGTGAATTTAAAAAAAAGCTTTATATTCCTGAAAAATCACTACAATAACTAAAACGTTTATACTAAATTGTTTTCAGCTTAGACACCAGGACTGAATCTAGGCTCCAGTCCTGGAACTAACTAAGTAATCTACAAAGTAATCAACTATGTTTACATAGAATAACCCATTGAGCTCAATGCTAAATTGTGTGTAGAATTGGGTTGCCTACTGCAACTCCTGTACCTATTGTGTTTACAAAGTCTATTGCCTCACTGCAAAGTACTCATCTGAGATCTCTCATATTGAGAACAGTATATTTTGATACCTGTTGGTTCTAAAAATAAAATCACTATATCTTTGATATAAAAACAATTGGCCTAGAGTTCAGTCTCAGTGTGTGAAACCTTTTGCTGACTGAGTGTGTACAACAAATGCTTTACACTGTCCCCTGGTACTGCCTTACTGCTCGATCAAGCTACCACTTTAGAGAGTAAGGTCACCCCTGGCTTTAACCTCGGTTATAACTCTGGGGTTTGTGGATTCTATACACACTGTACCTTGTTCTTGTCCAGTATATATAGAGCCACTTTCTCACAAAGCTTTCAAGGCATTCCGCCTTTGTGAGCTTTTCCAGACCACTTGCTGTACTCAGCAACTGGCCCCCACCAGCTCTGACTCCCATTCTGGTGGGATGAATGGTGGGAAACTCTATGTCAGGAAAGGGGGTGTGCCAGCCTGTGGCAACTCCACCCCTCAGGTGGGAGAGGCGAGGTGAAGCACAACTCTGGGCTACCGCCATCTTGAGGATGGGGAGCCCTACCTACTCACAGCTAGGCTCCTGCCCCCCTCCCACAGGAGAGGAGCAGGAGAGGAGCAGGAGAGGGGTGTACCCACACCAGGACAGGGACCTATTGGTCCCTGCCCTCACCCTGTAACACCCCTAAATTTAGTATTTAGGGGCACCCTGAACCTTCCTTCCTCAGATCCAGATTCCAAAACTAGAAACAAGAAGACCTGTTGTGCAGCTGCTAAAAAGAGGAAGACACCAACTGACTTAGCCCCAGCCCTACCGGCCTGTCAACCATCGAACCTGCTCCTGCTAAACCCCGGCGACTCCATTGGTCAGAAACCTCAAAAACCCCGGAGGTCCGGACTGCCTTGTGAATCTGACTACCTGGGTCTCCCACGAGCAGTGGTACTGCTCGCAGCAAGTAACAAGCCCTGGCATCAGCCTGGAATCGCGAACCCTGCACACACTGCACCCGCCAAGCATGGCCTGTGCCGGAGTGAATCAAGACCACGAGGACGTCCCCCCAGCGACTGGGATCCAAAGTCCAGTGCCCTTCGACGAATCAGACGACACCTGCAGCCTCAGAACCAGGGATCACCCCCCTTCCACGACCAGATGAGGCTAAGATTTCCCGACGCCAAAAGACACCCCTGCACCCGGCGCCCCACGGCCTCCTGTGTCCAACTCCTGGGTGTCCACCCCTCCTCCAGTTTCCCAACTTACCTCTCGAAGTGGTTGTCGCACCTGAAGAATCTCCGTCCCGAGCCTGCAGCCATTGTTCCCTTACCAAGATCTCCATTGAATAACATTGAGCGCCCGACGGCTCAAAAGAACCCTGCACCCAGCCGCCGGAATGCAACCTCTATCCTATCTCACTTCCCCACTTGCCCTGAGTAAGTGACCAGGAGCCCAGCTCCCACAGCCGCGTGGCCTGCTAGCCAGCAGTCACCAACCAAGGGCCCCCTGCCTTCCATAGGATAACATTGGGCCTAACTACCTCTGCACCCGTCTGCCCCTGTGCCACTGAGGGTGTAACAACTGTACCTACTTGACCCTGGGAGATCCCTAAGTCTATGCCCAGACCCTTAACTCTGCCAGTCGAGTACTTACCCAAAAGCCAATAACTCACTTTTCGTCCATAGGGTAACATGGACTGATTCCACATGAATATTCTTCTAAGTGTGGAGTTTTAAAACTTTAAAATATTCCCCTAAAATCAGCCAAACAACGAATTCCGACTTACTCACCTGCTATCAGGAGAGACCCCAGTGCTGGATCTTGGTGCCCAGCACTCACACTGAAAAGTAATTACAACCGTACTTACCGCTAGCTCAATTTTCTTTCATATGAAACCATTGACTGCTTTTTCTGTGTCGATTTTTGCAAAGTACAAATATTCCTTAAAAATCATCCAAACTACAAAAACGTAATTACTTACCTGTTTAAGATAGATGTCCAAGTGCTGGACCTAGGAACCAGCACTGGATTACAAAAGTAACGCTAACATACTTTACCTGAAATCTGAATTTCCTTCCATAGGATAACATAGCCTGGTTTTTGTTGAAAAAGTTTAGAAGTGTTGATTTTGCAAACTTCCAAATATTAGTTAAAAATCGCCTGTATAACAAAAACACAATCCTTTACCTGTTTACAGGTGGTGTACCAGTGCTGGATCTAGGATCCATCCCTGTGGTAGAAAGAGTAACCATAACCCCACTTACCTGCTAAGTGAATTTCTCCCATAGGAAATCATTGACTGTTTTTCTGTGAAATTTCTTCAGTGTCAACTTTTAAAATACCAAAATATTACTTAAAAATCACTAATGTGACTTAACCGATTTTACTCAACTGTTTACAGTACCTGTCTCAGGACTGAATCTAGGATCCAGTCCTGCAGTTATAAAAGTAATCCTAGAAGTAATCTGTTGCCTCCCAATGTTGAAAATATTCAATTCTTTACTTTAGTCATGAAAATATCAGCCAGGCTGGTAAACTACTAGTCCCATGGCAACCCTTATGATTGCACCAGTTCACATGCATTGTCATTGATAAGAGACCATACCCTGCTACCTTAAAGTGGCAGGGTGCACCCATGGCGCATCATACGATACGGGACAGCTTCAAACACGTTAAGCTTTCTAGCTCCTGGAGTTCGCCCAGCTGTCAAGTGCAGACTCTTACACGTGGTAACAGCCAAACAACAAGCCTCCCAATTCAGCGTATATTTCCTGGCTGGCAGCGGGTGTTGCTTATATATACATTGACCCCCTCCCTCCATGTCAGACAGCTATAAAATATCATTCCCTTCTAGAACACCGTACCCGTGCTGCATACATATTCTAATATTTGGAAGCAAAGGAACACAGAAAATCGCACATTTCGAGTTTCTCTTTTAAATTAATATGAAGGAAAAATGCTTTGAGACCATCGACGAACATTGCACAACATTTTCACACCGATATCGTAAACAATCTATCA
Source organism: Lissotriton helveticus (assembly GCF_964261635.1). Classification (NCBI taxonomy): domain Eukaryota; kingdom Metazoa; phylum Chordata; class Amphibia; order Caudata; family Salamandridae; genus Lissotriton; species Lissotriton helveticus. The sequence goes on from NC_136063.1 coordinate 2,066,640,494, forward strand.
GGATTCCAGACTCAACCACTGGTAAATCCAGAGAAAAAGTCTGTGTGGTAATAACAATGATCAACAAGTAACATTTACGAAGAAACTTTAATAGAGCATCCACACATCTTTCAACTCCACAAAGCAACTGCCCTTTCCCACATTTAGAATTTAGAACATGGCTTGAAACTAAACACCATGACATGAAGCAAGCTGCAAAGCTAGACTGTACACTACAGTGCACACAATCTGTACAGAATGCTTTAATTTAACATTCTTCGACATTACTGCATACATTCCTTACTTCTAAACAAAAACACACAAAACAAGCATTGGCATAGCCAATCGGTCTTGCTTTTGGGACCTTATAAGTATTTCGTTTTTCAGCACAATACCCTTGGTGCAACAACATCAACTGTTGCATGGCTAAACACTTTTAAGGTCCCAAAGGCGAGACCTATTGGCTATGCCAATGCTTGTTTGCAAGTGCTTTCCCCTGCATTTCCCTAGTTATTTTTTTAGTTTTTTTCTTGGTTTTACCCATTGCCACTCCCGCTTGCCATCCATTTTCCTGCCTCCCATCTAGCCCCACCCCCCACCTCCCAGCGTCCCTCCCTCTTCCAGAACCTACTTAATGGAGGCCGCGCCAAAGGCAAGCCCGCCTGCACCCGGACCGTACTCAGCGCCAGGGCACCTGACTCTTCCACCCCATGAAGGTATACCGCTGCTGAACTCCGAGGCCCTGGAACCTGGATGCATGAATAACCACTGCTGCTGTAAATCCCCGTGCATCACCAGAGGACCGTTCTCCTGCAGACACTGCTGCCTCACCTTCAGCACCGAAGCGATCAATGACACCAGAGGCACCACAAACCTGGCCGCACCCGCTACATCAACCGAGACCACCACATCACAACTCCAATGCATCCTACTCAACACACATTCACTTTACTACTTTGCCGCAGAGGTCTGGGACACTATCTCCTCCCTCAACCCGGATGTTATCTTCCTCACAGAAACTTGGATGGACCCCAGCTCCTCGCCAGACATCACCACTGCCATTCCCGAATGTTACAAGATAAAACACCGGGACCAAACCAACAAGCCCTGGTCACGGTTGGGGGGGGACTTCCAGACTGAGGCTGCAGGAGTCAGCTGGAGGCTTGAGGCAGTTCAGGGATTGCTGGATCTCGGGTCAGGATAGCCGGGGAGACCTCCTTGTGGTGTAGAGTCACTCGAACTCGGGGCGTGGCAACGGATGCAGAGAGGTGCAGACTGGTGGATTTTGCCAGGGCTGGAATCTGTGGATGAACAAATCCGGTGTTCACGGGAGAAAGTCTTGTCCATAGAAGGCAGGGCAGGGCCTCAGGGTTCTTGAGGTTGCTGGGTGCAGGACACACCCGAGTTTAGCTTCTGCAGGTTTGAGGTGGGGACAGGCCGGTAGAGCTTGAGGCCAAGTAAGTGCGCGCCCTCCTCTTCTTAGCTTTGGCACAGCTGTTCAGTCCTCCTTTTCTTCTTGGTTGTCGCTTGTCTGAGCAGGCAAGGTTCAGGGGTGCCCCTAAATACTAGATTTAGGGGTGTTACAGGTAAGTAAAGGGTCGGACCAAAGGGTCCCTTCCTTGGGGTGTGTGTACACTCCCTATTATGCCTTCCTCCAGTAGGAGGGGGGGCATATACCTCACTCTGGTTGTGTGAGTCTCCCATCTGCAAGATGGCGGGGACCGAGTTGTGCTTCACCTCGCCTCCCCCACCTGAGGAGTGGGGTTGGCAAAGGTGCAGCAACAGGCCTGGGGAAGCGCACAAAGGCGGCAAGCCTTTGAAGCCCCCCTTCGTGGACCCTGCCAATCCTGGGGGCGGAGGCTTGGCACCTCGTCCCTAGATGTGCATTTTTCAGGCCCCAGAGAGCAGCAGGCTCTCGACCCAGGGATCCAGAAACATATCTGGTGGTGGCAGCTGAAAGCAGCTACTCAGCCTGGACACTAGTGGTAGGTTAGTTTTCAGGGGGAATCTCTAAGATGCCCTCTGTGTGCAGTTTTCATTAAATCCCACACTGGCATCAGAATGGGTTTAATGTGCTGAGAACTTGTTCGTAATGACAAACTCCCAGCACTATTTACTCTTACTGACAGCATTGCACTTACAATGTCTAAAAATTGGCTTAGACACTGTAGGGGTACAGGGCTCATGCACCTGTACCCTCACCACTAGTATAGTGCGCCAAACTACAGGGGTGGCTGATCTATGCCAGGGTAGTGGGTTGTAGGTATGGCACACAGGGATGAGTGCCATGTTGACTCTTCACTTTGTTCTGCACCACAACACGTAGCCTGCAAAGGAAGAGTTTAAGTGTGAAGGTACAGGACCTCTAAGGGTGGCATAATAAGTGCTGCAGCCCTTAGAGGCCTTCCCTGGTCACAGTGCCCTGGGTACCTATATTCTCATTTACCAGGGGCTGATCTGTGGCCAGAGATTCCAATTGGGTTTTGTTTTCAATGCAGTTTTAGGGAGAGCAAAGGCACAGGGCACACTCAAAGTACATCAGTAGTTTAGCAAAAAGTGGGGGCAACCATGCAGAAAGAGTGCACTTTCTCACAATAGTTTAAACATAAAAATCACATAAATTAGTACTTGCCTGGTCATACAGTTTTCCAACGAGTTTCAAGTGTTTTTCTCCTCCCTCATGAAAGATAACACCATTTCTCTGCTGGGCCATCAACAGGCAGAGTGGAAGGGCAAGATCATGGTCAAGTAATGCATCCTTTAACCTCTGAGAAGATTTCTTTGTGTTTCGTATCTGTCCAAAATACCCACCCTAAAGTCAAAATCAATACAAAATCTAGATTAGAGTTGGTTTATCTAAATGTAAAGAAAGCAACAAATAATGTACAACACCATGATCTGGTTCCTAGATGTATATACTGGAGAGAATTCAAGACAATGAAGATTCTTCATAATGGCACTGCATATGTTGATCTCGACTTTTATGGACTTTAATAACTTCCAATTAATAGGAAAAAAATCATAACAAAAGCTGTTAATGGTGGCTTTGGGAAGCTAGTTTTCTATATACTGCAACAAAATGAAGTGCCCTGTGCAGAGAGTTTAGGCAAACCCCAAAGGAATTATAGAGGCATACATGAAACCCCAAATGCTCTCTTTTGTGGTGGTGTCGGCGAGCAGTCAGGCATATCAGAGGGAAATGCTAACCATTTATAACACATACAAAGGCAGTAAATGAGACACATTCAAAGAAATTTGACACCAATATATAAAAATAACACATACTTCTATATAAAATTAGACACCCAGATCATCAGAATCGGAGAAGTACTTTTCGAGTTATGAATTTTTTAAGTTTTCAAAAAAGAACATTTAGTCAACTTTCTGGAGTGGCAATGTTATCCTAAGGAAGAAAACATGTACTGCATTTGGCAGGGTTGGCACCAAGTCAGTCGTGCTCCTCAGTTCTCTGGTCAGCAGTCTTCTTCTTCCACTCAGTCTTTTGTGTCCCACAAAATCTGAAGTCTTGGTATCAGGAGGTCCCATAGTCAATTGCAGGGCGTTAAGAGGAGGAAGGGATAGGAGCTAATGGGCTACTTACCCCCTGGGGTCACTAAACTCTCTAGATGACCATTTCCTTTTGAGGAGTGGGCATCACCCTGTCCCAGAATTCTAATTCGACCACACACAATATGGTGGATGTTCTAAAGTCATGTTCACATCAGACTGGCTAACCCTAGAGGTGCCTGGCAGTGCAACATGCCTCCTGCATAGCTAATTTATTTTCCCGCCTGTCCAGATGCCAAAGGGCTCTGGGCAAAGGGGGTCGGCTTACTCTTCTGTGAGAGAAGCCAGATTCGCATTTCAAAAGAGGTGGGTTCTCTGAAGCCTCCTGCCTTGGCATGCTAATTTACCAGCCTTTCCAGGGGGAGGAAGTGATAGCATCTCTCCTCAGAGGAGGCATTGTTCGTGAACTCCTGAGAGCAAAGGCTCACACACCCCTGGGCGTTGGAAACCCATCTGTTGCAGCAGGCTGGACGGAACCATTCAACTAGCACATTAACGGCCGGTAGATTACAGGGGATGCGTCTAGGGTACCCTTTGAGAGCATGTTCGCTGGAACCGGTGTGAGTTAATTAATTCAAAATGTTTGCAACCAAACACCATATATTTCAGTGAAACCATTATGTAGCTGGGGGAACTCCCTTTTGAGCAGTGCCCAGTACATACTTTAAGAGGGCTTCCCTGCTCACTTGTAATATTTAGTAATATAACTAGACACCACAGGGACATATCTGCTGACATAAAATATACTGCACCCTGCCTTAGGGCTTAAGGCCTGCTGTAAGGGTGACTTGCATATATTAGATGCTGTGACTTTGGCATGACACACAGGAGTTGTAATGTTGTGTTTTCACTCATGGCTTGCACCAAGTCATGCAGCCTGCAATGGCAGTCTGTGTGGTATTTGTATGTGTATCCCTTAGAGTGGCATAAGATATGCTGCAGTCCTTAGAGACTCTGTTTCCCCTGACCTAGGTAAGTGGAGTACCATTTACTAGGGAAATACAGGGGTGCTAAAGTCCATAGCCAACTATTGCACAATTAGACTTCACCTAGTTTTAGGGAAGGATCACTGGAACAGAGGTATGGTTAGCAGACCTCCGTGCACTATCAGAGTCAAAAATCAGCATTAGCGAAAAACAGGGAAAAAAAAGTGGGCGGTAACTGCAAAAAAAGCCACGGTCTATACAGTGGCCATCCATTCTCCAATGTCATGTCACTTTTTTTGAACTACTTGACCACAGTAAGTGTTCAGAGCTTAAGCACACTATTACTGGAATTTTATTTTTGCATAGCTTTACTATGAATAATTTCCCAGAACTTTAATTACTATGTGAATTTTTTTATTGTTGTAGTGAACAAGTTACTTACCTTCGGTAATGATGTAGCTGTAAGAGACATGTAGTTCTAGATTCCTTACCTTAAAATTACCACGAAGCATCAGTTGTATCCGGAGAACGTTTTTCGGAGCAGTACACCTGCGCGTCGGAAGATGCCGTTGGTCGACTCTGCGTCAGTCAACGGCGTCGTGGTTGCCGGGATAACGTCGCTGTGTCTACTTAGACGCCGCCCCGGTGTGCTGACGTCAGTTCTGACACGACTTTCCACGCCAGAAGCGCAGAAACATGACACTGACCACTGGTGCACATTACTAGGGCCCTGTAAGGGAGTCCCTATCCCTAGAAGTCAGTTCGCAGAACGTGGATGACCAGTGGGGCGGTAAGGAATCTATAACTACATATGTCTCTTATTGATACATCGTTACCGAAGGTAAGTAACTTGTTCATCTGAAAGAGACTGTAGTTATAGATTCCTTACCTTAGAATAGATACCCCAGCAATGCCAACCCCGGAGGTGGGTCTGCGAACTAAGTTCACACCAAGAAGTCCTGGAGAACAGAACGACCGAAAAAGCCGTCTCTGCGGACTTGGCTGTCCAGGCAGTAATGTTTTGTAAATGTGAGCAGGGATGCCCACGTGGCTGCCTGGCAGATGTCAACCAGCGAAACTCCACGTCCAAAAGCAGTCGTGGCTGTCGTTGCCCTGGTAGAGTGGGTGCACAGTCCTACTTGAGGTTCCTTTTTTGCCAAAGAATAGCATATCTTGATGCATAGTAGAACCCATCGACAGATGATACTTTTGTGAACTACCCGACCTTTCTTGGAACCCACATAACCCACGAAGAGTTGATCGTCCACCCGAAGTCCTTAGTGCGGTCAAGATAGAAGGACAGTGCACGTTCTCGGTGAAGTCTTTCCTCCTCTTTAGAAAGGTGCGGCGGCGGGAAGAAGGTGGGCAATGTGATTGTCTGGCCTATGTGGGAAGAGGTAACCACTTAGGGCAGAAAAGAGGGCAGAGTACGAAGGGTTACTTTGTCCATAAGAGCACCGAGCCTGCAGCTTATTCATCCTGCGAGCAGAGGTGACGGCAAGCAGGAAAACAGTCTTTAAAGAAAGGAGACTAAGAGGACAATTATGTAGTGGCTCGAAGGGAGCACACATAAGATACTTGAAGACAAGATTCAAGTCCCACTGGGGCATTACAAAAGGAGAAGGAAAGAGATAAGTAATGCTCTTCAAAAATCTGTTAATAGGGGCCTTGAAAAGAAGAGGTTGATCAGGAAGCGAAGAAAGGCCGAAATATAGCTTTTGACAGTGCCCAGAGCAGAGCCCTGCTGGGCCAAAGAAAGTATGAAGAGGAGAACCTCGAAGAGGAGCAGAAAGGGGATCCACAGCCTTTGCTGTGCACCATGCCACAAATTTGTTCCACCTACAGGCGTATAGCGTTTTAGTGGAGGGATGCCTGGCTGCCAAGATGCCCTTTCAGACTTCGGGAAGAAGGAAGAAAGCGGTCAACTGTCGCCACTCAATCTCCATGCAAGGAGGTGGAGGCAGGACAGGTTCGGTGGAGGACCGTCCCCTGCTGCTGTGACAGAAGATCCTCCCGAAGAGGCAGTCTGATCAGAAAATCGATGGCCATGCTCAAGAACTCATGGTACCAGACTCTTCGTGCCCAGTCCAGAGCCACAAGAATGACTTGGGCCCGGTTGCGCTTGATCATCTTCAGCACTCCGGGTAGAAGTGGTAAAGGCAGAAAGGCGTACAGTAGGCCGCAGTTCCACTCACGACGAAAGGCGTCGCTGAGCGAGCGCCACCTTGGAAAATCCAATGCGCAGAACTACGGACATTGCACGTTCTCTTCAGTGGCGAATAGATCTAACCAAGGCTCTCCCCACTGCTGAATGAGACCTTGCAGCACCTCCAAGTGAAGACGCCATTCGTGATCAATCATGCAACAGCGGCTCAGTTAGTCAGCCCTGGCGTTAAGGGAACCCACCAGGTGCTGAACAACCAGGAATATGCCCTGATGTTCCTGACATGTCCACAAGCGAAGAGCCTCCTGACATACGGTCCACGACCCCACCCTGCCCTGTTTCTTGCAGTACCACATGGCAGTGATGTTCTCTATGAACACCTGCACTACTCTTACTTTGACAGAAGGAAGGAAAGCCTTCAGTGCAAAAAGGATCACCCGAAGCTTCAGAAGGTTAACGTGGAGCCTGAACTCTGCCGGAGAACAGAGGCCTCTGATGTCCGCCTCTCCCAAGTGGCTGCCCCATCCCAGGTGGGACGCATCTGTCACCACTGTGAACTCTGGTTGGGGAAGGGGGAGGGATCTGCTGTTGACCCAATCCTGGTTCGTGAACCACCACTGCAACTGACGTGCAGTCCCCTCCGAGATCTGGATAACATCGGAAAGATTCCCCTGATGTTGGGCACACTGGAATGTCAGGTCCCACTGCAGAGCTCAAATATGCCACCTGGCATGATCCACCAGGAGGATGCAAGAGGCCATGAGGCCCAGCAGCCTCAGGGTCATTCTCACTGAAATCTGGAATAGAGGATGAAAATTCTGTATCATAGCCTGAATATTCCAGACTCGCTGCTCGGGGGATAGGCCTAAAACTGTGCTGTAGCCAGAAATGCTCCGATGTAAATGATCTTCTGAGAGGGAATCAGGTGCGACTTCAGCACATTGATAGTGAACCCCAACGAATGCAGGAGGTGGGAGACAACAGCCTGGGACGAGCCCGCCTTCAATGGCCAGTCGTCAAGCTAGGGGAAGACTGGAACCCCTGATCTGCGCAGATGAGCTGAAACCACCGCCATCACTTTTGTGAACACCCAAGGGGCGCTAGTAAGGCCAAAGAGGAGCACGATAAACTGAAAATGCTCGTGGCCTACCGTGAACCGTAGGTCACACCTGTGGGCTGGCAGGACTGGGATGTGAAAATAAGGGTCCTGCAAGTCCAACGCTACAATGCAGTCTCCACGGTCGAGGCAGACTAGACTAGACCTGAGCCAAGGTTTTTTAAATCTTTTTATTAACTGTGGAAAAGAAAAGCGGTGTACATCGCAGCATACAATAAAAGACTTACAATCGCATCATAAGGGTGCAAGTGGGTCGTCAACCCTGGCCGTCGTGGGGGGTTCGCAGATATGACCCCTATAGTCATTCCAACCAGACCAAATGTCCACCCATTTCTGTGGGCAGCCCCTGACTGTCTTTTCCTGGAGCATGCACCAGTCCATGTCTGTTTTCCAGGAACCAATCCTTGGTGGCCCCACCGCCCCCCCACAATCTGGCAATATTCCGTTTTGCAATGGCAAACCCAAGTGTGGCCCAGGTTCTACCCCAATGCGACAAATCCATAGGCTCCCATATATTTAAAAGACATCTCTTCGCCTCCACCCGCAACTCCACCTCCCACACCTCCCGCATGCACTGGTTTATTCGTTTCCAATAGACCAGTAACAGTGGACATTCCCATAGAATATGAAAAAAAGTCTCTACCTCACCACAGCCCCTCCGACAAAGCCCATCAGAACTACGGCCCATGAGTTGTAGTCTTGTCCCCGAAATATAAACTCGGTGAAGTATCTTCAAATGAATCAGACAGAGCCTGGCTGATATGGCCACCTCCCTAGGAGACGCCAGAGCACTGTTCCACTCCTCCTCGTCTATTTCCAGCCCGTCCGCCTCCCACCTCCCCTTCAGGGTGTGCAATAAACCAGGGGAATATGCTACTTACCAGTATGCATCTGTTCTTGGCATGTAGAGCTGCAGAGTTGTACACTTAGCAATAGATCGCCACCTGGTGTTGGGCTCGGATGATTGCAGGTTGTTGTCTTCTTGGAAGAAGTATTTGTAGTCACGAGATAGGTGACTTCTCCCTTGGACAATACTGCGCATGGTCATCGACTCCATCCGTAGATTCTTTTTCGCCATGATGGGAAATTATGGAGTTAGTAGAAGTAAAGAGAAAGGATATCCATGCGTGTGCATCTAAGTAAGATGAGTACTGGAACGGATACAAGTCCCGGGGAGGCGGGAGGGCGTGTACAACTCTGCAGCTCTACATGCCAAGAACAGATGCATACTGGTAAGTAGCATATTACGTTCGAGGCATATGAGCTGCAGATTGTAAACTTAGCAACGATTGTGCAGCAGTGTCTCCCCGAGCGGTGGTCGCTTGTATCCGTTGCAGCATACTGAAATAGTGTTTTAAGGACAGCTTGGCCTACTGCAGCTTGCTGCTTGGTTTGCACATCAACACAATAGTGTTTAGTGAAGGTGTGTATTGTAGACCATGTTGCTGCCTTGCATATGTCCTCTAGTGGTATGTTTTCTAAGAAAGCCATAGAGGCTCCTAGTATGCGAGTGGAGTGCGCTCTAGGAGGAACAGTTAGTGCACGTTGAGCTTTTTGATCGCATATCTGAATACACTTTACAATCCATCTGGCAATTCCTCCTTTAGAGATGGGATTGCCTTTGTGTGGGGGAGAGAAAGATACAAATAGTTGTTTTGTCTTTCTGAAGGATTTAGTCCCGTCTGTGTAGTATAATAGAGCTCTTATAACATATAAGGTGTGTAAGGCCCTTTCTGCAACAGAGTCCGGTTTTTGAAAAAACACTGGTAACTCTACTGATTGGTTAAGATGAAAAGGAGTAATAACTTTTGGCAGGATTTTGGATTGGGTCTAAGAACCACTTTGTTAGGGTGTATTTGAAAAAATGGTTCTTCTATTGTGAATGCTTGTATTTCACTAACTCTTCTGAGAGAGGTGATGGCAACAAGGAAGGCAGTTTTCCAAGTTAGGAATTGCAGTTCACACTTATGTAAAGACTCAAAAGGGGGACCCAAAAGTCTTGTAAGGACCACGTTTAGGTTCCATACTGGCGCAGGTGGTAACCTAGGTGGGATTATTAGTTTTAATCCTTCCATAAATGCTATTATTGCAGGTACTCTAAAGAGAGATAGATGCTGTCTATTTTGTAAATAGGCTGCAATTGCTGCTAGATGCAGGCGTATGGAAGATTAAGCCAAATTGGACCTTTATAGGTGTAGAAGGTAGCAAATAATATTTTGGATGGAAACATCCAGTGGATCAATGTGATTGTTGTTACAGTATATTGCAAATCTTTTACACTTAGCAGCATAACATGCTCTGGTAGTGGGTCTTCTAGCTTCTTCAATTATGTTGATACAGTCTGGTGGTAAGTTTAAGTAGCCAAACTCTAAGACCTCAGGAGCCAGATCGCCAAATTCAGTTGGTTTGGTTCTGGGTGCGTTATTTCTCCATGGTTCTGTGTTAACAGGGATGGCGTGAGCCGTAATTTCTGATGTGGAACCAGTGAGAGATCTAGTAGCGTGGTGAACCACGGCTGACGTGCCCATGTGGGGGCCACTAGTATTAGTTTGAGAGACTGTTGCGTACTACTAGTGGAATGAGTGGGAGAGGCGGAAAAGCGCACGCAAATATGCCTGACCAGTTCATCCATATCGCATTTCCCTCCGACCGTGGGTGTGGAAACCTGGCGGCAAAGGTTGAGTATTTTGCATTTTCGTGGGTGGCAAACAGATCTATCTGTGGATGCCCCCACTTTTGGAAGAATGGTTGGAGAACTTGTGGGTGCAGCTCCCATTCGTGAATCTGTTGTGACTGACGACTCAATAGATCTGCTATCTGATTGTGAATTCCTGGAAGGTGTTCTACTGTCAGGTGTATGTTTTGAGGGATGGCCCATCTCCAAATGTTCTGTGCAAGCTGGGACAGTTGCAGAGAGTGTCCCCCCCCCCCTGTTTTTGTATCTAATACATGGCTGTCATATTGTTCGTCCGGATTAGAACAGCTTTGTTTTGTACTTGAAAAGTTTTGAGTGCTAGGAAAATTGCTAGCAACTCTAAATGGTTGATGTGGAACTGTTTCTGTTGATTGTTCCATTGGCCTTGTGTGGTATAATGCAAGAGATGGGCTCCCCATCCTGTGAGGGATGCATCTGTCGTGAGCACTATTTGAGGAACAGGGTCTAGGAACGGCCGTCCCTTTGTCAAGTTTTTGGTGTTCCACCATTGCAGAGAGCGATATGTACGGCTGTCTACCAACAGCAGGTCTGTGAGCTGACCTTGAGCCTGATTCCACTGTTGTGCTAGTCATTCTTGTAGTGGGCGCATTTGAAGTCTTGCGTGAGGAACTATGAAGATGCAAGACGCCATCATACCTATTAGTTTCATGAACACTCTGGCTTGAAGAGAGTGTTGGCATTGAAAAAGGGAGACTAAGTTCTGAATGCTTTGAATACGGGCTTGACTGGGATACGCTAGAGCTGCCGATGTGTCTATGGTAGCTCCTAGATATTGATGAGCGTACGAAGGCTCTAGGTGCGACTTGGTGTAGTTTATTGTAAACCCTAAGTCGTGTAATGTTTGAATCGTTTGTTTAGTGTGTTGTACACACTGGTTGAACGATCTTGCTTTTATGAGCCAGTCGTCGAGGTAAGGGAAGACATGTATCTGTTGTCTTCTGAGATGTGCTGCTACTACTGCTAAGCACTTTGTAAACGCTCGTGGTGCTGTTGTGACCCTGAATGGAAGGACTTTGAACTGATAGTGTTGTCCTTGTATGACAAACCTTAGATACTTCCTGTGCGCAGGATGTATAGGAACATGAAAATAGGCGTCCTTTAGGTCTAGTGTCGAAAGAAAATCTCCCAGTTGTAGTAATGGGAGTACTTGTTGTAAAGTGATCATGTGAAAATGATCCGATTGTATGTAGTGGTTGAGGGGCCTGAGGTCGAGAATTGGTCTTAATGTCCCGTCCTTCTTGGGGATAGGAAGTACAGGGAGTAAACTCCTGTTCCTTGTTCCTGTAAAGGGACCACTTGAATAGCATCTTTTTCTAGAAGTGCTAGAACTTCCTGTTGAAGCAGAGTTATGTGTTCTGCGGACATTGGACGCTGCCTGGGTAGTATGTTTGGGGGGGTTGCTGTGAGTTCTAGGCAGTAGCCATGTTGGATAATCTGTCTTACCCACCTGTCCGTTGTGATGGAATTCCAGACAGGTAGGAACTGTGATAGTCTGCCCCCCACAGGAGTGGAATGCTGTAGGGGAGGCAGAGGGAAGTCACTGTTTGGGAGTGGAAGAGGAGCGATTGTTGTTATTACCTCTACCTCTTCCCTTATTGTTGTTGCCTCTGTATCCTCCTCTAAAGTAGCCTTTATTAGAGGAGGTTTGTGTGTGTGCCTTAAAAGATGATGTGGTATCTGTGCCGGTCTGCTTGGAGCCTCCTCTATAAAAGGAGCGGCGAAAAGAACTTCTAGTCTGGGTGGATTGTAATGCACCCATAGACTTAGCAGTGTCCGTGTCTTTCTTCATCTTCTCTAGTGTGTAGTCTACTTCCGGCCCGAACAACTGGTTCTGATTCAGGATGGTAGTCTGTACTTCTGGTTTGAAACCTGAAATGCGTAACCATGCATGACGTCTGAGAATAACACTAGTATTAACTGCTCTTGATGTCAGCTACATCTAGTGCGCATTTAATCGAGGCATTAGATATTAATTTGCCTTCTTGTAAGAGCTCTGCTGCCTGATCCTTGTATTGATCTGGTAGGTGTTCCATTAATTTTTCTAGTTGGTCGTAGTGAGCCCTGTCGTAGCGTGAGAGTAAGGCTTGTTTGTTTGCTATGCGCCATATGTTTGTTGCTTGCGCAGCAATGCGTTTCCCTGACGCATCAATAATTTTAGATTCTTTGTCAGGCGGGGGGGTGTCACCAGAAGTTTGGGAATTGGCTCTTTTACGTGCATTTGACACTACCAAAGAGTCTAGTGGCAGATGTCCCTTAATGTAGACTGGATCAGCTGGTGCTGGTCTATACTTTTTTTCTATTCTGGGATTTAGCACCCTACATCGTACTGGATCTTTAAAAATGTCTGGAGCATGTTTAATGACTCCTTTGATCATGGGTAATATTTGAGTAGACCTTTGTGACTGCTCAAATGTGTCTAATAAGGAATCCTCCTCAATGGCATCAGAGTGCATTGAAACTTCATGGTAAAGGGCAGCTCTGTTTAATAGATGATTAAACCCAATACTATCCTCTGGAGGGGAAGGTTTTGTTGGGTAGTACTGAGGATCAGGGATGTCTGGCACATTGTTTGGTGGAAAATTATATGCATCGTCATCCTTGGATATTCTGGATTGACATCCTCATCTAAAGGGTATGTATGTGGCTCTGGTACGTCATCCCCCCCCACCTAAATCATACTCCTCGTCAGTGTGGTGTGATGATGCAGGAGATTGAACAGGAGAAGTTATAGGTTCAATATAAGGAGGGATAGGAGAGGAAGAAGGTGAAGGAGAGGAAGGGTGCATTGGAGAAGTTGCACAATCCTTTTTGGCAGGAACCACAGGTGGAAGTGGTGTGTCTGCTGGTCTTTTCTTATAAGGAATTGCTTCCACATGTCCAGTTTTTGGATTAATAGGGACTTTTTTCTGTTTAGGATCTGGTCTTCTTCGGCGTTGATTTTTTCGGTGCGGATAGGGGTTGCTTAGTTTTCTTTGCCTTAGGAGGAGTGATTGAGTCCTGTGGCAATTTTAGGCTTGGTAGGCTTGTCAGAGGGTTTAGGCGTGTCTGTATCAGGCCTTGGAGTCTTTGGTACCGATATTGGAGATTTTGGCGTGGAGACAGGTTTTGGTGGGCCTGCAGCGCCGGAATCTAGCTTCCCTTCCTTATTTTTGGAACCGGAGGGTTTCGGAGTCTAAGCTTTCGGGTCCGGTACGGTTCCTGGCTTCGGCACCGATGTGTCTTTTGGTTCGGGTGCCGAAGGGTATTTGGGCACCGAAGGGCGTTTTGGCTTCGGTGTCGAAGAGTCCTTCCGTGTTGAAGGATGTTTCGGTGCCAATGGAGGAGGTGGAATTGGCACATGTGGTTTTTTCGGTGCTGAGGCACCGGAAGGCATAGTCTTTTTCCTCGGAGCAGAGCCCGAAGGCGGGGCCGTTGGAGGGTAAATTTCGGTCTCGATTGGGCCCCATGGGCGGAGTGCTGACCGCTGCCTTTGGCTTGGGTAGTGTATGTTGTGCAGGGGCAGTGGTACTCACGAGCTGCCGAGACGGTATCTAGTCGTCCGAGTCCTCTCCCCCTGATATAATCTGGAGATCAGGCGAGTCTTCCTCGGCTATGAGTGGAGCCTCGTCCTCGGAGATATCTTCGAGTGGATGTTCGTCTTCGGAGACGTCCTCTCCGACGATCTCCTCCTCAAAGATGGCCTCCGGTGCTGGCGCTGATCTCCTCATCTCGTGTCGACGGGCCCTCCGATCCCGAATGGTCTTCTTCGATCGGAAGGAGGCACAGGCTGTGCAGGTCGACTCGTGTTCTGGCGAGAGACAGAGGTTGCAAACCTCGTGATGGTCGCTATGAGGGAATTTTGCTCGAAACACCGGGCATCTCTTGAATGGAGTTCTGTCCATGAGGCGTAGGCCGCACGGCGCCGATAGGCCCAAGTCGACACACCGGAATGTAGCTGGTGATGTCGAAAAGTCTATTCGATGTCGAAAAGAGTTTATCTAAAGTTTCACGCTTTGAAAATGCAGCAAAAGTATTTTCTAGCCGGAGCGGAAAACTTTCATCCGAACCCAGTGGCGGAAAAAAACAATCTGAGGATGGAGTCGATGACCATGCGCAGTATTGTCCAAGGGAGGAGTCACCTATCTCGTGACTACAAAGACTTCTTCCAAGAAGACAACAACCTGCAATCATCCGAGCCCAACACCAGGCGGCGATCTATTGCGAAGTGTACAATATGCAGCTCATATGCCTCAAACATAATTTTTTTGTATGTGAGGGAGATAGCGTGATCGGGTAGGTGACCATCAAGTAATCTGTCCTCCAGGGGGGAGGAAGCTGGGGAGATGGTTCCTGTGGGAATGTTGGATTGGAGGGAATGACGGACCTGCAAATACCGGTAGTTTTCGGTTTGGGCTAGCTCATACGTCTGCTGGAGGGAGGCGAAAGGCACAACCCCTGCAGGGCCCCAAAGATCTCGAATGTAAGAGATCCCGATCAGGCCCCAGTTCTGGAACCCCTTGGTGCGGCTTAAAGTTCCAAGGCGTTCGGATGCCCAAAGCGGGATGGCCATGGTGAGTGTCGGCCCAACCAAGCTTCTTTTGCACCAAATGCCAGATTTGCACAGAGTGTTTGGTGGGCCCAGTCAGCGGGAACCTACCTGGTCTAGAGTATATCGCAGCCTCGTAGTCCCCCCCCCCCGGTAAAAGCCAACGGTCCTTGCCGTGCCCAGGGTCGTTACCATCACAGTACATGCCCTGGTTGATGGCTACAAGGTGCGCAGCCCAATAATATTTGCGGATATCAGGGAGCGCAATTCCCCCATCGAACCAGCCAAGCGTCAACTTCTGAAGGGAGATACGGGACGTCCCGTCCCACAGAGCCTCTCTGAGGGAGGCCTCTAGAGAGGTAAAGTAGGACTGGGGCACCAAATCAGGATAGTTCTGTAAAGCATAGAGAAATCTTGGCAGTGCCATCATTTTAAAGAGCGACGCCCTGCCCAACAGAGACAGTGGGAGTTTCCGCCATAGGGCAGAGTCTTTCTTAAACCGTTGCAAGGTTAACATTTTTAACTTATCCTTCAGGAGGAAGCAGTTGACAGCCCTGAGGTCGAAGATAGGACGCAGGCCTCTGTCCTTCTTGGATACCAGAAGTAATGGGAGTAGCAACCAATCCTACTTCTGGCACAGGGACTCGATCGATAGCTCCCTTGACCAATAGCGCCGTAACTTCCTGGCGGAGAAGGGCTAAGTGATCCTCCGACATGCAATGGAGTGTTGGTGGGATGGAGGGAAGGGTAGACTCGAAGGGGAGGGAGTAGCCCCTTCGGACTATCAGCAAAACCAACCTGTCCGACGTGATGTTGTGCCAGTGGGGGAGGTGATTGTGGATCTTGCCGCCCACTGGCAACTGGTCGCCCTGAAAAGTCAGACTAGGAAGGTTTGGAGGCTGCTGTGGGGGGCATTGGTGGACTAGCCTGCCCGCTGGCCCCCAAACCGTCCCACGCCCTGGCCACGCAGAGGCTGGATAGCTTGCGCCGGCCAGTGGCTCTTGGTGGAACGTGGTGGGGACCCCTTGCATAGACACGAAAGGGGCGAAAGGCAGACTGCATGAGGCGAGAAGTTGCTGCGAGGCCCAAGGATCTGGCCGTAGCCCTAGAGTCCTTGAAACGCTCGAGCGCGTTGTCCGCCTTGTCACCAAAAAGGTGACAGCCAAAGGGCATGTCCAAAAGGGTACATTGGACATCCCCAGAGAAGACAGACGTTCTCAGCCAGGCATAGCGCTGCAGGGGTACCGATGTTACTGTTCTACCCAGCGAGCCTGCCGCATCCAGCCCACACGGGATGATAAACTTTGCTGCGTCTCGACCCTTGCCCACTGAGCGGATGAGCATGGCCCAGATCTCCTCCGGGCACTGTGGCAGCACTTGCGAAACCATATCCCACACCATGTGTGTGTAACGGCCCAAGAGACATGCAGTGTTAATCGCCCTTAGTCCTAAGCTGGCAGAAGAAAACATCATCTTCCCAAGATGGTTCAGCTTTTTAGATTCCTTATCTGAGGGAGCAGTAGGGAATGCGCCTGTTGAGGAAGAGGCTTGGACCACCAAGCTCTCAGGGGTAGGGTGTTGGGAGAGGAAAAGTTGGACGGTCGGGCGGTGGCATCTGGCAATCATCCTGTCCATAGGGGTCCCTGTGCTGTGCTTGGGCCAAGTGCTCAGAAGGATGTCCGCGAGAGCCTCATTAAAAGGCTGCAGGGGCTCCTAAGAGGCTGCTGCCGGCTGAAGCACCTCAGTCCGGAGCTTAGTCCTGACAGCCACCCAAGGAAGCTCGAGGTCCAAGGCCTCAGCTGCCCTACTCAACACCACAGCGTAGGAAGCTCCCTCCTCCGTAGCCACGGTATGGGGAGAAAGCATACCAAGGTCTGGGGAGCTGTCAAGACCACTGGCATCACCCATCTTTTCTCTCAGTCCGGTTCCTCGAGTTGGTCTGCAAGAGGGTCTTCACCCTTCTCTGACTGCCACTCAGGGCGGTAGGGAACGCCAGGGATGAACAGTGGGACAAAAGTACCCTCAGGCACAGACGTCAGTCTGGCGGCGTGTTCACATCGGGGGTAAGGCTGGGGTCGACAACGGTTGGGGGCACAACAGACATTGGGGGCGTTGTCACTGGAATCAGCACCGGTGATGGTCGACTGGCACAGATCTAGATCCGGTCCAGGATCCTTGGGGACCCTGCGGCGCCGGACACCGGCATCAAAGGTCCAGGGCCCCCCAGCAGAGTCCCTGGGGAGCAAATGCGCGCCTGGAGAGTCAGGCTGCCCAAAAATGCTGTGCAGCGCTTTGTAAAACTGACAAAACTGTTCAAGGGACGCTCCGGCTTTGGGAAAGGGAGGGAAAAGAGGAGCCGTCCCAACGGGCTCCAAGGACAGAGCCGGAAACCGACTACGCTCCGGGTCCAGCATCATGTCGGCCGACAGACTGGGATAAGGCGAAGAGCGACGGTGCTTCTTTGCCTTCTTCTTGTGATTTGACTTACCTGAGGAGTGTGAAGACTTCTATGACAAATGGTGATGGCTCTGCAACCGGTCCCACAACCTTCCCCTCGAGCTGCGCGGAGCGGACTGCCGGGCCTACAAAGGTTTTTGGGACCGCTCACGCAGAGACTTTGAGTTCAGGGCCCGGCAGTCGGAGTACAACTTCGGGTTGTGGTCGTGCTCAAAGCACCAAAGACACACGAGGTGCGGATCGGTGACCGACATCAACTTGTGACAGGAGTCACAATGCTTGAAACTGGGCCGACGGCTGGACATGCCTCATGCAGCAGGAGTCAGAAGACTCAAAAGACATCGACAAAAAGTCAAAAAAAGGTTAGTCAAAAAGCGACTTAGGGGCAAGCTCTCTACGGATCTGTGCTGACTGGCGCGGAAAAAGAAAGAACTGACATCAGAGCGCAGTGGCGGCATCTAAGTAGACACCGCAACGTTATCCCGGCGACGACAGACGTGGAGTCGACCAACGCCACCTACAAATGCACAGGGGTACTGCTAAAAAAAAAAAATCGCCGGATCCAGTTTGATGCCTGGGGGGAATTCTAAGGTAAGGAATCTATAATTAATTGTCTCTTTCAGATTCAAAATATAAAAACCATGAGGACAAATCTGCAGCCAAAAACGGGGGATAAGGAAGACCACATGAGATCAGCCCAACGCGTGACGGCAATTTACCATAAAAAATTATTTTTACGCCTAAATACCAATCAAGAGAGAGGCATGATGTTCTAAATAAAGGAAACATTCTTAAGCTTCAGGCAGTGTCCTCCCTAGCAGAAATCTCTTCAGCAGACATAGAATATCTTGAAATGATAGGCCCATTGGATAATAAGACTCAAGAATCACCCCTTGTCACATGGGCATGAAGCCCTATGCCTGAAAGGGTACTTCAGAAAAAATATTGCCTACAGTCCTGGGGTATACAAGTTGATATGGTCCGTCTACCTGCCTACCCAGCACCTGTTGCCTCAATACCTCTGGTATCAATAATAAATAAACATGGAAACCCAAGAGAAACGAACTCAATTCTGGTAAACCTGGTGGGGAGTACATCTGGCAAAACATCCTTGTATCAAATAAACAATATAGGGCTAGATGAAACAGGAAAGATGAAGCTAAATAAAGGTTTGCTAACCAATGACTTGCATGGGAAGAATCGCTCATGATAACAAAAGGTCCACATAAAAGAAGAATCTTCAATCGCAATAGGACTATTCACAAATTGCTCGTGGAATATCAATGGTAAACAAACCAAAACTCATGATAAAAATCTTACAGAGCTCTTGTAAAATAATCATAATATGCCTACAAGAGACATAGACCTTACAACTGTTTGCAATAAATGGCCACATAGGTTTTTTTCTCCCTGGCAAGGAAAGTAAACTAAGCCAGACGCCCAAAGGGAGGTTTGGCCTCATTTGTAGCAATTGCCCTACAAACAAATATAACTGATTGATATGGAAGATGAAAACATCTTAATAATAAAACTTGCATAGTGGTAAAAACACCAAAAATCTTGTTTTTCTGACTGGAAGGATATGGACTGGTGCATGATAGCCAAAATAATTGTATATGAAAGTAGGAGCTGTACAGATAAATGGACTATGGTTTGGGGAAATTGAATGAATACAGAGGCATGTTATGTAAGTCAATACCACCATCACGGCAGAGAAACCAGATGATAATGGACTGTGATGTGAGGGGAGGAGGATTGTGACTACTGATATCCTGGAACTGTATATTTCAGATGAAGAGACTTCCTCAGCTTGGGTCCGCCTTCATGACATATAACACAATACTGGAAGTATATTGACTCGCTGATGTTTGTTCTTGTTGAAATAAAAAGATTATTTTTTTAACCTCTTATGTTTCACTGAGTTTAAGAACAAGGACATCAATGGCATCTGAGCTCCTGAAAAGGATTCTTGTACGCTCCCGAGAAGGTGGGCTTACAGATATTATAATAAAAGGGACTTATATCTGAACTTATTAAAGTTGTTTCCACGAGATGAGCAAATAAATCAGCGGGACTACATTTGATCAGTACCAACACAGGCTAGGAGAGATACAAATAAAGGATCGAGTGATGCAAAGTCAATCTCACTAATACAAGATTTTGAATGCCTGGGCCTATGAATTCTTAATGAGAGAGATCAGCAAGACTCCCCTTCACAATGGACCGGTTATACCATGGCCTCAAAGTTTATTCTAGATTACAAGTTAGTATCTCTACAGCTTTTGCACCAAGTCTTCTAAAATACTGAAGACAAACAGAAGTGATCATGGTCAACAGATAATAGAAATGTGTGTCCAAAACCGTCAACATCAGAAAGCGCCTTTCTTACCTGGAAAAGTAAGTTCAACCAACAAAGTAAATTACTTTATTGTTTGATTATTTAAAATCTTACAATATACAGTTACAAAAATACTTTTAGTATAAAACCAATAAAACTCATCATAAAATTCATTAAAATATATCCTTAGTATACATCATTTAGGACTTAGTCTACTAATTTTGTTTTTACCATTAATAAAAATTTTACAAAGGTAGCATTCATGGCTATCTCATTTAGGGCTTGCCTACGTGATCGTATTCCGCGTACAATAAAAGGGACTTAAAGTAGTTTTGTCCTTTCATTTCGCAGTCCCGGACAAATACAGAGCAAGTGGACAATATTCTCCTTTCCGTTGTTACATAGTCTACATATTAAACTCCTTTCAGAGATTTTACAAGGCGGGAGGTGGCAGGTTCCCGGAAGGATTCCAAATCTTGCTTTGAGAAGGATTTATTTGTTGTTTCCTGACCATGGTATTTCTAAATAGTCTTGTACCTTCTCTGTTTTATATCCATTTATTATTGTCCAGGCATGTTTCTTTTTGTCAGACTATCTTTATCATTTAAAATTGATAGTTGATTTGACGTTCTATTAATTATTTTTTTAAAGGAAGCGTTTGTTATGGTATTATTCCAAATTGAGGTGACTGCAAACTCTTCTATAGCCTCTTTAAGAAAAATCCATGGTGTTGCCTTTGTATTATTACTTATCTCCTTCCATAATAACAAGAGATTTGGTTATCTTGATCGTTTTTAATCCGGTTCCAGGTTTTAATAAAGTGTCCCTTCCTCGCATAATATTGGTTGGTTAAGCCAAACTCAAGTCTAATTTGGGCTGGTGAGGCATTTGTTGGGAGATGAAATAGTAATTTATGTTTTAGATACAGCATTATTGATTGTTTCCGTATCCCTTCCCATTAACGACTCACTGCCGTATGTGATTGTTGGTAGTAATCTTGCCGCTATAACCTTTAAAAATGGCGGGGGGAAGTTTTTCCTGGATTTTTCTAGTTCTAATATTTTCTTGGTTCAGTGCATTTTCATCCCCGACAGGTTGGACATTGCTATTATTGCCAGTATTGCCTTGAACACCATGCCTCCGCTGAGAATTACTACTCGTACCTGGTGTAACCATACTGCTTATTGTATTACATTGCACTGTCTTCCAATAATAAAAAGATTTAAACCTAAAAATGGCCCATATGTGAGGTTGCCCAGCGATCTTTGCAAGATTCTAAATGCGGCTGTTAGGGAGTTGGACTTCCTCTGAATATCTTTTATTTGTGGCTGGTAACTACCCTTCTCATCAAAAAGTACGCCCAGGTACTTATATACTTCAACCTGTTCTAGTTTGTTGTTTTCCATATACCAATTACATTTTTTTCTTAATTTTTTGCTCTTTGCGACAATCATGATCTTTGTTTTAGTTTCATTGATCACCATCCCATTTTCCCATGTGTAGGTACATGTTCCAGAAATTAGTAGCTGCAGCCCAATTTTTGTTTGGCTTAGCAGGATGGCATCGTCGGCATACAGTAAGTTTGAAATATGCCTATCCGCTAATTGCGGGGGGTGAGCATTTAATTCATCTAAAGTCCCTTACAAATCTGCCAA
Source organism: Lissotriton helveticus (assembly GCF_964261635.1). NCBI lineage: Eukaryota > Metazoa > Chordata > Amphibia > Caudata > Salamandridae > Lissotriton > Lissotriton helveticus. The sequence goes on from NC_136063.1 coordinate 2,066,661,938, forward strand.
GAATAAATTAAAAACAAGGGGGGCCAGTGCACAGCCTTGTTTTAATCCTTCGTTGGCTGGGATTTCCTTCAACAGCGTTTGCCCATCCCCCATCCTTACCCTAACCCAGGTTTTGCTATACAATAGCTGGATCATTTTCAGTAGGGTCGTTGGAATGTTCTTTTCTCTGAGCTTTTTCCACAGTAAGTTTCTTTGAACACAATGGAAGGCTGATTTAAAATCAACGAAACAAAGATACAAGTGCTGTTTAAGACTAATTGACTTGTCCATTATTAGAGATAAAGCCAAGATGTTTGTTGATGTCCCCAATCCTTTAATAAAGCCCATTTGATTCAGTGGCAGGATCTTATTTTCTGTTGCCCAGTCACTCAACTCATTCAGTAAGATCCTAGCAAACAACTTGGCATCTGTATCTTGAAGTGTGATGAGCCTGTAATTTTCTGCAAGCGCCCAGTTCCCTTTTTTGTAAATTAGCGTTATTAATGATCCTCGCCATGACTCCGGGATAACACCTTTTTTAATAACTTCATTAAATACCTTTTCTGAATGTGTTGCCCATCGATCTGGATTCTCCTTGAATAGGGCAAAAGGGATACCGTTGGGTCCTGGTGCTCCATCTTTCTGTTTAATAATTAATTTTCTTAGTTGATCCTTTGTTACTACAATTGGGGTTTCCATATCTCCATTGTGGGTATCTGTTGGTTGGGATTAAATTTTCTCTATTGTCATACTATTTTGGTTTAAATGTTTTTTTTTAAGAAATGTCACCCATTCCTGCTCAGTTAGAACGGAGGAAACGACCTTTTTATTTGGTCTAGCCAGACCATTTAATAATTTTCCAGAATTCTCTTGTGTTTATCTGTTTGCTTGCGTGGTATATTTTTGCCCAGAGGGCTTGTTTTGCCTGATTTTTCTCATCCCATGTTAATTTCCTTAGATTGTGATTCGCAGCTTTCAGTTTGCCTGATGTTTCCTCGTTAGGAAGAGTTTTCTTGATTTGCCTTATCCTATTCTGTGCTCTTTTTATTTTAGTAATGGTATATGGCAGGTTTATGTATGATTTGTTTTCCTTTTGATCATCATTTTGATTACTTTTATCCCGTCGCAGCTGAGGTTGGGGTTTAACCAGCATCATGGTAAATTTTACCCATTGTTCTATCGAGGTTTCAGATGATCTTTCATTGAAGCATAAATCTATTATTTGGCTAACTTGATCATTCATCACATCCTTGTTCTTAATAAGTCCAAATTAGTTTTTTATAGTTTACTGTTCCGATATGACCCGGGACAGTTTCATATGGTTGATTTGTCTTATTCATAAGGTTAATCGTTGTTATCTGCTGGCAGTGATCATTATCCCTAACTTCCCTTATTTGATATGCAATGATCTTATGGAAGGCATTAAGAGATATCATTGCGTAGTCAATCCTTGACCTTGACTTGTTCTTAAAATATGTATACGCTGGAGGTGAATCATCTTTAAATCGGCCATTTAGTATGCGCAGGCCCATCGCTTTCATATCTTTGACAAAGGATATTGCAATTTTATTACTATACGGCAAGGTTTCTTTTCCTAAATCCTGTTGTGGGATAGACCATTGATAACCTGTGTTTGAGAGGTGTCATCCCTTGTGAAGGATGGCATTAAGTTAAGGTTAAAAGTCCCCAGACACAATAAAATCGGCTAGAGGCTCTGACAGCATTAAATCCACGAGAAGGTTATATAGTATGCCGCAATTTGACTCCCTACTTGGGCCTGTTGGCTGAATATAGACAATCAAATATACAAACTTTAATTCCTGTTTCGATGTTTTATATTTCAACTTAATTATTAAAATATTAGCACTTTTTGACTCGAGTCGTTCATGTTCAACCAGTAAGTCCATGGAAACGAAAATTGCTAGCCCTCCGCTGGGACGGCCAAATTTGTGGTTTTAATTTGCATGCTCAAAATAACCTTTGAATCCATGTAGAAAAAATGGTTTGGTTTCCCAAGTTTCTTGTAAAAAAAATAATCTGAGAGGGGAGCAATATTGAGCCTATATGAGTATTGTGAACCTTTGTTCCAAGCCCATTTATATTCCAAGAACAACACAATCGGACAGGACCTATCTCATCTACTTTGTCTGTGGAGCACCTATTAATATTAAATCATTGTTCCTTATTACTGTGTAGTGACTTGGTAATCCATTTTTCATTTGTAACAGGGTTTTTGCCCATATCCTTTTGAGACAACCATTCTCCTCGTTTATTGGGCGATTTTCCTCGGGCATTTTTTAGTACTGGTACTATTTATCTGTCTATTTTTGGCTGTTTCGTATTTTCTTCATCAATGAGCGGTGTTGGATAAACCTTTGGGCCTTGTTTCATAATTAATATACTCCAAGCTTTGAATGCGCGTTGTTCTGTCAAAATCAATTCCGCTATTACCGGGGAGTTTAATGTAAGTAAAGTGGGAGCATGTGAATTTTCGTTTCCGGACATAAATTCAATAGAATGGATATCCTTACTCACTATCTTCGAGAGGGATGGAATTGACTTGAATAGTCTGAGTATATCGCCTCGATTCAGGGTATCGTGCCTACCTCTAGATTCAAATTCTGGTTTAAAGATAATTTGTACTTTGTTATTTGGTGAATAATTGTACTGCGAGAGGTTTTCATTTGATGACTTTGTTTTGAAGGTAATTCTTTTTACCCCTTCACTACTTTCTATAACCAACTGGTCCCATTTTATATTTTTTGAATTGTCTTTGTCTTCCTCAGTTATACTGGATTTGATGGATAAATCTGTTTTTTTACCAGCGTGTTGATATTGCTGGTTTGTTGTATTTATTACTACTTTTATTGGGGTTTTATCCTTCCTTCTTTGGTGACTGTTGGTTAATGGACCAGTCTCTTCTTCTTCCTCCCATTCGAGTATCTCTTCCTCCAACTGAGGCGAACAATCCATGGTCCTTTTGTCCTCCTGCTGTTCCTTTATTTTCCATACCTCCGGCTGTATTTGTTGGTCTTTAATCACCCGTTCACCTTTAAGTTCTAGATTCCTTCTACCGGTATTTTTTTCGTTCTCTTTTTTTCTTTGTTTTGGCGCATTTTTCATGAACAAATCCCTTGGTTAATTTTTGATCAAATAATGGGAAGTATTTGTTAGTTCCAATCAGTTTCGATATTACGACCTTTTTTCCTTCATTAGTTAATCCTAGTTCCTGACTGTTTAAATGTAAGATTATCTTATGTTTTTGATCTACAGCATTATCTTTCCCTATCTCATATCTATTCCCATCTATGGTTGTTATCTGGTCTTCATCTGTTTGTATTGTAACACACTTTTTCGTTTTTTTTTTGTTTCCTCGCTTTCCGTAGTTTTTTCTTTTGACGTTTGGACAGCTTAGTGAAGCCATTTATATTATCTTCCTTAGCTTCCTGATCAACCAACTACCGGAAGTTGATATGGTCTGACCACACACAAGAAAGAACAAAACATACGGCTGAAATTATAGCAAATGACTGATGTAGTAATAGAGATTTGGGTAATCCAATTGCAAAGTGGCCCCTCTTCAATCCACTCTTGACGAAAAAAGAAAAATTAAAATTACTGCACACTGTTGTGCATTGAGAACGGAGCAGAATCGGTCTTGGACAGGGGCCAAGAGATTTCCAGAAAACCTAGAATTTTGCAGAATTTTCAATAGGGTAAAGAAAACTTACCGAAATGCAGCCTGGGAAGAAAAATCAAAGGTGAAATAACACTTTTGGGCTAAGGCCCTATTTCTCGCCAAAACTCAAAAGACTTCTGGCAATTAGTTAATTGTTTAAATCATGCACCAGCCAGATTTATTAGCTCAAGCCTGACGCGAGAGATTTTGGTAAAGTTCTTGATGGAGCACTTTAAACCCTCCAACAACGTAACCATATTGTATCCAAACTCATAGTGTCATGTAATATGGAATTCGCTGTGCTCACAGGACGGGGTGTGGAAACTAAAAAAATATCTACTTGTCAATCGGACAGGTTGCTTCATAAATCTACTTGTCCTGTAAAAAACATTTATCCCTTTGGTGCCCTGTAGTGCAGCGACAAATTATGGCAGCAATCTCTTTATACGAGTTCTGATAATAACCTCTGATTATGCCAGAGCTCACACTATTGTAGGGTTTGAATACTAGCAATTCCCTTGCTTTGCCACTTTTCCGCAGATCTGCATACTGGGGCAGGATGTAGTAGTAAGCAATAGTTCCAAATGATTGGAATGCCTTTTTGGGTATTGCAAACCTGTCATGTTTTATGGGTTTCCATCAGCTAGTCACTAATATTTTCCCATGCAGAGAAAGGTTGGAAATTTACTCCCGACTATGGCAGAAGCAGAAATATGCAGTTCACGAGTATTTCCTGGGAGTTTGATTTTCCTGCCCTACTTCTGTAAATTCTTATTAATTCACAAAAGCCTTAAATCTGCAGTAAGACAAGAACATATACCATGGGTGCATGTTTGAGACTTTCATTAAGAATTGGGCCCCTATTTAGGTCTGGCATTAACCAAGACCTTTTATTTTTATTAAAAGGATATCTGTCTCTATCTACCAGCTGGCTTCACGGAGAGGGACAGAATTCTGCTCTTTCACAAGGAGCATATCGACCGCAAAGCAGTTTTGTTCTGTGCAAACTGTGGCAATGTGTGGTGTTTGAGACCAAAAATATTTTTGCTTTTGCAAATGTTTGTTATAATGAGGGCCCAGTAGCTCCTACAACAATAAAGTTTTATGAAAACAATGTCAAAACAAACGACGCATTAATGAAACCAAAAGGCTGACCACCAGTGGCATACCTATTGGCTTTGCCAATGCTAATTTATTTTCATATTTCCTATAATTTAGTTATAACTCGTCAAAGGTTTTCAATTACAAATATTTTTGGGAAATACTAGCCTGCATCAACACATTTTACTACATGATGCTTCAAATAAAGGGTACCTAAAATTTCACAGTAGTTCTGAAAAAACGTTTGTTCCCAGTTGCATTATTTTATGAACATTTTATTTTGAAAGCATAGAATAATCAATCTTGCTTTCAAGGTTTTGCATATATTTGCATCTAATCAGAGAACATCCTCGAAGCATAATACATGGCCTCAGCCACACATTGTCAAACATTTCAAACATGTGTACACGTTTTTATACTGGAACCACTGTCCGTAGTGCAGTCTGAATTTACATTTCCTCACAGCATTCACCCTTATAATAAAGGCTTTGTATTAATGAACCATAAATACAAGTTCGAACAGCATTAATTTATGGACGCAAATATTACCTTAACTGCGGTCAATGCCCTTCCCTGATCCATAATGTGTTGTAATCTGGCAGCTTAAGGGGCTGTGCTGCAGGGGGTTGGACCTTCTTGTCCCAAGGACAAAATAAACATGAAAACTTGTTGTCCTTTACCTCAAGCAATATGTTCTGGGAGTCGGGCTATAGGAATTCCATACCCCTGCAGGAAAAGGCCCCTTTTCAGTTCTCAGAATATCAAACTGGCAAAGTAATACAAAGAGGTAGGAAGGATGGGGGCGGCCCGATCCGAAAGGGCTTCTGTAAACTCTTTTAAAATTAAATAGTGTTTAGGACAAGTATATTAACTCCGGTATAGCAATCAATCAATCAGACATTTGTAAAGCGTGCTACTCACCCGTGAGGGTCTCAAGGCGCTATGGGGTGGGGTAGGGTGGGGGGAGGAAGCTACTGGTCTAACAGCCAGGTGTTGAGGTGTCTCCTGAAGGTCAGCAGGTCCTGGGTCTGACGCAGGGGGGAAGGGGGGGGGGGGGGATTCCATGCGTTTGCAGCGAGGTGGGAGAAAGATCTGCCGCCGGTGGTCGTTCGGCGGATGCGGGGGTCGGTTATGACATAACTGTTTAAGATTGCATTTTATGTTGCGAAACCATATATGTTGTGTCTTGCCTTCTTCCCTACAGGAATTCTTTGCTATTTTAAAATGTCCGAGTACGCCGACATTTTCTCCTACCACACACCTTAGCGAGTGTGCAGGTACAACACTGGTTTCTCAAGTGGCTATTTTCACCTTTCGCCACTCACTTATCACCGTTCTGGTCCTGAAGAAAGCTCGGTTAATCACACCGCAGGGGCTGAAACATGTAGACCGCCACACATAAGCCAACTCATACGTAAAATGCTCCTTAAGTAGTTGCACCACACATATTTTAACTTTATCCTGGACCGCCAACATTAAATACAAAGGCAAGGATTCCCAGAGGTATTTTTAACTGTATTATAACATCACATCTTCGCACCCACACCAGCTCCGCAATAATCAGGCATCGTAGCACAACCGGGGGGCATTCGGCCACCCGGTTGGCACCCCAATGAGGAAGCATGACCAACTAGGTTGGTGTGCGAGGGGTGTTTTCATAACACCTAATGGGTCCAAGTGCATGCCACAAACCGTGACTAAAGTAACTACACACACATAGTGGGTCCGTCCCCATTGTTTAAAATATAGTTCGCTTCTGGGGAACATGACGCGCCTCATATACCCTCGCTCTCCCATTGATTTCTCTATTATTCTTATAAGGTCTTCCATAAAGGCCAGGGTCACAGGTACTTTAAATAAAGTTAAATGTTGCCTGTTCTGAAGATATGCTGCTACTGCTGCAAGGTGAAGTCAAATAGATGTTGTAAATGCAAAAGATAACAAGTAATGTTTTGTACAGATGCATCTAGCGGATCAATTGAATTATTATTACAATACATGCCAGGCTCTGGCCAAAAGAGGTATTCTACTGTTAACACTGCTTTGTATGCAGCGGGGGAAAAAAGAGTGGCAGTAAGTCACACTGTAATGGGCCATCACTACCATCTCTTCTCCCTTCTATTCTGGTTGGGAGAAGGTGTCAAACGGAATGGGACTCCAAATATTCTTCACAACCTCACCCCCCCATTACTAATAATCACACTGTGGATACTTTTAAACATTAGTAAGGTGTACTGACAAGAATAGTATGTTTGGCAATCATGTATTTGGTGGCATTTTTTAAACGGTAACAGAATTTATCTGCAATGTTTAAATAAGTCTAGAAATATTTATACATTGCTAGTTTAATAGAATATTATGAAAAATATTTTGAGGGGGCCCCCCCAATTATATATATATTATATATATAATATATTTTTTCCACGGGGGGCAGCATTGAAAAGTTTGAAGACCACTGTAGTAGATGGATTTTGCGATGAATTGCCCAACGCCAAATGGTCTGAGAGAGGCATTACAGTTGTAGAGAGTGTGTCCTCCCCTGTTTCTGTATATAGTACATTGTTGTCATATTGTCCGTTCGGATTCAGAAAACTTTCTTTACCAGGTGAGGTAAAAATGCGTTCAACGCAAGTTCAACTGCTAAGAGCGCTAGGTAGTTCATGTGATAGTTCTGATGTTTGGCATTCCAAAGACACTGGCGTGTCAACTGTTGTAACTCTGCCCCCAATTCTGTGAGATGTGTCTGTTGTGAGCACGACTTGTGCAAAAGGGTCGATGAACAGCTGCCCTTTTGACAAATTTTGCGTGTTCCACCACTGCAGAGAGCAATGAGAGCAGCTGTCTACCAAGACTAGATCTGTCAGCTGACACTGTGATTGATTCCACTAACGTGCTAAGCATTCTTGTAGAGGGTGAATGTTTAGTCTTGCATGAATGTTCTGGCTGAGGGATACTGGTTGACTTGAAACTGTTGTGTTTAGAATGCCTCCTAGATATGATTGTCTGATTGGGTTGAAGATGGGATTTTTGTATACCGACTGTGAATCCCAACTGATGTAGAATATTTAAGGTAATACGAGTGTGATGCACACACTTGAGATGTGAGTTGGCTTTTATGAACCAATCGTCTAAGTGTGGGGAGACATGTAGTTGTTGATGTCTCAGATGTGCCGCTACTACTGCTAGGTACTTGAACACCGTGGGTGCAGTTGTTACTCCAAACAGAAGCACTTTAAACTGATAGGAAAATGCTACTTACCAGTATGCATCTGTTCTTGGCATGTAGAGCTGCAGAGTTACACACGGTGCATAGATCGCCACCTAGTGTTGGGCCCGGATGTCAGCAGTTTTTGTACTGAAACGTCTTTGGAAGTCACGGAATAGGTGACTCCTCCCTTGGACAATAGTGCACATGGGCATCGGCTCCATCCTCAGGTTGTTTATCGCCAGTAGGGAAATGATAGAGTTTATAAGAAACAGGAAGGATGCTCATAGGGGAGCACGCTATCTGTAGGGTTGGGGGGGGTCTCGCTTGGCTACTCACTTAGCGCGGGGACACGCCATGTGGCGTAACCAAGCGCTTTAGAAGCTCCCTTATTATTATTATTATGTAAGCTGTATCTAATTAAGATAATAATGGAACAGATAAAAGTAGCCAGGGAGGTGGGTGGGCGTGTGTAACTCTGCAGTTCTACATGCCAAGAACAGATGCATACTGGTAAGTAGCATTTTCCGTTCGAGGCCTATGAGCTGCAGATTACCCACTGTGCATAGATTGCATTACAGTACCCACTCTTAGCGGCGACCACCCGTATCTGTTGCAGCTGTTTGAAACAGTGTTTTGAGTACAGCCTGGCCCACAGTAGCTTGTTGTTTGGTTTGCACATCTACACAATAGTGTTTTGTCAATGTTTGCGGTGTAGACCATGTAGCTGCTCTACATATGTCATCTAGGGGAATGTCCCCTAAAAATGCCATTGAAGCCCCTATCTTTCTAATAGAGTGGGCTTTAGGAGGAATAGATAATGTGCGTTTAGCTTTGTGGTAGCAAATGTGTATACATTTGACAATCCACCTAGCTATTCCAGATTTTGATATGGGGTTAGCTTTGTGTGGTGGTGAGAAAGACACAAAAAGTTGTTTGCTTTTAAGAAAGGATTGTGTTCTTTCAAAGTAGTAAAGCAATGCTCTTTTGACATCTAGAGTATGAAGAGCTCTTTCTGTGACCGTCAGTGGCTGCGAAAAGAATACTGGCAGCTCTACAGATTGATTGATATGAAAGGGTGAAATGACTGTTGGAAGGAATTTAGGATTGGTACGGAGAACAACTTTATTATGATGCATTTGCAGAAAAGGTTCTTGAATGGTTAATGCTTGTAGCTCACTAACTCTTCTTAGAGAAGTAATGGCTACTAGGAAAGCAACTTTCCAGGTTATGAATTGCAACTCACATTTACGTAAAACTTAAAATGGATGTCCCATTAACCGTGTGAGAACAATGTTTAAATTCCAGACAGGTGAAGGTGGTGCTCTGGGAGGAATTATTCTTTTGAGGCCCTCCATAAAAGCCTTATAGCAGGTACTCTAAAGAGTGATAGATGTTGTCTATTTTGTAGGTAATGGCAGCAAGATGCAGTCTAATAGATGTGTACGCTAGGTTACATCTTTGTAAGTGTATGGACACATCTAGAGGATTGATTACGTTGTTATGACAGTATATTGCAAAGCGTTTCCACTTGGCTGCATAGCATGCTCTAGTGGTGGGACGTCTAGCTTCTTTAATGACATTCATACAGTCTGGAGGAAGGTTAAGATAACTGAACTCTTGGACTTCAGGAGCCAGATCGCTAGGTTGAGCTGAGCTGGATCCAGGTGTCTGATCTCTCCATGGTTCTGGGTTAGGAGGCATGGAGACAGGTGTAACTTTTTGTGCGGTACCATAGAAAGTTGCAGTAGTGTGATGTACCACGGTTGTCTGGCCCAAGTTGGAGCAACTAGAATGAGAGTGAGGGAATGTTGCTGACGTTTGCGCACCACTAGTGGAAGCAGTGGGAGATGTGGAAAAGACTACACAAATTTGCAGGACCAGTTTATCCATATCACATTGTCTTAGGACAGCGGGTGTGGCTACCTGGCGGAAAAGCTTGGACATTTGGCGTTTTCATGGGTGGCGAAGAGGGCTATCTGAGGTTGTCCCCACATCTGAAAGAACGGGTGAAGAACTTGTGAATGAAGTTCCCACTCGTGGATCTGTTGGTTCTGTTGGCTTAGCAGATCAGCTATGGTGTTTTGTACCCCTGGAACGTGTTGGGCTAAGAGGAAGATGTTCTGAGGTATAGCCCATCTCCATATCTGCTGCGCTAACTGAGAGAATTGCAGAGAGTGTGTCCCTCCTTGTTTGTTTATGTAGTACATGGCTGTCATATTGTCTGTGCGGACTAGGATAGCTTTGCCAGATATGTGTTTTTGGAATGCTTTTAGGGCCAGAAAAATGGCTAGTAATTCCAGGTGGTTGATGTGGAGTAACTTTTGTTGCAGTGTCCACCTTCCTTGCATGGTGTGCTGCAGTAGGGGGGCTCCCCAGCCAGAGAGCGATGCGTCTGCTGTGATGACTATCTGAGGAACTGGCTCTAGGAACGGTCACCCTTTGGAAAGGTTTTTGGTGTTCCACCATTGCAGAGAGTGATGCGTTTGACCATCTACCAACACTAGGTCTGTTAATAGACCCTAAATCTGGTTCCATTGTCGTGCTAGGCACTCTTGAAGAAGACGCATCTGTAGTCTTGCATAAGGCACTATGAATATGCAGGAGGCCATCATTCCTATGAGTTGCATGAACACTTGAGCTGGAAGAGAGTGTTGGGGTTGGAATTTGGTTAGAAGAGCTTGCATATTTGTTATCCTGACCGGAGTAGGATAAGCTAGCGCTGTGGAGGTGTTTACTGTGGCACCTAGATATTGTTGTACGTGGGAGGGTTGCAGGTGGGACTTGGTGTGGTTTACTGTGAACCTCAAGTCGTGGAGTAATTGGATGGTGGTGTGTGTTGTAAACACTTACTGTATGAGCTGGCTTTTATAAGCCAGACGTAGAGACATGGAAAGACGTGAATATGCTGTCTTCTTAAGTGCACTGCGACTACTTTAAGGCACTTGGTAAACACACTTTTTTTTTGTGAAACTTTTTATTAATTTTATAAATACAAACACAAACAATTTGCAAGGAAAAAGAGAAAGAAAAGACAGCAATATAAACAATGTTGCATTACATGGCGTGAGAGCGGGAAGGTCAACCAATGAGCGTATGTTCTCTCAAGAAAGAATCTCGCATGGGGGGGGGGGGCAGAAGGAACAAAATGTATCCAATATACAGTAGTAAGTGGAGGAACCCTCGGGTTACGGGGATGTAGGTGCAACATCTGGGTCAGGGAGAGGGGGGGAACATATATCGCCACGGTAAGTGTTCCACTGAGTCCATATCTTCCCCCATTTTCGGGGAGTACCCCGAGAAATATACACAGTTTTTTCCCTGAACATGTACCAGTCCATGTTTTGTTTCCATTTCCGAATCCCGGGTGGTCCCTGAGCGCCCCACAGTTGCGCAATGTCTCTTTTAGCGATCATATTGCCCAAGGTCACCCATCGAAGCTGCGAAACGGAGTAGTCGTTCGGTTCCCATACATTCAGCAAGCATCTCCTAGCTTCCGGCATCGATCGCACCCCCGTAACCTCACTCATCACCTCGTGCACACGGGTCCAGAATCGCACTACCTCAGGGCACTCCCAAATGATATGGAAAAAGGTGCCCAGGAGACCGCATCCACGCCGACACACACCATCCACAGAAAAGCCCATGTGCACCAAACGGGGACCAGTCACATACACTCTATGTAGGATTTTAAGTTGCACAAATCTAAGGCGCGCCTGGATGGCCACCTCTTTAGGGGAGGAGATCGCCGCCTGCCAGTCCTCATCATCCAGCTCCAGCCCATCACCAATCCAGACCTCTCTAAGGCAAAGCAGGAGATCAGACCTGGAGTTGATCAACTTTTTATAAATAAGCGAAATCGTACTATCCGGAACATGTCCGTGCAGAACCCTGTCCTCAAGCGGGGACGACTCCGGAATCTCCACACCCGAAGGGAAGACCGAGAGCACCGCGTGGCGGACCTGCGCGTAGCGAAAAAATTTGCGATCGCTCAGAGCGTATTCAGTTTTCAATTCCTCAAACGTCTTCATTCTCCCCTTAGTCCAAATATCATCAATCCTGCTGATACCTATCAAGTCCCACCTATCAAACCCCTTCGACTGCCAGAGAGAGCCAAGTCTATCGGATGCATACAGTGGAGTGGCACGAGTTAATTTATCAGTCCACCCAAGCGCCATGGAAGCATGTCTCCACACCTGGACAGCCGTCCTAGTGGGGCCCGTTACGTTTCGAGGGGTAAGTCTCGAGTAGAGGGCTCTATTATAGTCACCCCGCGGCAACAACCATTTGTCCATCTCGAAGGCCGGATTCGGCCAAGGGCCATACATGCAATGATTTATTGCCCCCAATTGAGACGCCCAATAATAGCGACGGATATCAGGCAAAGCAATTCCACCGTCGTACCACGGGAGCGACAGTTTAGCGATGGCGATCCGGGGCCTACCCCCCCACACCAGTTGTCTCTGTAAACTCTCAACCTCACGGAAATATTTAGCCAGGACAACGTCAAGTGTGTTTTGCAATGCGTAGAGGAAGCGGGGCAGTGACATCATCTTAAACAATGCCGCTCTACCCAGGGGAGAGAGAGGGAGTTTCCCCCAAGCAACAACATCTGCCCGAAGGCGCTGAAGAGGGGGCAGCAAGTTCCGGTCAAACCGCAGTTCAGGTTTCAGAGTGATAAAAATGCCTAGGTATTTAAATCCATCTCTCACAATCGCAATAGGACAACCACTTGGCAGAAGAGGGGCGTCTCCCGACAGGACGTATACACAAGACTTCGACCAATTGATGACAAGACCCGAGTTTTTGCGAAAGGACGTTAAGACATCAAACAATACAATGAGGGATTTACGGGGAGATGTGAGATACAGCAGAATATCATCAGCATAGAGAGATACACGGTCCTCAAACTCCGAATTCCATCTAATGCCCTTCAGGGACGGCTCCCACCTCAACCAGGCCGCCAGCTGTTCCAAGGCGAGAGCAAACAACAAGGGGGACAGGGGACAGCCCTGTCGCGTGCCCCTGCCCAGAGCAAAGGGTGCAGAGACCCGACCATTGACCACCACCTGAGCCATGGGACCGGCATAAAGCAATTTGACCCACCGAACAAACTCCGGACCGAAACCAAACTTGGCAAGAACCGCCCACGAATACGGCCATTCTATTGTATCAAACGCCATCGTAGCGTCCAAGGACGCCAAGATGGCAGGCTCACGCAGCGTCTCGGCTCGTGCCAAGACGCCATGCAACCGTCGGAGGTTAAGCGCCGTGTTGCGATGCGGTATAAAGCCGGATTGATCAGGGTGAACCAGGTCCCCAATGACAGTCGCCAAACGTGTCGCCAGCAGCTTGGCCAAGATTTTAGGCTCCGCATTAATCAACGAAATGGGTCTAAAAGAGGCACATCGATCCCGAGGTTTACCATCTTTGTGGATGACGACTATAGTGGCCAGTCTCTGGTCTGGTGGGAGAGAGCCCACCTCCAAAGACTCGAGAAACATAGAGCGCAGATGCGGAGCTAGCGTGTCCGGGCGTAGTTTATAGAGCTCAATGGGGAGTCCATTAGGGCCCGAAGCCTTGCCGGATCGGACCGAACGGACAGCAGCGGCAATCTCGTCCACAGTAGGCGGCGCATCCAGAGCATCCCTATAAATGTCAGGCAATCGGGGAAGTGCAATATCCCGCAATAGCAGGTGGGAGTCCTGCTCAGATCGATCAGACACCTGGGAATACACCTCGCGGAAGTAATCGGCAAAACATGTAACAATATCAGCAGGGTCAGTACAACACTCTCCATTCTCCGCAACAATCACAGGGACGACACGACTTGCATTCTCCCTCTTATCCAGCCAAGCAAGTAATTTCCCAGCCTTATCACCCACATCATACAGGCGGCCCTGCTGTTCCCTTCCCATTTCCTTAGCAGCTTCCGTGACCAGAGCCCTGTATTCATGTTTCAACTCCAATAGATGTAACCCCTCAGCGGTGACCCCAGATTCCAAGCACCCCTCCAGGGCTGTGACCTCCCCCTCCAGGCGAACCATCTCAGCACGGTTGGCCAACTTCACGCTACCAATCAACGAGAGGACCTGGCCACGAATGACAGTCTTGTAAGCTTCCCAAAGTAAACTTGGGGAGGAAACAGAGCCCACATTTTCCGCAAAATAACAATCGTGCGTTTTAACCAGCTCAGCCCTGACCCTGGGGTCCTTCAAATACCAGGGGTTAATCGGAGCCACTCGGCCCGCCGAACCCCGCCGTGCATCAACCACCAGCCAAAGCGGAGAATGGTCCGAAATACCCCTTGCCAGATGTTTAACTTCCCGTATGAGGGATGCATGGGCCGAGGGCAATAATATATGATCTAACCTCGAGAGACTACCATGAGCACCAGAATGATAGGTATATTGCAACTGCCCCGGGTGAAGCAAACGCCAGCTATCAGTGAGCCCCAGCATCTCTAGGAAGTCACTCAACCAAGTCTGGGCCTTCGGCAGTTCCCTGGGAGGGTGACGGTCAAGCACCCCCGAGACCACCGCATTAAAATCACCCCCAACCAAAAGCAGACCCTCGGGGAGACCCAGGATAAGTCTACTCAGATCAGCGAATGTGGTGGCTTGGAGGCCCGGGGGCACGTACACGGAAATCAGAATAAGAACCTTCCCTTCCCAGCGCCCCACAATGGCGGCGTATCGTCCCTTATCATCCAGTATGACATCATCAATGGCCAAGGGGAGGGAGGTCCGAACCAGAATGCCCGCCCCTCTGGAGCCCGAAGTAAAACCAGAGTGCGCCACAAGGCGATAACCACGCCTATTCAGAGCGTAGCACTTGTTGCCGAGCAAATGAGTCTCCTGCAGTAAGACAACATCAGGAGACAAACGTTTCAGCAATTGCAGCACCACCCTCCTCTTGATCCCATCCCCCAACCCGTTCACGTTCCAACACAATATCTGAAGTCCCCTACCCCCCATCCCCGAATTCAGCCCCTCCCCCGCCCCACACCCAAAGCAACTGCAAAAAACAGGAGTTTGCCTTTCCTTCACCTTGCAAATAACAATAAAATTCAAACAAATAACCCAGGCCCCCCAACATTGTCAAAACAACTATACCCCCCACCCCGCACCCCTGCTGAAGACCAAAAAGCCCCATAAACTTGCAGTGTGCCTGTCGCCCAACCTCCCAACTAATCTACGAAAAGAAAACCCAGGAGGAGAAAGGACCCGCTCACCCCCCACCCACCCCCAAAAGGACTAATACTTGCAAACATTAATGACACAGCATAGCACAGTTCAAAGCCAACGTGAAGGGTACGGGGTCAAAGTCGACATCTATTCCTGCTCCGTCAGGCCACCTTCCGCCCGATCCGATTTGCCAGAGTCCTCAAATGGTTCTTGATCCGCGGGCAGCGAGTCAAGCCAGTCACTCACGACCCCAGGATGGTCGAAGAAAAAAGTACGATCCCTATGAACCACCCGCAAACGGGCCGGGAAGAGCATGGCATACTTCATAGACCTTTCCCGGAGTCTCTTCTTGACCCCTTGAAACCCCAGCCTCTGTTTCTGGACCTGTTGTGTAAAGTCCGGATAAAAGCTGACAGTAGAGTTCTCAAAGGCAATGGGACCAGACTGCCTCGAAGCCTGCAGGATAGCGTCTCTGTCCCGGAAATGAAAGATCCTCGCAATGATGGGTCGTGGGTTAGCACCCGATTTAGGCGTGTCGCCGGGGATCCTATGTGCACGCTCGACAGCGAAAAACTTGCTGATTGGTAAACACTCTTGGTGCTGTTGTGACCCCGAATGGGAGTACTTTGAATTGATAGTGTTGATTGTCTAGTACAAATCTGAGGTACATTCTGTGAGCTGTGTAAATGGGAATGTGGAAATATGCTTCCTTGAGATCAATAGTGGCAAGGAAGTCATTTTGTAAAAGAAGAGGAAGAACCTGCTGGAGTGTGACCATTTGAAAGTGGTCTGATTGTATGTACAGGTTTAGTGGTCTGAGGTCGAGAATGGGCCTTCGAGACCCATCCTTTTTTGGAATTAGAAAGTAGAGGGAGTGTTTTGCTGATGCAATGGAACCAGTTCTATTGCGTTCTTCTGTAAGAGGGATGTTACCTCTTGTCTGAGTAGTATCAAATGTAATTGTGACATTGAACGCTGTTTGGGTGGTATGTTGGGGGGCAGGAAGGTAGATGTTAGTTCGAGACAGTAACCTGACTGAATTATTTGTTGCACCCACCTGTCTGATGTGATGTTGGTCCAGACTGGTAGGAATTGTTGTAGTCTTCCCCCAACTGGAGTGGAATGTGTTGAGGGAAGTCATTGGGCAGGGGTGGAGGCAGAGCGGGAGTTGTTGGTTTTGCCTCTGCCTTTATTGGTGTTACCTCTGTAACCACCTCTTTGGTAGCACCTACTATAGGTGGATTGTGTAGATGCTTTGTAAGAAGTAGAGGGACTGTGAGTATCCCCTGGTGGTGCTTCTGTAAGATGAGTGACGAAAGGAGCGTCTGGGAGCTTGCGACTGCAAGGCTCCCATAGATTTAGCTGTGTCAGTATCTTTTCTTCATTTTTTCAAGAGATACATTAGGCCCAAATAAGTGTTGCTCATCAAAGGGTTGATTGAGGATGGCACTTTGTACTTCAGGTTTAAGGTTTAAAACCTGAAATGCGTAACCAAGCGTGTCTACGCAACAGGACACTGGAGTTAATTGCCCTTGAAGCAGTATCTGCTGCATCTAGTGCACAACGAATAGAGATATTTGTGATGTTTTTACCCTCTTGTATAAGCTCATGTGCCCTGTTTTTGTATTTATATGGAAGGTGCTGCATTTATGATTCTAGTTCATCATAATGTGCTCTGTCGTATCTTGCCAGTAATGCTTGGGTATTGGCAATATGCCAAATGTTTGCTGCCTGTGACGCTGTTCTTTTACCTGATGCGACAAGGAGCTTAGATTCTTTATCTGGAGGGGGAGCCTCGCCTGATGTCTGTGAATTTGCTCTTTTGCGTGCATTAGTGATTACAATGGAGTCTAATGGTGCAGGCCCTTTAATGTAGGTTGGATCGGAAGGGGCAGCCTTATATTTTTTCTCAATTCTGGGGTTGATGATTCGAGCCCTAACAGGGTCTTTAAAGACTTCTGGTGCATGCTTAATAACCCCTTTAAGCATGGGTAAAATGGAAGTGGACCTTTGTGTGTTGTCAAAGGTATTAAGAAGGAAGTCCTCTTCTACTGGGTCAGTATGAAGGTCAACCCCATGGTATTGGGCAGCCCTATGTACTAATTGGTTAAATTCCATAGTGTCCTCTGGTGGGGAAGGCCTGGAGGGATTTATGGCATCTTGTGGGACGTTAGGGACATCTGGGGTGCTATAGTAATCCCAACGGTCAGGTGAGCCAGTAGGACTAGAATGATCTGGTGGCTCACTATCTGCACCACCCCCTGCGTCATCAGAGGTGTCATCCCGGTTATCTTCTGCTAGCGGAGAAGGTGAAGGGGAGTGATGTGGTAGGGGAGGAGGTGGTGAAGGGATATGAGGTGGAGGAGAAGGAGGAGGAGGAGAGGGTATTCTTAAAGGAGAGGTTGCAATGTCCTTTTTCTTTGGATGAGGAGCCGGTGCAGGCGCGTCCAATGGTCGTTTTTTAGAACTAAGAGTTAGTCGACCAGTTTGTGGATCTTTAACCAGCGTTTTTTGTGTAGGGTCTGGATGGAACAAGTCCTCTGTGGGAGGTAGATCTTTTGGTGCCGAGGGCTTTTTCGGCGTCGGACCGTGAGGATGTTTTGGCTTTGAAACATGTTCTTTAGCAGTGTCTTTAGCCGGTGGAACATTTGTCTTTTTCGGCTCCGGTGGTTTTTTCGGATCCCATGGTTTTGTCGCCTCTGAGGGTTTTATCGCCTCCAAGGGGTTTGTCGCCTCTGAAGTTTGGGAGTCGGGTGGCAATTTCTTGCTTGGCTCCGAGTGCGGTTTTTGTGCCGAGGAGCCAGTGCTAGTCTTCGGCGCTGAGTGCTTAGATGTGGAAGCAGCTGACATGGAGGAAGACAATACTTTCTTTTTCGGTGCCGGGAGGTGTGCGCCGGCACTAGGGGTAGGCTGACTAGAGCCTGAGTCGCCTAAAGGCTTGTTAAGCTTCTTTGCCGATCTCGAAGGCGGGGCAAGGGAAGCAGTGTTTCGGTGTGCACACGGGCCGGAGGGCGAGGGTGTGACCGTAGCCTTTTTGGAAGGTGTCGAGGAAGGGTCGGGGTCGACGTTTCTTACTTCCAACCCTCATCGCAGGAGAGATGTCCTCGACGGCTGAATCTTCGGCCTCGGAGTTACTGTCGACGTCATGTTCCTGCTGTTGCTCTGGGACGTCGACGCCCTCTTCGAAGATGTTGTCTGGGATCGAAGTTGACAAGCGAGCCATTGTTCTTCGAGCTCGTCGGTCCCGGATTGTCTTCTTGGAGCGGACTGAGGCACAAGCGGAATAGTCTCTGGCCTCGTGCTCCGGTGAGAGGCAAAGGTTGCACACCGCATGGAGATCGGTGTGGGGAAACTTCGACCCACTTCGAGGAAATTTTTTAAATGGCGTCCTTTCCATGAGCTGGAAGATGAGACCTAGGTAGGCCCGAAGCCCTTTGTCGACGACCGGAATCGAAGACTTCGGATTTGAAGAGTAGTGTCGATTGGAAATGCGTTTGAAACAATACCGTTGATGCTGGTGAGGATTGTGCGCCGAAGGAAAATCGGTTTCAACACGGAGCGCAAGAAACACATCCGAGCCCGGTGGCAGAAAAAAACAATCTGAGGATGAAGCCGATGCCCATGCGCACTATTGTCCAAGGGAGGAGTCACCTATACCGTGACTTCCAAAGACTTTTCAGGACAAAAACAACTGCAGACATCCGGGCCCAACACTAGGTGGCGATCTATGCACAGTGTGCAATCTGCAGCTCATATGCCTCGAACATGATTTTTTTCCTATCACAAACCTGAGGTATTTGCGATGTGCTGGGTGAATGGGTATATGAAAGTATGCGTTCTTTTGGTCAAGCGTTGACAGAGTCACCTTGGTGAAAATGTGGAAGTATTTGTTGTAGAGTGAATATGTGGAAGTGTTCTGAAAATATGTACAAGTTTAGCCTTCTGAGATCCAATATTGGTCATAGCGAGCCATCTTTTTGGGGAATTACAAAGTATAGTGAATATACTCCTGTTTGAGTAGATGTTTGTATTCCAAAGATAGTTTGTGAACACGAGGGGGGTGTTGAGAGGGTTGCTTGTGAGTTTAAGGCAGTAACCATGTTGGATAACATCCAACAACCTCCGTTGTTATTGACTGCCAAATGGGTAGGACCTGATGTAGTCTTCCCCCTACAGGTGATGAATGTTCGGGGGAACTGATATGAAGTCACTGTTTGTAATTAGTGGATAGGGTACGTGACTGAGTACCTCTCCCTCTGAAGTTGTTAGCCCTGTATCCACCTCTATAGAATCCTCTATCGGAGGGAGACTGTGCCTGTGTTTTATATGACGATGTGGGGGCATCCGCAGTATTATTCTTGGAGCCCCCTCTGTGGAAAGAGCGACTTAAGGAACCTCTATTTGACAAAGACTGAAGGGCACCCATTGATTCTGCCACTTCTTTGTACCTTTTCATTTTTTTTCGTGACTGGTCTATATTGAGGTCCAAAAAGGTGTTCGTTGTTAAATGGTGCATTAAGAATAGTTAGTTGAACCTCTAGTTTAAAACCAGAAATTTGGTGTCATGCATGCCTTCTTAATAGAATGCTGGTATTGAGTCCTCCAGCTGCAGTATCCACAGCATCTAAAGCACATCTAATGGATGTATAAGAAATTAGCTTGCCTTCTTGCACTATTTCTTGACCTGTTTTCTTGCGTTCTTCTGGAAGATATTGTAATAATTCTTCCATCTCATCCCAATGTGCCCTATAATTCCTAACTAACAGCCCTTGAGTGTTGGCTATTCTCCAAAGATTGGCTGATTGAGCACCTACTCTCTTTCCAGAGGCATCTATTAACTATGATTCCTTATCAGGAGCAGGTGCTTCTCCTGAGAAGAGGATCTTTAAAGGTTTCGTCTGCATGTCTCATCATGCCTTTTTACATGGGCAAATACTGAGATGTATTTCCTAAAGTTTCAAAAAGAAAATTGTCTTCTATGTCTTCTTTATGTAAAGTGACCCCATGATAAGTGGCTGCTCTGGCAATTAACTCTTGATATGTGTTATCAGGAGGGAAAGGTTTGGCTGGATACAGATCAGGATCTGTGTCTCCCAGTGGATCTATGTTATAATCATCCCATGGGTCAGGTATCTGACCATCGTCTTCATTATCCGCTACATCTGGATCTATATCTGGAGACCCAGGAGGTGTAATATGTAATGGGTTTGATGGTGGTATGACAGGAAAGGGTGGAGAGGGGGGGGGGGGGGAGTAGTTGGAATATAAATAGGACTAGTAGCTATGTCATTTTTCTTTTTCAGAGATATTCTATACTCAGTGTTGATTTTCCTTTTGGGAGGGGGTATCAATGGTGTACTGGTAATATGTCCAGTTTGAGGGTTAATATGGATTGTCTTCTATTTGGAATCCTGCTGGAGCATCTTTGTCTTTCAGTGCAGAAATTTTCGGGCCGAGCTGGATTTATCCTTTTTATCTTTCAATGCTTTGGCATATAGGGTTTATCATTTCGGTTCAAGCAAGAACCGGAAGGCTGGACTTTCTGTTTCGGTGCCGAGCCAGAAGGCGGGCGTTGGAATCAGAGTCTCCGTGCCTACCATGGCCTGAAGGCAGTGGCAGCCCAAGTAGCCTTTGGCTTGGTCGGAGTGGGTTTCATGGGCAAAGGGGCTTTGTTACTCATGGCACCCTGTCCAGATGGAACGTCATGTGACACGAGTTCGATCTCCAACTCTGAAGCTTCTGCCGCTAATGCCTCCATCTCTTCTTGTTTGGCCTCTTCGCCGGCGATATCAGGAGTTTCTTCGATAGAGTGTCGCTGTATGTGTCTGTGTCGAGCATGACGAACTGAGTCTTTTTCGAACCGAACGACTGACACATATCGCAGTCCTCTTTATGCTCAGGGGAGAGACAAAGGTTACAGACCTAATGAAGATCGGTGCACAGGTATTTAGAATGGCACCTAGGACAGAATTGGAATGGCATCCGTTCCATCAGCGGAAGACTCGAGGCAGTATCTTCAAGTGGAAATCGGAGAAGATCTACGCCCGAAGGCAGTGTTTGGATTTTTTTTTATGGATAATGAAAGTTTTACTAAGATGTTCGACAGGCAGAAGATAGGAACGCGATCAAAAACAATACCGACGAGTGAATTGCGAATCGAAGGGATCCCGACTGACTGTTTCGAATCAGAGCGCAGCAATACACGTCCGAACCCGATGGTGGAAAAAAACAATCTAACAATGGCATCGATACCCCTGCGCACTATCACGGAAAGGAGGATTCACTTTATCTTGTGACTGGAAGAGACTTCTTCGAAGAAAAACAACTTGCAAACATCCAGACCCAACACTAGACGGCGGGTTTATGCAAAGCATGTTTATCTACAGCACACATGCCTCAAACAGATATGTCTGGCTGGATCAACGGGAGTGAGGGGACTTTGTTGCTTAAGTTGTCAGTGAACAAGATAGGATCTATGGTCTTATTGAACTTATTATTTGAAGATGATGTTATATTGATCAGCCAGACAAAAATCAGCCGACAACGACTCATAGACCAGCTCTGCATATATTTGGCAATAAACGGCATTACAGTAAACTTAAATAAAAACAAAGATCATGGAATTAAGTGGCAGAAAAACTAAATTGTTACAGATATCTGGGAGTTCTTTTTGACGATTGGGCCACTTTCAAACAGCATAGGAATGATCTGAAGAGAAAAGCAGTTACCTTGACCCAGGCATTCTGTACCCTACAAAGAACTTTGGATGGTCCAAGCTACGCACCACTACTTAAAGTCATTGCTGACCGTTACATAAGGTAGTGAAGTACTTCAGGAAGAGACGCAACACTTTTAAATCTAATGTCTTCAAAAGTATTTAGATTACTGTTCCACCTTCCTGCGAAAGCATTGCCAGTCCAGATAAGACTGGAGTTTGGGCTCAGAAATCAATTAACAGCAAGGCAAGGAGCCTAAGTAAAAACCTGGAACCGAATACGTTCAGCTTCCGAAAGCCAATTATGCAAAACTCTGACAGGACATAAAGAGGAATGAAACCTCATCAGCACGCCTTTATTTGGATTCAGCCATCCAAGAACTGGTAATCCAAACAATATGGGCACATTACCCTTCCCCAGCTGCTTTAAAAGATTACTTAATACTACAGTAAACTATCACTTCTCAACGATAAACAGAAGTTAGACAGTAGATCACATGCCTGATTCATGATCAGTGAATACCAGAATGACCTTAAGAACTATACTGATAACCAACATCCCCCTACTTGCTTAAACAATTGACAAATTTGTGATTGCTCAACTTAACATCCACATCGAAAAATACAACATCCTGAACACTTTCCAACCTGGATTCAGGAAAGGCTGCAGTACAGCGACGGCTTTACTAAACATCATTGACAACCTACAGAGATTTCTGGATAAGGGCCAGGCCAGCCTCCTAGACCTCTCAGCTGCTTTTGACACTGTTAACCACAACTTCCTTCTTAAAACCCTTTTGCAGCATGCGGGCATCAACGGAACTGTCCTCCAATGGTTCACTTCCTTTCTAAGCCAACGCTCACACCTCATCAAGCTCAACAACTTAACCTCAAACAACTCAAGTCTCACAAGAAGTTCCCCAAGGGTCAATTCCATCTCCTACCTTATTCAAGCTTTATATGGAACCCTGTACGGAAGTGGGTTTCTGTTGCAGTAACCCCCTCCATTTTTTGCCTAATAACTGATGCACGTTTCCATGGTGTGCCCTGGGTCCCTGCCAATCAGGTACCCAGTGCCTGTGCTCCTTCCCTAAAAACTATACAAAGCCTAAACCCAATTGGTATCGCTGGCCACATGACATCCCCTGGTAAATGGTACCCTAGGTACCCAGGGCATTGTGACCAGAGAAGACCCCTAAGGGCTGCAGCACTTATTGTGCCACCCTTAGGGGCTCTGTACCCTGAAACATACACTGCATTTGCAGGCTGAGTGTCCTGGTACACAACTAAACAAAGTCGACATGGCACACATCCCTGTGTGCCATGCCCACAACCACACTACTCTGGCATACATCAGTCACCCCTCTAGCTGGGTGCCCTATGCCAGTGGTGTGGGCATAGGTGCATGAGCCCTATGCCCCTACAGTACCCAGGGCCATTCCTGGTGATGCCATTAAAGAGTATATGGTGCTGGGAGGTTGTCATTACGAACTCCACAGCACCATAATGGCTACACTGAGGACTGAGAAGTTTGATATCAAACTTCCCAGCACATTAAACCCCACTGAGGACAGAGTGGAATTTAATGCCAAATGCATGACAAAGGGCAACTTAGAGTTGCCCCCTGAACCTAACCTACAATCCACGTCTGGTCTGAGAGGCTGCCTAGGCTGCCACACCGCAGACATGTTGCTGGACCCCTGGGTCAAGAGCTCGTCGCTCTTGGGGGCCTAAAACAATGCACATCCTGAGACGAGTTGTCAAGCCTCATCCCCCATGATGGGCAGGGGAAGCTTCAAAGGCATGCCGTCTTTTGTGAGCTTCCCCAGGCCAATTGCTGTACTCAACAACTGGCCCCCACCGGTTCGGACTCCCACTCTGGCAGTTAAACAGGCGGTAAACCCTAAGTGAGGAAAGGGGGTGTGCCAGCATCTGCCAACCCCACCCCTCAGGTGGAAGAGGCGAGGTCAAGCACAACTCCGAGCTGCGGCCATCTTGAGGATGGGGAGCCCTGCCCAATCAGAGGAAGAGAGGAGCAGGATAGGGGGTATACACACAGCAGGACAGGGACCCACTGGTCCCCGCCCTTAACCTACCCGTAACGCCCCTAAATGTAGTATTTAGGCGTACCCTGTACCTTCATTCCATAGATCCCAATTTGAAATCAAGAAAGAAGAACACAAAGAAGAAACACCTGCCGTGCAGCTGCTAACAAGAGGATGACACCAACTGACTTGGTCCCAAGCCCTACAGGTCTGTGGATCCTTGAACCTGCTCCATCTAAACCCCGGCGTCTCCTGCGGACAGCAACCTCAAAAACCCAGGAGGACCTGCCTGCCTTGCTCATCTACAAGACTGGGACTCCCACGAGCAGTGGTTCTACTAAAAAATCAACACCCCTGGTGCCAGTCAGAAACCGAGAATCAGGCACACTCTGCACCCGTCGAGCCCGGCCTGAGCCTGAGTGGGCAAAGACCCCGAGGACGTCCCCCCCCCAGCGATTTTGACCTGAAATCCAGTGCCCAAGGACCCTCCTCGACGACCCAGACGGCGCCTGCAGCCTCACAACCAGGGACCCCTCCAACCGTGACTAGCTGAGGGTAAGATTCCCCGATGTCAAAAGACACCCTTGCACCCGGCGCCCCACTGCGCCCAACTCCTAGGTGTTACCTATCCTCCAATATTACCTCTCGAAGTGGTGGTCGCACCTTAAGAATCTCCGTCCCTGAGCCTGCAGCCTTTGTTCACCTTTCAGCTTTTCCATTGAATAACAGTGAGCGCCCGACGGCTCAAAAGCACCCTGCCGCAGGAGTGCAACCTCTGTCCTAATCTACTTCATTTGCCCTGAGCAAGTGACCAGGAGCCCAGCTCCCACAACCGCGTGGCCTGCATGCCAGCAGCCACCAACCAAAGG
This sequence comes from Lissotriton helveticus, assembly GCF_964261635.1. Lineage (NCBI taxonomy): Eukaryota > Metazoa > Chordata > Amphibia > Caudata > Salamandridae > Lissotriton > Lissotriton helveticus. Next base: position 2,066,686,718 of record NC_136063.1, read on the forward strand.
CCCCCTGTCTCCTATAGGATAATATTTGGCCTACTCTCTTTGCACCCGGCTGTCCCTGTACCTACCTGACCACGGGAGACCACCGAGTCTATGCCCAGAACTTTACCTCTGCCAGTCAAGCACTTACCCAAAAGCCGATAACTCACTTTTCTTCCATAGGGTAACATTGACTGGTTTCACTTGGAAATTCTTTTAAGTGTGGAGTTTTTAAACTTTAAAATATTCATCTAAAATCAGCCAAATCATGAAAACGAAAATACTCTACTGTTATCAGGAGAGATCCCAGTGCTGGATCTTGGTGCCCAGCACTGACCCTGAAAAGTAATTCTAACCGTACTTACCAGTAACTCTAATTTCCTTCCATAGGATAACATTGCCTGGTTTTTGCTGAAAAAGTTCTAAGTGTCGATTTTTGAAACTTACAAATATTAGTTAAAAATCGCCTGTATAACAAACGCATTCTTTCAATTGTTTACAGGAGATGAACCAGTGCTGGATCCAGGACCCAACACTGAGTAAGAAAAAGTAACGATAACACTACTTACCTGCTAAGTGAATTTCCTCCCATAGGATAACAATGGTGATTCAATGTGAAAAAGTTTTTAGATGTCAACTTTTAAAATACAATAATATTCCTTAAAAATCACAACTGTGGGGGCGTGGCCTGAGGCGTCGCACTCTGAGAGTGCCGGACCCCCTCCGTCATCTGCCACACATCCACTGCTGCCGGACCTCCGTTGACCCATCTGCCTGCCAGATACCGCTGCTAGGACTGCCCGCTGTCCTGGTGTCTCCGGGAGCCGCAGCGGTTCCCGCATCACCCTGCTGCCTCCATGCTGCCCTGGGCCGCCTTAACCAACATGGCGGCCCCCAACTGACGCGACCTGCGGACCGGCCGGCTGCGGCCCTGCGGGCGCTGGGTCCCTCGGCGGCGGTGGGGTGCCGCCCGCCGCCCCCCCTGTTGACTCCGGTGAGCATCGGCGGCTCCCGCGCCGCTTTGCTGACTTCATCGCTGCCCGGGGCTGCCTTCACCAACATGGCGGCCCCCAACTGACGCGATCTGCGGACCGGCCGGTTGCGGCTCTGCGGGCCTGTGGGTGCTGGGTCCCTCGTCGGCGGTGGAGTGACGACTGCCGCCCCCCAGTTGGCTCTGATGGGCCACGGCGGCTCCCGCGCCGCTTTGCGGACTTACTCGTTGCCTGGGGCCACCTTTACCAACATGGCGGCTCCCGCCTAGCAAGGGCTGCGGATCGGCCGATCGCGGCCCTGTGCATACCGGCTCCTTCCTACGAGGTGAGGCAGCGCCCACTGTGTTCCTGATGTATCTGGCTAAGTAGGGCGACTCCCGTAACAGCCCACTGCCCTCATCACTGCCAGGGCCGCCTTTGCCAGCATGGCGGCCCCCGAGTAGCACGGACGACAATCAGCCTGAGCGCGGCCCTGCGGAGGAGAGGCGGCGACCAGTGGGGACGGCCTGTGCCACGGGAGCCAGCCGCGACGAGCGGAGGTGGCGAGCGGAGGCGGCGCCCAGGGTCTTGGTGGGTCCTGAGCCTGCGGAGGTGGTGGCCGGACCGCCGCGCGGCCCCCTGGGGTGTAGTGACGGCCTGTGGAGAGGCACCGCCGCCTGAGCCGTGAGACCGGGTGGGCTGTGGAGACAGCCTGTCGGCCCCCCCTGCGCTGAGGTGCTCCATGGCCTGTGGCCGAGGGGCTGCGGGCGGCTCGCTTCGTGGGCTCGACTAGTGGTCTGGTTGGCCCGCGCCTCCCCCCGGGGGGCCGCGGCGGTCGCCTCTGCAGTTGGGTGACCCGGGGCGGTCGGAGGTGCCCTGATCCCTGACAGTGAGACGGCATAATACGTGCTTCAGCCCCTGGTAGGCCCTGGGTACACTTATGCCCTGGATACCTAAGGTATACTGTACAGGGACTGATAAGGTGGCCCAGTACCAATTGGTAAATGCACCTAAGGTACATCGAATCCATTTTAACAGAGAGAGCAGGAGGCCTGGGGTCCTGAATAGCAGGATCCCAGGCCAACTAAGTCAAAAACCAGCAAAACACTAGGCAAAAAGTTGGGGGTAACCATAGTCAGATATCCACCTTCCTACAAGCACCATTGAAGACACGAGCTGGGGCCACACTTGAATCCCCTCAGCCGCATGAAGTAGACACCCAGATATATCAGTACCCAAACGTGCAGGTGGAGGGTCCGGTGCGTGCAGCGCTATAGAGACTCCGGACACTAAAGTGGAGGGGCTTGGAGTGGAGAACCTAGGACCCGGGGATAGTGCGGTGGAACCGGGAGAGGGACAGAATACTAAGGGACTGGAAATGAACTGAGAAGCCGCGAACAGGCAGGCTCCAGAGCAGAGACAGTGCAGGTCAGACACCACCTCATAATATCCGAGGCACTTACCGGTGAGAGGGGACTGGACACAGCTCCAGTAATCGCAGAAACCGACGCGTCCCTGGAACACCGGGTAACAGGCACAATAAGTTTAACCAGGAGTGACATCTCCCCACAATAGGCCGCATCCGAGCAGAACTGCTCGCAACGAATCGGGAATCAAAGCACGAACGCCAAGACAGATACTGCCGTACAGAGCCTCCCTCTCAGCGCCACAGTAGGGACCAGCATCATGGCAGGCAGAGGGCCGAAAAATATGTCAACACAAGCCAAGCTGGACAAATACGCCTACGAGAAACATAATCCGCCACTATCGGAGGGCCATACCTCCACGGGCAAGGGTCAGGACGCATAGAGTGGCAAAAAGGTGACACTGGAAGACATCATGAAGAAACTCTCCAATGTGCCAACGACGGTAGGCTCCATCTCAACGAATGTGAATCTACTAAGAGCGGATTTCTACAAAATGTCGGAACAAGTGGCGCAGGTGGAAGTCATCACGAAATCCCTAGTGGAAGACACCTCAGAACTGCAGCAAGCAATGGAGCACATGGAAGCCATGACCAAACAACTGCAAGAGAAGCTGGATGACCAGGAAGGGCGCTCGAGGCGGAACAATGTGAGAATTTTGGGTATTCCAGAGTCGGAAGGCAAGAGGGCGATGGACCTCTACGTTGAGGACCTCATAAAGACTAAACTGCAACCCAAAGGCTTATCCCAATTTTTCTCTGTAGAAAGAGCGCATCGAGTACCCGGCTGAGCACCGAAGCCGGGTGCTGCACCGCGTCCAGTGTTGGCCCGATTGTTCAACTTCAGAGATAGGGACGTGATATTGCAAGCGGCAAGAGTCTCGCCGCCCATCAAGATCCAGAATTCAACACTGGCCTTCTTTCCGGACTACACGGCGGAGGTGGCCCGGCGTCGGAAGACCTTCTTAGAGGTCAAAAAAGCACTGAGAGCGAAAGAACTGCCCTACTCCATGGTGTTCCCGGTGAAACTACGAGTGGTGACCAATGGAAAAACATGGTTTTTCGATGCACCAGAAACAGCTCAGGACTGGCTGGAGGGTTGGAGACAAGTGGAGGCGCCTCGCCGTTCCAACAGAGGCCAGCGGAATCAACAGGCAGGATCACACACGGACGTGCAGAAGTCAGGCCAGGGATCTCAGGAAAAGATATCTGAGGTTGGATCGGAGGAGGGAGGCGTCAACCAGAATTCTAACTGTTAGCAACTTCGAAACAAAAAAAGGCGATGTTACGCTGCAGGACTGGGCAGACGACCATTGGACTCAGGGCAGGGAGAAGCCGAGTAGGGTGGATGGAGCTGCCGCAGCTACGAGACTCTTTACCCCCACAAGCAAGTATGAAGGTTGGGGATGGGTTCAAGCACTCTGCTATGTTGGGGAAGCGGGCGGTGTTAGGTCCGTGGAGCAGGGAGGCAGGGAGGGGGGATGTTCATTTGTTTTGGTTCAAGATCCACACGGTACAACACAATATGTCACATACTACACACACGTTCCAACGTTGCGGCGATTACTATACACCAAAAGCAACAGGAGGGCGAAGAGTGTCCACAACACCGCATGATGACACAACAATCCCGTTCCGCTGCCACTGAAGGCACGACACATCACGTGGCAGTCCCCCCCGCTTAGAATACTCACTTGGAATGTAAGAGGGCTGGGAGATAAAATAAAGAGGGGATTGGTCTACAAGCAATTAAACGCCAGGGCCCGCACTGGTGTTACTCCAAGAAACGCACCTCACGGGGAAAGCATGTCAAGCATTAGACAGACGAGGCTACAAAATGGCGGCACACACAGAGTTCACCTCGGGCTCGAGAGGGACAGGTATCTTGGTGAAGAAGACTTCGCCTTTCATTATATTAGAACATAAAGTGGACGACCAGGGCCGGTTTGCGGCAGTCCACGGACAGTGGGAGGGCAGACCTCTGAATGTGGTGTCCGTATATATTCCTCCGGCACTTCAGTCAATAGCGTTGCCAGCGTTGGGAGAGTTTCTACTGAATCTCCCGACGGGAGACACTATCATTGGAGGGGGACTTCAACTTCGTAGTAGACCCGACGCTGGACACATTTCCTGTGCAGACACGCATATCAGGACCCTCCACTTTTCCAGGCTTTCTAGAGGCCATGGGTCTGGCAGATGTCTGGCGACACAAACACCCCACAGCAAGGCAGTACACATACCATTCAACGGTCCACAACAGTTTATCGCGTATAGACTATTTCTTACTACTGGGTAATGGCTTGAGCGACATAGATTCAATAGACATACTGCCTAGGGGTATTTCAGATCACTCCCCGGTGGTATTGACCCTCTCCACTTGGGAGAAGACTCGCGCGAGAATCTACCCCCAACTACCTGACAGTCCCTAAGATTAAGAAAGATCTTAAAACAACAACCACCTACTACTTTGCCGAAAATGAGACGTCAGTAACTTCACCCTCGACCCTGTGGGAAGCCTACAAAACAGTCCTGCGGGACAGGCAATTACGTCCATTTCAGGACACAAACGAGCGCAACGACAGCAGCTTTCGGAGCTAGAACTGGCACTTCACGCGGCAAACATGGCACACATGTCTAATCCCACGACAGACTCCGCACACACGTTGAAACTATGACAACAATACTACGACCACCTCAAGACGCAGGTACTTGACAGTATTGCTAACACGGCTCATAGAATTTATGACATTGGTGACAAGGCAGAGAAAATGCTGGCATGGTTGGACAAACGAGGAGGGAGCAATAAAGGCATACAACAGCTACGTACCAGTGAGGGACAGATACAGCCACACCCGGAAGACATAGTACAAACACTAGCGGACCACTTTCAGGGAGTTTCCACTCCGGAGAGGGAGGTCACGGAACGGGCGGGGCTAGAGTCCCTTGATCACATAAAAATACCAACGCTACCACCGGAAGCGGTCAACGAGCTAGAGGCAGATCTGACGGTGGAGGAAATTCAGCGAGCGATCCACGCAATACAATCAGGGAAAGCACTAGGCCCTAATGGGATTCCCATCGAATGGTATAAGCTTGTGTCCGACAAAATCGGTAAGCCACTGTTAGCAATGTACACAGAGAGCTTGATAAAAAAAAGAACTCCCATTAGAACAATATACCGCAACGATCATAGCTATACCGAAACCCGGTAAACCACCGACAGACTGCTCGTCATATCGCCCGATATCACTACTTAATGCTGAAGTGAAAATTCTCGCAAAACTACTGACCAATAGACTGATGAACCATCTGCCTCTGTTGATCCACCCGGATCAATCGGGATTCATGCCCCATAGAAGCACGGCCCTTAACATCAGGCGAGTGCACGGGATTATAGCACGGGCCCCCTCCTTATCAGGGGCGGCAGTAATCCTTTCATTGGATGCCAAGATGGCATTTGGCTTGGTGGAATGGGAAAACTTGTTTGCAGTACTGTCCCAGATGGGCTTCGGCCCGAACTACATTGCTTGGATTCGTCTCCTGTATGCCAACCCAATCGCACAGGTCACAGCGAACGGACACATTTCACACACCTTCCCGCTGGCAAGGGGGACCCGTCCAGGATGCCCCCTGTCCCCTTTACTCTTTGCCCTGGTTTTAGAACCACTGGCAACACTAATCAGGACAATACCACTGTTGAAAGGAATTATCTGGGAAGAGGGATGGAGGAGCGTGTATCCCTCTATGCTGATGATATGTTGATCTACTTAACGGATCCTGACAGAAGTATCCCGGCACTCCTTGCGCTCTGCGACACACACGGGAAAACGTCCGGGTATACGCTGAACTGGTCGAAATCTGTGATATACGTTTTAAAAGGGGCCGCAACCCGCGCTCGCAGTGGACTGCCCACTTATGCTAACGTCGGGTTCCTTTCGGTATCTCGGAATACACATCACCGATAACGCTGCGGACTTCTTCGACAAAACCCTGAAACCTCCCTTAGAACGTCTTCGTACGGACGTGAAGCATTGGGCGGCCCTACCACTGACCCTTCTCGGACGCGTTGCCCTCTACAAAATGATGGCGCTACCGAGATTTCTATACGCCCTGGAAAACACCCCGTACCAGGTTGCGCCTCGGTATTTCCAACAGGTCGCAGCGTTGGTCTCCAACCTATTATGGAATAATAGACCAGCACGCATTGCCCATGTTAAGTTGACCAGAAGTTGGTATGAGGGGGGAATAGCTTTACCGAACCTACAGCTATATTACTGGGCGGCACAACTTAAAATAGTGAACCAGTGGATACACGCAACGAGGGACGATCCGGCATATAGACTCGACAGGGCACAATTAGGAACGGACTGCATGCTGTCGGGACTCTACAACAGACACCAGGCAAAGAAACTGACGGGTCCCACGAAACACACGACCATCTTGTGGCACGCAGCGCAGGCGAAATTGGGATGGAAGGGAAAGATCACTAAACTCACCCCGCTCTGGGACACGAAAGCACTAGGGCGTTTTAGACAAAGTAAGGGATTTGCCCAATGGGATAGCATCGGCATATCAATGGTGGGGGATCTGTGGGACAAGGGCACGGTGATCTCATTCGCCCAGCCCCAGCAACAATATGACCTGGGCCCCAACGAAACCTACAGATCAGACACGCTTTACTGCAGGCAATTCCCGTAGGCACCGAGGTCCCGGACTCCTCGCCCTTGTAAGATAGGCTACTCACGGATTACATGCAACACGGTGTGACTTCCTTTACATACCGGAAGTTGCTGAATAACCTACCAGACCCTACACTGAAATTGCGGGAGAGGTGGGTGGAGGAAGTTGGAGAGATCGATGACACAGAGTGGAATGAGGCACTAGCATCCCCAAAAGAGGTGGGAATCTCGGCTAAATTTAAATTGGTGCAACTTAAAATCTTACCTTGCATATACTACACTAGATGCATGCTACATACATTACACAGAGCACCACACCCGTTCTGTCTCCGAGGCTGTGGAGAGTAAGGTACATTGTTCCATACACTCTGGCACTGCCCACTCATAGTTGAATATTGGCGACAGGTGATTCGCACTCTCTCTCAAACACTTCAAGTTTCCCTGATACCAGAACCGCGCAAATGTCTACTGAATATTTGGGAACCGACCGACTTATCGAGATATGGCCGCATATGGGGCACATTAGCAATTATGGTAGCCAAAAGAGACATTGCGCAGAGGTGGGGAGCAGCAGAACTGCCCACGGTGTCGCTGTGGAGCAAGAACATGGACCTGTTGATGTTCACAGAACGGGCGGTATATGTACTTAGGGCCTGCCCCCGTAAATGGAACAAAGTATGGTCTGCGTGGAACACATACAGAGGGGAGCTGTGTGACCCTCTGCCGGAAGAGGATAGTGTGAGCTCAGATGAAGAGGAGGAAGGGGAATAGATAGGGAATGGGAGAAGATGCGAACTAAGAGGAAGGAATAGTAAGACATCACAAATGAGACGTACCTCTTGAATCCATCTTTAAGTACAGACGGCTGTACATGAAGTATCGCCACAAAGGGCGGCAATTGTCAATATGTGTGTTTTTTTATCTTGAACTCAGTTGGAAGTTTTGTTACAAAATTATAAAAATAGAAAATAATAGACCGGAAATGCTTTTAACCTGGACACAGATTACGGAAGGTGATATACTGATTGACTCTGCCGCCGGACCCCAGGGTTGTCGCCTACTAGGCTGTGTAAACATGATTCCATACAATAGCAGGTGCATGACTGACGCGGCCGGCCCTTGGGGTTGTAGGCCTCGAGCTGTGTTTTTATTGCAAATAACGAATACAGGTCTTTAAAAAAAAAAAAAAAAAGACACCCACGAAGCTCAAACAGTCTACTCCTGATCTACCAAAATTTAAGAGAGGAATCCTACACCCGCTCCTTCTCCGGGAATGCTCCTAGAATCTGCAACTCGCTGCCCCAGGACCTGCAGGAAAACCTATCCTTACAGCATGTCAAGATGAAACTGAAGTTCTTACTGTCTAACAAATTCCTAAACCCACCCCCTTGATCACCTGACAAGCCTGGGGGCACTTGGCTTTGCACCCTCTAAGTTAATTGACAAACACCATTACTAGGAAAACTTTATAAAGTAACATAGAACGACACACCTGCACTTCAGGATAAGATACAGGTCTCTAGGGTTTAGAAACAACACTAATGGTCCTGTCTTTAATACATGTATCAGTCGGTCATATTTTATAATTATTTTTTATCCTAATGTCTTTTTAACTCTGTGCATACCAAGACAGGAAGAATTATATAGACGGTGATATATATTATTATATATATTATGTTTTAAAGTCAATATTTGGAATTATTGTATGATCAGAATGTCTCTCTTACATGTAATTTAAACGCTTTGTTTTTAAATAACTGTGCATGAATAAACTCTACTTACTATTGAGCATGGGTAGGTAGGGGTGACCATGTCAAAAAGTGGCACTTACCTACATCCAGTCCAAACACCAACCCCCGCCAAGATAGACCTACCGATGAGGGATGTCAGCATCACCAAGGCAATTACCGTGAGTGGTCCTGCTGTCCTGTTTGCCCCCATCACTAAGTTAACCACAAGAAGAGAGCCTCCAAAGTAAGCGACCCACCGGACAAAACACCTCTGCATTTGAGCACCACAGCTTAAGTCAATCAATGGTGCCCCCTTGCTCCAGAGACCCTCAAGAGCCGAGCCCCCCCCCCCCTTTTGGGTTCTACCGGGATTGTACCAAACTCCCCACTTGCAGTCTTTTTCTTGTTACAGGTTTCCCCAATGACTGGGCTTGTACCAAACTACCCACTTGTTGTATTTTTCTTGTTACAGGTTTCTCCATTGACTTTACCATGTAGCGCTCGAGGCTACCATCCCGACCAGCACCACTGCTTCCGGACACACCAGGGCAGGTTAGACCAAATTGCTTGTGGTTCTATGGACCCTAGCCGCGAAGCACATTAAGTCCCACAGACCAACCCTAACAAGCTTTTGCAAGTATACCTATGCAGTGTATGCTTTTCCCATAGAATAACATTACCAAGTTCGTGGTTCATGCCTCAAATCTGACAGCATTTGCTATGCTACTGTTCTTCTGTAAACACAATTACTCCGAAAGTACTTACCGGATTCCGAGGTTCTTGGTGTATACATTAACAAACATCTATGTAATTTTTCTAAATTGGTCTCAGAGTTCTTCTTTTTTTTTTATTAACATTTTATTCTATCAAATCACCGAGTCATTGTAACATTCCATACATTATAAGCAACCAGGAGTTTTACTGTTCAGTCCTTCTGTGCATTGCTATATCTGTTGGCGATGTACAAATATCGCCTCTAAATGCGTTCCATCTCAAAGTTCTTCTTGAGTGCGTGTCTCATTTATTTAATATGTGTGCACAACGAATGTTCAACACTCCCCTCTGATAAGGATAAAGCTGCTCGACCACACTGCCACAAAACAGAGCACTTCGAAATTGTTAATGCAAGTCCCTGTAAACCAATAAGGGTCGCCTGGGCTTTCTCCACAGTATACCTTCTTTTGGACCACTATATAGAAAGCCAGCTTCCTACATCTCCAATAGGCTCCAGCCATCTCAAGGTCCTCCTAGTACTTTTATCCTTTACAGCAGTCTAGGGTATCAGGAAGTTGATTATGTTCAAGAGATATGGTGAGTGTTCCTAGGGCCACCCTGTTGGACATGGGGAGGCCAGTGCAGTTCCAGACACCACTGGTCCTGGTTACAGCGGTCTCAATGGTTCTTTGCAGGTAAATAATTATTTTTTTGGGAGGGAGCGGAGTCTATTCTGACGACGGTCACTGGTCCAACAGACTTGAGGGCACCTTGTGAGGGTCAGCTCTCTGTCTCCCAGCAATCACTTCGATGTCCAGAGGCAGTCAAGCATTCCTGGGGAGCTTGTCTCTCAAGGGGTGCAGCTTTCCGTAGCTTTTGGTGGGGTGAGGCTTAACAGAAGTCTAGCCAACTACAACTAGCCCTTTGAGTCATTCCTGTCCTGGAACAAATTGATCTCTTTTCCATGAGTGGGTCTTGGGTGCAGGAGATGCACTTTCTCTTTGCTTGGACTAGGGGGCAGCAGGGCACTGCTTCTGGCTTCTTTTCAGTCAAGCAGTGGACTGAGTGCCACCTTTATGCAATCTTCCTGTTTGTGGGGGGAGGCCTTACTGCTTGTAGGAAACGGGGTTTTTGTTGCAGGTGACCGCCCACGGTTTTACCACATTTTTAGCTGATTTTTCAACTGACAGTGCACTGAGGCTTTCCAACCACACCTCGGTGCCAGTGATCCTCCCTTAAAACAGAGATGTCTTATTGTTTCACAATTGGCTAAGGACTTTAGCACCCCTCTAAGTCCCTAGTAAATGGAATCCCAGGTACTTAGTGTGAGAAAATGGCTCTATATGTACTGGACTAGAATGAAGTACAGTGTGCATAGAGTCCACCAACCGCAGAGGTATAACAGAGGTTAAAGTCAGTGGTAGCTTGGTCGAGCAATAAGGCAGTACCAGAGGAGAGTGTAAAGCATTTGTCATACACACTCAGTCAGCAAAAGGTTTCACACACTCAAGGACTGAACTCCAGGTCAATTGTTTTTCTATACACAGATATAGGTGTTTTTAACAGTTATAAAAATATACTTTTCTTGTTATGAGTTCTCTCATGTAATTACTTTGCAAAGGAGCAATAAGGTTTGTGCACACAATTAAGGCAGTTGTGATAGTAAGCAACACAATCTTCAAACACACTATAGCATTGAGCTCAAAGGGTTTTCCACATGTAAGTACAGTTAATTACTATATAGATTACTTTGGTAGTCCCAGAACTAGGTCCTAGATTCAGTCCTGGGGTCTAAGCTGAAACCAGATTAGCAAAAACGTTTCAGTTACTGTGATGAATTTTCCTGAATATAAAGCGGTTTTAAAAGTTCACACTTAGAAACTTTTCAAGGTGATTCTGACAATGTTATCCAATGGGAGGAAATTCAGGGTACAGGTAAAGTACGATGCCGTTACATTTGTAACCCAGCACTAGTCTCCTAGGGCCAGCACTGGGGGCTTAACTCAAAACAGGTAGGTAATTGCGTTTCAGTATTTCGTACGATTTTTAAATAATATTTGCAGTTTTCAAAAGTAGACACTTAGAAGAAATTTCATAGAAAAGCAGACAATGGGTTCCTATAGAGAAAATACAGATTATTAGTAAACCCGCTGAGATTACTTTTGCGGTTCAGTACTAGGCTGCAAGGTGCAGTACTGGCTTCTCCCCTGGTAACAGGTGAGTACTTCGGAATTTGGCTGATTTTATAAGAATATTTTCAGTTTTCAAAACTTCACACTTAGAAAATTTTCGAGTCAAAAATGGGTCAATGTTATCCAATGGCAGGTAAGTGAATTACCGGTTTCCAGGTGAGTACTTGGTTAATGAAGTCAACGTTCTGGGCATAGACTCGGGGGGTCCCCCAGGGTCAGGTAAGTACAGTTAGTTCAGTCCCAGCAGCACAGGGGCGACCGGGTGCAGAGATAGGTAGGCCCATTGATAACCAATGAGGGAAGGAGGGCCTTCGGTTGGTGGCTGCTGGCTAGCAGGCCACGCAGCTCTGGGAGCTGGGCTCCTGGTCACTTGCCATGGGCAAGGGGGGGGGTGAATAGGATAGGACAGAAAGGTCACAGCCAGCGGCGCTCGGGCGGCTGGGTGCTGGGTGCTCTTGAGCCGTCGGGCGCTCAATGTTATCCAATGAGGATCTTGAAAAGGGAACAAAAGCTGCAGGCTCGGGGACGGACACTCTCCAGGGGCAACCAGCACTTCGAGAGGTAAGTTGGGATGTTGGAGCACAGGTAGGTACCCCAAGGGGAGGAACATGGGGCTGTAGGGCGCCGGGGTGTCTTTTGGTGTCGGAAAGCTTACCCTCGGCTGGTCGCAGTAGGGGTGGCCCATGGTTCTGAGTCTGCAGGCGTCGGCTGTGTCATCGAGGAGGGTCTTTGGGCACTGGACTTCGGGTCCCAGTCGCCGGGGGGCATCCTCGTGGTCTTGGTTCGGGTTGGCCCGGCCCGGGCTCTGCTAGTGCAGAATGGGCTGGTCCGGAGCTTCCTGGTGAGCACCAGGTGGGGTGTTGCAGCAAAGCCTCTGCTGATGGGAGTCCCAATCTTCGAGAGGGTCAAGGCAGGCAGGTCCTCTGGGTGTCCCAAGGTTGCTGTCTGCGGAGGTCGCCGGAATTAGGCAGGAGTAGGTTCCAGGATTAACAGGACAGTAGGGCTGGGGCGAAGTCAGTTGTTGTTATCCTGTTAGCAGCTGCGCGGCGTGTTTTTTTTTTTATAACTCTTTTTATTGCATATTAAATGAACAGAAGCGGCCATTACTTTTGCTTGTTAGAGTCAGGTACAGCATCAGAAAGAATTACAGTGATAGTATGGTATACAGCTGTATGCAAATTAGCTTTTGGAGAACAACAGTTTTCAGTCTATAGTCTCTACGCCAGAGCGGCGGGCCTGGGGAGGCTCACAGAGGTTACCTCTGAATTCGTTCCAGCGTGACCACACCTCCCCCCATTTTCGAGGGCATCCTCGTGCCATATATACAGTCTTTTCTTGCAGCATGCACCAGTCTATGTCTTTTTGCCATTCAGTTAGTTTCGGCGGGGTGGAAGCACCCCATAATCGAGCAATGTTCATTTTTGCCACCATTTGCCCCAGCATAACCCAGAGTTTCCCTTTCGTAGGCAGGTCTGTGGGTTCCCAAATGTTCAAGAGACATCTCTTGGCTTCTGGGCGTAGTTCCACCCCCCATACTTCTTGCATGCAATGCACCACACGTCTCCAGTATCTACGTACCAATGGGCAATTCCATAGTATATAAAAGAAAGAGCCCGTCTCACCGCAGCCCTCCTGCATAGCCCCCCCCCCCCCCCATTAACTGTAGGCTAGTGCAGGAGATGTAAACCCTGTGCAGTATTTTAAGTTGAATGAGCCTAAGTCTAGATGAAATTGCCACGTCCTTAGGTGAGGCCAGCGCACTCGTCCATTCCTCTTCATCGATCTCGAGCCCATCTGCAACCCATCTCTCTTTAAGGGACAGGAGTGAGTCAAGGGGATTATTTATCAGCTTTTTATATGTGAGGGAGATGGCGTGTTCAAGCATGTGCTCATCTAGCAGTCTGTCCTCTAGTGGGGAGGCTTGTGGGGGTGTGGTCTCTGGCGGAATGTTGGTCTGGAGGGAGTGTCTGATTTGCATATACCTAAAATATTCAGTTTGCGCTTGTTCGTAAGTTTCCTGCAGGTAGGTGAAGGATCTGACCCCTTTGGGACCCCATAAATCTTTAATTTGTGAGATACCGATAAGGTCCCAGTTACGGAAACCCTTCGTGTGTCCCAGGTTGCCTAATTTTTCGGATGTCCATAATGGGGTGGCCATGGTCAGAATATTGGACCAACCGAGTTTCCGCTGCGCCATGTGCCATATTTGCACAGAGTGTTTTGTCGGCCCTGTGAGCTGGTATTTACCGGGTCTAGAGTAGAGTGCGGCTTCATAGTTACCCCCGGGGAGTAACCACCTGTCCATCCCGTAACCCGGGTCGTTTACGTCGCTGTACGTTCCTTGGTTGATCGCAGAGAGGTGTGCGGCCCAATAGTACTTGCGGATATCTGGGAGGGCTATCCCCCCGTCATACCATCCGAAGGTAAGTTTATGTAGTGCTATTCTAGGTGTGCCTGACCAGAGGAGGTCTCGCTGCGCCGCTTCTATTGCTACAAAGTAAGAGTTCGGTACCAGGTCCGGATAGTTCTGGAGGGCGTAAAGAAACCTCGGCAGTGCAATCATTTTGAAAAGGGCCGCGCGGGCCAACAGGGACAGTGGTAGTTTCTTCCAGGTGTTGGAATCACGTTGGAGCCGCTTTAGGGGTGGCAGTAGGTTTCTTTCGTACATCGTAGTCCTGTCTGTGGAGACAAAGACTCCCAGGTATTTGAAACCGTCCTCCGCCACCGTGATTGGGCAAGTGTTGGGAAGCCCAGGGGGGCTGCCACGGAGGACATATAGGAGAGATTTGCTCCAATTGATCCGGAACCCCGAATTCTTCCCGAAGCTCGTGAATATATCAAGTGCTGCCACAATAGACCTCCGCGGTCTAGATAGATAGAGGAGGATATCATCAGCGTATAGGGAGATCTTGTCCTCCCAGCCATCCGCCCATTGTATCCCTTTGAGGTACATGTCCTGCCTGATCCACGCAGCAAGTGGTTCAAGGGAGAGTGCAAATAGGAGGGGGGAGAGCGGGCAGCCCTGTCTGGTCCCCCTCTCCAGGGCAAAAACCTCAGAGACCTTGTTGTTAATTACCACTTGGGCTAGTGGCTCCGTAGAGGAGACGAATCCATGCAATAAAGTTTGGGCCGAAGCCCAGTTTACGGAGCACCGCTATCATGTAGGGCCATTCTAGGGTGTCAAATGCCATGGTGGGGTCCAGCGAAACCACTACCGCATCTTCTTGTAATGTGTGACACCTCCCCAGCACACCATGTAGGCGGCGAGGGTTGAGCGCCGTGTTTTGACGGGGCATGAAGCCTGATTGGTCTGGGTGGACCAGGGTGAGTAAGACTGATTGAAGCCTATTGGCTAGAGTTTTTGCTAGTATTTTCGGCTCTGCGTTAAGCAGTGAAATAGGTCTATATGAAGAGCAGGAATTTCTCGGTTTCCCTTCTTTTGGTATAGCCACAATAGTGGCTAGGCGTTGATCTCGCGGCAGAGAACCTGCTGCTTTGCTATCTTCAGACATGTGTATAAGGTGTAAACTAAGGGCGTCCGGTTTTAGCTTGTAAAGCTCGATTGGGAGACCGTTAGGTCCAAGAGCTCTACCTGGGCGAAGATCTTTAATTGCACGCTCTAGTTCGGCTGTGGCGAGTGGAGCCTCCAGGGCGTCCCGGTCAGCATCTGAGAGGCAGGGCATACGAATGTCTGCCAATAAGGCTACGGAGTCTTCTTCCGGGCGGTCCGACCCCTTACTATAAACCTGCTGGAAGTGCCGAGCAAATTCCGCGGCAATCTCCCGGGGTTCCGTAACCACAGCCCCGGAAGCTGTCTGTATTTCTGGTACAACTTTGTTTGCCTGCTGTTTTTTATAAAGCCATGCGATAAGTTCGCCTTGATCATAGATCCTACCTGTCTTGTCTCGAGCCACTGTTTGAGCAGCCTCTGTAACCAGCTCCCTATATTCCGCAGTTTTAAGTTGCAGCCGATGTTGCGACCCTGGTTCCCGATCAGTGCGTGCAGCCTCTTCCAGCACCCTTAGGTCTGCTTCAACGGCGTTAATCTGTGCCTCCCTCTCGTTGCGGCGGCCAGCGATGGCCGACAGGGCCTCTCCCTTAAGCACAGTTTTAAAAGCCTCCCACAGAGTGACAGAGGAGCTTACCAACCCGACATTGTGTTCAAAGTATTGAGTTATGGAGTGGGACAGCGTTTTCCTAAGCTCCTCGTTTTTTAGATACCCGGCGTTTATTGGCGTAATGCAGCCCTCTCGCCTTGTCCCGACCGTGATATGTGCCCAGACTGGTGAGTGGTGAGAGATACCACGAGCTAGGTGTGAGGAGTCTTGTATGACCGTGCCTTGCTGCAGTGGAGTTAGTATGTAATCCAGGCGGGCGAATGAATGGTGTGGGCCTGAGAAGGTGAATTGCCTATCAGTTGGATGCATCAGTCGCCCCACGTCTCCCACGTCTGTCAGCCCAAATGCCTCTAAAAAGTCAGTTAGCCATTTTTGCCCTTGGGGTGTGTCTCTGGGAGGGTGTCTGTCCTGGGTTCCAGAGACAACTGCGTTGAAGTCTCCACCGATGATCAGCTGGCCGTCAGTGAGGGAGAGTAGGAGTTTGCCCAGGTCTGTGTAGGTTTGGGTTTGAAGACCAGGTGGGATGTAAGTGGAAAGCAGATTTAACCTGCGACCCTCCCACCTCCCTGACAACGCTGCAAAGCGGCCCTGCAGGTCTGTTTCTGTGTGATCAATGAGGAGGGGCAGGGAACGGCGCAGCAGGATTCCCACGCCCCTGGAGCCAGATGTGAAGCCGGAGTGAACCGCTAGAGCATATCCCCATCTGTTGAGGGCCTGGCATGTGTTACCCATCAGGTGTTTCTTGCAGCAATATTACATCAGGAAGGTGACGTTTAACAAATTGTAAGACAATGGCCCGTTTGAGCCTGTCACCCAGCCTGTTCACATTCCAGCTGAGGACCTTAAGACTCTTATCCCATCTTCTAGCCATATCCGTTACTTTGTGAGGAGACCTGTCCATGCATACTGGTGTGTTCCCCGACTCTATTCAAAACAGCAATGTGTGACTGTAAAAACCCCCCAACTACCCCCCTCCCACCTCCCTTCCCGGCATTTCAAAACAGTACGAAAAGTGATTGGTATACGTTGCAATGGACCCATTACCCTCTTCCTACCAACCCTATCTGAGTGCCCTCCCTCCCCTCAGGAACAACCCCCCACCCTGCTCCCTGCTCTGTAGGTTTCAAACTACCCACTGCCCCAATTAGCAGAGCGCCTGTCGCCCAACCCCCACCCGGAGAGAGTAAACCCCCCCCCCCCCCCGAGGAAACTCTGTTAGGGAGAACGCGGGCCGGCCCCGACTCCAGCCGCCGTACCTGTGCTGCCCCCAGAATAAAAGTCCCTTGTTTCTATGGAGCACCTGGGGATAAGTCTCAAAGACTCGGAATCAATGTGCGGATGGGTCCGCTTCCCTACACCCGGAACGCAAAACATAACCCATATGTCTACATTATACATTACGGTTCGACGAGGCGTGGTTCCGCGTTCTGAGTCCTCCTCGTGCTGTTGTGTCTTGGAGCGAGTCTCAGCGGGGACTATTCGACCTAGAACACCACGACCTTTGGCTCTACTCATCTCCTTCCGACCTCCCCACCGCCGACCTGGAGGAAGGGGCCCTGGTCTCCCTCCAATTGTCGTGATCTTGCCCTGCTTATGTCTCCGGCGCGCCGTGTCGAGCCATTCCTGGACCGCCGCCGGCGAGGTGAAGAATCGGCACTTGCCCCCCGCAATGATCTTAAGTTTCGCTGGGAAGAACATCATGTATTTGATGCCCCGTTCTCGGAGCGCCGCCTTTACTCCCATGAAGGAGCGTCGTTCTTGCTGGACTTGCAGCGTGAAATCAGGAAAGAATCGAATGGTAGCCCCTTCGTATTGCAGGTCTCCCTGTTGTCTAGCCCCTTGGAGGATGGCATCCCTGGTTTGGGTTTAGGGACCAGGGCGCGGTGAGCTCGTTCAATTGTAAAGATCTTGGAGAGTCTCTTAGGCTTCAGGTGGCGGAGAATTAAGTCCTCCAGAAATAGCTCCACACTTTGCCCCTCCGTTCCTTCTGGCACACCAACCACGTGGATGTTACTCCTTCGGGCCCTTCCTTCCTGGTCCTCGAGTCTCAGGGCCATTTGGCGGTGCTGGTGGACGAGCTCGTTAATCCGGCATTTGAGACGTTTTTCCGAGTTCTGCAGTGCCTTGATGTCAGTCTCGTTAGTTTTGGACCGCTCCGTGGTCTTGCCTAGGTCCGAGCGTAGCAGGTTCACCTCAATGGAGATCTTGTCCATCTTTGTCTCGAGGTTGGTGCCCAGCGTCTGTATCGCGATCATTATGGAAGTCAAGGAGGGCTTCGCCTGGTCCGGGTTGTCCTCCGCCGCCGCTCCGGACTGCACCTGACCCATCGGCACAGCATATTTATCGAGTTTGTTGGTCTGGGTTGATGTTCCCCCCTTGGGCCGCATGTCGGATATCAGCACCCTCACCGCCAAATGTCCGGGCCACCGGTCTGTGACACGTTGGTTGATACTTCTGCTCTACCACCACTCCTTCGCGAGGGCAGTGTGCTCCAACCGCGTGGCAGGCCAACTCCGCCACCACACTTCCTCGTGCGTATCACCGTTATAGGCCTCAATCCGCCAACAGCAGCCTGGGGCGTCTCCCCCTCGGCACAAAACGGCCCAGCCCGCCGGCAAGTCCCTACCCGGACAGCCGGCACCAATGCACTCGTCCGCAACCGGGTGTGTCCACCCTATGCGTAGGCCCTTATGTCTCTTGTGCAGTCACCACCTCTGGTCGCTGGGCTCACACTGCCGGTCTACGTCCCAGGGTCACTGCCCGACCAGGTCTATGGCGCCGCAATCCCCTGCTCCGGCCACCGTGCCACCAACACCGTCTGTGCCGCCAGATATTGTGCTGTGGGACCCCCCCCCCCCCCTGTGCTTGGGGTGCCCACGCAGCAGTATGTCGCCGATCGCCTCCTCCCATCCGTTGGACGACCGCACACACTGGCCGCTGCTAATGCCTGACGGGGGCTCAGGTGGCACTCCCCCAGGTTCCTGTGCCCCTCCTACGGAGTGTTCCTATGGCCCACCCGGTTGTAGGCAGCGGCGTGGTCCGGCACCGATTCGGGCTCCGCCCACGAGATATCCGGCCCGCACCGGCCCAGTCCCAAGATGTAGGCCGCAAGCCGGGGCCTCTATTTTGGCCACTCCCGGCCCTCGGGTTCCAGGCCGCGTCTCCGGGCCAGCCGCAGTATAAGAGGTCGCGGCGATCAGCCCCCGCCGGGTCCTCAGACTCCGCTCAAGGCGCGGAGCAGTAGCGTGTCATCTAAGGGAGCCGGTGCTCCGATGAGAGAGCGCTCCAGCCAGGATGTAGTGCCGGATTGCGAGGGGACAGCAGCGGTCCCGACGGAGCTCGGTCCCTAGGCAGCCATCTTCATCGGCGCCTGGCCACGCCCCCTGGACTTCTTCTTGATCTTCTTTTTGATATCTGGATCTGAGGAAGGAAGGTTCAGGGAGTCCCTCAATACAAAATTTAGGGGCGTTACAGGTAGGGCAAGGGCAGGAACCAATGGGTCCCTGTCCTGGGGGGAGTACACCCCCTAGCCTGCTCCTCTCCTGTGGGAGGGGGGCAGGAGCCTAGCTGGGATTGGGCAGGACTTCCCATCTACAAGATGGCTGGAGCCCGGGGTCGTGCTTCACCTCGCCTCCTCCACCTGAGGGGTGGAGTTGGCACAGGTTGGCACACCCCCCCTTCCGGACATAGTTTTTCCCGCCAGTCTTCCTGCCAGAGTGGGGGTAGAACTGGTGGGGGGCTGGTTGCTGGGTACAGCAAATGGTCTGGAGAAGCTCTCAGAGGAGGTATGCCTTTGAAGCTTCCCCCTGTCCATCCTAGGGGAGGAGACATAGCACCTCATATGTGCATTGTTGCAGGCCCAGGAGAGCGGAGGCTCTCCTACCCAGGGGCCCAGCAACATGTCTGCTGTGTGGCAGCCTCTGCAGCCACTCAGCCCAGACGTGGATTGTAGGTTTGGGTTTTGGAGGGAATCTCTAAGATGCCCTCTCGTGCATGTTACATTAAATCCCACACTGGCATCAGTGCGGGTTTAATGTGCTGAGAAGTTTGGTACCAAACTTGTCAGTCTTCAGTGTAGCCATTATGGTGCTGTGGAGTTCGTAATGACAACCTCCCAGCACCATATACTCTTAAATGGCATCACTGCACTTACAGTGCCCAGGAATGGCCCTGGGTACTGTAGGGGCACAGGGCTCCTGCACCGGTGCCCTCACCTCTGGCATAGGGCACCCAGCTAGAGTTGTGACTGAAGTATGCCAGGGCAGTTGGTTCTGTGGGCATGGCACACAGGGATGTGTGCCATGTCGACTCTTGTTTTGGTTCTTTACTTAGGCATTCAGCCTGTAAAGGCAGTATGTGGGTGCCAGGGTACAGGGCCCCTGAGGGTGGCACAACCAGTGCTGCAGCCCTCAGGGATCTTCTCTGGTCACCATGCCCTGGGTACCTAGGGTACCATTTACTAGGGGCAGACAGGTGGAAGAGGTGTCAATTGGGTTTTAGTTTCAACACAGTTTTAGGGAAGGAACACAGACCCTGGGTACCTGGTTGGCAGGAACCCAGGGCACACTCAGTCAAAGCACATCAGCAGTTCAGAAAAAAGTGGGGGCATACCAATGCAAGAAAGATTGCACTTTCTCACAACCCGCAAATCCAAGAAGAAGGGGTGGAAACGGAGGCAGAGCCCACCGCAGAAGAACACACAAAGAGAAGGGGACAGCTGAACTGGCATCAGCCCTGAGGCAGCGGACAAGACAGCAACGGCTCCACAGCCAAGAAGCGCAGAAGGGAGAAGGGAGACACAGTCATGCAAAGCTCCAGCGGTGCAAAGAACAGGAGCACACAGGCACACTCCAAAGCCCACGGGGGTGGACCATAACAACCAGGCATGCGCAGCCAGCATCTGGTAATACTATGAAGTAGTGTGCCCAGAGCAAGACAAAAAGCAAGACTAAGGTAGAGGCAGGGGAACCCTCGAACAAGCCCCAAAGATGAACTGTCCCAGAGGGACCAGCCAAACCACGAAAAGAAGTGGGACCAACTAGAAGCTAAAGAGGAGAAATCTGTAATACAGACCTAAAGCCGTCAACCAGAACATAGGAGAACACCAGGAGTATCCTAGCCCCTCTGTAACACAAGGCAGAGGACCAGGCCAAAACGCCGGATGACAAGGTGATAACACCACGACACAATGCCGTAGGTGGCATAACAAATGTCAGTCTGGCGATCCAGAGGTTGAAGAGGGACAAAAGGCACGACAGGCAAGCCCTGTAGGCGAGGTATAGAAACACCATTGGATACTGAGCAGGACAGAGCCTGGAGCAGCGCAAGCTGCGCTAAGACGGAAGAAAAAGACCACACCAAGCGGTATACAGTGACGCCAGGAAGGGCTAGGAACCCAAGAAGGTATCCACACCCGCCCAGCTCAGGACAGAGCTATACAATAGCTACAAGTACCCCACCTAGGGTATGACACGTCCCAAAACAAAACATGGGTACACCTCTTTGGGAATAAACCCCGTAGCAGAGGTGAAGAACATATAGGACCTGTGGGGAGCACCACAGGCGGCTTACCAATCAGCCAAAAATTACACAGACGGTCCAACCTGAGGACCTATACGGCTTCACTAACAGCCAAAAAACACACTCAAGCTTAAGGGCTGTGCCAGCAGCCAAAAGTACAGGGGAGCCAACTGAAGGACCCTGAAGGCATTCTAAGTCTCACAGAACACACAAACGGGCCAAACGAAACACTAGGCCCAAAGAGAAAGATGGGATAAACGCCTCCCATAAGGCATCTGAGGACCGACAAGCCGAAGCTTACGGAAGGGGGGTGGGGGAGGTAGACGGAGGTGGAAGTCGAAGATGTTAAACCCCCAGGAGTCCAACCACCGGCCCTCCCGCGACAGAGGGAGAAACACTGAAGGCAAGGAAGGAAAAGCACACTGCAGGAAAGGGGCCTGAGCCGAAGGGTGGGAAAAAAGGTAGACTGGATCGTGCGGGGCAGGACGGTGGTGGTGGAGGCACCAGATCTCCCTTAGCAGGACGCTCCCATGCCCCCAGAAGAGAGTTGTGGAGTGAAGATTCAGAAGAAGCAGCTCCCGTCCACCAGAGCCCTGGTGGAGTACCTCCAACAGATATTCAGGAGGGAGTGGATTGGCTGGGAAGCCCATTTGCAAAATGCCAGCGGCCGAGGAAATGGCCCGGACAAAAGCTACACTCGCCTCCATAGGGCATCGCGGGGGAGAGCGCAACTCTTCCAGGGGCGAAGGCTGCAAACTAAGCCACCCGTCCCCGAGCCCAGCTGGAGAAAGACAAGGCCAGCCCCTGTAGAATGGAAGACCCATGGAATAGTGAGGGGTCTCCGGAGAAGGCGGAGAAGCCTGCGGGGAAACCAACTGTGAGGGGCGGAAGAGAGGGTCCGAGGGCTGTGGCCGCGGAGAAAGCGTAGAGCCCGCCCTGGAAGACGCAGGGGAAAAGGCAACGACACGGCGTCCAGTCTCCGATGAAGAGGAGACAAGGAGATGACAAACCTCCGGAGGAGAGGGGACATCCGGAGACGAGTCGAGGACCAGACGCCGGGAAGACGAGTCGGCCTCCGCCACCATGTTCTTGACAAGAGATAGGGGCGGGTCGGAGCCGAAGCTGTCAATTAACGTCACCGAAAAGGTCCCGGCTCGACCTTCGATGAGGCAGCCGCCTGCGCAGAGGACCGAGGTGAACTCTGGGAAGCACCTCGGGTCCCGGCCTCCACCCGCGGCGCCGCCTGGGCCCGGTAGGAAAGCCATCGGCATCGGCTCTGCCTCCGGTAAGACAGCCGCCTGTCCAGAGGACAGTGGGGGACTCGGGGACGAACCACGAGTCCCAGCGACTTCCTGCGACACCACAGGGAACCCCGTGGGGTTTTGCGGCGAGGCAGGGACGCCGTGGGGTCGAAGAGGAGAACCCTCTAGGGCCGAACCACGACAACACCACACCTCCAACACCTGAAGCCGAACTTGTCTGCGCCGGGGTCGGAGCCGATGGCACGTCCGCGGAAGGCACCGCGCATGGCGAGGGATCCGTGGACGTCTCAGGAAGAGGAGGGGGGCCCAAAGAAGCCTGCAGAGCCGTAGCATAGGCCTACATTTGGGCCCTAGTTGCCCCAACGCCAGGAAACGACGGATAGGGTGGCTAAGACTGAGGGCGCTCGACCCGAGAGGCACCAGCGCCCACTGCAGAATGAGGACAAGGCCTCGGTGACAAGCTGTAGGACTTACCGGCGGGCAAGCAACGCCTATGGGGCCTCGGTGAAGGACGATACCGCAGTCTGAAGCGGCGGTTCCTGGACCCCTCCGAGGTAGCGGACAGACGCGGTGACGAGACCGATCTGGACAAGCGTGCCGAAAGCAATTTCATCCGGCGCTCCTGCCGGGACTTCGGCTTGAGATGCTGACAAGCGTCGCAGTCCGTAGAATCATGGTGCGCGCCCAAACACCACATACAAATAGGGTGAAGGTCCGTCGCCGACATCTGACACGTACAAGTAGTACACATCTTCAAACCCGAAGGCATTTGCACACTTTTCCCAACGCAAAGGAGTCAAAGTAGGCCTGAAAACAGGTCAAGGGAACACGATCCGGATCCGCGTTGCACGCGGAGAAGAAGGAAACTGATGTCAGCGCGCTGGGGTGGGACTTATGTGACCTCGCTGACGTCACGTACGCGGACAATGTCAGGGCGGAGTCACGTGGTGCCGTCCCCAGTTGCGCGGAGATGCTGGGGCAATACAATTCCGGATCCAGTCTCAAACCTTGGGATAATTCTACGTTAAGGAATCTGCGGCTAATAGTCTCTCTCAGATGGAGGATCACAGGAGCTGTCCACAAGCTGTCCCACGACAGTCGACTAATTGCAGGAGGGTTAGTGGCCAGCAGGACTTCGAAGCCTTGGCAAATGCAGCAGACACGTTGCAGAAAGGAGGACCAGCAAGGTCCAGGGAACTCACCCACCACAGGTAAGTCAGGGCCAGCCCTCAGGAAGCAAGAGAGCTAACAGGCATCGATTGAAAACATAGAAGGTACCCCTTTGGAAGCAGGCACAAGGAGTCTCACAGGGAGGCCTCAGCAGTAAAGCTAAGATGGAGACTCATGTCACAGGAGATGCAGTGAGGATGTTGCTTTTGCAGAAGGGTGATGCTGGAGGCTGGGGCTTCTTGGAGCTTGGAGCCTTCAGACTGGAAAGCCAACAAGCCTTGCTAACAGCAAACAGACAGTCCACGGGGACTTTGTTCGAGCAGCTTAACGAGGGATTGCAGATTGCAAATTGCTCAGAAGACAGGTCAAGCCTTGGGAGAGTCACTTAACCACCACCTGTGTTGCAGAGCCTTGGAGAGTTGGTTGGACAGCAGGATCCAAAAGCCGGTTGTGAGAAGTTGGCCTGATGTGCAGTGTTCACTATTCTAGTGATCACTATATATCAGTCCAAACAACCCTTATTGATGATTGGTTGTAAGTCAACCTTATAGACCAGCTATCCTAGTAGCATGGATACGAGCAGTCTAAGGCTAAGACTCTAGAGGGCGTGTTAAGCCAGCTGTTTTACCATCACATTACCCCTTGAACACCCAGTGAAAGGACACCACACAAGTGTTATGAAAATAAACAGTGTATTTATTAGAATCACAACAACCCTGTACTCTTTATGAGGACAGGGTGCTAGGCACACAACAAAACTCTTACGAAAATACTTAAGTTAGCACGTTATACATAAATGCCCGAGGGGCACGAAAAACCATATACTTAAAAAGTGGAATGCGAAATTACTAGCAGGTAAGTACAGTACTAATAGGTTTTGGAATCGCTAGGACTTGACTAGGGAATCGTTAGATTACTGCTAGGAGGCCCAGGGGACTCGGGTGCAGAGTGTGCACTCTCACGCGGGATGCGGGACAAAGTCTATGGGAGCTAGTAAATGCAAAGTTAGTGTTCACGGGCGAACCCGACCTGGTAGGAAGAAAACGACAGTGGATCCTGACCCTAGGATAGTGAGGCTATGCTGGGACACCGAAGTGCCGAAGTTACCTAGCCCAGGGGCTGCAGCTGCATAGGTCTGAAAAGACGTCAGGGATCTCGTTGCCGGACCAGGAGCCTGGAAGGAAGAAGTTGCTGGCAGGCGACCAGTGAAGGAAAGTTCGATGGATCCAAGCCTGGATCAAGGGAGAAGAAAACCTGAAAGCAGAGGGGACCAAGTTCTTGAATCACTAGCCAGTGATTAAGTGGGCACCAGGATGGCACCGGGCGAAGTCACCGCAGTCAGGTGAGTGGGCGCTGCTGGGCTCTGCAGTCTCTCGGACCAGGAGGCGTTGTCGGCGACCAGGATGGAGGTGCGAGCTGTCCCACGAAGGTTCTTGCTGTCGACGTCGCTGGACCCAGGATTGGGCAACAAGTCTTGGCAAATGCAAGGCCCACGCGGTGGACCTAAAATGGCGTCTTGAGTGGACCAGGAGGGTCCAGGGTACTTCTCCGATGGAGGGAAGCAAGGGCCAGTCTGGAGCAACCAGACCAGCAGTAGAAATGTCGTCGGGCGTCGTCAGGAAGGCCACAAGCCAGCGGGCTAGTAGCCAAACAACGCGGTGAGCAGTAAAAAGCAGAAGGGCCCCACGCAGATCGTGGAGATGCTGGGGGGCTGCTCTTCGGTGCTGGAGCTGCTCAGGGTGGGGGCTTCTCGGACCCCAAAGCACTCACCAGGAATTCACTCGGCGGGCTTGCTGGAAAGAAGTCGTGCAGTCTTGCAGATGGCCGGTCCCTTGAGGTCTCGTCGCACCCACGGTTCTCAGCTGGGCTGTAGAGGTGGGTAGAGGTCAGAGGTGCCAGGGAAGCCGGTTCTCGTCGAGCTGGGCAGTCGGATTCCGGAGGAAGGACTTGCAGCAGGCCGCAGTGTTCTTAGATGGTGCCTGCGGATGCAGGGTGACTACTCCTTAGTCACAAGGGAGAAATCTTAGGAAGAAGTCTTGAGTTCCTTTCGCAGAAAGTAGTTTCAGGATTCAAAGATGATCTGATTTGGAAGGGGGCCAGTTCCTACCTTTATCCTGTAAAAAGGGGCTGGCACGCGACTAAGTCCTGCCCTATGGGTGGGACTAGGAGGGGGGTGGTTACACCCACTTCCTTGGCGGGCTTTTCCCCAGCACAGGGTCTGGAGTGACCCTGGAACTGGTTCCAGCCAGCCTATGCACAGTGAGCACCGGGGTGCCACGTGCAGTCACCTTCCTCTAAAGCCCTGCCTACCTACAATACACAAAACCCTGTCTGGGACGGTGCTGGCACCGCCCCTGGCAGGAAACCCTTTGTCCTTATCTCCTGCTCTGGGAGGACTCCCAGCAGCAGGAGGGCAGACTTGTGTCTCGGTGGCAGCATCCATTTTGTGGAGCTGAGGCTCTGTTTGACTTTAACCGGGGTTAGGGGTTACATACATGTCGTGTCCCTCTAGAAGGGTGGAATGCTAACCCCGTCGCCAGAATTGGCGAGGGGTTAGTATTCCAATTCGTATGACACCTTACTCGACATGTTTTGATAAAGCGATACCAGAGTTGGCATATAACCGCGAGGATTATAATGCACTTAAGAGTATATGGTATGCGATATCATGGAAACGGCTAAGGGATAGATCCCGAAAGCCGCAGACAGGCTCAGCTCATGCCAGAGCACCATCTCACACGATTCCAAGCACTCTGCCTCCAGGATTGTTAAGGCCTGCCATAGGAGTGACTGATAGGAGATCTGTGTGTCCATTTTAGGGTTAGATATAGGTATACTATATCTAAAGCAAAGGGTGATTACACCACCTTGCCCCAGCTGTCGTGCAGCCAGTTGTGTCAGATTTGGATGGCCAGCCAGGGGTGGCATAATACATGCTGCAGCCCCTGGTAGGCCCTGGGTAAACCTATGCCCTGGGTACCTAAGGTACACTGTACAGGGACTGATAAGGTGGCTCAGTATCCAATTTAGATATGTACCTAAGGTACATGGAATCCATTTTACAGAGAGAGCAGTGGGCCTGAGGTCCTGAATAGCAGGGCCTCAGGTCAACTAAGTCAGAAAACCAGCAAAACACCAGGCAAAAAGTTGGGGGCAACCATAGTCAGGGATCTACCTTCCTACACCGGTTGTCGAGGTCCCTGCAGAAGCAGGGAAGTGACGCCTTCACTCCAAGATTCCATGTTGCTGTCCTTGATGCAAAGAGAGTCCCAGAGACCCTGGAGGATGCACGGCCAAGGAGGTTGCAGAGTTTTTGCAGAATATGGGGAAAAAGTCGCAGTAGGAGACCACTTGCTAGTAGCAGTCTTGTCTCTGTTACAGGCAAAATCAAGCAACAGTGTCCAGTGACCAGCAGCAGAATAATCTTTGGAAGAATCTTGCAGAGGAATCTTGGTCCAGATGAATCTAGGGTCCCATTCTCACGGACCCCTTAAGAAACCCAGGAAGGGGATTGGACAACTTTTGCAGTGACCCACCTACTGGGTGGTAAGGGACGCTGCTCTGGTGGACTGACCAGTCAGATGCTACCAGTGGTCTCTATTTATCTTGCTTTCAAGATGGCATAATCAAGTGGCAACCTATTAGCACTCTGAGACCTCCCTGGGGAAGTAGCTGGACAGGGGGGTGGTCACCACCCTGTTCTGTAAGTGGTTTTGCAACAGAATCTCGCCTCTACAGGAAATCCTTATTTCTGACTTCACCTGCCAGCTGAGATGTTTGGTACCAAGCGTCTTGGAATTCAGTGATGCTATCATGGAGCTGTGGAACTCATGGGGACAATCTTTCAGTCCAAGTATTCAGTTTGGCTTCACTGCACACTTATGTCTAAGAATGGACTTGGACATTATAGGGGCATATCTGCTCATGCAGTTCTGCCCTCACATGAGGTATAGTGAAAACTGCCTTAGGGCTGTAAGGCCTGCTGTAGGGGTGACTTACCTATGGCTCTTGCAGTGCTTGCAGGCCTAGAACATAGGGATGTGTGCCAGGTTGACTCCACTTTTTTCTGCACCACAACACACAGGCTCATTCTGCAGTGGCAGTATTTCTGTGTTTGGTGAGGGTTCTCTTAGGGTGGCACAATACATGCTGCAGCCCTCAAAGACCCTCTCTGGTCACAAGGCCCTTGGTATCACTGGTACCTCTTACAAGGGACTTATATGTGAGCCAGAGGTGTGCCAGTTGTGGAAGGATTAGGTTACTTAACCAGTAAGCATCTGTACTTGGCATGTAGTGCTGTAGATTCACATGCTTTGCGTAAGTCTGCCATTGAGCGTTAGGCTCTGATGATTACAAGTTGTCTTTCTTCGAAGAATTATTTTCGAATCACAAGGCACTGTGACTCCTGCATTCAGTAACAATACGCATGGGCATCGGCTCAATCTTTAGATTGTTTTGTAGCAAACGGATGAGATTGGAGTTTGACATAGTGTAGACTATGTGATGACCATACAAATAATATAAATACTTGTAAACTACCAACCACACAGATAACCAGGGAGGCGGGAGAATGCAAGTGAATCTACAGCACTACATGCCAAGATCACATGCTTCTTGGGTAAGTAACAATCAATTCAAGGCATGTGCGTCTGTAGATACACATGCTTTGTATAGACTATAAAGCAGTCCCTCTTTCCAAAGTGGTGGCTATTGTGTGTGGGTTGGAGTTGTTTGAAATAGAGTGTGTAGTACAGCCTGTTCAACATTAGACTGTTGTCAAACTGCTACATCCACACAATAATGTTTAGAAAAAGTATGTGGTGTAGTCCAAGTTACAGCTTTACATATTTTAACAATTGGAATGTTCCCTACAAATGCCATCGACACCAACCTTTCTAGTGGAGTTGCCTTTAGGGGCAACTATCAGCTATCATTTAGCTTTAGCCTAACATGTTTGGATGCGTTTAACTATCCATCTAGCAATTTAATTTTTTCCAACTGGCCTTCCAGTGTGTGGAGGTGAGAAAGCAAAAAGTTGTTTAGTCTTTCTGAATCTGTTAGTTCCGTCAATATAATACTTTATAGCTCTTTAACATCCAAAGTATGAAGAGCTCATTCTGCCACATAGTCTGGGTTTGGAAAAAACACAGGTAGTTCAATAGATTGGGTTACTAATAAAGGAGAGACAACTTTAGGAAGGAAATTGGGTTTGTCCTTAAGACTACTTGTTTTTTGAGCAATTGGAAGTTTCTTCGAATGTTAATGCCTGGATTTCACCAACCCCTCTAAGTGAAGTGATTGCTATTAAAAAAGCAACTTTCCAACGTAAAAATTGAAGTTGATATGAATGCAATAGCTCAAAAGGAGGACCCATGAGCCTTGTTAGTACAACATTAAGGTTCCAACCTGGTGCTGGTGGTAGCATGGAAGGAATAATCATTTTAAGTCCCTCCATGAAAGCTTTAATGACTGGTACTTTAAATAAAGATGTATGGTGTCTTTTTTGTATATAAGCAGCAATTGCAACTAAATGTAGTCATATAAACGTATATGCATGGGGGTTGGGGAGTGGGGAGGCTCGGCACCTTGTCCCAGGATGTGCATCCCTGTGTGCCATGTCTTCAACCCACTGCCCTTGAATAGGTCAGCCACCCCTCTAGCTGGGTGCACTATCTATACCAGTGGTGAGGGTACAGGTGCATGAGCCCTGCACCCCTTCAGTGTCTAGACCAATTCTTAGACATTGTAAGTGCAGTAATGCCACTCCAATTGACAAAACACATTGATCAGTTTGACCTCCTCAACCCTCATCAATCAGGCTTCCGAGCAGGGCACAGTACTGAAACTGCTATGACACACATAATTGATGACACACTCCAAATCCTAGATCCAAAACGATACCTGCCTCCTCATCCTTATTGATCTCTCCTCAGTATTTGACACAGTCAAACACGAGAACTTACTCGAGCTGTTAAACACCAGAATGGGTCTATCTTGGACTGTTCTCAAGTGGTTCACCTCCTTTCTGCATAACCGGTCTCAGAGATTCAAGAGCAACAACTTGATGTCCCTACCAGTGCCTGTAACATTAGGCGTCCCACAAGGATCTTCTCTATCCCCAACATTGTTCAATCTGGTCATGGAACCTCTCACCACCTTGTTACAGCCATCCAATGTACACTTTCACATGTACGCCGACGACACGCAACTATATCTCAAATTACAATCCCCCAAAGACATCAAACTTCTGAACTCAACGCTCAGAAACACCCAATCATGGCTTGCCGATAATCACCTCAAAATCAATGCTCTGAAAACTTAGTTCCTTCTGATCTCACCTACCGCGAAAATCCCCACCAAACGTGGCTTAATCACCTAACTGCACTCAATGTCCAACCTACCATCGTGGACTCAGCGAAATCCTTAGGCATTACACTTGACGGAAATCTCAACATGCAGCAGCATATCAGCAAGGCAACTAAGGGAGCTAATTTCCAAATCAATACCCTGAGGAAACTTAAACCCTTCCTCCCAGCCAAGGACTTCCAAATTGCAGTACAAGCCCTAGTCATTCCTCGCTTAGACTACGGTAGCGTCGCCCTCTGCGGACTCCCTCTATCTACAACTGCACCCATGAGAGCCTCTTTGAACGCTGCAGCGAGATTCATCACTGGATCAAAAAAAAACACACATTTCCCCTGACCTAAAATCCTTGAACTGGCTACCTTTTGAAGCCAGAATACATCTGAAAATTGCCTGCATGACGCACAGAGCTGTACACCACAACTCACCCGGCTACCTCACTCAGAAGCTGACAATATCTGGTGGCTCAAGAACCACTAGAAGTACAAAGAATCTTCTTCTGAAACCTCATAGATTCCGGAAGGAAAAAACATATAAACGCTCCTTTTCAGGAATGGCACCCAGGATCTGGAACTCACTCCATCCAGAAACCAGACTTATCTCCTCCACTACATTTTTCAAGAAAGAAGTAAAAGCTATCCTCATGACTAAATTCACCTGAACTTGTACTTTGGAACTATTTGAGACTCTGCACCTATCTGCACTATTCGTTTGTCTGATTGTCGATTTGTATCATTGGTTTTAGCTGATTACTATGCTCCCCCATGTACCTACCCTATTTTGCTATTCATTTTTTACCTACAACTATTCTTTGCTCAAAGGTCTGTTAATCACTCCCTTGTTTCCTTACCCCCTGTTTTTGTAAAGCGCTCTGATATCTGCAAAGATCTTGTTCGCGCTATATAAAACTTTCAAAATAACAATAAAAAAAATTAAGAGTTTATGGTGCTGTGAGTTTGTCATTAAGAACTCCACAGCACCATAATGGCTGCACTGAAGACTGGGAAGTTTGGTATCAAGCTTCTCAGCACATTAAACCCACACTGATGCCAGTGTGGGATTTAATGTAAAATGCACGACAGAGGGCATCTTAGAGATGCCCCTTGAAACTCGACCAACTCCCAGTGACCTGACTGACTGCCTAGGCTGCGACCACCAGACATGTTTCTGGACCCCTGGGTCGAGAGTTTGCCGCTCTCGGGGGCCTGAAACAATGCACATTCTGACACGAGGTGCCAAGCCTCCTCCCCCAGGATGGGCAGAGTTCACGAAGGAGAAGCTTCAACCTCTCCAGACCACTTGCTGCTCTCAGTAACTGGTTCCCACTTGTTCTACCCCCCACTTTGGGCAGGAGTGCCCACCTCTGCCAACTCCACCTCTAAGGTGGGGAGGTGAGGTGAAGCACAAACTTGAGTAACTGCCATCTTGAGGATGGGGGGACCCAGTCAACCAGGGACAGGCTCCTGCCCCCCTCCCACTGGAGAGTGACAGAATAGGGGGTGTAGCCACCCGAGGGAAGAGACCCATTGGTCCCTGCCCTTTACCTACCTGTAACGCCCCTAAGTTTTGTAATTAGGGGCACCCTGAACCTTCCTTCCTCAGATCCAGCACCACAAGAAAAGAAGGACGAGAAGCCGTGCAGAGCTAACAAGAGGACAACGCCCACTGACTTGGCCCCATCCCTACAGGTCTGCCTCCCCTCGAACCTGCTCCTGCAAAACCCCGGCGTGTCCAGCGGCCAGCCACCTCAAAAACCCCGCAAGACCTGCCTGCATTCATTTTCCAAACTGTTTCTCTCGTGAACACCAGAAGTGTTTAAACTGTAGCTCCTGGTGCCAGCACACACTGCACCCGCCGAGCCTGGCCCGTGTTTGAGTGAACAAACACCAGGAGGAGGTCCCCCCGGCGATCCTGACCAGAGATCAGGCGACCCCTGACCTGCCTCAAGCCTCCAGATGACGCCTGCAGCCTCAATCCAGAGGACCCCCCCCACCACCAGAGCTGGTAAGAAAATCCGATGTCCAAATGCCTAACCATCCCACGACATCCTAACTTTCCCTTTGAAGTGGTGGTCACTCCTGGAAGATCCTCGTCCCCGAGCCTGCAGTGTTTCTTTGTCCCGGAGAATATATATTGAAATCAACAGGGCACCCGACCTCAAAACAGCACCCTGCACCTGGCTGCCCTAGCGCCGCTGAGGGTGCACCTTTGGTGCTAAGGTGGTCCCCAACTTACCCTGAGCTTAACCCTAGGAGCTTTGTTCCCAAAACCCCTGTGGCCAGCTTGCCAGCCGCCGCCAACCGGAGTCCAGCTATCCCCCATTGGATAACATTGGGCCTCAACACTCTGCACCCGGCCGCCCGAGGGCCGCTGAGGGTGCAACAACAGTGCATCACTGACCCTGGGAGACCCCAGAGTCTAATCCCAGAACCCTAACTCAAAAGACCGATTACTTACCTTGAAACCGACTCATTTTTCCTCATAGGATAACAATGACACATTTTCTCCCAAAAAGTTTCTACGTGTCGACTTACGAAAACTACAAATAATCCTTAAAAATCAGCCGATTTGCCAAAAACCCATTTTCTTAACCGTTTTCAGAAAATGTCCCAGTGCTGAATCCAGGATTCAGCACGGAGTAAGAAAAAGTAACGATAACCTAACTTACCTTCTAAGTGAATTTCCTCCCATAGGATAACATTAGTGATTCTATGTGAAAGAGTTTTTTTGTCAATTTGTGAAATTCAATAAGATTCCTTAAAAATCGTACCTTTAACCAAAACGCATTTACTCACCTGTTTTCAGGATATGTCCCAGGGCTGAATCTAGGATCCAGGCCTGTGTTAGCAAAAGTAGTTGAAAAGTAATTAACTGCATTTTACTTAAAAAGCCCATTCAATTACATAAAGTAAAAGTCCACATTTGTAAAGCGCACAATCACCCGTAAGGGTCTCTAGGCGCTGGGGGCCGTCGGGAAGATTAAGCGAGCTATTGCCCAGAGTCACATGGTGCTGGGCTAACCTGCCGCCGGAGCCGGGGATCGAACCGTGGTCCCCAGATTCCAGCGTCAGTCGCCCTGGCCGCGGCGCCACACCTCTCCCGTGTACTATATCTGCAATGTGTTGCAAAATGCTTTCTTAAAACTGTAACCAAAACCTGCACAAGTAACACTGTTATTTTGAACTGTGTTCATACAAGTAATTTACTATTGAAAAGTATTTTTATGCTTACCTGCACCCGGCTTGCGTGGTTCTAGAAATAAAACAGCAGTATATTTTTTAAACAAAAACAATTGGCCTAAAGTTCAGTTCTTGAGTGTGTGAGACTATTTGCTGACTGAGTGTGTACATCAAATGCTTTACACTGTCCTCTGAAGAACAAGTTACTTACCTTCGGTAACGCTTTTTCTGGTAGATACATTATCTGCCTGTGGATTCCTCACTTTGTGAATATCCCCTTGCGTCAGCAAAATTCGGAAATTCTTTTTGTAGCTTCGCGCCGACGTGGACTTGGACGTCATAGAGACACGGCATCGCACGAGACTCCACTGACGTCACCGACGCCTACAATAGGCCCACGCCGGCGTGATGACATCAGTTCCGCCCTTTTTTCCGTGCCTTCGAGGCACACAGACGGACCAATGACAGTAGACATATACACAGTATACGCAGTACAAATATCAAGGTAACAAACACAGTGTGAAGCAAATGCAATAAAACATTTGAAATAAACAACTCCTTGACAACAAAATAAATACATTACAGAAACTCTGGTATAGAAGAGTGGACAACGGGGAGGCGGGTGGATCAGTGAGGAATCCACAGGCAGATATTGTATCTACCAGAAAAAGCGTTACCGAAGGTAAGTAACTTGTTCTTCTGATAGATACATCTGCCGTGTGGATTCCTCACCTTGTGAATAGAGTCCCACAGCAGTCCCCACTCCCGGAGGAGGGAGTCCACTCTTCTAAACCAGGAAATCCTGGAGGACAGAGCGCGCAAAGTGGCCGTCCCTCCTCACTTCGGAATCCAAGCAGTAATGCTTCGCGAAAGTGTGGAGGGAAGACCAAGTTGCCGCCCTACAAATATCCTCTACAGGAACACCTCTAGCCAATGCAGAGGTTGAAGACTTAGCTCTTGTAGAATGAGCCCTTATACCCTCTGGTGGTTCCTTACCGGCCAAAGAGTAGCAGATCTTTATACAGAAGACGATCCATCTTGACAAAGTTCTTTTAAGGACCGCTCTTCCTCTTTTGCAGCAAGCAAACCCAATGAAGAGCTGGTCATCCAAACGATAGTCTTTAGATCTGTCCAAGTAAAAGTACACTGCCCTTTTGGGGTCCAGACGGTGCAACCTCTCCTCCTCCTTGGAAGGGTAAGGGAGAGGTTAAAAGGTAGGGAGGGTAATGGATTGACCAAGGTGGAAAGGAGTAACCACCTTTGGAAGAAAAGCAGCCCTGGTCCTAAGAACCATTCGATCAGCATGAGTGGTCAAGAAAGGGGGCTTGGAACTAAGAGCTTGAAGCTCACTTACCCTCCTTGCAGAGGTTATTGCAACGAGGAAGACTGTCTTAAGAGTCAAAAACCTCAAAGGACATTTGTGAAGAGGCTCAAAAGGAGCGCCCATCAAAAAGGTCAAGACAAGATTTAAGTCCCACTGAGGCACAATAAAAGGAACAGGAGGGAACTTATTTGTGAGACCCTTTAAAAACCTTAAAACCACAGGAGATTTGAAAAGAGATGGCTGATCAGGCAAACAGAGAAAAGCAGACAGCACAGAAAGATAGCCCTCAACTGTGGCAACAGCAATCCCTTGCTGCGCCAGAGAAAGGGCAAACTGAAGAACATCAGACAAATGGGCTCTCAAAGGGTCAATAGATTTCCCTCCACACCAAGTGACAAATTTTGACCATCTATAGGAATAGATGGACTTAGTGGAGTCACGCCTGGCCGACATGATGACATCCACCACGTCATGCGGGAGATAAAAGGAATTTAGGTTGCCCCGTTCAATCTCCAGGCAATAAGGTGCAATGTCTGGAGGTGGGGGTGTAGAACCTGCCCCTCCATCTGAGAGAGGAGGTCTGCCCTGAGAGGGAGACTGAGCGGAGGGTGAGAGGAGAGGTGGAGAAGATCTGTATACCACACCCTTCTTGGCCAGTCCGGGGCGACCAATATGACTTGGGCCCGGTCCTGGCGAATCTTCCTCAGAACCCGAGGAATCAAAGGTATGGGAGGAAACGCATAAAGGAGTTGATTTTCCCAACTCAACTGAAACGCGTCCCCCAAGGCTCCTTGCATCGGAAACTGGAGACTGCAGAATGACAGGCAGTGAGCATTCTCGCGAGTGGCGAACAGGTCCACCCAAGGAGTCCCACAGGTGCACCCGAGGAGTCCCCCACGTCCGAAAGACGTGACGAACCACCTCCGGGTGAAGCCTCCACTCGTGGTCGGCGGAGAACTGCCGACTGAGACTGTCTGCACGAACGTTCAGAACTCTGGCCAGATGATTTGCCATCAGACAAATCTAATGGTCCTGAACCCGGGACCAGAGACGCAGAGCCTCTCTGCAGAGACACTGTGACACCACTCCTCCCTGTTTGTTGATGTACCACATCGCGGTCGTGTTGTCCATCAGGACCTGGACTGAACAACTGCGAAGGGAAGGGAGGAAGGCCTTGAGCGCCAAACTTATCGCCTGCAATTCTAGAAGGTTGATGTGAAGCAACCTTTCCTCTGGAGACCGAAGACCCTTGACCTCCAGATCCCCCAGATGAGCACCCCACCCTAGAGTGGATGCATCCGTTATCACTGTGGACACCGGAGGAGGCAACTGAAAAGGCTTCCTCTGAGACAGGTTGCCTTCCACGCCCCACCAAGACAGATCCGCCGCAGCTTCTCTGGAGATCCTCACTGACTCCCTGAGATCTCCGTTGTGCTGATACCACTGCCTGCGGAGGCACCACTGGAGCGCCCTCATGTGCCAGCGTGCATGGTTGACCAACAGAATGCATGAAGCCATCAGACCGAGCAGGCGAAGGACCTTCAGGACTGGAACGACCGCTCCATTGTAAAATAAAGGAATCATTTCCTGTATGTCGCGAATCCTTTGAGGAGGAGGGAATGCACGACATACAGTTGTGTCCAGTACAGCACCTATGAACAGGTTGCGCTGGGAGGGCACCAGGTGAGACTTGGGTACATTTATCAAAAAACCCAACCTGTACAACAACTGGGTTGTCTCTCGCAAATGATGGAGCACTCTCTCTGACGACTCTGCTTTGATCAGCCAGTCGTCCAAATAAGGGAATACAGGAATCCCTGACCTTCTGAGATGCGCCGCCACCACTGCCATCACCTTGGTGAAAACTCGAGGCGCAGTAGTAAGCCCAAATGGAAGGACCACAAACTGATAGTGCTGCGATCCCACCGTAAAACGGAGATACTTCCTGTGCGACTTCAGGATGGGGATGTGAAAGTACGCATCCTGCAAGTCGAGCGACACCATCCAGTCTTCTTCCAGCAGCGCCTGAAGAACCTGAGCAAGGGTGAGCATCTTGAATTTCTCTTGTTTCAGATAGAGATTCAAGATCCTGAGATCCAGGATTGGATGAAGTCTGCCATCCTTCTTGGGAATCAGGAAATACCGGGAGTAGCATCCCTGACCCCTTTCCTGCTCTGGGACCACCTCTATCACACCCTTTCTTAACAGAGTCTGAACTTCCTCCTGTAGGAGCAACAGATGTTCCTCTGAGCAATACCCCTGACAAGGAGGGTAATTGGGAGGGAATTCCCGAAAGGGAAGGGCATACCCATTTTCTACGAGATTGAGAACCCAAAGATCTGATGTAAACGATTCCCAATCCCGTAGAAAGGGGTAATCCGACCCCCCACCGGACCCGCATGATCCTGAATGGCGGATCTAGGGCTGCTTTTCTGTGGCTGGGGGGTTGGAGGAGGTGGAGGAGGAAGAGGCTTGACGCCCTCGAGGACGTGCCCTTTGCTTTCCCCTGTATGACCTATACAAGGTATTTTGCTGCTGCTGCTGCTGTTGTTGCTGCTGCTGACCTGGTCTATAGGTACGAAAAGAAAAGCGTCCAAAACCTCTAAACTTTCTGGTCGTTGAACCTCTTACTTGAAGACCAAGAGATCTAGCAGTTGCTCTGCTGTCTTTAAACCTCTCTAAGGCTGTATCTGCCTTCTTGCCAAAGAGTCCAACTCCATCAAATGGTAGATCTAACAGTGCAGACTGCACATCCGCAGAAAAATCCGAGGATTTCAGCCAAGCTGATCTTCTTGTGGCAACCGCAGTGCCCATGATCCGTGCCACAGAATCTGCAGTATCTAGACCGCTCTGGATAACTTGACGAGCTGCCGCTTGAGTATCAGATAACACCTCCTCAAAGTCACCCCTGCAGTCTTCTGGAACCTTTGGAATCAACAAACGCATTGAGTCCATAAGTGCGTGCACATACCACCCCATGAGACAAGTGGCATTCGTTGACTTTAACGCCATACTTGCAGAGGAGAAAGTTTTCTTGGCCACTTGATCTTGCTTCTTGGCCTCCTTGTCACCAGGTACTTGGGGAAAAGCACCAACCGACTTTTAGAGCACGCAGCCTGAATCACCAGGCTTTCAGGAGAAGGGTGAGATGATAAAAAGGCAAGGTCTTCGGGAGCCACCCTATACCTCCTCGCCACACTTTTTGAGACAGCAGGAGCAGAATGAGGCTTTTTCCACACCTCCATAATAGGTTCAGTTAACTCCTCATTAAATGGGAGTAACGGCTCCACAGCTGAGCTTGGTGAGTGGAGTATTTCTGTAAGCAGATTTGACTTAAACTCAACAGTTGGTAATGTCAAACCTAAAAGTCCTGCTGCCTTCCCCATTACCACGTGATATGGCTGGACATCCTTTGAAGGCGTATCCGGACCTGGTGGCAACTCCCACTCTGGGGAAAAATCAAGGCCACTAGCATCAGCCAGCTCTTAGAAACAATCCTAATCCAGTTCACCTTCCTCCAAGTCCGGGTGAGACTCGTAATACCTCCGTTCCTCCAGGAGGCGTTGTGCTTCCCTCCTGGACCTCTCCTTTACACGGATCGCAGTCGGATCCACCACCAACTCCGACGGAGCCGGAGCCGACGTCGGTACAGAATCCGAAGGCTTAGATGGATGCTCCAAAGATCTGCTTGGAGCGGGCGACGCCGGTACCGGAGTCGTCGACTTCGGTTGAGCCTACGTCTACCTCGGCGGAGCCGGGTACTGCCACAGCGGTGTCGGGGCTGGCATATACGGCATGAAAGGTCCCGGGGCATAAGAGTGTGGAACACCCAAATTAAATGCCATTGAACCCATGGGACCCGAAGGTGCACCAGAGGGGTACCATGATCTCGAGAATACGCCATACATAGCGTTCAGGAACGCTGATGGATCCTGACCTGGTGCAGGAAAAGGTGGATGATCACCCTCAGGCTGATCTCGAGGCAGATTCGAATCCGGCTCTTCAACAGGCGCCGATTCTTCTTCCTCATTAGGAACTTCCTCCACCTCTTCTTGAGCCGGAGACGGCGTCTGAGTCGGATTGGAAACCGGAGTCGGAGATTGAACTTGTGACTCCGAAGGCGAGTCCTCACCTTCCCGATCCGAAGCCTCTTGCGGTGGGATCACCTTTGATCTAACCTTCTTGGGCGACATCGACTTCGAGCCCGACTTCTCACCCGAATGACGTCGAGACTCATGCCTCCTTTTCTTGTGCTTCTTATGCGACCTCGAAGCATGATCCGACGAGGACTTCGAAGCCGATGCCTCTCGAGATCTTGATCTTGATTTTGACCTCGACCTCCTCGAGCGGGATCTTGAAGTCTTCCTTCCTTTATCGGCTTTCAGCTTCGCTACAAGATGTTTGGTCTCCCTCTCTCGCAGGGCCTTTGGGTACATTTTTCGGCACGACGAACATCCATCCACGTCGTGGTCAGAGCTTAAAACACCAAATACAGTCCTGGTGTGGGTCCGTAATGGACATCATTTTCCCGCACTCCCTGCAGGGCTTAAATCCAGTTTTCTTTGTCGACATTTTAGGGAGACAGAGGCAAGAGAACAAAGAAAACGAGGGAAAAAAAGTAACGGAGCTACCAAAAGCTACTGAGTATCCCGAAACCGTTAGCGTCGACGCGGAAAAAAGGGAACTGATGTCATCCCGACGTCGTGGGCCTATTGTAGGCGTCGGTGACGTCAGCGGAGTCGCGTGCGATGCCGTGTCTCTATGACGTCCAAGTCCACGTCGGCGCGAAGCTACAAAAAGAATTTCCGAATGTTGCTGACGCAAGGGGAAATTCACAAGGCGAGGAATCCACACGGCAGATGTATCTATCAGAAACAGCCTTACTGCTCGACCAAGCTACCACTTTAGAGAGTAAGGTTCTATCTAACTTTAATCTCGGCCAAACCTTTGGAGACCCTTGGACTCTATACACACTGTACCTCACTTTGGAGCAGCATATATAGAGCCAGTTTCTTACAAGGCTGAAAGATCGGAATCATAGACCGAATATTCCGGACTCGCTGTTTGGGCGGATAAGCCCGAAACTGCATAGTATCAAGAATTTCTCCTATGAAAAGGAGCTCCTGACAGGGACTCAGGTGTGACTTTGGCACGTTGCTAGTGAACCCCAGTGAATGCAGGAGGTCCGCCGTAATCTGGAGGTGGGAGACAGGCTGAGGCGAGCCCGCCTTCAACAGCCAGTCGTTGAGTTAGGGGAAGACTGGAACCCATGAGCTGCAACCACCGCCATCACTTTCGTGAACACTGACAATATTTACAGATGGCAGTGGTGGTTTAATTGGTAGCACATCGAATCTTTTAGTGCATTTGGTATGAACATCCAAGTATTGGTGCCGCTCAAGGTCAGGATGGCTGCAACACACTACCTAATGTGCCAGAACACCAAAGCCCAATTGGACCCAGTGAAGGCATGAAATACAATTATAACCCTCGGCATTCTTATATAATTTCACATCAATTCATACAATTATTAGAGCAAATCGAATTCAAGTCACAGCAGGACATCAATTCTGTTCTTGCTGTATCAATTTAATATAAATATATGACAGAGTCTTGAGTCATAAATTTAAGAGCAACATGATCAAGAGTAAGCAACTTGGTATGATAGTCTTCCTTTCAAGCGAGGAACCGGCAGCAGACACGCGTTTCATTTCATAGAAACTTGTTCAAGGCGGCAAATAATGCCATAAAAAAAAAGAAATTTCATTGTACATATCCATAAAATATCACATTCCTAAGTAAACAGGGAAATCACAATATTTTGTATTCATGACAATTTATTTTTTATTTTTTTATTTTTAGAGGTATGATCAGAAGATCAGCATTGAAGATATAACGTGTAAATTTACTTAAAAAGAGAGAAAATAGTGCATATAGATCAAGAATAGCACGTAGTACAAAGTGTGCAAGTATACATTTTTTATTTTTTTTAAAGCATGCAGTGCTATTACCAAGATAAAAGTATTATATCTAATATAGAATTATATAGTAAGGACCACCAAGAATGCGGTTGGCTCAGTCCAAATAGATACCTTCAATCACTATTTTGCATGGACAACCAAGTAATTGTAGAAAGAGTGTCCAAGTATTTGTAATGGGAAAACGTCCGTCCCTAAATGCATTTTCAAAGGAAAAGAAAAGTCTAAGATCATTCTAGTTCACACGTAGAGAATGTGTTGTTGGTAAGAAGAATTGAAAAAATACCTAATTATAATTCAGCTCTCTGTAAGAACAAAGGACCACGGCACACACTTTTTTGTGTAGATACACTGAATAGTTTGTCTGCGAGATAAAAATAGAATTGAAATCAGAATGTTTCTAAGAAATAATAATCCTATTTGAAACATGGGGCATAAACCGATCCCTATTGGTCTATTCTCTTTTACTGTCTTATGTTCAGTTCAATGTATCCTTTCGTGAACACCCTAGGGGAGCTGGTAAGGCCAAAGAGGAGCAGGGTAAACAGAAAATGCTTGTGGTTTACCGTGAACCGTAGTGAACGCCTGTGGGCCGGCAGGACGGGGATGTGGAAATAGGTGACCTGTAAGTCCAAAGCTACCATCCAATCTCCAGGATCAGGAGCAGTCAGAACCTGAGCCAATGTCAAAATCTTGAACGTCTTCTTCCAGAGGAAGCGGTTGACGTCCTTTAGATCTAAGATAGGACGCAGGCCTTAGTCCTTCTTGGGTAACAGAAAGTAGTGGGAGTAGCAACCATGACCTACTTCTGGCACAGGGACACACTCGATGGCACCCTTGGCCAAGAGAGCCACAACTTCCAGGCAGAGAAGGCCCAAGTGATCCTCCGACATGCAATGGAATGTAGGTGGCATGGATGGAGAGGTAGTCTAGAAGGCTAGAAGGGGAGGGAGTAGCCCCTTCGGACTATGTGCAAAACCCCCCTGTCCGACGGGATGTTCTGCCACTGGGGAAAGGTGATGGCGAATCCTGCCGCCCACTGGCAACTGATGGCCCTAGAGGGTCCGACTAGTAAGGTCTGGAAGCTGCTGCACAGGGGGGCGCTGGTGGACTGGCCCGCCCGCTGGCCCCCAGACCCACGACGCTGGGTCCAACATCCCCGGACGCGCATAGGCTGAGCACCTTCGCAGGCCTGTGGCGGCTCTGGACGAAATGTGTTGGGGCACCCCTTATGGAACCCCAAAAGGGGTAAAAAGCAGCTTGCACGGGGAGAGAGAGATAGACGCGAGGGCCAAGGATCTGGCCGTAGTCCTGGAATCCTCAAAGCGCTCAAGCGCATTGTCTTCTTTGTCACCAAACAAGCGACGGTCATCAAAGGGCATGTCCAAAAGATTCTATTGGACATTGCCCGAAAAGCCAGTGAACCTCAAACAGGAGTAGCATCTCAGGGCTAAAGACGTTGAAATTGTTTTGCCTAGCGAGTCAGCGATGTCCAGCCCACTCCTTATGGTAAACTTTGCTGCATACCTGCGACTGCATGCAAGAGTGGCCCTGACCTCTTCCGGATACTGTGGCAGTGTGAGAGTTGGCCTGATATATGATGTTCACTAGTTCTAGTGACCACCTTGTATCAGTCCAAACAACCCTTATGGTGATTGGTTGTAAGTCAACCTTATAGACCAGCTATCCTAATGGTAGCATGGACAAAGCAGTCTTAGGCTAAACTCTTTTGGCATGTGAAGCCAGCTGTTTTACCACAATATAACCCCTTGAATACCAGATGAACGGACACCACACAGGTTGTTATGAAAATAAACAATATATTTATTAATAACAACACCTCTGAACTCTTTATG
The DNA here is from genome assembly GCF_964261635.1 of Lissotriton helveticus. Lineage (NCBI taxonomy): Eukaryota > Metazoa > Chordata > Amphibia > Caudata > Salamandridae > Lissotriton > Lissotriton helveticus. The sequence continues at coordinate 2,066,729,173 of NC_136063.1, forward strand.
AGATCAGAGGGCTAAGCACATGACAATACTAAGAAGGAAATGCGAGTTAGCACAATATTTACACGTGTGCCTTAGGGGCACGACAAACCATATACTAAGAACAATGGAATGCGAGGAAGGAAAGTACTGTAAGGAGATCCAGAGGCTGGAGGATCGCTGGGACTACGCTACGAACTAGGTAAGTACGGAGCAGGAGGCCCACGGGACTCACGTGCAGAGTGGAAACTCTCACGCGAGATGCGTACCAATGTCTATGGATACTACAGTTTACAAAGTTACGGATTCCGGACGAACCCGGCTGGATGGAGGGAAAACAACAGTGGACCTGGACACTAGGATAGTGAACACTGACTTCAGCACCTAGAAGCTTTAGTTACCTAACCCACAGGCTGCGGGTGCATAGGGCTGAAGTGGTGTCGGGTTCGCTGCGTTGATCCCGGTGATGCCTGAAACAAGGAGTTGCTGGCAGGCAGCCAGATGGACGAGTCCGGTGGTTCCAAGGATGGAACTAGGAAGGAGAAGTCCTAAAAGGGAAGGGGACAGAGTCTCGGTCACTAGCCAGTGACGGTGCTGGAACCAGGAGGGAACCAGGAGCTGTCGCCGCGTTCAGGTGAAGGAAGGGTCGCTTCTCTCTGTAGCTGCGCGGACCAGGAGCTGTTCTTTACGACCAGGCTGGAGGCACGAGCTGTCCCACGTAGTCTGCTGCTGATGGCGGTGTTGGATCGTCGATCTGGTCAACAGGCCTTGGCTAGTGCAAGCCACGCGGTGGAACAAAGATGGCGTCTGGTGCGGACCAGGAGGGTCCGGGATGCTTCTCTTTCACAAGGAAGCAAGGGCCAGTCTGGGGGACCAGACTAGCAGTGTTGAAATCTTCGGGTCGTCGTCTCAGAGGTCACAAGCCAGCCGGCAAGTGACCAGACAACAGGAAAGGCAGCAACCAGGCAAAAGGGCCCCACGCAGATCTCGTGGAGGCAGGGGGGCTGGTCTTTGATGCAGGTGCTGTGTCGATGTGGGGCTTCTCAGTCCCCGATGCACTTACTCGAGGGTCCCTCGGGGGTCGTGCTGGAAGCACTGTGCAGGTTTCTTCAAGATGGCCGTCTCCACGTTGCTTGTCGCACCCACGGGTCCCAGCTGTGCTGTGGATGTGGGTAGAGGTCAGAGGGGTCTGGAGGTCCGGGTCTCGTTGAGCTGGGTCGTCGGATTCCGGGAAGGAAGGACTTGCAGCAAACCGCACAGGAGCTTGATGGTGCCTGCGAAGCAGGATGGTCACTCCCTGACCATAGGGGAGATTCTTCAGTCTTCTGATGTTCAGGAGGTCGAAGGTCAAGAGTTTCTTCATGGAAGTTGTCAAGATTAATCTAACTGGGAATGGGACCAGCTCCTACCTTTATTCAGCTAAAGGGGGCTGCACTACGACTAGGTCCCTCCCCTGGGTGGGACCCGGAAGGGGGGTGGTTACACCCCCTATCCTTTGTCCGGTTTCCCGCCAGAGCTGGGGCTGGAGTGACCCAGCAACTGGTTGGAACCGGTGTATGCACAGGGCACCTTGTGTGCCCCAGGCATGTCTCATTCCTTTCAGCCTTGGCCTACCTAATACACAAAATCCTGTCTGGGGTGGTGCTAGAACCTCCCAAGGCAGGAAACCCTTTGTCTGAGCCCCCCTCGCTGGAAGGACTCCCAGCAGCAGGAGGTCAGACTTGTGTCTGTGGTGGCAGCATCCATCTTGTGATGCTGAGGCTCGAGTTAACTTTAACCGGGGTACACGATTACATACATGTCGTGTCCCTCTAGAAGGGTGGGATGCTACCCCCGTCGCCAGAATTGGCGAGGGGGTAGTATTCCAATTCGTATGACACCTTACTCGACATGTTTTGATAATGTTATACCAGAGTAAGCATTTAACCGCGAGGATTATAATGCACTTAAGAGTATATGGTCTAGCGTTATCTTGGAACAGCTATTAGGACTTGGTTCCGCAAGCTGCAAACGGGCTCAGCTCATGCCAGAGCACCATCTCACATAATTCCAAGCACTCTGCCTTCAGGATTGATAAGGCCTTCCATAGGAGTGACTGATAGGAATATATGTGTCCATTTTAGGTTTAGATATAGGGAACTATATCTAAAGCAAAGGGTGATTACCCCACCTTGCCCCAGCTGTCGTGCAGCCAGTTGTGTCTGTTTTGGAGGGCCAGCCAGGGGTGGCATAATACATGCTGCAGCCCCTGGTAGGCCCTGGGTACACCTATGCCCTGGATACCTAAGGTATAATGTACAGGGACTGATAAGGTGGCCCAATACCAATTGGTAAATGCACCTAGGGTACATGGTTGTAATTTTAGAGAGAGAACAGCTAGGCTGTGGGTCTGATTAGCAGGCCCACAGCCAGGGAAAGTTGTAAATCAGTGAAGCAAAAAGCAAAAATCTGGGGTGGCCATGGGATTGCAGACCCCACTCTCCTACAGGCAGCACCTGCGAAACCATGTCCCACACAGAGTGGGTGTAACGGCCCAAGAGACATGCAGTGTTCACTGACTGCAGTCCTAAGGTGGCGGAAGAAAACATCTTCCCAAGATGATCCAGCGTCTTGGATTCAGTATCTGGGGGAGCAGTAGGAAATGCGCCCTTAGAAGTAGAGGCTTGGACCACCAAGCTCTCAGGGGTAGAGGTGTAGGGAGAGGAAAATTGGGTCGCCCAGGACCAGGCAGTGGCGTTGGGCAATCATCCTATCCACAGGAGACACTGTGCTGGGTTTGGACCAAGGATGTCAGTAAGGGCCTCATTGAACAGCAGCAGGGGTTCCAAAGACACTGCTGCCGGTTAAAGCACATCAGTCAGAAGGCTGGTACTGACCACCACCGTAGGAAGCTCAAGGTTCAATGACTCAGCCGCCCTACGCAACACCATTGCGTATGAGGCTCCCTCCTCCGTCGCCACGGTAGGGGGAGAAAGCATACTGAGGTTTCATGAGGTGTGTAGACCACTGGCATCACCCAACTCCTCTCTCCAGTCCACTTCACTCAAATGTTCAGCTAGAGGGTCAACAGACCCCTCCCAGTCTTCCTAGCCCTCTTCTGTCTGCCACTCAGGGTGATCGGGAACGCCAGGATAGAACAGTGATAGAACAGTGGTACAAAAGTACTGGCCGGTGTCGGATCTGGTGTCAGTCGATGCAGGTCAGGCTCTGTGTTCAGGTCCGGGTGGAGGCCAGAGTCGATGCCGGCTGCAGACACAAACGGCATCGGAGGGGGCGGAGGTGTCGTCAGTGGATTCGAAGGAGGTGTCGTAATGTCAACCGGCGCTGATAAGGATCCAGACCTGGATCTCTGGGGGCCCTGTGGTACCGGAGACGGAGCCGCTTGGTTCATAGGCCTAGAACCCCAGTCCGCAGGGCCCGAAGGCGCGCCGGTGGAGTCGGGCTGAAGAAAGATCGAATGAAGGGCTTCGTAAAAACTACAAAGCTGGGCTGGGGTAGCTCCGGCTGTGGGAAAAGCAGGAAAGCTCGGAGCCGACCCAGCAGGCTCCGCAGACAGAGCAGCAGAACGACCACCATCCGCATCACGCGTCGGCCAACGGACAGAGAGAACGCGAAGACCGACGGTGCTTCTTTGCTTTCTTTTTGTTTTTCAACTTACCCGAAGACAAAGACTTCGAAGATGAGTGGTTGCTATGGCTCCGTGACCGGTCCCGCAACCTCCCTCTGGAACGGGACCTCGAGCGGCGCGGAGCACAATGCCGGGCTTCCTGAATCTTTCGCGATCGCTCCCGCAAAGACTTCGGGTTCATGACCCACCAGACGGAGCACGACTTCGGGTTGTGGTCGCGCTCCAGACACCAGAGGCACAAAAGGTGAGGGTCAGTAACTGTCATCAATTTGTGACAGGCATCACAAGCCTTGAAGCCGGTCCGGCGTGACATCCACACATGCACCAGAAAGCAACACGACTCGAAAAGAAGTCGACAAAAGTCGAAATAAAGTTAGTCAAAAAGTGACTAAAGGTACCGCTCTCTGCGGATCTGCGCTGAGTAGCGTGGAAAAGTAAAGAACTAATGTCAGCGCTTTAGGGCGGCGTCAAAGTGGATACTGTGACGTCATCCTGGCGATCAAGACGCCGAACGCGGAGTCGACCGACACCACCTACAGAAGCGCAGGGGTATTGCTATGAAAAAAAATCTTCGGATCCAGTCTAACGCCTGGGGGTAATTCTAAGGTAAGGAATCTATATCTAATAGTCTCTTTCAGATATACGCAGCTTGCAGTGTGTGTGTGTGTGTGTGTGTGTGTGTGTAAGGTACAGGGCCTCTAAGGGTGACACAATAAGTGTTGCACCCCTTTGAGGGCTTCCCTGGCAACAGTGCCCTTGATACCTGTGGTACTTTTTACAAGGGACTGACCTGTGGCCAAAGAGAGCCAATTGGGCTTTGTTTTTAATGCAGTTTAGGGAAAGGACATAGGCCCTGCACACCTGATTGGCAGAAACCCATGCCACACTCAGTCGAAGTATATCAGCAATTCAGCAAAAAGTAGGGGCAACCAGGCAAAAAGAGCGCACTTTTTCTCTCCCCCCCCCCCCAAACGAAAGAGAATGAGACTAACCTTTCCCCAGAGTGTCTTCAATGTCTAGGTGGAAGAACCTGGAAAGTCCATCTGCATTGTCATGGGCACTCCCACTACTAAGTCCAATCCCTGTAGGGAGATGGACCACCCTTAAAAGTTTAGGATTTTAACTCTTTCATTTGCATTAGCCATTTGAGAGGTCTGTAGTCAGTTTGAACTAGGAAGTAAGTATCAAACAAGTATGGTCTCAGTTTCTTCATGGACCAAACCACAGCCAATGTCTCCCTCTGAATGGCACTCCAACGCAGCACCCTGGGGAGAAGCCTTCTGCTTATAAAAGCAACAAGTTGGTCCTGGCCTTCATTATTGGTCTGGGATAGGACCGCCCCTATCTCTAGCTCAGAGGCATCACTGTGCACAATGAACTGCTTGATATAGTCTGGAGCCATGAGAATTGGTGCTGAGCAAATTGCCTCTTTAAGGGTGTCAAAAGCCTTTTGACAGCTAACTGTCCAGTTTACCTTTTTGGGCATCGTCTTGGAGGTGAGTTTTGTGAGGGGAGTCACAATGAACCCATATCCCTTCACAAACGTCCTGTAGTACCCAGTCAAGCCAAGAAATGACCTGACTTGGGTCTGGGTTGTTGGAGATGCCCAGTCCAGGATAGCCTGGATCTTGGGCTGTTAGGGTTGCACTTGGCCTCCACCAACAAGGTGGCCCATGTATACCACTGTTCTCTGCCCTATCCGGCGTTTGGATGCCTTGATAGTTAGGCCTGCAATTTGCAGCGCTTTTAAAACCTTCCCATGGTTGATCAGGTGATCCTGCCTGGTGGAACTAAAGACAGTAATTTCATCTAGATAAGCTGCACTAACGGATTCCAGAAAGGACTTGGTTCACCAACCTTTGGAAGGTGGAAGAGGCATCCATTTGTCCTGGTGGACCCTTGGTGCCACAGACTCCAAAACCCATCCCTTTTGCCCTGGTTGGAATTCCACCAGTGCAGCTTTTTGGTCATATCAGTGCTTCTGGAGCTCCTGGCTGGCCTCAAGATTCTTGGAAGAGATTTCCATGTACTCTGCCACTCTGGACCTTAGGCCTAGTACATAGTCCACAATGTCTTGTTTGGGTTCTTGAAGAGGCTTCTCCCAACCCTCTTTTACAAGACAGAGTGATCCCCTAACAGGATGGCCAAACAGAAGTTCAAAGGGGTAAAACCCTACTCCCTTCTGAGGCACCTCTTGTAGGCGAAAAGCAAGCATGGTAATAGGACATCCCATCTCCTTTTGAGCTTTTCAGGGAGCTCCATAATCATGGCTTTCATTGTCTTGTTAAACCTCTCAACAAGACCATTGGCTTGCGGGTGATAGGGTGTAGAAACGTGTACTGCATTCCACACTCTTTCCACATATGTTTTAGGTAAGCAGACATGAAGTATGACCCTCTGTCTGAAACCACCTACTTAAGAAACCATAACCTGGTAAGACACCAATGAAGGCCTTGGCCACTGTAGGAGCTGTGGTAGTCCTAATGGGAATTGCCTCAGGATACCTGGTGGCATGATCCACTACCACCAGCATACATTTGTTTCCAGAAGCTGTGGAAGGTTCAAGTGGGCATACTATGTCCACACCTACCCTTTCAAAGGGAACCCCAACCACTGGTAGTGGAATTAAGGAGGCCGTTTGGGCATCCACCTGTTTTGCCACTGGCTTGACAGGTGACATATGAGCAGATAAACTCCTTTACTTTGAGACAGCTGGGCCCAGTAAAAGTGTCTCCATAGCATTTCCTAGGTTTTGGTTTGGCCCAGATGTCCAGATAGGGGGGGGATGTCAAGATAGTAAGAAATCACTGTACTTCTGAGGCACTACCATTCTCCTAGTAGCTCCATGGTTGGGGTCTCTGGCCTCAATGTACAGTAGTGACTCCTCCCAATAGACTCTGTGGGTAGAACTGACATCTCTCTTTTCCTATGCAGCAGCTTGCTGCCTCGGGCTTTCAAAAGCTGTACAGTCATGCTGTCCAAGGTACAGCTCTTCCCTAGTGGGTCCCCCCTGGGCCTTAGAACTCAACCTGGTAGGGTCAAGTTCCATAGGCTCAGTTACCTCCGGGGTTTCCAAGTCCTCTTCCTTAGGAGAGGGGTCCTGATTCTTTAGCTATACAATAGCTGGTTTCCCAGTGTTTTACCTTTCCTCTTGGAAGGTTGGGCTATTCTTTCAGGCTCCAACGTGTCTTTTTCACCCTGCTTTCGGCTCTAGTCTGGAGACACACCATCTCAGGGATGTCCAGCAATGCTGCATGGGCTTTTAATTCTACTTCAGCCCATGCTGAGGTTTCCAGGTCATTACCAAGCAGACATGCAGCTGGGGGATCAGTCAGGCTTTATCAGAGGGTAGTGTTGAGCATTTTTTGTACACACAATCAGCAAATAATGTCTCACACTCAAAAGACTGAACTCGGACCAATTTGATGTGTATAAAAATATTATTTAGTTGTATTTATTTTCTAGAACCAAGCAAGCCTGGTACAGATAAGTGAAAATGCTACGTTTCGAGGCATGTTGAACAATATAAGCAAGCTGAATGAAAATGACTGTTACAGGTTAGTAAATGTTTTCAGGACAGTGAAAATATTACTTTTAGATTACAGATTACGTTTTCTACTCAGTGTGATAAGCCTAGATATCACAATGGGACATTTCCTAGAGAAAAGTTAAGGAAAGCAGTTTTTAGTTATTTATGGTTTTTCAACGTTTCATAAAAAAACAACTCCATACTTGGAACAATTTTCAGGGAAAAGCAGTCAATGCAATTCTATGGAAAGAAGGAATATGCTACTTACCAGTATGCATCTGTTCTTGGCATAGAGGGCTGCAGAGTGGTACATTTATGAATAGATCGCCATCTGGTGTTGGGCTCGGATGATTGCACTTGTTTTTCTTCTGGAGAAGTCTTTGTCGTCATCGATGACTCCTCCTCTAGGTGCTAGTGCGCATGGGCATCGGCTCCATCCTTAGATTGTTTTGCCATAGTAGGGTTAGATGGAGTAGTGTAGTATAATACATAAAGATATGCCCATGTAAATGTATCTAAATAAGACAATGTTGGGACAGACACTGGTTTCCGGGGAGGCAGGGAGGGCATGTACCACTCTGCAGCCCTCTATGCCAAGAAAAGATGCATACTGGTAAGTAGCATATTCCGTTCGAGGCATATGGGCTGCAGATGGTACATTTATGAATAGATTATACAGCAGTTACCTCCCTAGCGGTGGTCACCCGTGTCTGTCGCAACTGTTTGAAATAGAGTTTTTAATACAGTTTGGCCCACTCTGGCTTGTTGTGTAGCCTGCACATCAACAGTAGTGCTTTGTAAAGGTATGTGGTGTAGACCAAGTTGCTGCTCTGCATATGTCATCTAGAGGAATGTTTCCTAAGAATGCCATAGATGCTCCTAGCTTACGTGTAGAATGAGCTCTAGGAGGAACAGTTAATGTCCTCTTTGCTTTTATGTAACATATTTGTATACATCTTACAATCCATCTAGCGATGCCTGCTTTAGAGATAGGATTGCCCTTATGTGTTGGGGAAAATGCTACAAATAGTTGTTTAGTTTTCCTGAAATTTTGTGTCCTTTCTATGTAGTACAAAATGGCCCTTTTGACATCTAGTGTATGTAGGGCCCTTTCTGCTACCGTCTGTGGCTTTGGGAAAAAGACTGGTAGTTCCACCGGTTGATTGATGTGAAATGCTGAAATTACTTTAGGCAAGAACTTTGGGTTTGTTCTAAGAACCACTTTATTCTGATGTAATTGTAGGAATGGTTCTTGTATTGTCAATGCCTGTAATTCACTTACTCTCCTGAGTGAGGTAATGGCTATAAGAAAGGCCACCTTCCATGTAAGGAATTGTATTTCACACCTATGCATAGGTTCGAAAGGTGGTCCCATTAGTCTGGTGAGTACTACGTTGAGGTTCCAGACCGGGGAAGGTGGTAATCTTGGTGGAATGACTCTCTTAAGGCCTTCCATGAAGGCTTTTATCGCTGGCACTCTAAACAGGGATATGTGCTGCCTGTTTTGTAGGTACGCTGCTATAGCTGCTAGATGTACTCTGATAGATGTGTACACGAGATTACATTGCTGTAAGTGTAGTAAGTAGCAAATAATCTCCTTTGTTGATACGTCCAGAGGGTTGATATTATTAGTGGTACAGTATATAGCAAACCTCTTCCACTTGTGGTGGGACGTCGCGCTTGCTTAATTATCTCCATGCAATTTGGGGGTAGATCTAAGTACCCAAATTCTAGGATTTCAGGAGCCAGATCGCTAAGTTCAGTTGTGTGGGATCAGGGTGCATTATTTCTCCATGGTTCTGTGTAAGTTGCATGGGTAGAATTTTTAGGTTTTGGTGTGGCACTTGTGAGAGTTGCAAGAGCGTGGTGAACCACGGTTGTCGTGCCCACGTGGGTGCCACTAGTATCATGGTCATTGAGTGTTGTTGCAGCTTTCTGACCACTAATGGGATTAGTGGGAGAGGGGGAAAAGCGTATGCAAATTTGTTGGACCAATTTATCCATAACGCATTGCCCTGCGACAGGTGGTGTGGGTACCTGGACGCGAAGCTTTGGCATTTTGCGTTCTGATGAGTGGCAAAGAGATCTATCTCTGGTTGTCCCCATCTTTGGAAGAATGGTTGCAGTATTTGTTGGTGCAGTTCCCATTCGTGTATTTGTTCGGACTGTCTGCTTAAGATGTCTGCCATCTGGTTTTGAACTCCTGGTAGGTGTTCTGCTAACAGATAGATGTTTTGAGGAATGGCCCATCTCCAAATTATCCCGTGAGCGATGCGTCCGCTGTTATTGTCACCTGTGGAATTGGTTCTAGGAACGACCGCCCCTTGGCAATGTTTGTTGTGTTCCACCACTTCAGAGAGCGGTGTGTGCGGTCGTCTACCAACACCAGATCTGTAATCTGTCCTTGAGCCTGATTCCACTGTGTCGCTAAACATTCTTGTAGCGGACGCATTTGTAGTTTGGCATATGGTATTAACAGTATGCAGGATGACATCATCCCTAATAGCTGCATGAACACTCTTGCTGTTAATGAGTGTTGTGGCTGAAATTTTTGAATGATTGTAAGCATTGTCTGGATCCTGACTGGATTGGGGTATACTTTGGCTTTTTCTGGGTCTATAGTAGCCCCTAAATATTGTTGAACCTTGCTTGGTTGCAGGTGTGACTGTGTAGTTCACAGTGAACCCTAGTTGGTGCAGCATGTGAATTGTCTTCTGTGTGTTCTGAAGACATTCTTTTTGTGACTTGGCCTTTATTAGCCAGTCGTCCAAGTATGGGAAGACATGTATTTGTTGTCTTCTTAGGTGGGCTGCAACCACCGCTAGGCATTTTGTGAACACCCTTGGCGCCGTCGTGACACCAAACGGAAGGACTTTGAACTGATAATGTTGTCCTTCTACCACAAACCGTAGATATTTCCTGTGGGCTTTGTGAATCGGGATATGAAAGTAAGAGTCTTTTAGATCCAGTGTAGAAAGAAAGTCCCCTTTCTTCAGTAAAGGAAGTACTTGTTGGAGCGTGACCATGTGGAAATGTTCCGAATTTATGTATGCGTTGAGAGGTCTTAGGTCTAGTATTGGCCTTAGAGACCCATCCTTTTTTGGAATTAGGAAGTATAGGGAGTATACTCCTGTTCCTTGTTGTTGCCTTGGAACCTTCTCTATGGCATGCTTTTGTAGCAGAGATAGTACTTCTTGTTTTAACAGTGTTAAGTGATCTTGTTTCATTGGACGCTGTTTGGGGGGGATGTTTGGTGGGGTAGATGTGAGTTCCAGGCAATAACCATGTTGGATAATTTGTCTCACCCACCTGTCTGATGTGATGTTTTCCCAGACAGGTAGGAACTGTGATAGGCGTCCCCCGACCGGTGTTATATGGTCTGGGGGGAGCTGTATGAAGTCACTGCTTTGGGGTTGGAGAGTTGCGGTTGTTGTTGTTTCCGCGTCCTCTACCCTTGCTGTTGTTACCTCTGTAACTACCTCTAGAATTACCTCTGGGTGATGTCGGTGTAAAAGAGGTTTGTTGCTGGCTTGTACCTGTATTTTTGGATCCTCCTCTATAGGCGGACCTACGAAAGGAACCTCTTTGGGTCGGCTGTTGCAATGCTCCCATTGATTTAGCCGTTTCCGTATCCTTTTTCATCTTTTCTAAGGCCTCATCTGTCCCTGTGCCGAAAAGTGTTTTCTCATCAAAAGGTTGGTTCAGTAATGAAGTTTGCACCTCTTGTTTGAACCCTGAAACCCTGAGCCATGCATGTCTCCTTAACATGATGCTTGTGTTTATGGATCTTGCTGCAGTGTCTGCCGCGTCTAGGGCGCACTTGATTGAAGTGTTAGTAATTAACTTCCCTTCCTGTATGAGTTGATCTGCCCTCTTTTGATGTTCTTTAGGGAGATGTGTGATGAGTTTCTCTAACTCATCATAATGCGCTCTGTCATACCTTGCAAGTAGTGCCTGTGTATTAGCTATGCGCCAGCTGTTTGACGCTTGAGATGCAACTCTCTTGCCAGAAGCATCTATTAGCTTAGACTCTTTGTCAGGAGGTGGAGCTTCTCCTGTAGATAAAGAGTTTGCTCTCTTACGAGCGTTTGTGACCACTAGTGAGTCTAGAGGAATTTGTCCCTTGATGAATATTGGGTCTTTTGGAGCTGCCCTATATTTCTTATCAATTCTTGGGTTCAGTACCCTAGCCCTCACCGGGTCTTTGAATATCTCTGATGTGTGATTGAGAAGGCCCTTAAGCATTGGTAGTGTTCCTGATGTTTTTTGTGCAGCCGGTAGTGTTTCTAATAGGAAATCTTCTATTTGAGGTTCTGCATGTAGTTCTACCTTGTGGTATTTTGCTGCTCTATCAATGAGTTGTGCAAACCCAGTATTATCATCAGGAGGTGAAGGTTTTGACGGATACAATTCAGGGTCGTTATCGTTATCTGACCCTACATTGTACTGTTCCCATGGGTCTGCGTCCTCTGGGATTGTGTCTTCATCATCCCCAGGATGCTCTCCCTCCCCTGTGTCACTTTCTACATCTGTTGTAGGTGTAGATGGTCGTGTGGGATGAATAGCTGGCCTATTGTGAGGAATAGGAGAAGAGGGTGTGTCTCTAGGATGTGGGGAAGGGGGAGGAGTTGTATTTGTCCCCATTGTTCTCTTCTTCGGAGGAGTTTTGTCGTCCGATTGTTCATTTTTCCTCTTTTTGGGTAGTTCTGTGACTACCTTGCCAGTTTGTGGATCAATAAACAGAGTCTTTTGTTTAGGATCGGTTTTATATTCCTGTGTCGGTACCGGAGTTTTCGGGTCCGAAATGTGTTTTTTCTTCTGACTGTCCATTTGTATTTTCGGCACCGAGATTTTATTCGGATCCGATGTCTTCGGTGTCGAGGGTGTCTTCGGTGTCGATGTTGTTTTCGACGTCGAAGCGTGTTTCTGTGTCGACATGGACTGTTTCGACTTTGAGCTTTCCTTGATATGGAGCTTCGGTGTCGATGTCGGGGTGGGTCGTTTATCGGAACCACCATGATGGGAGACCGAGTGTTTCGGTTTAGTTGCCGGGCCCGAAGGCGGGGCGTCGGAAACTTTTTTCGGTTGTCTGACCGGGCTCGAGGGCGGGGTCGACACCGTGCGGGGTCTGTTCTTTGGTAAAGGGACGTCGTCACTCACGGTTTGTTGGACGTCGATTTCCTCGACTTCGGACTCGTCCACTTCAGACCCCGCCTCGTCGGCCTCTTCTTCCTCCTCTTCTGGGTGCTGGTCCTCGAACAGCTCCGGGATCGCTTGTGACTGCATTCTCGATACCTCGTGTCTTCGGGCTAGACGGTTTCTAATCGTCGATTTTGAGGAAAATGCTGCACAGGCCTCACAGTCCCTGGATTCGTGTTCAGGGGACAAGCAGAGGTTGCACACCTCGTGTAGGTCCTTGTGTGGGAACTTAGCACCACACGCTGGACATTTTTTGAATGGAGTCCTTTCCATGGACTCCGGGCTGGACTACGTCGAGCTGGTCTTCCCGTAGTCGTCGTTCTTCGAAACGCGCCGAGATGGAAGTGTAGTCGCGTTCGATAACAATACCGTCGAATTGGAAATGGTTACGCGCCGAATATCACTTTCTTTATCAAAGTCGATCCGGAGCGCTTCGATCCTCATCCGAACCCGATGGCGGAAAAAAACAATCTAAGGATGGAGCCGATGCCCATGCGCACTAGCACCTAGAGGAGGAGTCATCGATGACGACAAAGACTTCTCCAGAAGAAAAACAAGTGCAATCATCCGAGCCCACCACCAGATGGCGATCTATTCATAAATGTACCATCTGCAGCCCATATGCCTCGAACATTGAGTTATCAGTTTGCAGGTAAGTACAAGTTTGTGGGATTGGTATTCTGGGGTTAGAACCGGGGTTCCCCCAGGGTCAAGGATGCACTCTCAAAGCACCCTCAGCTGCACTAGAGTGGCTGGGTGCAGTGTGCTGAGGCCCAATTTTATCCAATGGGGAATAGAGGGCCTTCGGTTGGTGGCTCTCACAAGCAGGCCTCAAGGTTGTGGGAGCAAAGCTCCTGGTGTTTGGCTCAGGGCAAAGGAGGATCCGAGTTATCACCCAAAGTTCACCTGCAGCAGCGCTGGGGCGGCTGGACGCAGGGTGATGTTTTGGAATCGGGTGCCCTGTTGTTTTCAAAGGGGATTCTCCAGTTGTAACAAACACTGCAGACTCGGGGACGAACATCTTCTGGAGGTGACTACCAGAGAGGTAAGTTGGGATGCTGGGACACCATCGGCTGGGCCACGCAAGGCCGTGGGGCGTTGGGTGCAGGGGTGTCTTTAGGCTCCGGTCGCGGTGGTGGTGGTGTGGGGGGGGGAGGGGAGGGGGAGAGATCCTTCAGAAAGATGCTGCAGGCTTCGCTTGGAGATTCGAGGCAGGTCAGAAATCACCAGATCTTCGGTCAGGATCGCAGGGGAGACTTCCTCGTGGTATTGGGCCACTCGAACTCGAGCCGTAGGCGACGGGTGCAGCCTATCGGTTTTGGCTGGAGTCCGAGTCTGTTGGTGAGCAAATCCGGTACTCACAGGAGACAAAGTCTTTCTTGTGGAAAGTAGGGCAGGTCCCCGGGGTTCTTAAGGTTACTGGCTGCAGGACACACCATGATTTTGATGGAGCAGGTTCGAGGTGGGGACAGGCCGGTAGGGCTGGGCCAAGTCAGTGGGCATCCTCCTCTTAGTTTCAGCACAGCTCTTCAGTCCTTCTCTTCATGGCATTACAGGTAGGTAACGGTTGGTATCAATGGGTTCCTTCCTTGGGGTGGGTACACCCACTATTATGTCATCCTCTAGTGGGAGGGGGGCATATGCTTCACTCTGGATGACTGTGTCCCCTCATCTGCAAGATGGCTGGGACAGAGTAGTGCTTCACCTCGCCTCCCCCACCTGAGGGACTTGATTACCAAAGGTGGACACACTTCCCTTCTTCATTTGGTTTTCCCGACAATTCTCCTGCCCAAAGTGGGGGTCAGAACCAGTGGGAGCCAGCCAAGGAATGGGATAGCTCACAAAGGTGGCATGCCGTTGAAGTTTCCCCTTTGTGGGCCCTGGCCATCCTGGGGAAGGCGGCTTGGCACCTCGCCCCATGATGTGCATTGTTTCAGACCCCCGAGAGCAGCAGGCTCTTGATCCAGGGGTGCAGAAACATGTCTGGTGGTGGCAGCTGGCGAGCAGCCGCTCAGCCTGGACACTATTGTTAGGTCGTTTTTCAGGGGGCATCTCCAAGATGCACACTATGTGCATTGTTCATTAAATCCCACACTGGCAACAGTGTGGGTTTAATGTGCTGATAAGTTTGATACCAAACTTCTCAGTTTTCAGTAAAGCCATTACGGTACTGTGGAGTTCGCAATGACAAATTCCTAGCACCATATAGTCTCACTGGTATTACTGCACTTCCACTGTCTAAAAATTGACTTAGACACTGTAGGGGTATAGCCTCATGCACCTGTACCCTCAACCAATGGTATAGTGCACCCAGCTAGAGGGGTGACTGAACTATGCCAGGGCAGTGGGTTGTAGGCATGACACACATCCCTGGTGCCATGTCGACTCTCTATTTTGTTCTGCACCAAAAGACGCAGCCTGCAAAGGCAGTGTGTGTGTGTGTGTGTGTGTGTGTGTGTGTGTGTGTGTGTGTGTGTATAAAGGTACAGGGTCTCCAAGGGTGACCCTGTAAGTGCTGCACCCCTTAGAGGCCTTCCCTGGCCACAGTGCCCTTGGTACTTGTGTTACCATTTACAAGGGACTGGTCTGTGGCCAAAGAGTGCCAACTGGGTTTTGCTTTTAATGCAGTTTAGGGAAAGACCATATGCCCTGGGCACCTGTTTGGCAGGAACCCAGGGCACACTCAGTTGAAGTACATCAGCAATTCAGCAAAAAGTGGGGCCAACCATGGAAAAAGAGGGCACTTTCTTACACATGCCTTGAACACAATGGCATCGTTTTATTAAAGAGCACAGACACTGGTAACCTGGTTAGCTGGAACCCAGAGCACACTCCGTTAAAGATGCATCAGAATCAGTCAAAAAGTGTGTGCGGGAGGTGGGGTGGAGGTACTGCAATAGAAACCCAGTTTCCTACACTTGTCTCTTTGGGTGAATTAATGCTGGCACCGGGGACAGAATACAAAGGGCATATTTTCTATCCCTCTTATTGAATTGTGCATTCCCCAACCAGTCGATTGCACACATAGCCCACTAGCTTATTTGGTAGATTTCAGTTTTTTAGGTTTTTCTCTCTAAGTATGTTGTCTGTAGACTGCTTTTTCTCCAGAAAGGACAGACAATTAGGTAAAACTTCGGCTTCTTTTTTAGTCTGTGGAGCTTCAGCAGGTCAAAGAGTGGGAATAAATGTTAAGTCTGAAGACATTTTAAGGCAACAGGAAGCCTATAAAGGGCCTTTGAGGGCCTGGGGGGAAGGATCTTAAGAAAGCGTACAAGCAGAGGGAGGCACATCTGATGTCACAAGAGGATAGACCACCAAATGAGAAAAGATGAGGTAGAGCAAAAAATAGAAGATGAGAGAAATTGAGAAATTACAAAGTATTTAGAAATGACCATAAGGCATGGGTTAACATTAACTTCTCACCTCAGCTTTCAATTGCTCACCGCCAGTCATAGCATCTAATTGCTCCATTGTCACTTCCTCAGTAATTTCTATTCCAGCCATTTTTTGCACAACTTCCTTCAGAATGAGAAGATCAAAGCTACAGGATGTGAACAGAATATAAAAAGCTGAATACACTGAAATTGCTGGTGTACGCCACATACAAGTAAACATTTATTGTCTGTACAACACATCTGTCAACTTGGAAGTACAACATTACAATGTGAAATCCATTGTTATTGTTTTTCTTCAATGATAGCCAGCCAAATAAGTACACACCCGTAAGGTAATCTTTTCTCTGATTTAGATTTTTCTTTCAAATCCCCAACACTTCAGCCAAAAATGTTTTCACAGTTGTCAAAGGATGCCACTGAAACAAAGGCTCAGAGTATCACTGAACTGATCTATGAGGAATGGTAACCAATTAAAAATAAGTAGCCCTTAGGCAAACACCATCCATGAGACGTTTTAAATGACAGCAAAGGAAGTCACCTTGTAGGCAATTATAATCAATGCCTATATGTATGTAATGCCAGGATGGATGATAAATTAGGTAGACAGATTATTTAGGAAGTTACGGCTGCAATTTGTAACACGAGTATATATATTAAAAGCTAATGAAATCATGGGAGTGGATGTATTTATCTGAGATTTATGAATGATACCAACATTTGTAGAGGAAATTCTTGGACGTGTTAAGCCTTCCTTGAGAATGATTTCGTAACTGGGTGGTCTTTTACAGGATTGCATAACCCTCAACAAGTCCTGAGGATTGCCCTGTGAAATAATATGTTTGGGACCGAAATACTGACAGTCTAAAAGGTTTGTAGGACATTACTGTGTATTATAAAGTAAAACGTAAAAAGTAACAACTACTTCAATTGTTTTTAACAGAGGAGTCATAGAATATTAACATAGGAACATTAACCTTCCAATAGGGAGAAGGGTGTGTTGCTTATGGTTTCAATGTAGATTATGCTGAAAGGAGTAGGATTACAGTCATGCAAACTATCCTTCAGCTAAAAGGGCTATTACTGTGAGGAAATGGGGTCTATTATATGGTGGGGTTGTGCAACGTCAGACTTATCACCTCTTTAGGACCCTCAGGTTTAGTTTGTCAAACCATCAGCTACTAAGAGATACCCCTGGTACCTAGGGCATAGGTTCCGAAGAGGGTCCCTAAGGGCTGAAGCATGTACTATGCCACCCTAAGGGACCCCCACACAAATTGCATGCAGTCTACAATTGTAGACTGCATGTCATGGTTCGAACTAGGAGTAAAAACACAAAATGGCACACTTACTGTGTGCCATGCCAAAGACACTGCATGTGATATATGCGAGTCACACCAACAGCAGGCCTTGTAGCCCTAAAACAGGGTTCATTATATTACATGAGCGGGCAGATATGCCCCTGTAAAGTCTTGTGCAATTACTAAATGGTACAAGTGAACAGAAAAGCCATTTGAAGTATATGTAGTGGGCACTGGTCATTACGGGTTCCCCAGCTACGTGGTAGCTTTACTGAAACCTATGGTGTATGGTATCAAACATCTTGCATTCATAAATCTGTACTGTTGCCAATACAAGATTTATAATAACATGCACCCAAAGGTGCCCCCTGAAAAACCTACCACTATCTAATGTGCTGGTAGACTGGTCTCGTCCAGCATGCTCCAACAGAAATGTTTCTGACCCCTTGGAGGTGAGAGACCATGCCCTGTGAGGCCAGAAACAATGCCTGCTCCAGAGGAAGGTGTTCACACCTCTTCCAGCAGGATGGCTAGTGATTTAGCATATCAAAGCCAGGGGCTTCAAAGCCTTTGCTGCCTTTGATATGTGACCCTGGCTTCCCCAAGACTGGGAGATGCCACATCCTGCACGGAGGCCCATCTGGCAACAGGACATGCGCAAAATTAGCTATGCAGTAGGCATGATGACACCAGGCTACTCCCACCCCTAAGGTGGGCTGCCTGATGTGCTCCACAACAGAAGGATTCCGCCATCTTGTTATTGGTGGAATTTGGAACTCTGGGACAGTGTTATGCCCACTCCTAACATGAAGTGGTCATATAGGGGGTGTAGTGACCCTATTGTGTGTTTTCTGCATGGCCCACTGTACTTTTCCCTATGTTAGTCTAACTGTGCTCGCGGTAGTAAAATGTGCCAAGGAACATGAGGCCTATCTGAACATACTTGCTTCTGTGGCACATTTTACTTTCACATGGAACCCGCATATGTTTTTGCGTCTGTACTTTTCCAGGGATTTAGTCTGGGTACCACTGGTAAGGTCAAACAATAATCTCTCTTGTTATTCTTTCTGGCCAGGCACTAGCACCTAGACATAACAGAAGAATGCAGCTGTTTCTTTGCATACATTTCCTAGCATATATAGGAGTACATGAGACACAGACACTTGGAACGAGAATTATAAGACAAGACCAATGTGTTGTAGAAATGTAGAGCGTCGTCCTGTGTATGCTGAGATATGTCGATAATCCTGAGGATTTTTCCTATAATCATTTAGCTTTACTCGCAGGAAGGGGGGTGGGTTAGGGTACTCGGTCTTATAAAATGACAGCACTTCATGGTTAATGGACTATTGACCACGTTAACATCATTTTATTATGCATTTGTTTTTTTACTGTGGCACATATACTGCATTTCAGAGAACAAATGTTTAATAAATATTTTAAACTTTATTCATGTCTCTTGTTTAACTTACTGTGGACAAGTACTAGTGAGAGAGCGAAAGGGTGTGTCCTGTAACCACGATCCCTGAGAGGGTCGAGAGGTTGTGTTCTGCGAGAGCCAATTTGCTTGTTTCTCTGGTAAGATTAGGAGGGCAAGTGAGGCACTATAGTTAGTCGGACTCTGGCTCACAGATACTGCGGTAGTATGATAACCCATTCCTACATGCTGAGATTCCATGGTCCCAAGTATAGTTCTGTTTGAGAGCAGAATCCCTGCAACATGGCACTGCCATCGTTTAGTCAGGGACTTATTTGCAGGAACCCTGAGTAGTGCTTGTGCTTATCCACAATATTCCAGGACCTTTGCCCAAAAACGTCCACAGTGCAGGGGATTTCTACTACGCAGTTATTAGGTAGTACCGAGGTCTGTTACTTTTTCAAGCTTGAATAATAAAAGGTTTATACCCACATTGTGCTACCACTAGAATAATTTTCCATTTCACTATGGCTAATCCTGGGGCTATTAATGTTAATTGCTGCCCGGCAGTTACTCAACATTTACTTCAACATGGAGTCCCTGATACAGCAGTCCCTGTTATTTTTGTAGTTGATGTGGACACTGCGTACCGCTATGAAGTTTTTTATTCCTGGGTCACCTTTCTGGCCGTGGACGCTAATGACAATACTTTTCATGACTATACCCTGCCACAGGTACCAATTGTATATCGTCCATATGCACTTCTTAAAATTCTACTTACTGTTTGGGAACACCAAAACTGGTTTAATGGTGCCCTTCCCCATGTCATTGATAATGTTCTAATGGGCCCCATAAGTAATGACAGGGCCACATGCCCGAAATTAGAGGGTTGTAACCCATATCCAGATTTAAATGCGTTCAATTTGGTTTAGACTAATTTTGTATCATGTTTTAGTTGGCCTCTATAGACTTCTTTCGCAGTTTATTTCGCATACTTTGTTAGCTGGTCTGGCCAGGACTGGCCTGCAAGCTCAGGTGCTAGTCTGCTGGGCCCAGAATCAATCCTGTGGTTGTTAATTCGGTCATGGCAAAACGGTCAACAAATCCCGAAGAAGATAGACCAACTTGAAGGCGTGTTTTCCCAAATGGGACCCCAGGACAAGCAGACAAGCACAAGTTCCTTACCTTCGGTTACGATATATCTGTAAGAAACATTAGCAGTGATAGATTCCTTACCTTAGAATTATCCCCAGGGCGTCAGACTGGATCTGGAAAGTTTTTGCATCAGCAATACCCCAGCGGGTCGGGAGGCGTCGTTGTTGCGGCTCCGCGTGCGTCGTTGGCGCCGAGATGATGTCGTCTGAGCTACTTAGACGCGCCCACACGCGCGGAAGTCAGTTCTGTACACGACTTTCACGCCAGGAATGCAGAGCCATGCAAGAAACGGACCACTGGTGCCATGAAACTAGGGCCCTGAAATGGATGACCTTAACCCTAGAAATCAGTTTGCAGAACGGGGAGGATGGGTGGGGCCTTAAGGAACCTATCACTACTAATGTTTATTACAGATATAGCGTTAATGAGAGATGGTCCGCTTGTGCACAGCCCGACCTTTCTTGGTGCCCACGTAGCCAAAGAGCTGGTCATCCACCCGGAACTGTTGTGTGCGCTCTAGATAGAAAGAGCGCACATTTTGGGTCCAGACGGTGGAGCCTCTCTTCCTATTTTGACGGATGCGGAGGTGGAAAGAAGGTGAGCAAAGTGATGGTCTGCCTGATGTGAAAGGCAGTGACAACCTTTTGAAGAAAAGAAGGACGAGTCCTTAGAACAACTTTGTCCAGATGGACGGAGAGAAAAGTAGGCTTAGAAGAGAGAGCCTGGAGCTCACTCACCCTTTTGGCAGAGGTGATGGCAACCAGGAAAGCAGTCTTTAGAGTGAGAAGACGAAGAGGACAATTGTTAAGTGGCTCAAAGGGAGCACACATCCGAAAGGTAAGAACAAGGTTCAAGTCCAACTGAGGCATCACAAAAGGGACAGGAGGAAACATGTGCGTGATGCCTTTCAAGAACCTATTTACAACGGGGGACTTGAAAAAGGAAGGCTGATCTGGCAGCCTTAGAAAAGCGGATAGCTTTTGATAGTGCCCAGAGCCGGGCCCTGCTTGGCCAATGAGAAGAAAAACAAGATCCTCTGAAAGAGGGGCGGAAAGGAGATCCACAGCCTTTGCTGTGCACCATGCCACAAACTTATTCCACCTGCAGGCGTATGCCGTCTTAGTGGAGGGACACCTGGCTGCCAAGATAACATTACAGACTTCAGGAGGCAAGTTGAAAGACATCAACTGACGCCGCTCAATCTCCACGCAAGGAGGTGGTGACTGGACAGGTTCAGGGGGAGACATGCCCTGATGTTCCAGCCAAGCCCAGAGGCACCCCACCCCGCCCTATTTGTTGCAGTACCACATGGCGGTGGTCTTGTCGGTGAACACCTGCCTACCCTCCCCATGACTGAAGGAAGGAATGCCTTCAGTGCAAGCCGGATCGCCCGAAGCTCCAGAAAGTTGATATGGAAGTTGGACTCTGCCGGAGACCAGAGGCCTCTGATCTCTGCCTCTCCCATGTGGCCGCCCCATCCCAGAAGGGACGTGTCTGTCAATACTGTGTATTCCAGTTGGGGAAGGGAGAGGGATCTGCCACTGACCCAATCGGGATTTGTGAGCCACCGCTGCAATTGTCTTGCAGTGCCCTCCGAAATCTGGACGTGATGGGACAGGTTGCCTTGGTGCTGTGCCCACTGGAACTTCAGGCCCCACTGCAGAGCCCGCATATGCCATCTGGCATGATCCACCAACAGGATGCAGGAGGCCATCAGACCCAGTAGTCGAAGCATCATCCTGACCGAAACCCAGGACAGAGGCTAAAAGATCGGAATCATAGCCTGAATCTCCCGGACTCGCTGTTCAGGAGGATAAACCCGCAACTGCGCCGAGTCCAGAACCGCTCCGATGAAAAGGAGCTTCTGTGAGGGAATCAGATGCGACTTTGGCACATTGATGGAGAACCCAAGAGCATGCAGGAGGTCGGCCGTAGTCTGGAGGTGGTAGACAACTGCCTGGGACGAGCCCGCCTTTAACAGCCAGTCGTCGAGATAGAGAGACTGAAACCCCTGATCTGTGCAGATGAGCTGCGATCACCGCCATCACTTTCGTGAACACCCCTGGTAAGGCCAAAGGGGAGCACGGTGAACTGAATATGCTCGTGGCCTACCGAGAATCGCAGGTAGTGTCTGTGGGCAGGCAGGACGGGGATATGAATATAGGCATCCTGCAAGTCCAACGCCACCATCCAGGTCCTGCGGGTGCAGGGCAGACACGACCTGAGCAAGCGTGAGCCTGGGACGAAGCTGTGTTCCTCGCTCGTCCGGCTGGTAAACTTGACACGCATTGCCTTTTTTAATCTCACATTTGTTGCGGACATATTGTTTTTTAATTGTTGAAAACAGTTTCTTTTTAACCCTGCACTGAGGGCACACTGAGCACTTGGATCTCTTTGCGCTGTTTGCACACTGCTTGGGGCTTTAAACAGGAAGTACAGCCAGGACGCCGCCATTAGGGGAGGTTAGCATTCTAGCTTTTTCTGGGGGTATATATTGCAACGCTGACGCAACCGTGCAGCGGATGCCCGCGCCAAAGGCAGGCCCGTCTGCGCCCATACGTGCTCGGGACGGGCTCAAGGCCCGTCTCCCTGTTCAATTCATATCTGACCCTCAAGTTTACTCTAGAGAGCAGCTTATGGCCTCGAACCCAGAGGGCGGTATGGCCAATTGCCAAAGGATTATTCCTAACTATCATGGAGGCACAGGCCAAGCACTGTCCTAAATGTCCCTTTGTTCTGCCGTGCTCTATTATGAATTCCGGCACTTTTAATGGCAACACTTCACGTGCCAGGACTATACGAGCCACGCAGGCGCCTATCAAATGCCTTTTTCTTAATGCTAGGTCTCTAATTAAGCACAGTGTGGAATGTGCTGTGTTTATGGAATCCCACAATATCAAACTAGCGTTTATTACTGAATCTTGGTCTGATGAAGCCTCAGGACCTGATCTTGTTAAAGCTATGCCCCCCATTTTTTTGTGTCACACTCAAGACAGACCCTTTAAGAGAGGTGGGGGATTGGCAGTCATTTATCATGACTCTCTGAAACCCACCTTCATCAAAGTATCCAATCAGTCATGTGAGGCATTGTCTATTAATATTCAAACCTCGGATCACGATACACTGAACACTACCGACCCTCAGGGCCTAGAGGCACGTTTTTAGACTCCATAGGATCCCTCTTAGAGGATGGACTATGCAATACGTTTTTCACAGTTATGGGTGTCTTTAATTTTTATCTCGTAGACTTGAATGATCCAGATTACGCCAAACCACAGCAAATTTTTAGTGGAGGTGACCTCAGGTAGTTAGTGCTAGATCCCACCAATTCTGCAGGCCATACGCTGGATAGTATTTTTTCCAATAACCCCAATCTTGTCTATACCAACACAGAACAACTTACATGGACTGATCATGCGGCTGTGCTATTTGAACTTAAACAAGTTTTGCACTGCTTTCACAAACCCCCTGTTAAGGCAGCTCTAATTACAAGAGCTTGGAAGAGCATCGATAATGTTGCTTTCGGTCATCTTCTTCAAAATACTTTACCTGCACCATCCTCTGATGTAGAAGAAGCCACTACCATCTACACAGATTGGGTGGATTCTGCTTGTAGGACATTGGTGCCAGGCAAACGTTGCATCCCGAAGCGCTTATCACCCTCTGCCCCCTGGTACTCCGAAAGTCTTAAAAACCATAAACTAGATAGTAAAAAACTGGAGAGAGTATGGAGGAAAGAGTATAGGGACTCTGATAGAGGCCTATAAAGTGAGTCTTGCTAATTATAAAAAAATTGCTCTGTGAAACTAAAAAGGCATACTTTGGGGAACAAATTAGAATGGACGGACCCTCATCGAAAGCCTAGTTCAAAACCATTTCTATGCATACTATTGCCTCTAGCCCCAAGATAGAAAGCAACACAGACCTTTGTGAGACGTTGGAGGCCTTTTTCCTACAAAAGGTTGAAAATATATTCTCCTCCTTTACTTTCACGCCTAACCCCACCAATGAGGAGCTGCCTCTGGTGCAGATCCAGTTGGGTTCCCCCCTGGACCCTTGTCTAGTCACAGTACTGAAGGCAGTCCCAGAAATTACTGCAGAGGCTCTTACGCCACTGTTTGTTTCCATATTCAACACAGGAGACTTCCCACGCTCTTGGAAAACAGCATCCATTCTGCCCATACTTAAAAAATCTAACTTGGACCCAAAGGACCCGAGCAACTATAGACTTATCTCTCGCCTTCCCTTCCCGGGAAAGATGATTAAGAAAGCCATGAATGGCCAACTTAGCCGGTTCCTTCAGTCCAATTCCCTGTTACACACCACGCAGTTTGGATTCCGGGCGGAACATAGTACCGAGCTGGCCCTAATAAAATCTACGGATGAGATCAGAGAGGCCCTAGATCAGGGTGGTGCTGCCATACTTATTATGCTGGACCTTTCGGCAGCTTTTGATACGGTCCATCATAAAGTCTTGATGGACAGTCTATTTGCGGTCGGAGTCCAGGGCAGGGCCTGGGATCTCCTGGAATAATTCCTGGCCAGCAGAACACAAAGAGTGGACCTGAAACAGCTTGAAGCCCTTTGCTCTCCCCTGTGGAGTCCCCACAGGGCTCCTCGCTTAGTCCGACGCTATTAAATATATATGTTGTTCCACTGGCAGTCTTGATCAGATCCTTTGATTTTTATTTAACTTCTTATGCGGACGACACACATATAGTGTTATCAATCCAGAAAGGATCTGAGGTGGAGATTGGCTTAAAATGCCATAACTGTATGCAGGCAATTTCAGCATGGATGGCATTGAATGCCTTAAACTTAACGCAGGGAAAACAGAGGTCATCTTTTTCGGGAATACCGCCTATTTGTGGACACCTGACTGGTGGCCAGACACAATGGGCGTGCCTCCAATGCCAGTGGAAAGGGCGAAAAATCTTGGGAGTCACCCTGGAATTAAAACTGGCCTATGGAGATCAAATCAGTAGGGTTGTTTCTTCCTGTTTTCTCATTCTTCGAATCCTGCGTAAAATTAAATTTTTCCTCCCGGAAAACAGCTTGAAAATAGCAGTCACGGTGCTCATTCTTTCACGACTGCATTACTGTAATGGTCTCTATTTTAACATCCAGAAGAGACAATTGGCCAGACTCCAGTTTGTGCAGAATGCGGCAGCCAGGATGTTTACAGGCACCCCCAAGTTCGTCTCGGTGAGGGCAGGACTTAGAGCCCTTCACTGGCTCCCTGTCGAACGACGGATTCAGTTTAAGGCCATGTGCTTAGTTTAAGGCCCTCAATGGCATCGGCCCGACTTCCTGGAGCAATCAGTACAATGGTATGTCCCAGGAAGAGCCTTCCGCTCTATGCAAGCAAAACAAGCTACTCTCCCTTTCTTCAACAAATCCTGTTGGGGTGGTAGGAGTTTTCGTTACTGTTGCGCTAAGGTATGGAATACCCTTCCTTTTTCTTTAAGAAACTCAACACAGCTCCTTCCTTTTAGGAAAGGATTAAAAACTTGGCTTTTTGTGTAATTTGCTATTCTGCCAACAAGCACAGTCACAGTTTTCCGTCAGAGGGTAGCGTTTTAGCGCCAGGACACCTCAGGGTAATAGAGCGCTTTAAAGATTTTACTAACATACCATCTTGAACTTCTCCTTCCGGAGAAAGAGATTGATGTTCCGAAGGTCTAAGATAGGACGCAGGCCCTTGTCCTTCTTTGAAACCAGAAAGTAGTGTGAACAACCACAACCTACTTCTGGCATCGGAACGAGTTTGATGGCCCCTTTGTCCAAGAGGGCCACAAATTCCTGCTGGAGAAACGCCAAGTGATCCCCTGACATGCAGTGGTACTGAGGTGGCATGGCTGGAGGGTTTGCCTCGAAGGGGAGGGAGTAGCCCCTTCGGACAATTTACAGCACCCACTTGTTGCACCAGTGGTGGAGATGATGGCGTATTCGTCCTTCCACTGGCGTCCGATGGGCCTGAAAGGTCGGACTAGGAAGGCTTGCAAGCGGATGCGGCGGGGGTAGAGGTGGACTGGCCCGCCTGCTCTCCCCCTGAACCACCTCGACGATTCCCACGTCCGCGGCCACACTGAGGTTGTTGCCTGTGAACGCTGTGGGGCGCCCCTTCCGTGGCCACGAAAGGAGGACGAAAAGCAGAAGGCGGAGGAGGCCGAGTGGCCGACAGGCCCAAGGACTTGGCCTAGCCCGGGAGTCCTTGAAGCGCTCCAACGCACTGTCTGCCTTGTTGTCAAAAAGGCGCATCCGGTCTTTGCTCGAGAAGGGGAGATCCATCGTCGTTCCGTCCAGTGGAGGAGTTCTGTGCTATCTATAGATCACCAATATCGTTACTCTACACCAGCTTTTGAATTAGATCCTCGTCATTTTTCCTGTGAATTATAACAGCCGCCCTATTGGCCTTCAGGTCCTACATTTACCTAAGCCTCATTTATCGGGCCGGCCTGAAGCTGCTTCTTCAAATACTCCAATTCTTAGATGTGCTTTGGACCCAATTGAATTGTGTTACCTTTATATCAGTTGAGCGTGTTACATCTTACCGGATCTCGAATCGAATCGGGTCCGGTCTTCTTGCCGTGGACCATTGGAGGGCCTAGTCTACCTCCCCTCATTCCCTCTAGGATACCGCTGAGGGCATTATCGAGACCGGCTATATGATATGCTTTGTCAGCCAAGACGGTCTTTAGGACACCCACCCATCATTGGTGCTTTCCTAGCTTGAGAGACTGTGCCTATCTTCATTAATTGTGTTCTGCGCCCTGATGAAGGAAGCTTGAATTGGCACTTTTCCGAAACGCGCGTCGCCGCTTTTTGTGGATGTTTATGTTTGAATGTGGTTGTGTGTAGCGGTATGGGAATGTTTTTGGTTTGATTGAATGAGTGAGTGAATTGTGTGCCAATCTTTTATTGTTGCTTGTGTCCTATGGCTGATGCTATATTTTTTAATTGCTCGCAAAATTGTTATATTCACATTACAGCTTCCTTCTTGTTTTTACTGAGTAATTGCTAAGATTTTAATTAATCATGCAATAAAGATTATTATTATTATTATTATTATATTTTTTATGCATGTTTCCTTGAGAAAAATTTATATAAAAATATGAGAAACGAATATATTGTGCACTAACTATTTTTGATAATTCAGACCAAACAAATTGTTTTTTTAGTGAATAAAAAGAAATATTTGATATTACACAGCTGTTCTGTGGGCGTTTCTTAGATCATTGGAGAATTCTCCCCTTTTTATCATTGAGAACTCCCCTTTCATGTTGCTTGACTAATTTCTCGCCCTGGCGGGTTGTTCCCCTTTTCATTTTGTTTAGGATTCAGGGTCCCTCTTTTGTTTTTTGCATCGTCAAAAAGGCGAATGCCATCAAAGGGCATGTGTAGGAAGGTAGATCCCTGACTATGGTTGCCCCCAACTTTTTGCCTGGTGTTTTGCTGGTTTTCTGACTTAGTTGACCTGGGGCCCTGCTATTCAGGACCCCAGGCCTACTGCTCTCTCTGTAAAATGGATTCCATGTACCTTAGGTACATATCTAAATTGGATACTGAGTCACCTTATCAGTCCCTGTACAGTGTACCTTAGGTACCCAGGGCATAGGTGTACCCGGGGCCTACCAGGGGCTGCAGCATGTATTATGCCACCCCTGGCTGGCCATCCAAATCTGACACAACTGGCTGCTTGACAGCTGGGGCAAGGTGGTGTAATCACCCTTTGCTTTAGATATAGTATACCTATATCTAACCCTACAACTGGACACACAGATCTCCTATCAGTCACTCCTATGGCAGGCCTTAACAATCCTGAAGGCAGAGTGCTTGGAATCGTGTGAGATGGTGCTCTGGCATGAGCTGAGCCTGTCTGCGGCTTTCGGGACCCATCCCTTAGCCGTTTCCATGATATCGCATACCATATACTCTTAAGTGCATTATAATCCTCGCGGTTATATGCCAACTCTGGTATTGCTTTATCAAAACATGTCGAGTAAGGTGTCATACGAATTGGAATACTAACCCCTCGCCAATTCTGGCGACGGGGTTAGCATTCCACCCTTCTAGAGGGACACGACATGTATGTAACCCCTAACCCCGGTTAAAGTCAGACATAGCCTCAGCTCCACAAAATGGATGCTGCCACCGAGACACAAGTCTGCCCTCCTGCTGCTGGGAGTCCTCCCAGAGCAGGAGGCAAGGACAAAGGGTTTCCTGCCAGGGGCGGTGCCAGCACCGTCCCAGACAGGGTTTTGTGTATTCCAGGTAGGCAGGGCTACAGAGGAAGGTGACTGCAAGTGGCACCCCGGTGCTCACTGTGCATAGGCTGGCTGGAACCAGTTCCAGGGTCACTCCAGACCCTGTGCTGGGGAAAAGCCCGCCAAGGAAGTGGGTGTAACCACCCCCCTCCCAGTCCCACCCCTAGGGCAGGACTTAGTCACGTGCCAGCCCCTTTTTACAGGATAAAGGTAGGAACTGGCCCCCTTCCAAATCAGATCATCTTTGAATCCTGAAACTACTTTCTGCGAAAGGAACTCAAGACTTCTTCCTAAGATTTCTCCCTTGTGACTAAGGAGTAGTCACCCTGCATCCGCAGGCACCATCTAAGAACACTGCGGTCTGCTGCAAGTCCTTCCTCCGGAATCCGACTGCCCAGCTCGACGAGAACCGGCTTCCCTGGCACCTCTGACCTCTACCCACCTCTACAGCCCAGCTGAGAACCGTGGGTGCGACGAGACCTCAAGGGACCGGCCATCTGCAAGACTGCACGACTTCTTTCCAGCAAGCCCGCCGAGTGAATTCCTGGTGAGTGCTTTGGGGTCCGAGAAGCCCCGACCCTGAGCAGCTCCAGCACCGAAGTGCAGCCCCCCAGCATCTCCACGATCTGCGTGGGGCCCTTCTGCTTTTGGCTGCTCACCGCGTTGTTTGGCTACTAGCCCGCTGGCTTGTGGCCTTCCCGACGACGCCCGACGACATTTCTGCTGCTGGTCTGGTTGCTCCAGACTGGCCCGTGCTTCCCTCCATCGGAGAAGTACCCTGGACCCTCCTGGTCCACCCAAGACACCATTTTAGGTCCACCGCGTGGGCCTTGCATTTGCCAAGACTTGTTGCCCAATCCTGGGTCCAGCGACGTCGACAGCAAGAACCTTCGTGGGACAGCTCGCACCTCCATCCTGGTCGCCGACAACGCCTCCTGGTCCGAGAGACTGCAGAGCCCAGCAGCGCCCACTCACCTGACTGCGGTGACTTCGCCCGGTGCCATCCTGGTGCCCACTTAATCACTGGCTAGTGATTCAAGAACTTGGTCCCCTCTGCTTTCAGGTTTTCTTCTTCCTTGATCCAGGCTTGGATCCATCGAACTTTTCTTCACTGGTCGCCTGCCAGCAACTTCTTCCTTCCAGGCTCCTGGTCCGGCAACGAGATCCCCGACGTCTTTTCAGACCTATGCAGCTGCAGCCCCTGGGCTAGGTAACTTCGGCACTTCGGTGTCCCAGCATAGCCTCACTATCCTAGGGTCAGGATCCACTGTCGTTTTCTTCCTACCAGGTCGGGTTCGCCCGTGAACACTAACTTTGCCTTTACTAGCCTCCATAGACTTTGTCCCGCATCCCGCGTGAGAGTGCACACTCTGCACCGAGTCCCCTAGGTCTCCTAGTAGTAATCTAACGATTCCCTAGTCAAATCCTAGCGATTCCAAAGCCTATTAGAACTGTTACTTACCTGCTAGTAATTCGCATTCCACTTTTTAAGTATATGGTTTTTCGTGCCCCTCGGGCATTTGTGTATAACGTGCTAACTTAAGTATTTTCGTAAGAGTTTTGTTGTGTGCCTAGCACCCTGTCCTCATAAAGAGTACAGGGTTGTTGTGATTCTAATAAATACACTGTTTATTTTCATAACACTTGTGTGGTGTCCTTTCACTGGGTGTTCAAGGGGTAATGTGATGGTAAAACAGCTGGCTTAACACGCCCTCTAGAGTCTTAGCCTTAGACTGCTCGTATCCATGCTACTAGGATAGCTGGTCTATAAGGTTGACTTACAACCAATCATCAATAAGGGTTGTTTGGACTGATATATAGTGATCACTAGAATAGTGAGCACTGCACATCAGGCCAACTTCTCACATTGGTGAGCAGCGGTTGGGATTTGAGCTTGCTGTTTTACCACACATGCCCTAAGAATATCTTGTGAAAGATCACATAAGTACTAAAGGTACATATAACTTAGCTTAGAATACTCTGAGTTCTACTGAACCAGCTGTTGTAGCTCCTAGGGCCTAGCACACCCTAAACTACAACTCTAGCAAGGGATCAGTAGGCAAACATATAGTGTAGGTAAGTGCACCACTTACACCTCACTAGAAAAGCATGTCTACCCAGGGAGATTCTACTGAGACTCCCCTGGTCAGTGTTGACCCTCCACAGGTCACTTCAAGATATGCAGCTCTCAGTTTTCAGGAGATGAGACAAATCTGTGTCTCCAGGAAACTGAAGCAGGGGTCTAACCCCACCATTCCCTTTCTGATAGGTCTCTTAGAGACATATGATGCCAGAAAGCTTTCTCAATTACATGAGAACATGCCAGCCTTAGAGGGAACCTCTGGGGATCCAGATCTCCCCAACATTGCTACTGCAGTTGAGGAGGAGGATCAAGAGGAACTCTCTGGGGATGAGGTAGACAAAGGTCTTGAGGTAGTCAGAAGGCTAACCAGGGCCAACTTAGACTTACTTGGGCTAGGATCTGGGGGACCCCCAGTACTAACCCGAAGTGGGCCTAACCTTGGAGTTAGGAGAGATAGATCTCTTTCTAGGGACTCCATTAGATCTCTGCACTCTAATGCCTCTTCTCAGGGGAGAAGGAACTCTCCCCAGAGGAGATTGACTTCCCCTCAGAGAAGAGAGCATGAAGCAAGGATGAGACAAGCTAGACTGAGGATTGAAAGGGAAGAACTTGCCCTGGCCAAAGAAAAGCTTGCATTTGCTAGAGAGCAGAAAATGAGTGGGTTAGCTCCCACTGGTGGCAGCAATCTCCCAAGAGATAGAGAGAAGGGTTTAGATACTAAACACCTGACTAAAATAGTGCCCCCCTTTAAGCAAGGGGATGATATCCAGAAATGGATGGCTGCTCTGGAGAGGGCCTGCACTGTGCAGGGCATTCCCCAGAGTCAGTGGGCAGCTATACTGTGGCTCTCCTTTGATGGTAACGGTAGAGATAAGCTCCTCACTACAAGAGTGGAGGATGCTAACAATTACCAGGTCCTGAAAAATGCACTGGTTGATGGGTTTGGTTTAACCACTGAGCAGTACAGGTTGCTGTTCAGAGACACCCAGAAAACTCAGTCTCAGGACTGGTCTGACTTTGTTGATTGTGCCACTAAGGCTTTGGAAGGCTGGCTACTGGGTAGTAAGGTTACTGATTTCAAGGGATTGTATAATCTAATTATGAGAGAGCAAGTCTTAAATAATTGTCAGAACCAGTTATTACACCAGCACCTGGTAGACTCTGATCTGACCTCTCCACAAGAATTGGGTAAGAGGGCAGACAAATGGGTCAGAACCAGGATTAGGCCCAAGAACCAAGGTGGTGACCAGAAAAAGGAATCAACCAAGCCTCAAGAGAAGGGTGGGAATAAATCTACAGATCAAACCACATCAGGGCCCCAAAAATCCTCTGAGGGGGGTGGGTCCCAGAATCCTTCCAATAACCAGAAGAAACCTTATTGTTATCCCTGTAAACAGGTGGGTCATTTAAAAACTGACAGCAGTTGCCCAAAGAATAACAATAAGGAAAACATACCCCCAAGTAACATTCCCAAACCTCCTGTTACTACTAGTAGTAATCCCCCAGGTGGTGGGAGTGCCCCCAAGAACTTGGGTGCATTTACTTTGGGAGTTCCTGGGGACTCTGGCCTAACCAGGTCCCCAAACTTAGATACTCTTGTCTGTGAGACTGGCATGGGGTTTGCCAACTTCACAACTTGTCCCAACACTTTGGGCAAGTACAGACAGGAGCCCCTCATCAATGGTATAAAAGTTGAGGCCTATAGAGAAACAGGGGCTAGCATCACTATGGTGACTGAGAGTCTAGTCCCCTCAAGGCAACTTTTACCTGGTGCCACATACCAGGTGACCAATATTGATGGAGTACAGAGAGATCATCCCATGGCAGTGGTCAGTCTCAGCTGGGGAGGTGTCACTGGCCACAAGAGAGTGGCAGTGTCACCAAACTTGCCTGTAGATTGCCTACTGGGGAATGATTTAGAGCTCTCAGCCTGGGCTGAAGTAGAGCAAGAAACCCATTCTAGAATGGTAAACACCCATGGTAAGGTTAGTGGGGCAGTGATAGCCACAGCCCCAGTCCAAGATATCCTCCCTGAACAGGTCAGGAGGGTTGTGCCAGTCACAACCCAATCTCAGACAACTTCCTTCCCAGAACAGGTTGTCAAGGCTGTGATGGTCACAGCCCACACCCAAACTGAGCCCCCTCCTGAAAAGGTTGAGAGAGTTGTGATGGCCACAGCTCAAACTCAGACAGATGACAGTGTTGTGAAGCCTGAAACTATGGATCACTCCACTCAGACAGAGAGTATTGAGGAGGAAGAGAAATCTCCCTCCCACCAGACTTTAGGAAAGGATCAGCCTCCTCAGGGAACTGATCTGACCCCTTGTGAAGAAACTGCCACAGAGGTAGTCAGGCCTAGCCTGGCAGAACCCCTGATGTCAGTGGACCCTTCCAAGGTGGGACCCAGTCTGGAGCAGGTAACCTGCCCCTCTCTACCCTGCCTCAGTCAGCCCAGGGCTGTAGAGGTCAGGGAGGCCAGTGTTGGACCCCAAAGGGCCCCCTGTCCAAAAGAATTCCCCAATCAGCAGATTAAGGGCACTGAAGCTAGTAGACCTAGCCAAGTGAAAATAAGACACACTCCTGAGGGATCCCCCTTAAAATTAGTTAGGGACCTCCCACAGATGGACACTGTTGGGCACAGCCAAACTTGGGACCTGAGGGCCCCAGACCTGAACTGTCCCTCCAGTAAGCCAAACAGAGGGACCCAACCTCCAGCTGTAGGTAGCCAGAGGTTGACCCTGAGAGCCCAAAACAACTCAGTCTTGGAAAGAAAGGCCTCTATGGTGGATAATGATTGGAGGAAGCTGAGCCCAAAGTTAGTGGAGCCTCACTTCAGTACTCCATTTCAGCACCAGCCTTTTTCTTTGACAAAACACACCACAGGTAGAGATTCCCTATGGTGGAGACCCTCAGACACCCTTAGGGTGAGGGATTGCTTAGTGGACCATGACATAGGGGGTAACCATGCCAGTGCTGGTACTTCCTTAAATGGCCACTTAGGCAATATAGGCTTACCTGGCAAGGCTAGCCTTATCTCCTTTCGTTTGGGGGGGGTTATGTAGGAAGGTAGATCCCTGACTATGGTTGCCCCCAACTTTTTGCCTGGTGTTTTGCTGGTTTTCTGACTTAGTTGACCTGGGGTCCTGCTATTCAGGACCCCAGGCCTACTGCTCTCTCTGTAAAATGGATTCCATGTACCTTAGGTACATATCTAAATTGGATACTGAGTCACCTTATCAGTCCCTGTACAGTGTACCTTAGGTACCCAGGGCATAGGTGTACCCGGGGCCTACCAGGGGCTGCAGCATGTATTATGCCACCCCTGGCTGGCCATCCAAATCTGACACAACTGGCTGCTTGACAGCTGGGGCAAGGTGGTGTAATCACCCTTTGCTTTAGATATAGTATACCTATATCTAACCCTAAAAATGGACACACAGATCTCCTATCAGTCACTCCTATGGCAGGCCTTAACAATCCTGAAGGCAGAGTGCTTGGAATCGTGTGAGATGGTGCTCTGGCATGAGCTGAGCCTGTCTGCGGCTTTCGGGACCCATCCCTTAGCCGTTTCCATGATATCGCATACCATATACTCTTAAGTGCATTATAATCCTCGCGGTTATATGCCAACTCTGGTATCGCTTTATCAAAACATGTCGAGTAAGGTGTCAT
Organism: Lissotriton helveticus; assembly: GCF_964261635.1. Classification (NCBI taxonomy): domain Eukaryota; kingdom Metazoa; phylum Chordata; class Amphibia; order Caudata; family Salamandridae; genus Lissotriton; species Lissotriton helveticus. Next base: position 2,066,762,792 of record NC_136063.1, read on the forward strand.
ACGAATTGGAATACTAACCCCTCGCCAATTCTGGCGACGGGGTTAGCATTCCACCCTTCTAGAGGGACACGACATGTATGTAACCCCTAACCCCGGTTAAAGTCAGACATAGCCTCAGCTCCACAAAATGGATGCTGCCACCGAGACACAAGTCTGCCCTCCTGCTGCTGGGAGTCCTCCCAGAGCAGGAGGCAAGGACAAAGGGTTTCCTGCCAGGGGCGGTGCCAGCACCGTCCCAGACAGGGTTTTGTGTATTCCAGGTAGGCAGGGCTACAGAGGAAGGTGACTGCAAGTGGCACCCCGGTGCTCACTGTGCATAGGCTGGCTGGAACCAGTTCCAGGGTCACTCCAGACCCTGTGCTGGGGAAAAGCCCGCCAAGGAAGTGGGTGTAACCACCCCCCTCCCAGTCCCACCCCTAGGGCAGGACTAAGTCGCGTGCCAGCCCCTTTTTACAGGATAAAGGTAGGAACTGGCCCCCTTCCAAATCAGATCATCTTTGAATCCTGAAACTACTTTCTGCGAAAGGAACTCAAGACTTCTTCCTAAGATTTCTCCCTTGTGACTAAGGAGTAGTCACCCTGCATCCGCAGGCACCATCTAAGAACACTGCGGTCTGCTGCAAGTCCTTCCTCCGGAATCCGACTGCCCAGCTCGACGAGAACCGGCTTCCCTGGCACCTCTGACCTCTACCCACCTCTACAGCCCAGCTGAGAACCGTGGGTGTGACGAGACCTCAAGGGACCGGCCATCTGCAAGACTGCACGACTTCTTTCCAGCAAGCCCGCCGAGTGAATTCCTGGTGAGTGCTTTGGGGTCCGAGAAGCCCCGACCCTGAGCAGCTCCAGCACCGAAGTGCAGCCCCCCAGCATCTCCACGATCTGCGTGGGGCCCTTCTGCTTTTGGCTGCTCACCGCGTTGTTTGGCTACTAGCCCGCTGGCTTGTGGCCTTCCCGACGACGCCCGACGACATTTCTGCTGCTGGTCTGGTTGCTCCAGACTGGCCCGTGCTTCCCTCCATCGGAGAAGTACCCTGGACCCTCCTGGTCCACCCAAGACGCCATTTTAGGTCCACCGCGTGGGCCTTGCATTTGCCAAGACTTGTTGCCCAATCCTGGGTCCAGCGACGTCGACAGCAAGAACCTTCGTGGGACAGCTCGCACCTCCATCCTGGTCGCCGACAACGCCTCCTGGTCCGAGAGACTGCAGAGCCCAGCAGCGCCCACTCACCTGACTGCGGTGACTTCGCCCGGTGCCATCCTGGTGCCCACTTAATCACTGGCTAGTGATTCAAGAACTTGGTCCCCTCTGCTTTCAGGTTTTCTTCTTCCTTGATCCAGGCTTGGATCCATCGAACTTTTCTTCACTGGTCGCCTGCCAGCAACTTCTTCCTTCCAGGCTCCTGGTCCGGCAACGAGATCCCCGACGTCTTTTCAGACCTATGCAGCTGCAGCCCCTGGGCTAGGTAACTTCGGCACTTCGGTGTCCCAGCATAGCCTCACTATCCTAGGGTCAGGATCCACTGTCGTTTTCTTCCTACCAGGTCGGGTTCGCCCGTGAACACTAACTTTGCCTTTACTAGCCTCCATAGACTTTGTCCCGCATCCCGCGTGAGAGTGCACACTCTGCACCGAGTCCCCTAGGTCTCCTAGTAGTAATCTAACGATTCCCTAGTCAAATCCTAGCGATTCCAAAGCCTATTAGAACTGTTACTTACCTGCTAGTAATTCGCATTCCACTTTTTAAGTATATGGTTTTTCGTGCCCCTCGGGCATTTGTGTATAACGTGCTAACTTAAGTATTTTCGTAAGAGTTTTGTTGTGTGCCTAGCACCCTGTCCTCATAAAGAGTACAGGGTTGTTGTGATTCTAATAAATACACTGTTTATTTTCATAACACTTGTGTGGTGTCCTTTCACTGGGTGTTCAAGGGGTAATGTGATGGTAAAACAGCTGGCTTAACACGCCCTCTAGAGTCTTAGCCTTAGACTGCTCGTATCCATGCTACTAGGATAGCTGGTCTATAAGGTTGACTTACAACCAATCATCAATAAGGGTTGTTTGGACTGATATATAGTGATCACTAGAATAGTGAACACTGCACATCAGGCCAACTTCTCACAGCATGTCAATCAATATGTGTTCTAGAAATCCCCTGAGAAGTCAGTTGTCCTCAACAAGGCGTGATGCCAAAGCGCCACCGTCGTGGAAATCGACCTGCCCAGTGAGTCTGTGGTATCCAGCCCACAACGTATGTTGAACTTTGCTGCATCTCTCCAGGCCGCAATCATCTGGGAAAGAACTGCCTGGGCCTCCTCCGGGCAGTTGGGCTGCACCTGCGCAACCATGTCCCACAGAGAGTGAGTACGACTGTCCAAGAGGCATGCGGTGTTAACCGACCGCAGCCCTAAGCTGGCAGATAAAAACTGTTTCTTACCGAACTGATCCAGCTTCTTGGATTCCCTATCCGTAGGTGTGGTAGGGAACTCGTTCTGGGAAGCTGAGGCTTGGGCAACCAAGCTCTCAAGGGTGGGATGTTGGGTAAGGAAGAGGGGGGTAGCCCAGAGTTGGGCGATGGCGCGGGACCACGTTGCTATCCACAGGAATCCCTGTGTTGGGCCTGGACCAGGTGCCTAAAAGAACGTCTGTCAGTGCTTCATTAAAAGGCAGCAAGAACTCCGAAGAGGTAGCCGCCAGTTGGAGCACTTCTGTCAGGAGGTCAGTCCTGACGGCCACCGTAAGAATTTCGAGGTGGAGAGCCTCCGCTGCCCTACGTAACACCACTGCGTAACTGTCTCCCTCCTCCGTAGCCACGGTAGGAGGAGACAGCATGCCAGGGTCAGGTGAGGTGTCAAGACCACTGGCCTCCTCCAAATCCTCTGCCCAGTCTGCATCATAAGCACAGTCCTGTGATAGAGGGTCCTCAGACCCATCCCAGTCCTCCCCTTCCTACGAAGTCTGTGAAACAGGCTCAAATTAAGGACGGACGGACATAGGGCACAAAAGGCCCTATTGCCTTCATATTGGGCGACGTCGATACAGCATCGTGTTCGGGTAAGGCTGAACCTGGGGACGACGTGCCGAGGAGTGGGCGACGTCGGAAGCAGTGACAGGGAGATCGGCGCCGGTGGAAGTGTCATGAGGCCAACCGTCGTCAATCAGGGTCCGATCACGGATCCCTGGGGACCCTGCGGCGTTGAACCGGAGCCGCCAGCGACACTGGGACCGGTGCCGCCAGAGATGGTAAAGCAGGACCCCCCGTCGGGCCAGGGCAGCAAGAAACTCTTGCACCTGAGCAGGCATTGCCTCCGCACCCGGAAAGGGGGGGTAGACTGGAGGCGACGGCGCAGGCTCCGCCAGAGCCGCGGGGATGGCACCGCCTGCACCCTCAGCCATGAGGGGAAGTCGAAGAGCGATGATGCTTCTTCTTGGAATGCTACGGTTTACCTGACCCCGAGTGCAAAGACTTAGATCCAGAAAAATGGTGATGACGACTCCCTGACCGGTCCCTCAACGTCCCACGGGACTGGGATCTCGAGCTGCGCGGAGCTGACTGCCGGACCTCAAGCAACTTTCGGGACCGCTCACGCAAAGTCTTTGGTGCCATGGCCCGGCAGTCAGGGCACGTCTTGGGGTAGTGGTCGCGCCCCAGGCAGTGTAAACACGTGGTGGGGGTCCATCACCGACATCATGCGATGACAGTCACCACAGTTCTTAAAACCGGGCATCCCTACGACACCAGAAGTCGATCGACTCGAAAAGATGAGGTAAAAGGCCTCGAAAAACTCAGTTAAAAAGTGACTGTGGGTAGTAGCTCTTCCAGGATCTGCGGTTGGTGGCGCGGAAAAAGAAATCCCGGTGCCAACAACGCATGCAGAGCCGCACGACGCCGCTTACCGACACGCAGGGGTACAGCTGACAAGGAAACGAATAGTTTCTTACCTGTCGGTGTAGTTTTGAAGCTTGATAATCTTTCTGGATTTACTATGCTGTGCATTATTCCGCAGTCTTGTGGTTGGGTCCGGATTCGTAGTCTTTTCTTTCTTTTTTTTTTTTTCGTAGCCCAGGTGGGCGTCGACGTCCCACCTTTTGGTGTATTTCCGGTGACGTCGGCACGCTTCCTGCGGAAGCTCCCACCCTTGGGTGCCATCTTCGGATTCTTTTTTCTCGTGTTCGTTTTGTTACCGAAGTTATGGCAATGTTCAACTAAAGTATTTTCACCGCTTTAATCTTCAAGGTTTCTTTTTCCAAGTATTGTCTTTGTTTCAACCACCTTTTCTCTCCAGCCTCATCTTTCTGGCGGAGGTGGGTGGTTCGCTAGTGAATCCAGAAAGATTATCAAGCTGCAAAACTACACCGACAGGTAAGAAACTATTCGTTTTGCAGCGTGAATCTTTCTGGATTCACTGTGCTGTGCATAGACTTTGAAGCGGTTTCTCATGTTTGTGGCGGCTGGGTGGAAGATGAGCGTTGGTTATTGAAAATGTGTTGAAGCACCCTTTGTCCGACTTGTGCTTCCTTGTTCATCTGTATAACCACACAGTAGTGCTTCGTGAACGTGTGCACTGAAGCCCATGTTGCCGCCAGGCATATGTCCTGAATTGGTGTGTTAGCTAGGAAGGCTATTGTAGCTCCTTTTTTCCTGGTAGAGTGGGCACATGTCCCCTCTGCTAGTTCCTGCCCTGCCCGCTTGTGGCAGAACTGTATCGTTTGGGCGATCCATCGCGCAATTGTTCCTTTAGTTACTGGTTTCCCCATGAAACTGTTAGCGAAGGACACAAAGAACTGCTTTGTTTTCCTGTGTTCCTTCGTTCTCTCAATGTAGTGCATGACTGCCCTTCTGGCGTCCAGGGTGTGCAGTGCCCTTTCAGCTCTTGTTGCTGGGTTTTGGAAGAAACTAGGTATTTGTATAGTCTGGTTCAAGTGGAACCTTGACACCACCTTTGGCATGAAGTGTGGCTCTGTTCTCATCACCACCCTATCGCTGTGTATCTGTATGTAGGGTTCCTGTAGCGTCAGTGCCTGCAGTTCGCTCACTCTGCGCAGTGAAGTGATTGCTACCAGGAAAGCTGTTTTCATGGTCAGCCTTTCTAGGGAGGCCTTGTGAATTGGTTCGAAAGGTTCCTTCATGAGTTCCGTTAGGACTAGGTTAAGGTTCCATGCAGGTGGTGGCACCCTCTTTGGCGGTGCGATCCTCTTTGCTCCCTCCAGGAATCTCTTAACGACCTGTGATGTGAAGAAACTCTTGCACGTTTCTCCTCTCATGTAAGCGACTATTGCTGCCAAGTGAACCCTCAGAGAGGATGAGCTCAGATTTTTGTCGAGCAGGTGCGTGAGGTACTTCAGCACTGTCGAGTCTTTTTTCATCTTATTGTGTAGCTTTTCCCTCCTGCACCACAGTGTAAATCTCTTCCATTTTGCTACGTAGCACTTCCGTGTGCTGGGTCTTCGTGCCTCCCTAAGTACCCTTAGGGTGCTTTCTGGCAGTTTCAAATGCGCAAACTCTATGTCCTCAGGAGCCACGCTACGAGGCTCAGGCTCTCTGGCTCCGGGTGCAGCACTTCTCTGTTTTGCATGGAGAATAGGTCTTTTCTCCTCCTGAATCTGTGGGGTGCGCTCTGTGTCATCTCCATGATCTGCGAGTACCATGTCTGCCTGGCCCACTGCGGTGCGACCAGTATCAGGGTCATGTTGCTCGCTCTGCACTTGCTGAGTACCTTGTGTATCAGTGGTATCGGGGGGAAAAGTGTAAGCAAATGTCCTGGACCAGTCTATCCATAGGGCATTCCCCAGGGAGCCCTCCCCGGGCTGCCTGGATGCGAAGTTTTGCCATTTTGCATTCTGGCGTGTCGCAAATAGGTCTACAGACGGTGTCCCCCACCTGCTGAAGAGCCTCCTTGTCTCTTGTGCATTGAGTTCCCACTCGTGGGATGCCGATGTCTGTCTGCTGAGCCAGTCTGCTTCTACATTGTCCTTCCCTAGCAGATGTATGGCTAGCAGGTCTATTTTGAGTGGTATGGCCCATCTCCATATCTCCTGAGCAAGTTTTGAGAGCGGGGCTGATTGTGTTGTCTGTCTGGATCAACACTCTCTGGTTGTACAGTTTTGTTTGGAAGGCCTTTAAGGCTAGGAAAACTGTCTTCAACTCCAGGTAATTGATGTGTCTGACCGCATCTGCTGGTGTCCACAGGCCTCTTACTTTGAGTTCCTCCATGTGAGCGCCCCATCCCTTCTGGGACGCGTCTGTGGTAATGGTCACTGTTGGCATTGGTGGCGTCAGAGGCTTCCCCCTTGTTATGTTCCCCATGTTCCACCATGTCATCTCTTTCTGCACTGCGTGCGTTACAACCACTAGATCCTCCCAACGACCTGTAGCTTGTGACCATTGATCCTGTAGCCATTCCTGTAAAGGTCTCATGTGGAGCCCTACTTTTGGCATTAGGTGTATGCATGATGCCATCATGCCCATGATTTTGCTCGCTGTCCTCACTGTCCGAGTTGCCCCTTCCAGTAGAGCTGCGTCTCCCTCAAGAGAGCTATCGTCCTCTTCTCGCTGGGGAACACCTTGCTCTGTAAGGTGTCGATCTGTGCTCCCAGGAAGATTTTTATTTGTTCTGGTTCCAGGGAGGATTTTCCCCAAAGGATGGAGAATCCTAGATTCATCAGTGTGTTGGTCACTCTCTGCGCGTGCTGCTTGCATGTTTTGTATGAGCTTGCTTTGATCAGCCAGTCGTCCAGGTAAGGGTACACGTGTATCCCTTCCCTTCGTAGGTGTGCTGCGACTGTTGCGAGGCACTTTGTGAAAACCCTTGGTGCCGATTTGAGTCCGAACGCCAGGGTTTTGAACTGGTAGTGGTCTTCTCCTATGATGAATCTGAGGAGGTGCTTGTGGCCCCTGTTCATTGGGATGTGCAGGTAGGCATCCTTTAGGACTATGGTGACCATGAAGTCCCCGCCTTGCAATTGAGGAAGTACCTCTTGTAGGGAGGTCATCTTGAACTTTTGCGTTCTTACAAACTTGTTTAAGAATCTTAGGTCCAGGATGGGTCTCATAGTTTCGTCCACCTTTGGTACCAGGAAGTATTTGGAGTATACGCCCTTGTTCCTTTCCCTGTAAGGTACTGGTTCTATGGCTTGTTTTTACAGGAGCTCCCTTGCTTCCTCCCGAAGGAGCTCTAGGTCTTTTCTTGCTAGTGGCCTTCTTTTTGGTCTCCTATCCGTTGGCTTTCCTTCCAACTCTATGCAGTAGAGTATGATGTTGAGTACCCATTTGTCTGATGTTATACTCTTCCACTCCCTGAAGTAGTGTTTCAGTCTTCCTCCCACTGGTCTTACATGTACAGAGTTGTCTAGTTCGTGTAACTGCTGTCCGATGTGTTTGTGCTCCACCCTGGGAGTTTTTGCTTGGGTGGGCACATGGAGTTTTATTGAGTCACTTAGAGGTGGGTTGCTGTCCCCCTCTCATTCTGTCCACGTCCATTCCCTCTCCCGTGAAAGGACTGGCCTCTAGTTTGGTACTGCCAGGACTGTTTTTGCTGCCCCTGCTGTGTCTGGGTGTCTGCTTGGTGGGTTTGTCGCAACGCCTGGTGTGATGTTCCTGGCTGGTTTCCTCCCATCCCGTTAGGTCTTCATGAGGGAGTGCCCCTTTTCATACCTCTGAACTGCAGTGCCCCCATGGATCTTGCAGTTTCATTATCTTTCTTCAGTTGACTGAGCTTCTCGTCAACTGGAGCCCCGAACAGCGTTTCTCCGTTGAACGGTGTGTTGAGGATGCTGTGCTGCACCTCTGGCTTGAAGCCCGAAATTCTGAGCCAGGCTTGTCTTCTCTCCGTGATGGCCATCATCATCAGCCTGCTGGAGGTGTCTGCTCCATCCAGGGCAGTCTTGAGGCAAGAATTGGCTACATTGTTCCCCTCTTCAACAAGGTTCTCCGCTCTTCGCTTCAATTCCTGTGGCATGTTCTTCATTAACTGGCCCAGCTTTTCCAGGATCTGGTATTGGTGTCTGTTGTGCATTGGAGTTCGCCATGCGCCAGTGCATTGCGGCATTCCGTTCAATTCTTCTCCCCACCAGGTCCATCCTCTTGCTTTCTTTGTCTGGAGGTGGCCCAGAAGTAGTAGGCACATTGGCCCTCTTTCTTGCCGTGGCTGCGATGATAGTCTGCTGAGATCAATCCCTGAATGTAGGGTGGGTCTTTGGAGGAATGTTTATACTTTTTCTCCGTCCTGGGAGTGACGGCTTTGCATGTGGCTGGTTCTTTGAAGGCCTCTTTTCCCTGTACCATGACTCTGTCGAGCATGGGCAGGAACTGGCTCCTTGTTTGTGTAGGGAGAAGTCTCTAGAAGGAAGTCTGCTTTCTGCTTCTCTTCGTCGAGTTTCACCTTGAAAACTGCAGCTGCATTCCTGATGACTGTGTTGTAGACTCCGATGTCATCCGGCGGCGAGGGCCTCGAGGGATACGTGTCGACGGCTTCCTCTGGACTCTCGGTGTCGATGTCCTGCCAATCTGTATCCTGAGCTTCCGAGGATGCAGACCGAGGAGTTTCCTGCGGTCGTCGTCTCCTTCCTCGTCGTAGTAGGAGGCCTCCTCCTCCTCTTGGTCGTCGAAGGTCTCGACCATCGACTGCCCTTCGACGTTGTAGTCCTCCTCCTCTGTTTCCTCGACCACCTGTAGCCTAGGTTTTGTCTGGATTGTGTATTCCTTCATCCTGGCGTCGAAATCTTTTTTCCGCTGCAGGATGTTTTCCATCTCGGCCTCGAGCCGCTTTTTCTTTTTCTCCATTTCGGCCGCGTGATCTGCGTCGAATGGATCGTCCGATCTATTCGGCGCCGAGCCGACTTTAGTCGTCGAAGGTTTCGGTGCCGAGATGGCTCTCGAGTCCTTCATTAACGCTGGATCGCCCTTCGGGTACTTTTCCCTCGGCGTCGAACGCTCCTTTTCGGGGGCGATTTTCGACTTCTGCTGTTCTCCAGCTCTCGGCGCCTGGGAGTCTTTCTCAGAGGATCCGCTGTGCCTTGGTGTAGCCGCGGACGCCGAAGTTTTCGGCGTCGGCGCTTTCGAGGTTTTGCCCTCAATTTTCGAGACTCGGGGTCTCTCTGTGCCTTAGGGGCCGTAGAGTCTCCTACCTTCTTTGGAGTCTTCGTAATATCGGTCTCTACGACCGTGTAGCTGTCGTGTTCGGCGGCGGCGTTGTCCTCCTCGTCTGATGATAGCCCAAGGTCTCGAAGGGACGGTGGCTGCCCCTTGCCCTGCATGGTGGTGTTGGCTATCCTCTGTCTTTTCCTCACCCGAAGAGTCTTCGGCGTGAAGACTGAGCAGGCGTTGCAGTCGTCGCTCTCGTGGTCGACCGGTAGGCAAAGGTTGTAGACCGGGTGCTGGCCCTTCTGCGCGTACTTGTGGTGGCAGTTACGGCAGAATTTGAATGGAGTGTTGTCCATCTCATGCGTTCAGGGGGCCCCCTGAGCTTACATTCTCCGATGGACGTCGAAGTTCTTGAAGATCTCGAAGTTCTTCTACTCCTTCGTCGTCCTCTTCGATGACGTATTCTTTTGTAGTCTTCTCAATCTCTTTTCTTGCAAAAAAGTGCGTATTTTCTTCTTCTTTCTCCAAAAATGTCTGGAGCCCTTCCGGGAACGATCCAGACCCAACCGCGGAAAAAGAATCTGAAGATGGCGCCCAAGGGTGGGAGCTTCCGCAGGAAGCGTGCCGACGTCACCGTAAATACACCAAAAGGTGTGACGTCGACGCCCACCTGGGCTACGGAAAAAAAAGAAAGAAAGAAAAGACTACGAATCCGGACCCAACCACAAGACCGCGGAATAATGCACAGCATAGTGAATCCAGAAAGATTCACGCTGCAAAAATGCTACTTACCAGTATGCATCTGTTCTTGGCATGTAAAGCTGCAGAGTTGCACACTATGCATAGATGGCCACCTAGTGTTGGGCCCGGATGTTTGCAGTTTGTTTTTGTTGTAGAAAGTCTTTGGAAGTCACAGGAGGGTGACTCCTTCTTTGAGTGATACTGCGCATGGGCATCGGCTCCATCCCCAGATTGTTTTTCGCCATTAGGGAAGTGATGGAGCTAAGAGATTGTGATGACCACATGTGTTTGTATCTAATGAGAATAATACTGGAACAGATAAAGGTAGCCGGGGAGGCGGGTGGGCGTGTGCAACTCTGCAGCTCTACATGCCAAGAACAGATGCATACTGTTAAGTAGCATTTTCCGTTCGAGGCATATGAGCTGGAGATTGCACACTATGCATAGATTGTATAGCAGTACCCACCCTAGCGGCGACCACCCGTATCTGTTGCAGTTGTTTGAAATAGTGTTTTAAGTACAGCCTGGCCTACAGTGGCTTGTTGCTTTGTTTGCACATCTACACAATAGTGTTTTGTGAATGTGTGCGGTGTAGACCATGTAGCTGCCTTGCAGATGTCTTCCAAGGGAATGTTGCCTCAGAATGCCATGGAAGCCCCTATTTTCCTTGTAGAATGGGCTTTTGGAGAAATTGTTAGTGTACGCTTGGCTTTATGGTAACATATCTGGGTACACTTAACAATCCACCTGGCAATATCAGATTTTGATATTGGGTTGCCTTTATGCGGTGGTGAAAAGGATACAAAAAGCTGTTTTGTTTTCCTAAAGCTTTGCGTTCTCTGTATGTAATATAGTAATGCTCTTTTGACATCTAAGGTGTTCAGAGCTCTTTCTGCTACTGTTTGTGGCTGCGAGAAGAAAACTGGCAGTTCCACAGACTGGTTTAGATGGAAAGTAGAAACTACCTTTGGCAGGAAGTTAGGGTTTGTACGAAGAACAACTTTATTGTGGTGCATTTGCAGAAAAGGTTCTTGAATGGTAAATGCTTGCATTTCACTAACTCTACTTAAAGACGTAATGGCTACTAGGAAAGCCACTTTCCATGTGAGAAATTGCAATTCGCATATATGTAAAGGTTCAAATGGAGGTCCCATGAGACGTGTGAGCACTATGTTTAAGTTCCACACAGGTGATGGTGGTAGCCTTGGAGGTATTATTCTTTTGAGACCCTCCATAAAAGCTTTAATGGCTGGCACTCTAAAAAGAGACAGATGCTGTCTATTTTGTAAGTAAGCTGCAAAGCCAGCTAGGTGCAACCTAATAGATGTGTAGGCTAAATTACACTTTTGAAGGTGCAGTAAATAGCCTATAATGTGTTGGATGGATACATCTAGGGGATTTATATTGTTGTTTTGACAGTACATTACAAAACGCTTCCACTTAGCAGCAGAGCATGCTCTAGTGGTGGGACGCCTTGCTTCCTTGATTACATTCATGCATTCTTGAGGGAGTTTAAGATAACCAAACTCTGACTTCAGGAGCCAGATCGCAAGGTTGAGCTGAGCTGGGTCCGGTTGTCTGATCTCTCCATGGTTCCGAGTCAAAAGATGTGGAGATGGGTTTAGTTTTTGATGTGGTACCGCAGATAGCCGTAGCAGTCTTGTCTGGCCCATGTTGTAGCTACTAGTATGAGCGTCAGCGAGTGTTGTTGCATTTTGCGTACTAGTAAAGGAATCATTGGTAGAAGAGGAAAAGCGTACGCAAATAGTCCTGACCAGTTCATCCATATCGCATTGGCTTTGGCCAATCGGTGTGGGCATCTGGCGGCGAAGTGTGGGCATTTTGAGTTTTCGTGGGTGGCGAAGAGGTCTATTTGAGGTTGTCCCCACATTTGAAAGAACGTGTGAAGAACTTGTGGATGAAGTTCCCACTCGTGCATCTGCTGAGTCTGCCGACTTAGCAGATCTGCCATGGTGTTTTGAACCCCTGGGACGTGCTGGGCTATTAAGAAGATGTTCTGAGGTATAGCCCACCTCCATATCTGCTGAGCTAGTTGAGAGAGCTGCAGAGAGTGTGTCCCTCCCTGTTTGTTTACGTAATACATGGCTGTCATATATTCTGTGCGGACTAACACAGTCTTGTTTGCCACTTGTGTTTGGAATGCTTTCAGAGCTAGGAACACAGCTAATAGCTCCAGATGGTTGATGTGGAGTAGTTTTTGCATTGGTGTCCACCTTCCCTGCGTGGTGTAATGCAGTAGGTGGGCTCCCCAGCCGGAGAGCGATGCGTCAGCTGTTAGTATGATTTGTAGAACTGGCTCTAGGAATAGTCGGCCTTTTGACATGTTTTTTGTGTTCCACCATTGCAGAGAGCGACGAGTCCGACTGTCTACTAACACTAGGTCTGTTAACTGACCTTGAGCCTGGTTCCATTGGCGTGCTAGACATTCTTGAAGTGGACGCATTTGCAGTCTTGCGTGAGCTACTGTGTATATTGAAGATGCCATCATCCCTATGAGTTGCATAAACACTCGAGCTGGAAGCGAGTGTTGTGATTTGAATTTTGTTAGGAGCGTTTGCACACTTGTTATCTGTGCTGGAGAGGGATAAGGTTGTGCTAGTTGAGTATTGATTGTGGCTCCTAGGTACTGTTGTGTGTGCAATGGTAGCAGATGTGACTTGGTGTAATTTACTGTGAAGCCTAAGTCGTGGAGTAACAGCATTGTATTGTGAGTGTGTTGTACACACTGGTTGTACGATTGTGCTTTTATGAGCCAGTCGTCTAGATATGGGAAGACGTGAATGTGCTGTCTTCTTAAGTGTGCTGCTACCACTGCTAGACATTTGGTGAACACTCTTGGCGCTGATGTTACTCCGAATGGGAGTACCTTGAATTGGAAGTGCTGTCCTTCTAGCACAAATCTTAGATACTTCCTGTGTGCCTGGTGAATTGGAATGTGGAAGTAGGTGTCTTTGAGATCTAGTGTGACAAGAAGTCGTTTTGCAACAGGAGTGGAAGGACTTGCTGAAGTGTGACCATATGGAAATGATCTGATTGTATGTAAGCGTTTAGAGGTCTGAGGTCTAGAATAGGTCTCAGAGATCCGTCATTCTTTGGAATTAAGAAGTACAGGGAATATACTCCTTTGTTCCTTTGATGTTTTGGAACTCTATTGCATTTTGCTGCAGGAGAGAAAGTACTTCTTTTTTGAGCAGCGTTAAATGATCTTGTGACATTGGGCGCTGTTTGGGTGGTATGTTTGGGGGGGGAAGATGTTAGTTCTAGACAGTAACCTGATTGAATTATTTGAAGCACCCACCTGTCTGATGTGATGTCTTTCCAGGCTGACCGGTATTGCTGTATCCATCCCCCGACAGGAGTGGAATGGGGCGGGGGGAGGGGAGTCATTGGGTAGGGGTGGAGGCAGATTGTGTGTTGTTATTCTTGCCTCTGCCTTTTTTATTGTTACCGCGGTAACCTCCCCTTTGGTAGCCCTTACTGTAGGTAGACTGAGTGGGGTTTTTGTATGTTGTGGAAGGTGTATCGGATGAATATCCTCTGTTTGCACCTCTATATGTGGAGCGACGAAATAAACGTCTGGGAGCCTGCGACTGCAGGGCACCGATATATTTTGCCATGTCTGTCTTTTTTTATTTTTTTGAGGGAGACATCAACCTCTGGTCCAAATAAGTGTTGCTCATCAAATGGTTGATTGAGTATAGCACTTTGGACCTCTGGCTTGAATCCAGATATACGTAGCCAAGCATGCCTGCGTAGCAGGACGCTAGTGTTGACGGCTCTGGAGGCTGTGTCTGCTGCGTCTAGCGCGCAGCGGATACATGTGTTAGTGATAACTTTTCCTTCCTGAATTAGCTCACTAGCTATATCTTTTAATTTGTCAGGAAGATGTTGCATTATTTCCTCGAGCTCATCATAATGTGCCCTATCATAGCGTGCTAGTAAGGCTTGCGTGTTAACAATGTGCCACATGTTTGCCGCTTGTAAGGCCGTTCTTTTACCCCGACGCATCAAGGAGTTTAGATTTCTTGTCTGGTGGGGGAGCTACTCCTGATGTTTGAGAGTAAGCTCTCTTACGTGCGTTAGATACAACTAGAGAGTCATGGGGATCTGGTCCCTTATATATGCTGGGTCAGATGGCGCAGCTTTATACTTTTTCTCCACCCTTGGGTTTAAAACCAGAGTCCTGACTGGGTCTTTATAGACCTGAGAGGCATGTTTAACCACGCCTTTAAGCATAGGTAAAATTGCTGAAGACCTTTGTGCGGGGTCAAATGTGTCTAGCAGGAAGTCCTCCTCTATTGCATCGGAGTGCATGTCTACCCCATGGTATTGTGCTGTCCTCGTCAGTAATTGGTTGAACCCCATTGTGTCGTCTGGTGGTGAGGGCCTAGAGGGGTATATGTCATCTTGTGGTACATTTGGGACATCTGGTGTAGTACAGTCTTCCCATGGGTCTGGTGAGGCTGGAGGATAATATGGGTCCTGTGGATCAGCCCCTGTATCGGATATGTTGTCCCCATTATCATCATGTGTGCTAGATGGTGTAGGGGAGAGAGTTGGTGAAATATGGGGGGAGGGGAGGGGTTGGGTGCAGGAGGCGGAGAAGGTACATGCATAGGTGAGGTAGCAATGTCCTTTTTCTTCTTTGAGGCCGGTACTGGTGATGGTGACTCTGCTATGCTCTTTGATAATGTCAATCGACCAGTTTTGGGATCCTTTATGAGAGTGTTTTGCTTTGGGTCTGGAGCAAACAAGTCTCTTTCAGGAGTGTGACCTTTCGGCATGGAAGGTTGTTTCGGCGCCGCGGCGGCTTCTTTCGACTTTTTATCTTTAACGGGGGAAGCCGGGGTCTTTTTCGGTTCCGGGTGTTTTTTCGGGTCTGATACTTTTTTCAGCTCCGGTGCGTGCTTCGGCTCCGGTGCTTTTTTGGTGCCGGAAGCTTTTGTCGGCTCCGAAGTTGCATTGGGTGCCGAGGGGACTTAGTGCTTCGGCGCCGATGGCTTCGGAGCGGTACCAGGTGGTTTTTTCGGTGCCGGTGAGTGTGTGTCGGCACCGAGTGGGGTTCGACTCGAGCCAGAGTCGCCCGAAGGCCTTATTGACTTCTTAGCCGAGCCCGAAGGTGGGGCCGTGGAAGTAGAGTCTCAGTGTGCACCCGAGACCAAGGGCGAGGGTGTGACCGTAGCCTTTTTTGTGTGCGTCAAGGGAGGGCTGGGGTCGACGGTCTTACTTACGACCCGCTGCTCGGGAGTTACGTCCTAGACATCAGAATCCTCTTCCTCCGAATTGCCGTCGACATCGTGTTCTTCTGGGACGTCGACGCCTTCCTGGAAAATGTCAATCGGAATCGAAACTGAAGATCTTTGAGCCATTGTTCGTCTGGCTCTCCGGTCGCGGATTTTCTTTTTGGAGCGGAAGGAGGCACAGGCTTAACAGTCCTTGGCCTCGTGCTCCGGAGAGAGGCAAGGTTACAGACCTCGTGGAGGTCTGTGTGGGGAAACTTCAACCCACATTGAGGACACCATTAAAATGGCGTCCTTTCCATTAGCTGGAGTCGAGACCTAGTTGGGCCCAAAGGCCGTAGTTGACGACCGGAATGGACGTTCTTGGTCTCGAAGAGTAGTGTCGACAGGAAAACGCTTTCTAGAGTAGTTTCTTGAAGCCGATGAGGATTGCGTGCAGACGGTAATCAGTTCCAACAAGGAGCGCTGGAACCACATCCGAGCCCGGTGGCTGAAAAAAACAATCTGGGGATGGGGCTGACGCCCATGCGCAGTATCACCCAAAGGAGGAGTCACCTGTCCCGTGACTTCCAAAGACTTTCTACAACAAAAACAAACACTCACCGGCACCGAGTGGGGTTCGACTCGAGCCAGAGTCACCCGAAGGCCTTATTGACTTCTTGGCCGAGCCCGAAGGTGGGGCCGTGGAAGTAGAGTCTCAGTGTGCACCCGAGACCGAGGGCGAGGGTGTGACCGTAGCCTTTTTTGTGTGCGTCAAGGGAGGGCTGGGGTCGACGGTCTTACTTACGACCCGCTGCTCGGGAGTTACGTCCTAGACATCAGAATCCTCTTCCTCCGAATTGCCGTCGACATCGTGTTTTTCTGGGACGTCGACGCCTTCCTGGAAAATGTCAATCGGAATCGAAACTGAAGATTGTAGGAGAGTAGGGTCTGCAATCCTATGATCACCCAGATTTTTGCTTTTTGCTTCACTGGTTTACGACTTTCCCTGGCTGTGGGCCTGCTAATCAGACCCACAGCCTAGCTGTTCTCTCTAATCCAAATTGTACCCAGGTACTGAATTGGCACTGGGCCCTCTCAAGTCCCTGTACCCAGGGCTGAGGTGCACCCAGAAGTCTCCCAGGGGCTGCAGCATGTATTATGCCACCCCTGGACTGACTAACTAAATCTGACACAACTGGCTGCACGACAGCTGGGGCAAGGTGGTGTAATCACCCTTTGCTTTAGATATTGTATTCCTATATCTAAACCTAAATGGACACACAGATCTCCTATCAGTCACTCCTATGGCAGGCCTTAACAATCCTGGAGGCAGAGTGCTTGGAATCATGTGAGATAGTGCTCTGGCATGAGCTGAGCCTGTCTGCGGCTTTCGGGATCCATCCCTTAGCCGTTTCCATGATATCGCATACCATATACTCTTAAGTGCATTATAATCCTCGCGGTTATATGCCAACTCTGGTATCGCTTTATCAAAACATGTCGAGTAAGGTGTCATACGAATTGGAATACTAACCCCTCGCCAATTCTGGCGACGGGGTTAGCATTCCACCCTTCTAGAGGGACACGACATGGATGTAACCTATAACCCCGGTTAAAGTCAGACAGAGCCTTAGCATCCACAAAATGGATGCTGCCACCGAGACACAAGTCTGCCCTCCTGCTGCTGGGAGTCCTCCCAGAGCAGGAGGCAAGGACAAAGGGTTTCCTGCCAGGGGCGGTGCCAGCACCGTCCCAGACAGGGTTTTGTGTATTCCAGGTAGGCAGGGCTACAGAGGAAGGTGACTGCAAGTGGCACCCCGGTGCTCACTGTGCATAGGCCGGCTTGAACCAGTTCCAGGGGCACACCAGCCCCTGAGCTGGGGAAAGCCCGCCAAAGGAGAGGGGTGTAACCACCCCCCTCCTGGTCCCACCCATAGGGCAGGACTTAGTCGCGTGCCAGCCCCCTTTTCCAAGATAAAGGTAGGAGCAGGCCCCCTTCCAAATTAGATCATCTTTGGAATCAAGACACGACTTTCTACGAAAGGACATCAAGATTTCTTCAAGATTCTCCCTTGTGACTAAGGAGTAGTCACCCTGCATCCGCAGGCACCATCTTAAGAACACTGCGGTCTGCTGCAAGTCCTTCCTCCGGAATCTGACTGCCCAGCTCGACGAGAACCGGCTTCCCTGGCACCTCTGACCTCTACCCACCTCTACAGCTAAGCTGAGAACCGTGGGTGCGACGAGACCTCGAGGGACCGGCCATCTTCAAGACTGCACGACTTCTTTCCAGCACGACCGCCGAGGGATCCTCTGGTGAGTGCTTTGGGGTCCGAGAAGCCCCGACCCTGAGCAGCCCCAGCACCGAAGTTCAGCCTCCCAGCATCTCCACGATCTGCGTGGGGCCCTTCTGCTTTTTGTTGCTCACCACGTTGTTTGGCTACTAGCCCGCTGGCTTGTGGCCTTCTTAACGACGCCCGACGACATCACTGCTGCTGGTCTGGTTGCTCCAGACTGGCCCTTGCTCCCTTCCAAAAGAGGAGCACCCCGGACCCTCCTGGTCCACTCCAGACGCCATTTTAGGTCCACCGCGTGGGCTTGAATTTGCCAAGACTTGTTGCCCCAATCCTGGGTCCAGCGACGTCGAGAGCATCACCCATCGTGGGACAGCTCGTACCTCCATCCTGGTCGCCGACAACGCCTCCTGGTCCGTGAGACTACAGAGCCCAGCGTCGCCCACTCACCTAGTCGAGGTGACTACCACCCGGTGCCCTCCTGGTGCCACCTGACTACTGGCTAGTAGTCACGAACTTGGTCCCCTCTGCTTTCAGGTGTCATCTATCTTCGATCCAGGCTTGGATCACCCGAACAATCTTCACTGGTCGCCTGCCAGCAACTCCTTTCCTTCAAGCTCCTGGTTCGTCAACGGAGAATCCCGACGTCTTTTCAGACCTATGCAGCTGCAGCCCCATGGCTAGGTAACTTCGGCATTTCGGTGCCTCAGCATAGCCTCACTATCCAAGGGTCCAGATCCACTTTCGTTTTCGACCTACCTAGTCGGGTTCGCCCGAGAACACTAACTTTGTGAATACTAGCTTCCATAGGCTTTTTCCCGCCTTGCGCGTGAGAGTTCCCACTCTGCACGTGGCGCCCCTAGGCCTCCTGCTCCTAACCTGAGTGTTCAGTATTGTAGGCCTAGCGTTTCTAAAGCCTCTGAGAATCGTTACTTACCTGCTAGTAATTCGCATTCCACTTTTGTAGTATATGGTTTGTCGTGCCCCTCGGGCATTTGTGTAAATTGTGCGACTTAAAGTATTTTCTTAAGAGATTTGTTATGTGCTTAGCTCCCTGACTCAAAGAGTTCAGGGTAGTCTTGTTATAAATAAATACACTGTTTATTTTCATAACAACTTGTGTGGTGTCCTTTCACTGGGTGTTCAAGGGGTAATGTGATGGTAAAACAGCTGGCTTAACACGCCCTCTAGAGTCTTAGCCTTAGACTGCTCGTATCCATGCTACTAGGATAGCTGGTCTATAAGGTTGACTTACAACCAATCATCAATAAGGGATGTTTGGACTGATACAAAGTGCTCACTAGAATAGTGAACATTATATATCAGGCCAACTTCTCACAAAGATCTTTGAGCCATTGTTCGTCTGGCTCTCCGGTCCCGGATTTTCTTTTTGGAGCGGAAGGAGGCACAGGCTTAACAGTCCTTGGCCTCGTGCTCCGGAGAGAGGCAAGGTTACAGACCTAGTGGAGGTCTGTGTGGGGAAATTTCAACCCAAATTGATGACACCATTAAAATGGCGTCCTTTCATTTAGCTAGAGTCGAGACCGAGTTGGGCCCAAAGGCCGTAGTCGACGACCGGAATGGACGTTCTTGGTCTCGAAGAGTAGTGTCGACAGGAAAACGCTTTCTAGAGTAGTTTCTTGAAGCCGATGAGGATTGCGTGCAGACGGTAATCAGTTCCAACAAGGAGCGCTGGAACCACATCCGAGCCCGGTGGCTGAAAAAAACAATCTGGGGATGGGGCCGACGCCCATGCGCAGTATCACCCAAAGGAGGAGTCACCTGTCCCGTGACTTCCAAAGACTTTCTACAACAAAAACAAACTGCAAACATCCGGGCCCAACACTAGGTGGCCATCTATGCATAGTGTGCAATCTGCAGCTCATATGCCTTGAACAAATACTTTCCGGACCCAGTCTGATGCCTGGGGGTGATTCTAAGGTAAGGAATCTATCACTAGGTGTTTCTTTCAGATTTCTTACTATATGCTTAGCGAATGGTCTGGTTCCCACAATCGCAGACTGTAATACCTAAGGGCCTATTTGTGCCACAGTTTGCACTCTTTGTCATAGCAGTCTCTTGATGGCCACTCTAACGAACGTCTTCAAACAGATACAGAATGAGCATGGGCAGGTCCTGCCCTCGATTTGGGGATGAGACTATTTGGAAATGTTCCTGTCATCTCTGAAATGATTTTTTCGAATGTTAAAGGTGAAGATGCGTTCTTGGCCATACAAAAATGGCTTGCCTCAGTAGCTGTAGCCGACTGCGAACAAGAGTTTCCGCTTATTACTGCGGATGTATAAACTTCTTTGGGTTGCAATAGTTTGGGGATCAGACCAACAGTCCCACCTCTTGCTAAACCTGTTTCCAATAAGGACGCCAGGCCAACCCGCGAGTTTCCTAAGAAACAATGGGAGAAATCTAAAAAACAAAAGCCCAGACAGCGAGAGGTACTCCGCCCCCTGAATATTCTGAAAAGTGATAAGATTTTTATTTAAAACTCCAGATAAGTATCAAATCTTTCACACCCATTTTCCTTGTTCCTTTCAGGAATCATCTAAACATCAGTACGATAGAGTAGGGCAATCTGATCGCAGACCAACAGAGTATGTGGAACCGAAAAGGAAGAGCCAACACTCGTCTGATGTGAATATCAAGAAAGAGGTTAGATCTCCTCCTTATGAAGTCACTTTTCAAACGTTGCAGCATTGACAGCTAAATATGCCACAGATGGTGAGAACACTTCCCCTGAACAGGAGTTGGGCTGTGACTCAACAGCGCGGCGGAGGTCACAATAGTATGCCAGACTCTCCACCAGTTTCGGTGGCGAAAGCAACTGACACAAGTATTATAACTGAGACCGTGGACACCAGCGTGGCCCCTCCAGACAAATACCTTAAATATTTAAATTGAAGGTGACATTAAACGCACCATTAAAGCTGTATTCTGGGACAATTTAACAAAGTCTTATG
Source organism: Lissotriton helveticus (assembly GCF_964261635.1). NCBI lineage: Eukaryota > Metazoa > Chordata > Amphibia > Caudata > Salamandridae > Lissotriton > Lissotriton helveticus. The sequence continues at coordinate 2,066,783,124 of NC_136063.1, forward strand.
ACATTCTCTTGGCTAATGTTGATTGCCCCCCATCATTTGTTCTAACATGCCCTGAGGGTGAGGATATTATTCTTCCTTCTTAATCGCATAATGTCCTTGACGAAGTCAAACAAGCTTATGCCTCTGAATGAGCCCATGCATTGGCCTCTGCACTTTATCGTAATCAAACAGGTTGGGATAAGGATTCTCCTTACCACGCTATTCCTATAGGTCTAATCCTAATGGTACAACTAAAATATCTAATTAAACGGGAGGCTAAGGCACGCGTCAAAGATAACTGGAGTACCAGGGAGTGATTGAAACCGGTCTCTCTCAAATGAATAATCCTTTTTTCCAGTTCTAAAACCTGATCATTCCCATTGTATGGTCTTGGAGTACAGACATTTGAATGGTCACACACACTGTGGTGCAAAATACCCATAGTACGGCACCAATTAATTTAGTCTGTAAAAAATATAATGTTGTGTTTCTATCTAGGACCCTAATTCGATTTTCCCGATTTATGCCCTTATATGGTTATAATAAATAATATCCTTATAAAGGCATAAGAATCATATCCATATTTAGTAATAGCCCATGCAGTCCAAATACGGCAAGGCTACTCCCCTAGACTCCTAGAAAGTACAACGCGTTCTTTAAACAAACCAAGCCTCCAGCAGCCCGGGAAATCCCCCTGCTCTTGTTTTGATTTGCAAAAGAACTCCTAGAGTCAAGAAAGAACTGTTAGTTCTTAGTGAGGTCTTATGTCCAACCTTACGTCAAACCCGGCACCTTTCAGGTATAAATATCCAACGTTGCCTTAAGCAAACACACGGTGGTTTGGAGCAGAGCGGCTATCTACTTGCCCGGAAGCCCAGCTGATGCGAGAGCCGAAGGAAGCCGCACTACCTTTTGACGCACTGAGAAAGACGCTGTCTTTTTCTCCAGCCGAGAAAATCCAGCTCCGGTGTTTCCAGTCACCCTTGCGGGTTGCTGGGATATCGAGTCCTGAGAGAGAGATACAAGACGTCCTTCACTCTAGAACCAAGGTACGGAGCTGACTAAACCCTTAAGAGAATTCTTGATTCAGATCCTTGGCAAAAAAACAACTTAACTTAAGCTACAACTTACATACTCCTTCCCACGTATTAGGCTTAGGTCAGGTACACCGGGGTAGGCGTAGATTAGAAGCACCAGTTGAGTATGTTAGTCAATGTTTTTCTGTATATATATATTTTATCCATTTTAAAGTATCATATGGCTAAGAAACCATATCAATGCTTTTACAGTATTATTTCATAATACTCCTTTTACTGTACGCACTTTACTTCATGATAAGTATTGCAATAGTGGCAATTCATTTCTCTTGCATGAGAAAGAAGACTGCTCAATAAATAACACTTTATTGAAAACGCCCGTCTCTCTATTTCTCTGCACTCTGGTGAAACTAAGTATGCACGATTGACTAGGTGAATTAACCGTCTATCGTTTTCTCACGACTCTAGAGATACACTCTTTATTCTGAGGGAGCAAAGTTGTCATGTTTATGCGGTTGTCAGAAGCTAATCCCTTCTTGTCTAAATACGGAGAGTTAACTCTTTCCTGAACATTCAAGAAAGTTTCTAGTGACCTCTGAGCTAGCTGGCAAAACTAATTAAGTCTAATATAGTCAGTAGAGACCTAGTCGACCTCAGTCCTACGTCTACACTGCTGTTTATATTATTCAAATGCGCAGAGCCTATTGGGAATATAGGAACTACACTACATGGCGCACAACGTTTGGTAAGGCGATAATCTAACGCAAGACATTAGAGTAACTCAGTCGTGCTTTTTCACACAGACCCCTTTTCCCGTAAAAACTCCAAAAGACGTCTGGAGTGGGTAAAAGGTTAAAATCCGCCGGAACTTAGTAGGAAGAGATTCCTATGTATAGTTTTTGGTTTAGTCAACGTTGAAGGATACAGTGTCCCAAAATATTGTGCACCTAATCTTTGTTTCCTTGAAACTTGATCTGCAACAAAACTTTCTTTCAGTAAAATGGTGGAAAGTGATGATGAAACGGAGACAGCTAGAATAGCAGCTCAGCTTTTAGCGGATGACACAACTATCCAGCAAAATGACCCGAAAGTTACATTCATTCCTATCAATGTAAGAAGAACTATAACTCTTAAACTTATGGCAAATGGACTATCATCACGAGGTGGTACAGTCATATTCGTGGTACAGGCCCATGAATATCGGTAGACAGAGGTATTCTATTCATGGATACACTTTCCAGCAGCAAACGCTGTAACACAGGATTTCCACCATTACAAAATAGAGGAACCTTCGGATGAATACACTCCTTTCGAGGACGTTGAAATCCCACTAACCTACCAAGAGCACCTGCTCTGGTTTAAAGGCGCCCTAAAACATCAAAATCACATCACTAGGCTCGGTCCACTAGGTAGACCAGGAGCCACGTGGAGAGTTCTAGCCAGCTACACACCACATCCAGACATTGAAACAATGTCGAACGGAGAACTTTTAGCTCAGCTAAAATTACTAATTAAAATACATAGACAATTGGTCCAATATGTAATGCAGACTTTAACAGTCCAACCAGCAATAATAATTCCACAGAACACCCCTCACCAGGGGTACACAAAAAAAAGTCACACCACAGAATATACAATCAGCCATTGGCAAAATACCCGCAAAACTGAAACAAATTGCATTCTGGTTAGCACAAAAAAATCACTCAAATAGAGGCAGTATTTCCTGATACTACGCCTACTAAGAAACACAGAATTCTGACTATCTGTCTTCCAATGGGGGTCGCACCACATGTGGAGGACTGACACTTGGGGCACAGTCTTTGCTTCAATATACACAAAAACACATGGTGTTCCGTCTATGGCGGTAATACTAGATGTGCTAAGACAGATTCAAAATGAATACGGTCCAGAACCTGCTGTAACTCTGGGTATGAAATTACTGAAAGACTTCAAGCAGGTCTTGGCTATATTATTAGCCAACATAAAAGGAGAAGCAGCATCTGTGGCGATCCGACAGAAATTGAAAGAAACAGATATAGCAGAACAACCTTTTGAACTTGCCAGAATCATAGAAAAATCCTATGAAGAACTAGGAAGAGATAGTTTGGGTGGGAAACCAGTAAAACCCCAACTAACTGAAAATCCCTAAAAAACCTTTATTAAAAATAATCTAAACACTCCAAAAAAGAGTTGGGATGGTAATAAACAATCCACTCCCAGAGAAAAACGATTCCAGTCCAGAGGAAGGTCTCCTCAACGGAGAGATAGATTTCCAGACCGAGGACACAGTCTCCCCAGAGGGAGCCCTCTGAGAAAAGATACAACCTTAGAGATAGGGATAAATTGAGAAAACCTGATAGATATCAAGATATTGATACACGTCCCTCTCGATCTTTTCAGACTTCCTCACAGAAATCGGAAAGAAGAGGACGGTCAGAACACAAGGAAGAGCACGTCAAGTCCAAAGACAAGGAACCTGCTCATCAAAGTAAAAAATTACAATTTCCAAGAAAGAAGGTAGCAAGTATTAAAATAATAAAACATGCTGAGGATACTAAGGACACAACGGAAAAACGGAGAGTGGGCCCAGGCAATGCTAGACAGCACAGCAGAAGTGACCATAGCGCGAAGATCCTGATGAATCTTCTGGAGAAAGTGGACGCGAATTAATACATTCAAGTGGAAACTGCAGACACCAGAGTTAGCAAACCCCATAAGTTATACGAAATAACATTGTGTATAGAGGAGCACAAGACTAGGAAAGTAAGGGGTCTCTTTTGGGATAACCTTTCGAAAGGCTATGACATCCTGTTAGCTGAGAAAGACTGGCCACCAGAGTTTGTCAGGGAGTGCCCTCATGGCGAAGAAATGATTATGCCTGACTTCTCAAATCATATTCCAATTCATAAAAAATATACATTTGCAAGAAAATGGGCAGTGGCCCAAGCTCCTGCATTATATAAAAATCATGTAGGATGGGATGAGGATTCTCCTCCTCACAAAATCCAGTTAAAAAGTCAACCTACTGCACAAAGGCAGTACCCAGTTAAGCAAGAAGCTAAAAAGCAAGTCAGGGAGATCTTAGATCAACTTGAATATCAGGGGTTGATTGAAACATGCACCTCACAAATTACCAATCCTTTGTTTCCTGTCTCCAAGCCAGACGATTCATATTGTCTAGTTTTGGACTACAGACACCTAAACTCCTGTTGCAAAACATTTGCAGTACAAAACTCACACAGTGCAGCACTAATAAATAACATTGTGCGCAAAAAATATAAAACGACATTAGATATCTCTAATGGATTCTTTTGTCAAAACATTGCACCTGAAAGCAGGTATTTGACCGCTTTCTCAATAATGGGGGTCGCAAAAAAAACTTCTGTCGACTCCCACAGGGATTCAAGAATAGCCCAGGATTATTCTCAGCAAGGGTAACAGTTACTACAAATATATGATGATGAGGCATGATACTATGTCGATGACATCCATCTCACAGATGATGACCTGGAGACACACTTGAAAAGAGTGAACACCATAATACTTGGGTTTGCAGCTGAGGGTTACAAATTCAACTTTAAAAAGTCACGAATTGCCCATCTAAACTGTCCTATTTTTAGGATATGAATTATCAAGTGAAGGCAAAAGCCTAGCAGACAACTTCTTAGAGAAGTGTGCTGTACTCCAAGCACCTAAAACGCTGAAGAACTTACAATCAATACTAGGTTTCCTGAATTTCGGAAGAACATACATTCTAAATTATGCAGAGAGGGTTAAACCTCTCTATGAATTATTAAAACCCGATTTCAAACCAATAAATTGGACTCAGAAACACACAAATTTTAAGATCATTATAAACAGACATGTTAGCTAAAACAAAATTGCAAACACGCGAAAACATACGCAACCTTGTAATCCGAGTCATCCCAGGAAGATGCGGATTTACGTACCTGACCTCTAATGAGGGAGAAACGGTACCACTAGCTTACAAATCACACTTGTACACACAAGCTGAAATGAAATTCAGTTCTCCTGAAAAGATTCTAATAGCGGTTCAAACTGCTGTAGCAAAAGAAAGAGCCCAAGCCCAAGGCAGGAAGATAACTATTTTTACAGCATAATCAGCCCTTGAGGCATTAACAAGCCCACGCAATTTGAATGCTGTGGCATTAGATCCAAAATGGATTCAATGGGAAAATTCTCTTGCTGCATAAGACGTGAAATACTATTTCGACCCAAAAATGAAAAAACTAGAAGATCTAGAATATGAAGAAGAATATCCTCTGCCAATCGAAATTCTGCCTCTCGAACAGTACACATGTGTAATCTACATGGACAGATTTGCACAACACTACGATGTAGAGAAAAAATCCTACAACGCAGCGTGCGCGATTGTTAAAGGTCGCTGGCGCTTTGGTAAATTCAGACCAATAGTCACCAAAACTGAATCACTCAGAAACTGTTCAGCTCAGCGAGTTGAAATAAGATCTTTAAAGATGGCGCTTGAAAATGCCGATCGAGAATTCCCCACACTAATAGTGTGCGATTCGCATTACTGCGTCAAGTCTTACAATAATGACTTGCAGAACTGGATTCAAAACAATTACTAAGATGACAGGTGCCACAATAAAGCATAAAAAGCTCTGGGAACAAGTAGTTCTTTTGCAGAAAGGACTACAAAAGACTCACTTGATCCATACACTGAGTCATCAATGTGATGGCGTTCACGTTGTAGGGAATTCTTTGGCTAACAGAGCCACAGTGGAAGCGGTCCAACCAGCTTCCGTAGCCACAAAAAGCGTTCCAAAAAACACAGACGGAGAAACCATGCTGGCGGTAAAAGCCTCATTAAAAGGCGACTATGCAGCATTATCTCTCGGCTATCCACTCAATAATACATACATAATTGATGCAAACTCCGTTCCTTTTGCTCAAATCCCTGGAGTGGGGAATAGAGTAATTCCAAACACGAACCGGAGAGTCTTATTAATAGCAGACGCACACATGGGATTGGGGCCAAGACACCAAGAGATCGTGAAATCTCTAAAAGAATTACAATCAGAATACTGGTGGCCGGGGATGAGCTTGCAACATTACAAATTTGCAAAGGATTGTCCAGACTGCAACCGAGATCGTGGTTGTGAACCGGACCAGACTAGTGCCAGGATACCTTTATTAGAAGGCATAAGGCTATATATACGCAGAAATCCAGCCGGAGAAATGCGTTCCCATAAATATTAAGACTAGATTCACTTAAAATGCAGACACCAGCGCTCGGCTGACGCCAGATCTGTTATACAAAGATTTACGAGTCTTTATCGGCACATACGCAATTGGCATGGTACATTCTGACCAGGGTCCTGCGTTTAGCTCGTGAGCTTACAAAGAGGCCATGACCAGCATGGGCATTGCATTGCGGTACTCTTCTCCATTCCATCCTGAGGGAAATGCGGTAGTGGAAAGAAAAAACCGGGACATAAAGCAATCTATAACGGCGAGGGTATTAGGTTTGGGTCAAACATTTAACAAGTGTCCAACGTAGTCTTAACAATCTGCCAAGAAAATCTCTAAAAGGTCTCACTCCCTACGAACTATTGTTCGGTACTAGAATGCATATCCAGGACTTAGATAGTCACACTTCAGTGGTAGAAGAAAAAGCACCGTTTGGCTGTTTTACAGAACTTAAATGAAACAAGAAGAAGTCTGAGTAATATAAAGTTAAAGCCAACAGCCACTGAAGAAAAACCACCTGTCCCAGCAAGACCTGTCTGGATTCCAAAGATTGGGGATCTAGTCAGAGAGAAGATCAATCAATCAATCAATCATGCCATTTGTATAGCGCACTACTCACCCGGGAGGGTCTCAAGGCGCTTGGGGGGAGGGGTAGCTACTGCTCGAACAGCCAGGTCTTGAGTTGTTTCCTGAAGGCGAGATGGTCCTGGGTCAGCCGAAGGTGGATGGGGAGGGAGTTCCAAGTCTTGGCAGCCAGGTAAGAGAAGGATCTTCCTCTGGCGGTGGCTCTTCGGATGCGTGGTACGGCTGCGAGGGCGAGGCTGGTGGACCGTAGCTGGCGGGTGGGCGTGTAGAACGTCAGGCGGTCGTTGAGGTACTTGGGGTCCAGGTCGTAGAGAGACTTGTGTGCGTGGGTGAGGAGCCGGAACGTGATCCTCTTGTCGACGGGGAGCCAGTGCAGGTTCCTCAGGTGGCTGGAGATGTGGCTGCGTCGGGGGACATCCAGGATGAGTCGGGCGGAGGCGTTCTGGATGCGCTGGAGTCTTTTCTGTAGCTTGGCTGTGGTTCCGGCGTAGAGGGCGTTTCCGTAGTCCAGTCGGCTGGTGATGAGTGCCTGGGTGACAGTCTTCCTGGTCTCGGTCGGGATCCAGCGGAAGATCTTGCGAAGCATACGCAGGGTGTTGAAGCACGATGAGGAGACGGCGTTGACTTGTCTGGTCATCGAGAGGGAGGGGTCCAGGATGAAGCCCAGGATGCGTGCGTGGTCGGTTGGCTGGGGTGCGGTGAAGAAGGAATTTGGGCCTTCTTACAGAAAAGCAGTGCCTGTCTTAGCTGTCAGCGGAACAAGATCAGTAGTACTACCGCCCCTTGCTGGTAAAAAGGAGAACCGAGTTGTATCCATCGACCTGGTAAAACCACAATCATGTGGCCGATAATAGGTAGTAGGCCAAGTGGACTCCCAAGAAATAGCAGAAGACCAAATTTTGCTACAATCCAAGAGGTTCAAACTGAAAGACTGTTCACATTTGATAAACCTGCAGTGAATAAAAAGGACTATGCAACAAAGCCATGGAACTTGTGCCTCTTGAAACCCAAATTGTGACAGTTCGTCAAAAAACACCTGTCTACAACGATGTAGCCTCAGACTATGCTAATGAAACAAAGAAAAATCCAAAAGCAAATGAAAATCCGGAAGCAATTCCAACAATTGACATAACTGCATCTGGCTACTTCATCAATTTCGATGACTTTTCTGAAGATCCAAGCGAGCATGAAGAAATGCCAGCAACAAAAACTTTCAAAGAAAAAATTACTGAACTTTTTCATCAACTAAAAGAAACATATCTGATTTCACCATGGATTGAATTTTGGATTGTGTTCGGTGTACTTTTCCTCCTGCTTTGGCTCATCATGGTTTTATGTCTGGGTAGATTTATTGATGGAAAATATAATACAATGGACACAACAAGTCAGAACATCAACTTGGTCATAAAGCCTCACACATCCTCTCACATCGGGAAAAGAGAACTATCATCAGTAAACATCACAGCCAATCCAATACCCGGGGGGGGGGGGGGTAGCATGGGACAAAACTGATTATGAAATCTATGGCCCGATTGAGCTCTTGAAATATCCACACCAGTTTAAGGTTTCCTTAAGTGACTTTGTAAAACCAAGTACTTTCTCCGATGATTGGGACTTTGAAAATATTAATAATATGATGTCAGATTTAGTAATGTCAACTAAATTCACAGAACATGATTATTTGCAGGGTTCATCAAATTATGAAGAGTTATATTGTTATAATCATTTTGGTCATCACTATTTGCATAAAACTACTCAACCTAGAAATGTTTTTAATTATAACCAATGGGAACATTGTGCAACACCGCCTAAAGGCAGCTCGAAAACATTTTATGAGAAATTTCCATACTTCTCAGGGTTTAACAACAGTGATGCAGAAAAGTTTTATTTTAAAATGTTAAATAAGACAAGAATGAAAACGATTTTGACAAATACTAAATTGATTTATTCTGAAACATTTTATGAAAAAATGACTACATTTAGTTTTGAATTTTGGAAAAACAACATTGAAACAAAAACCATCTGGGGTACAAAAGACTGGCAGGTCCAAGGTTTAGAAGCATTATTTAGAGCCTGCATGATCCCAGAACAATTAATATTCCTGAATGACACCATTCAACAAACAACCTGTCTTGGTTTAGCCAAGATAAAAGACTTAAACAAAACGTCTATTCCGAAGCCCATACCTGATAGTAATAGCACTACAGATGTGGAGATAGACGTATCCCATATTTTACACCAAAACAGAACAAATCCTGATAGGAAAAAATGGTTGATCTGGCCCACAGACACAAATAACTGTCAAGTGAGATTCCTGACAAAATACAGGGGTTTTAAACAGAACAGGCCAGACCCTATATACTACCAGAGACAACATCCAGGGATAGTTACAACATACAGTGTAGGGAAACTTTGCCTCGAATGGCTACAAAATTCCACACTGGCTGAAATTAAAAAACACTTAACTTTACTTAAAGACAGTGCTGACTTGCGTGATTTCATACTGGGACCACGCAAACAGCGTCAAAAACGTTTCATAGCGGCCGGTATATACGCTGCATACAACGAAGCTTGGAAAGAAACAAATTGAAACAGCAGAAAAAATACGAGAAATTGATCGTATTAATTTGGAAAAATCACTTTCTGTAGTGGACAATGGGTTAATGACTGTCCTCCAGAATATATTCACTGGACAGCATTGTATCATCTGCTATTGACATAATAGAGCAGGACTTGCTAATGTTACAACATGGTCAGTCCCAATTGCGTTCTATAGTACAGCTTGGCTGGACGTTGCAAAATCTGCGTTCAGGCTACGTGCCATGGCGTTTAATCAACACAACGTCATTATTCTCTATCTTTAACCTTACTGATAAACAAATCAGTTTGGCACAAAAAGGAGCAGACTAAACGATTCTGAGCATTGAAAAACTTGAGAGATTACCATTGACAATGTCAGAGAGACCTGTCATTGAATGGATAATACACGGAATAATTACAATTCCGATAACAACTTTCCAGTTTAAATATTGCCAAGAGTATATACCAGCAGGCCAGTATTAAAGGTTGGGTAAAGGATACATCAAATCAACCTGGGATTTACCTTACACACACAAATGTTATAGTGAAGGAAAAAAGGAAGTATTCCTTAGTGGTAACAATTGTAAAAAAATCACTAAGTGGTACACTTCTGTGTCAAGGTATTAACTTGCATGGAACCTGCGAAGGGTCTTCAAATAACCTGTCATGTCACCTGCATGGCACTCCTGCAAAACAGATAGAGCCATTTTTCAGACAGCTTTCCAACAGCAGTTATGTTCTAATAAGTGACCACAGCTGTTGTGGCATGGTGCCAGGAAAAGCCTATCTCGTAACCGTCACTTCCAGGGTCATTTGCTGTATGCAAGTATTGTATCCACACAGCAATCCAGACATGGAGGCTGCGTTATGGCCTTCTTTGAATCTCTTTTCTATTCGAATTGATACTTTAAGCAGAATGAAGTCAATTCTTTTACAGACAACTGTGCCTTTAACCTCGTCCAAAGAGACGTATGATCTGCAAGTTGCAAGGACAGCGGCAGAGATACATTCCCTATTATCAACAAATTGCCCCGTCCATTTTGTATAAATGTTAAGTCAAATCTTAAACATGTCTGATACCAGTGTCATCGCACATGTATTTAAGACAATTTTTTCGGGACTGCTAGCACCCTTTGAAACAGTTCTGGGCATTTTTCCGAATTTTGTCCATTCGTGCTGCCTCTACTTTTGGGACTCGTAGCAGGAATTTTATTTTTGATCCTTCTGCTCAGATATGGCAAGCCAATCCACGGACAAGACTCCAGCAACAATGGAAGAAACGATCCTAGCTATACGCTACTGGGACCGCATCACTAAAGTCCTCCGATTAGCCCGGCTAAGAGATCTAAGTGCAACCTGGTTTCTTTCATTCAGACCAATCTGGCAAAATTGCATCTTACCTGTGATTCGATGTCTGCTATGCGGAGAAGAATGCGTGTTGGACGTCTGTCTTACACTACCATCAGCAGTACCAATGGATATAGATACCTTGCTAGGTCCGGTAACGACTCATGCATCGTGTTGTCCCCAGCGGTTACCTATTCTGATGACGGCATTCGTTGAGACTTCACCACTACGAGTAGGTGGCGGTGAAGTACGAGAGGAAAGCAGCACCAAACAGGTACAACCTTCTGTGAGCATTGCTGATCTAAACATCGATGATAGCAATCACTCTCACTTATGCACTGTTTCAGCATTTTCGAACTTGGTCGAACTTTCACCTGATGTTGTAGACCAATTTTTTGCAAGCCTGTCTGATATGATGTTCTCCCCTGAACAACGAGAATAACTTTTTAAAACAACGAGCACACAGCGTTCCCTGAACTCTGAATTCGGCCTTTTGATAAACACAGCTACTGAAAACATTTGGAACAATTTTTTCCCCTGAAAACGAAATTCTTTTTTTTCACTTCCAAAATATTTACCCTTTTTCTGGCACAAAGTACTCTGCTTAAAGTAGAACTATTCTTAGAGAACAGAGCTTCTATTTTAGGAACTCTAGAGACAATATTTTACCTCGGCCTCTAGCACATGTATAGCATTTGCATAAATATGCGATGGAATGGTCTCGACCTTCTTTTCTGTATACAGAGCCATTTTATGTGTTATTTTTCGCAATTCATTCAGCTGATATATATATGCATTTAACTGAATGATGACACTGCTTGAAAAGCGTACAGTACCAATACTCATTTTCGTGTATTTACCATATACGATTTCAAATGCGAATTATGTATTTTGGGGTGGGTTGGAAAACACACATGCATCGTTATGTTTAATATTGCTTAGTTCGAGGTATCTCAGACCACTCACCAGTTAGGGCACACATTACGGTTGTGACTAGACGAGAGGGCTGCATAGCACCGATAAATGCCTGGCACCTTAAAAGTGAAAAGCTCAGGAAAATGATGACCCTTTCCATAACTAGATACTTCGAGCACAATGTCGGGACGGTGAGCTCCTCAGTAACACTGTGGGAGGCATTTAAAACCATGCTTAGGGGAGAGGCCCTGTCGGCAATTGCCGGCCGCTGCAAAGACAGAGGCGCAGATCAATTGTATTGTAACAGACCTCGGGGCGCTGGAGGAGGCGGCACGCTTAGATCGGAAACCAGAGACGCTCCACCGGTTATACCTTAAAACGGCAGAATATAGGGAGTTAGCTACGGTAGCGGCCAAAACAGTGGACAGAGATAGGACAGGTAGAATATACGATCAGGCAGACAAAGCTGGTAAACTTCTGGCATGGCTGGACCGCAAGCAGCAGGCGAATAGGGGCATCCCAGAGATACGCACACCCTCCGGGGCTGTGGTTACGGAGCCCCGTGATATTGTAGTGGAATTTGCAAGACATTTCTGGCAGGTCTATAGTAAGGGATCTGACCGCCCGGAAGAAGACTCTGTGGCCTTACTAGCAGACATTCGGATGCCATGCTTGTCAGACGATGACCGGGACGCCCTTGAGCTCCCACTTGACACAGCCGAGCTGGAGCGTGCAATCACAGACCTCCGCCCAGGTAAAGCTCTTGGACCTAATGGTCTTCCAATTGAGCTCTACAAGCTATAACCGGACGCCCTTAGTTCACACCTCAAACACATGTTTGAGGATAGCAAGGCGGCGGGCTCCCTGCCGCGAGACCAACGCATAGCCACTATCGTAGCCATACAGAAAGACGGGAAACCGGGAGAGTCATGCTCATCATATAGACCTATTTCGCTGCTTAACGCAGAGCCGAAAATACTGGCTAAAACTCTCGCCAATAGGCTCCAGCCGGTCCTACCCGCATTAGCCCACCCAGACCAATCGGGCTTCATGCCCCATCGCAATACGGCACTCAACCTTCGTCGCCTCAATGGTGTACTGGGAAGGTGTCACACCCGACAAGAAGATGCGGTGGTGGTCTCTCTCGATGCCACCATGGCATTTGACACCCTAGAATGGCCCTACATGATCGCGGTGCTTCGTAAACTGGGTTTCGGCCCAAACTTCATAGCGTAGATCCGTCTCCTCTACACAGAGCCATTAGCCCAAGTGGTAGTTAATAACAAAGTCTCTGAGGTCTTCGCCCTGGAAAGGGGAACCAGACAGGGATGCCCGCTTTCCCCCTCCTGTTTGCGCGCTCTCTCTCGAACCGCTTGCTGCTTGGATTAGACAAGACGTATACCTCAAAGGGATTCGATGGGCTGATGGCTGGGAGGTTAAAATCTCCCTATACGCTGATGACCTCCTCCTCTACCTAACGAGACCCCGAAGGTCCATTATGGCGGTACTTGACATATTTACGAGTTTCGGGAGGAACTCCGGGTTCCAGATCAACTGGAGCAAGTCTCTTCTTTATGCCCTACGTGGTAGCCCCCCTGGGCTTCCCAGTACCTGGCCGATCACGTTGGCAAAGGATGGTTTCAAATATCTGGGAATCTTTGTCTCCACTGACAAGACTAGGATGTACGAAAGAAACCTACTGCCGCCTCTCAGACGGCTCCAACGTGATTCCACTGCTTGGCAAAAGCTGCCTTTGTCCCTGCTGGGCCGCGCAGCCCTTTTTAAAATGATGGCCCTGCCGAGGTTCTTATACGCACTTCAGAACTACCCGGAACTGGTGCCCAACTCTTACTTTACAGCAGTGGAAGCGGCACAGCGATACCTCCTCTGGTCTGGTACACCTAGAATTGCGCTACACAAACTTACATTGGGTTGGTACGACAGAGGGATAGCCCTCCCTGATATCCGCAAGTATTACTGGGCCGCACACCTCTCTGCGATCAACCAGGGAACATATAGGGACGGTAATGACTCAGGGTATGGGATGGACAGATGGCTCCTCCCCGGAGGGTACTACGAAGCCGCACTCTATTCTCGACCCGGCAAATACCCGCTCACAGGACCAACGAAACACTTGGTGCAAATATGGCACATAGCACACCATAAACTTGGCTGGTCCAATGTCCTTACCATGGGCCAATCCACTTTGGGCGTCCGAAAAGAACAAGTTACTTACCTTCGGTAACGCTTTTTCTGGTAGATACTATATCTGCCTGTGGATTCCTCACCTTGTGAATATCCCCCTTGCGTCAGCAACGTTCGGAAATTTTCTTCGTAGCACGGCGACGTCACAGGAGCACGGCATCGCGCGCGACTCCGTCTGACGTCACCGACCCCATATCAGGCCCACGCCGGCGTGATGACGTCAGTTCCGCCCTTTTTTCCGTGCCTTCGAGACACACGGACGGACCAACGATAGCAAATATGCAAATATACAATGTACACGGTACATATAGAACAAAATCAATACAATAGTATAAATCATATATACAGAAAGACCAGGTATAGCAGAGTGGACAACGGGGAGGCGGGTGGGTCAGTGAGGAATCCACAGGCAGATATAGTATCTACCAGAAAAAGCGTTACCGAAGGTAAGTAACTTGTTCTTCTGATAGATACATCTGCCGTGTGGATTCCTCACCTTGTGAATAGATTCCCACAGCAGTCCCCACTCCCGGAGGAGGGTGTCCACTCTGCTACACCAGGAAATCTTGGAGGACAGAGCGCGCGAAGTGGCCATCCCTCCTCACCTCGGTATCCAAGCAGTAATGCTTCGCGAAAGTGTGGAGGGAGGCCCAAGTCGCGGCCCTGCAAATATCCTCAACAGGTACACCCCTAGACAAAGCAGATGTTGCAGACTTTGCTCCAGTTGAATGAGCTCTAATACCCTCAGGAGGGTCCTTACCCGCAAGTGAGTAGCAGATTTTGATGCACAGGATTATCCACCTGGAAAGAGTGCGCTTGTGCACCGCTCTGCCCTTCTTGCAGCCAGCAAAGCCAACAAACAGCTGGTCGTCCATCCGGAAGTCCTTAGTCCTGTCCAGATAGAAAGACACCGCCCTCTTAGGGTCCAGGCGATGCAGTCTCTCTTCCTCCTTAGACGGGTGAGGGGGAGGATAGAAGGTAGGAAGGGTAATGGACTGCCCAAGATGGAAAGGAGTCACCACCTTAGGCAGAAAAGCAGCCCTGGTCCTAAGAACCACCCTTTCAGCATGAATGGTCAGGAAAGGGGGTTTGGAACTTGGAGCTTGAAGCTCACTTACCCTCCTTGCCGAGGTGATTGCAACGAGGAAGATAGTTTTAAAAGAGAGAAGCCTCAATGGACACTTGTGCAAGGGTTCGAAGGGAGAACCCATTAAGAAGGTCAGCACAAGATTCAAATCCCAATGAGGAACAACAAAAGGAGTAGGAGTGAACATATTTATGAGACCCCTCAAGAATCTCAAAACCACCGGAGACTTAAAGAGAGATGGCTGATCCGGCAAACATAGAAACGCCGATAAGGCTGAAAAATACCCCTTGACCGTGGCCACAGCCAAACCTTGCTGCGCCAGATAAAGGGCAAATTGTAAAATATTAGACAAATGAGCCTTCAAAGGGTCAATATCTCTCTCCCTGCACCAAGAAACAAATTTTGACCACCTGTAGGAGTAAATGGACTTAGTGGTGTCACGCCTGGCAGAGAGAATGACATCCACTACCTCGTGAGGCAGAGAAAAAGAACTCAAGTTGCCCCGTTCAATCTCCAGGCATGAAGGTGTAATGTCTGGAGGTGGGGGTGTAAAACCTGCCCCTCCATCTGAGAGAGGAGGTCTGCCCTGTGAGGGAGACGGAGCGGCGGGTGAGAGGAGAGGTGGAGTAGGTCCGAATACCACACCCTTCTTGGCCAATCCGGAGCGACCAATATGACTTGGGCCCGGTCTTGACTAATCTTCCTCAGAACCCGAGGAATCAAAGGTATGGGAGGAAACGCGTAAAGGAGTTGATCTCCCCAACTCAACTGAAACGCGTCCCCCAATGCTCCTTGCATCGGATACTGGAGACTGCAGAATGAAAGGCAGTGCGCATTCTCGCGAGTGGCGAATAGATCCACCCGAGGAGTCCCCCACATCTGAAAGATATCGTGAACAAGCTCCGGGTGAAGCCTCCACTCGTGGTCGGCAGAGAACTGCCGACTGAGACTGTCTGCACGAACGTTCAGAACTCCGGCCAGATGATTTGCCACCAGACAAATCTGATGGTCCTGAACCCAGGACCAGAGACGCAGAGCCTCTCTGCAGAGACACTGCGACCCTACTCCTCCCTGCTTGTTGATGTACCACATCGCAGTCGTGTTGTCCGTCAGGACTTGAACCGAACGACCGCGAAGGGAAGGGAGGAAGGCCTTGAGCGCCAAACGTATCGCCCTCAATTCCAGAAGGTTGATGTGAAACAACCTTTCTTCCGGAGACCAAAGACCTTTGACCTCCAGGTCTCCCAGATGAGCACCCCACCCGAGAGTGGATGCATCCGTTATCACTGTGGCCACTGATGGAGGCAGTTGAAAAGGCTTTCCTTGCGACAGATTGCCTTCCACGCCCCACCAAGACAGATCCGCTGCAGCTTCTCTGGAGATCTTCACTGACTCCCTGAGATCTCCGTTGTGCTGATACCACTGCCTGCGGAGGCACCACTGGAGTGCCCTCATGTGCCAGCGTGCATGACTGACCAACAGAATGCAAGAAGCCATCAGACCGAGCAGACGAAGGACCTTCAGGACCGGAACAACCGCTCCATTGTAGAATAAAGGAATCATCTCCTGAATGTCGTGAATCCTTTGAGGTGGAGGGAATGCACGACATACAGTAGTGTCCAGTACCGCACCTATTAACAGGTTGCGCTGGGAGGGCACCAGGTGAGATTTGGGTACGTTTATCGAAAAACCCAACCTGTGTAACAACTGAGTTGTCTCTTGCAGATGATGGAGCACCTTCTCCGGCGACTCTGCTTTGATCAGCCAGTCGTCTAGATAAGGGAATACAGGAATCCCTGACCTTCTGAGATGCGCAGCCACCACTGCCATCACCTTGGTGAAAACTCGAGGCGCAGTAGTAAGTCCAAAGGGAAGGACCGCAAACTGGTAGTGCTGCGATCCCACCGTAAAACGGAGATACTTCCTGTGCGACTTCAGGATTGGGATGTGAAAATACGCATCCTGCAAGTCGATCGACACCATCCAGTCTTCTTCCATCAGCGCCAGAAGAACCTGAGCAAGGGTGAGCATTTTGAACTTCTCCTGTTTGAGATAGAGGTTCAAAATCCTGAGATCCAGGATCGGCCGAAGCCTGCCATCCTTCTTGGGAATCAAGAAATACCGGGAGTAGCACCCTTGACCCCTCTCCTGCTCTGGAACCACCTCTATTGCACCCTTTCGAAATAGAGCCAGGACTTCCTCCTGCAGGAGAAGCAGGTGGTCCTCCGAACAATAACCTTGGCAAGGAGGGTAATTGGGAGGGAACTCCTGAAAAGGAAGTGCATACACATCCTCTACGAGATTGAGAACCCAAAGATCTGATGTAACCGATTCCCAATCTCGTAGAAAATGAGTAAGCCGACCCCCTACTGGCCCTACATGATCCAGAATGGTGGATCTAGGGCTGCCTTGCTGATGCGGGCGGGGGGTGGGCATTATTGGAGGAAGTGGAGGAAGAGGAGACTTGACGTCCACGTCCACGACCCTTCTGTCTACCTCTATAGGACTTATATAGAGGGTTCTGCTGCTGCTGCTGTTGCTGTTGGCCCTGCTTGAAGGGACGAAAAGAAGATCTACCGAATCCTCTGAATTTTCCAGTCGTAGACCCTCTCATCTGCAGACCCAAAGATCTTGAAGTGGAACGGCTGTCCTTAAACCTTTCCAAGGCTACATCAGCCTTCTTACCAAAAAGGCCAGTGACTTCAAAAGGTAAGTCCAGCAATGTAGACTGCACATCCGCAGAGAAATCCGAGGACTTTAACCATGCGGCTCTCCTGGTCGCAACAGATGAACCCATAATTCTAGCAACAGAATCCACAGTGCCCATGCCGCTCTGAATGACCATGCGGGCAGCAGCCTGAGTGTCAGAGATCACTTCATTAAAGTTCTTCCTATCCTCCTCAGGAAGTTTTGATGACAATTGCTTCACTGAGTCCATTAGTGCATGCACATACCTACCTAAAAGGCAAGTAGCATTTGATGACTTAAGAGCCATGCTCCCAGAAGAGAAAGTCTTCTTCGCAGACTGATCTAATTTCTTAGATTCCTTGTCAGCTGGCACTTGAGGGAAAGAGCCTGCAGCCCTATTAGAGCAAGCCGCCTGTACCACAAGACTTTCTGGAGATGGATGTGTAGAAAGAAATGCAGGGTCATCAGGAGCCACCCTATAGCGCCTCGCAATAACTCTTGAAACTGCAGGAGCAGATAATGGCCTCTTCCAAATCTCCTTTATTGGATCCGTCAAGGCATCAGTAAATGGCAGTGTAGGCTCAACAATTGAAGAGGGAGAGTGCAAGACTTCAGTGAGGATGTTGGGCTTGTATTCCACTGTGGGCAGCTTTAAGTTAAGAAGATCAGCAGCCTTCCTAATAACCACGTGATAGGGTGCCACATCCCTAGACGGAGCATCAGAAGTCGAAGGTAGACCCCACTCAGGAGAGAGTTCCAGACCACTAGCATCCCGAAGTTCATCGAAATCATCATCATGATCAGGAAGTTCGCCTTCTTCCACATCAGAACTTTCATCATCTCTTTGCTCGAGAAGACGCTGAGCTCTTCGCCTCGACCACTCCAATCGAATCGAAGTCGACGGATCCGGTAACGACTCAGACGGAGCCGGTTCCGGCGTCGATCGAGGAGCCGGAGCAGTAGGACGAGAATCATGAACAGGTGTGGTACCTCGATCTCGACTACGAGGTCGATCCGGAGTCGGCGAAGCCGCATGCGGAGTCGAAGACCTCGGTGGAGCCGTACCGAGCCAAGGTGGAAGAGGCGCCGGCATGAAAGGCATAAATGGAGCTGGGGCGTACGACTGAGGAATACCCAGATTGTACGATAATGGACCCATGGGACCAACAGGCGCTCCAGCGGGGTACATTGCCCTAGTATATACTCCAAACATCGCATTGAGAAAATGCGAGGGATCCTGACCGGGACCAGGAAAGGGAGGGTACGGACCTACCGGATGTTCCAATGGAGGCCGTTCCGACACATTCTCACTCTGACCTTCTGGGTCCACAGGAGTCTCCATTGGAGCCGGATCTTGAGGAATCACCTCTTCTTCCTCTTCATGCTCCGAAGGATGCGAGGATACCGGATCCGGCTCCGGAGTCGGAGAACCTTCTATTGACAAGGCAGGCGAAGGAGAGACAAAGTCTTTACGGTGCTTGTGAGACTTTTTCTTCGAGTCAGAGGATTCCTTTTCCGAATGATGCTTCGAACTGTGCTTCCTCCTCGAGGAGCTCGAAGCGTGACCTGAAGCCGACTTAGATCTAGACCTAGATCTTTCTCTGGATCTTGACTTCGCTTTAGATCTCGACTCCTCTCCAGATCTTGAACCCGCTCTGGATCTCGACGCTGATCCCGACTTCGATCGAGACCTTTGCTTCGACTTCGATCTTCGTGACGTCGATCTCGAATATCTTCCAGTATCCTGTTTTACTTTCGCCAAAAGTAGTTTAGCTTCACGCTCCCGAAGCGCCTTTGGATTCATTTTAAAACAGGAATTGCAGTTTTTGACGTCGTGACCCGAACCAAGACACCACAAACAATCCTTATGTGGGTCAGTGATAGACATCATGCGGGCACAAGACCTACATTGCTTAAAGCCTGTTTTCCTCGACGACATCTTCGGTGAAGACTCAAGTCGCAAAAGAGAAACAGTGACAAATAATTAACAGCTAGATACTAAGTATCGCAGAAGATCCCGAAATACCGTTAGCGTCGAAGACGCGGAAAAAAGGGAACTGACGTCATCACGCCGGCGTGGGCCTGATATGGGGTCGGTGACGTCAGACGGAGTCGCGCGCGATGCTGTGCTCCTGTGACGTCGCCCACGTCGGCGTGCTACGAAGAAAATTTCCGAACGTTGCTGACGCAATGGGGATATTCACAAGGTGAGGAATCCACACGTCAGATGTATCAGAAATTAGGCACCTTGGGAAAAACTAAGGGTTTCCATAAATGGGATCTTATAGGTATCTCCCACATTAAAGATCTATGTGGGCCCCAAGGAGTTAGATCCTTCACCTACCTGCAGGAAACCTATTAACTAGCCCAAACCGAGTACTTTAGATATATGCAAGTCAGACATTCTCTCCAGACCAACATACCCCCTGGGACCACACCCCCACAAGCCTCTCCACTCTAAGATAGACTGCTAGATGGGCACTTGCCAGAACATGCCATCTCCCTCACATATAAAAAACTAATAAACAATTCCCCGGATACACTCCTCCCCCTTAAGGGGAGGTGGGAGGCGGATGGGCTGGAAATCGACGATGAGGAATGGATGAGTGCTAGATTAAGGCTCATTCAGCTTAAAATATTGCACAGAGTTTATCTCTCCTGTACTAGGCTGATGTTAATGGGTAGAGGAGGGGAGGGGTTCTGCAGGAGGGGTTGTGGTGAAACGAGCTCTTTCTTTCATATCTTATGGGATTGCTCGCTGGTGCGAAGGTACTGGAGGCGTGTTCTGTGCTGCATGCAAGAGGAGTGGGAGGTAGAACTGCGACCGGAGGCTAAGAGATGCCTCTTAAACATTTGGGAGCCCACAGATTTGCCTACGAAGGGGAAGCTCTAGGTCACCCTGGGGCAAATGGTGGCAAAAAGAAACCTTGCTCGACTATGGGGCGCTCCTGCCGCACCGACGCTGACTGAATGGAAAAGAGACATGGACTGGTGCATGCTGCAGGAAAAAACTGTCTACATGGCAAGAGGATGCCCACGTAAATGGGAGGAGGTATAGTCGCGCTGGAACGACTTCAGAGGTAACCTGTGTGAGCCTCCCCAGATACGCCGTTCTGGTATAGAGACTGTGGACTGAAACCACTATGCCCCGAATACTGATTTCTTCTATGCTGTATCATTCACTATTCATGTGTTTCTGGTGCTGTACTTGACTGGATCATACGAATGTACTGACCGCATTGTATTCACTTAATTTTGCAAATAAAAAGAGTTTTCAAAAAATATATATATATATTGCTTAGTTTGACTGGATCATACGAATGTACTGACCGCATTGTATTCACTTAATTTTGCAAATACAAAGAGTTTTCAAAAAATATATATATATATTGCTTAGTTTTTAGTAATGATGGACATTAATACGTGGAGTGGGTGTTGTGTTTCTATCTAGGACCCTAATTCGATATTCCCGATTTATGCCCTTATATGGTTATAATAAATAATATCCTTATAGAGGCATAAGAATCATATCCATATTTAGTAATAGCCCATGCAGTCCAAATACGGCAAGGCTACTCCCCTAGACTTCTAGAAAGTACAACGCGTTCTTTAAACAGACCAAGCCTCCAGCAGCCCGGGAAATCCCCCTGCTCTTGTTTTGATTTGCACAAGAATTTCTAGAGTCAAGAAAGAACTGTTAGTTCTTAGTGAGGTCTTATGTCCAACCTTACGTCAAACCCGGCACCTTTCAGGTATAAATATACCAACGTTGCCTTAAGCAAACACACGGTGGTTTGGAGCAGAGCGGCTATCTACTTGCCCGGAAGCCCAGCTGATGCGAGAGCCGAAGGAAGGTGCCCCTCCCTTTTGACGCACTGAGAAAGACGCTGTCTTTTTCTCCAGCCGAGAAAATCCAGCTCCGGTGTTTCCAGTCACCCTTGCGGGTTGCTGGGATATCGAGTCCTGAGAGAGAGAGATACAAGACCTCCTTCATTCTAGAACCAAGGTACGGAGCTGACTAAACCCTTAAGAGAATTCTTGATTCAGATCCTTGGCAAAAAAACAAATTAACTTAAACTACAACTTACTTACTCCTTCCCACGTATTAGGCTTAGGTCAGGTACACGGGGGTAGGCGTAGATTAGAAGCACCAGTTGAGTACGTTAGTCAATGTTTTTCTGTATGTATATATTTTATCCATTTTAAAGTATCATATGGCTAAGAAACCATATCAATTCTTTTACAGTATTATTTCATAATACTTCTTTTACTGTACGCACTTTACTTCATGATAAGTATTGCAATAGTGGCAATTCATTTCTCTTGCATGAGAAAGAAGACTGCTCAATAAATAACACCTTTTATTGAAAACGCCCGTCTCTCTATTTCTCTGCACTCTGGTGAAACTAAGTATGCACGATTGACTGAGTGAAATAACCGTCTATTGTTTTCACACGACTCTAGAGATACACTCTTTATTCTGAGGGAGCAAAGTTGTCATGTTTATGCGGTTGTCAGAGGCTAATCCCTTCTTGTCTAAATCCGGAGAGTTAACTCTTTCCTGAACATTCGAGAAAGTTTCTAGTGACCTCTGAGCTAGCTGGCAAAACTAATTAAGTCTGATATAGTCAGTAGAGACCTAGTCGACCTCAGTTCTACGTCTACACTGCTGTTTATATTATGCCAATGCGCAGAGCCTATTGGGAATATAGGAACTACACTACAATAAGACCACCTTGGATATTTCCAATGCTTTTTTTAGCCACAATTTGGCCACAGAGAGCAGTGGCTGGTCCGCATTTAGTGCCCTCGGTTTTCGAATGTGCTATGCCAGACTCTCTAAGGGGAATAAGAATAGCCCCGGCATTTTTGAGGTTCGAATTATTTCGATTTAGCATGAAATCGACACAGACGCTTTGTCTTATGTTGAGATCTGTAGAAAAGCGCCCCTTTTTGCATGGTTACCCCCCACTTTTTGCCTTATGTGCCCTGGTTTCCTGCCAACCAGGTACCCAGGGCCTATGCACTTGTACTAAATTGTACTGTTAAAAAACCCAATTGGCATATCTCTGGACACATGAAAGTCCATTGTAAAAGGTACCCTAGGTACCAAGGGCACTGTGACCAGGGAAGACCACTAAGGGCTGCAGCACTTACTGTGCCACCCTTAGAATCCCTGTGTGTAGGAAAGTGGGTTTCTGTTGCAGTAACCCCCCAACGTTTTGTCAGACTACTGATGCACTTTTTCTTGGTGTGCCCTGGGTCCCTGACAATCAGGTTCCCAGGGCCTGTATTATTTCTTCCAAAACTAACCCAATTGGCATTTCTGGCCACAGGTCAGCCCGTGGTAAATGGTACCACAGGTACCCAAGGCACTGTGACCAGGGAAGACCACTAAGGGCCGCAGCTCTTATTGTGCCACCCTTAGAGTCCCTGTACCTACACACACCTACACACCTACACACCTACACACACACACACACACACACACACACACACACACACACACACACACACACACAGTCTTTGCAGGCTGCGTGATTTGGTGCATAACAAAGTAGAGTCGATATGGCACACATCCCTGTGTGCCAGGCCTACAACCCACTTCCAAGGCATAGATCAGTCACCCCTATGCCAGTGGTGACGGTACAGGTGCATGAGCCCTGTATCCCTACAGTGTCTAAGTCCATTCTTAGACACTGAGAGTATATGGTGCTGGGAGCTTGTCCTTACGAACTCCACAGCACCATAATGGGTACACTGACAACTGAAGTTTGGTATCAAACTTCTCAGCACATTAAACCCACACTGATGCCAGTGTGGGATCTAACGAAAAATGATGCACACAGAAGGAATCTCAGGGATGCCCCCTGAAAACTAACCCATCACTAGTGTCCAGGCTGGGTGATTGCTTGCAGCTGCCACCACCAGACAGATTTCTGGACCTCTGGGTCAAGAGCCTGCTGCTCTCTGGGGCCTGAAACAATGGGACGAGGTGCCAAGTCTACTCCCCCAGGATGAGCAGAGTTCACGAAGGGGAAGCTTCAAAGGCATGCTGCCTTTGTGAGCCTCCCCAGACCATTTGCTAGTTTCAGCAACTGGTCCCCACTGGTTCTACCCCCCCCCCACTTTGGGCAGGAGTGCCGGCAGGAAAAACAAATGAGAGAAAGAGGTGTGCCCACCTCTGCCAACTCCACCACTCAGGTGGGGGAGGCGAGGTGAAGCACAACTCTGAGTCCCCGCCATCTTGAGGACGGGGGGCCCCATCCAACCAGGGACAGGCTCCAGCCTCCCTCCCACAGGAGGGTGGCACGATAGGGGATGTACCCACACCTGGGAAGGGACCCATTGGTCCTTGCCCTTTACCTACCTGCAACGCCCCTAAATCTAGTATTTAGGGGGCACCCTGAACCTTGCTTCCTCAAATCCAGCCTGACAAGAAGAAAAGAAGAAGGACCGCACAGCCATGCAGCCAGCTAACAAGAGGAAGACACCCACTGACTTGGCCCCAGCCCTACCGGCCTGTCTCCCATCAAACCTGCTTCTACGAATCGCAGTGTGTCCCGCAGCCAGCAACCTCAGAAACCAAAGAGGACCTGCATGCCTGCACTTACAAAGACTGCTTCTCCTGTGAACACCGGATTTGTTCAACTGCAACCTCTGGCAGCAGCCGGAAACCGCGAATCCAGCCCACTCTGCACCCACCGAACCCGGCCCGAGCTAGAGTTGAAAATACCACGAGGAGGTCACCCTGGCAAATCTGACACGTGATCCGGCGACCTTTAACCTGCCGCACGCTTCCAGCCGATGCCTGCAGCCTAAATCGAGAAGGCCCCCCTAACCGCCAGCAGGAGCTGGTAAGAAGATCCAACCCCAAAAGGCACCCCTACACCCGACGCCGCACGGCCTCGTGTGCCCAAACCGACGGTGCCTAACCAACCCTTAACTTCCCAACTTACCTCTCCAAGTGCTGGTCGCACCCAAAAGTCCTTTGCCACCCTGTCTACAGTGATTTTGCAAACCGGATGTTCTCCATAGAAAACAGGGCGCCAGACGTTGAAACAGCACTCTGCACCCGGCCGCCCCAGTGCCGCTGAGGGTGCACCTTTTGTGCTACCTTGTTTCCCCATTTGCCCTGACCTTAACCCTAGGAGCTTTGCTCCCACAACCCAGTGGCCTGCTTGCTAGCAGCCACCAACCGGAAGCCCCCTATCACCCATTGGATAATATTGGGCTTCAACACACTGCACCTGGCCGCCCTAGTGCAGCGGAGGGTGCAACAACTGTGCATCACTGACCCTGGGGGAACCCTGAGTCTAACCCCAGAACCTTAACTCCCACAGTCGATAACTTACCTGAGAACCGATAGCCTTTTTTCCCTCCATAGGATAACATTGACAATTTTCTTCCAAAAAGTTTCTAAGTTTCTAAAATATTCTTTAAAAATCGCACAAATAACCAAAACGTATTTACTTACCGGTTTACAGGAAATGTCCCAGTTCTGAATCCAGGTATCCAGCATGGAGTAAGAAAAGTTACGTACAAAGTAACTTACCTATAGTTTACTGAAAAGCCTATTAATTTGAAGTCTTTAAAGTGAGAAGACAAAGAGGACAGTTGTTAAGTGGCTCAACGGGAGCACACATCAGATAGGTCAGAACCAGGTTCAAGTCCTACTGAGGCATTATGAAAGGAACAGGAGGGAAAAGATGAGTAATGCCTTTTAAGAATTATTTACAACAGTGGACTTTAAAAGGGAAGGCTGCTGTGGAAGCCGTAAAAAGGCTGAAATGGCCGAGAGATAGCCCTTGACAGTGTCCAGAGCAGAGCCCTGCTGGGCCAAAGGAAGGAAAAATAGAAGGACCTCTGAAAGAAGGGCAGAAATGGGAACCACAGCCTTTGCTGTGCACCATGCCACAAATTATTCCACCTACAGACGTATACCGTTTTAGTGGAGGGATGCCTGGCTGGCAGGATAACATCACAAACTTCGGGAAGCAGGTCAAAAGACGTCAACTGCCGCCGTTCAATCTCCACGCAAGGAGGTGGAGGCTGGACAGGTTCGGGTGGAGAACCCTCCAATGCTGCTGCAACATTAAATCCTCCCGAAGAGGCATTTGGAGTGGGGGATCGATCGCCATGCTGAGTAGCTCGGATAGCATACCCTTCGAGCCCAGTCCGGAGCCACAAGAATGACTTGGGTCTGGTCGTTCTTGATCTTCTTCGGCACTCTGGGTAGAAGTGATTTTGGCGGAAAGGCGTATAGTAGAACGCAACTCGACTCGCGACGAGAAGCGTCGCCTAACGAGTGCCGCCTTGGAAATTCCTGAAATGCTGAAAGAGACCTAGCGCCTCGTCAGAGTTCAGACGCCATTAGTGATCCATCATGCACCGGCGGCTGAGTTCGTCCGCCCTGGCGTTCAGAGAACCTGCCAGGTGTTGAACCACCAGGGAAATGCCCTGACGTTTCAGCCATGTCCAAAGGCGCAGAGCCTCCTGGCATAGGGTCCACGACCCCACCCCGCCTGCTTGTTGAAGTACCACATGGCAGTGGTAAGGAATGCCTTCAGTGCAAGCCGGAACACCCTAAGCTCCAGAAGGTTGATATGGAGTCAGGAGTCCACCAGAGACCAGAGGCCTCTGTTCTCTGCCTCTCCCATGTGACCGCCCAATCCCAGAAGGGACGCGTCCTTCACAACAGTGTGCTCCGCTTGGGGAAGGGAGAGGGATCTGCCATTGACCCAATCGCGATTTGTGAGCCGCTACTGCAATTGTTGTGCTGTGCCCTCCAAGCTCTGGACGTGATCGTCAGGTTGCCCTGATGCTGTGCCCACTGGAATTTCAGGTCCCACTGCAGAGCCCGCATAAGCAATTTGGCATGATCCACTAGCAGGATGTAGGAGGCCATCAGGCCTAGGAGTCATCCTGACCAAAACCCGGGATAGAGGCTGAAAGATCGGAATCATAGCCTGAACGTCCTAAACTCGCTGCTCGGGAGGATAAACCCGAAACTGCGCAGAGTCGAGGCCCGCACCGATGAAGAGGAGCTTCTGCGAGGGAATCCGGTGTATCTTCGGCACATTGATGGAAAACCCTAGCAAATGCAGGAGGTTGGCCGTAGTCTGGAGGTGGGAGATGACTGCCTGGGGCGAGTCCGCCTTCAACAACGGTCGTTGAGATAGGGGAGACTGGTACCCCCGATCTGCGCAGATGAGCTGCGATCACCGCCATCACTTTCCTGAACACCCGAGGGGAGCTAGTAAGGCCGAAAACGAGCACGGTAAACTGAAAATGCTCATGGCCTACCGTGAACCGCAGGTAACAACGGTGGGCCTGCAAGACACGGATGTGGAAATAAGTGCCCTGCAAGTCCAACGCTACCATCCAGTCTCCAGGGTCGAGAGCAGATAAGATCTGAGCTAGCGTCAATATCTTGAACTTCTCCTTCCGGAGGAAGCCGTTGACGTCCCTGAGGTCCTAGATAGGATGTAGGCCCTTGTCCTTCTTGGGGACCAGAAAGTAGTGGGAGTAACAACCACGACCTACTCCTGGCCCAGGAACGCGCTCAATGGTCCCCTTGGCCAAGAGGGGCGTCACTTCCTGCTGAAGAAGCGCAAGGTAGTCCCCCGACATGCGGTGGTATTGAGGTGGCATAGCTGGAGGGGTAATCTCGAAGGGGAGGGAGTAGCCCCTTCGGACTATTTGCAGCACTAACCTGTCCGAGGTGATGTGCCAGTGGGGGAGATGATAGTGTATTTGTCCGCTCACTGGCGTTTGATGGGCCTGAAAGGTCAGACTAGGAAGGCTTTGAACTGGATGCTGCAGGGGTGGAGGTGGACTGACCAGCCGGCTGGTCCCCAGAACCGCCTTGGCGATTCCCACATCCGCGCTGAGGTTGTTCCTGCACCAGCCTGTGACTCTGGAATGAACGTGTCAGGCACCCCTTCCGTGGACATGAAAGGAGCGAAAAGCAGAAGGCGGAGGAGGCCGAGAGGACAAGAGGCCCAAGGACTTGGCCGTAGCCCGTGAGTCCTTAAAGCGCTCCAACGCACTATCTGCTCTGTTGCCAAAAAGGCGAATGCCATCAAAGGACATGTACATCAAAGTGTTCTGGACATCCCCCGAGTAGCCAGTTGTTCTCAGCCAGGCGTGGCGCTGAAGCTCCACCGCCGTGGAAATCGCCCTGCCTAGCGAGTCGGCGGTATCAAGCCCACAACGTATGGTGAACTTAGCTGCGCCCCTCCCAGCTGCAATAGCCTGGGCGAGTAGTCTGGGCCTCCTCTGGACAGTTAGGAAGCACCTACGCAACCGTGCGGTGTTTACCGACCAAAGCCCTAAGCTAGCAGATAAAAACAGCTTCTTGCCAAGCAGCTCCAGCTTCTTGGATTCCCTATCCGGGGGTGCGGAAGGGAATGAGCTCTGGGATGCAGAGGCTTGGACAACCAAGCTCTCAGGGGTGCGGTGTTGGGAGAGAGAGAGAGGGTCCCCTATAGTCGGGTGATGGAGTGAGGCTACGTTCCTGTCCACAGGAGCCCCTGTGTTGGGCCTGGACCAAGTACCCAAAAGAACGTCAGACAGTGCATCATTGAAAGGCAGCAAGGACCCCGAAGAGGTTGCCGCCGGTTGAAGCACTTCTGTCATGAGGTTAGTCCTGACGGCCACTGTAGGGACAGTAGGTGGAGAGAGCCTCGTCTGCCCTACGCAACACCACTGC
The DNA here is from genome assembly GCF_964261635.1 of Lissotriton helveticus. NCBI lineage: Eukaryota > Metazoa > Chordata > Amphibia > Caudata > Salamandridae > Lissotriton > Lissotriton helveticus. The sequence goes on from NC_136063.1 coordinate 2,066,811,493, forward strand.
GTAACTTGCTCCCTCCTCCGTAGCCACGGAAGGAGGAGACAGCATGCCATGGTCAGGCGAGGTGTCTAGACCACTGGCATCCCCCAAATCCTCTGCCCAGTCCAGATCACCACCACACTGTTGTGTGAGAGTGTCCTCAGACCCCCCCCCCCCCAGTCCTCCCCTTCCTCCGAAGTCAGTGAAACAGGCTGAAAATAAGGATGACAGAAGTAGGGGCAGAAAGGCCCCTTCGGCGTCGGAATCTGCGGCGAGTGACGCAGTTACGGCACCACGTCTGGTTCAGGGCTGAAATCGGGGCGACGACGGCGGTAGTACCGGACGACGTCTGAGGTGGTGCCAGAGGCGGTGTCGACACCGGTTTAGGTGATATCAGGTTAACCGGTGTCACCCGGGATCCGAGCCCGGATTCAGGGGGGTCCTGCGGCACCGGGGCCGAAGCCAATGGCATCAGAAGGGCAGGACCCACCAGGCGGGCTCGCGGGGCCCAAAGGCGTGCACGCGGGGCCAGACGGCCTAAAGAGTCGGGCCATGGCAGCAAAAAACTCTTGCACCTGTGCAGGCATTGCCGACGAACCCGGAAAGGGTGGGTAGACCGGCGGCGACGTCGCATGCTGCGCCGGGGCCACGGGGGTGGTACCACCCACACCCTCAGCCGCAACGGGCGAGGGGAAGTCGAAGAGCGACGGCACTTCTTCGACATCTTCTTGGACTGCTTGACTTACCCGACTCAGAGTGCGAAGACTTAGATCCAGAGGAACAATGGTGATGGCTCCGCAACCGGTCCCTCTACCTCCCCGACCGGAACTGGGACCATGAGCGGCGGTGGAGCCGACTGCCGGACTTCCAACAATTTCTGGGACTGCTCCTGCAAAGTCTTCGCACCATGGCCCGGGAGTCGCGGTCGCGCCCCAGGCAGTAGAGACACACGAGGTGCGGGTCCGTCACTGAGATCATGCAGTGACAGTCCCCGCAGTTCTTGAGACCGAGCATCCCTACGACACCAGGATTCGATCAACTCAGAAGAAAAGAGGTAAAAGGCCTCGAAAAAACTCAGTCAAAAAGTGACTGGGGTACTTGCTCTTCCCAAATCTGCGCTTGCTGGCGCGGAAAAAGAAAACAGACGTCAGCGCGTGTGGGCGCTTCTAAGTAGCTCCAGCTACGTCATCCCGGTGCCAGCGACGCATGCGGAGCTGCACTACGACGCCTACTGACACGCAGGGGTACTGCTGACGCACAAGTTATTACTTGTGTAACGATATAGCTGTAAGAGACATTAGTTAGTGATAGATTCCTTACCTTAGAATATCCCCAGGCATCAGACTGGATCCGGAAAGTTTTTCGTAGCAGTACCCCTGCGCGCCGACAGGTGGCGTCGCGCCGAGATGACATCACGGAGACTACTTAGGCGCCACCTGTGCACGCTGACGTCAGTTCTGCACACGACTTTCCAGGCCAGGAGAGAAGAGCCATGACAGAAACTGACCACTGGTGCCATGAAAACTAGGGCCCTGAAAGGGATGACCTTAACCCTAGTAATCAGTTCGCAGACTGGGGAGGAAGGGTGCGGCGGTAAGGAATCTATCACTAACTAATGTCTCTTACAGATATATCGTTACATGAGTAGTAACTTGTGCATCTGAAAGAAACACGTTAGTGATAGATTACTTACCTTAGAATAGATACCCCAGCAATTCCAACCCCGGTGGTGGGTCTGCAAATAGATTACACCAGAAAGTCATGGAGGACAGAACGGCCAAAGAAGCGTCCCTCCGGACCTGACTGTCAAGGCAATAATGCTTGGTAAACGTGTGCAGCGAGGCCCACGTAGCTGCCTGACAGATGTCCCACAAGGGGACGCCGCGCCCCAAGGCAGTAGTGGCTGCTGTTGCCCTGATAGAATGGGCACGCAGCCCCACAGGAGGCTCCTTCTTAGCCAACGAGTAACCCGCCTTGATGCAGAGAACGCCCCACCGAGAGATGGTCCGTTTGTGCATGCGACCAACCTTTTTTGGTGCCCACGTAGCAAACAAAGAATTGGTCATCCACCCGGACCTGTTGTGTGCGCTGCAGGTAGAACAAGAGCGCACGTTTTGGGTCCAGATGATGGAGCCTCTCTTCCTCTTTAGAAGGATGCGTAAAGACGGTGGGCAAAGTGATAGTCTGCCCGATGTGGAAGGGCGTACAACCTTTGGCAGGAAAGAAGGGCGGGTCCTTAAAACCACCTTGTCCGGATGAACAGAAAGGAAAGGAGGTTTGGAAGAAAGAACCTGGAGCTCACTAACTCTCTTGGCAGAGGTGATAGCTACCAGGAAAGCGGTCTTGAGAGTAAGAAGACTTAAAGGACAGGAATGAAGGGGCTTGAAGGGAGAACACATCAGAAACATCAAGACAATGTTTAAGTCCCACTGAGGCATTATGAACGGCACGGGAGGAAACGTGTGTGTAATGCTTTTGAGGAAACGATTCACAACAGGGGACTTAAAAAGAGAAGGCTGATCAGGAAGCCGCAAAAAAGAGGAGATGACCGAAAGATAACCTTTGATAGTTCCCAGAGCAGAGCCCTGCCGGGCCAAAGAAAGAAGGATCAAAAGAACTTCAGAAAGCGAGGCAGAAAGGGGATCCACAGCCTTCGCTGTGCATCCATGCCACGAATTTGTTCTACCAGCAGGCGTATACCGTTTTAGTGGAGGGACGCCTGGCTGCCTGTATCACATCACAAACTTCGGGAGGAAGATCAAAGGGTGTCAATTGTCGGCGCTCAATCTCCACGCACGGAGGTGAAGCCTGGACAGGTTCGGGTGGAGGACTGTCCCCTGCTGCTGCAACAGAGGTTTTCCTGCCGAAGAGGCAGTCGGATCGGGAGATCGATAGCCATGTTGAGTAGCTCGGGATAACAGTATCTTCGTGCCCAATCCGGAGCCAAAAGGATGACTTGGGCCCGGTCGCGCCGAATCTTCTTCAGCACTCTGGGCAGAAGTGGCATAGGCGGAAAGGCGTTCAACAGACCGCAACTCTCACTCGTGATGAAAAGCGTTGTCGAGCAAGTGCGGCCTTGGAAATTCCAACGCGCAGAACAGAGGTTATTGCGCGTTCTCTTCGGAGGCGAATAGATCTAACCAAGTCTCTCCCCACTGCAGAAAGGGACCTTGTGCCACATCAGAGTTCAGCTGCCATTCATGATTCATCAGACACCGGCAGCTGAGTTTGTCCGCGCTGGCGTTCAGAGAACCTGCCAGGTGTTGAACCACCAGGATAATGCCGTGATGTTCAAGCAACAACCAGAGACGCAGAGTCTCCGGACATAGGGTCCACGACCCGATCCCGCTATGCTTGTTGCAATACCACATGGTGGTGGTGTTGTCCAATAACATCTGCACTATACTTCTCCGGACCGAGGGAAGGAATAATGTTAGTGCCAGACAAATCGCCCACAGCTCCTGAAGGTTGATGTGGAGCCGGGACTCCGCCGGAGAACTGAGGCCTCTGATCTCCGCCTCTCCAATGTGGCCAAGCTATCCGAGGAGGGACGCATCCGTCACCACCGTGTGCTCCAGTAGGGGAAGTGAGGGGGATCTGCCCCCGACCCACTGCTGGTTCACGAGCCACCACTGCAACTGTCATGCAGTGCCCTCCGAGATCTGGACGAGCCCAGACAGGTCTCCCTGATGCTGTGCATACTGGAACTTCAGGTCCCACTGCAGAGCGCGTATATGCCATCTGGCATGGTTGAACAGCAGGATGCAGGAGGCCATGAGGCCCAGCAGCCTCAGGGTCATCCGGACCGTAACCCAGGACAAGGGCTGAAAGATGGAAATCACAGCCCGAATGTCTCGGACTCGCTGTTCTCGAGGATAAACCAGAAACTGCGCCGTATCCAGTACCGCTCCGATGAAGAGGAGCTTGTGGGAGGGAATCCGGTGCGACTTCAGCACGTTGATGGAGAATCACAGCGAATGCAGAAGGTCGGCTGAAGACTGAAGGTGGCTGACGACTGCCCGGGGCGAACCCGCCCTTGAGCAACCAGTCGTTCAGGTAAGGAAAGACGGACATCCCTGACCTGCGCAGGTGAGCCGCGACCACCGCCATCACTTTCGTGAACACCTGAGGGACACTGGTAAGGCCGAAGGGGAGCACAGCAAACTGAAAATGCTCCTGGCCCACCATGAACCGCAGTTAACACCGGTGGGCCGGCAGGACGGGGATATGAAAATACACGTCCTGCAAGTCCAACGCTACTGTTCAGTCCCCAGGGTCAAGGGCAGCCAAGACCTGAGCCAGAGTCAACATCTTGAACTTCTCCTTCCGGAGGAAGCGATTGACATCCCAGAGGTCCAAGATGGGGCGCATACCCCCCCTATTTTCCTTCTTGGGGACCAGAAAGTAGTGGGAGTAACATCCACAACCTACTTCTGACACGGAAACGCGCTCGATGGCCCACTCGGTAAAGAGGGCCACAACTTCCTGTTGGAGAAGCATAAAGTGATCCGCCGACATGCGGCGGAACTGAGGTGGCATGGCCGGGGGGGGGGGGCAGACTCGAAGGGGAGGGTATAACCCATCTGAAAGAGCTGCAGCACCCACCGGTCGGAAGTGACCGAACACCAGGAGGGAAGGTGATGGCGAATCCTGCCGCCCACCGAAAACCCAGTGGACCGTAGCCAAGCATGGTGACGCAGGGCCAGTGTTGTGGAGATGGCACTCCTATCGAGTCGGCGGTGTCCATTCCACACCGTATGGCAAATTTTGCGGCGTCCTTCCCCTCCGCCACCGTCTGCGCAAGCTCCGCCTGCACCTCCTCTGGACCCTGAGGCAGGAGCTGCGACACTGTGTGAGAAGTTGGCCTGGTATATGATGTTCACTATTCTAGTGAGCACCTTGCACCAGTCCAAACAACCCTTAGGGTGATGGTTGTAAGTCAACCTTATAGACCAGCTATCCTAGAGGTAGCGTGGACAGAACAGTCTTAGGCTAAAAGACTCTTGAGGGCGTGTAAAGCCAGCTGTTTTACCATATGTAACCCCTTGAATATCAAATGAAAAGACACCACACAGGATATATATAAAATATATATGTATTTATTCACTAACACACTCCTCTGAACTCTTTATGAGGTCAGAGGCAAAAGCACTTAACAAGTTACACTTAGAAATACTTTAAATAGCACAATTTACAGTAAGGCCCTAGGGGCGCGTAAAACCATATACTAAGTAAGTGGTATAAGAACCACGACTTGGGAAAGGAGAAGGCCTAGGGAATCGCTGGGGATACACTATTTGACCCTTAGATTAGGAGTAGGAGGCCCACAGGCGGCGCGTGCAGTGTCAGTACACTCACGCGAGAGTCAATAGAAAGTCAATGGGAACTTTAAAAGGTAAGTAACGAAAATTTAGGACACTTCCGGTCTAACTAGGAAGATACAACTAACAAAACTAGACACTAGGATAGTCAATCCCTACAGGAGCACCAAAGTACTCGCGTTACCTCACCCACGGGCTGCGGGTGCATAGGTGTCAAAGTGTGTCGTATTTTCTCGTGGATTCCTATGGAGCCTTGGAAGAAGATGCTGAAGGCGACCAGGAGGAAGATGTCCGGGTGGATCGGAGTTGAAGAAGACCTGAAAGCAGAGGGGACAGAGTCTAGGTCACTAGCCAGTGACCGGGTGGAACCAGACGTCGTCGAGGAGCAATCAGGTGCTGTCGTGAAGCTTGTCTTTGCAGCCACGCGGACCAGGAGGCGTCGAGGACGACCAGGTGCTGGAGAGGAGCTGTCCCACGAAGGTTCTCGCAGATGGAGGGGTCGACTTCAAGATTGGAGCCAACAAGCCTAAGCAAAGGCAACCCACGCAGGATACACAAGGAGCATCTGGCGCAGACCAGGAGGGTCTGAGGTACTTCACCTTTTCAGGGAAGCAAATGCCAGTCTGGAGCAACCAGATCAGCGTCGGATTTTCAAAGGAATCGTAGTCACAGAGCTACTAGCCAACTGGCCAGCAACCGGGACAACGCGTTGAGCAGAACACAAGCAGAAGGGCCCCAAGCACATCTCGTGGAGTGTGGAGGGATGGTCTTCGGTGCAGGTGGAGCTCGGGGTCGGGGTGTCTCAGTCCCCAGTGCACAGCTTCGAGGATGCCTCAGGAGCTGCGCTGTTAGCAAGTTGAAGACTTTCCAAATTGCCTGGTTCCACGGATTTCGACACCTTCTACGGGGCTCAGCTGTGCTGGAGTCGTGCAGTGGGGTCAAAGGAGTCCTGGAGTCGAGGTCTTGTCAAGCTCTGCGCTCGAGTTCTGGCGGGAACGGGGACAAAGCAAGCCGTCGAGTTGCTGGATGGTGCCTGGTTTCCCAGGGTGGTCACTCCTTGGCCACAAGGGAGATTCTTCAGTCTTCAAGTCGGTTGAATGTCGAAGGGTCCAGAGTTTCTTTTCAAGTTTCAGTTCAGGATCAAATCTAAAGTCTCCTGGGTCAGCTCCTATCTTTACACTACTAAAGGCGGCTGGTTTACTCACTAGGTCCCTCCTATGGGTGGGACCAGGAAGGGGGGTGGTTTCCTTTGTGCAGTTTCGCGCCAGAGCTGGGGCTGGAGTGCCCCAGCAACGGTTTGAACTGGGGTATGCATGGAGCACCTAGTGTGCCCCAGGCATGTCTCATTCTATTCAGCCCTCCCTGTCCCAATACACAAAATCCTGTCTGGGGTGGTGCTCGCCCCTCTCCAGGCAGGAAACCTATTGTCCAGGCCTCCCTCGCTGGAAGGACTCCCAGCAGCAGGAGGTCAGATTTGTGTCTGTGGCAGCAGCATCCATTTTGTGATGCTGGGGCTCTGGTTAACTTTAACCGGGATAGTCAGCAACAACAGGTCTTCTCCCAGTAGAAGGGTGGAATGCTACCCCCGTCGCCAGAATTGGCGAGGGGGTAGTATTCCAAAGCGTAGGACACCTTACACGACATGTTTAGATAAAGCCAAACCAAAGTTAGCATTTAACTGCGAGGTTCATAATGCACTTAAGAGTATATGGTATGGCAATATCATAGAACAGCTATAAGGACATGGTTCCGAAAGCTGCAGACAGGCTCAGCTCATGCTAGAGCACCATCTCACACATAACAAAGCACTCTGCCTCCAGGATTGTCAAGGCCTGCCATAGGAGTGACTTATAGGTTACTGTGTGTCTATATATAAGGGTAGATATAGGAATACTATACCTAAGCAAGGGGTGATTACACGCCCTTGCCCCAGCTGAGTGATCAGCCAGTTGTGTCAGTTTGAGTGGCCAGCCAGGGGTGGCATAATACATGGTGCAGCCCCTGGTAGGCCTTGGTTACACCTATGCCCTGAGTACCTAGGGTATACGTATACAAAAGAGGGCAACCCAATATTCCCACGGAACTGGGTATCATCAATAGCAAAAAACAAATAGTTCCAGTAGGACTTATTTCAAATTATTCAGTAATTTATATAACCGTCAATAGATAATGAACATAATTCAAAAACAACAGGAGATTGTAAGTTCATCTGTGTATTATTTTCTATATAATGATGTAAGATATATACAAAAATTATATATCCTATTTGATCAGCATAGGTGAACATCCATATGACAATTCATATACGGCAACTAACACAAAGAAACTGTTGCTTTAGTTAAGTATATATCAACAGTAAAGAATGACACTTTTGCAGAATATATGGACAATATGTACAAATTATGCCATATGTACATTATTTACAACTATATACATCTTCATAGTACATAGCTTGATGTTGTTTTACGCAATAGAGTGTCAATTCGTCAACGTTTTGGTCTCACACACAGTAAATCATCGAGACCATCCTCAGGACAACAGTTGCACCATGAATAATATCTCAACACCTTTAATGACCTCCTGTGTTCTTATTAACAACCAGGGGGGGGGTTCCAGAGTATCAAGCTGTGTTTTTATCGGCAAAGTCAATTGGCCACTGTGGAATTTTCAAGGAAAACAAAGCTCCGACGTGGTCCACCACTCGCTTCAAACAGTCGACCCTGTAGAACGGTACACTTCTACAGGGTCTGATAAGGTGAACCAGTTCCCAATTGTGGATGTACCTAGAGTACATGGTGTGAATTTAGAGAGAGTGCATCTGGGCTGTGGGTCTGATTAGCAGGCCCACAGCCACATCTAAGTCGAAAACCAGTAAAGCAAAAGCAAAAAGTGGGGGTGACCATAGGAAGCAGACCCTACTCTCCTACACACGGTGTCCCACACAGCATGGGAGTAGCTGCCCAAAAGACATGCGGTATTGACGGACAGCAGCCCCAGACTGGCAGAGGAAAATAACCTCTTGCCAAACTGGTCCAGCTTTTTTGAGTCCTTATCAGGTCGGCAGTAGGAAATGCACTCTGAGAAGTGGATGCCTGAATGACCAAACTCTCTGGCGTAGGATGAGTGGTCAGGAAAACATGGTCACCTGGTGCCATGCGATGACACCTGGCAACATTCTTGTCCACCGGGGCCCCTGTGGCCGGCCGCAACCAAGTGCCCAGCAGGACGCAGTCAGGGCGTCATTAAAGGGCAACAGAGGCTTTGACGAAGCGAGCGCCAACTGGAGCACCTCCGTGAGGAGGGAAGAGGAGGGGGAGCGGCCATTGACCCCTCCAGGTAGGTCGCTCCCCCTCCGTACAACACCGCCTGTGTCTCCCTGCCCCAGCTGCCGCTGCTGAGGAAGTTTGAGGCCCTCCACCACCCGCAGGCTACCACCTGTGCCTCATCCCTGGTGGCCAGTGGTAGGCAGGTTTGTTCATCCTCCGCTTTATTGCTTTTATTGTATTGCCTGTATTTTCATTGTTGTGTCTGTGACTGCTGGTGTCTGTCTTCCTCCGCTGCCTGTACGTGGTCCGTGCCCCTTTTTCTACCCTCTGTTCCCCTCGCGGTCTCCGTGCTCTCTCTGCCCGGTCTTTCCATCTGTTCCCCTTGCTGCCCCAGTGTCTCTGCCCGGTTTCCCCTTCTGTTCCCCTTGCTGCCCCTGTGCCTCTCTGCCCATTCTGCCCTCTGTTCCACTCGTTTTTTTGTGCATTTCTACCCTCTATTCCACTCGTTTTCCCCTCGTTTTTTGTGCCTTTGTGCCCTCTGTTCCACTCGTTTTTCCCCTGTTTTTTGTGCCCTTCTGCCCACAGTTCCACTCGTTTTTTGTGCCCTTTTGACTTCTGTTCCACTCGTTTTACCCTCGATTTTTGTGCCCCTTTTCCTTCTGTTACCTTCGCTGTCCCTCACCGCTGCATCACCTGCGGCCCCACCCCCCTATATGCCAGCCGCTGAGCGGTCGTGCCGCTGGCACGCAGAAGGCGCGCCTAAGGCGAGCCCGTCTGCGCCAGTCCGCGCCTGGACTGCGCCCAGCGCCAAAACCCCTGGCCCCCGCACCTGCCACGACGACAGCCGCCACTACGACGCCACCACTCTGCACGCTCCCAACTCCGGACGGAGCCACACCTGCTTCAAGGCCGCCCGGAAACACACACACAGCCCCTTCAACTGCCGGAACTCCAACTACTCCAGCCTAAGAGTCGACGAACCACCCACCAAGAAAGACCCCCACATCCTCCGATACATACTACTTAACACCCGCTCCGCATGTAAGCATGCCGTTGAGCTCTAGGACCTGCTCAACACAACATCCCCGGACGTCGCCTTCCTGACAGAGACCTGGTTTAACGACTCCTCCGCAGCAGACATCGCCACAGCCATCCCAGAAGGCTACAAGATCACCCGCAGAGATCACACCAACGGAGTCGGAGGAGGAATCGCCATCGTCCACAAGAACAGCATCAGGGTCTCGACTAGCACCAACAACGCACTCAGCACCGCCGAACACATGCATTTCCAAATCCACACAGACCCTAATTCCACCCTCAGAGGCACCCTCGTCTACCGACCCCCGGACCCCGCCCCCAGTTCAGCGACTCCATCGCCGACTTGATCAGCACCCACGCCCTAACCTCCAATGACTACATCCTCCTCGGAGACCTGAACTTTCACCTCAGAACAACAACGACAACTCCACAACCCTGATCGATAACCTCGCCAACCTCGGACAGAAGCAACTCGTCACAACGCCCACCCACTCCGCCGGCCACACACTCGACCCAGTCTTCTCCTCAAGCCCATACGTCTCCATCAGCCACACCTCCGAACTCCTCTGGACCGACCAAAGCTGCATCCACTTCGCCTTCCAGAAACTCACCGCACCCAACAGGTCCCCTGCCGCTGTTAGAGCAAAATCACAGATTACCAACTACACGCAAACCTTGCTCTCAGCCCACCCACCGAACCCTCCAACACCAACGATGCTGCCCACAGCCTCAGACACTGGATCGAGGACGGCGCCAACACCCTAGCCCCGCTGAAGAAACCCCCCCACAGAGACACCAGGAAGAAGGCCAGCTGGTTCATCTCAGACCTCCTAGCCTCCAATCAAGCCTGCCCGAAACTAGATAAGAAATTACACAGTGAACAAACTCCAGACAGCAGCGCAGCACACACCTCATCAGGGCGGCCAAGAGGACCTCCTTCAAAGACCACCTCGACAACAACGCACACAATAGCAAGGAGCTCTTCAACATCATGAAGAACTCTCCAACCCCAGCTCCAACACCAACGACATCCCGCCGTCGCAAGCCCTGTGCGACTCCCTCGCCACCTTCTTACTCCGCAAGATAGCAGACATCCACGAAAGCTTCAACACCCAGACAGCCCCAACAGACAGCAACACAATAGACCCTCCGTACACCATCGACCACGACCCCCTGCTAGCCTGGGCCAGCGTGATCATCGATGACACCAATACCATGCGCTCAATCCACTCCGGCTCTCCGTCTGACCCATTCCCGCACCATGTCTTCAACAGAGCAAGCAGCACCATCGCACCCCACCGGCGCAACGTCATCAATCTCTCCCTCGAGACCGCGACCTTCCCAGAGATCTGGAAACACGCTGAGATCAACGCCCTGCTCAAAAAACCGAAGGCAGACCCAAGATACCTTGTTGTTTTTGCAATTGCCGCCCTAAGTGCACTGGGGATGCCCAGACGTGGGTCCCAGGCACTCCACACCACTTGGAGTCAAGCTAGCCGGGCTGAAGAGAGGTGTTACCTCGAAACCGGTCCGGTCCTCGGATGCTTGATTCCGTTCTGGGAAGGACATGGCTTTTGTAGTTCGGACTGGACTGTTCCCATGGGGCAACAGGGTCAGAGCTGATTTGCATATCGCCATTGTCTAACCCAGGGTGGTGTGGAGTGCAAAAAAACGATGGATTTGGGCCCAGATCTTTTGACTGGGGGAGTGTGTGACATTGATCCACATTCAGTCCATCACTTGTTGTTTTTGCAATTGCCGCCCTAAGTGCGCTGGGGATGCCCAGACGTGGGTCCCAGGCACTCCACACCACTTGGAGTCAAGCTAGCCGGGCTGAAGAGAGGTGTTACCTCGAAACCGGTCCGGTCCTCGGATGCTTGATTCCGTTCTGGGAAGGACATGGCTTTTGTAGTTCGGACTGGACTGTTCCCATGGGGCAACAGGGTCAGAGTTGATTTGCATATCGCCATTGTCTAACCCAGGGTGGTGTGGAGTGCAAAAAAACGATGGATTTGGGCCCAGATCTTTTGACTGGGGGAGTGTGTGACATTGATCCACATTCAGTCCATCACTTGTTGTTTTTGCAATTGCCGCCCTAAGTGCGCTGGGGATGCCCAGACGTGGGTCCCAGGCACTCCACACCACTTGGAGTCAAGCTAGCCGGGCTGAAGAGAGGTGTTACCTCGAAACCGGTCCGGTCCTCGGATGCTTGATTCCGTTCTGGGAAGGACATGGCTTTTGTAGTTCGGACTGGACTGTTCCCATGGGGCAACAGGGTCAGAGCTGATTTGCATATCGCCATTGTCTAACCCAGGGTGGTGTGGAGTGCAAAAAAACGATGGATTTGGGCCCAGATCTTTTGACTGGGGGAGTGTGTGACATTGATCCACATTCAGTCCATCACTTGTTGTTTTTGCAATTGCCGCCCTAAGTGCGCTGGGGATGCCCAGACGTGGGTCCCAGGCACTCCACACCACTTGGAGTCAAGCTAGCCGGGCTGAAGAGAGGTGTTACCTCGAAACCGGTCCGGTCCTCGGATGCTTGATTCCGTTCTGGGAAGGACATGGCTTTTGTAGTTCGGACTGGACTGTTCCCATGGGGCAACAGGGTCAGAGCTGATTTGCATATCGCCATTGTCTAACCCAGGGTGGTGTGGAGTGCAAAAAAACGATGGATTTGGGCCCAGATCTTTTGACTGGGGGAGTGTGTGACATTGATCCACATTCAGTCCATCACTTGTTGTTTTTGCAATTGCCGCCCTAAGTGCGCTGGGGATGCCCAGACGTGGGTCCCAGGCACTCCACACCACTTGGAGTCAAGCTAGCCGGGCTGAAGAGAGGTGTTACCTCGAAACCGGTCCGGTCCTCGGATGCTTGATTCCGTTCTGGGAAGGACATGGCTTTTGTAGTTCGGACTGGACTGTTCCCATGGGGCAACAGGGTCAGAGCTGATTTGCATATCGCCATTGTCTAACCCAGGGTGGTGTGGAGTGCAAAAAAACGATGGATTTGGGCCCAGATCTTTTGACTGGGGGAGTGTGTGACATTGATCCACATTCAGTCCATCACTTGTTGTTTTTCCAAGATACCTCAAGAACTTCCGGCCCATCTCTCTGCTCCCCTTCCCAGCCAAGGTCATCGAGAAAACGGTCAACAGACAGCTAACCCGATACCTCAAAGAAAACAGTATCCTGGACCCTTCTCCCAGTCAGGGTTCCACAGCAACCACAGCACCGAGACTGCCCTCATGGCCGCCACTGACATCAGGACCCTGCTGGACAACGGCGAGACCGCAGCACTCATTCTCTTAGACCTCTTTGGCACCTTCTACACCGTCTGCCACCGCACACTACACGCACGCCTCCACGCCGCAGGGATCCGAGACAAGGCTCTGGATTGGACCACCTCCTTCCTCTCCGGCAGTACCCAGAGCGTCCGCCTACCCCTATTCCGTTCCAAAGCCTCCGAGACCATCTGCGGCGTACCCCAAGGATCCTCCCTCAGCCCGACGCTGTTCAACATTTACATGGCCCCGATCGCACACGTAGCCCGACAGATCGACCAACATAATCTCCTAAGCCGACGATACTCAGCAGATCCTCTCCCTTACCAAGGACCCCATCACAGCCAAAGCCAACCTCCATGAAGGAATGAAGGTTGTCGCCGGCTGGATGAAGACCAGCCGTCTGAAGCTGAACTCTGACAAGACTAAGGTCCTCATCCTCGGCTCCAACCCCTCAGCCTGGGACGACTCCTGCTGGCCAACAGCACTGGGGGCAGCCCCGACCCCCACTGACCACGCACGCAACCTGGGAATCATCCTTGACTCAACGCTCTCAATGACCAAGCAAGTCAACGCCGTCTCCTCCTCCTGCTTCAACACCCTCCACATGCTCCGCAAGATCTACAGATGGATCCCGACAGATACAAGAAAGACAGTCACCCAGGCCCTTGTCAGCAGCATCCAACTACGGAAACGCACTCTACGCAGGAGCCCGACCAATCTCATCAACTACTACAACGCATTCAACCGCCTCGGCAGACTGATTCTCGACATACCACGCCACGGCCACATCAACCCCCACCTGAGAAACCTGCACTGGCTCCCCTTCAACAAGAGGATATCCTTCAAGCGCCTCACCCACGCACACAAGGAACTCCACAAGACTGGCCCAGCCTACTTCAACTGACGGCTCTCCTTCTACATCTCCAACTGCCAGCTACGCTCCGTCGACCTCTCACTCGCCACCGTCCTGCGCATCCGAACAACCACCACCGGTGGGAGATCCTTCTCCCAACTCACCTCCAAGACATGGAACACCCTCCCACTGAGCCTACGACAGACCCAAGACCTGCTGACCTTCAGGAGGATACTCAAGACCTGGCTATTCGATCAGTAGCACCCCCCGCCACCCAGCGCCTTGAGACCCTCGCGGGTATGTAGTGCGCTTTACAAATGATTGATTGATTTAAGGCCACTGTCGGAGGACCTCAGCCGCCTGACGGAGCACCGCCGCGTAGGAAGCGCCCTCCTCCACAGTAGGCGGAGAGGATGTGAACCCTGGGTCCGACGAGAGATTGAGGTGGCCGGTGTAGGAGAGTAGGGTCTGCTTCCTATGGTGACCCCCACTTTTTACTTTTGCTTTACTGGTTTTCGACTTAGATGTGGCTGTGGGCCTGCTAATCAGACCCACAGCCCAGATGCACTCTCTCTAAATTCACACCATGTACTCTAGATACAACCACAATTGAGAATTGGTTCACCTTGTCAGCCCCTGTAGAAGTGTACCCTAGGTACTCAGGGAATAGGTGTAACCAAGGCCTACCAGGGGCTGCAGCATGTATTATGCCACCCCTGGCTGGCCACACAAACTGACACAACTGGCTGATCACTCAGCTGGGGCAAGGTTGTGTAATCACCCCTTGCTTAGGTATAGTATTCCTATATCTATCCTTGTATGTAGACACACAGTAACCTATTAGTCACTCCTATGGCAGGCCTTAACAATCCTGGAGGCAGAGTGCTTGGTTATTTGTGCGATGGTGCTCTAGCATGAGCTGAGCCCGTCTGCTGCTTTCGGAACCATGTCCATATAGCTGTTCTATGATATTGCCATACCATATACTCTTAAGTGCGTTATGAACCTCGCGGTTAAATGCTAACTCTGGTTTGGCTTTATCAAAACATGACGTGTAAGGTGTCCTACGCTTTGGAATACTACCCCCTCTCCAATTCTGGCGATGGGGGTAGCATTCCACCCTTCAAGAGGGAGAAGACATGTTAGTGCTGACTATCCCGGTTAAAGTTAACCAGAGCCCCAGAGTCACAAAATGGACGCTGCTGCCACAGACACAAATCTGACCTCCTGCTGCTGGGAGTCCTTCCAGTCAGGGAGGTTTGGACAATCGGTTTCCTGCCTGGAGAGGTGCGAGCACCACCCCAGACAGGATTTTGTGTATTGGGACAGGGAGGGCTGAATAGAATGAGACACTGCCTGGGGCACACTAGGTGCTCCATGCATACCCCAGTTCAAACCGGTTGCTGGGGCACTCCAGCCCCAGCTCTGGTGCGAAACTGGACAAAGGAAAGGGGGTGTAACCACCCCCTTCCTGGTCCCACCCATAGGAGGGACCTAGAAAGTAATCCAGCCCCTTTTATTTGTATAAAGGTAGGAGCTGAGTCCTAGGACTTTAGATTAATCCTGGAATCGAAACTTGACACGAAACTCTGGACCTTCGACGTTCTGCTGAAGCTGAAGACTGAGAATCTCCCTTGTGGCCAAGGAGAGACCACTCTGGGCAACCAGGCACCATCCAGCAAATCAACAGCTTGCTTTGTCGACGCTCCCGCCGGGACCCGAGCACAGAGCCTGACCCAGACTTCCAGACCTCTCTGACCCTCTCTTCACGTCTGCAGCATAGCGGAGATCCGTGGAGGCGACGAGACTCGTGGGACCGGACATCTTGAAAAGCCTGCAACTTGCTACCTGTGCAGTTCCTGAGGTATCCTCGAAGCTGTGCACTGGGGATTGAGAAGCCCCGAATCCGAGCTCCACCTGCACCGAAGATCAGCCCTCCACACTCCACGAGTTCCGCGTGGGGCCCTTCTGCTTGTGTTCTGCTCGACGCGTTGTCCGGTTGCTGGCCCGCTGGCCAGTAGCTTCTGTGACGAAAATCCTTTTGAACCAACTCGCTGGTCTGGTTGCTCCAGATTGGCCCTTGCCTCCCTGTAAAGGTGAGGCACCTCAGACCTTGCTGGTCTGCACCAGAAGCCTTCTTTGAATCCTGCGTGGGTTGCCTTTGCCAAGGCTTGTTGACTCCAATCCGGCAGTCGGCCCCTCCATCTGTGAGAACCTTCGTGGGACAGCTCGCCTCCAGCACCTGGTCGTCCTCGACGCCTCCTGGTCCGCGTGGCTAAAGAGACAAGCTTCAAGACAGCACCTGATTGCTCCTTGACGTCGTCTGGATCCTTCCTGGTTCCACCCAGTCACTGGCTAGTGACCCAGACTCTGTCCCCTCTGCTTTCAGGTCCTCTTCATCCTCGATCCACCCTTGGATCCACCTGGACATCATCCTCCTGGCCGCCTGCAGCATCTTTCTTCAAAGGTTCCATAGGCTTCAACGGCAAAACCAGACACATCTTCACACCTATGCACAGACTTCCTGTGGGTGAGGTAATGCGAGTACTTCGGTGCTCCCAAGGGTATTGACTATCCAAGTGTCTAGGTTTTTAGTTGTTTCCTCCTAGCTAAACCGGAAGTGTCCTAAATCCTTCTTTTTCTAAGTTCTAAGTTCCCATTGACTTTACATTGACTCTCGCGTGTGGGTAAAGACTCTGCACGCGCCGCCTTTGGGCTTCCTACTTCTAAACTAAGGTTCAGATAGTGTAGCCCCAGCGATTCCCTAGGCCCTAGGCCTTACCTTTTCTCGTGACGTGGTACTTATACCACTTTCTTAATATATGGTTTGCTTCGCCCCTAGGGCCTAACTGTAAATTGTGCAACTTAACGTATCCTGATTAAGTAACTTCTGTGCTTTGGCCTCTGATCTCATAAAGAGTTCAGAGGAGTCTGTTAGTAAATAAATACATATATATTTTATATATATCCTGTGTGGTGTCCTTTCATTTGATATTCAAGGGGTTACATATGGTAAAACAGCTGGCTTTACACGCCCTCAAGAGTCTTTTAGCCTAAGACTGTTCTGTCCACGCTACCACAAGGATAGCTGGTCTATAAGGTTGACTTACAACCATCACCATAAGGGTTGTTTGGACTGGTGCAAGGTGTTCACTAGAATAGTGATCATCATATACCAGGCCAACTTCTCACAGCCGGCCTCGTCCCAGTCGTCTGCCCAATCCTGTTCAGAGTCACACTGGCGAGCCGCAGGGTCCTCGGACCCCTCCCAGTCATCCTTCACCTCCGCTGTATGCATCACAGAGTGTGGCAGCGGGGCAGGAGCCGGTGAGGGAGGAACCGGCACCAAGGCTGGAGCCGAACCGGCGCCAAGTCCCAATGCAGGTCCCAGGCCGGGACAAAAGTGTCCTGGAACCGGGGCAGGGGCAGGATAAACGGCACCCATTGCGGCACCACAGGCCGAGCCGAGGGCAGAGCCGTAACCGCAGCTTGGGACCTTGTGGCGCCGAGGACGGAGCCAGCGGTGCTGGAATCTGTGGCACCGGGGCAAAAGCCGCCGGCGGCGGCTTAACAGGATCCAGACACGGGACCGCGGGCCCCGAAGGCACGCCGGCAGGAGCCCGAGGCCTAAACAGGTGGTCCAAGGAAGCAAGAAACTCTCACCTGCGCTGGAGTCGCCGATGGACCCGGGTAAGGCAGGTAGGCTACAGGACTCCAGGTCTCCAGAGGAGCCACTGGGGCAAAACTCCTGTCCCCCTCGTCCGCATCTGAGGACCAGCGGGGGGACGGCAAAGAGCGACAACGCTTCTTCGACTTCTTTTTGTGCCGTCGCTTACCCGAATTCGAGGGCGAAGACTTAGAATCCGAACGATCAAGACGGTCCGGCGAGCAGTCCCTAGAACGACACCGGGATTGGTGCTGGCACAAGTGCCGGAACTCCAGCAACTTCCGGCGCTGCTCCCTCAAGGCCTTTGGGGCCATAGCCAGACAGGCCCCACAGGACGGGGAGTAGTGGTCGCCATCCAGGCAGTAAAGACAAAAGTCATAGGGGTCCGCCACCGACATTCCGGCGGCAGGCCCCACATAACTTAAGCCCAGGCATCCCTACGTGCACCAGAGGAGGCTAAACAAGTTCACAGGAGACAAAATGTCTCAAAAGAGGGTAGTCAAAAAGTGACTAGGGTACGTGCTCTAACCGGAGCTGCGCTTACTGGCGCAGAAAAAGAAAGAACTGACGTCAGCGCGCATAGGTGGCACCTAAGTAGACTCTGTGACGTCATCTCGGCGCTTACAACGCCAGCGACGGACGCAGAGCCGCGTGACGTCACCTGTCGGCGCGCAGGGGTACTGCTACGAAAAAGACATTCCGGATCCAGTCTGATGCCTGGGGATATTCTAAGGTAAGGAATCTATCACTATGTGTTTCTTTCAGATCCTCCTCTTTAAACCGCGAAATCCTAAGCCAAGCGTGTCTGCGCAGTAGCACACTAGTATATATTGCACGAGCGCTGCTGTGTCTGGTGCATGTAGTGCACATTTAAAGGAAGAATTAGTGATGAGTTTGCCTTGCTGGATAAGGTTATTAGTCTTTGCTTTGTACTGATCGGGTAAGTGTTGCATGAGTTTTTCTAACTCATCGTAATGAGCCCTATTATAGCGTGCTAGCAGAACCGGAGCGTTCGCAATACGCCAATAATTTGCAGCCTGTGTAGCCACTCTCTTACCTGAGGCATCAATGAGCTTAGACTCCTTGTCAGGAGGGGGGCCTCACCTGTGGTTTGAAAGTTAGCTCTCTTGTGAGCGTTGGAGACTACAAGAGAGTCCAAAAGTAAATTACATTTGATGTAAGCAGGATCGGTAGGAGCAGGTTTATATTTCTTGTCTACTCTGAGTGGGAGTATTCATGCCCTAACCGGGTCTTTAAATACTGCATCTGTGTGCTTTAAAGTGCCTTTTAGCATTGGTAAATTGTGAGTAGATCTTTGGGAATAAGTGAGTATCTCAAAGAGGAAATCCTCTTCTAAGTACTGTTTACGGAGGTCCACTGTAAGTGGCTCTGTATATACTGGATCAAAGTAAGGTACAGTGTGCACAGAGTCCACAATCCACAGAGGTATGGCAGAGGCTAAAGTTAGATATAAGCTTACTCTCCAAAGTGGTAGCTTGGTCGAGCAGTAAGGCAGTATCAGAGGACAGTGTAAAGCATTTGTTGTACACACTTAGTCAGCAAATGGTTCACACACTCAAGAACTGAACTTTAGGCCAATGGTTTTGTATCAAAATATATAGTTTTATTTTAGAACCAACATAGGTGTCAAAATATACTTTCTCAGAATGTATTACTTCAGTTAAATACTTTTCAAATAGGCAAAAGACTTTTTAAGTACAGTAGTAACAGTTGTTGCAAGAGGCAACACAATTTCAAATACAATGCAACATTGAGCTCAATGGGAATTTCTAGTTAAAGGCAATTAATTACTTTATGGATTACTTTTCTAACCACCGGACTGGATCCTAGATTCAGTCCTGGGATATTTCCTGTAAACAGTGGAGTAAAAAGCGTTTTGGTTACAGTAGTGATTTTTAAGTAATATTATTGTATTTTAAAAGTTGACACTTAAAATCGTTTTCACATAGAATCACCAATGTAATCCCATGGGAGGAAATTCACTTAGTAGGTAAGTAGTGTTATCGTTAGTTTTTCTTACTCAGTGTTGGGTCCTGGATCCAGCACTGGTGCATCTCCTGAAAACAATTGAAAGAATTTGTTTATTTCATACAGGCAATTTTTAACTAATATTTGTAAGTTTCCAAAATCGACACTTGGAAACTTTTTCAGCAAAAAGCAGGCAATGTTATCCTATGGAAGGAAATTCAAGTTACTGGTAAGTACAGTTAGAATTACTTTTCAGGTTCAAGTGGTGGGCTGAAAGATACAGCACTGGGATCTCTCCTGATAACAGGTGAGTAAATTGGAATTCGTTGTTCGGCTGATTTTAGATGAATATTTTAAAGTTTCAAAATTCCACACTTAAAAGAATTTCCAAGTGAAACCAGTCAATGTTACCCTATGGAAGAAAAGTCAAATTATCGGCTTTTGGGTAAGTTCTCGACTGGCAGACTTAAGGTTCTGGGCATAGACTCAGGGGTCTCCCAGGGTCAGGTAGGTACAGTTACACCCTCAGCGGTAGAGGGGCAGCCAGGTGCAGAGGTAGTTAGGCCCAATGTTAGCCTATGGGCGGCAGGGGGCCTTTGGTTGGTGGCGGCTGGCAAGCAGGCCACGCGGCTGTGGCAGCTGGGCTCCTAGTCAATTGCTCAGGGCAAATGGGTAAGTAGATTAGGACAAAGGTTACACTCCCAGGAGCACTCGGGCGGGTGGGTGTAGGGTGCATGGTGCTTTTGAGCCTTCGGGCGCTCAATATTATTGAATAGGAGACTTGAAAGTTGAACAAAGTCTGCAGGCTCGGTGAAGGAGTTTCTTAAGGAGCGACCAACACTTCGAGGGGTAAGTTGGAATCTTGGAGGATAGGTAGGCACCCAGGAGTTAGGCACAGGAGGCCGTGGGGCGCCGGGTGCAGGGGTGTCTTTAGACGTCAGGATATCTTACCCTTTGCTGGTCGCCGATGGAGGGGTCCCTGGTTGTGAGGCTGCAGGCGTCGTCTGGGTCATCGAGGAGGGTCCTTGGGCAATGGATTTCAGGTCACAATCGCCGGGGGGGACGTAGTCAGGGTCTTTGTCCACTCAGGCACAAGCTTGGTTCGGCGGGTGCAGAGTGAGCTGTACTCGCGGTTCCTGGCTGGCACCAAGGGTATTGCTTTTTGAGA
This sequence comes from Lissotriton helveticus, assembly GCF_964261635.1. Lineage (NCBI taxonomy): Eukaryota > Metazoa > Chordata > Amphibia > Caudata > Salamandridae > Lissotriton > Lissotriton helveticus. The sequence goes on from NC_136063.1 coordinate 2,066,832,056, forward strand.
AGAACCACTGCTCGTGGGAGTCCCAGTCTTGGTAGAGTCTCAAGGCAGTCAGGTCCTCCAAGGTTTTTAAGGTTGGTGACCACTGAAGGCGCCGGAGCTTCGCAGGAGCAGGTTCAAGGATCAACAGGCCAGTAGGGCTGGGGCCAAGTCAGTGTGTGTCGTCCTCTTGTGAGCAGCTGCACGGAGGGTCTTCTGGTTTTTTGATTTTCTTGCTTGTTTAGGAATCGGGATCTGAGCAAGGAAGGTTCAGGGTGCCCCTAAATACTAAATGTAGGGGCATTACAGGTAGGGTAAGGGCAGGGACCAATTAGTTCCTGTCCTGGGGTGAGTAGACCCCCTATCCTGCTCCTCTCCTGTGAGAGGACGGCAGGAGCCTATCTCTGATTGGGCAGAGCTCCCCATCCTCAAGATGGCCGGATCCCGGAGCTGTGCTTCACCTCGCCTCTCCCACCTGAGGGGTGGAGTTGGCACAGGCTGGCACAACCCCCCTTTTCTCACTGAGGGTTTCCCGCCAGAGTGGGGGTCAGAACCGGTGGGGCCAGTTGCTGAGTATAGCAAGTGGCCTGGAGAAGCTCACAAAGGCGGGCATGCCTTTGAAGCTTCCCCTGCCCATCCTGGGGAAGGAGACCTAGCACCTCGCCCAGGATGTGCATTGTTGCAGGCCCAGGAGAGCGGATGGCTCTCTAGCCAGGGGTCCAGCAACATGTCTGCTGTGTGGCAGCCTAGGCAGCCTCTCAGACTCGATGGGGATTGTAGGTTAGGTTCAGGGAGCAACTCTAAGTTGCCCTCTGTCGTGCATCTTACATTAAATCCCACACTGGCATCAGTGTGGCTTTAATGTGCTGAGACTCAGTCCTCAGTGTAGCCATTATGGTGCTGTGGAGTTCGTAATGACAATCTCCTAGCACCATATACTCTTAATGGCATCACTGCACTTACAGTGCCCAGGAATGGCCCTGGGTACTGTAGGGGCACAGGGCTCATGCACCTGTGCCCACACCACTGGCATAGTGCACCCAGCTAGAGGGGTGACTGTGGGTTTGTGGGCATGGCACACAGGGATGTGTGCCATGTCGACTCTATTTAGTTCTGCACTAAGTCACTCAGCCTGCAAAGGCAGTGTGTTTGTGTGTCAGGGTGCAGGGCCCCTAAGGGTGGCACAATAAGTGCTGCAGCCCTTAGGGGTCTTCTCTGGTCTCAGTGCCCTGGGTACCAAGGGGCTGACCTGTGGCCAGAGATGCCAATTGGGTTTATGTTTCAACACAGTTTTTAGGGAAGGAACGTAGGCCATGGGTACCTAGTTGGCAGGAACCCAGGGCGCACTCAGTCGAAGTACATCAGCCATTTAGCAAAAAGTGGGGGCATACCATGCAAGAAAGATGGCACTTTCTCACATCCACCCCATGCCATTGAGCAGCTCTGTTAATGAGCTGTACGTATCCAATGTTGTCATCAGGTGTCCAGAGGGATAGAAATCAGGGTCGTTGTCTGTATCCGGTTCCTTATCATAATTTTCCCAAGGGTCAGTGTCTTGTGGTATAATCTAATCTTGTGGTATATCCTGCTCTTCGTCTGTACCCCCATCCCCATAATCGTCATCCTGTGTGGGGGGTGAAAGTGGAGGTGGTGGTGAATTTGATGGTGAGATAATCAAATTAGGTTAGGAGGAGAGGGAGGTGGAATGTAAGGGGGAGAAAGGTTAGTGCCCATGTCATTTTTCTTAAAAGGTATAGTAGAGTCCTCGGAGAGATCACTCTTCCATTTTTTGGGAAGACTGGCATGAATGTTACCTTTTTGAGGGTTAATGACAAGTCTTTTCTGTTTTGGATCCAAAGGTAGTTCATCAGAACGAGGCTCTTTGGATGGGGTGTCCTTTTCTTTATGTGGCGATTTCGGCACCAAAGGTTTCGGCTCCGGCCCTTTTGGCATCGAAGGTTTGGGCTGCGAGTCGTCGTGCTTGGTAGGTTTCAGCTCCGAGCCTTTCGGTGTTCAAGATTTGGGCTCCGAATTGTTCGGTGCGGGAGGTTTCGTCTCCGAGCCTTTAGATGTGGAGAATTTCGGCTCCGAACCTTTAGGTGTTGAGACTTTCGGGTCCAAAGTCTTCGGTGTCGAAGGTGTAGTCTTCGGTCCCAGTGGTGTGGTGACCGGCAGATGCTTCGACTTATGTTTTGGTGTCGAAAGTGTTGGTTCGGCATTAGAATGGGGCCGGCCCGAGCCGGAAGGCTTCTCTTGGTTTCTTAGCCGGGCTGGAGGGCAGGGCATCTGAAACTTTGTCGGTGCCGACCTGAGCCCAAAAGCGTAGGGGGTACCGGGGTCTTTGTTTCATACTGACTGGGCAGAGGGTAATCAGTACTCCTGGTACGCTGACCCGGAGTGATGTGTTTTTCTTCTTCCATGTCGGAGTCTGCTTTGGACACGGAGACCTGTTCTTCTTCTTCGGCTCCTTCAACTGGATGTTTGCCATCGGGTTCTTCGCCGAAGATGTCTGGTACGGAGCCTCTGTTATGTTGCATCGATGAGCCTGACGATCACAAATTGTCTTCTTCAATCGGAACGATCGACACGCGTAACAGTCCTTTTCGTTGTGTTACGGGGATAAGCAGAGGTTGCAGACCTTGTGCAAATCGGAGCGTGGAAACTTAGCACGACACCTGGAACATAGTTGAAATGGAGTCCGTTCCATCGACTGCTAGTGCGGCGGCAAGGGGTAGGCCCAACAGCCCGCCTCGAGTGCCTCGATCTAAGATTTTCTCAGGTTAAACAATGCGCGTCGAATGGGGAACCATGATCGGTGAAAATACCGTTGAGGGTAGAGGATTGCGCGTCGGAGTTCGAAACAGATACCGAACCGGAGCGCAGCAATACACATCCGAACCAGACGGCGGAAAAAAACAATCTAAAGATGGAGTCGATGCCCATGCGCACTATCACCGAAAGGAGGAGTCACCTACCTAGTGACTGGAAAGACTTCTTCGAAGAAAAACAAAGTGCAAACATCCGGACTCAACACTAGATGGTGATCTATGCTAAAGCATATGATCTACAGCTCATATGCCTCGAATATTTAAAAAAAAATCATTTTTATACAAACAAATTGATCTGATTTCAGTCTTTGAGTGGGTCATCATTTCTTGCCTGAGTGTATACAACAAATGCTTATACCAAAAGGGAGTCACCGTTTCCAAGTAGAGAGAGAAAAAGAAGGGAAGTAAGAGGTACTCTCGACATTGACTACTCTAATTGTGGGGGGCAGTGTGTCCTCATCTTGATGCCCTCACACACCTCGAAGGATGTCATGCTTCATCATTGGGCTTTTGCTCCTCTTCAGGCCGGCGCTGCAATGCCCTAAGGGTGCCCCGAAGGGTATCTTTTGAAGATCTTTTGATTAAGCTGTAAGGGTGTAAGTCCTAGAAGGTGTATTAAAAAATTGCTGGAGGGAGAGCGATTAATTTTCATTAAGACGATCCCTCTGTCATTATTAAAACAAAGTGCATGGTGCTGCTTTAAGGGGTATTATGTCCCTTGGTAGCTGGGTAACTATATGTCCTGGTCAACATGATTCACGCTTTAATGGTCTCAGGGGGAGATCCTGGGCGCTTCGTCAGAACAGAGTGAGAAAGTTGTACCTACAGTGGCCCGAATATTTCGGTGCCCCCGCATAAATGAAAAGAGTAAAACTTCCCTTAGTAAGTAGGGCAAGGTACCATGAAATCAGTGAGGGTCACTTGAGAGGGTTCACTCGGTGCATCTGGGCTGTGTCACCTGTGTGCCTCCAACTGTCTCGGCCGAGACAACTGTTTAACTTTCACATTGCTAAGAGCTTCTGTTTGATTGACAAATACAAAAGCATTTATAAGACTGTAAAGTACTGCTTCTGCCTTGCAAAACAGACTGCATCCCTGGAAGTATTACTGCTTTGAAAACGGTTACCTGCAAAGGAGTATTTCTCGGTTCATAAAACAAAATACCCAAATAACTTTTTATACAAAGCCATTGGTCTGGATTCAGTCTATGAGTGTGTGTAATCATTTCTTGCTCAAGTGCACACAATAAATGCTGAACACGGTCCTCTGATAAGCCTAACTGCTCTACCACACTACCACAAATAGAGCTTTTAGTATTCTCTGTTTGAGTGTCTGTAAGACTCTGGGGATTCCTTGGACTCTGTGCACACTTTACCTTACTATTGTATAGTATATACAGAGCCAGCTTCCTACACAGATGACTGGAGATTAATAGTTCCATGTGTGCCTTTCCTCTATTTAAGACTGTGGAGGGCTCAATCACTTAGAAATACTGAACAAATTAATCATTATGTGTTAACATTTAACAACATGATTCATAGGAATTCTTCACTTGTAAAAGCAGCCATTACTAGTTCATTCGGTCACATCATTTATCTTCTCACCTTTTCCCTGCTTTAAGCTGGTTTGCTACGTATTGAAGAAGGCCAACAAGTTCGATTGGATATTTCCGAAAAACCGCACCACAGAAGCTGGCAAGACCTATATTAGATGAGGAAGTATACAAAAAAACAGAGCATAAAAAACAAATCTACTTTCAGGTTCTGAAATATTTCTAATAAGTAAATCTGACTTTTTCAACTATGAAGAACACACTGAATAGACGCTACTAAAACTTTTTTCTCACAGCAATAACCAATAGTTTCTGATTAACAGTAGCAGCTACTTATCACTCTCTTCCACCTTTGTATTCTCTAAATGGCTCCTCTAACGGGCAGTTAAAAAGTTTTGTTAAGTTATTTGATTTGTAGTTTGGCAACACAGAGGCTCTAAACCTTTATGTTTTTGAAAGAAATCTATTATGGATCAGTTTAAGCATGATCTTAGTTTTATAAGTTCCTTTGCATGAGACAAACTAATATTTCAGGCTCGTCATCGCCCTCTCATTTTTATTAATTTAGTCTCATGTGTTTTAGAGGTTGGCATAGATACCAATGGGAAGAAAGATTGCTACTATAACAGGAGGGTGAGAGGATGATAGTCAATGCATCCTCCCGGGGCCTCCCAACACTGTAAAGCACCAGAGCACTATTAGTTCTTAATAAAGAAACAATCACGTTTTTATTAGTTTCCTAAACTAACCTTCTTCTCAGTCATCCTCAACCTAGTAGGTAAATCCTTCCACAGTTTTGTCGCGAGAAAGGGGAAAGGTCAACCTCCACTACTAAGTTTCTGAATGTAGGAAGGTAGATCCCTGACTATGGTTGCCCCCAACTTTTTGCCTGGTGTTTTGCTGGTTTTCTGACTTAGTTGACCTGAGGCCCTACTATTCAGGACCCCAGGCCTACTGCTCTCTCTGTAAAATGGATTCCATGTACCTTAGGTACATATCTAATTGGATACTGAGTCACCTTATCAGTCCCTGTACAGAGTACCTTAGGTGCCCAGGGCATAGGTGTACCCAGGGCCTACCAGGGGCTGCAGCATGTATTATGCCACCCCTGGCTGGCCATCCAAATCTGACACAACTGGCTGCACGACAGCTGGGGCAAGGTGGTGTAATCACCCTTTGCTCTAGATATAGTATTCCTATATCTAACACTAAAATGGACACATATATTCCTATCAGTCACTCCTATGGCAGGCCTTAACAATCCTGAAGGCAGAGTGCTTGGAATAATGTGAAATGGTGCTCTGGCATGAGCTGAGCCCGTTTGCAGCTTGCGGAACCAAGTCCTAATAGCTGTTCCATGATAACGCATACCATATACTCTTAAGTGCATTATAATCCTCGCGGTTATATGCCAACTCTGGTATCGCTTTATCAAAACATGTCGAGTAAGGTGTCATACGAATTGGAATACTAACCCCTCGCCAATTCTGGCGACGGGGTTAGCATTCCACCCTTCTAGAGGGACACGACATGTTGGTAACCTGTAACCCCGGTTAAAGTCAGACATAGCCTCAGCTCCACAAGATGGATGCTGCCACCGAGACACAAGTCTGCCCTCCTGCTGCTGGGAGTCCTCCCAGCCCAGGAGGCAAGGACAAAGGGTTTCGTGCCAGCACCGTCCCAGACAGGATTTTGTGTATCCTAGGTAGGCAGGGCTTTAGAGGAAGGTGACTGCAAGTGGCACCCCGGAGCTCACTGCGCATAGGCCGGCTTGAACCAGTTCCAGGGGCACTCCAGCCCCTGATCTGGGGAAAGCCCGCCAAAGGAGAGAGGTGTAACCACCCCCCTCCTAGTCCCACCCATAGGGCAGGACTTAGTCGCGTGCCAGCCCCTTTTTGCAGGATAAAGGTAGGAACTGGCCCCCTTCCAAATTAGATCATCTTTGAATCCTGAACCAACTTTCCACGAAAGGACCTCAAGACTCTTCTCAAGATTTCTCCCTTGTGACTAAGGAGTAGTCACCCTGCAGCAGCAGGCACCAACCAAGCATCGCGGTCTGCTTTAAGTCTCTCCTCCGGATCAAGACTGACCAGCACGACGAGAACCGGCTTCCCTGGCACCTCTGACCTCAACCTGCATCCTCAGCCCAGCTGTGATCCGTGGGTGTGACGAGACCTCGAGGGACCGGCCATCTTTGAAGACTGCACGACGCTTGTCCAGCACGACCACCGAGTGACCCTCGACTGAGTGCTTTGGGGTAAGAGAAGCCCCGACCCTGAGCAGCTCCAGCAGCGAAGTTCAGCCCCCCTGCATCCACGAGATCTGCGTGGGGCCCTTCTGCTCACCGCGTTGTCCAGGTCGCTTGCCCGTTGGCTAGTGGCCCCATCACGACGCTTCACGACGACAAACACCGCTGGTCTGGTTGCTCCAGACTAGCCCTTGCTCCCCTCCAAAAGAGGAGCACCCTGGACCCTCCTGGTCCACTCCAGACTCCATTTTAAGTCCACCGCGTGGGCTTGTATTTGCCAAGACTTGTTGCCCCAATCCTGGGTCCAGCGACATCGACAGCAGAGACCTTCGTGGGACAGCTCGCACCTCCATCCTGGTCGCCGACAACGCCTCCTGGTCCGAGAGACTGCAGAGCCCAGCAGCGCCCACTCACCTGGCTGAGGTGACTTCGTCCGGTGCCATCCTGGTGCCCACCTAAATCACTGGCTAGTGATTCAGAACTCGGTCCCCTCTGCTTACAGGTCTTCCTCTTCCCTGATCCAGGCTTGGATCACCACGATCTTCACTGGCCGCCTGCCAGCAACTTCTTTCTTCAGGCTCCTGAATCTTCAACAAGGGTTTCCGACGCAACTTGAACCCTATGCAGCCGCAGCCTCTGGGCTAGGTAAACTGAGTACTCCGGTGCTCCAGCATAGTCCAACACTCTAAGTGTTCAGATCCACTCTTGTTTTCGACCCACCTAGTCGGGTTCGCCCGAGAACAGTAACTTTGTGATTGCTAGTATCCATAGACTTGTTCCCGCATTACGCGTGAGAGTTCCCACTCTGCACACGGCGTCCCTAGGCCTCCTGCTTCTAATCTAAGGGTTCAGCATTGTAGGCCTAGCGTTTCTACAGTCTAGAAAAGTATTACTTACCTGCTAGTAACTTCGCATTCCACTTCTTGTGTATATGGTTTTTCGTGCCCCTCGGGCATTTGTGTAAATTGTGCGACTTTCAGTATTCCTCTAAGAGTTTTGTTGGGTGCTTAGCTCCCTGTCTCATAAAGAGCCAGGGTAGTCCTGTTATAAATAAATATACTTTATTTTTGATAACAACTTGTGTGGTGTCCTTTCACTTGGTGTTCAAGGGGTAATGTGATGGTAAAACAGCTGGCTTAACACGCCCTCTAGAGTCTTAGCCTTGGACTGCTCGTATCCATGCTACTAGGATAGCTGGTCTATCAGGTTGACTTACAACCAATCATCAATAAGGGTTGTCTGGACTGATACATAGTGATCACTAGAATAGTGAGCACTGCATATCAGGCCAACTTCTCACACTGAACTATAGGTAATTCGGCCTCAAAGAGCTCATAGGCACGTAAGGGTGAATGAAAAGTAAGCTCTGTGAGCAGTACAGAACGATTTGATTTGAATTCTGCATTTTACTGTAAGGCAAAATGGGCCTTCGGGAGGTTTTAAGGAAGGAACAAATAAGAACCTGCAGAGCAGCAGTGATTCATTGTCTTAGGGGCTCATCTATCCCACAGTCCTGCATAACCATAAACTTTTTTTAAAATGCGGCAAAAGAACTGGCCAATGCAGAACTTGCTAACCACCTCAAGCAGTGCTAGAACATTTGGTTTTGAAATCCCTTGACTGCCTTGCTTACATGTTATTTCTTCGTAAAATATTGCCTTTTATACCTTTTTTTAATAATAACAATTTATACTTTTGCATGTTTTATCTATGGTTGTTTTCCCAACCTTTTATGATTTTTTTAAATGAAATCAAATAAAAGTATATTTGGCTTGACTTTACTACTGGAAGTCAGTGGAATGTAGCCTGGGAGCCAGGTACAGATTTATATAACAGTATCTTTACTATTGACCTTGCCACTGTATTCTGGATTACCTGAAGTCTTTTCAACACATGAACCAGGCATCCAAGGAAGAGGGAATTTCCATAGTCTAACCAGCAAAGAATAAGAGCCTGCCCCACAGTCTTGAGAGAAGGCAGTGGGAAGTTGTCTCAAATATTTCTAAGCATTCTCATGATACCAAAACATGTGGAGGCCAGTTTACAAACGTGGGTCTCAAAAGTAAGCTTTTCATCTATCCAGACACTCAGAATATTAATTGTTGTTTTGGGCTGCGGCAGACTACCTAAGAATCCTGGCAAAAGAAACGATGTCCAGCGGATTGCTTCATCATCCGGAATGAATATGCTACTTACCAGTATGCATCTGTTCTTGGCATGTAGGGCTGCTAACATTCATATCTGTAGCATAGATCGCCGCCTAGTGTTGGCTCCGGATGATTGCACATTGTTGTCCTGGAAGAGTCTTCGAAGTATCACGAGATAGGTGGCTCCTCCCCTGGACTACAGTGCGCATGGGCATCGACTCCATCCCCATATTGTTTTTAGCCATTGTGGCAAAAATGGAGTTTAACAGTGAAAGTGATGGCCATGCTAGAGATAAAATGTAAGAAAAGTCTGCAGCCGCTACGGGCGCCGGGGAGGAGGGCGGGCGATATGAATGTTAGCAGCCCTACATGCCAAGAACAGATGCATACTGGTAAGTAGCATATTCAGTTCGAGGCATGTGGGCTGCTAAATTCATATCTGTAGCATAGAATACATAGCAGTCCCTCCATTAACGGCGGCCGCCCGTGCCAGCTGCAGAAGTCTGAAAAAGTGTTTTAAGAACAGCCTGTCCTACAGCTGCCTGCTGTTTGGAATGCACATCTACACAGTAATGTTTGGTAAACATATGTGATGTAGACTATGTGGCTGCCCTACAAATGTCTTCCAAAGGAATGTTACCCAGGAATGCCATGGAGGCCCCCAACTTGCGTGTGGAGTGTGCCCTGGGGGGACCGTTAAAGTGCGCTTAGCCTTCTGATAGCAAATCTGAATACACTTAACGATCCTCCTGGCTATTCCTGCTTTGGAAATGGGGTTGCCTTTGTGCTGGGCTGCGAAGGCAACAAAGAGTTGCTGTGTCTTTCTAAAAGGTTGTGTTCTGTCAATGTAGTACATAAGCGCTCTTTTGACATCAAGCGTATGGAGCATCCTTTCTGCTACCGTTTCTGGGTTGGGAAAGAATGCGGGCAGTTCGATAGTTTGATTGACATGAAACTGCGACACCACCTTAGGGAGAAATTTGGGGTTAGTGCGCAGCACCACCCTGTTTGAATGAATTTGTATAAATGGTTCTTGGATGGTGAGCGCCTGTAGCTCACTAACACGTCTTAGAGACGTTATGGCAATGAGAAAAGCCACTTTCCATTTGAGGAACTGAAGCTCACATGAATGCAGAGGTTCAAATGGGGGACCCATCAATCTGGTGAGCACCACATTGAGGTTCCACACAGGAGCTGGCGGGGTCCTGGGAGGGATGACCCGCTTCAGCCCTTCCAGGAATGCTTTAATGGCAGGCACCCTGAAGACAGAGAGATGCTGCCTGTTTCGGAGATAAGCCGCTATGGCGGATAAGTGTATCCGAATGGAAGCGTATGCTAGATTGCATTTGTAAAGATGCAACAGATAGCAGATGATATTAGGAATGGATGCATCGAGCGGGTTGATAGCGTGCTCTGTACAGTAGATGACAAACCGCTTCCATTTCGCTGCATAGCAAGCTCTGGTAGTGGGCTTCCTTGCCTCCCGGATGATGTCCATGCATTCAGGGGGCAAATCAAGGTAGCCAAACACTAAGACCTCAGGAGCCAGATCGCCAGATTGAGCTGCTGCGGATCTGGATGCTGAATGTCGCCACGGTTCTGCGTTAAGAGCCGGGGTGTGAGGTGCAGTCTTTGATGCGGTACCACGGAGAGTTCGAGGAGCGTGGTGTACCACGGTTGTCGCGCCCACGTTGGAGCAACTAGGATGAGCGTCAGCGAGTGTTGCTTGAGCTTTCTTGCCACTAGCGGAATGAGAGGCGCTGGGGGAAAAGCGTACGCAAATCTGCCTGACCAGTTCATCCATATCGCATTGCCCTGCGATAGAGGGTGAGGGAACCTGGCGGCAAAGCTTTGGCATTTTGCGTTTTCCTCCGTGGCAAACAGCTCTATCTCTGGATGACCCCACTGCTGGAAGTACGGGCGGAGTACTGATGGATGTAACTCCCACTCGTGCATCTGGTGGCTGCACCTGCTGAGCAGATCCGCCATCTGATTGTCCGTGCCCGGGAGGTGTTCCGCCATGAGGAAGATGTTCCTCTGAATGGCCCACTTCCACATGCTCTGAGCCAGATGAGACAACTGTGGAGAGTGCGTACCTCCCTGCTTTGGAATGTAGTACATGGCTGTCATGTTGTCCGTCCGGATCAACACGACTTTGTTGCACAGATGGACTTGAGTGCCATGAAGATTGCCATCAGCTCCAAGTAGTTGATGTGCATCTTCCTTTGTTGCGTTGTCCATAGACCCTGCACCGTATAGTGGAGCACATGAGCCCCCCATCCCAGGAGAGATGCGTCCGTTGTTAGTGTAATCTGTGGCACAGGCTCCTGGAACGGTCGGCCCTTGCAAAGGTTGTGTGGATTCCACCAATGCAGAGAGCTGTATGCCCGACCCGTCACCAACACTAGGTCGTTTAGTTGTCCTTGAGCCTGAGTCCACTGATGCGCTAAGCATTCTTGGAGCGGACGCATATGGAGTCTTGCGTGCGGGACTATGAAGATGCAGGAGGCCATCATGCCTATCAACTGCATGAACACTCTCGCTGGGAGTGAGTGTTGTGGTCTGAACTTTTGGATCAGCGCCTGGATGTTGTGATGTTGTCGATCCTTGCTGGGTTTGGCTGAGCTGTGGCAGCCAGAGTATTGATCGTCGCGCCTAAATACTGCCGCACATGGGCTGGCTGGCGATGTGACTTCGGGTAGTTCAGTGTAAATCCTAGACTGTGAAGGAGGTGAATGGTGTGGGACATGTCTGCGGCGCACTGCTGGGCTGACTTTGCCTGCACGAGCCAGTCGTCCAGATAAGGGTAGACATGTATACTCTGTCTCCGAAGGTGTGCCGCCACTGTCGCCAGACATTTTGTGAACACTCTGGGAGCAGTGATCACTCCGAAGGGGAGTACCTTGAACTGGTAATGCCTGTTTTGGATGGTGAACCTGAGGTACTTTTTGTGGGAGGGGTGGAGTGGTATGTGAAAGTAAGCATCCTTGAGGTCCAAGGTTGCGAGGAAGTCTCCCTGTTGTAACAAGGGAAGAACCTGTTGCAGTGTCAACATGTGGAAGTGTTCTGAAAGAATGTACTGGTTTAAGGGGCGTAGGTCTAGAATTGGCCTGAGTGAGCTGTCCTTTTTTGGGATTAAGAAGTACAGGGAATAAACCCCTGTGCCTTCCTCCTCCACCGGCACGAGCTCTATTGCGCCTTTTTGCAGCATCACTAGAACCTCCTGCTGCAATAAGTGCAAGTGCTCTGCTGACATAGGACGGTGTTTTGGGGGCATGGGTGGTGGGGTGGATGTCAGTTCTAAACAATAGCCGAACTGGATAAGTTTCCTGACCCACCTGTCTGTGGTGATGGACTTCCAGACGGGCAGGAACTGTTGGAGTCTCCCCCCGACAGGTGTTGGATGGTCGGGGGGCAGTGAAAGGGAGTCACTGTTTGTTTGCGGCAGAGGTACGGGAACTGTTGTTGCCTCTGCCTCTACCCTTGGCACTGTTTCCTCTGTATCCACCTCTGCCCTGCTTGCTGTAGGAGGATTGTGCACCACTTTTATTGAATGGCGTCTGCTGCGACATGTGCCCTCTGTTAACGCCGCGATTGTCTGAGCGACGAAAAGTGTTCCCTCTAAATTGTTGCGACTGGAGAGCTCCCATGGACTTGGCAGTCTCGGTATCTTTTTTGATCTTCTCTAGGGTGGTGTCCACCTCTGGGCCATACAACCTGTCTGGATTAACGGGTTGGTTGAGGATAGTGGTTTGGATCTCTGGCTTGAATCCCGAGATGCGGAGCCATGCCTGACGTCTCAGCATCACACTGGTGTTGATCGCCCTCGCTGCTGTGTCCGCAACACCTAGCGCACACTTTATAGCAGCGTTGGAGATGAGCTTCCCCTCCTGAATAAGCATTTCAGCTCCCTCTTTAAACTGGTCTGGGAGGTGTTGTAATAGCTGTAGGAGAGTAGGGTCTGCAATCCTATGATCACCCAGATTTTTGCTTTTTGCTTCACTGGTTTACGACTTTCCCTGGCTGTGGGACTGCTAATCAGACCCACAGCCTAGCTGTTCTTTCTACCGCAAATTGTACCCAGGTACTGAATTGGCACTGGGCCCTCTCAAGTCCCTGTACCCAGGGCTGAGGTGCACCCAGAAGTCTCCCAGGGGCTGCAGCATGTATTATGCCACCCCTGGGCTGACTCACTAAATCAGACACAACTGGCTGCTTGACAGCTGGGGCAGGGTGGTGTACTCACCCTCTGCTGTAGATATAGTATTCCTATATCTAAACCTAAATGGACACACAGATCTCCTATCAGTCATTCCTATGGCAGGCCTTGACAATCCTGAAGGCAGAGTGCTTGGAATCGTGTGAGATAGTGCTCTGGCATGAGCTGAGCCTGTCTGCGGCCTTCGGGATCCATCCCTTAGCCGTTTCCATGATATCGCATACCATATACTCTTAAGTGCATTATAATCCTCGCGGTTATGTGCCAACTCTGGTATCGCTTTATCAAAACATGTCGAGTAAGGTGTCATACGAATTGGAATACTAACCCCTCGCCAATTCTGGCGACGGGGTTAGCATTCCACCCTTCTAGAGGGACACGACATGTATGTAACCTGTAACCCCGGTTAAAGTGAGACAGAGCCGTAGCTCCACAAAATGGATGCTGCCACCGAGACACAAGTCTGCCCTCCTGCTGCTGGGAGTCCTCCCAGCCCAGGAGGCAAGGACAAAGGGTTTCCTGCCAGGGGCGGTGCCAGCACCGTCCCAGCCAGGATTTTGTGTATCCTAGGTAGGCAGGGCTTTAGAGGAAGGTGACTGCAAGTGGCACCCCGATGCTCACTGTGCATAGGCCGGCTTGAACCAGTTCCAGGGGCACTCCAGCCCCTGATCTGGGGAAAGCCCGCCAAAGGAGAGGGGTGTAACCACCCCCCTTCTAGTCCCACCCATAGGGCAGGACTTAGTCGCGTGCCAGCCCCTTTTTGCAGGATAAAGGTAGGACCTGGCCTCCTTCCAAATCAGATCATCTTTGAATCCTGAAACTACTTTCCACGAAAGGAACTCAAGACTTCTTCCCAAGATTCTCCCTTGTGACTAAGGAGTAGTCACCCTGCAGCAGCAGGCACCAACCAAGCATCGCGGTTTGTTGCCAGTCTCTCCTCCGGATCAAGACTGCTCCAGCACGACGAGAACCGGCTTCCCTGGCACCTCTGACCTCAACCTACATCATCAGCCCAGCTGTGATCCGTGGGTGCGACGAGACCTCGAGGGACCGGCCATCTTCAGAACTGCACGACGCTTGTCCAGCACGACCGCTGAGTGACCCTCGACTGAGTGCTTTGGGGTAAGAGAAGCCCCGACCCTGAGCAGCTCCAGCACCGAAGTTCAGCCCCCTGCATCCACGAGATCTGCGTGGGGCCCTTCTGCTCTTTGCTGCTCACCGCGTTGTCCAGGTCACTTGCCCGTTGGCTAGTGGCCCCCTCACGATGCTCCACGACGACAAACACAGCTGGTCTGGTTGCTCCGGACTAGCCCTTGCTCCCCTCCAAAAGAAGAGCACCCTGGACCCTCCTGGTCCACTATAGACGCCATTTTAGGTCCACCGCGTGGGCCTTGCATTTGCTAAGACTTGTTGCCCAATCCTGGGTCCAGCGACGTCGACAGCAAGTACCTTCGTGGGACAGCTCGTACCTCCATCCTGGTCGCCGACAACGCCTCCTGGTCCGAGAGACTGCAGAGCCCAGCAGCGCCCACTCACCTGGCTGAGGTGACTTCGTCCGGTGCCATCCTGGTGCCCACCTAAATCACTGGCTAGTGATTCAGAACTTGGTCCCCCCTGCTTACAGGTTTCTTCTTCCCTGATCCAGGCTTGGATCACCACGAACTCCTTCACTGGCCGCCTGCCAGCAACTTCTTTCTTCAGGCTCCTGGATCTTCAACGAGGGTTTCCGACGCAACTTGAACCCTATGCATCCGCAGCCCCTGGGCTAGGTAAACTGAGTACTCCGGTGCTCCAGCATAGTCCAACACCCTAAGTGTTCGGATCCACCCTTGTTTTGGACCCACCTAGTCGGGTTCGCCCGAGAACAGTAACTTTGTAAAGTGCTAGCATCCATAGACTTGTTCCCGCATTACGCGTGAGAGTTCCCACTCTGCACACGGCGTCCCTAGGCCTCCTGCTTCTAATCTAAGGGTTCAGCATTGTAGGCCTAGCGATTCCTGAGTCTAGAAAAGTATTACTTACCTGCTAGCAAGTTCGCATTCCACTTACTGTGTATATGGTTTTTCGTGCCCCTAGGGCATCTGTGTAAATTGTGCGACTTAAAGTATTTTCGTAAGAGTTTTGTTGTGTGCTTAGCTCCCTGACTCATAAAGAGTTCAGGGTAGACTTGTTATAAATAAATATCTGTTTATTTTCATAACAACTTGTGTGGTGTCCTTTCTCTTGGTGTTCAAGGGGTAATGTGATGGTAAAACAGCTGGCTTAACACGCCCTCTAGAGTCTTAGCCTTAGACTGCTCGTATCCATGCTACTAGGATAGCTGGTCTATAAGGTTGACTTACAACCAATCATCAATAAGGGTTGTTTGGACTGATACATAGTGATCACTAGAATAGTGAGCACTGCATATCAGGCCAACTTCTCACAATAGCTGCTCTAGGGTGTCGTAGTGCGCCCTATCGTATCTGGCCAACAGAGCCTGCGTGTTTGAGATGCGCCATATGTTGGCCGCCTGAGCCGCTACCCGCTTCCCAGACGCCTCCAGCACTTTTGACTCTTTGTCCGGGGGAGGAGCTTCACCCGTCGTTTGGGAGTTTGCCCTCCTGCGGGCATTGGAGACCACCAAAGAGTCCAAAGGCAACTGGCCCCGTATGTAAGTGGGGTCGCCAGGTGCCGGTCTGTATTTCGTCTCAATGCGTGGATTTACCACCCAAGATCTTGTGGGTTCCTTGAAAATGTCTGCTGCATGCTTAAGGACCCCTTTCAACATGGGGAGAGTCTTGACAGTTTTTTCAGCAGTAGAGAAAGTGTCAAAAAGGAAGTCCACTTCCACGGGGTCAGCATGCATCTCCACTTTATGGTTTGTAGCTGCCCTTTCGATTAAGGCATTAAATGCCACAGAGTCCTCAGTGGGGGACGGCTTTACGTTATAGACCTGTGGATCCTGGACCGTCTGCTGGTCCCCTTGATCACCAGTATCCATCCATGATTCCTGCTGTTCATCAGGCTCTGTATGAGCAGGGAAGTTGTACTCCTCATCTTGATCCCCTCCATCCCCATCTGAGTATGTGGGTGAAGGTGTGGCACTCCGCCTATGCTGAGGAAGAATCTGCTCCACCAGAACGGGTGCGTCTGCTGCAGGCTTTTTACGTTTCAGAGGAATGGTAAAGGACTGCAAAGGTTGCGAAGTAATCTTCCTCTTGTAGAGCGTGAGTTTGCCGGTGTCGGCATCGATGAAATGCTCCGACCGTTTTTCAACCAAAGGTTGTCGAGGACCCACGGACCCAGCCGGTGGAGTGGACGTCGACACGGTGTCTTTGGGCACCGACCGCGGTGCAAAGGCCTTCGGCGCCACCTTAGGCGGCAACGTGTAGACGAGTGGTGCCGATGAGGTCTTCGGTGCGTCTTGTAGCTTCGGCGTGGAAGGAGTCTTCGGTTCCGATGCTGAAGCCTTGACCTTAAGGCGCTTGAGGGAGTCCGAGACCTGCTTCGTAAAGGAAGCGGACGGTTTAGTCGATCCGACTGACGTCCGTGGTCCGCCCCCTGGGGAAGACCCGAGCGTGGCCGACTTGTGTATATCCGGTCGAGGAGCACCCGTGACCGGTGCGCTTCGAACACTGTCCATTACCGTAGACGTCGATGCCGATGGCTTCGGATCGATCGGCTTTCCTTTAGGGGTCACGGCCCCAGACCTCGGCTCTGCGGCCTTCACCGACTTCGCGTCAACGGGCCCCTTGGTCTTCGTCGCGACAGACTTGCCCGATGCAGGCTCGGCAGTCTTCTTGGGCGTCGGCTTGTCTCCCTTGGTAGACTCCGACCCGATGGGCGTCTTCGAGCTTGGCTCGCTAACTACCTTCGGCACCTTAGCGTGGTCTGCAGCTTGCGCTTGTTTGTGGGCCCCCGAAGACGACAGCGTCGGCACCGGAGCGGACATCTTCGGTTTCGATGGCGTGTCGGCCATCTTTGTTTTCACCCGTACCGAGGGTTTCGGTTTTGGTTTCGTTTTCAGTAATGGCGGCTCCGCGGAGGTGTCCGGAGCCGAGCCGGAAGGCGGGGCCGTGGATCGAGGTGGAAGGTCGTGGGTAAGGCCGCGTGGCGATCCCGTGACCTGAGCCTTTGTAAGAGTACGAACGGGGCATAGCTCATCCTCCGAGCTATCTTCCATGGCCCCATATGCTTCGTCGTCGTCCCCTACCTTCTTGACAATTTCTTCAATGTCGGGACTGTGGTCGTCAGCTCCGTCTTCGGACTCGACCTCCATCGGGGTAGGGGAAATCTGCAGATGACGCACTTGTTCGTCTTCCGCGGGGACGTCAAAGATGTCCACCGGTGCTGGAGCCGATCGCTGGGCCTCAAGGCGCGCCACGCGCCGAAGCTTGATCGTCTTCTTCGATCGAAATCTGGAACAGGCCATACAGTTGGCCTCGTCGTGGTCCGGCGATAGGCACTTGTTGCACACAGGATGGACGTCAATGTGTGGGTACTTGGATCCACACACGGGACATTTCTTGAATGGACTCCGTTCCATGCCGTCGAAGTCTTGCTGCGTCGACTAGGCCCCGATCACCGAAGAGTCTCACGACCCCCCGGATATCCGACTCCACGAGCCGGAAGATAGACGGGACCGAACGCGAACAATACCGACGGTGCCAAAAGGCCTTTTGGCCTTGAAAGAGAACTTTTACGATTCCGAACAGGAGACGTCAAAATCACATCCGAACCCAATGGCGGAAAAAAACAATCTGGGGATGGAGTCGATGCCCATGCGCACTGTAGTCCAGGGGAGGAGCCACCTATCTCGTGATTTTTCGAAGACTCTTCCAGGACAACAATGTGCGATCATCCGGACCCAACACTAGGCGGCGATCTATGCTACAGATATGAATTTAGCAGCCCACATGCCTCGAACATGTGCTTTCGATCAGGATATAGTACTGATATGGCCCTGTTTACTGTGGTTGAGGAACTAAAAAAGTATTGTGGACCGTGGAGTCCCTGCTGCAGTAATCCTTTTGGATCTAGGTGCCACTTTTGACATGGTCTTCCATGATAACCTGTGGTACAGATTAACAGAGGTAGGAATATCCGGATCAGCATTTCATTGGTGTTCCTCATGTCTCGATCATTAAACCTTTCAGGTATATGAGAAGCCATTTTATTCCGATATCTTCTCACTTAAGTATGGAATCCCTTAGGGTTCTTCACTTACTCACACGCTTTTTAATTTATGTCAGTCCTTTAGCAGAGATAGTTCTATCATTTTGCATGCTGACAGTACACAGATGAGCATCGCCCATACCCAGGATAATTATTGTAACATGGATTAATTAGAGCTTTGTTTAAAGGAAGCTGTCAATAGGATGGATCGTTTCTGCTTGAAACTGATAGGTGACAAAAATTAGGTGATGGTGGTCAGTGGTGGTTTGCAATGTGTTACAAGGTTCTAAAAAAGGCAAAAGGAAGCACATAAATGTGCAGAAAATTCCACTTTACAGGCTTGGGTATCCTAACAGCAAAATGTCACCTTCAGTTAAAAAATGGTAGGGAAAAGATGGTATGTGGGTCTTATATAACAGGTGATATGTGGAAACGTATGTGGGTCTTTAGTCCTGATAAAGTACACTCACTCATATTATACTTCGTTATCAGTTTTCACAAGAAACAAAATTCCCAAAGGGAATTCTCACAGAAGATCAGACAACTTTGAAAGCATGCTTAACTTATTCCATGCAATTATTATACGGTTTTGTTCCTGGAAGGTCAACGATAAATCACATCCAGAGGGTAATAACACTTTTTGACGGAACAGAAACTACAGGAGACCCTATGGCCCTGATCCTTTTAGATGCAGAGAAGGCCTTTAATAGGGTCTCCTGGCAGTTTCTCTGGAAAGCAATGGCGATGATGGGATTTCGAATCAAGTTTATTCAGGCGATACAAAAAATGTATAATAATCCTAGGGCTGTTGTACCTATCAATGGAAGTCTAACTAAGGAAATCGCCATATCCAGGGGAATACGCCAGGGGTGCCCTTGCTCGCCATTGCTCGCCATTGCTCTTTGCAATATATATAGATTCATTTATTCGTTATCTGGAGAAAAATAATCATATAACCCCCAATATATCACAGGGGTATGCAACAAAAACATTGGCATACGCTGATGATATTGCTATAGTTACCGCAGACCCCACAGTAGCAATGCTGATCATTGAGGCCGAGGCCAGGAAATTTGGGCTGGTCTCTGGCTACGCGTTAAATCAAGGAAAGACACAAATTGTTTTAAATCAAAAAATTGTGATGGATGACCCTAGGGTGGTGAAGGGAGCGACATACTTGGGGGTCACAATCTCTTCAAAGCTAGAGGAAGTAGTGGACATAAATCTTAAGCCAATGTTGAACACGATACAAAAGGATCTACGACGGTTAGACAATCTTCACCTGTCCATTATCGGAAGAGCAAATGCAATTAAAATGGTGTACTTTCCTAAAATATTATATTTATTCAGGGCAATTTGCCTAGAGTTCTCTAATCAGTGGTTTACAACAATGGAACGTACCTTTTCTAGATTTATATGGTCATACGCTCAACCACGTCGAGCATATAAATATCTTACCCTTCCTAAGGACAGAGGTGGGTTAGCACTTCCCAATTTAAGGAGATATTACTGGTCATGTGTATTACTTTACAGTAAGGAATTATTGCAAGGGGGGAACAATATAGAGCTACATACCGCTTCAATCTTTCAGCTATTGGTGGGGAATTCCTGCTATGGCTACTTTTGGAGACACACACACGACAGTTACCACAAAAAGGTCAAATTCAAGACTCTCTATAGCTGTTTTAAGGTATGGAAGGCGGTAAAAAAAGTACTAGGCATAGGACGATTCTCATATTACACTCCGGTACTAAACAACCCAACTCTTCCACCAACAATCTTTAAAGCTAATTGCGTTAATAAATGGTATAATTTAGGAATTACACAACTTGGGGATTTTTATACTAATCAGGGGATTAAATCATTTGAGGTTATGAAGGGAGAATTTGGTTTAGACTGGCGGGATTTTTTTAATTATCTCCAAATTAGGGACTTCCTAACTCACAAATCTGGAACAAGGACACTCGGGGAACAATCTATTGTAGTGGAGACAATTATACATTCAAGGAAACAGTCAATAGGTGGAGTGTATGTGTCATTGTTGGACAGGTTCCCTGATGATCTAGATAAAACGGCAACGAGGTGGCAAGGTAAACTCGAGATCTCTAAAGAAGGATTTTTGTACTCCTATCAGCTAGCTCAAACCATTTTGATTTCGACCAGACTTCAGGCACAATTTTATAAAACCTGTTTTTTTCTTTATTATACACCCGATAAAATTGCAAAATGGGGAACTAGTAAAGGGACTTGTTGCCCGAGATGCAACCTATTTAAAGCAGACTCCATTCATATTTTTGCCTCTTGCTCGGTGTTAATATCTTTGATACAAAATATAGAGATGTTCCTAACTTCAGTTCTTCACAGAAAGGTTGCCTTGTCACCAGAGGTAATGGTACTTGGAGTGGAGGATCCAGATAATCTTGAGAGCGGCCACGATTTTATATTTGTCGCTATGGCCGTTTTGCGGCTATGCCTAGCCTCGGCTTGGCTAGACCCGCTACCACCTACTTTCCAACAGTGGCTAGCCAGGCTCTTAGCTGTGCATAATATCGAGACAGCTATATATAAGCGTAAAGGCAGACGGCGACGCGAAAGGGGTATGAAAATCTGGACTCCTCTTACTCACTGGCGAGCTCTACAAAACTGATTTATTATTGATACTGTAATGTATTCATGTTACTGCTTTAATTGGTTTTTTCGTGATGCTGGGAATATATTTTATTTTGTAAATTCTCTATAATGTATATTTAAATATGACAAACACAACGTAAAGTTCATGATGTTAATGAATAGAAACTTTGCCTGTCCGGGGGGGGGGGATAAATATGTAAAAATCAATAAAAACATTAAAAAAAAAAAAAAAAGAAACAAAATTCCCAAAGGGAATTCTCACAGAAGATCAGACAACTTTGAAAGCATGCTTAACTTATTCCATGCAATTATTAGAAGGAAATCTCATTGACAGGGACTAGTGGAGACATGTGTGCAGATATTAAGATGACAATTCAAAAGCAAAAAGGAAAATGCTACTTACCCGTATGCATCTGTTCTTGGCATTTAGAGCTGAGAGTTACACACTGTGCATAGATCGCCACCTAGTGTTGGGCCCAGATGTTTGCAGTTTGTTGTTGTCCTGTAAAGTTCTTTGGAAGTCACGAGATAGGTGACTCCTCCTTTGGACCACATTGCGCATGGGCATCGGCTCCATCCTCAGATTGTTTTTCGCCATTAGGGAAATGATTGAGCTTTGCAAGAAAAGGAAGGATGCCCATGTAATCAGTATCTAAATAAGATAATACTGGAACAGAAAAGGGTAGCAGGGGAGGTGGGTGGGCGTTTGTAACTCTGCAGCTCTACATGCCAAGAACAGATGCATACTGGTAAGTAGCATTTTCCGTTCGAGGCATATGAGCTGCAGATTACACACTGCATAGATTGTATAGCAGTACCCACTCTTAGCGGCGACCACCCCTATCTGTGGCAGTAGTTTGGAATAATGTTTTGAGAACAGCCTGGCCCACATTAGCTTGTTGTTTGGTTTGCACATCTACACAATAGTGTTTTGTGAATGTGTGTGGTGTAGACCATGTAGCTGCTCTGCAGATGTCATCTAGGGCAGTGGTTCCCAAACTTTTGACTCCTGCGGACCCCCATTGAGTCACCACTGGAAGCCGGGGACCCCCAAGCAATTTGTAGGATTTAAAATTCAAACATTAAAACAGTAATTAAAAAAAAATAAACACTCGTGTGCACACAAAACAAATACTCGAATTAGTAAGTATTTTAGGGGCATATTTACAAGCCCCTATCACCATGAGAACGTCACTTTTTGTGACGTTCCCGTAACGATAGGGGATTTGCTTTATTTGCAAGGAAGCGTTAAGCCACTTAACATGGCTTAACACTGGCTTGTAAATAACACCCCCTTTCACCCAATGCTTAGCGTGAAAGGGGTGGGCAGTGGGTGTTGCGGTGGGCATTCCACCGCAACACCCATTGATTTTGACACAGCCCCCTTTTAACAAGGCCAGCGTAATTGGGAGGTAGCGCAGAAATTAAGATCAGGGAAAAAACCTGGTCTTTACTTGGCGAAACAAGGAGAAATGCTTTAATTCTCCTAGTTTTTGCGAAATGCCATTAATTGTTTATGTTCAGGAAGGTGACCCTTCCTGCACACAAACAACCTTTTTAAAATATGACATTTTGTAACTTCCATGTGGGCTGCATTAAGCAGCACATATAGAAGTGACAAAATGGCATTTCAAAATTGTTTATGTGCAGGAAGGGGGACCTTACTGTACATAAACAATCTACCCGTGCACTATGGTGCAAGGGTGCCCGCGTTGGTGTCACAAAGTTAAGTTTAGCGCAAGCGCAGTGGAAACACAGGGCTGCATCATATTCTTGTAAATATAGGTGCAGCCCTGCGTTTCTGACGTGGCGGAGTGTGTCGTTAAGCCAAGGAGGCTAACAACTCTCTCTGCCACTTCTGTTGTATTTTATATTGAAAGAATTTGGAAAAAATTAAGAAAATAATTGGGAAGGTTGACTAACTTTTAAATGGTTGGGTTTATTTCGCAGTACGAGGCTCCTGCAAAGGGGACTACAAGGTGTAGAATTCACGTCATTCATACTGGTAGGCATTTTTAAATAGTGGAAAAGCACAAACTCAGGATTCAGAACATAACACACTGGGTAGCATTAACTTTAACAATAAAATGTATTTCCACCCAAATAAACCTTTTTAACAGTATCAGGATAATGAAAGACTGAGAAAAACGAGTCACTAACTCATACCTTGCAGTTTGCAAGCAGCTCTTTGATGACAATTTATAGGTCACTGTGCTAGATTACAATTGCCACTTATGAACTGCACAGTACCAAAATAATCTGTTTTTTAAATGCATTATACATGTTTTTTCAGTATGCATATTAACCCTCGGTGCTAAATTAGATAATTCAAAGCTGCCACTGGACAAAACTCTCATCTCTCCCCAGCAGGTACATTAATCACTGGTGTTATCTTGACACTTTTATTGTTGTTTAAAAACTGGTAATTACACAAGATACTTTCATGTGCTTTTAAAACTGTTGCTCGCGGACCCCCTGGGAATGTTTCACGTACCCCTGGGGGTCCGCGGACCACAGTTTGGGAAACACTGATCTAGGGGAATGTTCCCTAAAAATGCCATTGAAGCCCCTATTTTACTTGTAGAATGGGCTTTAGGAGGAACAGATAACGCACGTTTAGCTTTGTGGTAACAAATCTGTATGCATTTGACAATCCATCTAGCTATCCCAGATTTTAAAATGGGATTACCCTTGTGTGGTGGTGAGAAAGACACAAAAAGTTGTTTTGTCTTACGAAAGGGTGGTCTTCTCTCGATGTAGTACACCAATGCTCTTTTGACATCTAGAGCTCGTTCTGCTACTGTCTGTGGCCGCGAGAAGAAAACGGGCAGTTCCACAGAAAGATTGAGTTGGAAGGGAGAAATGACTTTGGGCAGGAATTTTGGATTAGTACGCAGAACAATCTTATTATGATGCAATTGCAAAAGGGTTCTTGAATGGTTAGTGCTTGTAGTTCACTAACTCTTCGCAGAGAAGTAATAGCTATTAGGAACACAACCTTCCATGTTAAAAATTGTAGTTCACATTTACGTAATGGTTCGAAGGTAGGTCCCATTAGCCATGTGAGAACAATGTTTAAATTCCACACAGGTGAAGGTGGCACTCTGGGAGGAATTATTCTCTTAAGACCTTCCATAAAGGCTTTAATAGCAGGCACTCTAAACAGAGCTAGATGCTGTCTGTTTTGCAGATATGCTGCTATTGCAGCAAAATGCAGTCTAATAGACGTGTAGGCTAAGTTACATGGTGCAGTAAATATCCTATGATGTGTTGAATAGACACATCTGAGGGATTAATATTATTGTTGTGACAATATATTTAAAAGCGTTTCCACTTGGCTGCATAACATGCTCTAGTGGTTGGGCGTCTAGCTTCTTTTATGACATTCATGCAGTCTGGAGGAATATTCAGATATCCAAATTCTAAGACCTCAGGAGCCAAATCGCTAGGTTGAGCTGAGCTAGGTCCGGGTGCCTGATCTCTCCATGGTTCTGTGTTAAAAGGTGTGGAGACAGGTATCATTTTTGGTGCGGTACCACAGACAGTTGCAGCAGTGTTGTGTACCACGGCTGTCTGGCCCACGTTGGAGCAACTAGGATGAGGGTCAGAGAATGCTGCTGTAGTTTGCGTACTACTAGTGGCATGAATGGTAGAGGTGGAAAAGCGTACGCAAATCTGTTTTACCAGTTCATCCATATCGCATTGCCTTTGGACAATGGGTGTGGATATCTGCCGGCGAAGCTTGGGCATTTGGCGCTTTCGTGAGTGGCAAAGAGGTCTATCTGAGGTTGTCCCCACATCTGAAAGAATGGTTGAAGAACTTGCGTATGAAGTTCCCACTCGTAGGTCTGTTGTGTCTGATGACTTAACAGATCTGCTATGGTGTTTTGTACTCCTGGAACATGTTGGGCTAGAAGGAATATGTTTTGAGGTATAGCCCAACGCCATATGTCCTGAGCTAGTCAAGAAAGTTGCAGGGAGTGTGTTCTGCCCTGTTTCTGAATATAATACATGGCTGTCATGTTGTCCGTGCGGACTAACACAGCTTTGTTTGATACTTGTTCTTGGAAAGCTTTCAGTGCTAGGAATATAGCTAGTAACTCCAGGTGATTGATATGGAGTAACTTTTGTTGTGGTGTCCAAATGCCTTGCATGGTGTTTTGCAGTAGGTGGGCTCCCCAGCCAGAGAGCGATGCGTCCACTGTCAAGACTATTTGGGGAACTGGCTCTAGGAACGGTCGCCCTTTGGAAACTTTTTTGGTGTTCCACCACTGCAGAGAGCTGACCGTCTACCAACACTAGGTCTGTTAATTGACCTTGAACCTGGTTCCATTGACGTGATAGGCACTCTTGTAGAGGACGCATCTGAAGTCTTGCATGGGGGACTATGAAAATGCAAGAGGCCATCATCCCTATGAGTTGCATGAACACTCGTGCTGGAAGGGAATGTTGTGCCTGAAACTTTGTGAAAAGAGTTTTTATTCTGGCTATTATTACTGGAGTGGGATAAGCTAGCGCTGTTGAGGTGTTTATTGTAGCACTGAGGTACTGTTGTACTTTGGAAGATACAAGTCAAAATAAAATTCCCTTTGGGCGAATAACTAAAAAAACAAGTTCTTACAGACATATACATATAGACTCATCAATATTAGATCATAACAAGGAAGCAATATCAAAAACAGTGAAAACACTATAATAAAAGTATATCTGCACAGTTTATTAGCATACACTATATTTAGTTAAAAAATGGGAAACATATACAAAACGTGTGGGCTGTTTGAAGATGTCCGCAACATGTTTGAGGACCCCTTTTAGCATTGGGAGGGTTTTCACATTCTTTTCAGCTGTTGAAAAAGTGTCAAAGAGGAAGTCCACCTCCACAGGGTCAGCATGCAGTTCAACGTCGTGTTTTTTTGCCGCCCTTTCAATCAAGGCATTGAATGCAGCAGAATCCTCAGTGGGAGAGGTCTTGACATTGTATATCTGAGGATCAAGGGCGGGTTGCTGATCCCCCTGGTCACCTGTGTCCACCCATGCGTCCTGTTGTTCATCAGGATCTGTGTGGGCCGGGAAGCTGTATTCCTCGTCCTGATCCCCAGCATCCTCGGCATCCGAATAAGTTGGCGAGGGCGTGGCAACCCTCTGAGTCAGTGGTTCGACCAAGACCGGTGAATCCGATGCAGGCTTTTTGCGCTTTAGAGGAATGGTGTATGACTCCAAAGGCGTTGTCGCAGTAATTTTCCGCTTGTAAAGCGTAAGCTTCCCAGTGTCCGCATTGATGAAACGTTCCGACTGTTCCTCTATTAATGGTGGTCGATGCGTCAAGCCCCCAGCCGGGAGAGTGGCCTTCGACCCCGCAGCACTCTGCAAATTCGCTTCGGGCGCCGCCCGTGGTGCGAAGGCCTTCGGTGCCACCTTCGGCGGCAACATGAAGAGGATTGGCGTTGATGACTTGGAGGTGGGGACCGACTGCTTCGGTGCGGAAGGTGTTTTGGGGTCTTCCGCCGAAGCCTTGTCCCTGATACGCTTCAGGGAGTCCGAGACCTGCTTCGTGAAGGAAGCGGACGGCTTCGTCGACACGACAGACGATCTTGGTCCACCAACGTGTGAAGATTCGAGCGTCGATGCCTTGGGCTGTTCGGTCCGAGGCTTGATTGTGTCGGCGGCCTAGGCAACCGCTTTTGGGGCACCAGTCTGCGGCTCGATGCCCTTGCTGGTCTTCGGCTCGACGCCTTTTGCGGCCCTCGGCTCTACGCCTTTGCTTGGCTCCGGCTCGACGCCCGTTTTGGACTTCGGCTCGACGTCCTTGCTTGACTGTGTCTCGACGGCCTTCTTGGACTTCTGCTCGACGCCCTTGGTCTGCTTTGGCTGAACGGATTTCACCGACTTCGCCGGGTCGACAGGCTTCTTCGGCCTGGGCTGTTCGACACCTCGGAGGACGAGGCTGTGGACGGTGGAGCAGAAGGTTTCGGTTTCGAAGGCGTTTGAACCACTTTAGGTAGTGTGGACACCGAAGGTTTCACTTTCGGTTTCGTTTTCGGTAATGGCGGCTCCGTCGAAGTGTCCGTAGCCGGGTAGAAGGTCTTGGGTAAGGCCGATAGGTGATCCCTCGACCTGAGCCTTCGTAAGTGTTCGAACGGGGCATAGCTCTTCCTCTGAGCTATCTTCCATGGCCCCATAGGCCTCATCGTCGTCACCTACCTCATCGACGACTTCTTCTACGGGTAGGCCTTCGACATCCACTTGATAGTCGTAGTCGATTTCCTCCGCTGGAGGTGAAATCTGCAGCTGAACATCGTGTTCGCCTGCTTCTCCGCTGTCGAAGATGTCCACCGGTGCTGGGGCCGACTGCCGGGCCTCCATGCGCGCCACACGCCGAAGCCGAACCGTCTTCTTCTAACGAAACCGTGAACAAGCCATACAGTTGGCTTCATCGTGGTCCGGCGACAGGCACTTGTTGCACACCGGGTGGACGTTGATGTGTGGGTACTCCGATCCGCACACGGGACACTTCTTGAACGGGCTCCGTTCCATGTCGCGTCATCGAGGGTCTTGCTGCGCCGACTGGGCCTCGATCACTAAAGAGCCACGCGACTCCCTGGATGTCAAACTCGGGAGGCGAGTCCGAACAGAACCGGGCACCGAACGCAAACAATACCGACGATACGAGAAAAAGACCTTTTGGTCTCGAGAATATTGTCGATTCCGAACTGGAGAGAACGAAAGTACATCCGAACCCAATAGCGGAAAAAAACAATCTGGGGATGGAGTCGATGCCCATGCGCACTGTAGTCCAGGGGAGGAGCCACCTATCTCGTGATACTTCGAAGACTCTTCCAGGACAACAATGTGCAATCATCCGGACCCAAAACTAGGCGGCGATCTATGCTACAGATATTAATTCAGCAGCCCACATGCCTCGAACATCTAGTATATAGGGGCACCCCTGAACCTTGCGTCCTCAGACAAGAAGCCAGAAGAATCAGGACCGAACAGCAGTGCCAAAGCTAACAAGAGGAGGACGCCCACTGACTTGGCCCCAGCCCTACCGCCCTGTCCCCACCTCGAACCTGCTCCAGCAAAATCTGGATGTGTCCTGCAGCCAGCAACCTCGAGAAACCCAGAGGACCAACCTGCCTTCCATCCATCCATCCATCCCAAAGACTATGTCTCCTGTGAACACCGGATTTGTTCAACAGACTCCAGCTCTGCAAGGATCGTGGGTCTGCCCCACTCTACACCCGATGCCCAGAGCCCGAGTGGCCCAACACCAAGAGGTGGTCTCTCCGGAGATCCTGACCCGAGATCCGGTGACCCCTGACCAGCCTCAAGCCTCCAACCGATGCCTGCAGGCTCAAACCGGAAGGTCCCCCCAACCGCGACCCTAAAAGGCAACCCCACTCCACGGCCTTGGGTGGCCTAACCGACCGTGCCTAACCAATCCCCAACATACCTCTACAAGTGGTGGGTGCACACCCAGAAGACCTTTGTTCCCAAACCTGCAGTGTGTTTGTAAACCGTAGACTCCCCATTGAAAGCTATAGGGCACATGATGCCAAAACTGCACTCTGCACCCGGCCGCCCCAGTGCCGCTGAGGGTGTACCTTTTGTGCTGGCCTAAACCCATTTGCCCTGAGGTTAATGGCAGGAAGTTTGCTCCCACAACCAAGTGGCCTGCTTGTCAGGAGCCACCAACCGGAGGCCCCTATCCCCCAATGGATAACATTGGGCCTCAGCACTCTGCACCCGGCCGCCCTAGTGCTGCTGAGGGTGTAACAAGAGTGCATCCTAACCCCAGAATACCACAACAAAGTACTTACCTTTGAACCAATGGCACTATTTTCCACCATAGGATAACATTGACTATTTTTCTATGAAAAGTTTGTAAGTGTGGGGTTCGAAAATCTAAGAAATCCTTTTACTGAATGTGCCCTGGGCTCTATAACTAAATAACAAAAATGCTTTTACTTACCTGTTTACAAGAAATGTCCCAGTGTAGTATCCAGGTATACTACACTGTGTAAGAAAAGTAATATGAAAGTAATGTACTGGTCATTGTACTAAACAGCACATTCAAAGTATATGTACTGTATTTTCAAAGCATTGTATTTCTCTGTAACAGTACTGTAAATCAAAACTAAGTGCATATACAATTACAATCCAAACTGTGTTACAACTATATATTTACTGCAAAGTATTGATCACTTACCTGTGCCAGGCTTGCTTAGTTCGAGGAAATAAAATAACTAAAAGAATATTTAAAAACAATTGGTCTGAAGTTCGAGTGTGTGAATTCATTTGCTGACTGAGTGTGTAGAGCAAATGCTTAACACTGTCCTCTGATAAAGCCTTACTGGTCAACCACACTACCACAAATAGAGAGGGAGGTGCTATCTACTTTACCTCTGCCTACCTTTTGGGTTTCACGGGACTCTGTGCACACTATCTCACTTTGGTATTGTATATACAGAGCCAGCTTCGTAAACCATAGAATCAGGGGGAGTGTCGGAGATGGCTCTGTATATACGATGCTCTAGGGATCCATCTTTCCTTTGTAGCCTTGACGGAGCAAATTTGGCTGAGGCGAAAAACAGTTCCATTGCTGGTTCTAATGGCAGGAGCGATCTGGACCCTGTTTGATTGTGAGGTGTTTCGAAAATTAGAGATGTAAATGGAGTAGGAGCAGACATTGGTATGTTCAATTTTGTAGTACCTCTCAACAGGACCGCCTGAAAGGTGTTTATCATTCACTGAAGAGACTTTGGTTGGGGAGATAGTGTTGGTGTACATCTACCAGCACTAGGAGAAGAAGCTGAAGAATAATGGGTTGAACAATGTTTTGACCGTGGTCTTGACCTGGGCGCATGAAGGTAATGTGTGCGCCTGGAGGATACTCGTAATGGGGAATGCTGAGACCTGTGGTGATGCGAACAATGGGGAATTCTGGAACACTATCTGCGCGGAGAAGGTAGAGGCCTCAAAAGAGGGGCTCACAGGCTGTGGTAGAGGTGCTGGCACTGAAAGAGGCGCCGGTGGAGGAGGCAGAGACTGAGAAGAAGTAGGAGAGTCTGGGAGCAATATAGGCCAAGAAGTAGAATATACCCTCAAGGGCTCATAGTCCAAAGATAATGGTAGATGACTTAGCGTTTATTTTATTTTTTACCTTTTCTGGATGTCTGGATGGTCTCAACGTCGAAAGACTCCTCGATGTCTATTTACTCCTATGTCTCAACGAAGAGACACTCCTCCACGCTGAACTTCTGCACATCAACATTGTAGTCTCCTTAGACATCCACCATCGTCTCTTCTTCGACATTGAACAAGTAGGCATCGTATCTTGTCTCAACATATATGCTCTAGACATCAACCTGGAACTACGATTTTTTCGAAGTGGGTTCTCTTTTTGGATCCCCTGCGCCTGGATTCCTCAGAGGAAGATGGATGAGCCCTGGTAGAGTACTGAACCGCTCATCGAGCTCTGGACGTCCCACCTTCTGATTGTGCCTTCTGTCTGCGTCGCTCTGCTGTACCATGAAGGTGAATCTTCTTTTCCTTAACGGTGCACCTGGAAAACTTCCTGAAGTGGGTATCCAACTGGGAGCTAAGAATCTACTGGCCTCTTTTCTGTCTGGCAGGAGTCAGGCAGTCACACTAGGGCCATTTTAATCAGCCGAGCTGTCTCTACCATGTGGGGTTCCCCAAGGCTCATCCCTCAGTCCGACACTTTTTAACATCTATGTGTCGGACCTAGCAAGAGTCATCAAACAATATGGGATGGGCCTTACCTCCTACGCGGATGACACCCAGTCAGTCCTCGCCATTAACAACGACGGAGAAGAGGTGGCAGAGCGCTTCCAGGAAGGTATGCTGGCAATTGGAGACTGGATGTCCTCCAGCTGCCTTAAACTTAACTCCGAGAAGACCGAGGTTGTCATCTTTGGGAAACTTTCCCCACGCTGGTCATCCGTCTGGTGGCCTTCATCTTTTGGAACCCTGCCCAACCCTGTCCCGAAGGTCAGGAATTTGGGGTTGTTTTTGATGAACATCTTAACTTTTCCGCGCATGCTAATCAGATAGCGGCAACAGCTTTCCATAAGCTAAAACTCATTAAAAAAATCATGCAGTTTCTACCGGACAGCGCAGGCAAAACGCTGGTCAGCACATTTGTACTATCATCACTCGACTACTGCAACGGCCTGTTTGCCAATGCTCAAATTCGGGTTGTTAACAAAATGCAATTAGTACAAAACGCTGCAGCAAGATTGCTTTCCAGAACCCCCAAATTCAAACCTATCGCCCAAACTATTCGGAATTTTCACTGGTTATCGATTAAAAATCAAATAAAATTCAAAACACTTTGCCTTGTATTCAAAGCACTGCATAATTTAGGTCCGCAGTTTCTCAGAAACCAGTTTATACCACACCAGCCTTCAAGGCAACTGAGATCGGTGACTTTGCATCAATTAACTGTTCCCCGCACAAAAACAGTCTCCTGGGGTGACAGACGCTTCCCAGTCACGGCAGCCAGACTCTGGAATTCACTTCCGCTGTCAATTAGATTAAGTCATTCCCTTCTCTCCTTCCGTAAAGGTTTAAAGACCTGGCTGTTTAACCAGTAACCCTTAGTAATCAGATCAGAAGAGCTATGAGTCGAGTTTTCAGCGCCGAGACGCCCATGGGCATTCGTTCGCGCTTTACAAATCCCAAAAATAAATAAATAAGTGTGGAGATCTGTCAGGAACATGGATCTCAGGAAGGCAAATGATGCAGACAGGATGAGGGTCTGATTTGGTGTAGAGAACTAGGCTTTGGTTGAACTTACCCACCACTTTTTGCCCCCTTTTCAGCTACTAGATGCTGATTTTCGACTCACAGTGCACTGAGGCCACCACACCTCCATGCCAGTACTCCTTCCCTAAAACAAGGTGTTGTCTAATTGTACTATAATTGGCAAAGTACTTTAGCACCCATGTAAGTCCCTAGTAAACATTACTCTAGGTACCTAGGATAGGGCTACTGAAGAAGGTCCCTAAGGGCTGCAGCATATCCTATGCCACCTTAAGGGACCCACATACAAATTACACACAGACTGCCATTGCAGGACAGACTGTCATTGCCGACTGCGTTATATTTTGCAAACCAGGAGTTAAATCATGACATGACACACTCCTGTGTGTCATGCCAAAGTCACTGCATCTAATATATATAAGTCACCCCTACAGCAGGCCTTTGAGCCCTAAGGCAGGGTGCATTATATTTTATGTGAGGAAGTCTCTGCATGAGCAGATATGCCCCTGTGATGTCTAGTTCTATCACAAGTCACTACGGAAGCCATTTTGAGTACACGTGCTGGACACTGGTGAAAACGAGTTCCCCAGGTACATTATGCCTTGACTGAAAGTAAGGATGTTTGGTATCAAACATCTCATATAAAAGAAACCACACTGATGCCAGTGTCGAATTTATTAATACATGCACACAGAAGGCACCTTAGAGGTGCCCCCTGAAAACCTACCACGCGCTGGAGAGCTGATTGGTTCGAGCCAGCCTGTCACCAGAGACACGTTTCTGATCCCCATGGGTGAGGGCCTTTGCTCTCAGAAGGTCAATAACAAAAGCTGCTTAGGTGGAGGGTGTTCACACCCCTTCCCACAGGATGACTTGCTGATTACCATTCCAAGGCAGGGGAGCTTCGCAGAAGCCACCGCATTTGATATGAAAGTCTGGCTATCCTCACAGGAGAGGAAGCCAATCCCCTTTGTCTAGAGCCCTGGACAGGCAGGAAAATTAGTTAGTCAGGGAGGCGTGACCACCCCCAGGCTAGTACCACAACTAAGGTGGGCTACCTGAAGCGGAAGCAACATTTCAGAGTTGCCAATCTTGATGATGGCAAATTTAGGGATTCTGGGACAAGGTTATGCCCACTTCTCAAATTAAGTGGTCATATAGGGGTCATAGTGACCCCAGGGGTAAGTAGCCCATTGGCTACTACCCCTCCACTCACCTTAACACCCCTAAATTGAGTATTTAGGGGACCCCAGATACCAGATCTTCAGTTTCCAATCAATCAAGAGAAGGAGTGGACAAAGAAGAGTACTGCCACAAGAACTGAGGAGGAACTACTGACTTGGCATCAACCCTGCCCCCAACAATCTTAGAAAAATCTGTGCAGTCTCAAAGAAACCCAGTGTTTTAAAAATGTATTGAAAAAACTCGACGTAGCCTCAGGCATCAAAAATGGAAAATGCGGTCCACCGAGTTGCCACTCCCCAGCCAGCCCGACGCAGCAGCTCCCCAAGAAGGGGACCTTGTGCTCATGAAGGTCAGATCTCCCCTCCCACTGAGTGAGTGAACACCAGGATCAATCAGAGCCTTACAGGACCAACTGGAGCCTCGCTGGACCAATACCCGAGGTACAAGACCCATTGCTGCAGCCAAGGCTTGTTGTGCCCAGACCAGACACCAACGCGGAGGAAGACCAAACTTCACATTGAGGGACTTAAGGGACAGTCAGACTGACTTCGTCATTGGTCCAGCTGTCCTGTTTGCCCCTCTTCTGCAAAACAAAAACCAAAAAGTGAGTCTGTGACCGCTGCTACCAGACGCCTCAAAGCACCTATGCATTTGTGCTCCCGAGCCCAAGTCCAAGGGAGGTGACTGTGACAATGGGGTCCCCAGACCCACAAAAGCCAAGCCCATGCTTGGTTTACTCAGACTGGACTTTCAGCCAACTGCAGACTCCCTCCAACCGCGAGTGAGCTTCCTGCACCAGAATCAGACGTCAAAAGACACCACTGCACCAAGCACATAGCCGGAGAAGTGGACCAAAGGCATCCCCACGTGCCAGAGGATCTGAAGGGTCGAGCACCCCAGATGGATCCCCCAGACTGCTCTCCAGTCCCTGCTTGCAGCCTCTTTGTAACTGGACCATTCCCCTATTGAAGTGAATGGGACACCGAACACAGTGACATACCTCTTCACCCGGGGGCCTCAGAGCCTCCTGGAGTAACACGTGACTCCGCCCTGACTCAACACGTCTAGAGGATTAATATTGTTGTTGTGACAATATATTACAAAGCATTTCCACTTGGCTGCATAACATGCCCTAGTGGTTGGACGTTTTGCTTTTTTTATGACATTCATGCAGTCTGGAGGAAGGTTCAGATATCCAAATTCTAGGATTTCAGGAGCCAGATCGCAAGGTTGAGCTGAGCTGGGTCCGGGTGTCTGATTTCTCCACGGTTCTGTGTTAAGAGGTGTGGAGACAGGTCCAATTTTTGGTGCGGTACTACAGACAGTTGTAGCAGTGTGGTGTACCACGGCTGTCTGGCCCATGTTGGAGCAACTAGGATGAGGGTCAGAGAATGCTGCTGTAGTTTGCGTACTACTAGTGGCATGAGTGGTAGAGGTGGAAAAGCGTACGCAAATCTTTTTGACCAGTTCATCCATATCGCATTGCCTTTGGATAGTGGGTGTGGATATCTGACTGCGAAGGTTTGGTATTTGTCGTTTTCGTGGGTTGCAAAGAGGTCTATCTGAGGTTGTCCTCACATCTGAAAGAATGGTTGAAGAACTTGCATCTGAAGTTCCCACTCGTGGGTCTGTTGTGTTTTACGACTTAACAGATCCGCTATGGTGATTTGTACTCCCGGAACATGCTGGGCTAGAAGGAATATGTTTTGAGGTATTGCCCACCGCCATATGTCCTGTGCTAGTTGAGAGAGTTGCAGGGAGTGTGTGCCTCCCTGCTTCTGTATGTAATACATGGTGGTTATGTTGCCAGTGCGGACTAACACAGTTTTGTGTCATAATTTTGTTTGATACTTGCTTTTGGAAAGCTTTTAGTGCTAGGAATATTGCTAGTAACTCCAGATGATTGATGTGGAGTAACTTTTGTTGCAGTGTCCACCTGCCTTGCATGGTGTGTTGCAGTAGGTGAGCCCCACAGCCGGAGAGCGATGCGTCCGCAGTCAAGATTATCTGAGGAACTGGCTCTAGGAACGGTCGTCCCTTGGAAAGGTTTTTGGTGTTCCACCACTGCAGAGAGCAATGAGGCCGGGCGTCTACCAACACTAGGTCTGTTAACTGACCTTGAGCCTGGTTCCATTGACGTGATAGGCACTTTTGTAGAGGACGCATTTGAAGTCTTGCATGGGGCACTATGAAAATGCAAGAGGCCATCATCCCTATGAGTTGCATGAACACTCGTGCTGGAAGGGTTGTTGCTGAAACTTTGTCAGAAGAGTTTGCATGCTGGCTATCCTTGCTGGAGTGGGATAAGCTAGCGCTGTTGAGGTGTTTATTGTGGCACCGAGGTACTGTTGTACTTTGGATGGTTGTTGATGAGACTTGGTGGGGTTTATTGTGAACCCCAAGTTGTGGAGCAGTTGGATTGTGGCATGAGTGTGTTCCACACATTGGTTGAATGATCTGGCTTTCATGAGCCGGTTGTCGAGGTACGGGAAGACATGGATGTGCTGTCTTCGTAAATGAGCTGCCACTACTGATAAGCACTTGGTGAATACTCTTGGTGATGTTGTGACTCCAAATAGGTGTTGTGAGAAAGTGCCATCTTTCTTGCATTGGGATGCCCCCACTTTTTTCTGAATTGCTGATGTGCTTTGACTGTGTGGCCTGGGCTCCTGCCAACCAGGTACCCAGGGCCTGTGTTTCTTCCCTAAAACTTTACTGAAACAAAACCCAATTGGCATCTCTGGCCACCTGTCAGCCCCTAGTAGATGGTACCCAGGGCATGGTGACCAGAGAAGACCCGTGAGGGCTGCAGCACTTATTGTGCCACCCTCAGGGGTCCTGTACAGCGAGGGGTACAGAAGGAAAGACCGGGCAGAGGGAGCACTGGGACAGCAAGGGGAACAGAGGGAAGAAAAAGGGGCACGGGCCACGTACAGGCAGCGGGGGAAGACAGACCACAGCAGTCACAGACACAACAATGATAATACAGGCAATACAATAACAGCAATAAAACGTTAAAAGGTACATGTGTATAGGTTACAGTTACTTGGCAGGCAGGTAAAAATAGATGCAGACAGGATCAGCAGTAGGATTTTCGTGCTGCTGTCTGATTGCTCACTTTCCACAAGCCCTTGGGTACCACTGCCTCTTACAACTCTGCAGTTATCTGTGTACAGTAGTCAAGACCAAGCTCATGATGCTGCAGGGGGGAGTAGAGGGGTATGGTGGGCATGGGATTGAGGGGGCATGACTGTTAAGTCATTGTTCAGGGCCACTGGTATTATGTGGCACTGTTGGACCAAATTATGCAGCTGCATTACAATGATTATTTCAATGACAACTATTACTGAAAGGTCTTAATTTTGGACCTTAATGTTGGACCTATTAATTGAAATGTCTTGAAGCGTCACAAATCCAAAGTCATTCCTTTTGGTGTTCTAAGTCAGGCCTGTCTTGGGTATTTTGTTCAAAACACAGTATGGCTCTGATGAAATTAGGCTTAAAGTCAATGAAATGGAAATTCAGATTGATATGGTTTCTATACAAATCTTTGTCTAATTTGCTGTGTGGTGCACATGTGCTGTTGTGTTACAACTTTATTAAGTGCTAACTTAAATGTTGAAAAGGAGACATTTTTGTTCCACAGGTCCAGTGTGCATGTGGCTTCAAGTGCATCGTAAAAACAACAGTTGATGGACAGAATGCAGAACAATGTCATACATTCACCCCAGTACAGAGATCTGAGCTTAAATCCATCGTTTTTTTGCACTCCACACCACCCCAGTTCAGACATGGCCATTTGCAAATCAGCCTTGACCCTGTGCCTCATGGGAACAGTCCAGCCCGAACTGCCAAGCCATGTCTTCCCTGGAATGAAATCAAGCATCCTAGGACCGGTTTCTGGCTATCAGCCGACTTCAGCCAGGATAGCTTGACTCCAGTGGTGTGGAGAGCATGGGACTCACGTCTGAGCATACCCATCCCACTAGGGGTGACAAATGCAAAAACAACAGTTGATAGACAGAATGCAGAACAATGTCATACATTCACCCCAGTACAGAGATCTGAGCTTAAATCTATCGGTTTTTTGCACTCCACACCACCCCAGTTCAGACATGGCCATATGCAAATCAGCCTTGACCCTGTGCCTCATGGGAACAGTCCAGCCCGAACTGCCAAGCCATGTCTTCCCTGGAATGAAATCAAGCATCCTAGGACCGGTTTCTGGCTATCAGCCGTCTTCAGCAAGGATAGCTTGACTCCAGTGGTGTGGAGAGCATGGGACTCACGTCTGAGCATACTTGTACTGGGGTGAATGTATGACATTGTTCTACATTCTGTCCATCAACTGTTTTTTGCAATTTTCACCCCGAGTGGGCTGGGCATGCTCAGACGTGAGTCCCAGGCTCTCCACACCACTGGAGTCAAGCTATCCAGGCTGAATGAAGGCTGATAGCCAGAAACCGGTCCTTGGATGCTTGATTCCGGTCTGGGAAAGACATGGCTTGGTGGTTCGGACTGGACTGTTCCCATGAGGCACAGGGTCAGAGCTGATTTGCATATAGCCAGTGTCTAACCCAGGGTGGTGTGGAGTGCAAAAAATCGATGGCTTTAGGCCCAGATCCTTGTACTGGGGTGAATGTATGACATTGTTCTACATTCTGTCCATCAACTGTGTTTTTTGCTATTTTCACCCCGAGTGGGCTGGGCATGCTCAGACGTGAGTCCCAGGCTCTCCACACCAATTTTCAAGTGCATCGTATAAATAAACAGTGTAAAGTGATTTCTTCCTGTTCTCAAGTTCTTGCCACAGAGCCTCATGAAGCCTTGAATTTCCCACATTTTGTTTAATCAGACACCACAATTTTATTGTTGAATAGAGTCGGCCTAGGGTTGCACTGTAGATTTAACTGCTATACAGCTGGTAGTTCCAAAGAAAGTAGTACACCCCTTGGGCAATACAAGAGGAAAGCTCATTACTAACCTCTTGGCTACAGCTAAAATAATAATTGGTGACCACGTTATTTTGCTTTTCATTGAGAAAGTAAACCGTAAGGGAGCAAGTCTCAAGCTAAGAGATGAATATTGTCTTTAATAGAAAAATCACTTAGTGCTTTATGACGTCTTGTCTGACACCTCATGTGCGGTAATCAATTTGTCTATGATTGGTTTCTTGGGGTGGAGCCTGCAAGAGCAGGGGTGTGTGGATGAGGGGGGTGTAAACTCCACAACGATCAAAACACAGCCTTATGTTAGAGCTTGAACAATAACATATTATGGTTTCCATGTTAAATAGACTATTACTAGCTGAACATTGGGAAACGACCAACTAGCATGTGAACTATATAAAAAATAAACATTTAACAATAGGTTCTTCGATACATCCTAGCAATGCAATCTGAGAAATGTAGAAATTGAAAGCAGTTAGACAAAAACTAAATTTCTGAGTACAACAACCATAGTCTTCAGT
This sequence comes from Lissotriton helveticus, assembly GCF_964261635.1. Lineage (NCBI taxonomy): Eukaryota > Metazoa > Chordata > Amphibia > Caudata > Salamandridae > Lissotriton > Lissotriton helveticus. Next base: position 2,066,870,257 of record NC_136063.1, read on the forward strand.
CAGTTAAGTAGTCATACTTCAAGAAAAGAACTGTAAGACCAGATATTTGCTCAGTGTGGAAAGCAATGTAGGGAAAATGCTTTGTTTTATATTACAAATGAATATATATATATATATATATATATATATATATATACACATACATATATATACAAACAGATTTTTAAGTCACCAACAATACGCTAACATCTGAACTAAAAAACAAAAAAAACAGGTTCCTTATGTGTATATATATTATGGAGACATGGTATGTAAACCGGCCATTCTACAATATTTAGTTATTACCACAAAATAAAACAATTATTGTACAAATATAAAATGGTATACTAACTTTGCAACCAGAGGGAGATAGTTGTATCATCATGCTTCATTCTTTCTTTCTCCGGGTTAGCAAGAGCCTCAATGATACAATCTTAATCTACTGTTAAAGATCATATTTGGTTTTGTATCAGATAAAAGAAGGAATACATTATGGTTCATTACATTCACAATTATCAGCTATGATGGAATAGTAAAATATACGACCCATAGATTTAAAGAAACAAAAAATCTTTCAAGGTAGAAGGTATAGAATCATCAAAGTGGATAGCTTTAATAATTGATAAATTGAATATTTCATGCTCAACTCATTTACTCATATTCTTCATGCTCAGGATATAGCAATAAAAAGCACTAACAAGCACTGCATGCATTAATTTCTGGGCTCAACTTTACAACTTCACTTTCTTAATCAAAGGATTCTAAACACGTCATGGGCTACAATCCATTGGACTAAAAATGGCAACAAATCAAAAGGTATAAGAAAATTCCTTGCATCGGTTTCTCACAGCAACCAAACCCTTAAATGCAACAGAACAACCCCATAAATGAGGAAACCCATCTATTTTAAATCTTTAAGTCGGTGCTAGCCAATAAAGCTCTGCAGCTGCCAGCAGACTTGATACTCCCCGTTTTATTCCACTGAAAGCAGCCTAGGTATAAGACTTCAAAATTAACTAAATTGGGACTTTAATAAAGTAATGAAAACTGGTAGCTCCAGGGTATAGGGCCAGTTTAAATTTCAGGCAGCATCAGACTTTGCCACTGACAGATCTGCAGCACTGATCCCATGGTAAAACTGATGAGGAGGATAAGTCAAAAACAGAAAAAACAATAGGGCTAGACAATTTTGAAACGGTTTTAATAAACTATACATAAAATGAGTGCAGCATGGGCAAAACCAGGCAACAGATGGAAATACTGGTTCACAAATTTCTAGGGTGAAATAAGTCTCTGACCCGTTCTGTTACTGCCTTTTGTGAATTAGTGATAGCAAATGGTAGGACAATAATTTGAAGTGTATTCTGATAAAGAGCTTCAGCGATGTAGGAGATAAATACACCACATGGTGTCATTCTGAGCTGCAAAAAGACCCTGTTTTAATATGGAAGACTATTTGGAACTTTCATTCAGTCTCTACTGATGCAGCTGTTTGAGACATTATCTGTGTGTGTATAAAAATGCTTCAGTAACTTTATAGCTCAGAACCTTTCAACTCAAATGTAACCCTTTTTCTTCCTGTGAAAGTCAAAGAACACTTTGGACTTCTGTTGCCTAATGTGCAGTCCGATGCACAGAATGAAAGCACCCTAGCCATAGTCCAGCACCAAAAAGGGTATAGGGGGTCATGACCAGACACACATCTCTTACAATTAGTAGAGGACATATAGATGTACAACTTTGGCAGCAGCATAACACCACAAACAAATGCCCAAACTCTTCCAAAAAACAACAAAAAAATTTGATAAAGCTCCTTCCAGTCAGCGAAAAATACATTCATGAAAATCTGGTACCACCTAGCATTCAACAAGGGTATTCGCCAAGTTTTTTTCTGGATCAAGTCTGGCTCCTGAAAACCGATTCTAAATGAGGATTCTGTAGGAAGAAATATCTATAGTATGGTCCAATTTAGAAACAAGTCATTTTCATACAAGAAGTATAATACTGGCAATCTTACCTAAGAGCTTATTTGAACAGAACAATACAACATGCGTACAAATGAAGCCACAAATATGTAGTGTCCTTTATAACTGAAGTAGCTTTGAAGATAAATCACTGCATAATCTATTTCTTCAGCAACCTATTAAGGGCCATATTTATGAGAGGCATGAACAAGACCGCAGGCGACGCAACCCATGCCGAGACTGCTCAGGACTTGGATCTCAAGCTGGGACATGACTTGATTCTATACCCTTATTTCGGGTGATTACCTGGTGTCGATACAGTGGTTTACACTGGAAACTCTGAATACACTACTAAATATATTAAGTCCTGATTAAGTTCCTAGTGTGACAGGAACGAAATGCGTTGGCTGATTTTAATTCATGTGCAACAATTTTCAATAATAAAAGATGATGATGGACTGAAATTTGCCATATTAAATTGATTTCTGGTGCACCTTCCATTTTGAATTAAATCGTGGTCTCTGGTCTCCAGTGGCGCTAAACGGAGGCAAGTGCCGGAAGAGGATGCACAGGACATTAAATTAAATGCAACAGGGATTGAGGTGTAGAACCTATGGTCAGCCGCTGTTAGTTTTGTGTTTAGAGGCTTGCATCGTGTTTGCATCACATAATGTGGGATATACATGATAGAAACCTCTAAGTCCGATATTTGAAGCCACGCAAAGCTACTTTGCGTGGCTCTGAGTGGCTTCATGAATCAGGAGTAAGGCAACACAGCGAAAATCAGTGCATTCCGCTGCCATGGGAAGGCATTTCATGGGCATCATGTGGGTCCCAGGTTAGTTTTTGTGCCGAAAGGTGCCCCTTCCAAACACAAGGAGATGATGGCCGGAGCGCTGAAACTTTTCAGACACTCACTCCCAGTCGCAGATCTGGGTTGAATCCATCATCGCTCTTTAGCTCCCTTCGCCACCCCAGTTTAGACCCAGCCATATGCAAATTAGTCTTGACCCTGTTCCACAAGAGAACAGTCCAGCCCGAACTGCCAAGCCAGGTAATGAGGGGAGCTTCTTTGCTGTGGGAAGGCATTCCATGGGCATTGCGCGGGTCCCAGGATAGTTTTTGTGCCGAAAGGTGCCCCTTCCTGCACAAAAGGACAAGTTACTTACCTTCGGTAATACCTTATCTGATAGAGACAATCTAGCCGCAGATTCTTTACCTTAGAATATCCCAGGCATCAGGTTGGTTCCAGAAGACTTTTGCTTGAGCAATACCCTTGTGCGCCGGTAGGTGGCATCGGTCGGCTCTGCGTGGCATCATCCGCGACGGAAGTGACATCTGCATCATCTACATAGGTACCCATCTACATAGGTACCACCTCGGTGCGCTGACATCAGTTATTTTTTATGACTTTCCACACCAGGAGCGCTGAGCCATGAAGTGCACTGACAATGGTGTGTTCAGAACAACTAGGGCCCTGAAAGGGATCAATACTGACCCTAAAAATCTGTCCGCAGTGTGTGAAGATGAGTGGGGCAGTATGGAATCTGTGTCTAGATTAGGTCTCAACCAGATAAGGCATTACCAAAGGTAAGTAACTTATTCCTCTGATAAAGCCATCTAGTCGCAGAATCCTTACCTTAGAATAGATACCAAAGCAATACTATCACTGGAGGAGGGACTGTGGACAAGTTTAGACCAGCAAGTCCTGCAGAACAGAGCAGCCAAAAAGGCCATCCCTGCGGACTGGACTGTCCAGGCAGTACTGCTTAGTGAACTTGTGCAATGATGCCCATGTTGCTGCCTGACAAAATGTCAAGTATTGGAAAACCACGCTTCACTGCTGTGGTTGCAGCTGACCTCTGCAGGACTGAATTCTTAAGCCTTCAGGAGGCTATTTCTTGGCCAGAATGCAGCAAAATTTGATGCAGTGGACGACCCTTAACAAAACAGTCCTCTTCTGCACCACACAACCTTTCTTTGATCCACCATACCCCACAAAGAGTTGGTCGTCCACCCGAAACACTTTAGTGTGGTGACGGTAGAACAACAATTCTCTTTTTAAGTCCAATCAGTGGAGTCACCCCTCCTCTTAAGAGGGGTGCGAAGGAGCATAGAAAGTGGGCAAGGTGACTGATTGCCCCACGTGGAATGGTGTAATCACTTTTGGTAAGAAAGAGGCCCTAGGGCAAAGCACCAACTTATCAGGGAAGATGGTCAGGTAAGGAGGATTGAATGACCAAACATGCAATTTGCTCACCCTCCTGGCAGAAGTTATTGCCACCAAAAAGGCTGTTTTGACAGAAAGCAGCTGGAGGGGGCAGTAGTGCAGGTGGTCGAAAAGAATGCACATCAGGAAGGTGAGAACCAAATTAAGGTCCTACATGAGGCACGATGAATGAGGGAGGGGGAAAATATGTATAAGCCCCTTAAGAAATCTGCTTACAGTAGGGGATTTAATTAAAGAGGGTTGGTCTGGCAGCCTCAAGAAGGCAGACAAGGACAAAAGGTACCCTTTAAGCAAGGGTCAAAGTAAAGGACTTGAGAGAGGAAAGCAGAAAGAGGGTCAATAGACCTTTTGTACAGTATTTTACAAATTTCTGCCACCAGCAAATGTACATGGTGTAAAAAAGTGGGTTCCTGTTGCAGTAACCCCCCACCCCACACACTTTTTGCCTGATACCGGATGCACTTTTCCTTGGTGTGCCCTGGGTCCTGCCAATCAGGTACCCAGGGCCTGTGTTCCTTCCCTAAAAACTGTACTAAAGCCTAAACCCAATTGGCATCTCTGGCCACCTGTCGGCCCCTGGTAAATGTTACCCTAGGTACCCAGGGCATTGCGACCAGAGAAGGCCCCTAAGGGCTGCAGCACTTATTGTGCCACCCTTAAGGGCCCTGTACCCTGACACCCACACACTGCCTTGACAGGCTGAGTGTCTTAGTGCAAAACAAAACAGAGGGTCGACATGGCACACATCCCTGTGTGCCATGCCCACAACACCACTGCCCTGGCATATATCAGTCGGCCCTCTAGCTGGGTGCCCTACGCCAGTGGTGTGGGCAAAGGTGCATGAGCCCTGTCCCCCTACAGTGCCCAGGGCCATTCCTGGGCACTGTAAGTGCAGTGATGCCATTAAGAGTATAGGGTGCTGGGAGGTTGTCATTACGAACTCCACAGCACCATAATGGCTACACTGAAGACTGAGAAGTTTGGCATCAAACTTCTCAGCACATTAAACCCACAATGATGCCAGTGTGGGATTTAGTGTAAAATGCACGACAGAGGGCAACTTAGAGTTGCCCCATGAAACTAACCCACAACCAGCATCCTGACTGAGTGGCTGACTAGGCTGCCACACAGCAGACATGTTACTGGACCCCTGGGTGGAGAGCCATCCGCTCTCCTGAGCCTGCAACAATGCACATTCTGGGACGAGGTGCTAGGTCTCCTCCCCAGGATGGGCAGAGTGAGCTTCAAAGGCATGCCGCCTTTGTGAGCTTCTCCAGGCCACTTGCTGTACCCAACAACTGGCCCCCACCGGTTCTGACCCCCAAACTGGCGGGAAGACAGGCGGGAAAAACAAAGGAAGGGAAGGGGGGGTGCCAGCCTCTGCCAACCCCACCCCTCAGGTGGGAAAGGAGAGGTAAAGCACAACTCCGGGTTCTCGCCATTTTGAGAATGGGGAGCCCTGCCCAATAAGAGACAGGCTCCTGCCCCCCTCCCACAGGAAAGGAGCAGGATAGGGGGGAGTACTCACCCCAGGATGGGGACCCATTGGTCCCAGCAAGGTGAGAACCAAATTAAGGTCCTACATGAGGCACGATGAATGAGGGAGGGGGAAAATATGTATAAGCCCCTTAAGAAATCTGCTTACAGTAGGGGATTTAATTAAAGAGGGTTGGTCTGGCAGCCTCAAGAAGGCAGACAAGGACAAAAGGTACCCTTTAAGCAAGGGTCAAAGTAAAGGACTTGAGAGAGGAAAGCAGAAAGAGGGTCAATAGACCTTTTGTACAGTATTTTACAAATTTCTGCCTCCAGCAAATGTACATGGTGTAAAAAAGTGGGTTCCTGTTGCAGTAACCCCCCACCCCACACACTTTTTGCCTGATACCGGATGCACTTTTCCTTGGTGTGCCCTGGGTCCTGCCAATCAGGTACCCAGGGCCTGTGTTCCTTCCCTAAAAACTGTACTAAAGCCTAAACCCAATTGGCATCTCTGGCCACCTGTCGGCCCCTGGTAAATGTTACCCTAGGTACCCAGGGCATTGCGACCAGAGAAGGCCCCTAAGGGCTGCAGCACTTATTGTGCCACCCTTAAGGGCCCTGTACCCTGACACCCACACACTGCCTTGACAGGCTGAGTGTCTTAGTGCAAAACAAAACAGAGGGTCGACATGGCACACATCCCTGTGTGCCATGCCCACAACACCACTGCCCTGGCATATATCAGTCGGCCCTCTAGCTGGGTGCCCTACGCCAGTGGTGTGGGCAAAGGTGCATGAGCCCTGTCCCCCTACAGTGCCCAGGGCCATTCCTGGGCACTGTAAGTGCAGTGATGCCATTAAGAGTATAGGGTGCTGGGAGGTTGTCATTACGAACTCCACAGCACCATAATGGCTACACTGAAGACTGAGAAGTTTGGCATCAAACTTCTCAGCACATTAAACCCACAATGATGCCAGTGTGGGATTTAGTGTAAAATGCACGACAGAGGGCAACTTAGAGTTGCCCCATGAAACTAACCCACAACCAGCATCCTGACTGAGTGGCTGACTAGGCTGCCACATAGCAGACATGTTACTGGACCCCTGGGTGGAGAGCCATCCGCTCTCCTGAGCCTGCAACAATGCACATTCTGGGACGAGGTGCTAGGTCTCCTCCCCAGGATGGGCAGAGTGAGCTTCAAAGGCATGCCGCCTTTGTGAGCTTCTCCAGGCCACTTGCTGTACCCAACAACTGGCCCCCACCGGTTCTGACCCCCAAACTGGCGGGAAGACAGGCGGGAAAAACAAAGGAAGGGAAGGGGGGGTGCCAGCCTCTGCCAACCCCACCCCTCAGGTGGGAAAGGAGAGGTAAAGCACAACTCCGGGTTCTCGCCATTTTGAGAATGGGGAGCCCTGCCCAATAAGAGACAGGCTCCTGCCCCCCTCCCACAGGAAAGGAGCAGGATAGGGGGGAGTACTCACCCCAGGATGGGGACCCATTGGTCCCAGCACTTACCTTACTTGTAACAGCCCTAAATTTAGCATTTAGGGGCACACTGAACCTTCCTTACGGAGATCCCGATTTGAAAACAAGCAAGAAGATCAAGAAACAAGAAGACCTGCCGAGCAGCTGCTAAGAAGAGGACGACACCAACTGTCTTGGCCCCAGACCTACAGGCCTGTCAACCCTCGAACCAGCTAAAACCCAGCGCCTTCAGTGGTCAGCAACCTCAAAAACCCCGGAGGACCGGACTGCCTTGTGACTCTACAAAGACTGGGACTCCCACGAGCAGTGGTTCTGCTAAAAAAGCAATACCCCTGGTGCTAGCCAGAAACTGCGAATCCAGCACACTATGCACCCGCCGAGACCGGCCTGTGCCTGAGTGGACAAAGACACTGTGGACGTCACCCCGGCGATTGTGACCTGAAATCCAGTGCCCAGGGACCCTCCTTGACGGCCGAGACGACGTCTGCAGCCTCACAACCACCAGGCACCCCTCCAACCTCGACCAGCTAAGAGTATGATTTCCCCGACGTCAAAAGACACCCCTGCACCCGGCGCCCCTCAGCCCCCTGTGCCCAACTCCTGGGTGTCTACCTATCTTCCAAGATCCCAACTTACCTCTCAAAGTGGTCGTTGCACCTTAATCTCCGTCCTGAGCCTGCAGCCTTTGGTCACCTTCCAGCTTTTCAGTTGAATAACATTGAGCGCCAAATGGCTCAAAAGCACCCTGCACCCAGCCGCCTGAGTGTATTGAGAGTGCAACCTCTATCCTATCTCACTTCCCCATTTGCCCTGAGCAAGTCACTAGGAGCCCAGCTCCCACAGCCGCGTGGCCTGCTTGCCAGCAGTGACCAACCAAAGGCCCCCTGCCTCCCATAGGATAACATTGGGCCTACTCTTTCTGCACCCAGCTGCCCCTGCGCCGCTGAGGGTGTAACAACTGTACCTACCTCAACCTGGGAGACCACTGAGTCTATGCCCAGAACTTTAACTCTGCCAGTTGAGTACTTACCCAAAAGCCGATAACTCCCTTTACTTCCATAGGGTAACATTGACTGGATCCACTTGGAAATTCTTTAAGTGTGAAGTTTTGAAACTTTAAAATATTCATCTAAAATCAGCCGAATCACGAAAACGAAAATATTCACCTGTTATCAGGAGAGATCCCAGTGCTGGTTCTTGGCACTGACCCTGAAAAGTAACAACAACTGTACTTACCGGTAACTTTAATTTCCTTCCATAGTATTGCATAGCCTGGTTTTTGATGAAAACATTTCAAAGTGTCGATTTTTGAAAATTACAAATATTAGTTAAAAATCGCCGGTATGACAAACAAATTCTTTCAATTGTATACAGGAGATGCACCAGTGCTGGATCCAGGTTACAACAAGGAGTAAGAAAAAGTAATGCTAACACTACTTACCTGCTAAGTGAATTTCCTCCCATAGGATACCATTGGTGATTCTATGTGAAAAAGTTTCCAAGTGTCAACTTTTAAAATACAATAATATTCCTTAAAAATCACAACTGCAACCAAAACGCTTTTACTTAACTGTTTACAGGAGATGTCCCAGGACTGAATCTAGGATCCAGTCCTGCGGTAAGAAAAGTAATCCATAAAGTAATTAATTGCATTTAACTAGAAATTCCCATTGAGCTCAATGTCACATTGTGTTTAAAACTGTGTTGCCTATTGCAACATCTGTAACTTAAAAGACTATTGCCTATTTGAAAAGTATGTAACCAATTCCGAGAAAGTATATTTTGATACCGAATGTTGGTTCTAAAATAAAACAACTATATATTTTTTATACAAACCATTGGCCTAGAGTTCAGTACTTGAGTGTGTGAGACCATTTGCTGACTGAGTGTGTACAACAAATGCTTTACACTGTCCTCTGATACTGCCTTATTGCTCGACCAAGCTACCACTTTAGAGAGTAAGGTTATATCTAACTTTAGCCTCTGCCAAACCTCAGGGGACTGAGAACTCTGTACACACAGTACCTTACTATGGTCCAGTGTATATACAGAGCCACTTTCTTACACATGGTCATCATTGAGGGACGCCTGGCTGCCAAAATCACATCACAGACTTCGGGATGAAGGTCAAAAGCTGTCAACTGCCGCCACTCAATCTCCACGCAAGAAGGTGAGAGTTGACAGGTTTGGGTGGAGGACCTTCCGCTGCTGCTGCAACAGAAGATCCTCCAAAAGTGGCAGCCTGATAGGAGGATTGATGCTCAGTTGGAGAAGCCCGGGATACCAGACTCTCCGTGCCCAGTCGCTCCTGATCTTCTTGAGCACTCTGGACAGGAGTGGTATTTGAGGAAAGGCATTCTGGGGGCCTGAGCTCCACTCGTGACGAAAAGTGTTGCCACGTGAGTGCCGCCTTGGAAACTGGGAGTCGGGATATTTACTTCACATGAATCTGCTAGTTTACGGATCATGGATGCGACCGACACCAGATAATGGAAGACTTTAAGGTCCCGCTTATTCTGTCCAGCAGAGCGTGCATTGAAAATACCTGCACCAGGGGGGATTTTATGAGAGGACGTACTTTATTTTCTTCGCCAGCCATACCCGGCTAGCAAAAGTCAAGTCGGAGTTTCCTTTGGAACGCTCTAAATCCCCGTTTAAATTACATTATTTTAAGTTTGGGTAACCCTGATCCTGCTATGTCCTGAGGAGACCATATCTTGAAGGCCGAAAAGCATCGACCCCCATTCTCCAACGTCAATCCTTCTAGAAGAACAATGTATATGTAACCCACTGGGACTTTGACCATAATATTGTTGTTCAAGGCAAATATTTAAGTCATGTATTTGATGGTCAATCTTTGATTTGACGTTGTTACCTGAAGGCAGTATGTTTCTATTGTAATTGCCTTAATAAGGGTAAGTTTTCCATCATTGCGGTTAAACGTGTTCACCTATTTAATATTATATTGTGAATTTTTCCTTGCATTTTGTTTGATAATTTGTATTTGTGATGGTGTACATTATTTTTATTATGTTTGTAAAAAATATGAAAGATCTTTGATTAAAAATATTCAAAATGGGAACAAGGATTTAGTTGTGCACTGATGTTTTGCACAGTAATGCCCATAAACAGTGAAAAAAAACATAATAAATTCAGTATTATGATTAATACATATTAGACAAGTTTGCGGCAAATAGTAAGACGGCCTCTTGTTTATAACATTGAATGTTTCCTGCTAGAGCGATTTCTTTCTTTCTGTGTAGATGTTTCAAGTGTAGCCCAGGCTCTAGAAGTTTATATGGGCTCCTTCCCTTTTTCTTTGTTGGAAACTCCAGCGCACAAAACTGCTGACATTGCGGGTTCTTGGTAGAGGCAAACAGATCTAACCAAACCAGATCCGACCTTGCACTACCTCCGGAGGGAACCACCAGTTGTAATCAGCAAGGCATTTACAGCTGAATGTGTCCACCTTGGCGTTCAGAGAACCGGTCAGGTGTTGATTTACCTTGCTATTCCAGTTATGTCCAGAGATGCAGGGCCTCTTGACAAAGGGTCCAGGACCCCATCCTGCCCTGTTTGTTATAGTACTACATGGTGGTGCCCATTAACACCTGAACTAGCTTTCCCTTGATGGAAGGTAAAGAAGCTTTCAATGCCCAATAAATCGCTTAGAGCTCCAGCAAGTTGATGTCAAGTCCAGATACCACCGGAGACCAGAGTCCTCTGATCTCCACCTCTCTCAGATGGCCGCCCCATCCCAGGAAGGACGCATCTATCACTACTGTGTGATCTGGCTGGTGGAAGGGAGGGGGCCTGCCTCTGACCATCATATATCAGGCCAACTTCTCACATCAAGGAGCTTAGATTCTTTATCTGGTGGTGAGGCCTCACCTGATGTTTGTGAATTAGCACGTTTACGTGAATTAGATACTACTAAATAATTTAGTGGTGCTGGACCTTTAATGTAAACTGGGTCTGTAGGGGCAGCTTTATATTTTTTCTCAATGCAAGGGTTGAGGACCCGAGCCCTGACAGGATCTTTAAAAACCTCTGTTGCGTGCTTGATGACGCACATACAATAGGAGTCAAGAGGGAAAGACAGAGCTAGGACGCCCTCCACTCAAAAAGTCATCAAAAACCAAAGGTCCTAGTTCTCAAGGCAATTTAATTACTGGTCTGTGAACATCACTGGTAAGGCATTAATCACCCCAGAACACCTCCAACTATAGAGATTGTTAAGATGTCCCAGTCCATTGCCATGATAAAAGGCAGCCAAACTCTGATCTATACATTTAGAACAACACAGGACTCACATTCACCAAAAAAAGACAACGAAAAAATGTGTGAAGAGCTAGATGGCACCTCACGGGCGCACCACCAATGGGACCCCTGGTTGGTACTCACCAGGATGGCCCTGTTCTCACCATTGATGCCACCTAGCTTCAACGTAAACGTGTCCGAAACCCAAAAAGGACAGTGAATGGTGCAGTGAACACAAACCTACATGTGACAAAGACCATCATGCCTATCAACTGCATGAACACTCTCGCAGGAAGCGAGTGTTGCGGTCTAAACTTCTGGATTAGCGACTGGATGTTGTTGATCCGCGCTGAAGTTGGCTGAGCCGTGGCTGCCAGAGTATTGATTGTTGACCTAGATATTGCCGCACATGGGCCGGCTGAAGGTGCGACTTTGGATAGTTTAGGGAGAAGCCCAGACCGTGAAGAAGGTGAATGGTGTGGGACATGTCGGCGGCGCACTGCTGGGCCGACTTTGCCTGAACCAGCCAGTCGTCCAGATAAGGGTAGACATGGATGTGTTGCCTCCTGAGGTGCGCCGCCACTGTTGCCAGACATTTGGTGAACACTCTGGGGGCCGTGGTCACTCCGAAAGGAAGGACCTTGAATTGATAATGCCGATTTTGAATGGTGAACCTGAGGTATTTTTTGTGTGATGGAGGAGTGGAATGTGGAAGTAAGCATCCTTTAGGTCCAAGGTTGCGAGGAAGTCCCCCTGAGTGAGTAACGGAAGAACTTGCTGCAGCGTAAGCATGTGGAAGTGTTCCGAGAGAATGTATTGGTTTAGGGGCCGGAGGTCGAGAATAGGCCTGAGGGACCCGTCCTTTTTCGGGATCAAGAAGTACAGGGAGTACACTCCTGTGCCTTCTTCCTCCACCGGCACGAGCTCTATAGCGCCCTTTTGCAGCATGACAATAACTTCCTGCTGCAATAAGTGCAAATGCTCTGTGGACATAGGACGGTGTTTAGGTGGTATGTTGGGTGGAGTGGATGTGAGCTCCAAACAATAACCGAACTGGATAAGTTTCCTGACCCACCTGTCTGTGGTGATGGATTTCCAGACTGGCAGGAACTGCTGGAGTCTCCCCCCGACAGGTGTGGAATGGTCGGGGGGCAGTGACAGGGCGTCACTGTTTGTTGGAGGCGGAGGAACGGGAGTTGTTGTTGCCCCTGCCTCTGCCCTTGGCGTTGTTGCCACGATAACCTCCTCTATTTTGTTTGGGGTAAGAGGATTGCACCCCACCTTTATTGAATTGTGTTTGCTGGGACATTTGGCCTCTGGAAACACCCCTATTGCCTGAGCGACGAAAAGTGCTCCCCCTAAACTGTTGGGATTGGAGAGCGCCCATGGACTTCGCAGTCTCGGTATCCTTTTTTATTTTTTCCAAGGTGGTATCCACCTCTGGACCAAATAATCTGTCAGGGTTAACTGGCTGGTTGAGGATGGTAGTTTGGATCACAGGCTTAAATCCGGACATTCTGAGCCATGCTTGACGCCTTAACATCACACTGGTGTTAATTGCCTTGGCCGCAGTGTCCGCAACGTCTAGTGCACACTTAATTGAAGTGTTGGAGATGAGCTTCCCTTCCTGGATAAGCATCTCCGCAGCCTCCTTATATTGGTCGGGGAGATGTTGCAACAGGGTCTCTAGTGTGTCGTAGTGTGCCCTGTCTACCGAGCCAAGAGTGCCTGCGTGTTAGAGATACGCCAGATATTGGCCGCTTGAGCTGCTACTCTCTTTCCCGATGCTTCTAGCACTTTGGACTCTTTGTCCGGGGGAGGAGCTTCACCAGTGGTCTGCGAATTCGCCCTTTTGCGGGCATTAGAAACGACCAGGGAGTCCAATGGCAACTGGCCTTTGATGTAGGTGGGATCGCCAGGTGCCGGTCGGTATTTTTTCTCAATTCTAGGGTTGACCACCCTTGCCCGTGTGGGCACCACAGCCGATCCTGTGCAGTTCCCTCCAAGATCTGGACCATGTTGGAGAGATTACCCTAATGCTGCGTCCACTGGAACTTCAGGTTCCACTGCAGCACCCACATATACCAAGTGGCAGGTGTCGCTGGATGCAGGAGGCCATGAGGCCCAGCAGCCTCAGAGTCACTCATTGAAATCCAGTATAAAGGCTGAAACATCGGTATCATAGCCTGATATCCTGGAATCGCAGGTATGGAGCGTCTGAGAGAGACTCAGCTGGGACTTTGGCACGTTGATAGTGAACCCCAGTGAAAGCAGGAAATTCTCCGTAATGTGGAGGTAGGAGAGGAAAGTCTTTGGCGAGCTCACCTTCACCAGTCAATCTTCGAGATAGGGGAAGACTGGCACCCCTGATCTGCACGGATGAGCTGCGACGACCACCATTACCTTGGTGAACACCCGAGGAGAACTGACAAATCCAAAGGGGAGTACTGTGAACTGAAAGTGCTTGTGTCCTATCATGACAGCAGAAAGAGCTGATGGGCAGGCAGGATAGGAATGTGAAAATAGCCGTCCTGCAAGTCCAACGCTACCATCCAGTCTCTATGGTCAAGGGCAGACAAAACCTGAGCCAGAGTGAGCATTTTGAACATTTCCTTCTTGATGGAGTAGTTGAGGGCTCACAGATCTACAATAGGACGAAGGCCTTTGTCCTTTTTCTGGACCAGAAAGTAGTGGGAATAGCAACCACAGCCTACTTCTGGTGCAGGAACCCTCTCTATGGCTCCTTTGGTCAAGAGAGTCCTGACTTCCTACTGAAGCAAGTTCAGGTGGGCCTCCTTCGGCAGGTCGTAAGTCAGAGGCAAGGTGGGAGGGGTAGTCTCAAAGTGGAGGGAGTATCCCACTATGGAAAATCTGAAGAACCCATTTGTCCGATTTGATGTTTTGCCAGGGGTGTAGGTGATGGCTGATCCTGTCACCAACCGGCCGCCCACAATCTTGAAAGGCCAGACTAGGAAGGCTTAGAGGCTGCACTGGAGCAGTGGACTGACTGGACCTTTGGCCGCCTGACCCACAGGGTTGAAAGGAGACGCTCCCCCGATCATCCAGAGATTGCTGAACTTGTGCGGTCTTGTAGGAGGGATATGGCTGAAGCAACAAAGCCCCTTCCGTGGCCACTAAAGGGGAGAAAAGCAAAAGGGGGACGGGTGGGCACTGAGAGGCCCAAGGACTAGGTTATAGTCCACGAGTCCTCAAAGTGATCCAGGACCATGTCTGCCTGGTCTCTGAAAAGACGGGCACCATCAAAGGGCAGGTCTGTAACAGACATGCCCTTTGCCAGAAGTTCTGAGGCAAGTATGGCGCTGAACAGCCATCTTCGATGACATTATTCTGCCCAGCGAGTCAGTGGTGTCAAGCCCACAATGAATAGTGAACTTTGCCGGATCTTTCTGGTCTGATACCGCTTTGGAGGGAATGGCCCGGGCCTCATCCAGGACCTGTGGCAGCCCTTGTGCAACCGTATCACACAAGGAGTGGGAGTAATCTGCAAATAGGCATGCTTGGTTCATCGACCGCAATGCAAGGCTAGCGGAAGAAAAAGTCTTCTAGCCCAAACAACCCAGCCTCTTGGATTCCTTGTCCGGAGGTGCCGAGGAAAATGTGCCCTATGAGGTAGAGGCCTGGACAACCAGACTCTCTGGGGTAGGGTGGCTGGTGAGGAATTTGGGTCACCTGGTGCAGGGAAATGATGGCGGGCAACTGTCCTATCCACAGGGTTCCCAGAGCTGGCCTTGAACCAGGTTCCCTGAAGGGAAGTCGAGGCTTAGTTGAAAGGTAGGAGGGGTTCCGAGGAGGAGACTCCCGGCTGCAGGTCCTCTGTCAAGATGTTAGTCTTGACTTCCACCGAATGGACAAAAAAAGGTCCAGGACCTCACCTGTCCTCACCACCATAACCTATGAAGCTCCTTCCTCCACAGCCACGGTAGGGGAAGAAAGCAGGCCAGAATCGGGGGAGCTATCAAGGCAGCAGGCCTCACTCAATTCCTCATACCACTCCATTTCATGCTCAGGCTGGTCTTGTAAAGGGTCCAGCGACCCCTCCCAATCTTCCTCCATTCAAAGCACCTCAAAATAAGGCTGAAGACTCGACCTAGTACACAAAGGTGCCATCTGTGCCTGAATCGGCATTGATAGGGGTCAATCGGCTATGGGTCAATCGGCTATGGGTCGTCGGCGATGAGAACGGGGCTCGCGCCGGCAGAATCGAAACTCTTGGTGAGTGGACTAGCTCTTGGGAAGGTTGCAGGGGAACAATCAGCTATGGTCTGGATCCACCAACGTATCCAGTGGGGTGCATGTGCACTGGAGCTGCTGGCAAGGAACACAAAGGAGCCCCTTCTGAGCCTCCGAGGCCTTAAGGTGCACCGGGGGGGTCAGGTCGCACCAATATGAGGGACATGTCGTCAATTCTTTAAACTAGGTAAGGCTCACTCCGGCTCCTGGAAAGGAAGGGAAGCACAGAGCTGACTCAGGCACAGGTTTCACAGAAAGAGGCCTAGAGTGTTGAAACTCCTCCATCACGTCGGCCGACAGACTGAGAAGCATGCTTTGACTTCTTGTGCTTTTTATGTCTCTTACCTAACCGACTCGACAACTTCGTGTGGGAGGACGAGGACTTAGGACTCCCAAATCAGTGCCTAGCTCTGCAACTCGACCGGGAATAAGACATCTGGGCGAACTGAGTGTAGTCAAATGCCGGGCCGCAAGTAGCTTCAGGAACCGCTACTTCAAAGCCTTCGGAGCCATGGCCCAGCAAACGGAGCACAATTGCAAGTCGTGGTCACTCTCCAGGTACTAGAGATAAACTAAGTGTGGATCGGTAACAGACATGGCGCGATGGCAGGCGCCACATGGTTTAAATTCAGAAATCTTCTTAGACATTTAAGAAAAAACCTACAAACCAAAGATTTACGACAAAATGTAGAGAAAAGCCTGTCAGAGTGACAGTGGGTAGCTCTCTTCACGGACATGCGCTAGCTGTTGCAGTAAGAAAAAAATTGATGTCAGCGTGCTTTGGTGGCCCTTATATAAGTGACGCGCATGTCCCTTCCAGCACGGCTGACGATGCCATGCAAAGGTGACTGACACTTCCTACGGCACGCAAGGGTAATGCTCGAGCAAAAGTCTTCCAGCCCCAGACTGATGCCTGGGATATTCTAATGTGTGAAATCTGCAGCTAGATGTCTCTCTCAGATGCAATCCTGCATGCAACACAGGCACCCCTTGCAACATGGTGCAAGGGTGCTTGAGTTGGTGCTAGGCTCCCAAAAGGGCATCATCGCAGGGGAAAGGACAGGAATGCGCTGTACTTCCTTAAATATAGTGCATTCCTGCCCTTTCCCTGTCATGCAATTCGCTGCACGGCACAGCGTTACTTTCTCATAAATAAGCTGTGAGAAAGTGGCTCTATATATACTGGACAATAATGAGGTACAGTTTGTATAGAGTCCACAAACCCCAAAGGTATAACCGAGGTTAAAGTCAGGACTGACCTTACTCTCAAAAGTGGTAGCTTGGTCGAGCAGTAAGGCAGTACCAGAGGGCAGTGCAAAGTATTTGTTGTACACACTCAGTCAGCAAACTATTTCTCATTGCCCGACATTTTGAGTCCCATCACCAAAGTAACCCTGTGAGCCTGCAGTATACTTGTATAGCAGAGGTCCCAAGAAGAGGAGGGGGGGGGTGGGCAGGGAAAGAGAACTCCGGAAGTTAGAAACTTATTTTATTCTGGAATTTAACTGCAAGGAACCATATGGGCTCAATGTAGATGAGGACCTCTATACTGGTCTGTCTTGATAAAATTTGATGAAGAGTTAAAATAGGAGAATCTGCACTTAAGACCATGAATTGAATGTTTTTTTAAAGAAAATTGTTTTTAAATTTTTACAGTGGTAGTTCTTTGAAATATGACCTGTGGTATTAAGTAGGGGAATAGTTCTTTCAATTTAAGAATTGTTATGCATTTGCACTTTATGATAGTATTGCACTTTATATAAATGTTTTTTAGAAATTGAGAAGAGTGAAATGTTTACATAGAGAAATTCTATCTCGTTTACATATGCACTTGCACTTTATTATCTATCATGGTACTGTATTGAAGTTTGTTTACATAGGGAGAAGTTATATGTTTACATTGAGAAGTTATCATTGTTTACTTGAGCACAAGCACTTTTAAGGTGATAGAAATAATTTGAGAATCATATTTTAATTAACTCTAGATTTTTGTAAACTTACTTTTGAATGGATATGAATAATGAATAGTCACAAGGGTTACCAGAGACGCTCACAGACTCTGTACCAGAGCTCTCCGCAAAATGTCCCCTCCGATTTAGTCGGACAATAGCGGATGTTCCGCCTAACGTCCTGAACGTTCACGCCTTCGTGGTGGAGTCCTTTGATGAAGATTGCCCTGAATTTCTTAATCTATTTTAACTCGAACGATCGGATACGGACAGCAGCTTGATCCCTTGTGACTAATTCTTCAACAATACAGATTGTCCACGGACCCCGTTTGGTTACACCTCCTGCCCCGCCAATACATCAGGAATCAGCCCCTGTCCTACCCCTTCCCACCCGTCCTGACGAAGACCCGTGCAGTAAGGATCCACTATCCTACAACTTCTGGGTCGAAACGTAGACTGCTAGCTACCTCATCAATTCCTAACAAGAGCATGATGAATACAGCTGTTTAGGAATATGTTCAACATGACAATGTTTTGATTTGTGTCTGTTTTTTGTTTGGCCTTCTTTGTGGGGACCGTTAGCATTTATTTACAGTATTCACGAATTTATGTGTTTATTAATAACTGATGATTATTGCCTTACCACTTGTCAACTTCACCTTGCACCCCTTCCCCTTCCCTGTGTGGGCAAAAAGAAATTGTGCAATATAAATGTCTTGATACATATCGACTAACCATTAAATGGTAAAGAGTACAGTGAAAATAAAAACACTGCACCTATCCAATTTAATTTTTTGAGTAATGGTGTTTATCTAATATGTTTGCAAATATCGAAAATAATTCTATATTTGGTCTGGGACCCCTATGCCTATAACGATTATCCACCCAGGTCCCACTGACTATATGGGTTTGACCCTAATATCTATAACGTGGTCGAGCAGTAAGGCAGTACCAGAGGACAGTGTAAAGCATTTGTTGTACACACTCAGTCAGCAAAAGGTTTCACACACTCAAGGACTGAACTCTAAGCCAATTGTTTTTATATCAAAAGACCTAATTGTTTTATTTTTAGAACCAACAGGTATCAAAATATACTTTTCTCAATTATGAGTGATCTAAGGCAAGTACTTTGCAGAAAGATAATAACTTTGTAAACACAATAGGTACAGGGGTTGCAGTAGGCAACACAAGTCTAAACACAATTTTACATTGATATCAATAGGTTTTTCTACAAAAATGCATCTAATTACTTTGTAGATTCCTTTTGTAATTACAGGACTGGATCCCAGATTCAGTCCTGGGGTGTAAGCTGAAAACAGTTTAGTAAAAACGTTTTGGTTATTGCAATGCTTTTTAAGGAATATAAAGGTATTTTAAAAAGTTCACACTTAGAACTTTTTCAGAGAAAATCTAGCAATGTTATCCAATGGGAGAAAATTCAGGTTACAGGTAAAGTTCGTTCTCGTTACTTTTGTAATCCAGTGCTGGGCTCCTAGGTCAGGCACTGGTATCTCTACTTAAGACAGGTAAGTAATTACGTTTCAGTAGTTGGTACGATTTTTAAGGAATATTTCAAGTTTTCAAAAGTAGACACTTAGAAGAAATTTCATAGAAAAGCAGACAATAGATTCCCATGGAGAAAATTCAGGTTACTAATAAACCTGCTTAGGATTACTTTTGCGGTTCAGTACTAGGCTACAAGGTATAGTACTGGCTTCTCTCCTGATCACAGGTGAGTACTTCATAATTCGGTATTCGGCTGATTTATAGGAATATTTACAGTTTCAAAACATCACACTTGGAAGATTTTTCGAGTCAAACCAGTCAATGTTATTCTATGTCAGGAAAGTGAGTTATCGGTTTCCAGGTGAGTACTCGACCAGTGAAGTTAAGATTCTGGGCATATGGGGGGGCATGGCCAACAATATGGCCGGATAAGACGTGTCCCTCCACAGCTCCGTAGAGCTGATCCTAATCAGATGATTCCAAATGCCCCAAACGTCCCGTTTTCTGGACCTATAGCCATCGGAAGGGTCCTGCCAAAATCTGGGAGCCGAAATCGGAGCTCCCGGTCCGGCAACAAAGGGTAAACAACGGCGAGATGGCAGCGACTGGGTCTGCCTATTACACAAGATGGCGGCTGAGGCTCCACTGCTGCGAGACGCCCTGAAGCGGAGGTAACCGGCGTGCCGCACACACAGAGGGCGCTTAGTGGAGGACGGCGAGCGCTGGATGCGTGGAGCTGGTGCAGAGTCCCTGGGCGTTGTCTGGAACTCAGAGGTGAGACGCGGGTCCAGGGCCCCGGCACCCGTGCCTGAGAAGACGTCGCTCTAAGCGGCAGCTGGGAAACCGGGGTCCGGCCCAGCGCTAGGAGGAGGCGGCTTGAGGCAGCGGGGGGAGCAGCCCCGGGAGGACCCTGCGCAGAACAACGCGAGGAGCGGACTGGGCACTGACACCGGTTGAGGTGGCGGCACACCCCCGGGGGACCACGCAATACTGGCCACTAATGCAGGATACCGGCGTGCATAGCTAACGCCGCCGGCACCCGCAAGTGATTAAACGGCGGTGGGGCTCTTGGTGGGCCTGCCCCCCTCTTCCCGTTCAACATCCCGGGGAGCGGGCTCCTTCGCAGAGGGAGACCACCAACAGAGAAGGAAGTAGAAAGGCGTTGGAGGGACCGGAATCGGGGCACGGCGGGGGGCTCTCTTCCATCCCCTCCCCGGGGCCCCCGCCCCCTCCCCCACCCCCCACCCCACCCCGTCCCACCTGCATGCTGGGGCAGACGCCGTTTTGGAACAACGCGGAGGCCCACGCTCGGTGGGGACAGAGTTGCTGGTCCACGGGCCGGGAGGCTGCGCACGTGAAGGCGACCCAGCCCAGGACGCCAGGGCCAAGGGTCAGCACGTACGCCCAGTCCTGAGGAACGGGGTTGAGAGGTGCCCCTCTGGACGACGAGAAGTCCCGTCTAATAATTCGCTCCCCCTTCCTCACGCCCCCATTGACGTGGACAGGAGGAGACTGCTGGGGGTACCGGACCCGGGACGCCAAGTACACAAGATGGGCAAAAAGGACGACGCCCCCAGACCACCACGCCAGGAGCCACTGGATCATTTTGCCACGGCACAGGTTCCCGCAGAGACTATCCCCCCGGTCCCCCAGTCGGACATAGAGCGCCTGATGGGAGCCATACAAGCCTCTAGGGAGGACATACAGGCGTCACATTGAAGGCAAGATTGGCGAGGTGGGCTCGGAGGTCTCGTTGCTACGCCAAGACTTTCGCAACCTCACAGAGCGGGTGACCACAGCCGAGACACGACTGGGCGAGGCAGAGGAGTCCATCACCACCCTCAGGAGAGATGTGGCGGAACTCCAGGCTACCCATCGCCAGCCCCAATGGAAAGTAGACGATGCGGAAAATAAGGCCCGCCGCAACAACCTCCGCTTTATGGGATTCAGAGTAGGAATTGATGGGGCCAACATGGCGGCGTTCCGACACTCCTGGAAAAAAAAAAACCTTTGCAGCGGCAGAGTTCTCCAACTGTTTCCTAATAGAGCGGGCGCACAGGGCGTTGCTGGCGAAACCACTGGAGGGGGCCCGACCGCGGCCAGTTATTGCACGCTACCTGAACTTTGCGGACAGAGACGTGATCCTGAGGGAAGCCAGAAGAATGGGGGACATTAGAATGGAAAATGCCCACATAATGATATTCCCGGACTATAGCCAGGAAGTGCAAAAACAGAGACGCTCTTTTGATCTGGTGAAAGCAAAACTCAGGAAATTACATATCCAGTACATGCTGCTCTTCCCAGCGAAATTGAAAGTGCTCTACAAAGAAGAGACTCATTTCTTTACCCACCCGGAGGATGCGTGGCAGTGGCTGGAGGAGCGCCCAGCCCTCCAGGGAGCAATAGACGGACGGCGAGGAGAGGCACATTCGGAGTCCGGTGGGGGGGGTCGCAGTGGGGACTGCCGAAGACACAGCGACGACGGAGATCAAGGTGCGGATGGAGGGTCCAGCCTACGCCATATCCTCAACGCGATGCGACAGGCAGGCAGAGGAGGAACTTGGCCTCCCCACCACAGGAGGCATGTCGGGATCCAGATTTCGATGCTTGGAGAGGAAGGAGCGTTCAGGAGGGGAGGATGACCCTGGGAGTCATTCATCCGCAGATGACGAGCCGCCCACCCAGTCGCTTCATCCGCTAGTATCAGCTATCCGCGTGATGGAGCAGGACAGGGACAATCAGACGGGAGGCTCCCAGGTTGATACTCAGGACTCACACTCTTGACCTGGGACAGATTAGGACGTGGTGCTTCAGCTCATAACCGGACAACACGCAAGTTTATTCACCCCACTATTTACTGTGTTTTTATATTACCAAGTGACACTTGTAGGTACTATTGGTGAGGCAGTAGTTTCTATGCTTCATCCCTAGGTTGTTGAGGTGGTTTTGGTGGGGGGGATACCTGGGGAGGGCGACAGACCTTCCTTCGCCAGAAAGTCCTAGAGTCGGTTTTGGTGGCTGATGGGACTCGATGGGGAAGGCGGTGGGGTGGGGGAAAGTTGGGAAGTTGCTTACGTTCTCTGGGGGAGGGGCGGGGGAGGGAGGTTTGTTTTAGAATGTCATGACGAGCACACACACGCATGTCCTGATGACTCCCATTGCAGGACGTTGGATACAATTAGGTCTCATTTAACGATAGGCTTATGGGTAGCCCTGAGAGGGAAAATAGGTCCAGAGGGGATCTTAAGGTACTGACCTGTAACGTAAACGGCCTGGGCTGTAAGATCAAACAAGGACTGGTCAACAATTATGTGAAGAGATCGGGGGCAGATGTAATACTCCTCCAGGAAACATAACTACAGGGTACCAATTGTGCCTTCCTGGCGAGGGGGCAGTATAGAGTCCTCGCTCATGCAGGGTTTACTTCAGGATCCAGAGGGGTGGCAATCCTGATTAAAAAACACCAACCTATGAGAATAGCGAAGACCTGGACGGACCCACAGGGGACATATGTGGGGGTGCGGTGTCAGTGGAGAAGAAAAGAGTACACAATTGTCTCGCACTATGCCCCACCCAAACTGCAGGCAGGTACACTCCGGGGAGTCACTGATATCATCCTTAACACAGCAGACACGATTCAAATTCTAGGGGGGGGACTTTAATGATGTGATGAACCCTATGGAGGATAGGATGGGTGACCGTGACAGTCCCCATAGTATGACATCGCTAGCCAAATCAAGGACTACATTAGGCCTACTTGATGTATGGAGATGGATCTGTAGGAAGGTGGATATCTGACTATGGTTACCCCCAACTTTTTGCCTGGCGTTTTGCTGTTTTTGACTTAGTTGGCCTGGGATCCTGCTATTCAGGACCCCAGGCTTCCTGCTCTCTCTGTTAAAATGGACTCCATGTGCCCTAAGTACATATCTAATTGGATACAGGGTCACCTTATCAGTCCCTGTACAGTGTACCTTAGGTACCCAGGGCATAGGTGTACCCAGGGCCTACAAGGGGCTGAAGCATGTATTATGCCACCCCTGGCTGGCCATCTAAAACTGACACAACTGGCTGCATGACAGCTGGGGCAAGGTGGTGTAATCACCCTTTGCTATAGATATAGTATACCTATATCTAACCCTAAAATGGACACATATATTCCTATCAGTCACTCCTATGGCAGGCCTTATCAATCCTGAAGGCAGAGTGCTTGGAATTATGTGAGATGGTGCTCTGGCATGAGCTGAGCCCAATTGCAGCTTGCGGAACCAAGTCCTAATAGCTGTTCCATGATAACGCTATACCATATACTCTTAAGTGCATTATCAACCTCGCGGTTAAATGCTAACTCTGGTATAACATTATCAAAACATGTCGAGTAAGGTGTCATACGAATTGGAATACTACACCCTCGCCAATTCTGGCGACGGGGGTACCATTCCACCCTTCTAGAGGGACACGACATGTATGTAACTGTAAACCCCGGTTAAAGTTAACTCGAGCCTTGGCATCACAAAATGGATGCTGCCACCACAGACACAAGTCTGACCTCCTGCTGCTGGGAGTCCTTCCAGCGAGGGAGGCCTGGACAAAGGGTTTTCTGCCTTGGGAGTTGCTAGCACCACCCCAGACAGGATTTTGTGTATTGAGATAGGGAGGCCTGAAAGGAATGAGACATGCCTGGGGCACACAAGGTGCCCTGTGCATCCACCGGTTCAAACCAGTTGCTGGGGAACTCCAGCCCCAGCTCTGGCGGGAAACCGGACAAAGGATAGGGGGTGTAACCACCCCCCTTCCTGGTCCCACCCAGGGGAGGGACCTAGTCAGTAGTGCAGCCCCCTTTAGCAGGATAAAGGTAGGAGCTGCTCCCATTCCAAATCAGATTATCCTGAACAATTTTACAAGAAGAATCTCTGGACTTCGAAGTTCTGCTCCACAGAAGACTGAAGAATCTCCCTTGTGGACAAGGAGTGTCCACCCTGCAACTGCAGGCACCATCAAGCGTCCAGCGGCTTCACTTTGTCGTCTTCCCTCGAGGATCCAGACTTCAGAGCCCGACGAGACCCGGATTCCCAGACCTCTCCGACCTCAACTCACATCTGCAGCAAAGCTGAGACCCGTGGGTGCGACGAGACACGTGGGACCGGCCATCTTGAACGAACCTGCACTTCGCTTCCAGCACAACTCCCAAGGTAAACTCGACCAAGTGCTTTGGGGATTGAAAAGCCCCAGCCCCGAGCAGCCCCTGCACCGAAGATCAGTCCTCCAGCTTCCACGAGATCTGCGTGGGGCCCTTCTGCTTGTTTGCTGCTCGACGCGTTGTCTGGTCACTTGCCGGCTGGCTAGTGGCCTCCTAGACGATGAACCTTTGAATCTTCACTGCTGGTCTGGTTGCTCCAGACTGGCCCTTGCTCCCTTTCAAAAGAGGGGCACCCCGGACTCTCCTAGTCCGCCCCAGATGTCTTTTCCACTCACCGCGTGGGTTGCCTTTGCCAAGGCCTGTTGACTCCAATCCCGGATCCGACACCACCGACAGCGAGAGCCTGCGTGGGACAGCTCGTGCCCCCATCCTGGTCGTCGAAGACACCTCCTGGTCCACGAGGCTGCATAGTCAAGCGTCCACTCTTCACCTGATCGCGACAACAGGATCTGGTTCCTTCCTGGTTCCACACCGGTCACTGGCTAGTGACTTTGAACACTGTCCCCTCTGCTTTCAGGTCCTTTTCTTCACCGATCCACCCTTGGATCGCACCGGACATTTTCCTCCTGGTCGCCTGCAGCATCTTTTCTTCCAGGCTCCATAGACTTCAACGCGAGAACCCGACACAATTTGACACCTATGCACCCGCAGCCCGTGGGTGAGGTAACGAGAGCATTTCGGTGCTCAAGGGTAGTTTAACTGTCCTAGTGTCCAGTTCCACAGTCGTTTTAGTCCCAACTAGTCAGGATTGTCCGTACTCACCTTTAACTTGAACTGTACTGTCCATAGACGTCGTTACGCATCTCGCGTGCGAGTTCACACTCTGCACACGCGTTCCGTGGGCCTCCTATTACTTACCTAGAGTTAGTGTAGCCTGGTCCCATCAATCCTACAGCCTCTGGACAGCTCCATTCCTTCTATCGACTTTCACATTCCACTTACTTAGTATATGGTTTGTCGTGCCCCTAGGGCACCATTGTAATTTTGTGCAACTTATCGTATTTTTCCTAAGAGATTGTCATGTGCTTAGCCCCTCTGACCTCATAAAGAGTTCAGAGGTGTTGTTATTAATAAATATACTGTTTATTTTCATAACAACCTGTGTGGTGTCCTTTCATGTGGTATTCAAGGGGTTATATTGTAGTAAACCAGCTGGCTTCACATGCCAAAAGAGTTTAGCCTAAGACTGCTTTGTCCATGCTACCATTAGAATAGCTGGTCTATAAGGTTGACTTACAACCAATCACCATAAGGGTTGTTTGGACTGATACAAGGTGATCACTAGAACTAGTGAGCATCATATATGAGACCAACTTCTCACAGGCTCCACCCGGAAACCAGGGCGTACTCCTTTTCCGGAACACACAAAGCGTACTCTCGCTTGGACTATATATTTATGACACGACAGATACTGCAGGTCTCAGACACAGCAGAGTATTGCGCACAAGGCATATCTGATCACTCACCACTGTTGTTAGAGGTGGGAGGAAGGAAGAGGGAGGGGCCCGGGACACTTAGACTGTCGGCCTGGGACTTACAAAATGCAGAAATTCTGAGAGGCTTACGAGCGGACGTGAAGGTGTATCTGGCGGAGAATGTAGGATCACCCCTGTTGTTTGCCCTTTCTATTGAAGTAATGGCATGCGCAGTTAGACAGAATATAGGGATCATCGACTTCCGGATAGGACAAGCGGACGACAATGACGAAAAGCTGTCTCTGTACGCAGAACACGTTCTGCTCTATATCACGCAGCCAGAAGTTACTATACCGGCACTGTTTCTGGAGCTAGACCGCTTCGGGGCCAAATCTGGGTACAGGATCAATTGGCATAAGTCGGCGCTCTAGGACCCCCAAGGAGGGGACGTGTGGCCCACGTTGCCTGTGAGACTGCAAACAACTAGAAAGGGATTTACATGCTTAGGGATCTTTATAACGACTGATGGTAATCTTTCCTAGGAACGGAATATTAACCGCGTAATACGTAATTTTACCGAAGACGCAACCAGATGGCAATCGCTCCACCTGACGCTGCTCGGTCGGGCAGCAATGTTTAAAATGATTTCACTCCCAAGAATGGTGGCCCACTTCGATGGGAGCCTGCCCAGCACCTACGGGCCTAGCTAAGAATTTGGGTGTCTTGATTGACCCCCTGCTTAGTATGCAGCAGCAGGTAAATAGAACTATTGCTACCTGCTGGGGGGTTATCCACATTCTAAGGAAGATCAAACACTACCTGTCTCCGCAAGCGAGAAAGCAAGTCGTGGTAGCTCTCATAGGGTCGAGATTGGACTATTGTAATGCGCTGTATGCAGGGATCAACAAGGGCCTGCTGCAGCGCTTACAAATGGTTCAGAACGCAGCAGCGAGGTTTGTCTTAGACCTGCCCAGACGTTCCTCAGCCACTGCTGCCAGGAAACTCCTTCATTGGCTTCCGATGGAGGATAGGATTCTTTTTAAAATTCTCTGCCTGACATATGGAGCCTTGGCAAGAAATAGGTCGGGAGGAATTGGTGACCTTTTGGTCCCCTATAGCCCTTCCAGAAATGTACGCTCTGCCAAGAAGTCTCTGCTACGTACGCCCCGCATTAGGAGAGCTAAGTGGGGGGGGCAGAGCTTTTTCAACTCTAGCGCCGAAATGGTGGAATACCCTACCGGATGAAATTAAGTCCCTGCCTACCTTACACGCTTTTAGAAAGGCTTTGAAGACTCGTCTTTTTGCCAAAGCCTACCTGTAGTTTTGTTTCTGCCTTTTTGAGGACTTCTGTCTGTTAGGCGCCTTGATGCCTTCGGGTTTTAGTTGCGCATTATAAGTTGTTTTTCATTTCATTTCATTCAGATTCTTATATGCCTTTCAGAATGAATACTTCCCCATGCAGGGTAGGGTCTTCTGAGACATCCATGCGGAACTGAGGTCTTTTTTGTGGCGGGAAAGCAACCCAGGGTAGGGCTATCGACCCTGCAGAGACACCAATATGATGGGGGGGGTTTCATTACCTGACCTAGAGGCCTAGTATTGGGCGGAACACCTGGCCCCATTAATGAATGGATACATGCACCTGCCACACACCCCACCTATGCGCTGGAAAGGTACACCATGGGCACCCACACATATATACAGTATCTGTACGGAGGCAGGGGGCAGAAGGAACTTAGCAAGCTGAGGGGGTTCCAGGGCTTGGATGCCATCGGCATCTCTCCTCTGGGATATGTGATAAAGAAAGGAGCGCTGCAATCCTTGCCCTCATTGCAAAATGAATATGGGCTCCACCGCTCCCAATATTTTAAATATATGCAATTACGTCATGCATGGAGGGCAGAGGGGGCACTGACTGAGGCACTCCCCGAGTACGCTCCATTAGAAGGCCGCCTTTTGCAAGGATCCCCAGGAAGGCAGTGTCCCTGACGTATAAAACGATAATGAATAATAGACCAGATAAATTTGAGGGCCTCAGGGCCACGTGGGAGCGGGAGGTGGGGGACATGGATGATGTAGACTGGGGTATGGTCTTGATGCATCCTAGGGAGGTAGCGATTAAATCACGCCTCAGATTGATCCAGTTTAAGATCCTTCATAGGACCTATTTTGATAGAGTGAGACTGCATAAAATGGGGAGAGTGCCCGATCCCTGCTGTCTACGCTGTGGCCACGATAGGGGGGATTTCCTTCACACGATCTGGTCCTGTCCGAACATTCAAATATATTGGGGGGGGAGGTCCTTTCAGAACTGGGAGAGGTGTTAGAGACGACCATTCCATCAGACCCAAAGCTTACACTCCTGGGAATGACAAATGATGTAGACTTGGCTCGCCCATTACTGATTTTTCTGGGGCTAGCCCTGGTAGTGGCCAAGAGAGATGTGGCCAGGAAGTGGGGGGCGCCGGACATACCACAGTTGGAGGAGTGGAGGAGGGGTATGGATTTATACATGGCGGCCGAAAGAGTCACATACAAAGCGAGAGGGTGCTAAAAGAAGTTTGGTAGGGTGTGGGGGTAAATGGCGTAGTTACCATGGATTGGATGGAGGGCTTTGATGGGACACAGAGGCATGAGCATATGGTTGACTTTGAGGGGATGGGTGCTGCAGGACTCAGAGTTGTTATTGTTATGGACCTGGGCGATGATGCTGGATGAACAATTGGAGACAAGAAACTGTGTCCTGGAACCAGGGATGGGAGGGGCAGGTAGGGGGCTGGGGATGTGGGAGTGTTGCTCGATACCGACATGCTTGTTGGTTGTTTTTTGTGCTGCAAAAATCAATAACAATGTTTTACAAAAAAAAAAAGATTCTTGGCATATGGGCATATACTCAGGGGTCCCCAGGTAGGTACAGTTGGTACACCCGCAGCAGCACAGGGGCAGCCGGGTGCAGAGGTAGTTAGGCCCAATGTTATCCAATGAAAGGCAGGGGGCCTTCGGTTGGTGGCTGCTGGCTAGCAGGCCACGCGGCTGCGGGAGCTGGGATCCTGGTCACTTGAGCAGGGCAAATGGGGAAGTAGGATAGGACACAGGGTGCACGGCCAGAGGCACTCGGGCGGCTGGGTGCAGGGTGCTTTTGAGCCGTCGGGCGCTCAATGTTATTCAATGGGAAAGGTAAAAGGGGACGTGATTCTTCAGGTGCAACCACCACTTCGAGAGGTAAGTTGGAATCTTGGAGAAGAGGTAGGTACCCCAAAGGAAGGCACAGGGGGCCACAGGGCGCCGGGTGCAGGGGTGTCTTTGAAATCTTACGCTCAGCTGGTCGCGGTTGGAGGCGTCCCTGGTTCTGAGGCTGCAGGCGTCGTCTGGTTCATCGAGGAGGGTCTTTGGGCACTGGACTTTGGGTCCCAGTCGCCGGGGGGATGTCCTCGTGGTCTTGGATCACTCGGGCACGGGCCGGGCTCGGCGGGTGCAGAGTAGGTTGGTCTTGTGCTTCCTGGCTGGCACTAGGGGTATGGTTGTTCAAGCAGGGTCAAGGCAGGCAGGTCCTCTGGGGGTCCCAAGGTTCCTGTCCGCAGGAGTCGCTGGGAGTAAGCAGGTGCAGGTTCCAGGAGCGACAGGCCGTTAGGGCTGAGGCCAAGTCAGTGGGTGTCGTCCTGTGAGCAGCTGCACGGCGGGTCTTCTTCTTGATCTTCTTTCTTCTTTTCTTATAGGGATCTGAAGAAGGAAGGTTCAGGGAGCCCCTATATACTGAATTTAGGGGCATTACAGGTAGGGGAAGGGCACGGACTAATAGGTCCCTGTCCTGGGGTGGGTACACCCCCTAGTCTGCTCCTCTCCTGTGGGAGGGGGGCAGGAGCCTAGCTGTGATTGGGTAGGGCTCCCCATCTTCAAGATGGCCGGAGCCCGGGGTCGTGCTTCACCTCGCCTCTCCCACCTGAGGGGTGGGTTTGGCACAGGCTGGCACACATCCCTTCCTGACGTAGGGTTTCCCACCAGTCTTCCCGCCAGAGTGGGGGTCAGAACCGGTGGGGGCCAGTTGCTGGGTACAGCAAATGGTCTGGAGAAGCTCACAGAGGTGGCAGGCCTTTGAAGCTTCACCCTGCCCATCCTGGCCGAGGAGACCTAGCACCTAGCCCAGGATGTGCATTGTTGCAGGCAAAGGACAGCAGGGGGCTCTCCACCCAGGGGTCCAGCAAAATGTCTGCTGTGGGGCAGCCTAGGAAGCTTCTCTGTCTGGACGTGGATTCTAATTTCTAATATAAAACATTTATAAAGCGCAGCGTGCACCGTACGGTTTCTTGGCGCTGGATTGTAGGTTAGGTTTCAGGGGGCATCTCCAAGATGCCCTATGGTGCATTTTACATTAAATCTCACACTGGCATCAGTGCAGATTTAATGTGCTGAGAAGTTTAATACCAAAGTTCTCAGTCTTCATGGAGGCCATCATGGTGTTGTGGAGTTCGTAATGTTGACCTTCCAGTACCATATACTCTTAATGGCAGAACTGCACTTACAGAGCCCAAGAATGACCCTGGGTACTGTAGGGGCACAGGGCTCATGCACCTGTGCCCCCACCACTGGCATAGGGCACCCAGCTAGAGGGGTGACTGAGGTACACCAGGGCAGTGGGTCTTGTGGGCATGGCACACAGGAATGTGTGCCATGTCGACTCTTTGTTTAGTTCTGTACTTAGACACTCGTCCTACAACGGCAGTGTGTGGGTGTCAGGGTACAGGGCTCCTAAGGGTGGCACAATAAGTGCTGCAGCCCTTCGGGGTCTTCTCTGGTCACCATGCCCTGGGTACCTAGGGTAACATTAACTAGGGGCTGACAGGTGGCCAGAGATGCCAATTGGGTTTTAGTTTCAACACAGTTTGAGGGAAGGAACACAGGCCATGGGTACCTGGTTGGCAGGAGCCCAGGGCACACTCAGTCCAAGCACATTAGCAATTCAGCAAAAAGTGGGGGTATACCAATGCAATGTTATATATAACAATTGATTTGTAAACAAGAAAACTGCACTCAACAATGCCTGTTAAAACATTAGCAATGAAAACGAGCAGGTAAGACGTTCAAATATTAAACATCTGTAATGTACCTTGATGAAAAATAATAAAACAAATTAATATAATATATATGAAAAAGGATACAAGCCAAAACATCATAGTTCAGTGATGTCAGGTACTTTAAAGAATCTACTACTGGCGTTATTAAATTGTCAAACTTTTGTATCTGTGATAAAATCTGAAAAGGCAAACAAGAAAACAATGAACTGAAAGAAATAAAGCAAACCAGAATCAAACAGACAAAAGGAACTGAATACAGTGTGTCAATGACACTAAACAATTACAATATAAGAAAGGATAATGTTACTTACCCAGTAAGCATCTGTTCTTGGCATGTGGAGCTGTAGAGTCCCATGCTTTACATAGCCTGCCATCTAGTGTTGGGTCTGGATGTTTGCAAGTTGTTTTTCTTCAAAGAAGTCTTTTCAGTCACACGGTACGTGACTCCTCCTTTCGGTGATAGTGCGCATGAGCATCCACTTCATTGTTAGACTGTTTTCCCCCAGAGGGTGAGAGTGAAGTTAGTAAAAGTAGAATAGAGATGTCCATGCGTATGTATATAGAGTAATAGAGAGAACTGCAACAGGTAAAGGTAACCGGGGAGACGGGTGGGCGCAGCTCTACAGCTCGAGGATAACTATCCTGTTATTGCAATACTTTGATCCAGGTGAATTTTTTTTTTTTTTAAAACTCCATCACCAAAATTGCAAGATACACCGCTAAAGGAATAAGAAGCCGTATCATCTAGATGTAATTTGTTACCTTAATTTCCTCAAAACTCGAGTGAATTTCCAAAAAACCGTCCTGAAGAAGGTGTACTCATCCCGATAAGACACCGAAACGCCGCGTCGACTCTTGGTTTTTTTCTCTATATTGTGTATAATTATATATTGTGTATAATTATGAAATGTTTTAAGTATGTATTATGAAATGTGATATGTCAATAACTTTTTTTTTTTAAATAAACTGCTGATTTGAATTGTTTTTTATAGTAGATTTTTTTAATTGTTGCATGATCTTAGTGCTTTTTACACAGAGTTCTTAAACTGATGTTAGTCACTAGCTTTAGATGTAGTGGACAAAGATATTTCCAACTGACTATTTTGGGTCTAGTACTGCCTTCCACAATAATTCTTTTGTTGGATGGTTGTATTATGACGTAAGGGATATCCTTGTACTTGGGGACTTTTTTCTTTTAAAGCTGTAGATCATAGACTGCATAGACTTTACAGCAGTATTCTCCCAAAGCGGTGGCTAGCCTGTAGCTGTTGCAGTTGTCTCAAAAAGTGTTCCAAGTACTGCCTGGCCCAGATTAGCTTGTTGCCTCGCTAACAAATCTACACAATAGCGCTTGGTGAATGTATGTGATGTAGACCATGTTGCAGCCTTACAAATGTCAACTATGGGGATGTTCCCTAAGAAAGCTATTGTAGCCCCCATTGTGCGAGTGGAATGCGCTCTAGGGGGTATTGTTAAAGTTCTCTTTGCTTTTGCATAACATGGTTGAATGCATTTAACAATCCATCTGCAAAAACCCGACTTGAATATGGGATTGCCCTTGTGAGGTGGAGCAAAAAAAACGAAGTTGTTTAGTTTTACGCAATTACTTTGTTCTTTCAATGTAATATAAATGGGCTCTTCGAACATCTAAGGTGTGTAGAGCTTGTTCTGCCACTGAATCTGGTTGAGGAAAGAATACAGGTAACACAACCAATTGATTGATGTGAAAGGCAGAAACTACCTTCGGTAGAAACTTAGTACGAAGAATCACATTGTCTCCGTGAAGTTGGAAAAAAGGTTCTTCTAAGGTTAGTTCTTGTAGTTTACCCACCCTCCTCTGTGAAGTAATTGCAATGAGAGAAGCAATTTCAAGGAGAGAAACTGCAGTTCACATCTATGCATGCATTCAAAAGGTGGGCCCATTAATCGTGTGAGGACTATGTTAATATTCCACACTGGGGCAGGTGGAAGTCTTGGTGGGATAACTCTTTTAAGTCCTTCCATAAAAGCTTTGATTACTGGCACTCTAAAGAGAGAAGTGTTGCCTATTTTGTAGATACACAGCTAATGCAGCGAGATGTAAGAGGATAGAAATGTAAGCTAACCATGACGGCTGCAAGAGTAACTGATAAAAAATGATATTTTGTATTGAAGCATCAAGAGGTTTGATGTTATCATTGCAATAGATAAAACGTTTCCATTTAGCCACATAACTGGCTCATGAAATATGCCTTCCAGTCTCTCTGATGATATTCATACAGACTGGTGGGAGATTTAGATAACCTAACTCTTAGATTTCAGGAGCCAGATCTCAAGCATGAGTTCTTTAGAATCTGGGTGTCTGATTTCTCCATGGCTCTGTGTGCGGAGACAATGTGACAGCTCCAACAGGGTTGTGAACAAACTGACGGGCCCATGTGGGAGCTACTAGCATCAGTGTGAAGGATGTTTGCCTGAGTTTCCGAACCACTAATGGAATGAGTGCGAGAGGCAGAAAAGCGTAGGCAAATATCGCTGACCATCTCATCCATAATGCATTGCATTTGGAGAGTGGGTGTGGATACCTGGAGGCAAAGTTTGGGCATCGTGCGTTTTGGTATGTGGCAAAAAGATCTATTTGAGGGAATGCCCAACTTTGAAAGTATGGGAGGAGAACTTGTTTTTGTATATAATACATAGCTGTCATGTTGTCGGTATGAACTAGGTCCTTTCTGCCAACCGGGTGAGTCTGAAATGCTTTGAGAGCTAGAAACACTGCTAGCAGCTCTAGATGATTTATGTGGAGAGTTTTTTGCTGTTGACTCTACAGGCCTTGCACTGTGTGATCTTGGAGATGAGCCCCCCAACTAGTGAGGGGCGCATCCACTTAGCATTGTCTGTGGAACTGGGCCTATGAAGGGCCGTCCTTTTGATAACTTTTGTGAGTTCCACCACTGCAGAGCGTGATTAGTACGGTCATTTACCAATACTAGATCAGTTAAAGGACCCTATGATTAGTTTCACTGACTTGCTAAGCATTCCTGAAGGGGTCGCATGTGAAGCCTGGCATGGGGAACAATTGTGATGCAAGAGGCCATCATTCCCAGCAGCTGCATATACACTCTAGCTGGTAGTGAGTGAGGGGGCTGAAACTGGACAACTAAAGCCTGAATATTGCATATTCTGGCTGCATTGGGGAAGGCTAGAGCTCTTCGAGTATCTAAAGTGGCTCCTAGATAGTTTTGTGTGTTGGAAAGTTGAATATGCAATTACAACACATGGACTGTGAAGCTCAGTTGGTGAAGTAAGGAATATGCTACTTACCAGTATGCATCTGTTCTTGGCATGTAGGGCTGCTGACATTCATCTCTGTGCATAGATCGCCGCCTAGTGTTGGGTCCGGATGATTGCACATTGTTGTCCTGGAAGAGTCTTCGAAGTATCACGAGATAGGTGGCTCCTCCCTCGGACTACAGTGCGCATGGGCATCCTCTCCATCCTCAGATTGTTTTTCGTCATTGTGGCAGAAATGGAGTATAGTACAGAAAAAGATGTCCATGCAAAGAGTGAATGCTGCAGCTGCGACAGGCACCGGAAGGTGGGTGAGCGATATGAATGTCAGCAGCCCAACATGCCAAGAACAGATGCATACTGGTAAGTAGCATATTCCGTTCGAGGCATTTATTTATTTATTTTGTGTAATTATATAGCGCGGTCCTGTCGCCCCAAGGGCATCCTGGCGCTTGAGATCCGGTCAACAGCACTTCCACTGCTCAGCCAATACTAGGGAAAAGATGGGTTTTTAGGGCTTTCCTGAACGGAAGGTAATCCCTAAAACTTCTTAAAGGAAGTGGCAGGGAGTTCCAGAGTTTGGCCGCTGCGACACTAAACGAGCGGCCACCCATCCTTACTCTCTGGAACCTCGGAACCGCCAACAGTTGAGCCGAAGAGGAGCGAAGGGGCCGCGGGGCAGAATACCAGGCAAACATATTTTGCAATGGCACTGGGCCCTGTCGATGTACCGCCTTAAATACTAGGCATGCCGCTTTGTACACTACGCGCAGGTGCACCGGCAACCAGTGTAGATCCCTTAATGCTAGGGTGGAGGAGCTGAGGTTAGGACGAGAGAGAGCCAGCTTAGCGGCCATGTTCTGCACCCGTTGTAACTTCCCCAGCAGATTTTTTGGTGCCTCCAAAAGTAGCGCATTGCAATAGTCAGCGACTCAGTATGGTCCCGCGAACTACTTCCGCCCTGGCCTGTGCAGGGAGAAGGGGCAGTACTTTACGCAACATGCGTAGCAGCATCATGCACGAAGAGATGGTCTTGTTGACATGCATGTCCAGCTGCAAATTTGGGCCGAAGATCACCCCCAAATTACGAGCTGACTCCGCAGCCGATACCGTCTCGGGAAACGTGGAAGGCCAGAAATTCTCCGGAAGTGCCCGCGGAGTCCGGTCCATGGAGCAGTGGAGCACCTCAGTCTTTGTGCTGTTAAATTGTAGGGAGTTGGCCCGAAGCCAGTCCGCCGTAGCTGCCATGCAGCGATGGAATGTCTCCAGCGGGACCGCATTACTTCCTTCCAGGGAGAAGACCAGCTGGGTATCGTCAGCGTAATTAAAATCCGAGATACCGAAAGATTTTATAAGCTGGACCAGAGGGCGGAGGTAGAGATTGAAGAGTATGGGGCTGATGGCTGAGCCCTGTGGGACCCCCTGCCCTACTTTCCGCAGCTCTGACCGAAACGGGGGGAGCGTGACCATCTGCTGCCGGTTATTAAGGTAGGATACCAGCCAGTCTCTAGGCCTCTCTGTGACCCCACACTCCTCGAGCCTCCTGATGAGGGTCCGATGGCAAACCGTGTCGAACGCGGCCGACATGTCGAGCAGCACCAAAAAGGCTGCCCGACCACTATCGACTCACGAACGAAGATTGTCCAGAACAGTTACCAGTGCGTATTCCGTCCCATGCGCAGGGCGGAAACCAAACTGCGACTCATCGAACCATCCAATTTCTTCCAGGAAGCCTGAAAGAGCGCGGGTCACCCACTTTTCCACGATCTTAATAGGAAAAGGGAGCAGGGAGATTGGCCTATAGTTGGAAAGACAGGCGGGGTCCAGAGTCGGTTTCTTAAGCAATGGTGACACAGCTGCCAGCTTCCAGCATTCAGGGACCGTTGCAGAGTCCAAAGACTGGAGGCAGATGGAATACAAAGGCTGGAAAAGTTCCGCCTGAAATGTCTTCCAGAATTTGGGAGGCAATGGATCAAGCGGAGAGCCTGAGGTCACCGTACGTGCCAGACTGCAGAACTCCTCAAAAGAGGGGGTGGCAAAATGTCTTAGTTGGGGTCGACTGGGCGCCGCTTCCGGAGCTCCTAGGCTGGGAACATGACCACTCGGCCGGGGCCAACTGGGCGAGGTATCCTGGGCTACCCAGGCTGCCTGACTAGAGGCGGGCCTGCTTTGCCAAGTTGGACCGGCCCCAACGCCCAAAACCACCGAGCCAAGGGCATGTCCACTCAGCAAGGGTCGACTGGAAGGAGTGTCCGGAGCTCCCAAACTAAGGTCTGGGTCACTCGGCTGGGGTCGACTGGGTGGCCCGTCCGGAGCTCCCAAGCCGGGGTCAGATACAGCCGGCCGGGGTCGACTGTACGGGCTAACCGGAGCTCCCACACCGAGAGCAAGAGGCACTGAGTTTTTTAGACCTTCCAGGATCTTAGCGGTCTTCTCCTCAAAAGCATCTGCCAGGGAGTCACACAAGGCATGCGACGTGGGGACCGTGTTAGCCACGCACATAGGGTGGGTTAAGTCCCTGACAATTTTAAACAGGGCTTGTGACTTATTCGGCGCCTGGTTCAGTGTGGTTTCCAGAAAAGCGGCCTTAGCCAACCTGATCTGCGCCTTATAGCCCTGCAGTGCCAGCCTGAACAAGGCCCTCGCTGAGGACGAGTACTGCTTCCTCCAGGCTCTCTCGGCGCGTTTGTAGCTCAACTTCAGCTGCCGCAGCTCCTCCGTGTACCAGGGACAAGCCCAGTTCAGTCTGCCACGAGACTTACGGAGGGGCGCCGCCTTGTCCAAGGTATTCGTAATGGACTGGCATAAGGTGGTATAGCTTTCCTCCACCGAGTCACTCAGACAAAAGTCATCTGGTAGGAGGGAAGGCACAGACGATGAATTTAATAGTCGAGACCAAGGTCTGCCCAGTTTAGCCTGTACGGCACCAGCTTTCCCCGAGGAGTGGTCCCCAGACGGAGAGAGAAAGCAACAAGAGAGTGGTCAGTCCAGCATTGACATAGGATATCATTGACCACAACTAGTTGTGCTTCTGCGAAGACCAGGTCCAAGGCATGACCTCTCCTGTGAGTGGCTGACAGGACCAGTTGTTGCAACTGAATGTCACTAAAAGCTTGGCAAAGTGTCGTAAACGCACTATCCAGCAGACCACCCTACCACAGATTGAAATCCCCTAGAACCAGTAGCTTGGAGGGAATATTAGAGAGGTCATATATCAGGTCGATGAAATCTGACAAGGAAGGTACCGAGCCCGGCGGGCGATAACACAGAACGCCCGTGAGCAATGTTCTCTCCAGATCTTTAAAAGAGAACCCCATCAGCTCAAAGCCCGAAATTTTAAGTTGGGAAAACCCCAGCATTTCTCTATAGATGACACCAATTCCACCCCCCCTGTTCTTCAACCGAGGAGTGTGGGTGATTTTAAAACCTGGAGGGCAAGCCAGGCCCAATTCAACCAGGCAGTCCTCCCGCGTCCAAGTTTCCGTAAGGAACAGGACATCGAGCCCCGAGGTCTCGATGAGGAAGGCAATCTCTGTGTGGTGCTTGCAAAGCGACCGAACGTTAAGCAGCCCACAAGAGAGGGTATAAGGCAGGGCTAAAGCATTACCCTTCTGACTCTGGAGCGCCTGGCTCGGTCTGAGTTCCAGTAGGGCAGCCCGAGAGTAAACTAGACGTGGGGAGTGAGGGGGGGCAGAGGAAGCGGCCCTATGCGCGCCCGTTGCGCAAACGGGCGCAAACGGGCTTACCTCTGGCGCACCTACGTCGCGCCCGCTGCGCGCAACCGCTGCGCGTTTGCGCCTCCATCCTTTTATGATATTGGACCGAGCGGGAGTCCGCTTCCTGCGTCCCTTGCCCTACGCGAGATGGCGCCCGAAGTGCTCCCAGCCTTCAACCCCACCCAAGATGGCGGACGGACCCACTAAGCTATCTGAATCCCGCCGAACGCGGGTGAAATAACAATTAGGGTGCGAGTGAGCCTGGCTGTTCCCCGGCCTAGAAGCCGACACCTGAGGTAGGCAGCGCGAATTAATGAGCTCTAGCAGCTCTGTGGCGAATTACCAGCAGCGCGACAATTTTAAAATAAGCACAAGTTAAAAAAAGCTGCAACAGCAAAGAGCGCGTGGATCAGAAATCTGATCTGACCGCACCCTCAGAGGCTTAAGTAAGCTCACCAAAGTGCGGGAGTCCGCCTCCTGCGTCCCTTGCCCTACGCAAGATGGCGCCCGAAGTGCTCCCAGCCTTCAACCCCACCCAAGATGGCGGACGGACCCACTAAGCTGTCTGAATCCCGCCGAATGTGGGTGAAATAACAATTAGGGTGCGAGTGAGCCTGGCTGTTCCCCGGCCTAGAAGCAGACACCTGAGGTAGGCAGCGCGAATTAATGAGCTCTAGCAGCTCTGTGGCGAATTACCAACAGCGCGACAATTTTAAAATAAGCACAAGTTAAAAAAGCTGCAACAGCAAAGAGCACGTGGATCAGAAATCTGGCATGTGGGCTGCTGAATTCATATCTGTGCATAGAATGTATAGCAGTATCTCCCCTAGCGGTGGCTACCTGTGTCAGCTGCAGCAGTCTGGAAGAGAGTTTTGAGAACAGCCTGGCCTACAGCAGCGTGCTGTTTTGAATGTACATCTACACAATAGTGTTTTGTAAATGTATGTGTGGTTGACCATGCGGCTGCTCTGCAAATTTCGTGTAAAGGAATATTTCCTAGGAAAGCCATGGATGCCCCTGGTTTGCGTGTGGAATGCGCCCTAGGGGGAACTGTTAAGGTGCGTTTTGCTTTTAAGTAGCATATCTGAATGCACTTAACGATCCATCAGGTTATACCTGACTTTGAAATAGGGTTGTCTTTGTGTTGTGGTGAGAAAGCAACAAAGAACTGTTTTGTTTTTCGAAATGCCTTAGTTCCATCTATATAGTATAGCAGAGCTCTTTTTACATCTGGAGTATGCAAGGCCCTTTCAGCTACTGTCTGTGGGTTCTGAAAGAACACTGGCAGTTCTATAGTTTGATTTATATGGAAATGGGATACCACCTTTGGAATGAATTTAGGGTTGGTTCTGAGAACTACTCTATTTGCATGTACTTGAATGAATAGCTAGTTAGGGCTTGCAGCTCGCTAACTCTTCGAAGCGAAGTAATGGTGAAGGTGGGTGTCTTGGGGGAATGACGCGTTTAAGTCCTTCCATAAACGCTTTAATTGCTGGCACCCTAAATAGTGAAAGGTGTTGCCTGTTTTGCGGATATGCTGCTAACGCAGCTAAATGTATCCTGATGGATGAATAGGCTAAATTAAACGTTGTAGGTGCAAGAGATAGCAAATGATGTTTTGAGTGGAAGCATCAAGTGGGTTAATGTCATTGTTATTACAGTAAATGACGAAACGTTTCCACTTTGATGCATAACAAGCTCTGGTTTTCTTGCCTCTTTGATAATATTCATGCAGTCTGGAGGCAAGTTGAGGTATCCAAACTCTAGATTTCAGGAGCCAGATCGCTAGGTTCAGCTGTTGCGGGTCTGGGTGTTGGATTTCGCAATGGTTCTGAGTTAGAAGACTGGGTGTGAGTCGCAGTCTTTGATGAGGCACCACTGAGTTCTAGGAACGTTGTGTACCATGGTTGCCTCGCCCAAGTGGGAGCAACCAGGATTAGTGTCAGGGAATGTTGGGGCATTTTGCGTGCCACTAGCGGTATTAATGGAGCTGGGGGAAAAGCGTACGCAAATTTGCCTGACCAGTTCATCCATATCGCATTCCCCTGCGATTGTGGATGTGGGAACCTGGCGGCAAAGTACTGGCATTTTGCGTTTTCGCTTGAGGCAAACCGGTCTATTTCCGGGTGTCCCCACTTCCGGAAGAATGGTTGGAGCACTTTGGGGTGAATTTCCCACTCGTGTATCTGTTGGCTGTGCCTGCTGAGCAGATCGGCCACCTGATTGTCCTTGCCTGGGAGGTGTTCTGCCATGAGAAACATGTTCCTCGGAATGGCCCATTTCCACATTGCTTGAGCTAGGTACGACAGCTGTGGTGAGTGTGTCCCTCCTTGTTTTTTAATGTAATACATAGCTGTCATGTTGTCCGTCCGGATCAACACAGCTTTGTTGCATAAGTGTGTCTTGAAAGCTTTTAGGGCTAGAAAGACCACCATCAACTCTAGAAGGTTGATATGCATTTTCTTTTGCTGTACAGTCTAGAGTCCCTGTACTGTGTAGTGTAGGACATGGGCTCCCCATCCCATGAGGGATGCGTCCGCGGTCAACACTACTTGTGGGACCGGCTCTTGGAACAGTCGTCCCTTGCAAAGGTTTTGCGGATTTCACCAATGTAGGGAGTTGTATGCCCGACTGGTCACCAACACTAGGTCCTTTAATTGCCCCTGAGCCTGGTTCCACTGCCTTGCTAGGCATTCTTGGAGCGGACGCGTATGTAGCCTGGCATGAGGGACTATGAATATGCACGATATGGCCATATGGCCATCATGACTATTAGCTGCATAAACACTCGAGCTGGCAGTGAGTGTTGGGGTCTGAATTTCTGTATCAACGTTTGCATTCCCTTGATTCGTGCTGTGTTGGGATATGCTTTTGCTGCTAGTGTATCTATTGTTGCTCCCAGGTATTGTTGGACATGGGAGGGTTGTAGATGTGATTTTGGGTAGTTTAGTGAGAATCCCAAACTGTGCAGGAGATGTATGGTCTTTGACATGTGGTTGGCACATTGCTGGGCTGTTGGCACGTGTATTAGCCAATCGTCCAGATAGGGGTACACATGGATGTGTTGCCGTCTGAGATGTGCTGCCACTGTAGCCAGACATTTGGTGAACACTCTTGGAGCTGTTGTGACACCAAATGGTAGGACTTTGAACTGGTAGTGTTGTCCCTGAATGGTGAACCTTAAATACTTTCTGTGAGCAGGGTGTATTGGGATATGAAAGTATGTGTCCTTGAGGTCTAAGGTTGCTAAGATGTCTCCCTGGCGAAGCAATGGTAAGACTTGCTGGAGAGTGAGCATGTGGAAATGCTCCGACAGAATGTACAGGTTGAGGGGCCTGAGGTCTAATATTGGCCTGAGAGACCCGTCCTTTTTCGGAATAAGGAAGTATCGAGAGTATACTCCTGTTGCCTGATGTTGTAGTGGGACTGGTTCTATGGCCCCCTTTTGCAGCATACTGATGACCTCTTGCTGTAGTAGCGTAATATGTTCCTGTGACATTGGACGGTGCACGGATGGTATGTTGGGTGGAGGTGAGGTGAGTTCGAGGCAGTAGCCATGTTGGATAATTGCCTGACCCACTTGTCTGTTGATATTTAACCAGACTGGCAGAAATTGTTGTATTCTTCCCCCGACTGGTGTTATGTGGTCTGGAGGTAGTGGTAAGAAGTCACTGCTTGGTGTAAGTGGAGGATCTATTTGCATTGCATCCACGACCTCTTCCCTTGGTGTTGTTTCCTCTGTACCACCCCCCCTGTTGGTGTTTTTGTTGTATGTGGATTGTGTGTTACTCTTGTAGTTGGAGGATTGCTGTGATGTATTATTACGTGCTCCTCCTCTATAATTTGAGCGACGAAAGGTGCCCCGGTGTTGTTGGGACTGGAGAGCTCCCATAGACTTCGCAGTTTCAGCATCTTTTTTCATTTTGTCCAGAATTGAGTCAACTGCTGGACCAAACAAAAAGTCAGGGTTGATGGGCTGATTAAGGATTGTGGATTGGACTTCATTTTTAAAGCCCGATATGCGAAGCCATACGTGGCGCCGGAGCAGCACGCTTGTATTAATGGATCTGGCATTTGTGTCTGCCGCGTCAAGGGCACATTTAATTGAGGCATTGGTGATGAGCTTTCCTTCTTGTAGGAGTTCATCTGCCTGCTGTTTGTAAGGATCAGGTAAGTGTTAGAGAATGTCTTCCAAGCTGTCGTAGTGCGCCCTGTCATATCTGGCCAGCAAGGCCTGTGTGTTGGCTATTCTCCATGAGTTTGCTGCTTGAGCTGCTACTCTCTTGCCTGATTCCTCAAAGATTTTTGACTCCTTGTCTGGAGGAGCAGCTTCTCCAGTAGTCTGGGAATGGGCACGCTTACGTGCGTTGGATACCACTAGGGAGTCTAGGGGTAGCTGCCCCTTGATATATGTAGGGTCTATAGGAGCAGCCCTATACTTTTTTGTTTATGACCCGTGCTCTAGCAGTGTCCTTAAAAATGTCACTTGCGTGTTTTAGTACGCCTTTTAGCATTGGGAGTGTTTTTACATGTCTCTCAGATGTTGTTAATGTATCGAAGAGGAAGTCTTCCTCAATAGCATCAGAGTACATCTCTACATTATGGTAGGTGCTGCTCTATCCAGTAGTGAATTAAAGGCTACTGTGTCTTCTGTGGGAGAAGGCTTTGTGGGGTATACTGCAGGGTCTGTAATGGGCAGAATCCCCTCATTGTCTGGTTCCCCTCTCCCACCCCATGGCTGTGAGTGAGGGTCTGCAAGTGGGTTTTGTGGATAACCAAACCCTACATCTGCGTCCTGATCTTCGTCTGGGTTGTAGTCAAAGCGTGC
Source organism: Lissotriton helveticus (assembly GCF_964261635.1). Classification (NCBI taxonomy): domain Eukaryota; kingdom Metazoa; phylum Chordata; class Amphibia; order Caudata; family Salamandridae; genus Lissotriton; species Lissotriton helveticus. The sequence goes on from NC_136063.1 coordinate 2,066,912,858, forward strand.
AGGTGCGGCAGGGGCATATGGGGTATGAGGCATAGCTGGACTGATAGGTTTAAAGAATATAGGAGAGGTAGCACAGTCTCTTCTTCTTTAGGGAAATTGTAGAAAAGTCTTCAGTTGGCAGAGGTCTTTTCTTTGTGGTGTACACAGTCACTTTACCAGTGTTTGGGTCAATATACAGTTTTGCCTGGTCTTCTGTGGAGGGATCTGGATGAATAAGTTCCTCTTCCACAGTCCTTGGTTTTAGTGCTGTAGCCTTTGGTTTGTCCTTTTTCGGGTCGACGCCTTTTGCCGTTTCGACCGCTTTTGGTTGTTGGACCGGTTTATGATGTTTCGCGACAGGTTTTGTCGGTTCAGCGTTTTTGGCTGGCTTCACCACCTTTTTTGGACCGAGCTGTTTTGTCGGTTCGACAGTGTTTTTCGGTGTTTTTAGAGCCTGCGGTTTTGGGTCGCTGCCCTTGTTCGGTTCGATGCGCTTCGGCTCGACCGATTTACTTTGGTCCACCTTCGGTTTCGGCTCGACAGTAGTCTTGGGCGCAGGCCTTGTGCTTTCGTCGACCGGTTTTTTTCCCCTTGTCGATACCGGAGGCTGGTTTGCTGGGTTCGACGTGCTTCTTGGGGGTTAAACGACGTGCTTTTGTTTTTGTGTCGTTTCGGCCTCGAGGTTGACTCGACGGCCTTCGACTTAGACGTCGACTCGACAGCTTTGGTCTTCGATGTCGACTCGATGGTCTTTGGCTTCAAAGGTTGTATCGGTACTATGGTACGGGTCGACGCCCTTTGGCTTAGTCACCTTCGGTTCGACGTAATTCGGTCCGAAGACAGTATTGTCGACGAGTTTCGGTTTCGATTGAACCGGTGTCGTATATAGTGTCTCAGAGGGCTCTTTTTGTGTGTTCTTAGCCGGGCGGTATGGCGGGGCTGTAGAACGAGTTTGTTGATCTCGGCTAAGGCCTGCTGGCGATGCCTCGACCTGAGTCTCTGATATTGGTGCAGTGTCTATATGGGGCGGTGTACTCACGGTTCGCCCCTCGTCGTCATCGGAGTCGTCTTCGACCGATATGATGTCTTGATCACATTCCTCGAGATCGACGATTAGTTCTCCTTCCTCGAGGTAATATTCGGAGTCGTACTCCGAGTATTGTTGATCGTCTAGATCAGAGTCTTCGGCGCTTGCTAGATCACCGTCATCGTCGAAGATGTTCTCGGGTGCTGGCGCCGACCTTTGCATTTCTTGCCTCGTCGCCCGTCGATTTCGGATAGTTTTTTTCGATTGGAACTGGGCACAGTCTAGGCAGCTATCTTCATTGTGGTCTGGAGATAGGCATTTGTTGCACACTGGATGCCTGTCTGTGTGCGGGAACTTCGAGTTGCACTGCGGGCAGTATTTGAATGGACTTCGTTCCATCGACAGTCGGTCCACGTGGTGTCGAGAAGGCCTCACGGCCCGATTCGACGACTGTAGTGCAACGAACGTTCCAAAGTGTATCGGTACCGAGCGCTGAACAATACTGACGGATCCGAAGGCCTTTTGAAAAGTTTTTCTTGATTCCGAACTTGGAGAGTAGGAAAGTACATCCGAACCCAATGGCGGAGAAAAACAATCTGAGGATGGAGAGGATGCCCATGCGCACTGTAGTCCGAGGGAGGAGCCACCTATCTTGTGATACTTCGAAGACTCTTCCAGGACAACAATGTGCAATCATCCGGACCCAACACAAGGCGGCGATCTATGCACAGATATGAATTCAGCAGCCCACATGCCTCGAACCTGCAGTGTCCTGTGAGTGTATTGGAGACACTTTGGATAAGTACTGGCTTTGATGAGCCAGTCATCCAAGTAGGGGAAGACATGAATGTGTTGTCTTTTTCAGTGAGCAGCGACTACTGCCAGACACTTTGTAAAGTCTCTGGGAGGAGTGGTGACTCCAAACGGGAGTACTTTGAACTGGTGATGATGCCCCGAAACCACAAATCTGAGAAATTTGTGATGAGCGGGATGTATTGGAATGTGGAAGTACGCATCCTTTAAGTCTAGAGTAGACAGAAAGTCGCCCTGTTGTCGGAGTGGGAGCACTTGCTGAAGCGTTACCAAGTGTAGGCAAGTCACTGTTTGGTATTGGAGATGGAAGCGAGTGTGTTGGAACCTCTACCCTTGCCATTATTGCCTCTGTAACCCCCTCTGTAGAAACCCTTGGAAGCAGAAGGCTGATTGTTACCTTTGTAGGTTTTAGAGGCAGTGACTGAGGAGGTATTCTTGGATCCTCAACGATAGGGGCGCCCAAAGGCACCACGGCCGGAAGTTGACTTTTTTCATCTTTTCTGAGGACGTGTCTACTAACGGGCCAAAGAGGTGTTGCTTGTCAAATGGCATACTAAGAATAGAAGCTTGAACCTCTGGTTTAAACCCTGAAATTCATAAACAGGCATGCCTTTTTAAGAGAACGCTGGTGTTGACAGCTCGAGCCCCAGTGTCAGCAGCATCTAAAGCGCACCCGATGGAATTGTTCAAGATGAACTTTCCCTCCAGCATTAGGTCTTGAGCTCTGGACTTGTGCTCTCAGGCAGAAATTGGAGCAATTGGTCCATTTCATCCCAATGCACCCTATCGTACCTGGCTAAAAGTGCTTGGGTATTGGAAATGTGCCACAAATTTGCAGCTTGGGAGGCTACTCTTTTCCCAGGGGTGTCTATCAAAGTAGACTCTTTGTCTGGAGGTGGAGCTTCTCCTGAAGTTTGGAAATAGGCTCTTTTACATGCATTAGAAACTACAAATGAATATAAGGGTAACTGTCCCTTGAAGTGCTGGATCTGATAGTGCAGATTTATATATTTTTTCTACCCTAGGGGAGAGGATACGTGCCCGAACAGGATCATTAAAAATGTCATCCACATGTCCTGGCATACCCTTGAGCATAGGGAGTTAGAGAGTCAGTTCCACCCATTTTGTACGTGCCCTCAAGACAAACGGGCAGACCGACAACATTTCCACAAGTATACACAGTATACATAATATATACAAATAGTATGTACATAAACAGAAAGGAAAAGACAATAAGCAAAGCATTTCCTAGCACCAAACTGTATGCGAGAAAATTACATTAAAAACATCATGTCAAACAGTTGAAACTTTTTCGGTATATACAGGAGGACAATGGGGATCCTGTATCCACCAGAAAAAGCGTTACGGAAGGTGAGTAACTTGTTCTTCTGATGGCTACATCTGCCTGTGGATTCCTCAACTTTTGAATTGAATCCCTAAGACGTACCTCTCCCGGAGGAGAGTGTCCACCTGACTATACCACAAAATCTTGTAGAACTGAGCGTGCAAAATGGCTGTCCCTCTAACCTCAGAATCCAACCAGTAATGCTTCGCAAAGGTTTGGAGGGAGGGCCAAGTTGCTGCCTTACAAATATCAACAACAGGAACACCTCTAACCAAAGAAGAAGACAACTTCGCTCTGGTGGAATGAGCTCCAATACATTCAGGTGGCTCCTTCTTGGCGAGGCGTAGCAGATCTTGATACACAAGATGATCCACCTGGAAAGTGTTCTTTTATGGACATCTTTTCCTTTCATCCGTCCAATGTAGCCCACGAAGAGCTGATCATCCTGGTCCTGTCCAGGTAAAAACTGACCGCCCGCTTAGGTGATGAAGTCTCTCCTCCTCTTTGGATGGGTGGGGGGGGAGGGGGGAGGATAGACGGTAGTTAGGGAACAGACTGAGCTAAAAGGAATAGCCAACTTAGGCAGGAAAGCAGCCAGGGTCCTGAGAACCATCTTTTCTGCATGAATGGTTAAAAACGCAGGTTTTTAACTAAGAGCCTGAAGCTCACTTAGACTCCTAGCCGAGGTAATAGAGATCAAAAAGACCATCTTGAAAGAAAGAAGCCTCAAAGGGCAACTATGAAGAGGCTCAAAAGGAGCTCCATGAGCAACGTAAGAACAAGATTCAAATCCCACTGAGGCATAATGAAAGGAGTGGGAGGAAACTTATTGGTCAGGCCCTTAATAAACCTCATAACAACTGGAGATCCGGCAAACAAAGATAAGCCGACAAAGCTGACAAATATCCTGTAACTGTAGCCACAGCACAACCCTGCTGAGCCAAAGAAATAGAACAACTTTGCACATCAGACAAACAGGCCTTCAAAGAATCAATGGACCCCTCTCAACACCATTTCACAAATTTGGACCACCTGGAGCAATAAACAGATTTGGTGGAGTGTCTCCTGGATGATGAAATAGCATCCACCACATCTGGTGGGAGAGAGAAGGGACTCCGGTTGCCCCGTTCAATCTCCAAGCATGATGTTGCAGGCTCTGGAGGTGGGGGTGTAGAACCTGCGACTGCGAGAGGAGATCTGCCATGAGAGGGAGATGGAGTGGAGGGTGCGATGAGAAGTGAAGTACGTCTGTGTACCACACCCTTCTTGGCCAATCCTGGGCAATCAATACGACTTGGGCCAGGTCTTGGCAAACGTTCCTCAGCACTCGAGGAATCAAGGGTATGGGGGAAATGCGTAAAGGACCTGCTAACTCCATTCCAACTGAAACGCATTCCCCAACACTCCCTGCATCGGAAACTGGAGACTGCAGAGCGTCAGGCAGTGCACGTTCTCGTGAGTGGCAAAGAGGTCCATCCGAGGAAATCCAAACATCTCGAAGGTGAGATGGACTACCTCCGGATGAAGAAGCCGCTCATGATCAGCGGAGTAATACCGAATGAGACTGTCCACACGTACATTTAGCGCACCGGCCAGATTTGCCACCACACAAATCTGATGGCCCTGATCCCAGGACCAGAATTGCAAAGCCTCTCTGGTGAGACGATACGAACCTACACCTCCCGGTTTCTTGATGTACCACATCACAGTAGTATTGTCCGTCAGGACCTGAACTAACTGACCGCAAAGGGAAGGAAGGAATGCCTTGAGAGCCAAACGTATTGCCGGCAATTCCAAAAGGTTGATGTGAAGCAAACTTTCCCCTGGAGACCAAAGACCTTTGAGCACCAGATCCCCCAGATGAGCGCCCCACCCAAGAGTGGAGGCATCCATGATCACTGTGGCAACAGTTGGAGGAGGCTGAAAGGGCTTTCCTTGAGACAGGCCGTCCTGCACACTCCACCAAGACAGCTTCACTGCAGTGTCTCTGGTGATTCTGATCTTCTCCCTGAGATCTCAATTGTGCTGATACCACTGCCTGCGTAGACAACACTGGAGTGCCCTCATCTGCCAGCCCGCATGGCTGACCAACAGTATAAAGAAAGCAAACAGACCGAGCAGGCGTAGGACCTTCAGGACTGGAACAACCGCCCCATTGTAAAACAAAGGAATCATTTCCTGTAGGTCAATAAACCTCTGCAGAGGCAGGAAAGCTCGACTCGCAGTAGTGTCCAGTACTGCCCCTATGAACAGGCTGCCCTGAGAAGGCACCAGGTGAGAAACCCAAGTTGAGCAACAATTGCATTGTTGCATGCAAGTGGCGCAACACCATCTCTGGAGACTTGGCTTTTAGCAGCCAGTCGTCCAGATAAGGGAAAACAGGAACCCCTGGCCTTCTGAGATGTGCTGCCACCACCACCATCACCTTCATGAAGACCAGTAGTGTGAAAGTGAACCGAACGGAAGGACCGCAAACTGGTAGTGTTGCGACCATACCATAAACCGGAGATACTTCTGATGCGACTTCAGGATGGGAAGATGAAAATACGCATCCTGCAAATCAATCAACACCATCCAGTCTTCCTGCTGCAGCACTAGAAGAACCTGAGCCAAGGTCAACATCTTGATCTTTTCCTGCCCAAGGTAAAAATTCACAATCCTGAGGTCCAGGATCGGCTTCAATTAGCTGTCCGTCTTGGGGATCGGGAAATAACGGGAATAACGGGAATAACATCCCTGACCCCTTTCCTGCTCTGGAACCACCTCTATCGCCCTTTTCTGCAACAAGACAATAAGCTACTGTTGTAAGAGTAGTTAATGGTCCTCTGAACACCAATCCTGGCGAGGAGGGTAAGGAGGTGGAAACTCCAGAAAAGAGAGGCCATACTCATTTTACACAAGATTCAAAACCAAGCTGTCTGAGGTAATGAATATGCTACTTACCAGTATGCATCTGTTCTTGGCATGTAGGGCTGCTAACATTCATATCTTAGCATTAGATCGCCGCCTAGTGTTGGCCTCGGATGATCGCACATTGTTGTCCTGGAAGAGTCTTCGAAGTATCCTGAGATAGGTGGCTCCTCCCCTGGACTACAGTGCGCATGGGCATCGGCTCCATCCCCAGATTGTTTTTCGCCATTGTGGCAGAAGATGGAGTGAAAAGTGTAAAGGATGTCCATGCTAATGAATAAATACAATAGTATATCTGCAGCTGCGACAGGCACCGGGGAGGAGGGCGGGCGATATGAATGTTAGCAGCCCTACATGCCAAGAACAGATGCATACTGGTAAGTAGCATATTCAGTTCGAGGCATGTGGGCTGCTAAATTCATATCTTAGCATAGAATGCATAGCAGTCCCTCCATCAGCGGCGGTTGCCCGTGCCAGCTGCAGAAACCTGAAAAAGTGTCTTCAGAACAGCCTGTCCTACAGCAGCTTGCTGCTTGGAATGCACATCAACACAGTAGTGTTTTGTAAAGGTATGTGGTGTAACCCACGTGGCTGCTCTGCAAATATCCTCTAAAGGAATGTTCCCTAGGAAAGCCATGGACGCCCCCAGTTTGCGTGTGGAGTGCGCTCTGGGGGGTATTGTTAAAGTGCGCTTGGCCTTTTGATAACATATCTGGATGCACTTAACAATCCATCTGGCTATCCCTGCTTTGGAAATCGGGTTGCCTTTGTATTGTGGTGCGAAGGCAACAAAGAGTTGTTTTGTTTTTCTAAAGGGTTGTGTTCTGTCTATGTAGTACATCAACGCCCTCCGTACATCTAAGGTATGGAGCATTCTTTCCGCCACCGTTGGCGGGTTTTGAAAGAATGCTGGTAAGTCAATAGTTTGGTTTAGATGAAACTGTGACACCACCTTCGGAAGGAATTTGGGGTTAGTGCGTAGCACTACCCTATTTGGATGAATTTGAATGAATGGCTCTTGGATTGTGAGCGCCTGCAGCTCACTGACACGCCTCAGAGACGTAATAGCTACAAGGAAAGCTACTTTCCACGTAAGGAACTGGAGTTCACACGAGTGCAGTGGCTCAAATGGTGGTCCCATCAGTCTGGTGAGAACGACATTGAGGTTCCACACCGGAGCTGGCGGTGTTCTTGGGGGAATGACTCGTTTCAGACCTTCAAGGAAGGCTTTAATGGCGGGCACTCTGAAGACAGAGAGGTGCTGCCTATTCTGGAGATAAGCCGCTATGGCGGATAGATGTATCCGAATGGAAGTGTACGCTAGATTGCACTTGTAAAGATGCAACAGATAGCAGATGATGTTGGGGATAGATGCATCTAGCGGGTTGATGTCATTGGCTGTACAGTAAATGACAAAACGCTTCCACTTTGCAGCATAGCATGCTCTAGTAGTTGGTTTCCTCGCCTCCTTGATGATGTTCATGCATTCCGGAGGTAGGTTAAGGTATCCAAACTCTAGGACTTCAGGAGCCAGATCGCCAGGTTGAGCTGTTGCGGATCTGGATGCTGAATTTCTCCATGGTTCTGCGTCAAAAGACTGGGCGTGAGGCGCAGTCTTTGATGCGGCACCACTGAGAGTTCGAGGAACGTGGTGTACCAGGCCTGGCGCGCCCACGTTGGAGCAACTAGGATGAGAGTCATCTCGTGCTGCCTTAGCTTTCTTGCGACCAGCGGTATTAGAGGGGCTGGCGGAAAAGCGTACGCAAATTTGCCTGACCAGTTCATCCATATCGCATTCCCCTGCGACTGTGGGTGAGGGAACCTGGCGGCAAAGTGTTGGCATTTTGCGTTCTCTTTTGTGGCAAACAGGTCTATTTCCGGATGACCCCACTGCTGGAAGTACGGGTGGAGGACAGATGGGTGTAACTCCCACTCGTGCATTTGATGGCTGTACCTGCTGAGCAGATCCGCCATCTGATTGTCCTTTCCTGGGAGGTGTTCTGCCATGAGGAAAATGTTCCTCTGAATGGCCCACTTCCACATGCTCTGAGCCAGATGAGACAGCTGTGGCGAGTGGGTGCCTCCCTGCTTTTGAATGTAGTACATCGCGGTCATGTTGTCCGTCCGGACTAGCACGACTTTGTTGCACAGATGTACAATGAAGGACTTGAGCGCCATGAAGATTGCCATCAGTTCCAGATAGTTGATGTGCATCTTCTGTTGCTGCGTCGTCCATAGTCCCTGCACTGTGTAAGTGAGCACATGAGCTCCCCATCCCTGGAGAGATGCGTCCGTTGTCAGGACAATCTGCGGCACAGGCTCTTGGAACAGTCGGCCCTTGCAAAGGTTGTGTGGAGTCCACCAATGCAGAGAGTCGTATGCCCGACTGGTAACCAACACTAGGTCTGTCAATTGCCCACGAGCCTGTGTCCACTGATTCGCTAAGCACTCCTGGAGCGGGCGCATATGTAGCCGTGCGTGAGGGACTATGAAGATGCAGGAGGCCATCATGCCTATCAACTGCATGAACACTCTCGCTGGAAGCGAGTGTTGTGGCCTGAACCTTTGGATAAGAGCCTGCATGCTGTCTATCCTGACTTGGTTTGGCTGAGCCATGGCCGTCAGGGTGTTGATCGTCGCACCAAGGAACTGCCGGACATGTGCCGGCTGAAGATGCGATTTTGGGTAGTTCAGGGAGAAACCCAGATCGTGAAGAAGGTGAATTGTAGTCGACATGTCTGCGGCGCACTGTTGCTCCGACTTGGCTTGCACGAGCCAGTCGTCTAGGTAGGGGTAGACATGGATGTTCTGCCTCCTGAGGTGCGCCGCTACTGTCGCCAGACACTTGGTGAACACCCTCGGGGCTGTGGTGACTCCGAAGGGTAGGACCTTGAACTGGTAGTGCCTGCCTTGAATAGTGAACCTGAGGTATTTCCTGTGTGACGGGTGTAGTGGAATGTGGAAATAAGCATCCTTGAGATCTAAGGTTGCTAAGAAATCCCCCTGGTTTAGCAATGGAAGAATCTGTTGCAGTGTAAGCATGTGGAAATGTTCTGATAGTATGTACAGGTTGAGGGGACGTAGATCTAGAATGGGTCTGAGAGATCCGTCCTTCTTTGGAATAAGGAAGTACAGGGAATAAACCCCTGTGCCTTCCTCTCCCACCGGCACGAGCTCGATTGCTCCCTTTTGCAGCATCACCACTACTTCCTGCTGCAATAAGAGCAAGTGCTCTGCGGACATAGGCCTTTGCCTTGGCGGGATGTTGGGTGGAGTGGACCTCAACTCTAGGCAATAACCATACTGGACTAGTTGTCGCACCCACCTGTCTGTGGTGATGTTTCTCCAGACGGGCAGGAACTGCTGTAGTCTTCCCCCCGACAGGTGTTAGGTGGTCGGGGGGCAGTGACAGAGAGTCACTGTTTGGCTGGAGCAGAGGAGCGGGAGCTGTTTTTTCCTCTGCCGCGACCTCTGTTGCTGTTATTTCTGTAACCTCCCTTGTTCTGTTTTGTGAACGAGGATTGTGCCCCACCTTTAGAGAACTGGGATTGTTGACCCATTTGTCCTCTGGTGACGCCACGTGCACCTGAGCGACGAAAATTGCTGCCACGAAACTGTTGTGACTGCAGGGCCCCCATGGACTTAGCAGTTTCTGTGTCCTTCTTTATTTTCTCTAGGGTGGTGTCAACATCTGGACCAAACAGACTATCAGGATTGACTGGCTGATTAAGGATTGTTGTCTGAATATCCGGTTTAAACCCTGAGATGCGGAGCCACGCTTGTCGTCTCAGCATAACGCTAGTGTTGATAGCTCTAGCAGCTGTGTCCGCAGCGTCAAGTGCACACTTGATGGCTGCGTTTGAGATTAGCTTTCCTTCCTCAATGAGCAGGTGGGTGGCTTCTTGGAACTGTGGAGGCAGGTGTTGTACAATCTGTTCTAGGGTGTCGTAGTGCGCCCTATCGTAACGCGCCAAGAGTGCCTGTGTATTGGCGATGCGCCAAAAGTTTGATGCCTGTGCAGCTACTCTTTTGCCCCCTGCCTCTAGCACTTTGGACTCCTTATCCGGGGGAGGAGCTTCACCCGTTGTCTGGGAGTTGGCACGTTTCCTGACATTGGCGACCACAAGAGAGTCCAGTGGCAATTGTCCCCGGATGTATGCGGGGTCCGCAGGCGCAGGTCTGTACTTTTTTTCAATGCGAGGGTTGACCACTCTCGCTCTAGTAGGCTCCTTAAATATGTCCCCAGCATGCTTGAGGACTCCTTTAAGCATAGGCAGTGTCTTTACTGTCCTTTCAGAGACTGAAAAAGTGTCGAAAAGGAAGTCTTCCTCAACCGGGTCGGCATGCATGTCCACATCATGATTGGCTGCCGCCCTTTCGAGTAGTGCATGAAAACCTGCTGAATCCTCAGTCGGGGATGCACGTGCATTAAAAAGCTGCGGGTCCTGCCCCACACCCTGGGTGTTCTGGTCACCAGTGTCATCATATGAATCCGGTTGTGCATCAGGTTCATTGATAGGGAAATTGTACTGCTCGTCTTCATCATACCCCTCACCCGCAGAGTGTTCTGGGGAGGGAGTAGGGCTCCGTCTCGGAGGAGGCTGGATTGGTTCCGTGAGGCCTGAGGCGTCAAGGGGCACCCTCTTCTTCTTTAGTGGGATGACATAGGAGCCCACTGGCTCCGAAGTGATTTTCCTCTTATAGAGGGTCAGTTTGCCTGTGTCAGCGTCGATGAAACGCTCTGAATCGTCCTCTGATTCGAGTACCCGACGTGGAAGCGGGCCAGTCGGTGAAGAAATCACCTGTTTCGGTGCCGATTTGGTTGAAAATGCTTTCGGCGCCTCCTTCGGCGGCAAAATAAAGAGAAGTTTCCCAGAAGGCTTCGCTGGAGTGTCCTTTTGCGGCTGCGGCGATGGTATCGGAGCCGACGGGGCAAAGGCCTTCTCCCTGATTCTTTGCAGTGATTCGGCTATGAGGGACGGCTCACTCACAGTTTGTTTCGGCGCTGACGATGATGGTCTGATCTTTCCCTCGGATCCGACGTCCTTGTGGGCCTTGTGCACTTTGGGCGCGGATCCTGTCTTTACCGCCTCCGATTCCTGTGTTCGGGGCGCAGACTTCTTTCCGTGTGCCTGCGTAGCCTCCTTGGAGCCGACTTTGGCGGGCTTGGACGGCGTCGTAGCCGCTGACCCGTGCCGACCATCTTTTTTGGAGGACCCCTCCTCTGGCGTCGGTTTCGATTTTGCAGCATCGGAATCGACGGACTTCTTCGACTTCTGCGGACCGGAGGTCGACGGAGTCGATGGGGTAGCGGGCACCGTCGGTTTCACCGGCACGGCAGCCATCTTAGGGACACTCGAGTCCTTAAGTTTCGGTTTCGTTTTCGGGTCGGCCATTTTAGGTGTTGTCGATCCCGATGGTTTCGGTTTCGGTTTCGAAACAGTCTGCTCAGCAAGTAAGTCCGTGGCCGGGCCCGAAGGCGGGGCTGTGGCTTGCGGCAACGGGTCTTGGGTAAGGCCGACAGGCGATCCCGTGTCCCGGTCGATATCCTCGTAACCTTCGGGGCAGAGCTCGTCCCCCGAGCTGTCTGCCGCGGCCCCATAAATCTCATCGTCGTCTCCTACCTCGTCGACGTATTCAAGGCCTTGACCCGCGACTCCGTCGTCGTCTCTCGGATCCGCCTCGACCTCCGTCTCGGGTGGGGAGATTTGGAGATGATGACCCTGGTCCTCTTCGTCCTGGTCGCCGAAGATGTTCTCCGGATCCGGGGCCCCTTGTTTAGCTTCCATGCGCACCGCGCGCCGGAGCTTGAGAGTCTTCTTTGAGCGGAACTGTGCACACAACTTGCACTTGCCGTCGTCATGGTCAGGCGAAAGGCATTTGTTACACACGGGGTGCAGATCGATGTGTGGGTACTTGGACCCACAGAGCGGGCAGTACTTAAACGGGCTCCGCTCCATGTCCGAAAAGTTTTGCAGTCATGTCGCGATGAGAAGGCCTCAAAGTTCCGAGAGCGAAGAAAACTCCGCTTATTCCGGCTCCAAGAGACGGAAGACTCGAGACCGTGCGCAGACAATACCGACGCAAGAAAATCGAGGCCTTTTGGCCGCTAAAAGTTAGTTTTTCTTGGTTCCGACAGTAAGACGTCGAGACCACATCCGAACCCAATGGCGGAAAAAAACAATCTGGGGATGGAGCCGATGCCCATGCGCACTGTAGTCCAGGGGAGGAGCCACCTATCTCAGGATACTTCGAAGACTCTTCCAGGACAACAATGTGCGATCATCCGAGCCCAACACTAGGCGGCGATCTAATGCTAAGATATGAATTTAGCAGCCCACATGCCTCGAACCATATATTTAATCTTGAAGAAAATGAGACACCCGACCCCCTACAGGACCAACATAATCCAAGATGGGGGATCTAGAGCTGCTTTCCCGTGGTACCAGAGGCGGGGGAGGGGGCATAGGTCAGGAGAAGAGGAGGAGGAGGAGGACTGCTGCAGAGAGGCTCCTTGAAGACGGCCTCTATTTTTTCCCCTGTACAACCTGTATAGAGGATTTTACTGTTGTTGCTGGGGCTGCTGACGACCTTGAAAGGCAGCTGCCTTCCCAAAGCCTCAATACCTCTTATAGCCATACCCCTTAGGGTGAGGCTGCAGGCCCAAAGATCTTGCAGTAGCCCTACTGTCTTTAAAACGCTGTAAAGCAGAGTCCGCTTATGTACCAAACAATCTTGAGCCATCGAAAGGCAGAACCAGTAGAGTAGCCTGAACATCTGGCGAAAAACCTGAAGATCTGAGCCAGGTATGTCTTCTCGTAGCAACTGAAGTACTCATCACCCGGGCACCGGAGTCTGCAGTGTCCAGACCTGACTGAATAACCTGTTGGGCAGCTGCTTGAGAATCTTAAAGAGCTTCAAGAAAATGAACTCAATCTTACTCAGGAAGCTTAGGGGCCAATTGCTTAACAGAATCCATAAGGGCATGAATGTACCTCCCAAGTAAGCAAGTGGCATTTGTAGACTTCAGCGCCATACTTGCTGAGGAACACACCTTCTTGGCCGACTGTTCTAGCTTTTTGGAATCTCTATCCCCCAGGGTGGTAGGAAAGGACCCAGACAACTGCTTGGAGCAAGAAGCCTGTACTACCAAGCTTTCTGGAGGTGGGTGGGCAAAAAGAAAAGCTGGATCACCAGAAGCAGGTCTATATCTTTTTGCTATTGATCTGGAAACTGCAGGAGCAGACAAGGGCTTCTGCACACCTCCATAAATGCCTCAGTCAATGCCTCATTAAAAGGCAGTAGAGGCTCACTAGAAGAAGCAGCAGTATTAAGCACTTCAGTAAGAATGTTTGACTTTACTTCACTTGAAGGCAAGTGAAGATTCAACAACTCAGCAGCTTTCCTAATCACCACGTGATACGGGGCGAAATCCTGAGAAGAAATAACCTTTGGTGAAGAGAGCTCCCACTCTGGGGAGGTGTCTAAACCACTAGCTTCATGTAGACCTCAAATTCATCTACAGAGTCGAGAATCTCCCCTTCCTCTTGCTAATAGTGTTCTTCCTCTAGCAGTCTTTGTGCTTCCTTCTTGGATCGCTGCTTCGGGATCGGCATCAAAGGAGGAACTATTCCTCGAAGCCTTGCCCTCTGACGAGCGACTTCAAGAACCGTACCTCCTCTTCGACTTCTTATACTTAGAAGCATGCAAGGTCGACGACTTCGAGCGCTTACGACCTCTCTTCTCTTTCTTCGCCTTTGCCATGAAGCGTTTTGCTTCACGCTCCTTCAGCACCTTTGGGTTAATCTTTCTACAGCATGAACACCCTTGATGTCGTGATCTGAAGAAAGATAGCAAAGACAGTCGTTGTGAGTGTCAGTAATAGACATATGACCCCACACTCCTTGCAGGGCTTGAAACCAGACTTCTTCAAAGTAGCCATTCCTACAGAATCACGAAGGAAGATGCAAAGTAATCTCAGAGAAATGGATGCCTCGACATGTCGCGATGTCGAGGCAGGCAGGCGCAAAGAATCTTCTTTGATCGGAAATACTTAGATGGGTCGCAGTCCTGTTCATTGTGCTCCGGAGATCAGTACAAGTTGCACACTTCAAGTGAGTCGGTGCGCGGGAACTTCGTGTGGCTCCGAGGACAGAATTTGAATGGAGTCCGATCCATCGACTGCAAGGCGGGTATGGCCCAACGGCCTTCCACGAGCTACCTGATCGAAAGAGGGATTTTGTAGTAAATACGATATGCAGCGAATGGAAATACGCGATTGAAAACAATACCGTCGAGGGATTGCGCACCGAGGGGAACCCGAGAAACTGTCGAACCGGAGCGCAGCAATTCATGTCCGAACCCGATGGCGGAAAAAACCAACAACGGAGTCGATGCCCATGCTCACTATCACCAAAAGGAGGAGTCACCTACCTAGTGACTGGAAAGACTTCTTTGGAAAAAAAACAACTTGCAAACATCCGGACCCAACACTAGATGGAGGAGTATGCAAAGCATGTGATCTACAGCTCACATGCCTCGAACATAATTTTATCAAAGAAAAAGTTCTTACCTTAGGTAATGTTAATTCTAATTGCGATCACAGCTCTGCATCTCCCATACCATGAATGTCTTCACCACAGAACGTCCGCCTCACCCCCCAATCTTCCTCTGGGGGACTTGAGAATCGATACAGTAATGGATGGACGTCTAAGTAGCAGCTTGGCAGATGTCCAGCACTGAAACACCTCTAGCCAAGGCCGTGGTCATTGCTTTTGCCCTGTTAGAATGAGCCTTAGGGCTTTCTAGAGGTTCCTTTTCAGCCAAGACAAATTAACATTGACAAGGTTAGTTTCTGGATAGCCTTCTCTTTTTTTCGCACCAAAGAATCCAACAAAACTTGATCATCCACATGGAGCTCCTTGGTCCTAGACAGCATAGAAACTAAGGGCCCATCTACGAAGCAAAACATGAATTCTCTCCACCTTCTTAGAAGGATGTGGCAGAGAGAGTAATGCAGGGAGCATGATACTTTATCAAACAAGAAAGGGTGACAGATTTTAGGAGGAACAAACCGCAAGATTTAAGACTTGTCTGAGGAAGTGGTACAGACATTGCCTGCAACTCGCTGACATGATGCATCAACGTGACAGCAATATGATTTGTGTGTCAAAAGTCTCAGGGAACCACTGATCACTGGCTCAAAGGAAGCACACAAAAAAGGTAAGAACAAATCTAAGGTTCCATTGCAGCATAATAATGTGAGCAGGGGGACATTTAACAGAGCCCTTTTAATAAACACATCATAACTGGCGCTTTAAATAAAGAGGGCCAATCATGCAGATGAATAAAAGGCCGTAAGACCAGATGGATAACTTTAACAGGGTCCGGAGCAAAGTCTTGTGAGTTCAGAGTTAAAAGAATAAGAACAACAACGTTCGCTTACCATGCTCACTGTCAACCTTCCTCCCTCGAATATAGTCAAATTTCCAAACAAGATTAACACAGCAGACATGCAGCCAGGATCCAAAATAACATTCACCACCCGAGATTTAAGATCAAAACTTCTCAGTTGAATCTACTCAGTCTTCGTGCATAGAGGTGTAGATTTGGAAGTCTTGGATGCCGAACCCGGCCATGCTGTTAGACAGCCAAAGGGGAGGGCATGTGCTCAGATTCAGTCAGTTGGCATAAACTAGCCCAGCCACCCCATGAATATGAAAACGAGCAGCGTTAGCTCCTTATTGCGATCTATCACGACTCGCAGAATCTGTGGCAGAGGTGGGAACGCAGGGAGTAAGTCAAAGAACCATTGAAGGAAGAATGCATCTCTTAGAGAGCCTTGCGAAAAAAAAACATCAAGAATAGATCCAGCAACAGAGAACGCCCAACCGAAAAGATGCCCAGTGCTATCACTGGAAGCAGATACCATGCGTGGGCAGCAAGTCGACATCGGTTGAAGTCCTTGGATCAGGTGTTTAAGGAACCTGTCAGGTGATTAACTGTTATATTAGTGGATTTTGCAGAGCACGGCTTAAAAATTGTGAGGCTATCTAGGTGCGGGGTCTGGCTGAGGATGATGTGAGAACTAGTGTACTAGTCATAGAGCCATGTCTTCAGCTATTTTCAGAATTTCAGCAGAGATATGGGGGTCCTGATGAAGAGGGGGAGGTCGTTTCAGGACTTTGCTTTATGGAGGGAGAAGGATGGGCCTCCGGCTCTGCTTCTGCATACACAGGGGGCATGGGTGAGTGAAAGAGCAGTGCGAAGATGCTTGGAGGGTTGGTGGAAGCAGAGGCGTTGGTTGAGGTAGGAGGGTCTGGTCTTGTGCAGTGTCTTGAATGCGTGTGTATTCAGGAGATATTGGGAAATTGGGAAGACACAGCCACCTCCAGTACCAGAGAGAGCCTCTATTCACCAGGCAACAAACTGCACACAAACCTGCTTGTTGCAGTAACACATGGCTGTCGTGTTTTAGGTCATGACTTAGGACTGCACTTGGAAGGATGTCAGAAAGGCTTTGAGGACCAGACAGAAGGCGCACAGCTCCAGAAGGTTGATATGGAGGTGCTGCTCCATTTCTCCTAGGTTCTGCCCAGGCATGACTGGACACGTCCATCGCTACAGTGAGGTGTGGGGTTCGGGCGGGGAGGAGGGGCGGGGTTTCAGGGGCCCGAGTTTAGTGACCTGCCACCTTTCAGGATGGTATGAATGACTAAAGAGCGCAGGGTGGTTCAACTGACAAATATCAGAAGTATAGCCTGAATGTCACGGACTTGGTGAAGATGCGAAAACGCCTTCGAATCCACTGAGTCCAAGATATAAAGGGAATCCCCGCACAGGCCACAGAGGTGACTTTGGTTCGTTGATTGAGAACCCCAGAGTGGACAGCTATAAAATCATTGCCTACAGGTGGTCCATGACTGGCTAAGGTGACCTATCTTCAGCTGTCAGTAGTCTAGGTACGGAAATACCTGTATTCCCAGATATGCGAAGATGGGCTGTGACCACCCGCGTAATCTTCGAGAATGTCTGAGGGCTGAGTTAAGTCTGGATGGCAAGATGGTGAATTGCAACTGTTCTGATCCAATCAAAAACCAAAGGTAATGTCTGCGGGACAGTGAGATCGCACAAACGCACACGTCCTGCAAGTCCAACTACACCATTCAGTCTTCAGGATCCAAAGTTTAACAGGACACGGGTCAGTGTCATGAACTTGGCCTTCCTAAGGACAGTATAAGGAAGCCTGAAATCTAGTAGAAACCTCAGCACCTAGTCCCTCTCAGCAACCAGAATACTGGGAGAAGCAGTCTGTGCCCCTCCCCAATTCAGGAGCACCTTGATCACACAGTCTTTGCAAGCAATGCCTGGACTTCTCTTAAGGAGAATATCAGCATGAGCTGACTAAGTCTGGCTAAAAACAGGAATGTGGGTGGAAGGAGGGGATTATAGAGAAAACAATGGTGGATTTAACCAACTTAAACGACAATATTGAGCCGAAAAAAATGA
The DNA here is from genome assembly GCF_964261635.1 of Lissotriton helveticus. Lineage (NCBI taxonomy): Eukaryota > Metazoa > Chordata > Amphibia > Caudata > Salamandridae > Lissotriton > Lissotriton helveticus. Next base: position 2,066,930,440 of record NC_136063.1, read on the forward strand.
ACACCAGCCACATGGGCAAATACAAATTCTGGCCCAAAGGACCATCCAAAAGAAACCCACAACAGCTTGGTGACAGCGACTGTAGCAGGCAAGGTGAAAGACGACTACTTTTGCACATGTTTGGGCCACATCCCACACCAAGGCCCTTTCCTATGGAGCCACGAAAGGTGCAAGAAAGAGACTCTTTTTTACATGGTTAGCCCCCACTTTTTGCCTGGTTTTTATGTAGTCAATTGCAGTGCACAGGGTCCCTTACAACCAGGTACCCTGTGACAGTACTTCTTCCCCAAACCAATCTACAATTGGTACTCCGGCCCCCCTGTAAGTCCCTAGTACATAGTATCCTGGGTAACTAGGGCCTGGGAGCTGAAGAGGGTCCCCTGGGACCCCCCTCACTGGAACCATGCCACTACCGTTGCAGCTTGTAAGCCCCTTTGAGGGAGAAAACTACCAAGTCGCCATGGAACCCTGCCTGGGTGACATGACAGCCAGCACTGCCTGAAGGTATAGGTAAGTCAATCCTCTAGCAGGCCTCACAGCCCTAAGGCATGGTGTACTACACCAGAGGTGAGGACATATTTGCATTAGCAGATATGCCCCAACAATATTAGGCTCCATTCCTTAATATTGTAAGTGCCCGTGAAGCTACACAGAGTAGATGGGCTGAAAACACGACCACTCGAGTCCCACAGCACCGTGGTGCCTTCACTGAACACAGGAGTGTTTGGTACCAAACTACTCCTTTCAATAAATACACACTGATGTCAGTGTGAAATGTATTCTACCATGTACTTAGAGGGCACCTCAGAGGTGCCCCGCTGAAAACCCAACAACCCTGGAGTGGACACTAACCGGCTGTAGACAACTAGCAAGCCACCATCAGACATGTTTCTGGACCCCTGGGTAGAGAGTCCCTGCTCTCTGGAATCAGGAACAATGCACATCCTGGGCAGGGGTGTCACGCCTCCTCTCCCAGGATGGGCCAGTGTTAGAAGGGGAAACGTCAAAGGGCTGATGCCTTTGTAATGCGACCCCCAGTCTCAGCTGCTAGCAGCAGTTGGCAGCCCCTGGTTTAAACCCCCCCTTTGGGTGGGGAAAACCTAAAAGAGAGGGCGATGTGCCCACCTTTGCCAACTCCACCCCTAAGGTGGGGGAGGCGAGGTGAAGCACATCTTTCAGCCCCCATCTTGAAGATGGGAAGACATCTCAAATTAGGGCTAGGTCTTTGCCCCCTCAAACAGAAGGGTGGCATAATAGTGAGTGTAGTCACCCCAGGTAAGATGCCCATTGACTATCTACTACTTTCCTAAAAACGCCTTTTAATTTAGTATTTAGGTGGCTCGCCCAAACCTTGCGACGACCAAAGAAGAGAGAATACATCCTTGCAGAGAAGTCTGAAGACAATGACTACCGGCCTGTCTCCAGCTTCTGCAAGCCAGCGACCTGTCTTGCAGCCAGCCACCTTTGAAAACCCGGGGAGAACTGCTGCCGTCTAAAAAGACTCCAATCTCCTGTGGACAGCGGACCTGTCCAGAAGAAAGCATCTCCAAGGACTCTGGATGCAGCTAGAACCATGATACCGGTCCACTCTGCCCACCGACCTAGTAAAGCCTTCGGAGCGATCCGGACCTCCAGTCCAGCGTTGGCTGATCTCTCCTTATCTCAAAGGCAGCGAAAGCAACCAATCTACTTAACTGCAAGCAGTGTGGCTCCAGGCACCCCGAGTCTTCATTGAAAAGCATTGGGCTGAACTCTTGACTTTGACCTCTGCACCCGTAGGCCCCTGTGCAGCTGGTGGTGCAGTTTTGGTATTCAACTGATCGTTACCCTTGCTAACCTTAGGTCCTGAAGAACAAGTTACTTGCCTTCAGTAACGATGTATCTGTAAGAGACATAAGTCGTTCTAGATTCCTTACCTTTAGAATTACCCCCAGACATCAGACCGGATCCAGAGATTTTTCTTTAGCAGCACCCCTGCGCGTCGTTAGGTGGCGTCAGTCGTCGCGTTCGCCGGAATGACGCTGCGATATCTATTTAAACGCCGCCCCTACACGCTGACGTCAGTTCTGACACGACTTTCCACGCCAGAAGCGCAGAGCCATGCAATACACTGAACACTGGTGCACATTACTAAGGCCCTGGAAGGAAGTCCCTATCCCTAGAAGTCAATTTGCAGAACGGGGAGGATGGGTGGGGCGGTAAGGAATCTATAACTACATATGTCTCTTACAGATACATGGTTACCGAAGGGAAGTAACTTTTCATCTGAAAGAGACTGTAGTTCTAGATTCCTTACCTTTAGAATAGACACCACAGCAATGCCAACCCCGGAGGTGGGTCGCACCAGAAAGTTCTGGAGAATAGAAAGGCCAAAATAGCGGTCTCTCCAGACTTGGCTGTCGATGCAATAGTGTCTAGGAAACATGTGCAGGGATGCCCATGTGGCTGCCTGACAGATGTCAATGAGTGAGTCTCCACATCCCAAGGCAGTAGTAGCTGCCGTAGCCCCGGTGGAGTGGGCACGCAGTCCCACTGGAGCTTATTTTCTTGCTATGGAATAGCAGATCTTAATGCACAGGACAACCCACCGAGAGATGGTACGTTTTTGCACTGCCCAACCTTTCTTAGAGCCTACATAGCCAACAAAGAGTTGATCATCCACAAGGAAATCCTTTCTGCGGTCGAGATAGAAAAACAGGGCACGCTCGGGGTCCAGACGGTGGAGTCTCTCCTCCTCCTTGGAAACGTGCAGAGGTGGGAAGAAGGTAGGCAAAGTGATAGTCTGTCCTATATGGAAAGAGGTAACCACTTTTGGAAGAAAAGAGGACTTTGTGCGAAGAACCACTTTGTCAGGATGAACAGCCAGAAAAGGAGGTTAGGAAGATAAAGCTTGAAGCTCACTCACTCTGCAGGCAGAGGTGATAGCAACAAGGAAAGCGGTCTTCAGAGTAAGGAGCCGAACAGGACAATTGTGAAGAGCCTCGAGGGGGGGAGCACACATAAGATATGTTAAGACCAGGTTCAAGTCCCACTGGGGCATTATGAAGGGAGCAGGAGGAAATAGGTGAGTAATGCCATTTAGAAATCTCTTCACAGTAGGGGACTTGAAAAGAGAAGGCTGATCAGGAAGGCAAAGAAAAGCATATATGGCCGAAAGGAAGCCTTTGAGAGTGCGCCGAACAGAGCCCTGCTGGGCCAAAGAGAGAATGAATAAGAATACCTCCGAAAGAGGGGCTGAAAGGGGATCCACAGCCTTTGCTACGCACCATGCCACAAATGTATTCCATCTACAAGGGTATACTGTTTTAGTGGAGGGATGCCTGGCTGTTAAGCTGTTGTTACAAACTTCGGGAGGAAGGCCGAAAGATGTCAATCTCCACGCAAGAAGGTGGAGTCTTGACAGGTTTGGGTGGAGGACCGTCCCTTGCTACTGTGACAGAAGATCCTCCCGAAGAGGCAGTCTAATTGGAGGATCAATGACCTTGCTCAAGAGCTCTGGGTACCAGACTCAACATGCCCAGTCCGGAGCCACTAGAAAGACTTGGGCACGGTCACGCTTGATATTCTTTAGCACTCTGGGCAGAAGTAGTACAGGTGGAAAGGCGTACAGGAGGCTGTAATTCCACTCGCAACGAAAAGCGCCGCCGAGCGAGTGCTGCCTTGGAAATTCCATCGTGCAGAATTGATGACATTGTGCGTTCTCTTCAGTGGCGAACAGTTCTAATCAAGGCTCTCAGCACTGCTGAAAGAGACCATAATGCACAGACCTAGGAGTTACTTACCTTCAGTAACGATGTATCTGGTAGAGACGTTGTCTAGCCGCAGATTCCTTAACTTAGAATATCCCCAGGTGTCAGATTGGATCCGGAAAGATTTTTTGCAGCAGCACCTCTGCGTGCCGAGGGACAGCACAACACGACCCCGTCCTGATGTCGTCCAAGTACGTGACATCAGCGAAGTCATGTAAGTCCCTCCCAGCACTCGGACGTCAGTTTTCCTCGGAGAAACTTTTCCGCGGCACAACGTCTAGCCACCAACAAAACTGTGAACGTATAGGAACAGTGTGCGAACGATGAGCAATCCATAAAACAAAGAAGGCGGATGGTGTAAAACAGCATCATAAAAGACAGTATCAGACACTCTCATATACATGAAAAAGCAAAAGTGGAACAAAGCTGTGAGAAAGAACCCTGCAAAGCAAAGCGCAGACCCTTCCCAATTCCGAACAAGGGAAGAACATCTCAACAGACAAAGAAAGACTGTTATTACCATGTAGAACCGTGCCGACCCACAAAGACGCAACACACAAAGAACAACAATCCACTGCAAGAAGGTATGAAAAGACTGGCACTTCCCCTATATTAATGGAAGTCTAAAACACAGCCCAGCAGATCTCCAAGAAGACAACCATAGAGGAGACAAGAGTCCTGAGTCAATGGAGAAGGCGGGCGGGAGGGAAGGCAGCAGCAGGAGAAGAAGAAGAAGAATCTCCTGATGAATATGAATTCAAAAGGCATCATGGTACAGGAAAGAAGCCACCTGGAGGGAGTCAGCCACATGCGGCATTTCTCAAAGGGGCGCAACAATGGGAGCACCCTCGAAAAAAAACAATGGTAACTGAAAGGCGGCAAATGAAGAAGCTCACCTGGCAAGGTCCTCGCAGAACGGGGAGGATGGGTGGGCGTTAAGAAATCTGCAGCTAGACAATGTCTCTACCAGATACATCGTTACCGAGGGGAAGTAAATCGTGCATCTGATAAGAGACATCTAGCCGTAGATTCCTTAACTTAGAAAAGATACCACAGCGATACCCCAAGGGGGGTGGGTCTGCGACAGAAAAACTGAATTTGCCCAAAGCACTGAGCCAGCAACAGAGTGACGGACAATGGGGAAGGCTGTGGCAGGACAGCCAGACAGCAACCTAAATAGCTCGGAAGAGCAAAAGATAACAAGAGACAAGGCATCCCAAAAATGCCATAACGGTGCGACACCATACCCACGTAAGGATGAGATGTAGAAGAGAGAGAGAGAAAGAGAGAGAGAGAGAGAGACACAGAGAGAGAGACACAGAGAGAGAGACACAGAGAGACACAGAGAGAGAGAGAGAGACACAGAGAGAGACACAGAGAGAGAGAGACAGAGAGAGAGAGAGACAGAGAGAGAGAGAGACAGAGAGAGAGAGAGACAGAGAGAGAGAGAGACAGAGAGAGAGAGAGAGACAGAGAGAGAGAGAGACAGAGAGAGAGAGACACAGAGAGAGAGAGACACAGAGAGAGACAGAGACACAGAGAGAGACAGAGACACAGAGAGAGACAGAGACACAGAGAGAGAGAGAGACACAGAGAGAGAGAGAGACACAGAGAGAGAGAGAGACACAGAGAGAGAGAGAGACACAGAGAGAGAGAGAGACACGGACAGAGACACAGACAGAGACACAGACAGAGACACAGACAGAGACACAGACAGAGACACAGACAGAGACACAGACAGAGACACAGACAGAGACACAGACAGAGACACAGACAGAGACACAGACAGAGACACAGACAGAGACACAGACAGAGACACAGACAGAGACACAGACAGAGACACAGACAGAGACACAGACAGAGACACAGACAGAGACACAGACAGAGACACAGACAGAGACACAGACAGAGACACAGACAGAGACACAGACAGAGACACAGACAGAGACACAGACAGAGACACAGACAGAGACACAGACAGAGACACAGACAGAGACAGAGACAGAGACAGAGACACAGACAGAGACACAGACAGAGACACAGACACAGACAGAGACACAGACACAGACACAGACACAGACACAGACACAGACAGAGACACAGACAGAGACACAGACAGAGACACAGACAGAGACACAGACACAGACAGAGAGACAGAGACAGAGAGACAGAGAGACAGAGAGACAGAGAGACAGAGAGACAGAGAGACAGAGAGACAGAGAGACAGAGAGACAGAGAGACAGAGAGACAGAGAGACAGAGAGACAGAGAGACAGAGAGACAGAGAGAGAGAGAGAGAGACAGAGAGACAGAGAGACAGAGAGACAGAGAGACAGTGAGACAGTGAGACAGTGAGGGAAGTGATGGTGCTGTACAAGAGGTAGTGATGTCCATGTGATTTGTATCTAATTAAGATAGTACTGGAACAGATAAAAGGAGGCGGGTGGGCGTGTGTAACTCTGCAGCTCTACATGCCAAGAACAGATGCACACTGGTAAGTAGAATTTTCCGTTCGAGGCATGTGAGCAGCAGATTACACACTGTGCATAGATTTTATAGCAGTACCCACACCTAGTGGTGACCACAAATATCTGTTGCAGTTGTTTGAAACAGTGTTTTTAGTACAGCCTGGCCCACAGTGGCTTGTTGTTTAGCTTGCACATCTACACAGTAATGATTTGTGAATGTGTGCGGTGTAAGCCATGTAGTTGCCTTGTATATATCTTCTAGGGGAATGTTCCCTAATGTGAGAGGTTGGCCTGGTATATGATGTTCACTATTCTAGTGAACACCTTGCACCAGTCCAAACAACCATTAGGGTGATGGTTGTAAGTCAACCTTATAGACCAGCTATCCTAGTGGTAGCGTGGACAGAACAGTCTTAGGCTAAAAGACTCTTGAGGGCGTGTAAAGCCAGCTGTTTTACCATATGTAACCCCTTGAATATCAAATGAAAGGACACCACACAGGATATATATAAAATATATATGTATTTATTTACTAACAGACTCCTCTGAACTCTTTATGAGATCAGAAGCCAAAGCACATAAGTTACTTAATCAGGATACGTTAAGTTGCACAATTTACAGTTAGGCCCTAGGGGCGAAGCAAACCATATATCAAGAAAGTGGTATAAGTACCACGTCACGAGAAAAGGAAAGGCCTAGGGCTTAGGAAATCGCTGGGGCTACACTACCTGAACCTTAGTTTAGAAGTAGGGGCCCACAGGCGGCGCGTGCAGTGTCTCTACACACACACACGCGAGAGTCAATGTAAAGTCAATGGGAACTCAGAAGTTAGATAAAGAAGGATTTAGGACACTTCCAGTTTAGCTAGGAGGAAACAACTAAAAACCTAGACACTTGGATAGTCAATACCCTTGGGAGCACCGAAGTACTCGCATTACCTCACCCACGGACGGCGAAGGCATAGGTGTGAAGATGTGTCGGGTTTCGCCGTTGATGTCTATGGAGCCTCTGAAGAAAGATGCTGCAGGCGATCAGGAGGAAGATGTCCGGGTGGATCCAAGGATGGATCGAGGATGAAGAGGACCTGAAAGCAGAGGGGACAGAGTCTGGGTCACTAGCCAGTGACCGGGTGGAGCCAGGATGGACCCAGACGACGTAGAGGAGCAATCAGGTGCTGTCTTGAAGCTTGTCTCTTCAGCCACGCGGACCAGGAGGCGTCGAGGACGAACAGGTGCTGGAGGCGAGCTGTCCCACGAAGGTTCTCGCAGATGGAGGGGTCGACTGCCGGATTGGAGTCAACAAGCCTTGGCAAAGGCAACCCACGCAGGATTCAAAGAAGGCTTCTGGTGCAGACTAGCAAGGTCTGAGGTGCCTCACCTTTGCAGGGAGGCAAGGGCCAGTCTGGAGCAACCAGACCAGCGAGTTGGTTCAAAAGGATTGTCGTCACAGAGGCTACTAGCCAACGGGCCAGCAACCGGAAAACGCGCCGAGCAGAACACAAGCAGAAGGGCCCCATGCAGAACTTGTGGAGTGTGGAGGGCTGATCTTCGGTGCAGGTGGAGCTCGGATCCGGGGCTTTTCAATCCCCAGTGCACAGCTTCGAGGATACCTCAGGAGCTGCACAGTTAGCAAGTTGCAGGCTTTTCAAGATGTCCGGTCCCACGTGTCTCGTCGCCTCCACGGATCTCAGCTATGCTGCAGACGTGAAGAGAGGGTCAGAGAGGTCTGGAAGTCTGGGTCTTGTCAGGCTCTGTGCTCGGGTCCCAGCGGGAGCGTCGACAAAGCAAGCCGTTGATTTGCTGGATGGTGCCTGGTTGCCCAGGGTGGTCACTCCTTGGCCACAAGGGAGATTCTTCAGTCTTCAGCTTCAGCAGAATGTCGAAGGTCCAGAGTTTTGTGTCAAGTTTCGATTCAGGATTAATCTAAAGTCCTAGGACTCCGCTCCTAACTTTATACAACTAAAAGGGGCTGGATTACTTTCTAGGTCCCTCCTATGGGTGGGGCCAGGAAGGGGGGTGGTTACATCCACTTTCCTTTGTCCAGTTTCGCGCCAGAGCTGGGGCTGGAGTGCCCCAGCCACCGGTTTGAACTAGGGTATGCATGGAGCACCTAGTGTGCCCCAGGCAGTGTCTCATTCTATTCAGCCCTCCCTGTCCCGATACACAAAGTCCTGTAATGTAAATGTGTGGGATTTGTAAAGCGCACTGCTGCCCGTAAGCGTCCTGGCGCTGAAGACCGCTGGGCAACCCGTCCTGGCTTTCCCTGTGAGATGGTCCCTTTTGGGTATCTCCAAGGTGAAACCAGGCATCCCCGGCGTCTGTGGGGGGCCGTTGTAGAGATGAGGCAAGCTTAATGCCCAGAGTTGCCGAGTGTGATCCCTGGTTAGAGTAGGCACCGAGGCGAGAATTATCGAGTCCGCTGACCCTGGTCCACGACCCTGCCGCGTTGAGAATTGAACCCTGGTCCCGGGCCGTTCTCTGCTTCCGGGTCTGCCGCCTCTAACCAGTGCCCCAGCAACCGGTTTGAACTGGGGTATGCATGGAGCACCTAGTGTGCCCCAGGCATGTCTCATTCTATTCAGCCCTCCCTGTCCCAATACACAAAATCCTGTCTAGGGTGGTGCTCGCACCTCTCCAGGCAGGAAACCTATTGTCCAAACCTCCGTGACTGGAAGGACTCCCAGCACCAGGAGGTCAGACTTGTGTCTGAGGCAGCAGCGTCCATTTTGTGACGCTGGGGCTCACTTAACCGGGTTAGTCAGCAATAACATGTCTTCTCCCTCTAGAAGGGTGGAATGCTAGAATTGGCAAGGGGGTAGTATTCCAAAGCGTATGACACCTTACACGACATGTTTGGATAAAGCCAAACCAAAGTTAGCATTTAACCGCGAGGTTCATAATGCACTTAAGAGTATATGGTATGGCAATATCATAGAACAGCTATAAGGACATGGTTCCGAAAGCTGCAGACAGGCTCAGCACATGCTAGAGCACCATCTCACACATAACCAAGCACTCTGCCTCCAGGATTGTCAAGGCCTGCCATAGGAGTGACTTATAGGTTACTGTGTGTCTATATACAAGGGTAGATATAGGAATACTATACCTAAGCAAGGGGTGATTACACAACCTTGCCCCAGCTGAGTAATCAGCCAGTTGTGTCAGTTTGAGTGGCCAGCCAGGGGTGGCATAATACATGCTGCAGCCTCTGGTAGGCCTTGGTTACCCCTATGCCCTGAGTACCTAGGGTACACTTCTACAGGGGCTGACAAGGTGAACCAATTCCCAATAGTGGATGTACCTAGAGTACATGGTGTGAATTTAGAGAGAGTGAATCTGGGCTGTGGGTCTGATTAGCAGGCCCACAGCCACATCCAAGTCGAAAACCAGTAAAGCAAAAGCAAAAAGTGGGGGTGACCATAGGAAGCAGACCCTACTCTCCTACACCTAAGAATGCCATTGAAGCCCCTATCTACCTTGTAGAATGGGCTTTGGGAGGAATTGTTAATGTACGTTTGGCTTTGTGGTAGCATATTTGTATGCATTTAACAATCCATCTAGCGATCCCTGATTTTGATATGGGGTTGCCTTTAAGTGGCGGAGAAAAAGACACAAAAAGTTGCTTTGTTTTACGGAAAGTTTGTGTCCTTTCGATATAGTACAGTAATGCTCTTTTGACATCTAAGGTGTGTAGAGCTCTTTCTGCCACTGTTTGAGGCTGCGAGAAGAATACGGGCAGCTCAACTGATTGATTTAGATGGAATGGCGAAATGACTTTAGGAAGGAAGAACAAGTTACTTACCTTCGGTAACGCTTTTTCTGGTAGATACTATATCTGCCTGTGGATTCCTCACCTTGTGAATATCCCCTTGCGTCAGCAACATTCGGAAATTCTTTTTGTAGCTTCGCGCCGACGTGGATCCGGACGTCACAGAGGCACGGCATCGCACGCGACCTCGCTGACGTCACCGGCGCCTATAACAGGCCCACGCCGGCGTGATGACATCAGTTCCGCCCTTTTTTCCGTGCCATCGAGGCACACGGACGGACCGATGATAGTAGAAATATACACAGTATACGTAGTATAGAAACAAGGTAACACACAGTGTGAAGCAAATGCAATAACAACATTTGAAATAAACATTTCCATGACAATAAAATAACACATCATAGAAACTCTGGCATAGAAGAGTGGACAACGGGGAGGCGGGTGGGTCAGTGAGGAATCCACAGGCAGATATAGTATTTACCAGAAAAAGCGTTACCGAAGGTAAGTAACTTGTTCTTCTGATAGATACATCTGCCGTGTGGATTCCTCACCTTGTGAATAGAGTCCCACAGCAGTCCCCACTCCCGGAGGAGGGTGTCCACTCTGCTATACCAGGAAATCTTGGAGGACAGAGCGCGCGAAGTGGCCGTCCCTCCTCACCTCGGTATCCAAGCAGTAGTGCTTCGCGAAAGTGTGGAGGGAGGCCCAAGTCGCGGCTCTGCAAATGTCCTCAACAGGTACACCTCTAGACAAAGCAGATGATGCAGACTTTGCTCTAGTCGGATGTGCTCTAATACCCTCTGGAGGGTCCTTACCAGCCAAAGAGTAGCAGATCTTAATGCAGAGCACAATCCACCTCGACAGAGTCCTCTTATGGACCGCTCTTCCTTTCTTGCAGCCAGCAAAGCCAACGAAGAGCTGGTCGTCCACTCGACAGTCTTTTGTCCTGTCCAAGTAAAAAGACACCGCCCTCTTGGGGTCAAGACGGTGTAATCTCTCCTCCTCCTTGGAAGGGTGAGGGGGAGGATAAAAGGTAGGAAGGGTAATGGATTGACCAAGGTGGAAAGGAGTCACCACCTTAGGCAGAAAAGCAGCCCTGGTCCTAAGAACCATTCGTTCAGCATGAATGGTCAGGAATGGGGGCTTGGAACTAAGAGCTTGAAGCTCACTTACCCTCCTTGCTGAGGTTATTGCAACGAGAAAAACCGTTTTCAAAGTCAGAAGCCTCATGGGACACTTGTGAAGAGGCTCAAAGGGAGCACCCATCAAAAATGTCAAAACTAGGTTCAAATCCCACTGAGGCACAACAAAGGGTGTAGGAGGGAACCTATTAGTAAGGCCCTTCAGAAACCTTAAAACAATGGGAGACTTAAAAAGAGAAGGCTGGTCAGGCATACAGATAAATGCCGACAGCGCAGACAGATATCCCTTCACCGTGGCAACAGCAAGCCCCTGCTGGGCCAGGGAAAGGGCAAACTGGAGCACATCAGATAAATGGGACCTCAAAGGGTCTATAGACTTCTCCCTGCACCAAACAACAAATTTAGACCACCTATAAGAATAGATGGACTTAGTGGAGTCACGCCTGGCCGACAAAATGACATCCACCACATCGTGAGGGAGAGAAAAAGAAATCAGGTTGCCCCGCTCAATCTCCAGGCATGAAGGTGTAAGGTCTGGAGGTGGGGGTGTAGAACCTGCCCCTCCATCTGAGAGAGGAGATCTGCCCTGTAAGGGAGACGGAGCAGCGGGTGAGAGGAGAGGTGGAGAAGGTCTGAATACCACACCCTTCTTGGCCAATCCGGGGCGATCAATATGACTTGGGCCCGGTCTTGGCGAATCTTCCTCAGAACCCGAGGAATCAAGGGTATGGGAGGAAACGCGTAAAGGAGCTGTGAGTCCCAACTCAACTGAAACGCGTCCCCCAAGGCTCCTTGCATCGGATACTGGAGACTGCAGAATGACAGGCAGTGAGCATTCTCGTGAGTGGCGAACAGGTCCACCCGAGGTGTCCCCCACATCTGAAAGATGTCGTGAACCACCTCCGGGTGAAGCCTCCACTCGTGATCGGCAGAGAACTGCCGACTGAGACTGTCTGCACGAACGTTCAGAACCCCGGCCAGATGATTTGCCATCAGACAAATCTGATGGTCCTGAACCCAGGACCAGAGACGCAGAGCCTCTCTGCAGAGACACTGCGACCCCACTCCTCCCTGCTTGTTGATGTACCACATCGCGGTCGTGTTGTCCGTCAGGACCTGGACTGACTGACCGCGAAGGGAAGGGAGGAAGGCCTTGAGCGCCAAACGTATCGCCCGCAATTCTAGAAGGTTGATGTGAAGCAACCTTTCCTCTGGAGACCAAAGACCCTTGACCTCCAGGTCTCCCAGATGAGCACCCCACCCGAGAGTGGATGCATCCGTTATCACTGTGGCCACCGCTGGAGGAAGTTGAAAAGGCTTTCCTTGTGACAGATTGCCTTCCACGCTCCACCAAGACAGATCCGCTGCAGCTTCCCTGGAGATCCTCACTGACTCCCCGAGATCTCCGTTGTGCTGATACCACTGCCTGCGGAGGCACCACTGGAGTGCCCTCATGTGCCAGCGTGCATGGTTGACCAACAGAATGCATGAAGCCATCAGACCGAGTAGGCGAAGGACCTTCAGGACTGGAACGACCGCTCCATTGTAAAATAAAGGAATCATCTCCCGTATGTCGCGAATTCTTTGAGGGGGAGGGAATGCACGACATACGGTTGTGTCCAGTACCGCACCTATGAACAGGTTGCGCTGTGAGGGCACCAGGTGAGACTTGGGTACATTTATCGAAAAACCCAACCTGTGCAACAACTGAGTTGTCTCTTGCAGATGATGGAGCACCTTCTCTGGCGACTCCGCTTTGATCAGCCAGTCGTCTAGATACGGAAATACATGAATCCCCGTTCTCCTGAGATGAGCTGCCACCACTGCCATCACCTTGGTGAAGACTCGAGGTGCAGTAGTAAGGCCAAACGGAAGGACCACAAACTGGTAATGCTGTGACCCAACCGTGAAACGGAGATACTTTCTGTGAGACTTCAAGATGGGAATATGAAAATACGCATCTTGCAAGTCGATCGACACCATCCAGTCCTCTTCCAACAGCGCCTGAAGAACCTGTGCAAGAGTGAGCATTTTGAACTTTTCCTGCTTCAGGTAAAGGTTCAAAATCCTGAGGTCCAGGATTGGCCGAAGTCTGCCATCTTTCTTGGGGATCAGGAAATACCGGGAGTAGCACCCCTGACCCCTTTCCTGCTCTGGAACCACCTCTATTGCACCCTTTCGAAATAATGCCAGGACTTCTTCCTGCAAGAGAAGCAGGTGGTCTTCTGAACAATAACCCTGGCAAGGAGGGTAATTGGGAGGGAATTCCTGGAAAGGAAGAGCATACCCATTCTCTACAAGATTGAGAACCCAAAGATCCGATGTTATAAATTCCCAATCTTGTAGAAAATGAGTAAGCCGACCCCCTACTGGGCCCACATGATCCGGAATGGCGGATCTAGGGCTGCTTTGCTGCGTTGGCCGGGGGTTGGGAAGGAGAGGAGGAGGAGGAGGAGGAAGCTTGACGACCTCTAGGACGGGGTCTTTGTCTGCCTCTGTACGACTTGTACAGCGTGTTCTGCTGCTGCTGCTGAGGCTGCTGCTGCTGGAATGATCTGTAAGATCGAAAGGAAGATCGGCCAAATCCTCTGAAGCGTCTTCCGGTAGTACCTCTGGATTGAAGGCCTAAAGATTTTGCAGTGGCCCTACTGTCCTTAAAACGTTCCAAGGCAGTATCAGCTTTCTTTCCAAACAGACCTGAACCATCAAAGGGTAAGTCCATTAAAGCAGACTGGACATCAGCAGAAAACTCTGAAGATTTGAGCCAAGCAGCTCTCCTAGTAGCCACAGAGGAACCCATGACTCTTGCCACCGAGTCTGCAGTGTCCAAACCACTCTGGATGACCTGTCTCGCAGCTGCTTGGGTGTCCGAGATTACTTCTTGAAAATCCTTCCTGTCATCCTCAGGAACCTTTGGAATGAGTTGTTTGACAGAGTCCATCAAAGCATGGATATATCTCCCCATCAAACACGTAGCATTGGTTGATTTCAATGCCATGCTGGCTGATGAAAAAACCTTTTTAGCATTTTGGTCCTGTTTCCTGGATTCCTTGTCTCCAGGAACCTGTGGAAATGCCCCAGCAGATTTTTTAGAACAGGCAGCCTGCACTACCAAACTCTCAGGAAGAGGATGCGTTGTTAAAAATGCAGGATCATCCGGTGCAGCTCTATACCTTCTCGCCACCGTTCTAGAAACCGCTGGAGCAGACAAGGGTTTCTTCCAGACCTCATAGACAGGTTCAGACAACGCCTCATTGAATGGTAACATAGGCTCGATCACAGATGAGGGTGAATGAAGTACCTCAGTTAAAATATTGGGTTTATAATCAGCTGTAGGCAGAGTTATGTTTAGTAAACTCGCTGCCTTCTTAATCACAGTGTGGTAAGGCACCACATCCTTAGATGGAGCATTCGATACAGAAGCCAACTCCCATTCAGGTGACAGTTCAAGACCACTGGCTTCACATAAGTCATCAAAAGGATCTTCAGAATCCTGTAATTCTCCTTCCTCAGTGTCAGAATACCCATATTTTTCCTCTTCTAAAAGTCTCTGGGCCTTTCTCCGAGACCTTTCTTTCACAATCGAAGTTAAAGGATTCGGAATCGACTCCGACGGGGTCGCTGCCGGCGTCGAACCCGACGTCGGACGAGGCTTCTCGACACGAGGTCGGACAGAATCCTGCCTCGGAGTCACGGGTATCGGCGTCGATGGAGCCGGCGTCGTGCGCTTCGGCGTCGGCGACACCGGTGGTGTCGGAAAATGCCAATGCGGCGGTAGAGCCGGCATAAAGGGCATGAAGGGTGCAGGGGCATAAGCCTGCGGAACCCCTAGGTTAAAGGCCATAGGACCCGTGGGACCAACAGGTGCACCAGACGGGAACATTGCCCTTGAATATACACCATACATGGCGTTCAGGAACTGGGAAGGATCCTGACCTGGAGTCGGAAACTCAGGATACGGACCTCTCGGTTGTTCCCGGGGAGGCGGAGTCGATACGACGTCGACCTCTTCTTCGGGCGCCGGAACCGGAGTCGATGAACCATCGGGTGCCGGAACTTCGGCTCCACCAGCCCCCTGCTCCTCACCTTCATCCTCCTGACCAGAAGGATTCGATAGAATCGGAGATTGGACCTGTTCCTGAGGTTCGGGTGAAACCGGATGCACAGCCTCTTCATGTTCCGACTCCGAAACCTCCACTTCTTTACACACGAGCTTGATCTGGGACTTCGGTTTCGAGCTAGAGTCCTTCCCAGAGTGATGACGTGACTCATGGGACTTCCTTCTGTGTTTCTTCTTCGATGACTTCGAAGCGTGTGCTGACGATGACTCCGAGTGTGACCTCGAACGAGACCTCGACCTCGACCGACGAGATCGAGATTTTGACGACTTCTTAGCTTTTTTGCTCTTGAGTTTCGCCATAAGGAGCTTTGTCTCCCTCTCTCTTAAGGCTTTTGGAGTCATCTTCTTGCAGCAGGAACAGTCCTCGACATCATGGTCTGAGCTCAAACACCATACACAGCATTCGTGGGGGTCGGTGATTGACATGGTCTTGCCACATTCACCGCAGGCTTTAAATCCCGTCTTCTTCGACGACATCTCGAAGAGAATGTAAGAAAGACACAAATACGAAGAAATAGTAACAAAGTTACTGTAAGCTACTACACGATCCCTGAAAACCGTTAGCGTCGACGACGCGGAAAAAAGGGAACTGATGTCATCACGCCGGCGTGGGCCTGTTATAGGCGCCGGTGACGTCAGCGAGGTCGCGTGCGATGCCGTGCCTCTGTGACGTCCGGATCCACGTCGGCGTGAAGCTACAAAAAGAATTTCCGAATGTTGCTGACGCAAGGGGATATTCACAAGGTGAGGAATCCACACGGCAGATGTATCTATCAGAATTTAGGATTAGTACGAAGAACCACTTTGTTATTATGTATTTGCAGAAAGGGTTCTTGAATTGTAAATGCTTGTAGTTTACTAACTCTTCTGAGAGAAGTGATAGCTACTAGGAAAGCTACATTCCATGTTAGGAATTGCAATTCACATTTATGTAATGGTTCAAAGGGGGGTCCCATTAATCTTGTGAGAACGATGTGCAAGTTCCGCAATGGTGCAGGTGGCGTTCTAGGAGGAATTATCATTTTAAGTCCTTCCATGAAAGCTTTTATAGCTGGTACTCTAAAAAGAGATAGATGTTGCCTATTTTGTAAGTATGCTGCAATGGCAGCGAGGTGTAGTCGGATAGATGTGTAGGCTAAGTTACACTTTTGAAGGTGTAATAGGTATCCTATGATGTGTTGAATAGACACGTCTAAAGGATTTATTTGGTTGTTTTGGCAGTATATGACAAACCGTTTCCACTTAGCAGCATAACATACTCTAGTGGTGGGACGTCTAGCTTCTTTGATAACGTTCATACATTCTGGAGGAAGGTTAAGGTAACCAAACTCTATGACCTCAGGAACCAGATCGCTAGGTTGAGCTGGGTCCGGGTGTCTGATCTCTCCATGGTTCTGTGTTAATAGGTGTGGAGATCGGTTTAGTTTTTGGTGTGGTACTACAGACATCTGTGACAGCGTGGTGTACCATGGTGGTCTGGCCCAAGTTGGAGCGACAAGAATGAGCGTCAGGGAATGTGGCTGTAGTTTGCGTACCACTAACGGAAGTAGTGGGAGAGGAGGAAAAGCGTACGCAAATAGTTTTGACCAGTTCATCCATATGGCACTGCCTTTGGACAATGGGTGTGGGTATCTGGCGCCAAAGTTTTGGCATTTTGCGTTTTCGTGCGTGGCGAAGAGGTCTATCTGACATTGTCTTCACATTTGAAAGAACGGATGAAGAACTTGTGGATGAAGTTCCCACTCGTGGATCTGCTGTGTTTATCGACTTAGCAGATCTGCCATAGTGTTTTGTACTCCTGGAACGTGTTGGGCTAAGAGGAAGATCTTTAGTAGTATAGCCCATCTCCATATCTGCTGTTCTAACTGAGAGAGCTGGCGATAGTGTGTTCGCCCTTGTTTGTTTATGTAGTACATAGCTGTCATATTGTCTGTGCGGACTAAGACAGCTTTGCCTGAGACCCGAGTTTGAAAAGCTTTTAGGGCTAGAAACACAGCTAGCAACTCCAAGTGGTTGATGTGGAGTAACTTTTGTTGCGGTGTCCAACTGCCTTGCATGGTGTGATGCAGTAGGTGAGCTCCCCAGCCGGAGAGTGATGCGTCTGCTGTCATGACTATTTGAGGAACTGGCTCTAGAAACAGTCGCCCTTTGGAAAGGTCTTTGGTGTTCCACCATTGCAGAGAACAGTGAGTCCGACCGTCTACCAACACTAGGTCTGTTAGTTGACCTTGAGCCTGGTTCCGTTAGCGTGCTAGGCACTCTTGAAGTGGACGCATTTGCAGTCTTGCGTGAGGTACTACAAATATGCAAGACGCCATCATTCCTATGAGCTGCATGAACACTCGAGCCGGTAGCGAGTGTTGTGGTTTGAATCTTGTTAGGAGAGTTTGTAGACTTGTTATCCTGGCTGGAGAGGGATAAGCCAGTGTTAGTTGGGTGTTTATTGTAGCGCCGAGATACTGTTGTATGTGCGAGGGTTGCAGGTGCGATTTGGTGTGATTTAGTGTGATTTACTGTGAATCCCAAATTGTGAAGCAGTTGAATAGTAGCGTGAGTGTTGAACACACTGGTTGTATGAACTGGCTTTCATGAGCCAGTCGTCTAGATGTGGTTAGACATGAATGAGTTGTCTTCTTAAGTGTGCTGCTACTACTGCTAGGCATTTTGTAAACACCCTTGGCGCTGTTGTGACTCCGAATGGGAGCACTTTGAACTGGTAGTGCTGCCCGTCTCGCACAAATCTGAGATATTTTCTGTGCGCCGTGTGTATGGGAATATGGAAGTAGGTGTCCTTGAGATCTAGGGTGACAAGGAAGTCGTTTAGTACCAGAAGTGGAAGGACTTCTTGGAGTGTGACCATGTGAAAATGATCCGACTATGTAATTGTTTAGTGGTCTAAGGTCTAGGACGGGTCTTAGAGATCCATCCTTGTTTGGTATTAGGAAATATAATCCTTTGTTTTTCTGATGCTCTGGAACTAGCTCTATAGCATTTTTTTGCAGGAAGGATATTACCTCCTGTCTGAGCAGTGTTAAATGTTCTTGTGACATTGGACGCTGATTGGGTGGTATATTTGGGGGGGATGGATGTTAGTTCTAGACAGTAACCTGATTGAATTATTTAGAACACCCACCTGTCTAATGTGATGTTTTCCCAGGCTGGCAGGTATTGTTGAAGTCTTCCCCCGACAGGAGTGGAATGGAACGGGGAAAGGGGAAGGGTCATTGGGCAGGGCTAGAGGCAGAGCAGGAGTTGTTATTTTTACCTCTGCCTTTGTTATTGTTACCCCTGTAACCGCCCTTTTGGTAGCCCTTGCTGTAAGTGGACTGTGTAGGGGCTTTGTATGAGGTAGAAGGTGTGTCTGAAGAGTATCCCCTGGTGGCACCTCGATAGGATGAGCGTCGAAATGAACGTCTGGGAGCCTACGACTGCAGGGCTTCCAGAGATTTGGCGGTATCTGTATCCTTCTTAATTTTTTCAAGTGATACATCTACGTTAGGTCCGAATAAGTGTTGCTCATCGAAGGGTTGATTAAGAATGGCACTTTGTACTTCAGGCTTGAACCCTGATATGCGTAGCCAGGCATCTCTGCGTAATAAAATGTTGGTGTTAACTGCCCTAGAGGCAGTATCTGCTGCATCAAGTGCACACCGAATAGAGGTGTTTGTAATGTTTTGGCCCTCCTGGGTGAGCTCATTTGCTCTATCCTTGTATTTATCAGGGAGGTGCCTCATTAATGATTCTAATTCGTCATAATTTGCCCTGTCGTATCTGGCTAATAATGCCTGTGTATTGGCAATACGCCACATATTTGCTGCTTGAGACGCCGTTCTTTTCCCTGATACGTCAAGTAGATTGGATTCTGTCTGGTGGTGGAGCTTCCCCTGATGTTTGTGAGTTTGCTCTCGTGCGTGCATTGGAACCTACAAGTGAGTCTAGCGGTACTGGACCTTTAATATATGCTGGGTCTGAGGGAGCAGCTTTATATTTTTTCTCTATACAAGGGTTAATGGCCCGAGTTCCTACTGGGTCCTTGAAGACTTCAGGAGCGTGCTTAATCACCCCTTTAAGCATTGGTAAAGTGGATGAGGACCTTTGTGCATTATCAAAGGTATCCATTAGGAAGTCTTCATCTACAGGATCTGTGTGCATGTCTATCACATGATATTGCGCAGTTCTGTGAATTAGTTGATTGAAACCCACAGTGTCTTCATGGATGGGAAGGCCTTGATGGGTATATGTCATTCTGAAGGACATTTGGGACATCTGGGGTGGTATAATCATCCCACGGGTCAGGTGATCCTGTAGGAGTAGCTGGATCAGGTATGTTACCCCCCATATCATCAGAGCTATCATCCCTGTTGTCATCATCTGGTATGATAGAGGATGCAGGGGAATGTTGTGTGGTATGGGAGGAGGTGGTGATGGTACAGGTGAAAGAGAAGGGGAA
Source organism: Lissotriton helveticus (assembly GCF_964261635.1). Taxonomy (NCBI): domain Eukaryota; kingdom Metazoa; phylum Chordata; class Amphibia; order Caudata; family Salamandridae; genus Lissotriton; species Lissotriton helveticus. The sequence goes on from NC_136063.1 coordinate 2,066,950,136, forward strand.
GGCAGTCTTAGGGGAGAGGTAGCCATGTCCTTCTTCGAATGCGGAGCTGGAGCTGGTGTGTCCAGTGGTCGCTTTTTTTAAGCTAAAATTAGCTGTCCAGTGATTGGATCTTTAGCTAGAGGTTTTGAGCAGGGTCTGGATAAAGTAAGTCCTCTGCAGGAGGCCTATCTTTTGGTGTGGAGGAGGGTTTGGCACCGAAGCGGTTTATTTGGGTTTTTTGGCAATGTCCTTGCTGGGAGAAGCAGGAGTCTTTTTCGGCTCCGAAGCTTTTTTCGGTACCAAGGATTTTTTCGGCTCCGGTACATTTTTTGTACGCCGTCTCCTCCTCCTGCTACAACACCCTCCGCACTTTCCGCAGGATCTACAAGTGGATCCTGACCGAAACCAGAAAAACTGTGACACAGGCCCTCGTCAACAGTAGACTGGACTACGGCAACGCACTTTACGCAGGAATCCCAGCCAAACACCTACGACGACTAAAACGCATCCAAAACGCCTCCGCCCGACTCATCGCAAACGTCACCCGCCGCAGCCACATCACCCCCCATCTGAGAGAGCTCCACTGGCTCCCCGTCAGCAAGAGGATCACCATCAAACTCCTCACCCATGCACACAAAGCACTCCACAACGCCGGACCAGCCTACCTGAACAGCAGACTCAACATCTACACTCCCACCCGCCAGCTCCGCTCCGCCAGCCTCGCTCTCGCCACCGTTCCCCGCATCCAACGAACCACCTCCGGCGGCGGGTCCTTCTCCTACCTCGCCAAGACCTGGAACACCCTACCCACCTACCTGCGACAGACCCAAAACCTACTCGCCTTCAGAAGACTCCTCAAGACCTGGCTCTTCGAGCAGTAGCAGCCCCCCCCACCCCCCAGCACCTTGAAACCCTTACGGGTAAGTAGCGCGCTTTACAAATTTGGTGATTGATTGATTGATTGATTGGTGGTTTTTTCGGTTCCAGTGTTTTTTTTCGAATCGGAAGTGGGTTTGCTTGGTTCCGACATGGGTTTCGGTGCCGAAGGAGTAGTGGTCTATTTCGGTACCGATGGCTTGGATTTTGGCATAGCCGGTGAAGTTGTCTTTTTCGTGCCGATAAATGTGCGCTGGCGCCGTGCGAAGGCCGACTCGAGCCCGAGTCGCATGAAGGCTTAATTAGCTTCTTAGCCAGGCCCGAAGGTGGGGCAGTAGAAGCAGTGTGTCGGTGTGCACCCGAGCCCGAGGGCGAGGGTGTGACCGGGGCCTTCTTTGGGTGTGTCGTGGACGGGTCGGGGTCGACGGTCTAACTTACGACCCGCTGTGCTGGAGTGATGTCCTCGACTTTGAAGTCTTCTGCCTCGGAATTGCTGTTGACGTCGTGTTGTTCTGGAAGGTTGATTCCTTCAAAGATGTCGTCCAGAATGGAAGCTGAAGATCCAGCCATTGTTCTCCTCGCTCTTCGGTCCCGGATAGTCCTTTTGGAGCAGAAAGAGGCACAAGCGGAACAGTCTTTGGCCTCGTGCTCCGGGGAGAGGCAAAGGTTACACACTTCATGAAGGTCGGTGTGGGGAAACTTCGACCCATATTGAGGACACTTTTTACATGGCGTCCTTTCCATGAGCTGGAGTTGAGGCCTAGTTAGGCCCGAAGGCCGTCGACGACAACGGGAATCGAAGTTTTCGGTGTTGAAGAATAGCGTCGACTGGAAAAGCTTTCGAAACTTAATTTCTGTAAGTTGGTGAGGATTGCGCGTCGAAGGAAATCAGCTCCAACACGGAGTGCTGGAAACACATCTGAGCCCGGTGGCGGAAAAAAACAATCTGGGGATGGAGCCGATGCCCAGTATCATCTAAAGGAGGAGTCACCTATCCCGTGACTTCCAAAGACTTTTCTACAACAAAAACTGCAAACATCCGGGCCAAACACTAGGTGGCCATCTATGCACAGTGTGTAATCTGCAGCTCATTTTCCTCCTCGAACATATATATCAAAAAAGGGTAAACGAGCCACGACCATGCAACACGGGTGTCATAGGAGGAACTCACCTAGTGCATTAATGGCAGGTGGTAGCAGCATTTTTTTGTGAAAACCTCCAAAGGAGGAGAATGATATACATCTGCAAGGCGACCCATGGATTATAGAAGATCGCGATAAAGTCACAACATTGAACACCATACAACGGTAAGATAAGAGCACCAGGGGACGTATAGAGCCCAAAGCACAATTACTTACCTTTGGTAACGATATATCTGTAAGAAACAGTAGTTAGTGTTAGATTCCTTACCTAAGAATATCCCCAGGAGTCAGACTGGATCCGGAAAGTTTTGCGTAGCAGTACCTCTGCGCATCGGTAGGCGTCGTATGCGGCTCCGCGTCCGTCGTCGGCATTGTTGGGATGACGTCGCCAGAGTACTTCGACGCCGCCCTCGCGAGCTGATTTCAGTTCTTATACACAGCTTTTCCGTGACAGAAACGCAGAGCCATGATAAAACCGACACTGGTGCCATGAAACTAGGGCCCTCAAAGGGAAGAACCTTAACCCTAGATATCGGTTCGCAGAACGGGGAGGATGGGTGGGGCGGTAAGGAATCTAACACTAACTACTGTTTCTTACAGATATACCTTTACTGAAGGTAAGTAACTTGTGCATCTGAAAGAAACAGGTTAGTGTTAGATTCCTTACCTTAGAATAGATACCACAGCAATACCAACCCCAGTGGTGGGTCTGTGAACCAATGATCACACCAGAAAGTCCTGGAGACCAGAATGGCCAAAAAAGCCATCTCTCCGGACTTGGCTATCCAGGCAGTAGTGTCTAGCGAACGTGTGCAGCGAGGCCCACGTAGCTGCCTGACAGATGTCCTGCAAGGGGACTCCCCGACGCAGGGCAGTAGTAGCTGCAGTGGCCAGAGCAGAATGGGCACGCAGCCACACAGGAGGCTCCTTTTTAGCCAGTGAATAACAAGCCTTTATGCACAAAACGACCCATCGAGAAATGGTTTGTTTGTGCACCGCCCGTCCTTTCTTAGCACCCACGTAACCAACAAAGAGCTGGTCGTCCACCCGGAACTGGCGTGTGCGGTCCAGATAGAATGAGAGCGCACATTTTGGGAACAGACTGTGGAACCTCTTCGTCTTTCGAGGGATGCGGAAAGAAGGTGGGTAAGGTGATGGACTGCCAGATGCGGAAGGCTGTGACTACTTTGGACAGGAAAGAGGCACGTGTTCTCAAGACAACTTTGTCCGGATGGACAGAGAGGAAAGGAGGTTTAGAAGAAAGAGGGGCAGAAAGGTGATCCACAGCCTTTGCTGTGCACCATGCCACAAATTTGTTCCACCTGCAGGCGTATACCGATTTTGTGGAGGGACGCCTGGCTGCCAGAATCACATCACAGACTTCAGGAGGCAAGTCAAATGGCCTCAACTGTCGCTGCTAAATCTCCATGCATGGAGGTGGAGACTGGATAGGTTGGGGTGGAGGACCGTAACCTGCTGCTGCGACAGAAGGTCCTCTTGAAGAGGCAGACGAATCGGGGGATCGACTGACATGCTGAGTAGCTCGGGATACCAGTATCTTCGTGCCTAGTCCGGAGCCACAAGGATGACCTGGGCCCGGTCGCGCCTTATCTTCAGCACTCTGGGCAGAAGTGGTGTAGGCGGAAAGGCGGAAAACAGACCGCAGCTCCACTCGTGACGAAAAGCGTCTCCGAGCGAGTGGCGCCTCGGAAATTCCAACGCGCAGAACTGATGACATTGCGCGTTCTCTTCTGTGGCGAATAGATCTAACCAAGGCTCTCCCCACTGCTGAAAGAGACCTTGCGCCACGTCCGAGTTCAGACGCCACTCGTGATCCATCATGCACCGACGGCTGACTTCGTCCGCCCTGGCGTTAAGGGAACCTGCCAGGTGCTGAACCACCAGGGTGACGCCCTGGTGTTCCAGCCACTGCCAGAGGCGCAGAGCCTCCTGACAAAGGGTCCACGACCCCACCCCGCCCTGTTTGTTGCAGTACCACATGACGGTGGTGTTCTCCATGAACATCTGCACTACACATCCCCGGACAGAGGGAAGGAAGGCTTTCAGTGCAAGCGGGATCGCCTGTAGCTCCAGAAGGTTGATGTGGAGCCGGGACTCCGCCGGAGATCAGAGTCCTCTGATCTCCGCCTCTCCCATGTGGCCCCCCCAACCCAGGATTGACGCATCAGTCACAACTACGTGCTCCGGTTGGGGTAGGGAGAGGAATCTGCAGCTGACCCAATCGCAGTCCGTGAGCCACCACTGCAACTGTCTCGCAGTGCCCTCCGAGATCAGGACGTGGTCTGACAGGTTGCCCTGATGCTGGTCCCACTGAAACTTCAGGTACCACTGCAGAGCCCGCATCCGCCACCTGGCGTGATGCACCAGAAGGATGCAGGAGGCCATCAGCCCCAGAAGCCGCAGCGCCAACCTGACAGACTCGGGATAAAGGCTGAAAGATCGGAATCGGAACCTGAATATCCCGAACCCACTGTTCGGGAGGATAAACCCGAAACTGTACCGAATCCAGAACCGCTCCCATGAAGAGGAGCTTCTGAGAGGAACACAGGTGTGACTTAGGCACATTGATGGAAAACCCCCGCAGGTGCAGGAGGTCGGCCGTAGTCTGGAGATGGCCGATGACTGTCTGGGACGAGCTCACCTTTAACAACCAGTCGTCGAGATAGGGGAAGACGGACACTCCTAATCTGCGCAGATGAGCTGCGACCACCGCCATTTATTTATATTTATTTATAACATTTATAGAGCGCGCTGTTACCAAACGGTGTCCTGGCGCTGTAATGATAGTTCCCCTAGTCTAAGCCTCCTATTTAATTAATGAACAGCCAAGTTTTCAGACTTTTACGGAAGGTCATCAAGTCAGTGATCTGCCTAAGAGCCAAAGGTAGAGCATTCCAGGCTGTTGCTGCCCCCAGGACGAAGCTTCTGCCCCCCCAACGCGCTTTTCTTATACGTGGGGTCATAATCAGCCCTAGGTTGGCTGACCTGAGATGCCTACCCGGCCTGTACCATTGAAAATGCTGTTTTAGAAACGAAGGGCCAAGTGCATGGACAGCCTTGAAGACTATGCAAAGAGATTTAAAGGAGATCCGTTGGCGCACTGGTAGCCAGTGCAACTTTACCAGTTCCTGGGAGACGGATGCAAACTTTGGTAGGCCTGTGATGAGTCAGGCTGCTGCATTTTGCAAGACTTTAAGTGTGTTAAGAAGCCATCACTTTCGTGAACACCCGAGAGGCGCTGGTAAGGCCGAAGAGGAGCACGGTAAACTGAAAGTGCTCGTGGCATACCATGAACCGCAGGTAATGCCGGTGGGCCAGCAGGACGGGGATGTGAAAATATGCGTCCTGCAATCTTGAACTTCTCCTTCCGGAGGAAGCCGTTGACGTTCCGCAGGTCCAAGATAGGGCATAGGCCCCCTTTGCCCTTCTTGGGAACCAGAAAGTAGTGGAAGTAACAACCACACCCTACTTCTAGCCCAGGAACGCGCTCGATGGCCCCCTTGGCCAAGAGGGCCGTAACTTCCTCTTGCAGAAGTTGCAAGTGATCCCCCGACACGCGGTGGTACTGCGGTGGCATGGCTGGAGGGGTCACCTCGAAGGAGAGGGAGTAGCCCCTTCGGACGATTTGCAGCACCCACATGTCCGATGTGATGGTGCGTCAGTGGAGGAGGTGATGGCGAACCCTGCCCCCCACTGGCGTCAAATGGGCCTGATAGCTTGGACTAAGAAGGTTTTGAGGCTTGAGGCGGATGCTGCGGGGGTGGATGTGGACTGGCCTCGCCGCTGTCCCCTGACACAGCCACGGCCGTTAGCGCGTCCGCAGCCGCATGGATGGATGTTAGTCTGCGGCCCGTGGCTGGAAGGACGTGTGGGGGCGCCCCTTCCTTTGTCACGAAAGGCAGAAGTTTTCTGGCACTGGCCCGACAGGCCCAAGGACTTGGCCGTAGCCCTGGAGTCCTTGAAACGCTCAAGCGCACTGTCTGCCTTGTCACCAAAGAGGCGATGGCCATCGAACGCCATGTCCATGAGCGTATTCTGGACATCAGCCGAGATGTTGGCAGACCTCAGCCAGGCGTGGCAGCGAACCGCCACCGTCATGGAAATCGCCCTGCCTAGCGAGTCAGTGGTATCCAGCCCACATCGAATAGAGTACCGTGCTGCATCCCGCCTTTCGCAAGGCTTGAGCGAGCTTCACCCGGGCCTCCTCCAGGCAGTCCGGCAGCACGGCTGCAACCGTGTCCCACAGAGAGTGGGTGTAACGGCCCAAAAGGCAAGCGGTGTTGACTGACCGTAACCCCAAACTAAGTGAGGAGAACAGCTTCTTACCAAACTGGTGATACCTTTTGGATTCCCGATCAGGAGGAGCAGTCAGGAATGCGGACTGGGAATTAGAGGCCTGGATAACCAGGGTCTCGGGAGTGGGGTGGGTGGACAGGAAGCTAGGGTCACCCAGGGCCAGGCGGTGGCGTCTGGCCACGTTCCGATCTACAGGGGGGCCTGTAGCAGGCTTGGACCAGGTGCCCAAAAGAACGTCAGAAAGGGCCTCATTAAACGGAGGTAGAGTCTCCGAAGAGCTTGCCTGCGGTTTAAGGACCTCGGTGAGGATGTAAGTCCTCACGGCCGCGACAGGGAGCGCAAGAGGCAAGGCCTTGGCTGCCCTCGTCAACACCACACTGTAAGCAGCCCCCTCCTCCGTAGCAACGGTAGGAGGGGAGACAAGGCCAGTGTCGGGCATAGTGTCCAGACCACTGGCCTCCCCTAGCTCACCTGCCCAGTCCTGATACGACTCGCACTCCCGTGCCAGAGGGTCCTTAGACCCCTCCCAATCCTACTCACCCTCCAAAGTCAGGTGCAAAGGATTGGGCCTGATCATGGAAGAAATCAGACGCCGGATCCGGACCAAGGGAGGGACCGGGGACGACATCGTCCGGGGACGGCGTCGAGGGCGACACCCTGGGGGTCGGCACCGGCGGGGTCAATAGGTTGACCAGCGGCGACCCGGATCCGGACCCGGATCCAGTGGGGCCCTGCGAAGTCGCCGACAGCGCCGGGGCCAAAGCACCTGACGGCACGGGGCCCGAAGGCACCACTGCGGGACCAGACGGAGGAGAGAGCGACCTCATGGCCATGAGGAAGGCGTCGATCTCCGGCGTCTGGTTTAAGCGCAGGGACCGGTGGGTATGGAGCTGGCTGCGGCGCCGGCGAAGCTGGCCGCGGCGCAGGCAGAGCCGCGCAGGCGGTGTCGCCCGAACACCCGGCCGCATCGCGCGAGTGTCGGGGGAGGGGGGTTTGGCGCTTACAGGACCACTCCCACCTAGCCTTCGAAGTCAGGGCCCGCAGTCAGGGCACGACTTGTCGTTGTGGTCGGCCCCAAGGCAATAGAGGTACCGAGGGTGGGGGTCGGTAACCGACATCAGGCGGTTAAAATCAGCACAGGGCTTGAACTCTGGCATCCCTATTGGCGCCGAGAGTCAACACGACTCGAAAAATGGTCCAACAGAGATCGAAAAAGTGACTAAGGAGTACTGCTTTTTACGCATCTGCGCTTGCTGGCGCGGAAAAAAGAATAACAGACGTCAGCGCGCGAGGGCGGCGTCTAAGTACTCCGGCGACGTCATGCTGGCGACGGACGCGGAGCCTCAGACGACGCATACCAATGCGCAGGGGTACAGCTTCGCAAAACTTTCCGGATCCAGCCTAACGCCTGGGGATATTCTAAGGTAAAGAATCTAACACTAATCTGTTTCTTTCGGATAGGATCTCCAGACCCACTCGGCAGAAAGCCGAGCTATACAATAGCATACAAGTACCTCACCTGGAGTATGGCACACCCCCAAACAACAGGGAACACCTCTTAGGGCAAACCACAGTCAGAGGACCAAACACAAACAGCCTGTGGAACACCGCCACAGTAGGCTTACTGCCAGCTTAAAACGCATAAAGCATCTGAAGGATGCTAAATCAAAGGGTAACCACCCTAGAACATGTGAAAAGAAAGCTCATGGGGGGAGGGCGAAAGTCCGCAAGTAGGTGCTGAACACTCGATTCGGCGTGGGCATCAAACAATAGGACCCCATCAAAGGGTAGATCAACAAAGCACTCCCGGATATTCTCCAGGAAGACGCTATCCCGCAACCAAGCATGGCGCCATAAGGCAACCGAACCAGCCATAGCTCGGCCTAAGGAATCAGCAGTATCCAAGGCCGAGCAGATGGTAAATTCAGCAAGGTCGCGGCCATCACGGAGATGATGGAAGTCAACACGAGCGCCTTCAGAGGTGACCGAGAGAACAGACTTGACAGAGGTAGCCCGAGCCAAGACACACACTGTATTAAGTGAACGAAGGGCGGCGCTAGTGGAGGCGAAGATGTTACGACCCCACAAATCCAGCCATCTGGACTCCCGGGTGGGAGGAAGCATTAGCTGAGGCAAGGAAAGGAAGGCAATTTGCAGACCAAACCCCTGCACGTCTGGGTGAACAAATAAGCAAACTGGATCATGTGGAACAGGACGGTGGCGGTGCGAGACAGAACGAGTCACCGGATCACCAGAAGCTGGCCGAGCCCAGGTGCCCAAAAGAGCGCCATAAAGAGAAGATTCAAAGGGCAGAAGCGGCGCCACATTCCCAGACCCGTGGTGGAGGAGATCTAGCAGAGGGTCCACATTCAAAGGGACCGAAGGGGGTTGTATGCTTAGAACACGAGCAGCCAAGGAGACCAATCTAATGAATGCCGCACCGGCCTCGGTAGCCCACCGAGGAGGGGACAGCAACTCATCCGTATGTGAGGGCTGTAAACCAAGTCTTCCACCTCAATGAGGCTGTCCAAGTAACGGAGGGTGCAACCAATGCCCAAATGAAGGAAGCTCCATTGACGAATAAGGGTCCTGATGGGGCTCCTGAGGAGGAGGGGATACTGCCGGGTCCACAAATTCAGAGGGCGAGGAACAGGCAAGGACAGATCCGGTGTCGCCGGACGTGAAGGAGACACCAAACTCTCCCCGGAAGCCTCCATAGAGGAGCCAACAATCCGGCGCCGACTCTGCCTCGTCTGGTGCCGATTCCATGTCAACCACAACAAGTTCCGCTTCCGAAGAAGGGGAAGGCGCTGGAGCCAGGGAGGCAAGCTTACGGCGCCGTACCTGCGCCAACTCGGCCTCAACCACAACAGGCTCTGACTCTGAAGTAAGAAGGGGAGTCGAAGCTGGGTAGACTAGTTTAAGGCACCAGATCGGCGCCGACCCTGCCGCCGGACAGGCAGCCGCCTGCCCGGAATGCCGAGGTTGGCTCAAAGCATGGCTTTGAGCACCCGCAACCACCTGCAACGCCACAGGGTGCCCCATGGGACTATGTGGCGGGGCAGAGGTGCTATAGGTGGTCGAGGGAGACCCAGCCAGGCAGAGATCCCCGACGACATCATATTTCCAGCATCCCTAGAGGGCAAGGGCTCATTCGGCACCGAGGGCGAAGCCTCCGGCGAGTACATCGGAGACCCCGTATGTAGCAGAGGCACCGAGGACACCCCAGGGAGAGGAGAGAACCCAAGAAAGGCCTGCAGGGCCAAAGCATAAGCCTCCATCTGGGACAGAGTCGCCCCCGTGCCCGGATAAGGCAGATAGGGGAGAGGCAACTCACGGGGCACACGTCCGGAGGGTTCCGGGAACTAGCGCCCCCAACAACAGAGGGAAGGGAGGTCATGGACCTCGGCGACATGCACCGTGACTTACCCAGTAGAGGCGAATGATGCACCTGGGCCCCAGAAGGCAACCACTGCCGTAACTGGAACCCACTACCAGAGGAACCTGCCGCAGAGGAGGCCGGAGGTCAAGACGACTGACTGAAACAGGCGAGCCGAAAGCAGCTTCATTCGGCGCTCCCGTCAGGACTTCGGCTTTAGGTGTTGGCAGGCGTCGCAATCCGTCGAGTCGTGGTGTTTGCCCAGACACCACATACAGAAAAGGTGTGGATCCGTCGCGGGCATTTGCCGCGAACAGGAGGTACAAGTTTTAAAGCCCGAAGGCATCGTACACTGTTCCAGAGGCAAAACATCAAAAAGGGGCCTGAAAACAGGCCAGAGGAACCGCTTACTCCGGATCCGCGTTGCACACGGAAAAAAAAGGAAACTGACGTCAGTAGGCCAGGAGGGACTTTTATGACCTCGCTGACGTCACGTTCGTGGACGAAGTCAGGGCGGGGTAGTGTGGCGCCATCCCCCGGCGCGCCGAGGTGCTGCTGCAAAAAAAATCCCAGATCCAGTCTGACGCCTGGGGACCTGGGGATATTCTAAGTTAAAACACACAAGATGATGGACGGAATGTTGCACAATGGCAAAACATTCACCCCCAGTCATCCATCGTTATTTTGCTCACCAAGCCACCCCAGTTCAGACATGACCATATGCAAATCAGTTTTGACTCTGTGCCTGATGGGAACAGTCCAGACCAAACTGCCAAGCCAGAAACCAGTCCTAGGATGCTTGATTCCGGTTCAGGGAAGACATGGCTTGGCACAGGGTCAAGACTGATTTGCACATGGAGCTCTAATGAAGAAACATAGGTTGTCTTACACCAAAACTATAGGGCCTGCCGTAGCAATCTATAACAGGAAAATCAGATCGTCTATCGTTTATGGTGCCGAACTTTGGGGGTTTGAAAACCTAACCTTAGTCCTAGCACAAAATAAGTTCTTAAGATCTTTGACTGCCCTAAGATCTTTGACTGCCCTACCTCAATCTACTCTTATTAAGCCCCTGCTATTAGATTTAGGTTGCACCTCCATTGATGAGGTTTCAGACCTACTGGAGGAGATTGTGGACTACTGCAGAACTGGCTTCCTATGCAAACGCAATGTTGCATGTAAGAAATTTAGATTCGGCTTCCAAAATCAAATGGTTCCATAAGATCAAGTACAATCTGACTGAAATGGGCCTTGGACATCTGTGGGTTGACCCAGTAGGGAATTCATTCCCCAGTAAAAATTATTAAAAGAGCTTTACTGGGATATGATAACAAAGAAGAACCGGTCAAAGGCGAGTAGTACGTCACTTACAGGTATCTTCTATGACCACAAGCTCATAACCAAAGCAGAACCATATTGGAATGTGATTACAAAAATTGGTGATAGAAACCTCTACCACCAATTCCGTGTGGGTACCCTGCCATTAAGATCATTTGTAGCCAAATGGGACAGGGATTCGATGACCAATTGCCCTTTTTGCTGCAACAGGGAAGAGTCAATAACGCATCTGCTTTTTGAGTGCCCGGTGTATCAGGATCCTCGTCGCAGGTGGCTTAAACCACTGTGTATTAACCTTGGCACAAGATCCTGTATGACAGCCCTGCGTATATTGGTAACAAATACCCGTCCAGATATAGTTATAGCTATAGAAACATTTTTGAACTGGGCATGGGTGTTGTGGAAAAAAAAAACTGATGGTTGTGGAGGATTCAGATTAGTCCTTGATAGTGGTAATGTAAACAGTTCAAATAATGAATAATTAGAATGTATATGATTTTAGCCTTAAATATTTTGTCAGGATTCGATAAGGTCTAAGTTTTAAATATTATATGGATACTGTATGGATTGCTAGTTTTAATGGTGCTATTCTTTTATTGACACTTTTATGTGTTATGTGTCTTATGATTATAAATTATTGACTAATGAATTGAATTGAACTAAATTTGCATATGGCCATGTCTGAACTGGGGTGGCTTGGTGAGCAAAATAACAATGGATCTGTGACTGGGGGTGAATGTTTTGCCATTGTGCAACATTCCGTCCATCATCTTGTGTGTTTTGATATTCTAAGTTAAGGAATCTGCGGCTAAACAATGTCTCTATTAGATAGCTGAGTTTGTCAGTCCTGGTTTAAGAGAACCTGCCAGGTGTTGAACCACCAGGGATATGCCCTGATGTTCCAGCAATGTCCAAAGGCGAAGAGCCTCTTGACATAGGCCCACGATCCCACCCCGCCCTGTTTGTTGCAGTACCGCATGACGGTGGTGTGGTCTGTCAACACTTACACTACTCTTACCTTGACAGAAAGAAGGAATGCCTTCAGTGCAAGACAGATCGCCCGGAGCTCCAAATGGTTGATGTGGAGACCATGCTATGTCAGAGACCCCTGATCTCCGCCTCTCCCAGGTGGCCGCCCCATCCCTAAAGTGACGCATCCATCACAACTGTGAACTGGTTGGGGAAGGGAGAGGGATCTGCCACTGACAACCCTGGTTCGTGAGCCACCACTGCAATTGGCGTGCAGTCCCTTCCTAGATCTGGACGGCATCGGAAAGACTCCCTGATACTGAGCTCACTGGAATTTAAGGTCCCAACGCAGAGCCCACATATGCCACATGGCATCATCCACTAGCAGGATGAGGGAGGCCATGAGGCACAGCAGCTTCTGGGTCATTCTCACCGAAATCCAGGATAGAGGCTGAAACATCAGTATCATAGCCCGAATATCACGAACTCGGTGCTCGGGATAAGCCCGAAACTGGGCTGTATCCAGAGCTGCTCCGATGAAAGGGTACTTCAGAGTGTGAGTCAGGAGTGACTTCGGCACGTTGATGGTGAACCCCAGCAAAAGCAGGAGGTATGAGACGACAGCCTTGGGTGAGTCCGCCTTCAACAGCTAGTCATCGAGATAGTGGAAGACTGGATCATCTGATCTGTGCAGATGAGCTGCAACCACAGCCATCACTTTCGTGAACACCCAAGGGGCGCTGGTAAGGCCAAAGGGGAGCACGGTAAACAGAAAATGCTCGTAGGCCACCGTGAACAGCAGGTAACGCCGGCAGGACGGGAATATGGAAATACGCGGCCTGCAAGCCCAACGCTACCATCCAGTCTCCAGGGTCCAGGGCAGCAAGGACCTGAGCTAAATTCAGCATCTTGAACTTCTCCTTCCGGAGGAAGTCATTGACACTCCGAAGGTCCAAGATAGGGCATAGGCCTCCTTCGCCAATCTTGGGTACCAAAAAGTAGTGGGAGTAGCAACCAAGTCCTACTTCTGGCCAAGAGGGCCATACCTTCCTCCTGCAGAAGTTGCAAGTAATCCCCAGACATGCGGTGGCACTGCGGTGGCATGGCTGGAGGGGTCGCTTAAAAGGGGAGGGAGTAGCCCCTTCGGACGATTTGCAGCACCCACCTGTCCGACGTGATGGTACGCCAGTGGGGGAGATGATGGCGGACCCTGCCCCTCACTGGCAACGAATGGGCCTGAAATGCTGGACTAGGAAGGCTTAGAGGCAGATGCTACAGGGGCGGGTGTGGACTGACCCTGCCGGTGTCACCCAGTACCGCCACGGAGGTAACCACGTCCGTGACCGCGTTGAGCCTGGGTCTGCGGCTGGATGTGTGGGGGCGCCCCTTTCTTTTCCATGAAAGGAGCAAAAAGCAGAAGTTTGCTGGTGTGCCTAGGCCCAAGGACTTGGCCATAGCCCTGGAGTCCTTGAAACGCTGCAGCGCACTGTCCGCCTTGTTGCCAAAAAGGCAACGGCCATCAAAGGGCATTGTCCATGAGGGTGGCCTGGACATCCCCCGAAAACTTGGCGGACCTCAGCCAGGCGTGGCGGTGAACTGCCACTGTTGTTGCAATCGCCCTACCCAGCGAGTCTGTGGTGTCGAGTCCACACCGTATTGAGTATCGTGCTGCATCCCGCCCTTCCGTCAGGTCTTGGGTGAGTTTTACCCAGGCCTCCTCCGGGTACTGTGGCAGCACCTCCGCAACCGTATCCCACAAAGAGTGGGTGTAACGGCCCAATAGGCAGGCGGTGTTGACAGACCGCAGCCCCAAACTCGAAGAAAACAGTTTCTTGGCAAACTGATCGTACCTTTTGGATTCCCAATCCGAGGGAGCGGGCGAGAATGCAGTCTGGGATGTAGAGGCCTGGATCACCAGGCTCTCGGGGGTGGGGTGAACGGACAGAAAACTGGGGTCGCCCGGAACCGGGCAGTGGCGTCGGGCCAAGTTCCGATTTACAGGAAGGCCTGTAGAGGGCTTGGACCAGGTGCCCACCAGAACGTCGGTGAGGGTTTTGTTAAACGGCAGAAGAGACTCCGAGGACCTTGCCTACGGTTTGAGCATCTCAGTGAGGAGGTTAATCCTCACAGCCGCGACAGGGAGCTCAAGAGCCAATGCCTTGGCCGCCCTAGTCAACACCACGCTGTAAGTAGCCCCCTCCTCCGCAGCCACGGTAGGAGGGGAGACAAATCCAGTGTCGGGCGAAGTGTCCAGACCACTGGCCTCCCCCAGCTCATCTGCCCAGTCCTGGCTCATCTGGCACTGCAGTGCCAGAGGGTCCTCAGAACCCTCCCAGCCTCCCTCGTCATACATCTCCTGATAATCAGGGAAAAATGATGGAGCCGGGTCATAGGTGAATTGCTCACCCATCGGTGTCAAAGACGGCGCCGAGCGGCGCCTGTCCGACGCCGGACCTGGACTGGGGACGACGTTGTCCGGGGATGGCGTCGTGGGCGACACCAATGGTGACGGCGCCAGTAGAGGGGTTGTAAGGTCGACTGGCGACGCCACGGATCCAGGGCTGGATCCTGCGGAGACCTGCGGCGTCGGGACCGAAGTCGCCGATGGCGCCGGGGCCGAAGCACCCGACGGCGCCAGTGCCCGAGCCACCGGCCCGCTAGGGCTCCCAGACGGACCCACAGGGCCCGAAGGCACCTCAACAGGGCCCGACGGAGGGAAATGAGTCCCCATGGCCACGAGGAAGTCACAAACATCCTCCGGCGTCGCATGCAGCCCAGGGACCGGCGGTGAGTAGCTGGACGCGGCGCTTGCGGCTCCGGCGGAGTCACATGGGCGGTATCGCCCAAACCCCCGGCCGCATCGCGCGAGCGTCTGGGGGAGTCGCAAGAGCGATGTCGCCTCTTCGACTTCTTTTTCGAGTGCCTCGACTTACCTGAGGACTTTGAGCCCAACGAATGGTGGTGGCTCGACAAGCGGCGATGACTACGGCCCCGCTACCGGTCCCTCAACCTCCTCCTCGACCGGGACCTCGAACGGCCCAGGGCAGACTGCCGGAGCTCAAGCCGCTTACGGGACCGCTCCCGCCTAGCCTTCGAGGTCAAGGCCCGGTTGTCGGGGCACAGCTTGTCATCGTGGTCGGCCTTGAGACAGAAAAGGCACCGACGGTGGGGGTCGGTCACCGACATCAATCGGTGACGGTCCTCAGAAGGTTTAAACCCAGGCATCCCTGTCGGCACCGTGAGTCGAAGGTCGACTCAAGAATCGATCAAAAAAGTTAGTCAACTAGGAGTACTGCTCTTCCCGGATTTGTGCTTGCTGGCGCAGAAAAAAGAAGAAGAACTGGCGTCAGCGCGCGATGGTGGCATCTAAGCACTCCGACGACGTCATCCCAGTGATCATGACGACGATGGACGCGAAGCCGCAGACGCCTACCGACGCGCAGGGGTACAGCTACGCAAAACTTTCCGGATCCAGTCTGATGCCTGGGGATATTCTAAGGTAAGGAATCTAATACTAACCTGTTTCTTTCAGATACGGTTTACAGGAAATGCACCAGGGTTGAATACAGGACCCAGCCATGAGTAAGAAAAACATTCGTAAAGTGATTTTATTGCATTTACTAGAAACTTCCCATTTACCTCAATGTTATAATTGTGTTTAACTTTTGTTGCATATTACAACAACTGTATCTATTGCATTTAAAAGTCTATTGCTAATTTAAAGTATTCAATTGCAACATCTCATTCTGAGAAAGTATTTTTATACCTACTTGTGGTTCTAAAATACAACAATATATTTTTTCAAACAAAACAATTGGCTTTACACTGCCTTACTGCTCTACCAAGCTACCACTTTATAGAGTAAGGTAATATCTAACTTTAACCTCTGCCATACCTCTGGGGACTGTTGACTGTGCACACTGAACATTACTTTGGTGCAGAATATACAGAGCCACTTTCTTACATCGCCTGGTCACAAAACAGACGAGGGCCATCATAGGGCATATCAAGAAGGGTGGATTGGATATCCCCTGAGAAACCAGACGTCCTCAACCAGGTGTAGGAGCTCAAGGCTACTGATGTGGAAACCGTTCTGCCCAGAGAGTCGGCGGTGTCCAGCCCACATCTAATGGTGAACTTAGCTGTGTCTCGACCCTATGTCACTGCGCGGGTGAGAACGGCCCGTGCATCCCGTGGGCACTGTGGCAGCACTTGCGCAACCGTATCCTACACTGTATGGGTATACCGGCTCAACAGGCATGCTCTGTACACCAACCGCAGTTCTAAGCTGGTGGAAGAAAACATTTTCTTCCCAAGGTGGTCCAGCTTCGTGGATTCCCTATCTGGGGGAGCAGTAGGGAATGTGCCCTTTAAGGACGAGGCTTGGCCCACCAAGCTCTTGGGGGTAGGGTGTTGGGAGAGGTAAGTGGGTCGCCTGGGGCCGGGTGGTGGCGTCAGGCAATCATCCTGTCCACAGGAGCCCCTGTGCAGGGCTTGGACCAAGTGCCCAGGAGGACGTCGGTAAGGGCTTCATTAAAAGGCAGAAGGGGATCTCTGTGAGGAGGTTTGTCCTGACTGCCACCACAGGAAGCTCCAAGCCATCAACCGCCCTACGCAACACCACTGCGTATACAGCTCCCTCCTCCGTAGCGACGGTAGGGGGTGGGGAGAGCATGCCAAGGTCTGGGGAGGTATCCAGACCGCTGGCATCACCCAGTTCCCCTCGCCAGTCCGGCTCGCCAAGCTGGCCAGCAAAAGGGTCCACAGACCCCTCCCAGTCCTCCTCACCCTCCTCTGCTTGCCATTCAGGCCTGAAGGGAACACCAGGGATGAACAGAGGCACAAATGTACCTTTTGGCGCCGGTACCAACATTGAGCGACGTCGGTCCGGCGCAGTGTCCAAGTCGGGGGTGAGGCTGGTGTCGACGCCAGTCAGGGGCAGGACCGCGCGTCGTCACTGGAATCAGTGCCAGGGAAGGTACCCTGAGGTCGACCGGCATCTATCCGGATCCAGGCCTGGATCTTCGGGGGCCCTCTGGTGTCGAGGCCGGAGCAGGGCTGCTCAAAGATGCAGTTAAGCGCTTCGTAAAAAGTTTGAAGCTGGACAGGGGACACTTCGGCAAAAGGAGGGAAGCGCAAATCCGTTCCATAAGCAGTCTCTATAGGCGAAGCTGGGGAGCGATGACGCTCCGGGTCCCATGTCGGCTAACAAATGGGGAGTAGGCAAAGAGCAACTGTGCTTCTTTGCCTTCTTCTTGTGCTTCGACTTACCAGAGGAGTGCGAGGACTTCAATGACGAATGGTGATGGCGGCTACGCGACCGGTCTCGAGACCTTCCTCTCGACCAGAATCTAACCGCACGCTGGAGGCTAGTGTCGGGCCTCCAAAAGCTTTCGAGACTGCTTCCGCAAAGCTTCAGATTCATGGTCCAGCAGTCGGAGCACGACTTCGGATCGTGTCGCGCTCCAGGCACCAGAGCCACACGAGGTGAGGGTCCATAACCGACATCAGGAGGTTACAGGCCTCGCACTGCTTGAATCCGGTTTGGCGATGTGACATCTCTCGTGCTACCAGGAGTCGAAGACTCAAAAAGAAGTTGACAAAAGTCGAGAAAAAGCTAGTCATAAAGTGACTAAGGGGCAAACTCTCTCCGGAAATGGATAGGCTTTCGCGGAAAAAGAAATAACTGATGTAAGCATGCAGGGGCGGCATCTAAATAGACACTGCGATGTCATCCCGAACACGACGACGGCACCTATTGACGCACCGGGGTACTGCTAAAGAAAAATCTTCTGATCCAGTGCGACGCCTGGGGCTAATTCGAAAGGTAAGGAATCTATACCTACAGTCTTTCAGATGAGTGGAATTGTAAGTGAGTTACTTAGCTGTTTAACTGCGATATTGTTTTCCCTATAGGATAACATTGAACTGTTCCAATTTTTCAAAGGGGAAAGTATTTTAATTTAGGAGAATTTATGGCCCCCTTTACACTGACCTAATCCAAATCTAGCCCCCCTTAGATTGTCCTCGAGTTAGCTCAGAGGATCTGTCACCCCTATGCTCTCATTACGAGCGTTCGCATCCCGAGAGCCAAGGTGTTCGAATCCGTATAAAGACAACACTTTGGTTTGCAATTTTATCTAAGTGGTGTAGGAGAGTCTGCTTCCTATGGTCACCCACACTTTTTGCTTTACTGGTTTTCGACTTAGATGTGGCTGTGGGTCTGCTAATCAGACCCACAGCCCAGATGCACTCTCTCTAAATTCACACCATGTACTCTAGGTACATCCACAATTGGGAACTGGTTCACCTTATCAGCCCCTGTAGAAGTGTACCCTAGGTACTCAGGGCATAGGTGTAACCAAGGCCTACCAGGGGCTGCAGCATGTATTATGCCACCCTGGCTGGCCACTCAAACTAACACAACTGGCTGATCACTCAGCTGGGGCAAGGTCGTGTAATCACCCCTTGCTTAGGTATAGTATTCCTATATCTACCCTTAAATATAGACACACAGTAACCTATAAGTCCCTCCTATGGCAGGCCTTAACAATCCTGGAGGCAGAGTGCTTGGTTATGTGTGAGATGGTGCTCTAGCATGAGCTGAGCCTGTCTGCAGCTTGCGGAACCATGTCCTTATAGCTGTTCTATGATATCGCCATACCATATACTCTTAAGTGCATTATAATCCTCGCGGTTGAATGCTAACTTTGGTTTGGCTTAATCTAAACAGTTCGTGTTAGGTGTCATACGCCTTGGAATACTACCCCCTTGCCAATTCTGGCGACGGGGGTAGCATTCCACCCTTCTAGAGGGAGAAGACATGTTGTTGCTGACTATCACAGGGGGAATTTGTGCTCGGCCGGGCTTTGCTCCGCCGAGAACACATCACCGTCACTTTCCACTGACCTCTGCACCGGCCGGGCTTGGCTCCGCCGGCCCGGAACCACCACTCCCAGCAGCCCCGCAGTAAGGCTCCAGGTGACGCTGCTGCCCTGCCCATCAATCCGCGCCAGGAGGCATATAAAGTTCAGTGCTGCCCAAGGACTTTGTGCTGCTATCATAGGGGAAATTTGTGCTCGGCCGGGCTTTGCTCCGCCGAGAACACATCACCGTCACTTTCCACTGACCTCTGCACCGGCCGGGCTTGGCTCCGCCAGCCCGGAACCACCACTCCCAGCAGCCCCGCAGTCAGGCTCCAGGTGACGCTGCTGCCCTGCCCATCAATCCGCGCCAGGAGGCGTATAAAGTTCAGTGCTGCCCGAGGACTTTGTGCTGCTATCACAGGGGGAATTTGTGCTCGGCCGGGCTTTGCTCCGCCGAGAACACATCACCGTCACTTTCCACTGACCTCTGCACCGGCCGGGCTTGGCTCCGCCGGCCCGGAACCACCACTCCCAGCAGCCCCGCAGTCAGGCTCCAGGTGACGCTGCTGCCCTGCCCATTAATCCGCGCCAGGAGGCGTATAAAGTTCAGTGCTGCCCGAGGACTTTGTGCTGCTATCACAGGGGGAATTTGTGCTCGGCCGGGCTTTGCTCCGCCGAGAACACATCACCGTCACTTTCCACTGACCTCTGCACTGGCCGGGCTTGGCTCCGCCGGCCCGGAACCACCACTCCCAGCAGCCCCGCACTCAGGCTCCAGGTGACGCTGCTGCCCTGCCCATCAATCCGCGCCAGGAGGCGCATAAAGTTCAGTGCTGACCCTCGTCCCGCAAGGACGCGCGCGGGACGCGCCGGGCTAAGCCCGGGCAAAGGGCGGGCCCTCTGTGGCCCTCTGAGGCACGAAGAGGACGGGACGGGCCACTCCCCCTGACTTCACCACATTGCTAAGGTACCATTTTTTCTGAACTAACTGACAATTTGGCAAGGGTTTACAAACTGGACCTTAGCTGTAAATTCTCTCAAATCTTCTACTCTCTTGAGGCTTTATTATAGCCTAAACATTACACACCCCATGATGACTCATAAGGGGGCGACCAAGAAATCAATCAGCCAGAGAGGCTTGAACGTAGGGCCACAAACTCTAGGAAGGCCATCTCCGTCCACCGCCATCATGAATGATTCTGCCACTTCTAGCATATCCATTGATCAAACGGCCGACCCTACGAATGGTACAGTGCAACATCTTTCGCTGTTGGATGAGTTAAATTTCCTCTGCAAATCAAGCTACGAAATTGTGGAAGCTAGAAACGTAAGCACAAGTTCGTCCCCTTGCCACGCTAAACGTCCCAGTATGTCAACCCCAATCGCCAGTCCTCTGGTACAAATTCCCCAATCCAATGCCAAAACACCACACACTACTTCTCCTCTATCCTCATCTAGTAAAAGGAAGTGGGATCGGGCCAAGCCCATAGGGAATAAACCAAAACAACAAAAACTGTGTTTTAGCTCTCCACTGACTGCGACTAACACCCTTCTAAAATTGGAAGATAAAATAGATCAATGGATTACCTCTTTCAATGCGAACTTTCTGGCCCAGATTGAACTAATGGTTGGCTCACTCATCTCGCCATTAATTGCTAAAATTGCCACCCTAGAGGATAGGTTGTTGGGAATGGAGAAAAGCATTAAGGCCAACCTAACTTGTTCTGAAAATTCTGTAACATCAATCTGTTCCAATCCACCTGGAACTATCAGCAACAACCAATCTCAACCATTGGTCCCTACCCTCCTACCCCACAATGCACCTAAAGTCAATCATAAACCGGGTTCTTTACAACGTACTGCTATAAGAGTAGAACCAAAAAATAACACAACTCACATTCAGCTACCCCCGGAGGCTGCACCCTTTGTGTGTGTTCTAGCAGGAGTTCCAGTAATTAAAAATGGAAAAATTGAGCGGGAACAAGACTTACTCAATAAAGTCATATACTGGTTAAAAAAAAACAGGCCCCTGCCCATGGGTTTTGATGGGACCATCATATCTGTTAGAAGAGTGGGCTGGTTAGGCCCCTTACAAAAACACATTGATGGTGACCTCGTTCTTATAAAATTTAGAAGCAGTTCAGTCGTTCCCTACCTGCGATCTTTGTACCCCCGTGAAGGTGTTGGCCCTATATCCATCTGGGACTTATGCGACTTTTATCCAAGCAGGGTACTCACCCCTCAACTAAAACCAAGGGCAGAGCCAGCACACATGAAGCGCAGTAACTTCCGTGCACTGTGTGGTCATGGCTTTTCCGCCTCCAATCACCCTGTAACAATGTACATCGGCCATGGGTTTGGGTAATCACGAATGCAACTATGACGCAAGGAATTTATTTACGTAACATGGACAAATGTTTTATCTTTATGCCATTTTTTGTTCTTGTACGTAACTCTTGTTATGAGTGTTTTAAATGTATGCTTTTACGATTTTTTAAACAATAATCGAACTAAGCTAAAGAACAGATAGAACTATGCCTTTTTAGTTCTTAGCTTAGTTAAATTACGATTTCCAAACTCACCGATACCTTCTGTAGGAGTACAAATTATGTAAATGGTAACTGTATGTAATGTCTGTTTTCTTTTTTATGCATCTTTTATGGTCCAACTGGGCCGAAATAAAGATTGAAAATTGCATTGACTATCACAGTTAAAGTTAACCAGAGCCCCAGCGTCACAAAATGGACGCTGCTGCCACAGACACAAGTCTGACCTCCTGCTGCTGAGAGACCTTCCAGTCACGGAGGTGTGGACAATAGGTTTCCTGCCTGAAGAGGTGCGAGCACCACCCCAGACAGGACTTTGTGTATTGGGACAGGGAGGGCTGAATAGAATGAGACACTGCCTGGGGCACACTAGGTGCTCCATGCATAGTCCAGTTCAAACCGGTGCTGGGGCACTCCAGCCCCAGCGCGAAACTGGACAAAGGAAAGGGGGTGTATCCACCCCCCTTCCTGGTCCCACCCATAGGAGGGACCTAGAAAGTAATCCAGCCCCTTTTAGTTGTATAAAGGTAGGAGCTGAACCCCAGGACTGTAGATTAATCCTGGAATCGACTTGAAACAAAACTCTGGACCCTTCAACATTCACCCGAGCTGAATTCTTAAGAATCTCCCTTGTGGCCAAGGAGTGACCACCCTGGGCAACCAGGCATCATCCAGCAACTCGACGGCTTGCTTTGTCCCCGTTCCCGCCGGAACCCGAGCACAGAGCCTGACAAGGCCTCGACTCCCGGACATCTCTGACCCCACTGCACGACTCCAGCACAGTTGAGCCCCGTGGAAGTCGTCGGAACCCGTGGAACCAGGCAACTTGGAAAGTCTTCAACTTGGCATCCTCGAAGCTGTGCTTTGGCGACTGAGACACCCCGACACCGAGCTCCACCTGCACCAAAGACCAGCCCGTCACACTCCACAAGATCTGCGTGGGGCCCTTCTGCTTGCGTTCTGCTCGACGCGTTGTCCCGGTTGCTGGCCAGTTGGCTAGTAACCCTGTGATGACGATCCTTTTGAAAATCCATCGCTGGTCTGGTTGCTCCAGACTGGCCATTGCTTCCCTGAAAAGGTGAAGTACCTCAGATCCTCCTGGTCTGCACCAGAAGCCTTTTGTGTATGCTGCGTGGGTTACCTTTGCTTAGGCTTGTTGGCTCCGATCTTGAAGTCGACCCCTCCATCTGCGAGAACCTTCGTGGGACAGCTCCTCTCCAGCACCTGGTCGTCCTCGACGCCTCCTGGTCCACGTGGCTGCAAAGACAAGCTTCACGACAGAACCTGATTGCTCCTCGACGACGTCTGGTTCCTTCCTGGTTCCACCCTGTCACTGGCTAGTGACCTAGACTCTGTCCCCTCTGATTTCAGGTCTTCTTCAACTCCGATCCACCCTTGGATCCACCCGGACATCTTCCTCCTGGTCGCCTGCAGCATCTTCTTCCAAGGCTCCATAGGAATCAACGAGAAAACTCGACACACTTTGACACCTATGCACCCGCAGCCCGTGGGTGAGGTAACGCGAGTACTTCGGTGCTCTTGTAGGGATGGACTATCCTAGTGTCTAGTTTTGTTAGTTGTATCTTCCTATTTAGACCGTAAGTGTCCTAAATCTTCGTACTTACCTTTTTAAGTTCCTATTGACTTTCTATTGACTCTCGCGTGAGTGTACAGACACTGCACGCGCCTCCTGTGGGCCTCCTACTCCTAACCTAAGGTTCAGATAGTGTAGCCCCAGCGATTCTCTAGGTCCTAGGCCTTTCCTTTTCCCGAGTCGTGGTTCTTATACCACTTACTTAGTATATGGTTTTACGCGCCCCTAGGGCCTAACTGTAAATTGTGCTATTTAAAGTATTTCTAAGTGTAACTTGTTATGTGCTTATGCCTCTGATCTCATAAAGGGTTCAGAGGAGTGTGTTAATGAATAAATACATATATATTTTATATATATCCTGCATGGTGTCCTTTCATTTGGTATTCAAGGGGTTACATATGGTAAAACAGCTGGCTTTACACGCCCTCAAGAGTCTTTTAGCCTAAGACTGTTCTGTCAACGCTACCTCTAGGATAGCTGGTCTATAAGGTTGACTTTACAACCATCACCATAAGGGTTGTTTGGACTGGTGCAAGGTGCTCACTAGGCCAACTTCTCACAAGTGGAAAAAAAAATTTTAAAACTCTTTATTAATCATTTAATTTGCATTTCTCCTTGGTCTAATTTGCAAGGAGATACAATGCGGGACTATTGATACTGCCTCGCCCTAACTCTAAACTGCCTCCATCAGAAATGTATGTCTGCAAAAACACTCAGCCCACATCCAGCTGACAGTTTCTGATGCTGGTTTAACCGAGCGGCCGCTCACAAACTGCTACGCTTCACTCCCGCGCTCTCTGCCCAGGGAGTGTGGATTATTATTTTCTATATCTATGAGTGATGTGCATCTCTGACCTCTCCAGGCTCTGAGGAGTGTACGTCTCCCCCCCCCTCCACCCCCGCCCCTCCAGAAGATGCTACGTGGGTAGCTTCTTTCCTTTATCACACTTCAACGAGCTGACAACTATTAGCTTCTCACCTTTACAGGTGCTGCCTCGTATCTAGGAGCAATCCATGTCCCTTGAGGTAAGCAACCACAAATCTCATTATACTTATTATTAGTCAGACCTTCTTTTACACTGGACAAAATTTTCTTCTACTTTTCTATACCCCTAGAGACTATTAAATGGAAGATAGCCCAGTACAGAGGTTATGCATTCCTCTCACTAAACTCTGTGTCCTAGAGAGAGCCTGACATAGCGGCTCCCAGCACTCCACGCACGATGTGCATGTTGAAGTGCAACCTGAGGTGCTGGTGAGGAGTGCCGGGTGAGGGTGTGAGCTGAATTGAAGTAAAATCTCCACAGTGCTGAGGTCGGGTCTCGGTGTGGACTGAGACAGCCGGAAGGGAGGGCCAAGTCAGTGAGGCCCTCGGAGTCAATCAGCAGCGTGCCGGCAGCCACAGAAGTACTGAGCTGCCGGCCAGAGTCTGCCGCAGCCCGTGACTGAGTTCTCGATCAAGGCCCAAGTCGCTGATGTCGGGAGGAGAGTGGGATCGCGCCCCCCCAGGTACCGTGGAACAATGGGTGAGGTGGGGTGGGGTGCGGGCCTGGAGGGACACTCTCTCGGTCTCCCGCTTCAGTCAGCTGCGTGAGCCGTTACTTTGGCTCGGATCCCGGCCAGTGCTGACCCAAGACGGGGCACTGCCGTATTACACTATTCATTATTGCTACTAACGAACTATCGAACTGTCGCATAACGCCTGACCTCATTTGTGCCTGACAAAGTTTATGCTTGATGCCTTACGCACTGCATTCTTTCTCCCTTGCATATTAACCGATTGTAACTTGGTGCATTGCATTATTTCTTCAGTACACATGATCAGAATATAACATGCCCAGTGTATTTCTTCATTGCACCGTACAGGATTGTAGCAAGACGCATTGCTTTGTTTCTTCCTGGTACAGGGCATGCTGGTGGTTATATGCATTGCATTATTCCTTCAATTGTAAAGTACATGACTGTGGCTCTAAGTATGGCATTGTTTCTCTGTTGCACAGTATAAGAGAATAGTGTTACACAATGCAGTATTGTTTCCTTTTGCAACATGTGTGATTCTAGCAATACGACTTGCCTAACCTTTTGGAAAACGGTTAAAAGTGAGCTTAACTGTTGGTTAGAAGCGGTGGTTTGGATTAGAACCTACCAACCCACCGGAAAGAATACTACCCATTCTTATATGTTGATTTTGTATTGTGTGGTCATATCCTAGAGCTGCTTATATAAAGATTATACTCATTTTATCAATACTCGTGTGGAGTCTATTTGTGATGACATCATGGAGTTATTGTGATGACATCATGGAGTTATTGTAAGTGTGGTTTCACATACTGATCCCTTGTGCTTTGGAGATAAGCCTGGCTGCTCATGCCAAGCTACTAAGGGGGTGAGCAGGGCTATCTCAGACGGTGTCCTTACTTTGCCTAACATTGAAGCAAAGGGATCGGGGACGCATGCCTCCAGCATTTGGTGGTGGCAGTAAGCGACAGGCACCTCCACTTCCAACATCCGCCCAGCAGGACTGATTCCTTAGCCGTCAGAGGTTTCGATTTGTGAATATTTGCAGCACCGCTAAAATTCCAGCCAATATATTTTTCCACATTACCTTTCAACCTTGAATATGGAATATGCTACTTACCAGTATGCATCTGTTCTTGGCATGTAGGGCTGCTGACATTTCAATCTTGTGCATAGATCGCCGCCTAGTGTTGGGTCCGGATGATTGCACTTTGTTGTCCTGGAAGAGTCTTCGAAGTATCACGAGATAGGTGACTCCTCCCCTGGACTACAGTGTGCATGGGTATCTTCTCCATCCTCAGATTGTTTTTGGCCATTGTGGCAAAGATGGAGTATAATAAGTAAGAGATGGCCAAGCAAAAGAGAATCCTGCAGCTGCAACAGGCACCGGGGAGGAGGGTGGGCGATATGAATGTCAGCAGCCCTACATGCCAAGAACAGATGCATACTGGTAAGTAGCATATTCCGTTCGAGGCATGTGGGCTGATGAATTCATATCTTGTGTACAGACTGTATAGCAGTATCTCCTCTAGCGGTGGTCACCTGTACCAGCTGCAGCAGTCTGAAAAAGAGTTTTAAGGACAGCCTGGCCTACTGCAGCTTGCTGCTATGACTGCACGTCTACACAATAGTGTTTAGTGAAAGTGTGTATGGTAGACCATGTAGCTGCCCTAAATATGTCTTCAAGGGGAATATTTCCTAGGAAAGCCATGGATGCCCCCATTTTGCGCGTAGAGTGTGCTTTTGGGGGAACTGTTAGTGTGTGTTTAGCTTTTTGAGAACATATTTGGATGCATTTAACTATCCATCTGGCTATTCCTGATTTTGAGATGGGATTACATTTATGTTGTGGTGAAAAAGCAACAAACAGTTGCTTTGTTTTCCGAAATGATTTAGTCATGTCCACATATTATAGCAGAGCTCTCCTTACATCTAGTGTGTGTAGGGCTCTTTCAGCCACTGACTGTGGGTTTTGAAAGAAAACTGGCAATTCTATGGATTGGTTCATATGGAAAGTGGATATGACTTTTGGCATGAACTTAGGGTTAGTTCGAAGTACTACCTTATTTGCATGTATTTGCATAAAAGGTTCTTGACTGGTTAGTGCCTGTAGCTCGCTCACTCGCCTGAGGGAGGTAATGGCAATTAAAAATGCCACCTTCCATGTTAGAAATTGTAATTCACATGAGTGGAGTGGTTCGAAAGGAGGTCCCATAAGTCTGGTAAGTACTATATTTAAGTTCCAGACTGGTGAAGGTGGGTGCTTTGGAGGGATTATCCTTTTAAGACCTTCCATAAAAGCTTTGATTGGTGGTACCCTAAACAGAGACAGGTGTTGTCTGTTCTGGAGATATGCTGCTATAGCAGCAAGATGTAGTCTTATAGAAGAGTATGCTAGATTGCATCTTTGAAAGTGCAAGAGATAACAGATAATGTTTTGGATGGTAGCATTTAATGGATTGATTTGGTTATTGTTGCAGTAAATTACAAATCGTTTCCATTTAGCTGCATAGCATGCTCTAGTAGTTGGCCGTCTTGCCTCCTTGATAATGTTCATGCAATCAGGAGGTAAGTTAAGGTATCCGAACTCTAAGACATCAGGAGCCAGATTGCTAGGTTCATCTGATTGGAATTTGGGTGCCTGATTTCTCCATGGTTCTGAGTTAAAAGATGGGGCGAGAGGGGCAGTCTTTGGTGGGGAACTACTGAGAGTTCCAGGAACGTTGTGTACCATGGTTGTCTCGCCCATGTGGGAGCAACCAGGATCATTGTGAGTGACTGCTGACGTAGTTTGCGTGCCACTAGCGGAATCAGTGGAGCTGGTGGAAAAGCGTTCGCAAATCTGTCTGACCAGTTCATCCATATCGCATTGCCCTGTGACAACGGATGTGGGAACCTGGCGGCAAAGTACTGGCATTTTTAGTTTTCGTTTGAGGCAAACAGATCTATCTCTGGCTGCCCCCATTTTTGGAAGAATGGTTGGAGAACTTGAGGGTGAATCTCCCATTCGTGTAGCTGTTGACTGTCTGCTTAGCAGATCCGCTACTTGATTGTCTTTTCCTGACAGGTGTTCTGCTAGGAGAAAAATTTAAGAATTGCCCACTTCCATATTTTCTGTGCTAAGTGGGACAGTTGTGGAGAGTGTGTCCCTCCTTGTTTCTGAATATAGTACATGGCTGTCATGTTGTCCGTCCGGATCAACACAGCCTTGTTGCACCGGTACCTTTGGAATGCTTTTAGTGCCAGAAATATTGCTAGCAACTCTAGTTGGTTGATATGCAGTCTCCTTTGTTTGATTGTCCAGAGCCCTTGGACTGTGTATTGTAGTAAATGGGCTCCCCAACCTGTCAGTGTTGCGTCCGCTCTTAGTACTACTTGTGGAATCGGCTCCTGGAACAGTCGCCCCTTGGTGGTGGAAAATGAATGAACAGGAGGCCATCATGCCTATGAGTTGCATGAATACTCGAGCTGGCAAAGAGTGTTGTGGCTGAAATTTCTGAATGAGAGTCTGCATGTTGGCTATCCTTGATTGATTTGGATATGCCTTTGCTAGAGAGGTATTTATTGTAGCCCCCAGATATTTTTGTATGTGGGAGGGTTGTAGATGTGATTTTGGGTAGTTCATGGAAAAAGCTAGGCTGTGTAGCAGCTGGAGTGTTTGAGACGTATGGCTTGCACACTGCTCGTACGAGTTTGCCTTTATGAGCCAATCGTCCAGATATGGAAACACGTGGATGTGTTGCGTCTGAGGTGTGCAGCTACTACCGCTAAACATTTTGTGAACACTCTTGGGGCTGTGGTTACCCCGAAGGGGAGAACCTTGAACTGATAATGTTGACCTTCGATTGTGAACCTGAGGTATTTCCTGTGAGCTGGATGTATAGGTATGTGAAAATATGCGTCCTTGAGGTCTAATGTTGCTAGGAAGTCGCCTTGCTGGAGTAATGGGAGTACTTGTTGCAGAGTGATCATATGGAAGTGCTCAGAGTATGTATTGATTTAGAGGCCTGAGGTCCAATAATGGTCTGAGGGACCAGTACTTTTAGGGAATAAGGAAGTATAGTGAGTATACCCCCGTTCCTTGGTGTTGAAATGGGACTGGTTCTATGGCTCCCTTTTCTAGCATGGATTTGACCTCTTGTTGTAGCAGGGTGATGTGTTCTTTGGACATAGGACGTTGTCTGGGATGTATGTTGGGTGGAGTAGAAGTGAGTTCCAGGCAATAACCATACTGGATAATTTGTCTCACCCACCTGTCTGTGGTAATTGCATTGGTAGGAACTGTTTGACTCTGCCTCCGACTGGTGTTAAATGGTCTGGAGGGAGTGTGATGAAGACACTGTTTGGTTGCAGTGGAGGCTCTGGTGTTATTGCTGCTACGTCCTCTGCCTTTGTTGTTATTGCCCCTGTAACCTCCCCTGTTGGAGCCCTTATTGAAGGAGCTTTGGGTGTTGCTTTTGTATGCAGAGGAAGTATGTGAAGTGTTGCCACTTGCGGCGCCTCTGTAGGAGGACCGATGAAAGGAACCCCTATGTTGTTGAAACTGCAGTGCGCCCATAGATTTTGCAGTTTCAGTATCTTTCTTCATTTTGTCTAAAATGGTATCTACTGCAGGACCAAACAGGAAGTCTAGATTAACTGGTTGGTTAAGGATGGTGGATTGCACCTCGTTCTTAAAACCAGAGATGCGTAGCCACGCGTGTCTGCGTAGTAACACACTAATGTTAACTGACCTGGCTGCTGTGTCGGCTGCATCTAGTGCACATTTAATGGAAGCATTAGTTATAAATTTGCCTTCCTGTATGAGGTCGCTAGCCGGAGCTTTGAAAGGTTCTGGCAGGTGTTGCAGTAAACCTTCAAGCTGGTCGTAGTGTGCTCTATCATAGCGAGCTAGGAGAGCCTGTGTGTTTGCGATCCTCCATGAATTAGCAGCTTGTGAGGCCACTCTTTTGCCTGAGGCCTCCAATATTTTAGACTCTTTGTCAGGAGGTGGAGCGTCTCCTGTTTGCGAGTTGGCCCTTTTGCGAGCGTTTGCTACTACCAGTGAGTCTAGAGGCAATTGGGATTTAATGTAAGTAGGGTCTGTAGGGGCCACCTTATATTTTTTCTCAACCCTGGGATTGAGCACCCGTGCCCTGGCTGGATCCTTGAATATGTCTGGCGCGTGTTTTAGTACCCCTTTAAGCATAGGAAGTGTCCTGACATTTTTCTCGGAGGTTGGAAAAGTGTCAAATAGAAAATCCTCTTCTATTGTGTCAGTGTGCATGTCGACCTTGTGGTATTTTGCTGCCCTATCTAGCAGTTGGTTAAACACAATGGTGTTGTCAGTAGGCGACGGCTTAGTAGGGTATGGGGAGGTGTCAGGGATGGGTTGTGTGTCATATGGATCATTTTGATCCTCCCATGTGTCATCCTGAGCCTGTGGATCCTCTGGGTCATTAAAATCTTCCTGAGGATCTTCCCCTATGTTATCCTCATCATTATATTCTGAGTGTGTAGGAGAGTAGGGCACAAAAGGCATATTAGGATAGAAAGGAGGAGGAGTAAAAGGCCTAGAGGGAGATGTCCCGAAGTCCTTTTTCTTTGGTGGTACAGGGCAAGTAGTGTCTGTGTCCAATGGTCTCTTTTTCCGGTAATAGATGGTAACTTTGCCGGTTTCAGGGTTTATATACAGTTTTGATTGTTCCTCTGATTGTGGATCAGGATGGAAGAGTTCCTCTTTCACTGTCCGTGGCTTTGGCGCTGATGTTTTTGGCTTACTGACTTGCTTGTGACCTTTTGGCTCGAGGGCCTTTGGTTCTGGAGTCTTTTTCGGCTCGACTGTCGGTTTGGAGTCGGTAACCTTTTTTGGTTCGACGTCTTTTATTGGTTTGGCAGTCTTTTTTGGTTCGGCGACTTTATTTGGGTCGACGACCTTTTTCGGCTTCGTCCTCTTTTGTGCTCAACGCCTTTTTTAGGGTCAGTGTCTTTGGTCGAGTCGATGCCTTTTTTCGGTTCGACTGGCTTTGGTTTATTTGCACTCTTTTTAGGATCGGGTGCTGTTTTTTGGATCGACGACTTGTTTAGGTTCGAGGCTTTTCTTTGGCTCGATAGCTTTTGACTCTATAACCCTTTTGGGTTGGATGACCTTTTTTAGCTCGACCCCCTTCTTCGGCTCGACGCCCTTTGGCTGGTCGACCTTCTTTTGTTCGACGACTTTTGGCTCGATGGCCTTTTTTGGGTCGACGACCTTCGGTTCGACAACCCTTTTGGGTTCAACGACCTTCTTGGGGGGAATGTTACTTTGTCCTGGGGTCTCGGAAGGCTTTGATTTGGTCTTCTGAGCCGAGCCGGAGGGCGGGGCTTCTGAAGGGGTTTTTCGATCTGAGCTAAGACCTTTAGGCGATGCTTCGACCGGAGCCTTCGGTTTCAGGATAAGCGGCGTTAGGGGCTGTGTACTCACGATTTGCCCAGGTGGGATCTCGTCGGAGTCCGACTGGTCCTCGACGGTGACGATCTCTAGGTCCGAGTCCGCCGCTTCTGGGAGGTCGCATTCATCACCTAAGATGTTCTCCGGTTCGGGTGCCGACCGCTGCATCTCTTGCCTAGCGGCCCGTCGAATCGTGATGGTCTTCTTCGAACGGAATTGGGCACACGCAGGGCAATTCTGCTTGTTGTGCTCTGGTGATAAGCACTTGTTGCATACTGTATTCTTGTCAGTATGCAGGAATTTGGAGTGGCATTGTGGGCACCTTTTGAACGGGCTCCTTTCCATCGACAGCAGACCCGCGTGGCGTCGAAAAGGCCCAACGGCCCGCGTCGACGACCGGATCAAGATGGAAAGGTTGGTCAATAAGTACCGAACGAGAATAATACCGTCGAAGTCGAAGGCCTTTTAAGTAGTTAGTTTCGGATTCCGAAGTTGGAGTAAAGGAATAACATCCGAACCCAATGGCGGAAAAAAACAATCTGAGGATGGAGAAGATGCCCATGCACACTGTAGTCCAGGGGAGGAGTCACCTATCTCGTGATACTTCGAAGACTCTTCCAGGACAACAAAGTGCAATCATCCGGACTCAACACTAGGCGGCGATCTATGCACAAGATATGAATTCAGCAGCCCACATGCCTCGAACACCGGGTTTCAACAGAACCCTAATTCCAAGTTTTTTGTATCCCCAGACCCCAGGCAACCTTAGTCCTTATGACATTCTCCTATTGTGTAAGGGTTGAAATGTCGTTGACACACTTACAGAGACAGACGTTTCCGAATTTGTGATTTATTCTTTGTATTTGAGACTGTATAAAATAGAAACTGCTATTCCATTAACGTATCAGCCAATATACTTTGAATATTTATTTTTCACTTCACCTTTCCTGTTTGACTTTGGTTTGATTACACACCTGGGATCTACTTGTTCTATTTTCTTTCCCAAGTGTCCTGAAAGACACATTATTTTGGGTGTGAAAATAATTCTGGTCTAATAAAACTTGGTTCGGTAGAACTGCAGTTGCTTATAAAAAATACTTGCTGCGCTATTATTTCTCTTGCAAATTTTTTTTGTTAATACTGGTTTCTATTGATTAATTCCACACAGAAAGATCTGTAACACTCAACATTTGCCCACAAATGAGTTCCCTGTGAATGCCTGTCTCAAGGATTACTAGTGCCATCGTAGCCTATTGATTTGATATACTACAGTGGGACACTAGAACTAGACTGACAAAAAAACTCTTTTGCCCAAGGTATCAATCATTTTGGATTGCTCACTTGGAGAAGCAGTAGGAAAGGCATGACGGTTCAACGTACTCATTAAGACCTGCATGACAAGACTCTTTGGAGTCAGGTGTAAATGAGCAAAGTATACAATGGAGCCAGCCTTTGGTGCCGATCAATGGCCAGGAGGGGGAGTGCAATAAGGATTTTACCACAATACCAAAAGGGCCTCAGTTAGAGCCTGGTAAAATGGCTGCAGATGCAGCTCAACCATACTGCAGAAATTCAGTTAACAAGTTTGCCTTAGACTCCACTGTGGGCAATAAAAATCCCAAGACTGCTGAGGCTCTATAAACAACTACTGCAAAGCAGGCACTTTGCTTAGTGTGGACCCCATAGGCAAATGCAGGTCGGTTTCAGGTGAAGAGTCCAAGACACTGAAATTCTGAAGGCCAAGGTATAAGTCAACATCAGTATAATGAAGGGGAAAGGTGCACCTCAGAGCGGTTCGGATGTGGGCCGAAAGAGTAGCAAGGTATAGCCCATGCTCAACAATCTAGAAGACCCATTTGTCTGAGGTTATGGATTACCCCTGGGATAGAGTACTGGATTTTCTATCCCACAGAGTGATTTTGCACTGCTGATAGCAAGCTAAAGCAACTCGGATACTGATGAGGAAGGAGAGTGGGACTATATGGAATATGCTACTTACCAGTATGCATCTGTTCTTGGCATGTAGGGCTGCTGACATTCATATCTTGTGCATAGATCGCCGCCTAGTGTTGGGTCCGGATGATTGCACTTTGTTGTCCTGGAAGAGTCTTCGAAGTATCACGAGATAGGTGACTCCTCCCCTGGACTACAGTGTGCATGGGTATCTTCTCCATCCTCAGATTGTTTTTGGCCATTGTGGCAAAGATGGAGTATAATAAGTAAGAGATGGCCAAGCAAAAGAGAATCCTGCAGCTGCAACAGGCACCGGGGAGGAGGGTGGGCGATATGAATGTCAGCAGCCCTACATGCCAAGAACAGATGCATACTGGTAAGTAGCATATTCCGTTCGAGGCATGTGGGCTGATGAATTCATATCTTGTGTACAGACTGTATAGCAGTATCTCCTCTAGCGGTGGTCACCTGTACCAGCTGCAGCAGTCTGAAAAAGAGTTTTAAGGACAGCCTGGCCTACTGCAGCTTGCTGCTATGACTGCACGTCTACACAATAGTGTTTAGTGAAAGTGTGTATGGTAGACCATGTAGCTGCCCTAAATATGTCTTCAAGGGGAATATTTCCTAGGAAAGCCATGGATGCCCCCATTTTGCGCGTAGAGTGTGCTTTTGGGGGAACTGTTAGTGTGTGTTTAGCTTTTTGAGAACATATTTGGATGCATTTAACTATCCATCTGGCTATTCCTGATTTTGAGATGGGATTACATTTATGTTGTGGTGAAAAAGCAACAAACAGTTGCTTTGTTTTCCGAAATGATTTAGTCATGTCCACATATTATAGCAGAGCTCTCCTTACATCTAGTGTGTGTAGGGCTCTTTCAGCCACTGACTGTGGGTTTTGAAAGAAAACTGGCAATTCTATGGATTGGTTCATATGGAAAGTGGATATGACTTTTGGCATGAACTTAGGGTTAGTTCGAAGTACTACCTTATTTGCATGTATTTGCATAAAAGGTTCTTGACTGGTTAGTGCCTGTAGCTCGCTCACTCGCCTGAGGGAGGTAATGGCAATTAAAAATGCCACCTTCCATGTTAGAAATTGTAATTCACATGAGTGGAGTGGTTCGAAAGGAGGTCCCATAAGTCTGGTAAGTACTATATTTAAGACTGGTGAAGGTGGGTGCTTTGGAGGGATTATCCTTTTAAGACCTTCCATAAAAGCTTTGATTGGTGGTACCCTAAACAGAGACAGGTGTTGTCTGTTCTGGAGATATGCTGCTATAGCAGCAAGATGTAGTCTTATAGAAGAGTATGCTAGATTGCATCTTTGAAAGTGCAAGAGATAACAGATAATGTTTTGGATGGTAGCATTTAATGGATTGATTTGGTTATTGTTGCAGTAAATTACAAATCGTTTCCATTTAGCTGCATAGCATGCTCTAGTAGTTGGCCGTCTTGCCTCCTTGATAATGTTCATGCAATCAGGAGGTAAGTTAAGGTATCCGAACTCTAAGACATCAGGAGCCAGATTGCTAGGTTCATCTGATTGGAATTTGGGTGCCTGATTTCTCCATGGTTCTGAGTTAAAAGATGGGGCGAGAGGGGCAGTCTTTGGTGGGGAACTACTGAGAGTTCCAGGAACGTTGTGTACCATGGTTGTCTCGCCCATGTGGGAGCAACCAGGATCATTGTGAGTGACTGCTGACGTAGTTTGCGTGCCACTAGCGGAATCAGTGGAGCTGGTGGAAAAGCGTTCGCAAATCTGTCTGACCAGTTCATCCATATCGCATTGCCCTGTGACAACGGATGTGGGAACCTGGCGGCAAAGTACTGGCATTTTTAGTTTTCGTTTGAGGCAAACAGATCTATCTCTGGCTGCCCCCATTTTTGGAAGAATGGTTGGAGAACTTGAGGGTGAATCTCCCATTCGTGTAGCTGTTGACTGTCTGCTTAGCAGATCCGCTACTTGATTGTCTTTTCCTGACAGGTGTTCTGCTAGGAGAAAAATTTAAGAATTGCCCACTTCCATATTTTCTGTGCTAAGTGGGACAGTTGTGGAGAGTGTGTCCCTCCTTGTTTCTGAATATAGTACATGGCTGTCATGTTGTCCGTCCGGATCAACACAGCCTTGTTGCACCGGTACCTTTGGAATGCTTTTAGTGCCAGAAATATTGCTAGCAACTCTAGTTGGTTGATATGCAGTCTCCTTTGTTTGATTGTCCAGAGCCCTTGGACTGTGTATTGTAGTAAATGGGCTCCCCAACCTGTCAGTGTTGCGTCCGCTCTTAGTACTACTTGTGGAATCGGCTCCTGGAACAGTCGCCCCTTGGTGGTGGAAAATGAATGAACAGGAGGCCATCATGCCTATGAGTTGCATGAATACTCGAGCTGGCAAAGAGTGTTGTGGCTGAAATTTCTGAATGAGAGTCTGCATGTTGGCTATCCTTGATTGATTTGGATATGCCTTTGCTAGAGAGGTATTTATTGTAGCCCCCAGATATTTTTGTATGTGGGAGGGTTGTAGATGTGATTTTGGGTAGTTCATGGAAAAAGCTAGGCTGTGTAGCAGCTGGAGTGTTTGAGACGTATGGCTTGCACACTGCTCGTACGAGTTTGCCTTTATGAGCCAATCGTCCAGATATGGAAACACGTGGATGTGTTGCCGTCTGAGGTGTGCAGCTACTACCGCTAAACATTTTGTGAACACTCTTGGGGCTGTGGTTACCCCGAAGGGGAGAACCTTGAACTGATAATGTTGACCTTCGATTGTGAACCTGAGGTATTTCCTGTGAGCTGGATGTATAGGTATGTGAAAATATGCGTCCTTGAGGTCTAATGTTGCTAGGAAGTCGCCTTGCTGGAGTAATGGGAGTACTTGTTGCAGAGTGATCATATGGAAGTGCTCAGAGTATGTATTGATTTAGAGGCCTGAGGTCCAATAATGGTCTGAGGGACCAGTACTTTTAGGGAATAAGGAAGTATAGTGAGTATACCCCCGTTCCTTGGTGTTGAAATGGGACTGGTTCTATGGCTCCCTTTTCTAGCATGGATTTGACCTCTTGTTGTAGCAGGGTGATGTGTTCTTTGGACATAGGACGTTGTCTGGGATGTATGTTGGGTGGAGTAGAAGTGAGTTCCAGGCAATAACCATACTGGATAATTTGTCTCACCCACCTGTCTGTGGTAATTGCATTGGTAGGAACTGTTTGACTCTGCCTCCGACTGGTGTTAAATGGTCTGGAGGGAGTGTGATGAAGACACTGTTTGGTTGCAGTGGAGGCTCTGGTGTTATTGCTGCTACGTCCTCTGCCTTTGTTGTTATTGCCCCTGTAACCTCCCCTGTTGGAGCCCTTATTGAAGGAGCTTTGGGTGTTGCTTTTGTATGCAGAGGAAGTATGTGAAGTGTTGCCACTTGCGGCGCCTCTGTAGGAGGACCGATGAAAGGAACCCCTATGTTGTTGAAACTGCAGTGCGCCCATAGATTTTGCAGTTTCAGTATCTTTCTTCATTTTGTCTAAAATGGTATCTACTGCAGGACCAAACAGGAAGTCTAGATTAACTGGTTGGTTAAGGATGGTGGATTGCACCTCGTTCTTAAAACCAGAGATGCGTAGCCACGCGTGTCTGCGTAGTAACACACTAATGTTAACTGACCTGGCTGCTGTGTCGGCTGCATCTAGTGCACATTTAATGGAAGCATTAGTTATAAATTTGCCTTCCTGTATGAGGTCGCTAGCCGGAGCTTTGAAAGGTTCTGGCAGGTGTTGCAGTAAACCTTCAAGCTGGTCGTAGTGTGCTCTATCATAGCGAGCTAGGAGAGCCTGTGTGTTTGCGATCCTCCATGAATTAGCAGCTTGTGAGGCCACTCTTTTGCCTGAGGCCTCCAATATTTTAGACTCTTTGTCAGGAGGTGGAGCGTCTCATGTTTGCGAGTTGGCCCTTTTGCGAGCGTTTGCTACTACCAGTGAGTCTAGAGGCAATTGGGATTTAATGTAAGTAGGGTCTGTAGGGGCCACCTTATATTTTTTCTCAACCCTGGGATTGAGCACCCGTGCCCTGGCTGGATCCTTGAATATGTCTGGCGCGTGTTTTAGTACCCCTTTAAGCATAGGAAGTGTCCTGACATTTTTCTCGGAGGTTGGAAAAGTGTCAAATAGAAAATCCTCTTCTATTGTGTCAGTGTGCATGTCGACCTTGTGGTATTTTGCTGCCCTATCTAGCAGTTGGTTAAACACAATGGTGTTGTCAGTAGGCGACGGCTTAGTAGGGTATGGGGAGGTGTCAGGGATGGGTTGTGTGTCATATGGATCATTTTGATCCTCCCATGTGTCATCCTGAGCCTGTGGATCCTCTGGGTCATTAAAATCTTCCTGAGGATCTTCCCCTATGTTATCCTCATCATTATATTCTGAGTGTGTAGGAGAGTAGGGCACAAAAGGCATATTAGGATAGAAAGGAGGAGGAGTAAAAGGCCTAGAGGGAGATGTCCCGAAGTCCTTTTTCTTTGGTGGTACAGGGCAAGTAGTGTCTGTGTCCAATGATCTCTTTTTCCGGTAATAGATGGTAACTTTGCCGGTTTCAGGGTTTATATACAGTTTTGATTGTTCCTCTGATTGTGGATCAGGATGGAAGAGTTCCTCTTTCACTGTCCGTGGCTTTGGCGCCGATGTTTTTGGCTTACTGACTTGCTTGTGACCTTTTGGCTCGAGGGCCTTTGGTTCTGGAGTCTTTTTCGGCTCGACTGTCGGTTTGGAGTCGGTAACCTTTTTTGGTTCGACGTCTTTTATTGGTTTGGCAGTCTTTTTTGGTTCGGCGACTTTATTTGGGTCGACGACCTTTTTCGGCTTCGTCCTCTTTTGTGCTCAACGCCTTTTTTAGGGTCAGTGTCTTTGGTCGAGTCGATGCCTTTTTTCGGTTCGACTGGCTTTGGTTTATTTGCACTCTTTTTAGGATCGGGTGCTGTTTTTTGGATCGACGACTTGTTTAGGTTCGAGGCTTTTCTTTGGCTCGATAGCTTTTGACTCTATAACCCTTTTGGGTTGGATGACCTTTTTTAGCTCGACCCCCTTCTTCGGCTCGACGCCCTTTGGCTGGTCGACCTTCTTTTGTTCGACGACTTTTGGCTCGATGGCCTTTTTTGGGTCGACGACCTTCGGTTCGACAACCCTTTTGGGTTCAACGACCTTCTTGGGGGGAATGTTACTTTGTCCTGGGGTCTCGGAAGGCTTTGATTTGGTCTTCTGAGCCGAGCCGGAGGGCGGGGCTTCTGAAGGGGTTTTTCGATCTGAGCTAAGACCTTTAGGCGATGCTTCGACCGGAGCCTTCGGTTTCAGGATAAGCGGCGTTAGGGGCTGTGTACTCACGATTTGCCCAGGTGGGATCTCGTCGGAGTCCGACTGGTCCTCGACGGTGACGATCTCTAGGTCCGAGTCCGCCGCTTCTGGGAGGTCGCATTCATCACCTAAGATGTTCTCCGGTTCGGGTGCCGACCGCTGCATCTCTTGCCTAGCGGCCCGTCGAATCGTGATGGTCTTCTTCGAACGGAATTGGGCACACGCAGGGCAATTCTGCTTGTTGTGCTCTGGTGATAAGCACTTGTTGCATACTGTATTCTTGTCAGTATGCAGGAATTTGGAGTGGCATTGTGGGCACCTTTTGAACGGGCTCCTTTCCATCGACAGCAGACCCGCGTGGCGTCGAA
Organism: Lissotriton helveticus; assembly: GCF_964261635.1. Taxonomy (NCBI): domain Eukaryota; kingdom Metazoa; phylum Chordata; class Amphibia; order Caudata; family Salamandridae; genus Lissotriton; species Lissotriton helveticus. The sequence goes on from NC_136063.1 coordinate 2,066,988,723, forward strand.
AAGGCCCAACGGCCCGCGTCGACGACTGGATCAAGATGGAAAGGTTGGTCAATAAGTACCGAACGAGAATAATACCGTCGAAGTCGAAGGCCTTTTAAGTAGTTAGTTTCGGATTCCGAAGTTGGAGTAAAGGAATAACATCCGAACCCAATGGCGGAAAAAAACAATCTGAGGATGGAGAAGATGCCCATGCACACTGTAGTCCAGGGGAGGAGTCACCTATCTCGTGATACTTCGAAGACTCTTCCAGGACAACAAAGTGCAATCATCCGGACTCAACACTAGGCGGCGATCTATGCACAAGATATGAATTCAGCAGCCCACATGCCTCGAACACCGGGTTTCAACAGAACCCTAATTCCAAGTTTTTTGTATCCCCAGACCCCAGGCAACCTTAGTCCTTATGACATTCTCCTATTGTGTAAGGGTTGAAATGTCGTTGACACACTTACAGAGACAGACGTTTCCGAATTTGTGATTTATTCTTTGTATTTGAGACTGTATAAAATAGAAACTGCTATTCCATTAACGTATCAGCCAATATACTTTGAATATTTATTTTTCACTTCACCTTTCCTGTTTGACTTTGGTTTGATTACACACCTGGGATCTACTTGTTCTATTTTCTTTCCCAAGTGTCCTGAAAGACACATTATTTTGGGTGTGAAAATAATTCTGGTCTAATAAAACTTGGTTCGGTAGAACTGCAGTTGCTTATAAAAAATACTTGCTGCGCTATTATTTCTCTTGCAAATTTTTTTTGTTAATACTGGTTTCTATTGATTAATTCCACACAGAAAGATCTGTAACACTCAACATTTGCCCACAAATGAGTTCCCTGTGAATGCCTGTCTCAAGGATTACTAGTGCCATCGTAGCCTATTGATTTGATATACTACAGTGGGACACTAGAACTAGACTGACAAAAAAACTCTTTTGCCCAAGGTATCAATCATTTTGGATTGCTCACTTGGAGAAGCAGTAGGAAAGGCATGACGGTTCAACGTACTCATTCAGACCTGCATGACAAGACTCTTTGGAGTCAGGTGTAAATGAGCAAAGTATACAATGGAGCCAGCCTTTGGTGCCGATCAATGGCCAGGAGGGGGAGTGCAATAAGGATTTTACCACAATACCAAAAGGGCCTCAGTTAGAGCCTGGTAAAATGGCTGCAGATGCAGCTCAACCATACTGCAGAAATTCAGTTAACAAGTTTGCCTTAGACTCCACTGTGGGCAATAAAAATCCCAAGACTGCTGAGGCTCTATAAACAACTACTGCAAAGCAGGCACTTTGCTTAGTGTGGACCCCATAGGCAAATGCAGGTCGGTTTCAGGTGAAGAGTCCAAGACACTGAAATTCTGAAGGCCAAGGTATAAGTCAACATCAGTATAATGAAGGGGAAAGGTGCACCTCAGAGCGGTTCGGATGTGGGCCGAAAGAGTAGCAAGGTATAGCCCATGCTCAACAATCTAGAAGACCCATTTGTCTGAGGTTATGGATTACCCCTGGGATAGAGTACTGGATTTTCTATCCCACAGAGTGATTTTGCACTGCTGATAGCAAGCTAAAGCAACTCGGATACTGATGAGGAAGGAGAGTGGGACTGGGAGGACAGATGCCCATGAGGATCCGCTTGTTACCTGCGGATCAAAAATGACAGCCTCAAAAGGGCAATTGAGTCGGTAGCTAGGTAGACAAGCACTGCCTAAACACCAACCCCCGGAATAAGCTCGGAATTTCGTAAACTGATGAGGAAACTGCTTGGCAGGGGCCAAAAGACCAGACTCCTGTTGAAGTATTCCAAGACAGAATCAGCTTTCTTGCGAAATAGGCATGAACCATTGAAAAGCATAATCAGAAGGGGGATCTGTATGTCTCCTGAGAAACGTGTACATCCAGAGCACCACACTAGTGCCAATCGCTCATCTCAGTCAATCAGCAGTATCAAGCCCAGGAAAAATTAGATATTTATCTGCATTCTGAACATCTTTAATAATCGAAGCATGTCGCTTAGGGCGTAAATATGCTGCCCCAGTAAATAGACAACAATGACTGACTTCAATGCTAATCTTGCCAAAGGGAATATTAATTTTCCCAATGTCTTAATCCTCTTCGACTCTGTTCGGGGCGTCCTAGAGAATGAATTGAATTCACCTTGATGGTGGAAGCCTGGAACAGCAAACTCTCTTTAGTAAGATGTTTTGTAAAAAAGGAGAAAAAAACAGGGTTGCCAGGCATCACTCTGTCGTCTGGCCACTTGCCATTCAACAGCAGGCAAGAACAGGGCTTATACCAAGAGTCCCTCGATGTGTCAGTAAAGGTTTCATTAACCGAAGCAAAGACTAAGCGGAGGATGGCTCAAGTTGCAAAATTTCTGAAAGGACATTTGTCTTGACTTCAGCAGCAGCAGACAGTTGTAGGTCCACAACCTCAGCTGCTCGTCGAATTACAACAGCAAGGGAGCACTCTCTTTTGTTGAGGGTCCAAAAGGAGAGTTTAACTCTGTAGCCGGGAAAATATCAAGCCCACTAGCCCCCTGCAAGTCCATATAAAAACATTTGTCATAATGAGAGAGCAAATCATCCCCATCATCGTATCTGGGTAGTGGCAGGTTCTGGTCAGAGTGTGAACCAAAAAGACAAAGGAGCCTCTGAGAATGCTTGTGCAGTAGTGGACGCATCACATCAGATTCAGGTTGTATGGTGACCATATGCACTGTAGTGGATTCGGAGCACAATCTCGGTCATCATCCGGTACAGATATCAGACTCTGCACTCGATTCTCCTCCAGCAGCAATGAAGGAGGAACAGATAAAGCTTGGGGTGCCAGGGTGGCGTTGGCATGGAGCCTGCAATAGGCTCAAGGGCTCCTAAGGATCCTTGGGAGCCAAGGCTACACAAAATCAAACAACATACTTAAAGTCCTCGATCTGCTGCAGGGTCGAGTCTTATCTGAAGAATTTTGGAAGTATTGCAATCAACAGGAGCAATTCGAAGGGTGACAAACTGACACCCTGACGCACTAGCGGTTTCTCCTCAGACAGTGTCAGGATGGGGCTGAGTCCTGCTTCACCGCCTTATGTTTTCATTTGTATTTCAACTAACCAGAGGACATTGTCACAGGAACAATGTCGGGATAACATCAGGTTTAAACCATCGACTTGGAGCTAGACTTAAGCGAGGCACACAACTACTTCACTCTGCTTCTCGGTCCCAGATCTCCTTCAGGTGCATGCCACAAGCAGAAAAGACCAAAAAGACATCTCTGGGTTAGTAGCAGACATATGTTTTCAACAGTCGCGGAATAGCTTAAAGCTTGTAGTTGTAGAAGGGGACATCGTTCCCTTGTATGCATGATTTTGTTTTGCGAAGTCGTTGAAAGACTGACACAAGTGAGACCAGAGGTCTGAATCCGTGTTTTAAGGCACAAGAAAATGGACGGAGTGGTCCTGCTGATATGTGGCTCTGCTACATCAGAAATAAGGCCCGATTTGAGACTGTTGGATGGGGAACCAAAATATTCCCATAGGATTTAAATACATAATCACACCCAAGGTAGCACACACAATTAACTGCTACAATCTGGTTTACTTGTGAATTTGAAAGTTAGGGGGCACCTTTTGGCGCTAGCATAGCAATTATGAGAAATACAACACTCTTGCTCGGATAACAAAAAGAGAATATGGAATTATTGGAGTCATAATCTGAACCAATACCAATTAAGAAAATTTCTCCCTCCCCCTTGCAAGGAAAACTAGAGATGGAAAGACTCTTGTAAAAATGACTTTTTAAACTGGCATTCATACAACACACTCCTCGCTCTGCAAATGAGAAAAGTTTTGAAACATTCTATTGCAGAAAAAATGGCCTATGCGCTACAGTAAATAAGAAAAAAACATACATAATCAAATAAAATTGTTGGATTGCTATGGCTCAGTTTTCCTATCTGTCTTCCAGAGGGCTTCACGTTTTCTTTGGTCAGACGTCTGCAAACAGAAAAAATACAACTTTTTACAAATATAGTAAAATACATACAATGTCTGCAGAGTACACCTAGGTTTATGGAATTCATACAAAAAATTATTTACATAATAACATGAAAGCATTAGTGTTTTAAGAATACTTGTAGGAGACATGACTTTAGTCAGTATTTAAACAATTTACAAGTCATTTCTGAAGCAGATAGAAAGAGCACAAGTATTTGTAAAACCTTTTCTACAGACTATGACTAGGCTCATGCGTGGGTAAGGTTGTTTTAACGTTAGCTTTCCAGGGCTTAAGGAGCAGCACGCTTCAATTGAAAAAGAAAGTTATTTCTTTTGTGCCCTTGACTCTTAACAGTTTAGAGATCATAACTAGTCAAGGCAAATTATAAAAGAGGGGGTTAAAAACTCACATTGAGTACAACACAAAAAACTCTCAAAATCATCAATGTCCAGTTAGGGCTTTCCTTTAGACAAATAAAAAGATGCAATAGGTTCTACCAAAAAAAACTTTTATAGCTTTTCAACACTAGACTTCTAATGACACTGACATTTTAGCCAATGTTACCTCATCAGGCTTAGTCTGGGACTACTATTGAATAGTTTAACTGTCGGTGTTGTTTTGCAGCTGGAAGATCTTTCTGGATTCACTATGCTGTGCATTATTCCGCGGTCTAGTAGTTGGGTCCGGAATCGTAGTCTTTTTTCTTTTTCTTTTTTTTTTGTAGCCCAGGTGGGTGTCGACGTCCTACCTTTTGGTGTCCTTCCTGTGACATTGGCACGCTTCCTGCGGAAGCTCTCACATTTGGGCGGTATCTTCGGATTCTTTTTTTCTTGTTTTGGTGTCATTGTTATTCATCCTTTTCCAATCACTTCAGGTTCTTCCTTCTTTTTCAAGGAACTCCAGATTTGTCTCTCTTAAGTGTTTGAATGTATATTGTCTTCGTATCCCCTTCTCCTCCTGTCATCTTTCTGGCGGAGGTGGGTGGGTTCGCTAGTGAATCCAGAAAGCTCTTCAAGCTTCAAAACAACACCGACAGGTAAGAAACTATTCGTTTTACAGCGTGAATATTTCTGGATTCACTATGCTGTGCATAGACTTTGTAGCAGTTTGCTATATTTATGGCGGCTGGGTGGAAGATGAGCGTTGGTTGTTGACTATATGTTAAAGCACTTTCTGTCCTACTTGTGCTTCCTTGTTCATTTGTATATCCACGCAGTAGTGCTTAGTGAACATGTGCAATGAAGCCCATGTTGCCGCCAGGCATATGTCTTGAATCGGTGTGTTATCCAGGAAGGCTATTGTGGCTCCCTTTTCCTAGTCAAGTGGGCTTGTGCCCCTCCTAGTAGCTCTTGCCCTGCCTGCTTGTGGCAGAATTGTTTAGTTTGTGCGATCCATCGTGCGATGGTGACCTTTGTTACTGGTCTTCCCATGAAACTGCTTGCGTAGGACACAAAGAATTGCTTTGTTTTCCTGTGCTCTTTAGTTCTTTCAATGTAATACATTACAGACCTTCTAGCATCCAGAGAGAGAGCTTGGTACCTGTATTGTTTGGTTTATGTGAAACCTTGACACCACCTTTGGCATAAAGTGTGGGTCCGTTCTAATTACCACCCTGTCGTTGTGTATTTGAATGTAGGGTCTTGTAATGTTAGCGCTTGCAGCTCGCTTACCCTGCGTAGCGAGGTGATTGCCACTAGAAAGGCTGTCTTCATTGTGAGGATTTGTAGCGAGGCCTTATGGATAGGTTCAAAAGGCGCTTTCATAAGCTCTGTTAGGACTAAATTAAGGTTCCATGCCGGTGGCGGCATCCTCTTTGGTGAGGCGATCCAGGAATCGCTTTACTACTTCGGATGTAAAGAAGCTCTTTCCCGTCTATCCTCTTGTGTAGGCTACTATCGCTGCTAGGTGAACTCTCAGTGAGGTAGGGCTTAGGTTCGCTTTTAGCAGGTGTGTTAAATATTTTAGCACGATTGATTACTTGGTTATTTTCTTGTGTAGCTTTTTCCTGATGCACAATTGTGGGAGTCTTTTCCATTTCGCCACATAGCACCTCCGTGTGGTAGGTCTCCTTGCCTCCCGTAGCACCCGCAGTGTGCTCTCTGGGAGTTTGAGGTGTGCAAATTCTACGTTTTCAGGAGCCATGCCGCTAGGCAGAGGTTCTCTGGCTGAAGTATCTCCCCGTTTTGCATGGTGAGCAAGTCTTTTCTTTTTGCGAACTTGTGAGGTGGTCCCTGCGCCATCTTCACTATTTCTGAGAACCAGGACTGCCTGGCCCACTGTGGTGCCACCAGAATCAGTGTCATGTTGCTGGTTCTGCTTTTGCGGAGTACCCTGTGTATCAGTGGTATCAGGGGAAAAGTGTAGGCAAATGTTTTCAACCAGCTTATCCATAGGGCATTGCCCTGGGATTGTTCCCCTGGTTGTCTGGATGCGAAGTATTGGCATTTTGCATTCTGGTGTGTTGCAAATAGGTCTATTTCTGGTGTCCCCCATTTCTTGAATAGCTTTTGCGTTTCTTGTGCATTGAACTCCCACTCGTGGGATGCAGATGTTTGCCTGCTGAGCCTGTCTGCCTCCACGTTGTCCTTTCCTGGTATGTGTATAGCCAGGAGGTCTATTTGTAGTGGGATGGCCCATCTCCATATCTCCTGCGCTAAGTTGGATAGTGTGACTGATTGTGTTCCTCCCTGCTTGTTGATGTAGCACATTGTTGTCGGTTTTAACACTCTCTGCTTATACAGTTGTTTCTGGGAGGCTTTTAGGGCAAGGAACACAGTCTTTAGTTCTAGGTAGTTGATGTGCTTGATCACATTTGTTGGAGTCCACAGACCACGCACCTTGAGCTGGTTCATGTGTGCTACCCATCCCCTCTGAGATGCGTCTGTGGTGATGGTCACAGTTGGGTTTGGTGGTGTTAAAGGCTTCCCCTTTGTTATGTTCTCCTTGTTACACCACGCTATCTCCTCCTGCACTGCGTGCGTTACAACCACTAGATCTTCCCAACTCCCTGTAGCTTGTGACCATTGCTGTTGGAGCCATTCCTGGAATGGTCTCATGTGGAGTCGTATATTGGGGACTAGGTGTATGCAGGACGCCATCATCCCCATGATCTTGCTCACTGTCCTCACGGTCAGAGCTCGCCCCTTCTGGTATTGACGTTTCTCCTTCAGCAGGGCAAGTGTTCTCTATTCACTGGGGAAGTCCTTGCTCTGTATGGTGTTGATCTGTGTGCCTAGGAAGATGTTCACTTGTTCTGATTCCATTGAGTATTTCCCCCAGTGTATTGAGAATCTGTGTGACCCGCTGTGCATGTTTGTAGGAACTTGCTTTTATTAGCCAGTCGTCGAGGTAGGGGTATACATGAATCCCTTCCCTTCGTAGGTGCGCTGCTACTGCTGCGAGGCACTTGGTGAAGACCCTTGGTGTGGATTTTAGTCCGAAGGCCAGGGCTGTGAACTGGTAGTGGGCTTTGTCTATGGAAAATCTCAGTAGATGTTTGTGTTGTCTGTTAATGGGAATGCGTAGGTAGGCATCTTTGAGGTCTATGGTGGACTTAAAATCTCCGTCCCTTATCTGAGGGATGACTTCTTGTAGGGATGTAATTTTGAATTGTTGAGTTTTTATGTACTGGTTTAGGAACCGTAGATCCAGGATGGGTCTTAATGTTTCCTCCACTTTTGGCACAAGGAAGTAGTTAGAGTACACTCCCTTGTTTCTTTCTTTGAATGGTACTGTTTCTATCGCCTCCTTGTGAAGAAGTTCTTGTGCTTCCTCTAGGAGTAGCGCTAGTTCTTTTGCAGAGCGCGTCTGTCTTTTTGGTTTCCTATTTGGAGACTTCTTTTCCAGTTCTATGCAATATGCAAACTGTACGATATTCAGTATCCATTTGTCGTTATTTTCTTCCACTCCTGGAAGAAGTGTTTCAGTCTGCCTTCTACTGGTGTTACATGTTCGTTGATCCCCGATCTTTGTTCGTGTAAAGCTTTTTTGCTTATTTTGTTGTGCCCCCTATCGAGGTGTTCTGTGGGTGGGCACGTTTGGTGGAGCGGAGTCACTTTGAGGTGGGTTGCCTCCTCTTCTTGTTTGTCCTCGTCCATTCGCTCTCCCGCGAAAGGACTGACCCCTGGGCCGGTACTGCCAGTTTTGCTGCTGCTGGCCCTGCTGCGCTTGGTTGTTGCCCTGGTAGTTCTGCTGGAGGGTCTGATGTGATGTTCCTCGTTGGTTTCCCCCCCTTCCGTTTGGTCTCTGTGTCGGGGTACCCCTTCTCATTCCTCTGAATTGCAAAGCCCCCATGGACCTTGCAGTTTCATTTTCCTTTTGAGTTGCGCCAGTTTCTCATCCACTGGTGCTCTGAACAGCGTTTCTCCATTGAAGGGAGTGTTCAGAATGTTGTCCTTGACTTCCGGTTTGAAACCTGAGATTCTCAGCCAGGCAGGTCTTCTTACAGTGACCCCAATCATCATGAGTCTGCTGGATGTTTCTGCCGCATCCAGGGCTGATTTTAGGCATGAGTTTGCTATGTTCTTGCCTTCCTCCACCAGGTGTGTTGCTTCCTGTTGGTATTGCTCAGGCAGGTGTTTGAGCAGCTGTCCAACCTCCTCCCAATGCTGGTACGTATGCCTGTTGAGTAGGGCATTAGAGTTGGCAATGCGCCAGTGTCTGCTGCATTCCTCTCTATCTTCCTTCCAGTGAGGTCTATCCTCTTACTCTCCTTGTCTGGTGGTGGTCCCGAGTTTGTGGGAACATTGGCCATCTTTCTGCCTGTTGCTGCAATGATAGAGTCAGCCGTGACGGATCCTTGTATATATATAGTAGATCCTCAGAGGAGTGTTTGTACTTTTTCTCTGTCCTTGGTGTGACAGACCTGCAGTTTGCAGGCTCCTTGAATGCTTCCCTTCCCTAGTCCATGACACTTGGGAGCATGCGGAGGAATTGACTCCTAGTTTGTGTTGGAAGCAGTGTCTCTAGGAGGAAGCAGGCTTTTGGTTTTTCTTCCTCTAGTTTCAAACCAAATGCTGTTGCCGCGTTCCTGATGACCATATTGTAGATGCCAAAGTCAACTGGCGGCGAAGGCCTCGAAAGATACGTATCTACGGCCTCATCCGGGCTTTCGGCATCGAGGTCCTGCCAATCCAGGTCCTGCGCCACCAAGGATGCCGAGCCCAAACTTGTTTGCCGGTCTTCCTCGCCTTCTCCCTCATAATAGTATATGCCCTCTTCCTCTTGGTGTTCTTGGGACTCCGGAGTTTTTAGCAGCTCCTCGGCGTCGCACTCCTCTTCATCCTCGTCCTCGACAATGGCCGTCGGCTTCGACGGGATGGTGAACCTTTTCATCCGTTCCTCGAACTCCCTTTTCCTTTGCAGGATGTTGTCCATTTCGGGCTCGAGCCTTTTCTTCTTCCTCTCCATCTCGGCGGCCTGTTCAGCGTGAAGGGTTTCGGAAGATCTCTGATGTCGACGTCTACGCTGCCTTTGTGTCTTTTTCCTTCGGCGTCGAGCACGCCTTTTCGGGGACGTGCTTCAACGACCTAGGCTTGGAATTTCGCAGACGGAGTCCTTTTCGAAGAATCCGCTGGGTTGTTTGTCCCTGGATGCAGCTGTGTCCGTCAAATGTTTCGGTGCCAGTGCTCCTTTCGAGGACTTCGACTCTGTTTTTCGAGAGTCTGTCGTGGTCTTAGGGGTAGATGTCTCTCTTACCTCCTTTGTTGTTTTCGCATTGGTCTCTACGACCGTGTAGTCATCTGGTCCCTCGGCGATGTTGTCCTCTTCCCCACTGGAGAGGCCCAAGCGACGGAGGTTGGCCTTGCATGTTGTAGTTGGCTCTCCTCTATCTCGCTCTTACCCTGAGCGTCTTCGGGTTAAAAAAGGAGCAGGCGCTGCAATCCTTGCTTTCGTGGTCGACCGGCAGGCAGAGGTTGCAAACCGGATGCTGGTCCCTCTGCACGTACTTGTGGTGGCAATTGCGGCAGAATTTGAAAGGTGGTTTGTCCATTCCTGCGCTCAGGGGGCCCCTGTGTGCGGATTCTCCGTTGGACGTCGAGATTTCCGATGATCTCCTTCCCCTTCGTCGTCCCAGTTCAGTGGTCTTGCTTGGAGAAGTATTCTCCAAATCTTTTTCGTGGTTTTCGTGTCTTCTTCCTCTTCTTTTCTCCCAAACTCTAGAACCTCGCAGTGATGATCAAGACCCAACGGCAGGAAAAAAGAATCTGAAGATGGCGCCCAAAGGGAGGAGCTTCCGCAGGAAGCGTGCCGACGTCGCAGGAAGGACACCAAAAAAATAAAAAAAGACTGCGATTCCAGACCCAACCACTAGACCGCGGAATAATGCACAGCATAGTGAATCCAGAAAGATTCACGCTGCAAAACTACATATCACTTTATGCTAGCATGCAGCACCTAACTCCATGAATGTAGGCACCCTATTATACAGAACATCCCCCTTCCTACACTGTCATCTGTGGATATGGTGATCCTCAATGGCTCCCTTACAGAGAACCAGGTGCGAGTCTCAGCAGGAACGCTCAACATCCTGTGATTCTGAGAAAATCACTTAATCTCCCTGTGGCAAACAGAATGAATGTGTACGTCTGTAATGCAACTGGTGCTCATGTAAAGCGCTCTGATACCTTTGGGTCGAGGTCACACTATATAAAACTCCCCCCCCAAAAAAGGCAGCTTCATGCCAGAACGCAGTACCAGACATTGCATCCGTACACTCCACCTAGCTCTAGCCCATACAAGTGACCTGAAGAGACCTCTGGCTCGCCTTCTGGAATCTGAAAAGGCATTTGACACAGTCGACTGGTCGCCGGTTTGTTGGCGCCTTGTATTCTGAACAGCAAGCACGGGCACTGGTGAATGGGGTCCTTTCACATCCATTCCCCATTCACAGAGGCACCAGGCAAGGCTGCCCTTTATTGCCGCTCCTTTTTGCTCTTGTGATGGAGCCCCTGGCACAACTGATATGTTGTGATGCCAGAGTGGCAAGGTGGGAGTGGGAAGTGGGCATTGAAGACAAAATCCCATTTTCAGAGAATATCCTGCTCTACCCCCAACATGGTCCCCGTTGTAAGGAAATTTTGGTCTTATATGCGCAGGCCTTGAGCATTCAGGTGAACCTGAGGTAGTGCCTCATGGTACCACTTGGGCGGGGGCGATGAACTGTTGTGGTGAGCACCGATGAGCCTATGCACCACTATGTTTAAATATTTAGGGATCTACTTCTATAGAGAAAGTGCTGAGATGTAGGAACTCAATCTTAATTCCTTGTAAACCAGCAGACAAAGACTGATCTCAACTGCTGGGGGGCATTGCCACTACAGATGCCTCGGAGAGTGGCCGTGGTCAAAAGGATGGCATTTCTGAAGAACCTCTATATCCTCCAAAACTTCCCTCTTAGTATCTCTGACCACTGGTTCCACTGTCTGGCCTCCACGTTTTGCTCCTTCCACTTGTCTTGCCACCCCCCACGTATAGCTCATGAAAAGCTGCTTATGTTGGTTTATGATGTGGATCTAGGCATGGCAAACTTTCAGATTTATTACAGAGCCATGCAGCTACTGCTTCTCAATGACAGACTAACCAGGGGCTGAAACGACCCAGCTTACCATATTAAACTCTCACTTCATAGGTTTGACCATTTGATGGGCATCCTCTATGACGATCCCATCACCAACACTCTTCCTGAGATCACTGCGGTGGTCCTACAAACCTGGCAGGTGGCGCCTGGAATATGAGGTGGGGGAAAATCTTGACCGGCCAGACCCCGCTGTAGCAGGGTCACCACCTTGAACACACAAGCAAGCAGACAGGTTTTGCCAAGTGGGACAGGAACGGTATTACAACCCTCGGGGATGTGTGTTTCGGGCTCTCAAGACACCCCTCTCTCTTTCCAACACCCAGTATTTACAAGTATTCACAACTGCGGCACACCCTACAGCCATATACGTCCAGGATCTCCACCCACCCCGAACAAACCCCCCTAGAGGCCAAGGTTCTGAGGGGGGAATTGAAGAATGGGGGCATATACCAGCTGTACCCTACTTTAGTGATCTACACCCCAGATAGTTTCCCATTCCTCAGGCAGAAATGGGAGGGTTGGATAGCTAGATAATACGGACTGTACCCTAACGCGACTGGCCACCAGTGAAATAGCAATATCCTTAAGTCCCTGCTTTATACAATTAAACTATCTTCATGCCACCTATCTCACACCAATTCGGCTCTTGCAGGTCGGTAGAGTCATCACCCAGTGTCCCTGTACCAGCGCAGACTTCTTCCACATGGTGTGGCAAAGCCACCCCACCCATAGCCACCTACTGGCAGCGAATTAGGACTGCCCTAACACAAATACTACACCCATTCAGGCACTTCTAGGAGCCTTGGACAGGATCCAGATCTCTCTGGAGGACTGATGTCTGACTGGAATGGAAACTGTGGTGGTACAGGTACCCCGCGCACTGTGACCAGAGAAGACCTCTAAGGGCTGCAGCACTTCTTGTGCCACCCTTAGAGGTCATGTACCCTGACACTCACACTCTGCCTTTGCAGGCTGCGTGTCTTGGTGTAAAACAAATTGAAGAGTTGACATGGCACACATCCCTGTATGCCATGCCCACAAAACACAGCCCTGGTATACATCAGTCACCCCTCTAGCTGGGTGCCCTATGCCAGTGGTGAGTGTATGGGTGAATGAGCACTGTACCCCTACAATACCCAGGTCCATTCCTAGACACTAAGTGCAGTACTGCCATTAAGAGTATATGGTGCTGGAAGTTTGTCATTACAAACTCCACAGCAACCGAATGGCTGCACTGAAGACTGGGAAGGTTGGTATCAAACTTCTCAGCACATTAAACCCACACTGATGCCAGTGTGGGATTTAATGTAAAATGCACGACAGAGGGCATCTTAGAGATGCCCCCTGAAACTCGACCAACTCCCAGTGACCTGACTGAGTGGCTGCCTAGGCTGCCACCACGAGACATGTTTCCGGACCCCTGGGTCGAGAGCTTGCTGCTCTCGGGGGCCCGAAACAATGCACATACTGGGGCGAGGTGCCAAGCCTCCTCCCCCAGGATTGACAGGGGTCACGAAGGAGAAGCTTCAAAGGCATGCCTCCTTTAAGAGCCTCTCCAGACCATTTGTTGCTTTTCGCAACTGGTACCCACTGGTTCTACCCCCCACTTTGGGCGGGAGACCCGGAGGGAAAAACAAAGAGGAAGAGAGGTGTGCCCACCTCTGCCAACTCCACCCCTAAGGTGGAGGAGGCGAGGTGAGGCACAACCTCGAGTCCCCGCCATCTTCAGGATGGGGGACCCAGCCTACCAGGGAGGCTCCTGCCCCCCTCCCACTGGAGAGTGGCAGAATAGGGGGTGTACCCACTCCGGGGAAGGGACCCATTGGTCCCTGAACTTTACCTACCTGTACCACCCCTAAATTTAGTATTTAGAGGCACCCTGAACCTTCCTTCCTCAGATCCAGCAACCACAAGAAAAAGAAGAGAAGGACGAGAAGCCGTGCAGAGCTAACAAGGACGACAAAGCCCACTGACTTGGCCCCAGCCCTAAACGCCGGTCTCCCCTCGAACCTGCTCATGCAAAACCCCAGCATGTCCAGCAGCCAGCAACCTCAAAAACCCCGGAGGACCTGCCTGCCTTCACTTTCCAAGCTGTTTCTCCCGTGAACACCGGACGTGTTTGAACTGCAGCTTCTGGTGCCAGCCAGGAACCGCCAATCCAGCCCACTCTGCACCCGCCAAACCCGGCCCAAGCTTGAGTGGAAAAACACCACGAGGAGGTTCCCCCGGCGATCCTAACCCTAGATTCGGCGACCCCTGACCTGCCTCAAGCTTCCAGACTATGCCTGCAGCCTCAATCCAGAGTACTGCCCCTACAGCGACCAGAGCGGGTAAGAAAATCTGAAGTCCCAAGGCACCGCTGCATCCGACGCCCCACAGCCTTGTGTGCCCAACCTAGAGGTGACTAACCAACCATCAAACTCCCAACTTACCCCTCGAAGTGGTGGTTGTAAGAAAGTGGATCTATATATACTGGACTAAATCAGGTACAGTGTGTATAGAGTCCCCAATCCCCAGAGGTATAACAGAGGATAAAGCCAGATCTAACCTTACTCTCTAAAATGGTAGCTTGGTCGAGCAGTAAGGCAGTACCAGAGGACAGTGTAAAGCATTTGTTGTACACACTCAGTCAGCAAAAGGTTTCACACACTCATTAACTGAACTCTTGGCCATTTTTTGTAATTTCAAAAGATATAGGTGTTTTATTTTAGAACCAACAGGTATCAAAATATACTTTTCTCAATATGAGTGACTTTAGGTAATTACTTTGCAGAGAGGCCATAGACTTGCTAAGTACAATAGTTACTGGGGTTGCAATAGGCAACACAATTCTAAACACAATTTAACATTGAGCTCAATGGGTTTTCTACATAAATGCAGTTGATTACTTTGAGGATTACTTTTCTAACCACAGGACTGGATCCTGGATTCATTCCCGGGACCTAAGCTGTAAACAGTTAAGTATAAGTGTTTTGGTTACAGTTGAAATTTTTGAAGGATATAAATGTATTTTCAAAGTTGACAACTTTTCAGAGAAAAACTAGCAATGTTACCCTATGGAAGGAAATTCAAGTCACAGGTGAAGTAGGTTCTCGTTACTTTTGTAATCCAGTACTGGACTCCTAGGTTCAGCACTGGGACCTCTACCTAAGACAGGTAAGTATTTACGTTTCAGTAGTTGGTACGATTTTTAAAGAATATTTGTAATTTGCAAAAATCAACACTTAGAAGAAATTTCAGTGAAAAACAGTCAATGGTTTCCTAAGGAAGAAAAAGCAGGTAATTGGTAAGTACAGTTAAGATTACTTTTTGGGGTTCAGTATTGAACTAGAAAGTACAGCACTGGCTTCTCTCCTGATCCCAGGTGAGTATTTCGGAAATCGTTAGCCGGCGGATTTTAGAGGAATATTTTTAAATTTAAAAACTCCACACTTAGAAGAATTTTCAGTGAAAACCAGTCAATGTTAGCCCTATGGAAGGAAGGAAAATGCTACTTACCAGTATGCATCTGTTCTTGGCATGTAGGGCTGCAGAACCACACACTGTTGCATTAGATCACCATCTGGTGGTGGGCCCGGATGATTACACTTTGTTGTTGTCTTGGAAGAGTCTTTGTTTGTAGGTGACTCCTCCCTTAGACCGTAGTGTGCATGGGGATCGACTCCATCCTCAGATTGTTTTCTCCATTGTGCAAATGATGGAGTTGTATCAGTACAGATAAGGATGACCATGTATTGTGAATCTAAATAACATAATACTGGAACAGATATAGGTAGCCGGGGAGGCGGGTGGGCGTGTGTGGTTCTTTAGCCCTACATGCCAAGAACTGATGCATACTGGTAAGTAGCATTTTCCGTTCGAGGCATATGGGCTGCAGACCACACACTGTTGCATAGATTGCATAGCAGTTTCTCCCTTAGCGGCGGTCACCCACATTTGTTGCAGTAGTTTGAAATAATGTTTTAAGTACAGCCTGGCCCACACTTGCTTGTTGTTTTGCCTGCACATCTACACAGTAGTGTTTTGTAAATGTGTGCGTAGTAGACCATGTAGCTGCTTTGCAGATATCATCTAATGGTATATTTCCTAAGAATGCCATAGATGCTCCTAACTTACGGGTAGAATGAGCTCTAGGAGGAATGGATAGAGTGTGTTTTGCTTTTTAGTAACAAATTTTAATACACTTAACAATCCATCTAGCAATGCCTGATTTAGAAATAGGATTGCCTTTATGTGGAGGCGAAAAGGACACAAACAGGTTTAGTCTTACGAAAACTTTTTGTCCTATCAATGTAGTATAGAATTGCTCTTTTTACATATAATGTGTATAGAGCTCTTTCCGAAACTGTTTGCGGTTTTGGAAAAAATACTGTAAACTCAATTGATTGGTTGAGATGGAATAGTGAAATGACCTTTGGCAGAAACTTAGGATTTGTTTTGAGAACCACTTTATTATGATGAAGTTGCATAAATGGTTCTTGAATTGTTAATGCCTGGATCTCATTTACTCTTCTGAGTGAGGTAACTGCTACTAAAAAAGCAACTTTCCATGTGAGAAACTGTAACTCACACTTATGCAATGGTTCAAAGGGTGGACCCATAAATCTTGAGAGAACAATATTTAAATTCCATACCGGAGAAAGTGGTATTCTAGGAGGAATTAATCGTTTAAGCCCTTCCATAAAAGCTTTTATTGCTGGTACTCTGAACAATGACAACTGTTGTCTGTTTTGGAGATATGCCGCCATAGCAGCAAGATGCAATCTGATTGAGGAGTACGCAAATTAGATCTTTGTAGATGTAAGAGATAGCATATGATATTCTGTATAGAAACATCTAATGGGTTAACGCAGTTATTTGTACAATAGACATCAAATCTTTTCCACTTTGCTGCATAGCATGCTCTAGTGGTAGGACGTCTTGCTTCCTTAATGAGATCCATGCAATCAGGAGGCAAGTTCAGATATCCAAACTCCAAGACCTCAGGAGCCATGTCGCTAGATTGAGCTGCATTCGGGCTGGATGCATAATCTCTCTATGGTTCTGTGTTAGTAGATGTGGGGAGAGTTTTAGTTTGTGATGTGGTAATACAGAGAGCTGAAGTAGCGTTGTGTACCATGGTTGTCTGGCCCACGTTGGTGCTATAAGAATCAACGTGAGAGAATGTTGTCGTAGTTTGCGTACCACTAATGGAATTAGTGGGAGAGGTGGAAAAGCGTACGCAAAATTTGTTTGACCAGTTCATCCATACCGCATTGCCATTGGAAAATGGGTGTGGGTATCTGGCGGCGAAGCTTGGGCATTTGTAGTTGTGGTGTGTGGCAAACAGATCTATCTCTGGTTGTCCCCCTGTTGGCAAAATGGCTGCAAAACTTGTGGATGAGGCTCCCGTTCGTGTATCTGTTGTCTCTGACGACTTAACAGATCTGCTAATTTATTGTGAACTCCTGGTAGATGTTCTGCTAACAGAAAAATGTTTTTAGGGATGGCCCATCTCCAAATACTCTGCGCCAGCCAGGAGAGCTGTAGGGAGTGTGTCCCTCCTTGCTTTTGAATGTAATACATTGCTGTCATATTGTCTGTCCGGACTAGTACAGCTTTGTTTGATATGTAATGTTGGAATGATTTTAGAGCTTGAAAGATTGCTAGTAACTCCAGATAATTTATGTTGAGTACTTTCTATTTCATTGTCCATGTACCTTGCACTGTGTGACTTTGTAAATGCGCTCCCCATCCGGTGAGAGATGCGTCTGTGGTCAGTATGATTTGTGGAACAGGTTCTATAAACGGCCGGCCCTTGGAAAGGTTTTTGGTGTTCCACCATTGCAGAGAGCGATGCGTCCGGTCATCTACCACCACCAGATCTGTTATTTCTTGTTGAGCCTGATTCCACTGACCTGCTAAGCATTCTTGCATGGGGAGCATTTGTAGTCTTGCGTATGGTACTATGAAAATGCAAGATGCCATCATTCCTATTAGCTGCATGAACATTCAAGCTTGTAGTGAGTGTTGTGGCTGGAATCTTTTGATGAGATTTTGTATAGCTTGTATTCTTATTAAATTGGGGTTTGCTATTGCCTTGGAAGTATCTATTGTGGCACCTAGATACTGCTGAGATAGGGATGGTTGTAGATGTGACTTTTGATTCATTGTAAACCCCAACTTGTGCAGCAGGCACATTGTCTGATGCATGTGCTGTACACATTGGTTGTATGACTTGGATTTTATTAGCCAGTCGTCGAGATATGGGAATACGTGAATGTTGACCTTTAAGTGTGCTGCTACTACTGCTAGACACTTTGTGAACACTTGAGGTGCTGTTGTTACTCCGAAGGGGAGCACCTTGAATTGGTAGTGCTGACCGTCTAGTATGAACCTTAGGTACTTTCTGTGAGACTGATTAATAGGGATGTGGAAGTAGGCGTTCTTGAGGTCTAATGTGGCAAGGAAGTCGCCTTTCTCTAGTAACGGTAGAACCTGTTGTAATGTGACCATATGAAAATGGTCTGAATGTATGTACATGTTTAGGGGTCGTAGATCTAGAATTGGTCTGAGACCCATCCTTTTTGGGTATGAGAAAATAAAGGGAGTAAACCCCTGTGTTCTGATGTTCTTTTGGTACTATTTCTATAGCATTCTTTTGCAGTAGTGATTCCACCTCTTGTCTTAATAGTAAAAGGTGTTCCTGTGACATGGGACGTTGTCTTGGAGGTATTGTTGGAGGGTTGGCAGTGAGCTCCAGGCAATAACCTGACTGAATTATTTGTCTCACCCACCTGTCTGTAGTGATGGAGTTCCAGACATGTAGGAATTGTTGTCATCTTCCCCCGACCGGAGTGGAATGGTCTGGGGGGATGGAAGGGAAGTCACTGTTTGGGAGTAGAGGCGATTGTTGTTGCCTCTGCCTCGATTGTTGTTCCCTCTATACCCTCCTCTATAGTATCCCTTACTGGACGAGGTCTGGTTGGGCGGTTTGTAAGTAGAGGAGGTGTTGTCAGTTTGGAAACCTTTAGAGGCGCCCCTATATGAGGAGTGACGAAAGGAACGTCCATGGGCTTGCGTTTGTAAAGCTCCCATTGATTTTGCCGTATCGGTATCTTTTTTCATCTTTTCGAGTGCACTGTCTACATTTGGACCGAAAAGGTGTTGTTGGTCAAATGACTGGTTTAATATACTGGCTTGTACCTCTGGTTTGAAACCAGAAATTTGTAGCCATGCATGTCTGCGCAACAGTACCCCTGTATTTACTGCTCTAGATGCTGTATCTGCAGTGCCTAACGTGCATCTTATGGAGGTATTAGTTATAACCTTGCCCTCTTGTATCAAGTCAGCAGCCCTAGCCTTATATTGCTGTGGCAGGTGTTGCATGAGTGACTAACTCATCATAATGAGCTCTGTCATATCTTGCTAACAGAGCTTGAGTGTTAGCAATCCTCCATATATTAGCAGCTTGTGAGAGTGTGCGTTTCCCTATCGCATCTAAAAGCTTGGATTCTTTGTCAGGGGGTGGAGCATCCCCCGTTTGCGAGTTGGCTCTTTTTCTTGCATTTGACACTACCAGTGAGTCTAGTGGCAATTGTCCCTTAATATATGCTGGATCAAGAGGGAGCCGCTTTGTATTTCTTTTCCAGTCTGGGGTTAATTACCCTGGCCCTGACTGGGTCTCTAAATATTTCTGGGGCATGTCTTACCACTCCATTGAGTATTGGAAGTGTGGTTGTGATTTTATGTGACGTTAACAATGTATCCATAAGAAAGTCTTTACCTATTGGATCTGTATGCAAATCTACTCCATGGAAAGTAGCTGCTCTATGGATAAGTTGTGTGAACCCAATGGTATCATCTTGTGGATGTTGCCTCGACGGGTATGCCTCATCTTGTGGCAGATCTGGTGCATCTGGTGCATTACTTCTTCCCATGGGTCACCTGATGGCCCAGCTATATCATCTGGGTCATTAATCTCAGCTATCTGATGATAACTCTCTTGTGAGTATGTTTCCCCATAATCCTCATCCTGTGTTAAAAGGCTATGTGTGCTAGCTGGTGAGTGTACAGGAGAAATATCTGCTGGTATTTCTACTTCTGGTGAAGGAAGTCTTATAGGGGAAGTTTGAACATGCTTCTTTGGAGGAACAGGTGATTGTTTAGGACATTCCATTTTCCTCTTTTCAGGCACTGTGTACAAGTGCCCAGTCTTTGGATGAATTTTTAGAGTCTTTTGCCTTACACCAGGTAGGAAAATCTCTTCTACTGGTAAATCTTTTTTCAGCGCCGATTGCTCTTGTTTGGAGCAGACAGTTTTAGGCTTCACAGTGTCCGTGTCTTTCTTTATCTTTATCTTTATCTTCTCTAGTGTGTTGTCTACTTCCGGCCCGAACAACTGGTTCTGATTGAAGGGCTGGTTCAGGATGGTAGTCTGTACTTCTGGTTTGAAACCTGAAATGCGTAACCATGCATGACGTCTGAGAATAACACTAGTATTAACTGCTCTGGATGCTGTGTCAGCTACATCTAGTGTGCATTTAATTGAGGCATTAGATATTAATTTGCCTTCTTGTAAGAGCTCTGCTGCCTGATCCTTGTTTTGATCTGGTAGGTGTTCCATTAATTTTTCTAGTTGGTCGTAGTGAGCCCTGTCGTAGCGTGAGAGTGCGGCTTGTGTGTTTGCTATGCGCCATATGTTTGTTGCTTGCGCAGCAATCCGTTTCCCTGACGCATCAATAACTTTAGATTCTTTGTCAGGCGGGGGGGTGTCACCAGAAGTTTGGGAATTGGCTCTTTTACGTGCATTTGACACTACCAAAGAGTCTAGTGGCAGATGTCCCTTAATGTAGACTGGATCAGATGGTGCTGGTCTATACTTTTTTTCCTATTCTGGGATTTAGCACCCTACATCGTACTGGACCTTTAAAAATGTCTGGAGCATGTTTAATGACTCCTTTGATCATGGGTAATATTTGAGTAGACCTTTGTGACTGCTCAAATGTGTCTAATAAGAAATCCTCCTCAATGGCATCAGAGTGCATTGAAACTCCATGGTAAAGGGCAGCTCTGTTTAATAGATTATTAAACCCAATGCTATCCTGTGGAGGGGAAGATTTTGTTGGGTACTACTGAGGATCAGGGATGTCTGGCACATTGTTTGGTGGAAAATTATATGCATTGTCATCCTTGGGGATATTCTGGATTGACATCCTCATCTAAAGGGTATGTATGTGGCTCTGGTACGTCATCCCCCCTGTGAGAAGTTGGCCTGATATGCAGTGCTCACTATTCTAGTGATCACTATGTATCAGTCCAAACAACCCTTATTGATGATTGGTTGTAAGTCAACCTTATAGACCAGCTATCCTAGTAGCATGGATACGAGCAGTCTAAGGCTAAGACTCTAGAGGGCGTGTTAAGCCAGCTGTTTTACCATCACATTACCCCTTGAACACCAAGTGAAAGGACACCACACTGTTTCCAAGAACATTTCCGAGGATTTTAAGGATTGCCAAAGTACTATTCTTAAGGACTGTCCCGCAAAAGACAATGATACAAATCCCTCCCTGTTAGAGAAAACTCCGCAACAGGAGTATAAGCTAAAATTAAGGTCTAGTAAAATAAGTCAGCCAGTTTGATTGTCTAAGTCCTCCCCTAGGTGAAACGGTTAGACCGGTTTCTGACATGTATAAAATAGACCCCCATAGTGAGAGAGTTAGTCAAAACTCAATCCGATGTATCGTTTTTCTAAGTTTCATATTGTTTTTCAGCCTCATGATTACCTGCACAGGTTATGCATTTTATTTGTGTTTTCCAGTTTCTCATGTAAATAAGTCTTCTATTGTTACAGTAGAGCACACGTTTAGTGATCTGCCTCCTCATGAACTATCTTATCGTCTTGCTATGCGTAATAATTCCTTTATCCGCATGTTACATTATTCACACCAGACCAGCAATGCCACTAATTGTTGGGTGTGTGGTCGACTCCCCCCTTTCCAGACACCGAAGGGAGTTCTGCCACTGTTTCCTTATCCATTTTCACATAATGGTTCGTGTGGAGCATGGTCCACGTTAACGTCATCCTCAACAGATATGTCTTTTCTTAACAGTACATGTTTTCCAGACAAGCAAGGTCTTCCCCACAGAACAGGGCTAGATCTAGAAAATGAAGTTTATAATTTAGGTAATTATTCTTCGAATTTTATGGTCCTGAATGTTCAGTCTGATACTACTCCAGACTTCCCTGCTATGTCAGTATTACCAGTCAAAGGCGAATTATGTGTCCAAAAGAATGGTTCCGTACATGTAGGACATAGTGATTGTACTACTATTGTCAAGTATAGTGACAGTGGGAAATCTATTTTTAAAGCTTCACGTCATTCTTATTTTGTTTGTGGTCAGACCGCATATGTCCGTCTGCCCCTCGATTGGGAGGGAACCTGTTACATTGCCTTCCTACTGCCACCAGTTTTTCTAGCCCCACCTGACTACCATAGGAATTCCCACCTAGTACATATCAGACACAAGAGAGACCTCCCGATTGTCGATTATACTGAAACTGCTATAGAACAATATATAGATATCAATAAAGGTGTCTTCCCTTATTTAGGTACTGTTGTGAATAGTAAACTGATACGTAGATTAACCAGAACACTCGAAGCAGTAGTGATTGAGACTACTTCTGCTCTAGGTAATTTAACCGAGGAGCAATCCTTTATGAGAATTGTCGTGCTCCAGAATCGTCTCGTCCTTGACGTCATACTGGCCGATAGGGGCGGGGCATGTAGAGTCATCGGATCTAGTTGCTGCATTTTCATTCCTAATAACGCGCCGTCTGTTTATTCAGCTATAACCAGACTCCATAAAATTGCCCATATGTTACACCAAGATCCAGGCACCTGGACATGGTCCGGTTGGTTCTGGAATATGATTTCCGCCTGGGGATGGAAAGTATTGTCCTTTCTAGGTATTGCAGTAGCGATCATATTCAGTTGTTGCCTTTGTATACAATGTGGCCCTGCGATTTGTGGCATTTGTGCTACCTCTTGTATTCCTAGTCCCAAGTCCCGTTCTAAATCCAGTCCCAAGAAAATTCGAGACGAGCAAATGATACTGTATGAAATGATAGATGGTATCATGAATATTGATGTTTCCTGATGGAAACGTAGTGACAAGGAGGGAATGTGGAAAAGTAAATTTTGCCATGTTCTGTGTCCCTACGTGTTCCCCATCTTATGTTATGTGTGCATGATTAATATGCATATGTATTCCCCATGTTTCATTAAAGACGCAATTACAGTTGTGTCCATCCCTAGTATGCCAGTTCCCAGTTCTCGTGAATACTACGAATATCAGGCCTATGTAAAGTTACGTTGCCACGTTTCTCAGTGTGCACGTTATTTCATTGTAAAGTCCCCGTTTCTAGGCCTCAAAAGGGCCCGGACACCAGATTCAACTCCTGTCTCCTGAGCCCTCGCTGAGGAGCGATACAGCCCCCACCTGTGTTCCTGACCCTTCACTTACTTCCTGCCTCACAGTGCCCGGTTCAGCCTGGCTCTGCCTGCTAGTCTGCCAAGAGTATGTTATGATTCTAGTTATCAGTTCAGCCCTCCTTCTCTGCATTCCTAAACTACTGAATCGCATCAATAGTTTCCGTCATCGTCTAGCCCTTACGTCTCCATGTAAGAGAAATACTGTATTTATGGTCATTTAATATTCTTCATCACGCACTACATGTAGAATAATGCATGCTCCAGTCTTAGAGTCTGTTAGCCTCTCCCCTCCTGACTCTTAGTTTATATCAACATGTTCTCTAAACATCAGATACTAGATATTGTTTAGGCACATGTCGCCCTGACTCTCCAGACTCCAGTCTCTGCTCCTAGTACAGAGTTCATAGCCCCCAGCTTCTCCTAGTAACACGTCATTGTCAGTTTGCGCGCACTATTAGGTTAGAGGTCCCGGCTCCTTAGGTAGCCCCCTCCATGTTTCCGCCCCATTTATGACATATTCTGTTACGTTTACATCACATGTCTATGTATACGCCTCCTGTTACACCCACTTTCACCCTTATCTTTCGCGACTGCTATTGACCACACCCACTGCTCCGCCTATTGTATGTATTGTAGTGCAACTGTTTTAGTATATATGCTTGTGTACTGTTATTAAAGTTAGCGCGCGCTCATCCCAGATCCAGCCCCGGCAGCTGCCGGGCTCTGCCATCCTATTCCTGTGCAGGTTGTCCTGTTCCTGTCCATTATGCTGTATTAAACCTGCAAACTCCTACTACCTCGAACCTTGACTCTTATTTATTGAGCTATCTGTTATTGCTATGTCCAGTCAAACCTAGATCCGGTATTATTTATTTATATACCACATAATGGCGCCCGAATAGGGACTTGCCCTTTCCCCACGCGCCGGTGAAGCCACGTATGCCCCCTGACCCTCTGCAGCCGTGACGGAACCATACCGGCCACGTGCAGATATTTCTGCTTCAAGTATCCCTCAGGCCCACGGAGGAGACGGAGGTTGCGGTCCAGCATCCAGACGAGGCGGTGGAGGAACGCGGCGAGTCCCGACCAGAGCCCAAGCCGAGAGTCCAAGGTCCGAGGTATCCGGAGGCCCACCCGTAACAGAAGTCCGAAGTCCATCTGTCCGGCGCCGAAGCAGTCCAGTCCAGTCCGAGGCCTTCCGTTCTTGCTGCCCGGTGAGTACCGTTGCTGGGGTAGTATCTAGACAGGGTCAATCTAATTGTCTCTGGTCCGTGGGGTTTGGTGGTACACAGATCCCAAAACGAAGTGTCCACTTCGGTGGATGCGGGTCCTGAAGTGTCTCTTTATGAGACCGGTAAGTTTCGTACTGTTTCAGCAGTGCATCTAGTCTCGGTTCTAGCCAGTTCTGTTCTCGAGAAAATTCATGTATTCTGTTTTCCGTATTCCAGGTAGTATTTTGTCAGAACTGTTATTTTAAATGTTCTTCATGTATTTTAATGTCGTGGTATGAGAGTGGTGTAATTATTGTGTTCATTTTGTATTGTATTGTGTCTAGATTACAGTTCAGTCATGCCTTTATTTTCTAAACTACGTCAGTTAAAAACCAGAAAATGTCTGTTAGAAGCAGCAGTTCCTGTCCCGCCTAGGGACAGTCCAGGTCATTTTATGTATCAGAAGCATGGCATAAGTGCCATATTATATCTAGATTTATGGGTAGAGTACACCAAAGAGTTAGAAGAAAAGTATAGATGGCCCGTATCAGGTACGTGGGATGCCGAGTGCATCATGCGAGTAGAAGAAGCATTATGGAAAAAGAAAGCCAGACAGTCACAGAAAGATGCCATCGAGTTATGGCGCAAAGAATCTCATAAAAGAACCGAAAAAGAAATCAGAAAGTCAGAATTAAGTAGAGAATCCTTAGAACGAGCCCAAGAAAGGGAATTAATCGAGATAGGTGAACGAGTTAAAACCGAACAGTCAGACAGACAGAGGAATGCCCTCATTAAGGGTATGTATCCTCTTCTTGCCGAGGGCTTGCCAAAAGCGACCCCGGAGGCATCCAGTAATTTTCCGCCACCATTAGTTCCGACCAAGCTACGTCACAAACCGACCGCAGCTGATATTTTCATCTCGTCCTACTTGGACGACACAGTCCCAGAATATGCAAATCCTGTTCCGTCAGTCCCTGTAAATCATGCAATTCCTGCTCCTCCAGACACCGGAGTACCTGCCACGGTACCCCCGGTCCAGCCTACATTACAATTTCCCGCCGCGCCAGTACGAAGAGTATCAGTCGACGATTCCAGTTTAGGGGCCGCAGGAGGAGGTCCTCCTGGTACCCCGCCACCACACCAACGAGTAACGTTAGTCGAGTTACATGAATGTGCGTTACAGCGTACGCCCAAATATAAGTCCGTTGCAGATATCCGACGAGCTCTTACTGAATGCCGCTATGATCCAGTTGCAGGTGATGATAGTACAGTTATATATTCCATCCGTGTAAGACGGGTGACCGGGTATTTGGACACCCTACCGAATATGAAAGAAGATCTAGACAGAATATATCGTTTCATTCGTACAGGGGATGATCCAGAAAGTATTGGCGAAGCCATGTCTCAAAGGAAAGCTGAGATCCAGCTCATGCTATTAAAGTTTCTGATTAATTGTTTAATAAGAGAACAAGATTACCCGTCCAAAGATCCGGCCAAAATGAGAATCCTGACAAGGTGGAGTGATAATATAGCCGAGGGTAAACACAGAACTATCAGTAGTATAGAGAGTATGTACAAGAGAATTCGTAAGGAAATAATAAAGTTACACGAACAACGTAAAGCAGCACAAGTAAGCGAGAAAGAGAATGACTCTTCTACTGAAGAGGTAGACGACGAGAATCCCGCCAGAATAGCGTATGTGGGTAAATCTAGATTTCCAGACCGACATTTACGCCTAGAACACAAGAAAGTCTTTCATCATCCAGCACCAGAACAAGGTTCTCTAGAACAAGTATTTCAAGCTACCGATCACATTTTGAAATCACGAATCGGTTATAGTGAATTAAGTACTATGCATGAATAAGAACTAGCCCGATCAGCAGTCCGATGGATTACTGATTCTACCACTTTTCCAGACGAAATAGTGGCACAAATGTTTCTGAAACTGCCCCCAGCCGAGCAACGACTGGTGGGTATGTATATGATCCAGCACCTCATTACTCTGTATGAGGGTCAACATTCTGATCCAGGTCCGTTACACGATGTCCTGAACGAGTTACTCCAGTATAGATGGAAAGGTTTAGGTACCGATTTAATTAGTGTCATTCTAGAACAGCGCCACAAATATAGAACGTTCCTGAAACCGCATTTTGTTCATGTCTCACCTCCAGAAAGTAAACCCTTTTACATAGACAGACAGAATCCGTTACGAGAAGTACACCCAGTCAGGACAGCAGATGGTGAAATGCAACGAGTGTTTGTTTACACTCCGATTACAAAGATGGAACTCTTAGAGATGAAGAAATTAATTCCCTGTCATGACAAAGATCCAGCAGGGTTCCACCGAGAATTAAAAGACATGCTCCGTATGGGAGAATACACGTATCCAGATATTATTAAAATGCTAAAGGTCCTGTTGCCCGCAGGGGTATACGAGAAACTCAAGGAAAAAGAATGGGAGGTGGGAGAGAAAAAGATCGATTGGGCAGTTCTAGAAGCTGAAGATAAGATACGAGTACCAGGTACTGGTCTTGGAGAGAAATGTAAAGAATTACCTGAATTGTTAATACAAGTTTTGCCCAGGTTATTAGCCACTAAAAAGGAAGACTGGGATGCAATCTCAGCCTGTAAACAGAAACAAGACGAAGACACTAGTGATTTTTATTCTAGATTTGAGAAATGCTTTATTATAAACAGTGGCTTGAAGACGAGTAGCGAGTCGTACCCTCATCTTTTTGTTACTAAATTAGTCGAGAATTCAAGTCCACAAGTTAAGAATCGAGTTTTGAAAGTCGAAAGTACATGGCAAGCTAGTACCCCGTCCCAGATGTTACAGATGCTCCAATATCACCAGAATAGAATCAGAGAAGAGCAAGATCATGAAAGGAAACGTATGAAAGACACGAAAATGAAAGTACTAGTTGCACAATCTGTTCCTCAAGACAGTCAGAAGAGGGGTCCGAATCAAGCCAGTCATCCTGCAGCTCCCGTTAAAGGGACCTGCAATTATTGTAAACAGCCAGGTCATTTCATAAACGAGTGTGCAGTTCTGAAACACAATATAGCTACTGGTAAAACTAAAGAAAGACCACGTCCGCCTAGACAAGAACAAGTTTCACAGACTTCTCAGCCACAGAATGCACAACAGACAGTTCCAGCACCGCAGCCTATTGCTGCAACACAGCATGTTACACAGCAGATGTACCAGTATGCACAGTCTGAGTATCCAGAGTATCAGCAGTACTCATGAAACAGCCTAGAGAGGGAGGTAGGCTTGCCTCTCATCGAGATTCCTGTAGATCAAGAAGGTCCCTATGTTCATAGTCAAGTACTAGGGAAAGACAGAAAGTTTCTGATTGATACAGGGGCAAGTAGGACGACCATCAGTGACGCCGAAGTTCCAGGGGCTCCGCTCTCAGGCTCTAGAAATGTTTCCCTTGGATTTTCAGGAAAGCCTATTGTAAACGAGATATCTAAGCCAGTTACTCTAGAAGTAGGTCCATTGTCCCGCACTACTGATCTGTTACTTACGAAGTCATGTCCAGAAAATCTGTTAGGTATTAGGACACAAAGAATTAGGTGCAGTTATTTGCTGTTCCCCCGAGGGAATACGACTGTTTCTACGTGACTTCAAGGGTCACTATGTATTACGAGATTTTGATCCGAGATTGTCTAATGTTCCGCAGCATCTATGGGCGCAAGGTCCAACTGATGTTGGCTTCATGCAAATCACACCCCATCGTTTGACTCTCAAGCCAGGTGTAGTGTTACCACGAATCAGACAGTACAGATTGCCACCTGAGGCTGTAGCAGCCTTATCCAAAATTATTGACGAGCTCATCGCTCAAGGAGTAGTTGTAGAAACTACTTCCAATGTATGTAATTCTCCGATCATTCCAGTCATGAAACGTACTGATCCAAATGCACCCCCAGTATATCGATTAGTGATTGACCTTCGAGAACTCAATAAATGTATTATTCCCCAGTACCCAGTTGTCCCAGATATCTCTTCCCTATTGACAGCCATTGATTCCGAAGCCTCATTTTTTACAATCATAGACCTCAAGAACGCGTTTTTCAGTGTTCCCATTCATCCAGACAGCCAGTTTCTTTTCGGATTTTGTTTAAATGGAAGGAGCTATATGTTCACACGAGCTCCTCAAGGTTTCACAGAAAGTCCTAGCATTTACAGTCAAGCACTTAAGAGACAACTAGACAACATTCACATGCCAACAGACACTGCCCTGCTCCAGTATGTCGATGATCTACTGATCACAGCCCGTTCTGAACGTGCTTGCGAGCGAGCATCACTTACAGTCTTGTATTTCCTTGCCGAGATGGGGCACAAGGTGTCCCCTTCGAAGCTTCAATTCTGTGTCCAGCAAGTGATCTACTTAGGCCACTTACTGTCCAAGTGGGGTAGGCAGTTGACACCAGACCGTATCCAGTTAATAACGAGTCTTCCTCAGCCCAAGACCCAGAAGGAGGTACGTGCTTTTATCGGCCTTACTTCTTATTGCAGACAATGGATTCCTCAGTATGCATTTCTAGCCAAACCACTGATACAGTTAACGACACAGGAGGCAGCCGTATCGACTGTCCTCCCTTGGACATCTGAACATACACTTAGTTTCAATGAGTTGAAGAAAGCCTTATGCCAAGCTCCTGTTCTAGCTATACCGAACTACAGTAAGCCTTTTACACTTTGTCACAGAACGCGAAGGTACAGCATTATCTGTTCTTACACAAGATCAAGCAGGACAATACAAGCCCTGTGCTTATTTTTCGAGCACATTAGATCCTGTAGCCCAGGCTCTGCCTGCGTGCCTCAAGTCAGTTGCAGCCACAGCACTAGCTATCAGACAAAGTGATTCCATAGTATTAGGACATTCCTTGACAGTACAAGTTCCACACTCAGTGGAAGTTCTTTTAAATCGAACACAGACTCAGCACTTGACAATTGCACGTTTAACAGGTTATGAACTGACACTGTCCCAGCCACACATAGAAATCAGACGCTGCAACGTTCTAAATCCTGCTACACTATTACCGTCAGTTAATTCGAATCCTGCCACACATGACTGTGTGGAAGTAGTTAACACCATGACAAAGCCAAGACAAGATCTGACAGATATTCCATTACCAGATCCCGACCTGACACTTTATGTGGATGGTTCATGTATGAGAACAAGTACAGGAGAACTAGTAGCCGCGTATGCAGTGACTACTGACACTGAAGTTATAGAAACACACCGTATTGACACCCTGTCTGCTCAAGCAGCAGAGCTAGTTGCTCTGACACAAGCCTGCATACACGCTAAGAACCTGAAAGTTAATGTTTATACAGATTCACGCTACGCATTCGGAGTTGTACACGACTTCGGAGTGCTCTGGCAGGAGAGAGGTTTCATGACTTCTCATGGAACCAAGATTTAGCATGGTCTCCTTATTCAAGCTCTGTTAGATGCCATACATTTACCGACATCTATTGCTATCATGAAGTGCAAAGCACATACGAAAGTTACTGACATTATTTCTCAAGGTAATGATCTAGCAGATCGCACAGCCAAGCTTACAGCACAGACTCCAGACATTTCAGTTA
Organism: Lissotriton helveticus; assembly: GCF_964261635.1. Taxonomy (NCBI): domain Eukaryota; kingdom Metazoa; phylum Chordata; class Amphibia; order Caudata; family Salamandridae; genus Lissotriton; species Lissotriton helveticus. The sequence goes on from NC_136063.1 coordinate 2,067,018,581, forward strand.
ATCCGACACAGACACATACTCCAGCTCCGACTACCTGTATGACAGTTAAGGACCCTACTCAAGATGTCATAGATATCCAGTTACATGCTACTCCCGAAGAAATCAAGAAATGGTCCGAACAAGGAGGGGTCCAGACAGATCAGGGATGGGTAACGAAGGGTAGAGCCACATGGTTTCTCCCCGACTCTATGGTTCAAGTCATTATCAATACCGCACATAGTCCAGCCCATTTAGGAGAAAAGGCTATGTTAGACAGTATCCAGAACATTTGGTTTAACAAGCATTTACGAGCTGCAGCCAAGCAGAAAGTCCGTACCTGTATGATATGTTGCCAGTTTAATCCAGGTAAAAGTGTCCTGGAGGAACAAGGTGGATTCCAGCCCCCTGACCACCCTTTTGAAGTCCTCCAGATGGATTATATTCAGATGGAGCGATGTCGAGGTTTCAAGTATGTCCTTGTAGTTGTATGCGCTTTGTCCAGGTGGACAGAGGCATATCCAGTTCCAGATTACACAGCCGCGACCACTGCCAAGCAGTTGGTTCGTGAATTCTTCCCCCGTTATGGACTCCCTAGGGTCGTATATTTTGATAACGGCCAGCCATTTTCATCTGAATTGATGAAACACGTTTCCCTGTTGTTAGGATACCAGTGGAAGTTCCATTGTGTACGCCATCCTGAAGCTGCCGGTCTCGTAGAGAGACATTACCAGACCCTGAAAATCCGCATTGCCAAAATATGTAAAGAGAAAGGTGTGGACTGGTTAGTAGCTCTGCCAGTCGCTCTGTTTTATATGCGCATGGTCGCACATTCCAGATCAGGTCTGTCCCCGTACGAGGTCGTATTCGGCCGCCCCCCTAATATGTGGGGTACACCTAGACCCCGAAGTATTACCGATGTTTCAAGTAATATGCTGACAGATTACCTAGCTTCCTTGATGTCTGCCCTACACTCTTGTCGTTCACAGGTTTCCGCCGCATTTCCAGACAATACCGAGGTGGCACTGCATGACATCGTTCCCGGAAGTTTGGTTCTTGTGAGGAACTTTGATCGTTCAAGTCCGCTGGAGCCTCGCTGGAAGGAGCCAAAACAGGTCCTCCTGGCCACCCGTACTGCCGTCAAGCTGGAAGGCAGGAAGGGCTGGGTCCACCTGTCTCACGTGAAAAAGTTTTATGGACTAAAGACTGTTTCCAAGAACATTTCCGAGGATTTTAAGGATTGCCAAAGTACTATTCTTAAGGACTGTCCCGCAAAAGACAATGATACAAATCCCTCCCTGTTAGAGAAAACTCCGCAACAGGAGTATAAGCTAAAATTAAGGTCTAGTAAAATAAGTCAGCCAGTTTGATTGTCTAAGTCCTCCCCTAGGTGAAACGGTTAGACCGGTTTCTGACATGTATAAAATAGACCCCCATAGTGAGAGAGTTAGTCAAAACTCAATCCGATGTATCGTTTTTCTAAGTTTCATATTGTTTTTCAGCCTCATGATTACCTGCACAGGTTATGCATTTTATTTGTGTTTTCCAGTTTCTCATGTAAATAAGTCTTCTATTGTTACAGTAGAGCACACGTTTAGTGATCTGCCTCCTCATGAACTATCTTATCGTCTTGCTATGCGTAATAATTCCTTTATCCGCATGTTACATTATTCACACCAGACCAGCAATGCCACTAATTGTTGGGTGTGTGGTCGACTCCCCCCTTTCCAGACACCGAAGGGAGTTCTGCCACTGTTTCCTTATCCATTTTCACATAATGGTTCGTGTGGAGCATGGTCCACGTTAACGTCATCCTCAACAGATATGTCTTTTCTTAACAGTACATGTTTTCCAGACAAGCAAGGTCTTCCCCACAGAACAGGGCTAGATCTAGAAAATGAAGTTTATAATTTAGGTAATTATTCTTCGAATTTTATGGTCCTGAATGTTCAGTCTGATACTACTCCAGACTTCCCTGCTATGTCAGTATTACCAGTCAAAGGCGAATTATGTGTCCAAAAGAATGGTTCCGTACATGTAGGACATAGTGATTGTACTACTATTGTCAAGTATAGTGACAGTGGGAAATCTATTTTTAAAGCTTCACGTCATTCTTATTTTGTTTGTGGTCAGACCGCATATGTCCGTCTGCCCCTCGATTGGGAGGGAACCTGTTACATTGCCTTCCTACTGCCACCAGTTTTTCTAGCCCCACCTGACTACCATAGGAATTCCCCCCTAGTACATATCAGACACAAGAGAGACCTCCCGATTGTCGATTATACTGAAACTGCTATAGAACAATATATAGATATCAATAAAGGTGTCTTCCCTTATTTAGGTACTGTTGTGAATAGTAAACTGATACGTAGATTAACCAGAACACTCGAAGCAGTAGTGATTGAGACTACTTCTGCTCTAGGTAATTTAACCGAGGAGCAATCCTTTATGAGAATTGTCGTGCTCCAGAATCGTCTCGTCCTTGACGTCATACTGGCCGATAGGGGCGGGGCATGTAGAGTCATCGGATCTAGTTGCTGCATTTTCATTCCTAATAACGCGCCGTCTGTTTATTCAGCTATAACCAGACTCCATAAAATTGCCCATATGTTACACCAAGATCCAGGCACCTGGACATGGTCCGGTTGGTTCTGGAATATGATTTCCGCCTGGGGATGGAAAGTATTGTCCTTTCTAGGTATTGCAGTAGCGATCATATTCAGTTGTTGCCTTTGTATACAATGTGGCCCTGCGATTTGTGGCATTTGTGCTACCTCTTGTATTCCTAGTCCCAAGTCCCGTTCTAAATCCAGTCCCAAGAAAATTCGAGACGAGCAAATGATACTGTATGAAATGATAGATGGTATCATGAATATTGATGTTTCCTGATGGAAACGTAGTGACAAGGAGGGAATGTGGAAAAGTAAATTTTGCCATGTTCTGTGTCCCTACGTGTTCCCCATCTTATGTTATGTGTGCATGATTAATATGCATATGTATTCCCCATGTTTGATTAAAGACCCAATTACAGTTGTGTCCATCCCTAGTATGCCAGTTCCCAGTTCTCGTGAATACTACGAATATCAGGCCTATGTAAAGTTACGTTGCCACGTTTCTCAGTGTGCACGTTATTTCATTGTAAAGTCCCCGTTTCTAGGCCTCAAAAGGGCCCGGACACCAGATTCAACTCCTGTCTCCTGAGCCCTCGCTGAGGAGCGATACAGCCCCCACCTGTGTTCCTGACCCTTCACTTACTTCCTGCCTCACAGTGCCCGGTTCAGCCTGGCTCTGCCTGCTAGTCTGCCAAGAGTATGTTATGATTCTAGTTATCAGTTCAGCCCTCCTTCTCTGCATTCCTAAACTACTGAATCGCATCAATAGTTTCCGTCATCGTCTAGCCCTTACGTCTCCATGTAAGAGAAATACTGTATTTATGGTCATTTAATATTCTTCATCACGCACTACATGTAGAATAATGCATGCTCCAGTCTTAGAGTCTGTTAGCCTCTCCCCTCCTGACTCTTAGTTTATATCAACATGTTCTCTAAACATCAGATACTAGATATTGTTTAGGCACATGTCGCCCTGACTCTCCAGACTCCAGTCTCTGCTCCTAGTACAGAGTTCATAGCCCCCAGCTTCTCCTAGTAACACGTCATTGTCAGTTTGCGCGCACTATTAGGTTAGAGGTCCCGGCTCCTTAGGTAGCCCCCTCCATGTTTCCGCCCCATTTATGACATATTCTGTTACGTTTACATCACATGTCTATGTATACGCCTCCTGTTACACCCACTTTCACCCTTATCTTTCGCGACTGCTATTGACCACACCCACTGCTCCGCCTATTGTATGTATTGTAGTGCAACTCTTTTAGTATATATGCTTGTGTACTGTTATTAAAGTTAGCGCGCGCTCATCCCAGATCCAGCCCCGGCAGCTGCCGGGCTCTGCCATCCTATTCCTGTGCAGGTTGTCCTGTTCCTGTCCTTTATGCTGTATTAAACCTGCAAACTCCTACTACCTCGAATCTTGACTCTTATTTATTGAGCTATCTGTTATTGCTATGTCCAGTCAAACCTAGATCCGGTATTATTTATTTATATACCACAGGAGGTTTGTGTGTGTGTGTCTTAAAAGATAATGTGGTATCTGTGCGGGTCTGCTTGGAGCCTCCTCTATAAAAGAAGCGGCGAAAAGAACTTCTAGTCTGGGTGGATTGTAATGCACCCATTGACTTCGCAGTGTCCGTGTCTTTCTTTATCTTCTCTAGTGTGTTGTCTACTTCCGGCCCGAACAACTGGTTCTGATTGAAGGGCTGGTTCAGGATGGTAGTCTGTACTTCTGGTTTGAAACCTGAAATGCGTAACCATGCATGACGTCTGAGAATAACACTAGTATTAACTGCTCTGGATGCTGTGTCAGCTACATCTAGTGTGCATTTAATTGAGGCATTAGATATTAATTTGCCTTCTTGTAAGAGCTCTGCTGCCTGATCCTTGTTTTGATCTGGAAGGTGTTCCATTAATTTTTCTAGTTGGTCGTAGTGAGCCCTGTCGTAGCGTGAGAGTGCGGCTTGTGTGTTTGCTATGCGCCATATGTTTGTTGCTTGCGCAGCAATCCGTTTCCCTGACGCATCAATAACTTTAGATTCTTTGTCAGGCGGGGGGGTGTCACCAGAAGTTTGGGAATTGGCTCTTTTACGTGCATTTGACACTACCAAAGAGTCTAGTGGCAGATGTCCCTTAATGTAGACTGGATCAGATGGTGCTGGTCTATACTTTTTTTCCTATTCTGGGATTTAGCACCCTACATCGTACTGGACCTTTAAAAATGTCTGGAGCATGTTTAATGACTCCTTTGATCATGGGTAATATTTGAGTAGACCTTTGTGACTGCTCAAATGTGTCTAATAAGAAATCCTCCTCAATGGCATCAGAGTGCATTGAAACTCCATGGTAAAGGGCAGCTCTGTTTAATAGATTATTAAACCCAATGCTATCCTCTGGAGGGGAAGATTTTGTTGGGTACTACTGAGGATCAGGGATGTCTGGCACATTGTTTGGTGGAAAATTATATGCATCGTCATCCTTGGGGATATTCTGGATTGACATCCTCATCTAAAGGGTATGTATGTGGCTCTGGTACGTCATCCCCCCTGTGAGAAGTTGGCCTGATATGCAGTGCTCACTATTCTAGTGATCACTATGTATCAGTCCAAACAACCCTTATTGATGATTGGTTGTAAGTCAACCTTATAGACCAGCTATCCTAGTAGCATGGATACGAGCAGTCTAAGGCTAAGACTCTAGAGGGCGTGTTAAGCCAGCTGTTTTACCATCACATTACCCCTTGAACACCAAGTGAAAGGACACCACACAAGTTGTTATGAAAATAAACAGATATTTATTTATAACAAGTCTACCCTGAACTCTTTATGAGTCAGGGAGCTAAGCACACAACAAAACTCTTACGAAAATACTTTAAGTCGCACAATTTACACAAATGCCCGAGGGGCACGAAAAACCATATATTACAAAAGTGGAATGCGAATTACTAGCAGGTAAGTAACTATTCTCATAGACTTTTAGAAACGCTAGGCCTACAATACTAAACCCTTAGATTAGTAGCAGGAGGCCTGTGGACGTCGTGTGCAGAGTGGGAACTCTCACGCGTAAGGCGGGAAAAAGTCTATGGAGGCTAGCAAAGACAAAGTTACTGTTCTCGGGCGAACCCGACTAGGTGAGTCGAAAACAAGGGTGGATCCGAACACTTAGGGTGTTGGACTATGCTGGAGCACCGGAGTACTCAGTTTACCTAGCCCAGGGGCCGCGGCTGCATAGGGTTCAAGTTGCGTCGGAAACCCTTGTTGAAGATCCAGGAGCCTGAAGAAAGAAGTTGCTGGCAGGCGGCCAGTGAAGGAGTTCGTGGTGATCCAAGCCTGGATCAGGGAAGAAGAAACCTGTAAGCAGAGGGGACCAAGTTCTGAATCACTAGCCAGTGATTTGAGTGGGCACCAGGATGGCACCGGACGAAGTCACCTCAGCCAGGTGAGTGGTCGCTGCTGGGCTCTGCAGTCTCTCGGACCAGGAGGCGTTGTCGGCGACCAGGATGGAGGTGCGAGCTGTCCCACGAAGGTACTTGCTGTCGACGTCGCTGGACCCAGGATTGGGCAACAAGTCTTGGCAAATGCAAGGCCCACACGGTGGACCTAAAATGGCGTCTTGAGTGGACCAGGAGGGTCCAGGGTGCTCCTCTTTTGGAGGGGAGCAAGGGCTAGTCTGGAGCAACCAGACCAGCAGTGGTTGTCGTCGTGGAGCGTCGTGAGAGGGCCACTAGCCAACGGGCAAGCGACCTGGACAACGCGGTGAGCAAAGAGCAGAAGGGCCCCACGCAGATCTCGTGGATGCAGGGAGGCTGAACTTCGGTGCTGGAGCTGCTCAGGGTCGGGGCTTCTCTTACCCCAAAGCACTCGGTCGAGGGTCACTCGGTGGTCGTGCTGGACATGCGTCGTGCAGTTCTGAAGATGGCCGGTCCCTCGAGGTCTCGTCGCACCCACGGATCACAGCTGGGCTGATGATGTAGGTTGAGGTCAGAGGTGCCACGGAAGCCGGTTCTCGTCGTGCTGGAGCAGTCTTGATCCGGAGGAGAGACTGGCAACAAACCGCGATGCTTGGTTGGTGCCTGCTGCTGCAGGGTGACTACTCCTTAGTCACAAGGGAGAATCTTGGGAAGAAGTCTTGAGTTCCTTTCGTGGAAAGTAGTTTCAGGATTCAAAGATGATCTGATTTGGAAGGGGGCCAGTTCCTACCTTTATCCTGCAAAAAGGGGCTGGCACGCAACTAAGTCCTGCCCTATGGGTGGGACTAGGAGGGGGGTGGTTACACCCCTCTCCTTTGGCGGGCTTTCCCCAGATCAGGGGCTGGAGTGCCCCTGGAACTGGTTCCAGCCGGCCTATGCACAGTGAGCACCGGGGTGCCACTTGCAGTCACCTTCCTCTAAAGCCCTGCCTACCTAGGATACACAAAATCCTGTCTGGGACGGTGCTGGCACCGCCCCTGGCAGGAAACCCTTTGTCCTTGCCTCCTGGGCTGGGAGGACTCCCAGCAGCAGGAGGGCAGACTTGTGTCTCGGTGGCAGCATCCATTTTGTGGAGCTAAGGCTCTGTCTGACTTTAACCGGGGTTACAGGTTACATACATGTCGTGTCCCTCTAGAAGGGTGGAATGCTAACCCCGTCGCCAGAATTGGCGAGGGGTTAGTATTTCAATTCGTATGACACCTTACTCGACATGTTTTGATAAAGCGATACCAGAGTTGGCACATAACCGCGAGGATTATAATGCACTTAAGAGTATATGGTATGCGATATCATGGAAACGGCTAAGGGATGGATCCCGAAGGCCGCAGACAGGCTCAGCTCATGCCAGAGCACTATCTCACACGATTCCAAGCACTCTGCCTTCAGGATTGTCAAGGCCTGCCATAGGAGTGACTGATAGGAGATCTGTGTGTCCATTTAGGTTTAGATATAGGAATACTAGATCTACAGCAGAGGGTGAGTACACCACTCTGCCCCAGCTGTCAAGCAGCCAGTGGTGTCTGATTTAGTTAGTCAGCCCAGGGGTGGCATAATACATGCTGCAGCCCCTGGGAGACTTCTGGGTGCACCTCAGCCCTGGGTACAGGGACTTGAGAGGGCCCAGTGCCAATTCAGTACCTGGGTACAATTTGGAGTAGAGAGAACAGCTAGGCTGTGGGTCTGATTAGCAGGCCCACAGCCAGGGAAAGTCGTAAACCAGTGAAGCAAAAAGCAAAAATCTGGGTGATCATAGGATTGCAGACCCTACTCTCCTACACCCCCCACCTAAATCATACTCCTCGTCAGTGTGGTGTGATGATGCAGGATATTGAACAGGAGAAGTTATAGGTTCAATATAAGGAGGGATAGGAGAGGAAGAAGGTGAATGAGAGGAAGGGTGCATTGGAGAAGTTGCACAATCCTTCTTTTTGGCAGGAACCACAGGTGGAAGTGGTGTGTCTACTGGTCTTTTCTTAAAAGGAATTGCTTCCACATGTCCAGCTTTTGGATTAATATGGAAGTTTTTCTGTCTAGGATCTGGTCTAAACAGTTCTTCCTCTTCTATAATCTTCTTCGGCGTCGATTTTTCCGGTGCAGATAGGGGTTGCTTAGTGTTCTTTGCCTTACGAGGAGTGATTGAGTCCTGTGGCAATTTTTTCGGTGCCGAAGGTGGTTTAGGCTTGTCAGAGGGTTTAGGCGTGTCTGTATCAGGCCTTGGAGTCTTTGGTACCGATATTGGAGATTTTGGCGTGGAGACAGGTTTTGTTGGGCCTGCGGCGCCGGAATCTAGCTTCCCTTCCTTATTTTTGGAACCAAAGGGTTTCTGAGTCGAAGCTTTCGGATCCGGTACGGTTCCTGGCTTCGGCACCGATGTGCCGTTTGGTTCGGGTGCCGAAGGGTGTTTGGGCACCGTAGGGCGTTTGGGCACCGAAGGGCGTTTGGGCACCGAAGGGCGTTTTGGCTTCGGTGTCGAAGAGTCCTTCGGTGTCGAAGGATGTTTCGCTGCCAATGGAGGAGGTGGAATTGGCACATGTGGTTTTTTTCGGCGCCGAGGCACCGGAAGGCGTAGTCTTTTTCCTCTGAGCCGAGCCCGAAGGCGGGGCGTCGGAGCATAAATTTCGGTCTCGACTGGGCACCATGGCCGGAGTGCTGACCGCTACCTTTGGCTTGGGTAGTGTATGTTGTGCAGGGGCAGTGGTACTCACGGACTGCCGAGACGGTATCGAGTCGTCTGAGTCCTCTCCCCCTGATATAATCTGGAGATCAGGCGAGTCTTCCTCGGCTATGAGTGGAGCCTCGTCCTCGGAGATATCTTCAAGTGGATGTTCCTCTTCGGAGACGTCCTCTCCGACGATCTCCTCCTCAAAGATGGCCTCCGATGCTGGCGCTGATCTCTTCATCGCGTGTCGAAGGGCCCTCCGATCCCGAATGGTCTTCTTCGATCGGAAGGAGGCACAGGCTGTGAAGGTCGACTCGTCGTGTTCTGGTGAGAGACAGAGGTTGCAAACCTCGTGATGGTCGCTATGAGGGAATTTTGCTCGTCATACCGGGCATCTCTTGAATGGAGTTTGGTCCATGAGGCGTAGGCCGCACGGCGCCGATAGGCCCAAAGGCCCACGCACCGGAATGTAGCTGGTGAGGTCGAAAAGTCTATTCAATGTCGAAAAAAGTGTATCTAAAGTTTCACGCTTCGAAAATGCAGAAAAATGTATTTTCTAGCCGGAGCGGAAAACTTTCATCCGAACCCAGTGGCGGAAAAAACAATCTGAGGATGGAGTCGATGACCATGCGCAGTACTGTCCAAGGGAAGAGTCACCTATCTCGTGACTACAAAGACTTCTTCCAAGAAGACAGCAACCTGCAATCATCCGAGCCCAACACCAGGTGGCGATCTATTGCTAAGTGTACAATCTGCAGCTCATATGCCTCGAACATGTTGTTTCTAGCTCAAAGGGAGTAAACCGTACTACAAACAAGGAAACATTATCCTGCGCAATGGAATGCACCACGCTAACGATGGCCATCTTTCAGTTGCTTATCGCTGTATTTGTGTGTTAAGTTAGTAATAATAAAGAGATATTTTAAGAGACAGTGTTACCATGTATTTCAAACAATAATGAAGTAATACTTTCACAAAATGGGCTGCATTACACTGCATAATGTGGTTTTCCTGGCTTCATAATTTAATAAACTCTGGTGCATCATTTGGTCCTTTTTTGATGCACAATTCCAGTGGCCCTGAATATACTGTACCCCTGCTTCATTTTCTCTCAGCCATACTGGTGTACGTGCCCCATTAAAGTTAGCAAAGATTCTGTGAGAGGCTAAAAATATTTCCTTATCAATGGATGATCAACACTTACCGCAGGTCCTCTAACCTATTGAACATATTATCTAACAGAAGATGAACACATGTGAAAAAACAAAGTCCTACTGTGGCAGTCTAAACAAGCTAGTAATAATCCTTTTAGAAAGTTATATAAATTCTACTGCCCCTCCATTAAAAAAAATAATAAATAAACTAACACCTAATCAAGACATGTTCAGCAAACCAAAAAAAAACACTTCAACAGAAAGATGGAATGTCAAATGCCTAGCATTAAGGGATTTCTCAATACACAGAGTTGAAAAGTAGCTAGTTGTCGCTGTAGTGTATTAAGGGATTCGCAACTAAAGTCATTCTGCTAACCATTTAACCTGTTTGCTTTTAAACGTGTGTACAAAAAAAATTTAATGCTAAAAACACCATTTATTTTAGAGTTCGATTTAATATTGCTCGCAATACTTAAAGAAAACAAAAGTTAACTGAATGATGACCATAGTTCTCTTTTAAAATGTTGGTATATTTATTTGCAGGTAAAAATTGTTTACAAGATCCTGCATAGACAGACATATCAATCTTCATTTAATAAATATCTGTGACTGACAAATGTGGATTCTTTTCTCCTGTTTATTGAACATTTAGTCTTTACAATAAAGGTAATAGCTCTGGATAATTATGTTAGGAGGTTGTATGCCAATGAAAGCGACAGCAAAACAAAAAACATTGTGTTTTTAATACTACTCAAACACAGAATGCAGAACGGTTGAACAACAATATACCTTCAATTGCACGTTGCCTGTTTACATTAGAAATCTTAAGCTCATGGGTCAATAGTTTGATGCAACTTACTTCATGATATATTTGGCTCGTTCTATAGTTTGAGCTTTGACTTTCACCAGCAGCGGATGACTGTTATAAGTGTCATTCTTCCATTGCCCATAAAGACGATACCTTAAAAGAAAAAGATTAGGTCATTCTTCAATTGCCCATAAAACAGATACCTTAAAAGAAAAAGATTAGGAAATAAATAATTGTACTTGGTTAAAACCTTGCGGGAGCGATGAGACTTAAGATGCTGGACAAGGGGTGCTGGGTTGGGGGTGGGGAGAGCACCAATCCTGTCACTCTGGCCAGTTACTATCTCTGGAACAGAATTCCGTGGCTTCTACCTGGGCCATGCCCAGCTCCTTCCACCAAAACCAATGTCCAACTTCAACATTCTTTTTTCTGTTCTCCCCATTTACTCTGCTGTTCTGCATTCCCCAATACTCTTCTGTTCGCCGTGACCTTCTAGTCACATCTAAGGACGCTACCCACATCGCTAGTTTGGTTACCATAACGAGATACTACTGTTTTTTAGGAAGACCATTCCAACCACTAGGCTATGTCTTCATTCTTTATTCTTTCAAATCTCCTGTTTTCACTGTTCAATATCTGTTGTCTCCTCGCTTCACCTTTAGGCAAGCTTAAAGTAACATCAGGCAATTACACAACAATCCAAATAAAAAACAAAACAGGACTGATCAGATTCTAAAAGTAACAATATAAAATCACTATCACACCAGGCCATTATAAAAAACATGTGTTATGCATGGCTTCCATGGGAAGCTTCTATCGTTTACACCAGATTCTTAATCTCGTAAATCACTGCTATGACCTAGCAGTAGTGACCTAGCAGTAGTTGATAACAAAACTTTTCACCAACTGTTGACGCATCAGGAAGGCCTTCCAGATCGAGCTGCAGGGCTCTCGGATAGCCTGTTAACGCAGCACTGTTTGTCTGCTTTGACTGAAAGCAAAAAGCACAGCTGCAGGAGGGGGAAGGAAAGCAGGGAAGGTAAAGGCGGTTAAGGGAGGCAGTTAAGTTATTTTTTTCACATTTGGGTCAGGGAGAAAAGGTCATGTTATGTAAGGCTCCCCATCACATCTCTGTACCTGTGTAGCAGTTAAAAGCAGAGACAGATGACTCTGGAGGCCAAACAAAGTTATAGATGACTAAGGATTATGTTACTTTACCAGTAAGCATCTGTTCTTGGCATGTAGAGCTGTATATTCACATGCTTTGCATACTCCTGCCATCCAGTGTTGGGTCCGGATGTTTGCAAGTTATTTTTCTTCTAAGAAGTCTTTTCCAGTCACGAGGTAAGGTGACTCCTCCTTTCGGCGATAGTGCGCATGGGCATCGACTCCATTGTTACATTGTTTTCCCGCAAGAGGGTGTGAATGGAGTAAGTGAGTGTAGTTCAGAGATGTCCATGCGTATGTAATGTAAATAATGAGAACTGCAACAACTATAGGTGCCCGGGGAGATGGGAGGGCGCATGTGAATCTACAGACCTATATGCCAAGGACAGATGCTTACTGGGTAAGTAACATAATCCGTTTGAGGCATGTCTGCTGTAGACACACATGCTTTGCAAAGACTATATTGCAGTGTTCTCCCAAAGCAGGGGCTAACCGGTAGGTGTTGCAGTAGTTTGAAAAAGTGTCTTTAGCACTGCTTGCCCTACATTGGCTTGTTGACGTGCTAACACATCCACACAACAGTGTAAATGTCTGTGGTTTGAACCATGTTGCTGCCTTACAAATGTCAGCTATAGGAATGTTACCTAAAAATGCCATAGATGGCCCTGTTTTACGAGTGCAATGTGCTCTAGGAGGTATAGATAACGTTCTTTTAGCTTTAGCAAAGCAAGTTTGAATGCATTTAACAATCCATCCTGAAATACCAGATTTAGAGATAAGATTTCCTTTGTGAGGTGTAGCAAATGCAACAAATAGTTGAGTTTTCTTACGAAAACCTTTTGTCCATTTAATATAGTCCAATAACGCTCTTCTGATATCAAGTGTGTGAAGAGCTCTTTCTGCTACTGAATCAGGTTGAGGGAAGGACACATGTAACTCAACTGATTGATTAATATGAAAAGCAGAAACCACTTTTGGAAGGAATCTCTATCTTTATGAAGCTGAAAGAAGGGTCTTCTAAGATTAATGCTTGTAGCTCACCAACTCTCCTTACGGAAGTGATAGCAATGAGGAAGGCAACCTTCCAAGAAAGAGACTGTAATGGACAAATGTGTAATGGCTCAAAAGGTAGACCCATGAGTCTTGTAAGCACTATGTTCAGATTCCAAACTGGTGCAGAAGTTACTCTGGGTGGTATTACTCTTTTAAGGCCCTCAATAAAGGCTTTAATTACTGGAACCTTGAACAATGATACGTCTGTTTTGTAAGTATGCGACTACCGCCGCAAGGTGCAATCGAATGGATGTGTAACCTAGACCAACTCACTGTAGATGTAAAAGGTAACAAAAGGCATCTAAGGGATCAATATTGTTGTTACAATATAAAACAAATCTTTTCCATTTTACTGCACAACATGCTCTTGTAGTAGGCTTTCTTGCTTCCTTAAGAATTGTCATTCAATCTGGTGGCAACTGTAAATTTCCAAACTCTATGACTTCAGGAGCCAAATCACTCAATTGAGTTACTTGGGGTTTGGGTGTCTGATTTCGCCATGGTTTTGAGTGAGAAGGTTGGTATTAAGATGCAGCTTTTGATGTAGAACTACTGATAGTTCCAAGAGTGTGGTAACCCACGGTTGCCGGGCCCATGTGGGAGCCACTGAGATTAGTGTGAGCGATGTTTTCCTGAGCGTCCAAACCAAAAATGCAAGGAGAGGCAGAGGCAGAAAAGCATAGGCAAATATCCCTGACCAGTTCATCCATAGGGCATTGCCTTTGGATAGAGGGTGTGGGAACCTGGAGGCGAAGTTTGGGCATTTTGAGTTGTCCACTGTAGCAAACAGAGCTATTTGTGGTAATCCCCATTCTTGAAAGTATGGAAGGAGAACTTGGGGATGAAGTTCCCACTTGTGTATTTATTGCCGCATCCTGCTGAGGAGGTCGGCAAATTGATTGTTCACTCTGGGTAGGTGCTCTGCCTGAAGATGAATTCTGTGATGGATTGCCCAACGCCAAATTATCAGAGAGGCGTGACAGTTGCAGAGAGAGTGCCCACCTGTGAGAAAGTGCCATTTTTCTTGCATTGGTATGCCCCCACTTTTTGTTGAACTGTTGATGTGCTTTGACTGAGTGTACCCTGGGCTCCTGCCAACCAGGTGCCCAGGGCCCGTGTTCCTTCCCTAAAACGGTATTGAAACCAAAACCCAATTGGCATCTCTGGCCACCTGTCAGTCCCTAGTAAATGGTACCGTAGGTACCCAGGGCATGGTGACCAGAGAAGACCCCTAGGGGCTGCAGCACTTATTGTGCCACCCTTAGGGGCCCTGTATCCTGACACCCACACACTGCCTTTGCAGGCTGAGTGTAAGTGCAGATCTAAACAGAGTCGACATGGCACACATCCCTGTGTGCCATGCCAACAAAACCCACTACCCTGGCATACCTCAGTCACTCCTCTAGCTGGATGCCCTTTGCCAGCAGTGTGGGCACAGGGGCATGAGCCCTGTGCCCCTACAATACCCATTACCATTCCTGGGCACTGTTAGTGCAGTGATGCCATTAAGAGTATATGGTACTAGGAGGTCGTCATTACGAACTCCTTAGCACCATAATGGCTACACTGAAGACTGACAAGTTTGGTATCAACCTTCTCAGCACAATAAACCTGCACTGATGCCAGTGTGGGATTTAATGTAAAATGCACCAGAGGGCATCTTAGGGATGCCCCCTGAAAACCTAACCTACACTCCACGTCTGGACTGAGAGGCTGCCACACAGCAGACATGCTGCTGGATCCCTGGGTGGAGAGCCCCCGCTCTCCTGAGCATGCAATAATGCACATCCTGGGCGAGGTGCTAGGTAATCCTTCCCCTGGATAGGCAGGGGGAACCTTCAAAGGCCTGCCGCCCTTGTGAGCTTCTCTAGGCCACTTGCTGTACTCAGCAACGAATAGTTTCTTACCTGTCGGTGTAGTTTTGCAGCTTGAAGATCTTTCTGGATTCACTATGCTGTGCATATTCCGTAATCTGGTTGTTGGGTCCGGAATCGTAGTCTTTTTTCTCTTTTTTTTTTGTCGTAGCCCAGGTGGGCGTCGACGTCCCACCATTTGGTGTACCTTCGGTGACGTCGGCGTGCTTCCGGCGGAAGCTACCACCCTTGGGCGCCATCTTCGGATTCTTTTTTCTGTCTCTTTTTTCTTGTTTGTCTTTGTAGTGAATCCATGGCTATGTTTGTTAATCGCTTTTTTTTTTTCAACGTAATTCTTTTCACGTATCTTTTCACGTATCTTGTAAGCTACAACTTGCTTTCTTTTCTATGTGTTTCCACCTTCTTCTCCAGCCTCATCTTTCTGGCGGAGGCGGGTGGGTTCGCTAGTGAATCCAGAAAGATCTTCAAGCTGCAAAACTACACCGACAGGTAAGAAACTATTCATTTTGCAGCGTGAATCTTTCTGGATTCAATATGCTGTGCATAGATTTTGTAGCGGTTTTCGTTACTTTTGTGGCGGTTGGGTGGAAGATGAGCGTTGGTTGTTGAATATATGTTGAAGCACCTTTTGTCCTACTTGTGCTTCTTTGTTCATTTGTACATCCACGCAATAGTGCTTAGTGAACGTGTGCACTGAAGCCCATGTTGCCGCCAGGCATATGTCCTGAATTGGTGTGTTGGCCAGAAAGGCAATTGTTGCTCCTTTCTTCCTGGTGGAGTGGGCCTGTGCCCCTCCTGTTAGCTCCTGGCCAGCTTATTTGTGGCAGAATTGTATTGTCTGTGCGATCCATCGAGCTATGGTGTTTTTAGTCACTGGTTTGCCCATGTAACTGTTTGCGAAGGATACGAAGAACTGTTTTGTTTCCCTGTGTTCCTTCATCCTTTCAATGTAGTGCATCACAGCCCTTCTTGCGTCTAGGGTGTGGAGCGACCTCTCAGCACTTGTAGTGGGGTTTTGGAAGAAGCTAGGAATCTGAATACTCTGATTCATGTGGAACCTTGACACCACCTTTGGCATGAAGTGAGGGTCTGTTCTCATCACGACCCTGTCACTGTGTATCTGGATGTAGGGTTCCTGCAGTGTGAGTGCCTGCATTTCGCTCACCCTTCGTAGCAAGGTGATTGCTACCAGAAAGGCCGTCGTCATCGTTAGCATTTGCAGTGATGCTTTGTGGATGGGTTCGAAAGGTGCTTTCATGAGCTCAGTCAGTTCCACATTTAGGTTCCAGGCCGGTGGCAGCATTCTCCTTGGTGGCGCTATTCTTTTAGCCCCTTCTAGGAATCTTTTTATGACTTGGGATGTAAAGAAGCTTCTCCCTGTTTCTCCTTTTGTGTATGCCACAATCGCTGCCAGGTGCACCCTCAGCGAGGATGAGCTTAGCTTAGCATTAAATAGGTGCGTGAGGTACCTTAGCACCGTGGATTCCCTGGTCAGTTTCCTATGGAGTTTTTTCTTGCAACACCATTGAGTGAATCTTTTCCATTTCTCCCCATAGCACTTGCGTGTGCTGGGCCTTCTTGCCTCTCGCAGCACCCGCAGGGTGCTCTCTGGTAGTTTTAGGTGTGCGAACTCTAAGTCCTCAGGAGCCAGGCTAAGAGCTTGAGGCTCTCCGGCTCTGGGTGTAGAACTTCTCCGTTTTCCATGGAGAGTAGGTCTCTTCTATTTGAGAACTTGTGGGGGGGGGCGGCCCTGCGCCATCTCCACTATCTGAGAGTACCAGGTCTGTCTGGCCCATTGTGGTACCACCAGGATGAGCGTCATGTTGCTCGTCATGCATTTGTTGAGAACCCTGGGGATCAGTGGTATCGGAGGAAAAGCGTAGGCAAATGTTTTTGACCAGCTTATCCATAGGGCATTCCCCTGTGATAGTGCCTCCGGTTGCCTGGATGCAAATAATTGGCATTTTGCATTCCGGCGTGTTACAAACAGGTCTATTGTTGGTGTGCCCCATCTCCTGAATAGTCTCTCTGTTTCCTGAATATTGAGTTCCCACTCGTGGGATGCTGAAGTCTGCCTGCTGAGCCAATCCGCTTCTACATTGTCCTTCCCTGGCAGGTGTATGGCTAGCAGGTCTATTTTTAGTGGTATAGCCCATTTCCAAATTTCCTGTGCCAAGCTTGACAGAGGGAATGATTGAGTTCCCCCGTTTGTTTATGTAAAACATCGTTGTGCTGTTGTCTGTTTGTATTAGCACCTTCTGGTTGTACAGGTGTTTCTGAAAAGCCTTGAGGGCTAGCAGCACTGTTTTCAATTCCAGGTAATTGATATGTCTGACTGCATCTGTAGGGCTCCAAAGACCCCGCACTTTGAGCCTGTTCATGTGTGCGCCCCATCCCTTCTGGGATGCGACTGTGGTGATGGTCACTGTTGGGTCCGGTGGTGTTAGAGGTTTCCCTACTGTTATTCTTTCCTTGGTCCACCACCTTATTTCTTCCTGCACCCTGTGCGTTACAACCACTAGATCCTCCCAACTTCCTGTAGCTTGTGACCATTGCTGTTGCAGTCACTCTTGGAGTGGTCTCATTTGTAGGCCTACATTGGGGACTAGGTGTATGCATGATGCCATCATCCCCATGATCTTGCTCACAGTCCTCACTGTCAGAGCTCGCCACTTCTGTTAGTGATGTTTCTCCCTCAGTAGGCTGAGTGTTCTCTTTTCGCTGGGTAACACCCTGCATTGGACGGTGTCGATCTGAGCTCCCAGGAAGATTTTCACTTGCTCTGGTTCCATCGAGCATTTTCCCCAGTGTATGGAGAAACCCAGGCTTGCTAGCGTTCTTGTCACCTGTTCTGCATGATCTTTGCATGTCCTGTAAGAGCTTGCCTTTACTAGCCAGTCGTCGAGGTAGGGGTACACGTGTATCCCTTTTCTTCTTAGATGTGCGGCCACTGCCGCGAGGCATTTGGTGAACACCCTTGGTGCGGACTTTAGACCGAATGCCAGGGTCGTGAATTGGTAGTGATCCTTGTTCACTGTGAACCTTAGCATGTGCTTGTGCTGCCTGTTCATGGGGATGTGCAGGTACGCATCTTTGAGGTCTATGGTGGACAAGAAGTCCCCGGCCTTTATCTGTGGGATGACCTCTTGTAGGGACGTCATTTTGAATTTGAGTTTTTACGTATTTGTTTAGGAACCGTAGGTCCAGGATGGGTCTTAGACTTTCGTCCACTTTTGGCACCAGGAAGTAGTTTGAGTACACTCCCTTGTTCCGTTCTTACCCGTTCGATGGCCGCTTTGAGGAGGAGTTCTTGAGCTTCCTCTTGCAGTAATCGCAGCTCTCTTCCTGAGTGCTCTCTTTTCTTTGGCTTTCTGTTTGGTGGTCTCTTTTCCAACTCTATGCAGTATCCGAACTGCATAATGTTGGGTATCCACTTGTCTGTTGTTATTTTTCTCCACCCCTGGAGAAAAAATCTGCTCCTACTGGCGTCACATGTTCCTTTGTGTCTTGTCCGTGTAGCCCTCTCCTCTTTGTTACCCCGTGCTCCTCCCCCGGGGGGTTCGAGTGGGAGAGCACCTTTTTCCGTGTGAAGTCACTTAGAGGGGGGTTGTTCACCACCTCTCCTTCTCTGGCCCCGTCCATTTCCTCTTGATCGAAAGGACTGGCCCCTGCTCTGGTAGTTCCAGCTTTGCCTCTGCTGGCCCTGGTGACCTTGGTTGTCACTCTGTTGCCCCTGGTGGAAACTCTGGTGTGAATCTCCGCGCTGACTTCCACCTCTGCCGTTCGGCCTCCGTGTAGGAGTGCCCCTCCTCATCCCCATGAATTGCAGGGCCCCCATGGACCTTGCCGTCTCGTTGTCCTTCAGTTGGGTGAGCTTCTCATCAACTGGGGCTCCGAACAATGTTTCACCGTTGAAGGGTGTGTTCAGGATATTGTTCTGCACCTCAGCCTTGAAGCCTGAGATCCTGAGCCAGGCTTTCCTTCTCTCTGTGATGCCTATAGCCATCAGTCTGCTGGATGTTTCTGCCCCATCCAAGGCTGTCTTTAGGCACGAGTTAGCGATGCTTTTCCCCTCTTACACAAGGTGTGATGCCCTCTCACGGTATTGTTCCGGGAGGGGCTTGAGCATTTCGCCCATCTCATCAAAATGCTGGTATTGATGTCTATTCAGGAGGGCGTTAGAGTTCGCCATCCGCCAGTGCGTTGCAGCGTTCCTCTCAATGTTCCTGCCAGTTAGATCCATCCTCCTGCTTTCCTTGTCAGATGGAGGTCCATTTGTTGTTGGGACGTTTGCCCTTTTTCTGGCCGTTGCAGCGATTATTGAATCTGCTGTGACGGATCCCTTGATGTAAGCTGGGTCCTGGGAGGAGAATTTGTATTTCTTCTCCGTCCTCGGCGTTACTGATCTGCATGTAGCCGGGTCCTTGAAGGTTTCCTTCCCCTGGTCTGTGATACTCTTGAGCATGGGCAAGAACTGGCTTCTTGTATGTATGGGGAGCAATGTCTCCAGCAGGAAATCTGCTTTAGGCTTCTCCTCTACCAGCTTAACTCCATAAGCTGCTGCCGCCTTCCTGACCACCTCATTGTATGCCCCAATGTCATCCGGTGGCGAAGGCCTCGAGGGGTATGTTTCCACAGCCTCTTCCGGGTTTTCGGCCTCGATGTCCTGCCATTCCTGGTCTTGGGCCGTCGAGGAACCTGAGCCGTAGCTTGACTGCTGCTCCCCGTAGTCCCCTTCTGTGTAGTAGAGGTCTTCTTCCTCTTCGTGCTCCGAGGGATCCGGAGTTTTCGGCGTCTCTTCGACTTCGAACTCCTCGAGTTCCTGTACCTCAGCGACGGCCGGTGCCGGCTTCGAGGGGATCCTGTAACTTCTCATCTTTTCATCGAAGTCCTTCTTTCTCTGAAGGATGTTCTCCATTTCGCCTCGAGCCTTCTTTTCTTTCTCTGCATCTCTGCGGCCTGCTCGCCGTCGAGCGTTTCGGCTGCTATTTTCGGCGGCGGCGGCGTCGAAACTTTCTTCGGCTCCTTTTCCTTCGAAGTCCAAGTCCCTTTTTCGGGGGCTTGCTTCGATGACCTTTGCTTTTCGCTGTTCTTCGGCCTCCGGGAGTCCTTCTCTAAGGATCCGCTGGGCTCTTTTTCGGAGGATGCAGCTTCGGTCGTCGAAGTTTTCGGCACCGGTGCTCCTGTCGAGGCTCTGGGCTCTGACTTTCGAGAGTCTGCCTCTGGCTTTCGAGACCCTGTGGGGGTTTTCGGGGTCGTAGACTCTCCTACCTTGTCAGGCGTTTTCTTATCGGTCTCTGCGACCATGAAGTCATCTGGACCTTCGGCGATGTTGTCTTCGTCATCGGTGGAGAGGCCCAGTTTGTAAAGCGTCGGGGCCTGGCCCTTGCCCTGCATCTTGTGGCGAGCTGTCCTCTGTCTCTCTCGAACTCGGAGTGTCTTCGGCTTGAAGACGGAGCAAGCGTTGCAGTCTCTGCTTTCGTGGTCGATTGGCAGGCAGAGGTTGCAGACCGGGTGCTGGTCCTTCTGCGCGAACTTGTGGTGGCAGTTTTTGCAGAATTTAAAGGGTGTCTTGTACATCCCTGCGCTCAGGGGGCCCCCTGTGTGCGCATTCCTCCAAGGACGTCGAAGATCTTGACGTTCTTTCCTTTCTTCGTCGTCTCTTCTCTGATGGTCCTCTTCTCCCGATCTTCTCAGGTCTTTACCGTTGAAGAGTTGCTGTATTTCCTCCTTTTCTCCTCCAAAACTTCTGGAGCTTCACGCAACGATCCAGACCCAACGGCGGAAAAAAGAATCTGAAGATGGCGCCCAAGGGTGGTAGCTTCCGCCGGAAGCACACCGACGTCACCGGAGGTACACCAAATGGTGGGACGTCGACGCCCACCTGGGCTACGACAAAAAAAAAAAAAAAGAGAAAAAAAGACTACGATTCCGGACCCAACCACCAGATTGCGGAATATGCACAGCATAGTGAATCCAGAAAGATTCACGCTGAAAAACTGGCCCCCACCAGTTCTGACCCCCACTCTGGCGGGAAGACTGGCAGGAAACCCTACATTAGGAAGGGGGGTGTGCCAGCCTGTGCCAACCCCACCCTTCAGGTGGGAGAGGCGAGGTGAAGCACGACCCTGGGCTCCGGCCATCTTGAAGTTGGGGAGCCCTGTACAATCACAGCTAGGCTCCTGCCCCCCTCCCACAGGAGAAGAGAAGGCTAGGGGTTGTACCCACCCCAGGACAGGGACCTATTGGTCCCTGCTCTTGACCTACCTGTAACGCCCTAAATTCAGTATTTAGGGGCACCCTGAACCTTCCTTCCTCAGATCCCGATGCGAAAACAAGAAAGAAGCTCAAGAAGAAGAAGATCCGCCGTGCAGCTGCTAACAACAGGACGACACCAACTGACTTGGCCCCAGCCCTACCGGCCTGTCGATCCTGGAACCTGCTCCTGCTAAATCCCGGTGACTCCTGCGGACAGCAACCTTGGACAACCCGGAGGACCTGCCTGCCTTGACCCTCTACCAGACTTGGACTCCCCTGAGCAGAGGCTCTGCTCCAACAGCAATACCCATGGTGCGAGCCAGGAACCGCAAATCCAGCCCACTCAGCACCTGCCAAGCCTGGCCTGTGCCAGAGTGATCCACGACCACGAGGACGTCCCTCCAAGACCAGTGCCCAAAGACCCTCCTCGATGACCCAGACTACGCCTGCAGCCTCAGAACCAGGGACCCCTAAAACCGCGACCAGCTGAGGGTAAGATTTCCCGATGCAAAGACACCCCTGCACCCGCCGCCCCACGGTCCCCTGTGCCTTCCTTAGGGGTACCTACCTCTTCTCCAAGATCCAAACTTACCTCTCAAAGTGGTGATCGCACCTGAAGAATCTCCGTCCCCGAGCCTGCAGCCTTTGTTCACTTTGTACCTTTCCCATTGGATAACATCGAGCACCCGATGGCTCAAAAGCACCCTTCACCCAGCCGCCCGAGTGCCGCTGGGAGTGCACCTACTACCCTACTCTACTTCCCCACTTGCCCTGAGTAAGTGACCAGGAACTCAGCTCCCACAGCCACGTGGCCTGCCTGCTTGCAGCCACCAACCAAAGGCCCCCTACCTTCCATTGGATAGAATTGGGCCTGCTCTCTCTGCACCCGGCTGCCCCTGTGCGGCTGAGGGTGTAACAACCGTACCTTTCCGACCCCGGGAGACCCCTGAGTCTATGCCCAGAACCTTAACCTCACCAGTCGAGTACTCACCTGAAAGACGATACCTCACTTTCCTTCCATAGGCTAACATTGACTGTTTTTTACTGAAATTTCGTCTGTCAATAATTGCAACTTTAAAATATTCCTCTAAAATAACTGGTGTTGTGTTTTAAACTTGTGGTTTTCCCAGCTCATGGTTGCCTCCATTTAGAGTTGAATTGTGGGATTTGCAGTCCAACCTCTGTAGTTTGTCCCACTCATTCCTTGGTGACAAATCAGTTTTCCCTCCAAATTTCTCCTTTCCTCTGTGCTAAGACCTGTATGTTAAAACAGTGCACTCCCAGCCACCATTTTGTGTTCACAAGCCAGTGAGACCAGCCCCCCTGCAAGCCCCCCCTCCCCAGCAACAGGGATTTTCTACATCAGAGGGTGCTTCTGTGAGCTGTTTAAACTGTATTTACTAGGGCCTGTGCACCTCGTTTTTTGGCCAACAGAGGGAGTAAAGTTTTATTCAAACAGTATTGTTAGATTTTAAGTTAGTGAGGCCCTTACCTGCGGAAGTCCCAAGTGTGGATTGAGCCTGTCTGTCTCCTAGGAGATTCTGAACAGGAGAAGCAGCTTTCAACTCCCTGGCCAGCAAACCTTGTCTGAGGTCGCTGGGACCTTATATGGTCTGCTAGTGGTTGGTACATGTCTACACTAATTGGTGGTTGTATCTGGTGTTTCTACTGGATTAGGGTTAATGTCCTCACTGGTTGGGTATTTGAGGGTTCTGATTGGTTTCTGGGTCTGTGATTCAATCATTGTAGGGTTGGGACTAGGGCTAGGGTTAGGCTTTCTATTGGAAGTAGGGACTAGGGCTACCTGAGCCATTGATTGCATGGACTTGTTTTGGGACTACTGGTAGGGCTAGGGCCTTCATTGGATGTAGAGATAAGGGTTTTTTAATTGATTGGGTGCTTGGACTAGGGCTAAGATTGGTTGTAAGGTCCTGGTCTCTATTGGTTCTAGATTTTAGGGCTAGTGTTGTGATTGGATAGTGCTAGGGTTCCCATTGGCTGAAGGAGTCACCTGATTACTAGGGCGTTGAGGCTAAGGGCAGAGAGGTCAAGGGCAGTTGCCTGTTTGAACCTGTTCGAGACTGGTCGGGACTCAGGCCAAAAATGCTGCCCTTTTTCTCATTGAGAAATACCCAGTCCGCACCATCCACATCCACAAACGGAGCAACACACTTACACCAAATGTACACCACGCACAACACTATGCACAGATTAATGTACCAGCATTCACTACAAACCCAACTGTGAGAAAGTGCCATCTTTCTTGCCTTCGTATGCCCCCACTTTTTTCTGAACTGCTGATGTACTTTGACCAAGTGTGCCATGGGTCCCTGCCAATCAGGTATCCAGGGTCTGTGTTCCTTCCCTACAAAGAAAAGCTATGTTGAAACCAAATACCCAATTGGCATCTCTGGCCCCTGTCAGCCCCTAGTAAATGGTACCCAAGGTACCCAGGGCATGGTGACCAGAGAAGACCCCTGAGAGCAGCAGCACTTATTGTGCCACCCTCAGGGGCCCTGTACTCTGGCACCCACACACTGCCTTTGCAGGCTGAGTGCCTAAACACAGAACTAAAGCAAGAGTCGACATGGCACACATCCCTCTGTGCAATGCCCACAGAACCCACTGCCCTGGCATACTTCAGTCACCCCTCTAGCTGGGTGGGAGGTGAGGGCCCAGGTGCATGAGCCCTGTGCCCCTACAGTACCCAGGGCCATTCCTGGGCGCTGTAAGTGCAGTGCTGCCATTTAAGAGCATATGATGCTGGGAGGTTGTCATTTACGAACTCCACAGGACCATAATGGCTTCACTGAAGACTGACAAGTTTGGTACCAAACTTCTCAGCACATTAAACCCGCACTGATGCCAGTGTGGGATTTAATGTAAAATGCACGAGAGGGCATATTAGAGATGCCCTCCACAAACGCGAACCGACAATCCACGTCTGGGCTGAGTGGCTGCAGCGGCTGCCACACAGCAGACATGTTGCTGGACCCCTGGGTGTAGAGCCCCCCGCTCTCCTGGGTCAGCAACAAAACAACATCCTGGGCAAGGTGCTATGTCTCCTCCCCCAGGATGGACAGGGGGAAGCTTCAAAGGCATACCGCGTCTGAGAGCTTCTCCAGACCATTTGCTGTACCCAGCAACCAGCCCCCCACCAGGCCCACCCCCACTCTGGTGGGAAGACTGGCGGGAAAAACTACATCAGGAAGGGGGGGTGCCAACCTGTGCCAACTCCACCCCTCAGGTGAAGGAGGCAAAGTGAGGCACGACCCCGGACCCCAGCCATCTTGTAGATCGGGAGTCCTGTCCAATCCCAGCTAGGCTCCTGCCCCCCTCCCACAGGAGAGGAGCAGGCTAGGGGATGTACTGAAATGAAAAAGACTTGAGGGGCGCTCATTGGGATGGAGGCCCTGGCTCCATGTCGAGCTTGCAATGTCAAACCATAGCTGCAGATCCACAGAGTAACATGCTGTCTGTTTCCGTAGCATAAACCATAGCTGCAGATCCACAGGTTAACTTGCTGCTTCATATCATAAACCATAGCTGTAGATCCACAGGGTAACTTGCTGTCTTTTCCGTATCATAAACCATAGCTGCAAATCCACAGAGTAACATGCTGTCTGTTTCCGTAGCATAAACCATAGCTGCAGATCCACAGAGTAACATGCTGTTTCATATAAACCATAGCTGCAGATCCACAGGGTAACTTGCTGTCTGTTTCTGTATCATAAACCATAGCTGCAGATCCACAGGGTAACTTGCTGTTTCATATCATAAACCATAGCTGCAGATCCACCGATATGAACCCCCTGTAACCCATCCTGGAGATTGCTTTATGCCCTTTCCAGGGCTCTTTAAGCTGTCCCTTGAGGAGCCTGGCCGTTGGTTTTCGCACTGCAGTGGTGTTGGGGGGTTTGCTTTCCTTGTGTATGTGCTCTGATTGGGACTCGCTCGTGTACGCTATGCCCCTTGTGTAATGTTCGCTGCTGTTGAGTTGTCTTTGAATGAATGAATGAATGAAATGGAATTTATAGATGCGCAACTTAGCCAAATGGGCGTCAAGGCGCCTAACTCAAAACTAGCTGAAGACACCAGATGAGAGGAGCTTATTGATAGGCCTTAATAAAGCACCAGGTTTTGAGAGCCTTCCTAAAGAGATCCAATGAAGGTTGTGATTTGATCTCAAGGGGAAGTGTGTTCCATAGTTGGGGTGCCAAGATGGAAAAGGCCTTACTCCCCCATCTAACCTTTCTAGAGCGCGGGACTACCAGTTGGTTAAGTTCTAGAGAGCGTAGACATCTACTCGGAACATACCGAGTAAGCAGGGATCCAAGAGCATCGGCAGGGCCAGCCATAAGGCCACGGTAAGTGAGGCAGAGGAGCTTAAAAGATACTCTTGAGGTGATAGGGAGCCAGTGAAGACTCTTCCTTGCCATGGTCGCAGAGGACAGCCAAGGCAGGGCCAGAACAAATCGCGCCGCCGCATTCTGCACAACCTATAGGCGCTGCAGAAGGCCCTTGTTGGCCCCGGCATAAAGTGAGTTACAATAGTCGAGCCTTGAACCAACAAGAGCGATCACAACCTGCTTGCGTGCCTGTGGGGAAAGATAGTGAAGGATTCTTTTAAGAATCCTAATAACACCCCAACAGGTGGCCACAGTCCTGTTAACCTGAAGTTCCATGGAGAGCCGAGTGTCGAAGATGACGCCTAGATTCCTGGCAGATTGTGTGGGAGTGGGGCAGATGCCTAAGGATGGAGGCCACCACTCACCTGACCACATGCCCTGGTCTTTGCCAAAGACCAGGACCTCCGTTTTGTCACCGTTCAACTTTAGGGAATTGAAAATCATCCACTCTGCAACAAGTTGCATGCAGGACCTAAAGTTGGACGCAGTGATACTCACAGAGTGGGTCAGGGACACCATAATCTGCGTGTCGTCAGCATACGACACTACCTCCATCCCCTGAGATCTTACTAGTCTTGCAAGGGGGGCCACGTAGATATTAAACAGGGTCGGACTCAATGCCGACCCCTGTGGCACCCCACATTGCAGAGACTTAACAGGGGAGAGGAGATCTCCAAGCATCACACGCTGCTCTCTCTGCTGGAGGAAAGAGTTCAGGAGACTGAGGGCCGGTCCTGTTACCCCTGCCTCCCTTAACCTAGATGTTAAAGTAAAGGGAGACAGGGTGTCGAATGCTGCTGTGAGGTCCAGCAGTACTAGCACGGTGGTTTGGCCCAGATCTACTTTCCGGCGTATGTTATCTGCGACCTTAGTCAGAGCAGACTCCGTGCTGTGGAGCTTTCTAAAGCCATGTTGGGACCCATCCAA
This sequence comes from Lissotriton helveticus, assembly GCF_964261635.1. Classification (NCBI taxonomy): domain Eukaryota; kingdom Metazoa; phylum Chordata; class Amphibia; order Caudata; family Salamandridae; genus Lissotriton; species Lissotriton helveticus. The sequence continues at coordinate 2,067,044,944 of NC_136063.1, forward strand.
GAACCCCGAGGCATCCAGGAAGTTAGACAGATGACAGTTCAGGTGGGCTTCCAGCATCTTAGCAGGGGCCGGCAGAAGAGATATTGGTCTAAAGTTCTTCAGCGGCCCTGGATCCAGGGTAGGCTTTTTAAGCAAAGGTTTCACAATGGCCTTCTTCCATGCCATAGGAAAGGTACCCTGTTCCATAGCTCCATTAATTATTTCCAGCATGGGAGGAAGAATGATGTCCCTACAGTCCTTTAGTACTTTCAAAGGAACAGAGTCCAAGGGAGAGGCTGATTTCATTCTATCTAAGAGAAGATTAAGTCCATCCATGGATAATGCAGGGAAGTGGTTGAGGGCTTGGGGAAAGTCACCATCCCAAGATTCCAAATGCTTAACTCGAGAGAAGTCCTCTTCACTCAGGGAATTCCTCTGAGATTGTAGAGCCAGATAGATGTCATCTATTTTTTTTATAGAAGAAATCTGAGATGTTATCACATAGCTCCTGTGAGACTACCACTGGGTCAGGGGCCTGAAGAGAGCAGAGGGAGCCAACGATCTTAAAGAGCTCTTTAGATGACGTGAGAGAACTGGTCAGGTTGGTAAAATGATCCTGTTTCTCCTTGATAATTCTGCTTTTATATTCTCGTAACAGGCACCTGTAAGCTTCCCGGTCCATCGGATCCCAAGATTTGCGCCAACATCTTTCCTTCTTTCTGCATTTTTGTCTGAGAAGCCTCAGGGTTTCTGTGAACCAGGGGGCTGTCGGTTTTTGTCGCGCCACATATTTAAATGCGGCAGGGGCTAACTCATCCACTGCTTTAGTGATAGAGTCGGCAAGTTCTTGTGCCGCCTCATCCACCACCCACTGAGATGAGATATTAACATGTTGAATAAAAGGGGCCAGCGCCTCATTAGTAATATTTTTGAAGCTTCTTTTGAGACATTTCTTGCTGGTAACCGAGTTACCCTCAGTACGGGGCGTGTTTAAATACAATGGTACTGCTAAATGATCAGACCACACTATCGGCAGCGGAACGCCGACTGTTAGCCTGGAATCGTTATGACACCTTAGGTGTTCCTTCGTACCTTCTTTTGTTCTGTTGCCACAAACGTGTGCAGTGGGAGTCCGGCATGCAAGCGGTCTCAGTGGGTGGTTTGTGGCATGTGAGCGGTCCTTTTGACTGCTCTGCTGCTGGAACGTCTCCCATTTGCTTCCATTGTTTTATGGCCCCCTGGGCATTACTCGTGCCCTCGACCAGATAGAGGCGGGGGTACTCCGCATCTGACCCCTCACCTCAGACCCCTGCGTTCATGGTTTCATGTCTGTAACCCCGAGCTCCGCCTGGGGTCTTCTGCTGTTTGGGGAAGCTGGCGTGGGGTGCCCACACTTCCACGGGGTGCATGGGGAATTGTAATGTACCAAATGACGCGAACAGGAAAATAAACTATTTTCAGTAGAGATAGTGGTTGAAAAACTGAACCCTTGAACTGGGGTGAAAGAGGAGCGCGCGCTTGTCCTCGGGGCATGGGTCTGTAGGGCTATACTTGGGCTGCCGACGCCGATTTGTGATGCGAGCTGGGGTCTGTGCCTTTGGTACATACTGGGTGACCCCAGCGGCTTCAGCAGCAACCGGGGGTGGGGATGGGGGCAGAGGGGGGCGGCAGTTATATTCATAGTTCGGGGCACTGGTCCCGGGGCCTCACTCCGTGCCACTGTGCAGGCCTTATCGACCAGCCCAGGCGGTGCGGGTGGGTCCAGGCATGGGGGACATGCTCGAGCAGAGAAGCTGCGCTCTCGCATTGGTGTTGTGCATCTATTTCCCAGTAATTAATACAAATGGATGCATACATGGAGCCTGTCTCCCCAGCCTCTGAGGGCGGAGGTGTGCAAAGATGAATCTTTGTGCTCAGCGTCTGTGCATTGCTCCGTCAAACAATCAAATTCTGCAGACGCAGCCAGAAAAAGTTTTCCGCCCAGGGTCACGGCAGGCTGCCCAAGGGCGGTGCTGCTGGGACTGCTTTCTCCTGGTTACCCAGGTTACTCTTAAAGTGAACGTTTGATGCTAAATAAACAGTAATGTTCATAATACTTGAACGAGCACAGCCTGTTCGTATATTTTAAAGAGGTGTCTTTCTCACCTCAGTGGCCGCTATCGTGAAGAAGATGCCAGGAGGAGCCTTGCAGCGCTGCTGTGCTGCTGGAATGTTCGGGGGGAACAGAGTGAGGGAAAGCACATCCGTCTTTCTCCGAGGTCAAGAAGAAATGGCTCGGAGAAAGGCACCGTCATTTTGGGATTCTGGGGCGTGTTTTTAGGTTTGAGTGACGGATGACGTCACTGTGAGAAAGAACGCAAAAAACACGCCCCCAAATCCGAACAAGACAGGGCTTGGACCGAGTGACGCCCCTCTCCTCCAATGGCTGGCCAGCATTTACTAGGCTAGCCAATGGAGAAGAGGGGCGGGTTCCAAGCCCCCTCTAAGAAACATTAAATCTTCGGGCTCCGCCCACACTGCTTACAGCAGTGCGACGGAGTACTCGACCTAAAAACATGGGTGGCACATCCTTCTCTGTTCAAGCAGCCAAACTATGGAACTCTTTACCCCCCAACATAAAGTCCACCGACAACAACCTTATCTTCACAAAACTACTCAAGATTTGGCTCTTCCCCACATAAGTACCATACGCAAACAGAAATTTACAGCATATCCATCTGTATACAAGCATTTGTTTCTTTATGGATATGTACCTATCTTTGTGTATTACTTTGTATAAACATATAAAATAATTATGTTGTTGAGAGAAAAAAATATTAAATAAAAATCATCCTTGGTCTACATGTACATACTTCCATTGTGCATCTATGTACCTTCCATGTACTTGGATATGTGTGTTCGTTACTTTTCTCCTGAAAAAGCATATCCAATGCACTACCCTATTTCTCATCCTGTGCCTCTATCAATATCTTTAATCTACATATACTTACCTCCTTTATGAATCTATATACTTTCAATGTAATTATGGATCTATATATTTATCACTTATTTCTAATATAGCATTTCCAATGCACTACCCTGTTTCTCAGCCTATACTTCGCTCAATATATCTTCTAGCCCAACCTTCTGACTCATCTCAAACTTCTTCTACTACTACTCCTTCCAATGCACTACCCTATCTCTCATCCTATACATCTATAAATATATCCTCTACATCCACTCTCTTTTATCACAAACCCCATACCAGTACTATGATTACCAAATTAACCCTTTCTAGACTCTCTCCTACTCTACCCCTCCTTTCATCATCTGACACCTCTTTTACTATACCGATCCCCTAAAACAAACTTTTCTAAACTCTTCCCTCTGAGTCCTCCAATCCAAAACTCCTTTTTACTCATCCAAAAGCTTCCTCCTACTGATAAGACCGATAAAAAAACCTCCTTCCCTCTTATTCCTCCACTATCTTTTTCAATAGAAATTAACACACTAACATGTTCACTTCCCAAATTCCATATTAAACTATACTAATATACTTCCCAAATAACTGAATAACATATCCACTACTTAAATTACTTCATATTTTTTAACTATACTAATTTTCAACAGTAATCCTTTATGGGTCCCGGAGTGGCGTGCTACTCGCCAGAAAAGCGCTTCAACACCCATCAGGGGTAACAAGTGCTATATGAATGCAAATTTTTCTTCCCCTTTTATCCCTCAGCTATCCTTCTCACTCCAAGTAACTGACTAATATCCACCACTGAAATTACTTCATATTTCACCATATTAATTCACCACTAATCCTTTGTAGGCTTCCTGAATAGCGTGCGGCAACAAGCGCTATATAAATACAAACCTTTGTCGTCCTCTATCCTTCTGTTATCATTCCAAATCCAATTAACTGACTAACCTATCCACCACTTAAAATGTACTTGCATGTTTCAATATACTAATTAAACACTAATCCTCTATGGGTCCCAAAGTAGTGTGCCACTTGCCGAAAAAGCGATGTGACGCCTTGTCAAGGGTTGTAAGCGCTATATAAATGCAATTACAATACTTTACCTGTGACTTGAATTTCCTTCCATACGATAACATTGCAAAGTGTCAATTTTGAAAATACATTTATATCCTTTAAAAAGTACAACTGTAACCAAAACGCTTTTACTTAACTGTTTTCAGCTTAGGATTGGGGACTCTATACATACTGTACCTTACTTTGGTCCAGTATATATAGAGCCACTTTCTTACAGTGTGAGTGTCTAGTACAGGGCCTCCAAGTGTGGCACAATAAGTGCTGCAGCCCTTAGGGGTCTTCTCTGGTCACAGTGTCCTGGGTACCTGTGGTACCATTTACCAGGGACTGACCTGTGGCCAGAGATGGCAATTGGGTTCTGTTTTCAAGGGAAACATCCATAACAACGCGGGCATTACCCCGCACTGCTATTACAACGCTGCTATTACAACGCAAGTTGTTACAACGACTTGCGCTGTAGGATAGGGAATAGTTTAATTTTCTATCCAACACCTTCCCTACTTCCCCCGACTTGCGTTGTAAAAACTGGGTTGTAATGGCATGCGGGGTAAAAGCCTGCGTTGTAATGCCGTACAACCGTTTTCAATGCAGTTTTAGGGAAAGAGCATAGGCCCAGGGCACAATCAGTCAAAGTACATCAGCAGTTCAGCAAAAAGTGGGGACAACAATGCAAAGGGCTTTTTCTCACAGTGGGGTGCCAGAGATGGGGCGTGGTGAAGGGAAGTCGCCAAGAAGAGTTGGTTCGATCCCTGTGAGTTAGATGACGCCTTGAATGCAAACAAACACCGTTGAGCCTGCTCGATTTTGGAGTTCTTTGTGATCACAGCATCTTGGAACTAGTGGTTATGGAGAGGTTTAAAGGCCAGTTTGCTAGAGAGGTCTAAGTAATGCAAGGGAGTATATACACTATATTTACACACAGCTTAGGTTATGTATCGGTCGCAGTCAGGTGGGCCTCTGGATTCAGGCTGCAGGTGTCGTTGGGGAGCACAGAAGGAGTAAGTCGATGCTGGACTTGATGTCACGATCGCTGGAGACCTGTTCTGGGTCGGTGGCCCACCTGGACATGGGCAGGACTTGCGGATTCTGAGGGCACCTGAGTCCTTTGTGTTGGTTTCGTAGGAACAGAAATGCTGTCCTCAGGAGTTCTAGTCTTAGTCAAAGTTCAGGCAGTCTTCCTCGCGCTTCTGAAGTCACTGGTTGCAGGACAGGTGTGGTCTTCTCGCAGGATCTTTGAAGCTGGAAAAAGGCTGGAAGGGCTGGTGTCAAGTAAGTAGTCATCTTCAGGCTTTGTTGCAGGCTCTCTCCTTCATCCTTCTTAGGTCGTAGGTAACTAGTTTCAAGGCCTGAGAGAGAGCCGCTTAAATATTAGATTTAGGGAGCGTTTTAAGGGAGTAGGGCCCATGGACACCAGGTTACACCTATTATGCCACCGTCCTGTGGGAGGAGGTGCACAGACCTAGCTCTGAATCTTCAAGATGGAGGGGACTGAAAGTCAAGTCAAGTCATAAATTTGTATAGCGCGCTATTCACCCAGAGGGTCTCAAGGCGCTTAAGGGAAGAGGGGTTCGCTACTGATCGAACAGCCAGGTCTTGAGTTGTTTTCTGAAGGAGAGGTGGTTCTGTGTAAGACGGAGGTGGGTGGGGAGGGAGTTCCAGGTCTTGGCTGCCAAGTAGGAGAAGGATCTTCCTCCCATGGTGGCTCTTCCAATGCGTGGAATCGTGGCGAGGGCTTGGTTGGACGATCGTAGTTGGCGGTGGGGGTGTAAAAGGTCAGGCGAGTGTTGAGGTATCTGGGTCCTAGGTGTTGAAGGGCCTTGTGTGCGTGGGTGAGGAGTCGGAACGTGATTCTCTTGTTGACGGGGAGCCAGTGCAGGTCTCAGGTGACCAGATATGTGGTTGTGGCGAGGTATGTCTAGGAGGAGTCTGGCGGAAGCGTTCTGAATGCGTTGAAGTCTATTCCGTAATTTGGCTGTGGTTCCGGCGTAGAGGGTGTTTCCGTAGTCCAGATGGCTTGTGACAAGTGCTTGGGTGACCGTCTTCCTTGTTTCGGTGGGGATCCAACGGAAGATCTTTCGGAGCATGCGTAGGATGTTGAAACATGATGATGAGACGGCGTTGACTTGTCTGGTCATCGAGAGGGAGGAGTCTAGGATGAATCCCAAGTTGCAAGCATGGTCCGTTGGTTTGGGTGCGCTGCCTAGGGCCGAGGGCCACCAAGAGTCGTCCCAGGCAGAGGGGGATGATCCTAGGATAAGCACTTCCGTCTTGTCTGAGTTCAGTTTTAGGCGGCTGTTCTTCATCCACTCGGCTACGTCTTTCATCCCTTCGTGTAGGTTGGTTTTGGCAGTGGTTGGGTCGTTGGTGAGGGAGAGGATCAGCTGGGTGTCGTCTGCATACGAGATGATGCTGAGATTGTGTTGGCATGCGATGGATGTGAGGGGACTCATGTAGACGTTGAAGAGGGTGGGGCTGAGTGAAGATCCTTGTGGTACACCGCATATGACTTCGGTGGCATCTGATCTGAAAGGGGGGAGGCGGACTCTCTGGGTTCTTCCAGCTAGGAATGAGATGATCCAGTCCAAGGCCTTATCTTGTATTCCGACGTTCCTGAGGCGTTGTACAAGGGTGCGGTGGCAGACTGTGTCGAACGTTGCGGAGAGGTCCAGGAGGAGGAGGGCCACTGTTTCCCCGTTGTCGAGCAGTGTCCGGATGTCGTCTGTGGCTGCAATGAGGGCGGTCTCTGTACTGTGGTTGGCTCGGAAACCGGATTGTGAGGGGTCTAGGGCATTGTTAGATTCAAGGAAGGCGGCGAGCTGACTGTTGACAGTCTTCTCTATGACTTTGGCGGGGAATGGGAAGAGCGAGATGGGACGGTAGTTCTTAAGCTCGGTGGGGTCCGCTGTATGTCAGCGATCTTGCTGTGGAAGAATGAGGCAAGAGAGTCGCAGAGGTCTTGAGAGGGAGTGATGTCGTTGTTGCCGGCGTTGGGGTTGATGAGCTCTTTGACAATGCTGAAGAGTTCTTTGCTGTTGTGGGTGTTGTTGTCTAGTCGCTCCTTGAATGCTGATTTTTTGGTGGTGCGGATCAGCTGGTGGTGTTTGCGGGTGGCGTTCTTGAGGGCGGTCATGTTTGTGGTCGGGTTTCTTCGCCATGCTTTCTCGAGGGTGCGGCAGTTCTTTTTGGAGTTCTTGAGGTCGTTGTTGAACCAAGGGGCTTTTTTGCTTCCTGGCTTGTTGGGAGGGTTTTTCAAGGGTGCTAGTTCGTCAGCGCAGTGGGTGATCCATTGTGTGATATTGATGGCTGCTTGGTTTGGGTCCGTTGATCTGGCGGGAGGGTTTTGGTTTAGAGATGTGGTGAGCTGGTCGGTGGTAATTTTGTTCCAGTATCTTCGGGGAACTTGTTGCGGGTGGTGGTGGGTCGTGGTCTTTTTGAAGCTGAAGTGGACGCAGCTGTGGTCAGTCCAGTGGAGTCCCGTGGCGTGATTGAAGGAGATGTGCTTGCTGGAGGTGAAGATTGGGTCGAGTGTGTGTCCGGCGTACTGGGTGGGGGTGTTCACCAATAGTTTGAGTCCCAGATTGGTGAGGTTGTCCAGCAGGGTGGTGGTGTTGCTGTCGTTATTCTCCAGATGGAAGTTGAGGTCTCCTAGAAGAATATAGTCCTCGGAGGGGAGGGCGTGCGGGCTGACGAAGTCAGCGATGTCTTCGCTGAATTTTGTGCGGGGTCCTGGGGGTCTGTAGATGAGGGTGCCTCTGAGTGTGGTCTTGGGGTTGGTTTGTATTTGGAAGTGGAGGTGTTCAGTGGCTAAGAAGGTGTCGTCGGTGTTGGTCGTGATGCGGATGGTGTTTTTGTGAACGATGGCGATACCTCCTCCAGTTTTGTTGATGCGGTCTTTTCGGATGATCTTGTATCCGTCCGGGATGGCTATGGCGATGTCGGGCGCTGATGAGGCGTTCATCCATGTTTCCTTGAGAAAGGCGACGTCCGGAGTTGTGGTATCGAGTAGGTTCCATAGTTCAATGGTGTGTCCGTGGACCGAGCGGGTGTTGAGCAGGATGCACTTCAGGTGGTTGTTGTTGGAGCTCTGCTTGGCGTTTGTGGATGCAGTGTGGGTTCTGATGCAGCAGAACTTGCAGGTTAGGCAGGTGAAGGGTCCGTGGGTGCGTCCTGGGGCGGCTTGGTGGCAGTGAGGGACGCGGCGTCGTACGTAAGGCGGGTGGAGTGGTTTTTGCGGGGACCAGGGGGTATGGCTCTGGGCGCGGTCCAGGCGCGGACGGGCGTAGACGGGCTTGCCTTTGGCGCGCACGGGGCTCGTCCGCTGCGCGTGAACGCTGCGCGTGAACGCTGCGCTTAAGTGCAGTTGTCATAAGTGGAGAGTGGAGGGGCGGAGCGAGGGAGGAGCAGCTGGGAGGTGGGAGCGGGGTGGCGATGTCCAGGGAAGCTCGAGGGAACGGGGTGGGGGAGCAGCGGCAGGGAGCTAGGACCAAATGGCACAGTACAAAATGCAGTGGGGGGGGGATCGGGGGCACAACCAGGCGCAAGCAAGGCACAACAGTTGAAAAGCAACAATAATACGATACCCGATACAGCAATACGATCACAGGCGAGATCGGGGGCACAATCAGAGATCAAGCAGCAGAGCTGAGGGCAATATCAGTCTCCAGATGATACTAGGCGAGATCGGGGGCACAATCAGGCGCAAGTAGGTCCAGGGAGCGAGTGGAGCGACCGTAGCTGACTGGGTCAGGACGGTCAGTGTGCTTAACTTGGCCTCCTCCACCTTATGGGTGGGGTTGGCAAAGGTGGGCACACCTAGCCTTTCTACGTTTTCCAGCGTGTTTTCCTGCCAAAGTTAGGGTGTAAACTGGGGGTTGTGCATTGTTCAGGTCTCAGAGAGCAAAGGCTCTCCGCTCAGTGGTTCAGAAACATGTGTGCTTGAGGTACGCTACCTAAAGTCAGTCAGTGACCAAACCAGGGTCGGTAGGTTTTCAGGGGTCACCTCTGAGGTGCCCTTTGAGTACATGGTTTAATAAATCCCACACTGGTATCAGTGTGGATTTATAACAAGGATTTATTTGGTGTAGGAAGCTGGCTCTGTATATACTATACCAAATTAAGGTATAGTGTGCACAGATGCAGTGGAACCCCAAAGGTAGGCAGAGGTAAAAGTAGATAATACCTTACTCTCTATTTGTGGTAGTGTGGGCGAGCAGTAAGGCTTTATCAGATGGTAGCATTAAGCATTTATTGTACTCACTCAGGCAAGAAATTATGCCACAAACTCAAAGACTGAACTCAGACCAATTTGTTTGTATAAAATTACTATTTAGTTGCATTTTATTTCCTAGAACCAAGAATAGTACAGGTAAGTGTAATTGTACCTTGCAAGAATAATGCAATAAAATTCAGTTTGTATGCAGCTGAATGCAATTGGATTGGTTACTGGTCAGTCTTTTGATTGTAAAGCAGTTAGAATTACTTTTCAGTTACTTTTCAGATTACTTTGTACATTACTTTTCAGATTACTTTTTAAGTTACTTTCTCTACCTAGTGTGATATGCTTAGATAGCGCACACAGACATTTCCTAGAAGAAAGGTAAGTACATTGCTTTTTTAGGGTTTCATACAAACCAACTCAACACAAGTTTTTCCACAGAAAAGCAGTAAATGTAGTCCTATGGGGGGAACCAGTGCTACTGGGTTAACGGTAAGTACGTAGGTTATGAGGTTATGAGGTAAGTATTTTGGGGTTAGAACCAGGGTTAAACCCCCCTCCCCCTCCCCAAAGGTCAAGGATACACTCTCAAAGTACCCTCAGCGGCACTGGGGCAGCAAGGTGCAGAGTGCTGAGGCCCAATGTTATCCAATAGGGGATAGAGGGCCTCTGGTTGGTGAGTGCTTATGAGCAAGCCACAAGGTTGTGGGAGCAAAGCTCCTGGAATTAGGCTCAGGGCAAAGGGGGAACAAATTTAGCACACAAGGTGCACCCACAGGGGCAGCCGGGTGCAGGGTGCTGTTTTGGCGTTGGGTGCCCCATTGATTTCATGGGGATCCTCCAGTTGCAGCAAACACTGCAGGCTCAGAGACAAAGATATTCTGGAGGTGACCACCAGTTGGAGAGGTAAGTCGGGATGTCTGGGGCCACCCAAGGCTGTGGGACGTCTGGTGCAGGGGTGTCTTTTGGCATCTGGTTTCTCATACCAGCGCTGGTCGCAGATGGAGGGATCCTCCAGAAAGGGGCTGCAGGCATCAGTTGGAAACTTGAAGCAGGTTAGGGATCACCAGATCCCAGGTCAGGATCGCCGGGGAGACCTTCTCGTGGTGTTGGGCCACTCGAACTTGGGCCATGGGCATTGGGTGCAGAGTGGTGCAGACTCGCGCATTTAGCCAGAGCCAGAGTCTGTGGGTGAGCAAATTCGGTGCTCACAGGAGCAAAGTCTGGTTTGGGAAGGCAGGCCAGGTCCTCCGGGGTTCGTTGGGGCTGCTGGCTGCAGGACACACTGGGATTTTGCTGTAGTCGGTCGAGGGCGGGACAAGACGGTAGGGCTGGGGCTAAGTCAGTGGGTGTCCTCCTCTTCTTCAGCACAGCTCTTCGGTCTTTCTTGTTTAAGGAGGCTAGGTTCGTGGTTGCCCCTAAATACTAGATATGGGGCAATACAGATAGGTACAGGTGGGGACAAATGGGTCCTTTCCTTGGGGAGAGTACACCACCTATTATGCCACTCTCCAGTGGGAGGGGGGCATACGCCTCACCATGGTTGGCAGGATCCCCTCATCTGCAAGATGGCGGGGACAGAGTTGTGCTTCACTCCGTCTCGCATCTAAGGGGTGGGTTTGGCAAAGGTGGGCACACCTCTCCTCCTAACTTGCTTTTCCCGCCGATTCTCCCACCCACAGTAGGGGTCAGGAACTGGTGGGGGCCAGTTGCTGGGAGCAGCAAATTGCAGGCGTAGTATAAAATTGCGGCATGCCTTTGAAGCTTCCCCTACATGGACTCTGCCCATCCTGAGGGAGGAGGCTTGGCTACTCGTCCCATGACGTGCTTTTCAGGACCCCAAGAGTGGCAGGCTCTTGACCCTGGGGTCCAGAAACATGTATGGTGGTGGCAGCTGGCGAGCAGCCACTCAGCCAGGACACTAAAGTTAGGTTATTTTTCAGGGGCCATCTCTAAGAGTGCATTTTTCATTAAGTCCTTCACTGGCATCAGTGTTGGCTTAATGTGTTGAGAAGTTTGATACCAAACTTCCCAGTTTTCAGTAAAGCCATTATGATACTGTGGAGGTTGTAATAAACTCCTATACCATATACTCTTTATAACATTACTGCACTTACAATGTCTAAGAATTGACTTAGACACTGTAGGGATACAGGACTCCTGCACCTGTACCCTCACCACCGGTATAGTCATCCAGCTGGAGGGATGGCTTACCTATGCTAGGGCAGTGGATTGTAGGCTTGGCACACAGGAATATGTCAACACAACAAGAATCACTAGTGGATGGTGATTCTCGATCACGCCACTGCACTTCACTTTTCTTTGTTTGGACACTTTCTTTTCTTGGACATAAAATGATCGCCTATGATGAGAAAAGGGGCCTAATCTGGTGAGTACTTACCAGTTACCCCGATGGTGGTGCGCCCGTGAGGAATCATTTTGTCCTCTACACTTTTTTCACTAGTGTATAGAAACAGTGAGTTCTTACCACTGTTGTGGTTCCTGTTCACTGTCTTTTGAAAATGGTTATATTTTAAATAAAGGGCAATACAACCATATAGAAAATAGAGTTGATAAGGGTTTGTTGCAGTAGAGGAAATAGATGGGCGTTATTTCCTTGTAAAGTTCAAAAATCATGTTTGCCTAAGAGACAGGGTTCTTGTTGTGTTGCCGTTTACTGAGTGGAGGGCAACCCTGTTTCTCTTTTTCCCTCTGTGCTCCCTTTTTGGAATAGACACAGGGATATGTGCCATGTCGACTCTGCACCAAAACACGGAGCCTGCAATGGCATGGCATTGCGTGTGTGTTTGCGTGTGTGCGCGTAATGGTACAGGGCCTCTAAGGCTGGCACAATACGTTCTGCAGCCTTTTGAGGTCTTCCCTGGTCACAGTGCCCATGGTACCTAAGGTACCTTTCACAAAGGACTTACAGGTGGCCAGAGAGTTCCTAATTGGGTTTTGCAACAGTACAGTTTAGGGAAAAAACGGAGGCCCAGAGTACCTGGTTGGCAGAAACCCAGGGAACACCCAGGCAAAGTACATCAAGAGTTGGCAAAAAGTGGGGGCAACCATGCAAAAAGGGGTACTTTCCTACATTTGGTACCAAACACTCCGGTGTTCAGTGAAGCCATCACTAAACTAGAGATGTCAAATTTCCAGACCACATACTCACTATGGCTTCCCTAGCACTTATAATATTAGAAAATGGACCCCAACATTGCTCATGCAGATATGCCCTGTCCTGTGGTATAGTGCACCCTGCCTTAGGGCTAGGAGGCCTGCTAGAGAGGTGACTTATCTATATCTTTTTTTTTTTGTTTTTGTTTTTTTTTGTTTTTTTAGATTAATCAAAGAGAAGGAGACACTTGTATCTACACGAACCATTAGTTCAAATTGACAACCCTCATAGACGCTGAAGATTTAGAAGTTGCGGTATATTTGTTTCTTCCGCCCCTCATCAAGCGTCATGGCATAGTCATTGGGTAGTCAAAAGGTTTGGTATGCCGGCCTCACCCGAGGCACCTCTGGAACAGTGTAGAAGTGTCCAGAGACCAACAATTGTACCTCCAAATGGAAGGGAACACAAGGTCGAACTATGAGGGAAATATTAAAACCAGTTAGCACACCTCAAGCAATTTATTCGGGAAGGTGAGAACTGTTGACTAAAAGAATAGGGTATATTCGGTAATCGAATGACTAGATTACCATATACAATTGGTAGTTAAAAGTCAACATGTTTCAGCTCCTTATGGCCCAGCCGGGTCTGTGGAGCTTTCGTCAGGACAAAAACAAAGCAAAATGTACTTACACAACTTGTGCAGTATTCATGTGTTTAAGTACTCACAGATTCATTTCCCTGAGTACACGGAGGAGAATTCCTCTTCAGAGTGCTAAGAGTCAATGCAGAATTTACCACATGTTCGTCCGTTCGTTGCTAGTACTGACTCTGCCTCTGGAAGCTGAATGTATTATCTATATCTTAAGCAGTGCTAGCTGGCATGACACGCAGGCAGTGCGCCATGTCAACTTTGTCATTTTGTCTGCACAGCCCATGCATGCCCGGCAGTCTGCATGGCCTAGGTGAGGGATGCCTAAGAGACCCTCTTCAGTCTCAATGCCCTTGGTACTAGGGACTTACAGGGGGCCTAAAGGGCCAATTGTGCGATAATGTTTAGGGAAGAAGCACTGGCACAGGGGATCTGGTTGCCAGGAACCCTGGGCATTACAGTCAAAAGCACATCAATGTCCAGGCAAAGTGGGGCTAAGGATATCAAAAGAGGCCCTTTCTCAACGAATGAGATTGACACACCCACACAAGAGGGGCATCGTTTTAATCTGGAGATGGGTGGGTATACAGAGCAGTAGGGCATTTGTTATTACCTAATGAATTGCAATCCAGTTTTGGTTTTCAAGTGTTAATGTGGAAAAAAGAAAGTAAACCACCCCCTGAATCACACAATGTTTTGGGTAACCCCAAATTTATGTAAATAACCACTGTTAGACCTAGCATCCTTGGCGTGATTTCCCCATATCTTTTTGCCTCTGCCTCCTGTATTTTTGATGCTGTGCTGGATTTCGTTTTTGCTGGTTTAGATGCTTTGGGCACTTTGCCACTGCTGTTCAGTGTCAAAGTGCAAGTGCTCCCTGTGTAAATTGTTATTGTGATTGGTTATCCATGATTGGCATATTTGTGTCACCAAGAAGTCCCTAGTAAAGTGCACTGAGTGTGCCAGGGCTGGTGATAACAAATGCTACTAGTGGGCCTGCAGCACTGATTGTGCCACCCACATGAGTAGCTCTAAAATGGTGTCTCAGGCCTGCCACCACAGTGCCTGTGTGCAGTCTGTGAACTGCCAAGGCCTCCTGGTCAGTGTCCCCACTGACTAGCCCTAACCCTTCCCTTTCTGTACACATTGGTCACTCCCATAGAAGGCCCAAGGTACCCCCTTGGGCAGGGTGCAGTGTAGGTGAAAGGTAGAGCATGTACTAGTGCAGGTGACATGCTCTGGTAGTGAATAACAGCCATTTTCGTTTTTTGTAAGGCTATCTTGCCCCATAGGCTATCATGGGGAATGCCGGCTACAGTGGCTACCAGCATATCTTCCCAAAATAGGACATAAAAGTCTGGTATCCCTGAATTCAGAATTTAATAACATATCTTTTAGGAAAGGTTGTTTTTAAATCCTGTGTTTGAGAACCGCACTTTTAGAAAGTTTATTTATTTATTATTTAGGTTTGTAGAGCGCGACAGCTACCCATAAGGGTCTCCCGGCGCTAAAATACTGCAGCTAACAAGGGATGGTTGGCCAAATAGTTATAGATCGAAAAGCCAGGTCTTGATGGCTTTACGAAAACAAATAAGGCTGTCCTCAGACCGAATGGCCAAAGGAAGAGAGTTCCATAACTTGGGCCCTAAATAAGAAAAGGAGTGACCTCCCATTCTGGAGAGCTTAATCCTAGGAACTGAGAAAAGGCATTGGGAGTAAGAGCTGAGAGAACGGGAATGTAAATAGGATTTTACTAGGGTCTGTAAGTAACTAGGTGCCACATTGTGCCTGATCTTGTGCATGTAGGTGAGAGCCTTAAACTTCACCCGGTTTTCCACCTTCAACCAGTGAAGATCACGGAGGCGGCTGGATATGTAGTCGGTTTTGCGGCAACCGCTGAGAAGACGCGCTGAAGCATTTTTAACTAGTTGCAGGCGTCAGGTGACAGCCTTGCCGCCCCCAGGTAGAGTATGTTGCCATAGTCCAACCGGGAGGTGACCAAGGCACTCACCACCGCCCTTCCTTGTGTCATCAGGCAACATCCACAGGATCTTTCTAAGCCAACGTATAATGGTGAAACATATGGCTGATACTTTACTGATTTGACATTGCATTGTCAAGCCCCTGTCAATGGCAACGCCCAAATTTCGTACCTGCTCCACTGGTACAGGAAGGGGACCTAAGTTTGCTGGCCAGTGTCTCAAAGTCCACAGGTTAGGCTTCTGCCCTAGAACAAGGACCTCCGTCTTCTCGCCGATCAGCTTGAGAAGGTTGTAATTCATCCATTTTGCTATTTCTCCGAGACCAAACTGAAGGCGGGAGGAGGAGGCCTCATCACAGTTCGTAAGCGAAAAGATAACTGGGAGTCGTCGGCGTATGTGAATAACGTGAGACCGACGTTATCAGCTATATGAGCCAGAGGGGTAACATATAAATTAAAGAGTAGGGGACTAAGGATAGAACCCTGAGGGACACCATGGGACTGTGAATAGGTGTTGGAAGTGGCGGAATGGGAACAAATTTGAAAGGTGCGCTTAGAAAGAAAAGAGGCCAGCCAGTCCAAAGCCAATCCTTCCACGCCCATGGTGGCTAAGGCGTCAAGAAGGATTTTGTGTGAGATGGTGTCAAACGCCGCGCTGAGGTCAAGTAGTATCAGCGCGGTCGTTTCATCTTTGTCAAGCAGGGACCGTAGGTTCTCTGTAACGCCCAGGAGTGTGGTCTCCATCGAGAAACCAGGCCGGAAACCAGACTGCGAGGGATGAAGTAAGTTGTTGGAGCTCACATACTGAGTAAGATGAAGATGGATGTGACGCTCAAGGACATTGGAAAAAGCAGGTAACAATGAAATGGGGCGGTAGTTGGCAAGAAGCTCCGGATCGGCAGTTGGCTTTTTTAAAAGTTGCTGTTTTCTTGTCTGACCTTTGTGCGCCTTGGCCTGTTTGTGAATTGACTGTCTGGTTTGAGAGTGACAGAGGCTATGAGCCCCCAGGAGGCTGGCTGAGTCAGCCCTAGGCTGAATGACTGCATCTGCATCTTGAGTGGTGGGAGGGGATAGCACCTGGGCCTGAATAGGGCTGTGCTGCCTCCCACAATGCTGATTCCACCTCCTGCTGGGCGGCTGACGACCCTGCCCCTCTCCTTGAAAGGAAAGAAGAGGCCAGGAAAACAAAGTGCTCAAGGAACACCCAGAACTGGTTCAGACCGGGCTCAGAGCCCTCCTGCACAAAGGATCAAAGTCTTTTAGGGGTATAAGTACAGTACCCCTGACTACAGAAAATTAGATCATCCTGGAATCAAGAAGGCACCTCTGTCAAGGAGAAAGCTGAAACTGAAGAAGCTGTTGCTCTGCTGGACTGACCTGCTGTTGCTTTGCTGCCAAGGAGATGGGAAGGACTTTGCTTGGTGCTGTGTCCCCTTGCTTGAAGGAATCTCCAAGGGCCTGAGAAGAGCAGGCTTCCTGTTAAGAAGTCCCAGGAACAAAAGAACTTCACCCCTAGCTTCCCTGAACTCTGCTGAGAGAGTTCTGTCCTTCCTAGAGTGCTTCGGCCAGTTGTGGTGCCTCTGAAAGTTGTACCTGTGTTGGGAAGCTGGAAACCAAGCTTTTAAGGAACTTTTCTGCAAGTGTTATCGCATCCCCGGCATAGCAAGAAAATTCCCACCGCTACAAAGACCGAGATCGTCGCAGCGCCTGTCGTCGCTGCCTGAAGACGTCGCATCCTTCGTTTGTGGGAAGTTTTCCGTCGCTGCGAACATCGTCGCAGAGACTGTCGCCGCAGGGTGAGATCACCGCATCACGTCGCTGCGAGAATCGTCGCAGAGCCATCGCATCCAGGAACAGTGAGTGAAAGATCGCTGCTGAGCCGCGCATTGTCGCATCGGAGATCGTCACATCATGCCTTTGCAAGCATTTTCCTACGGAACCTCCGCACCGGAATCCATACAAGGTATCGCCTCCCTCCCCATACAGACCAGATTTGTCGCAACACGCCCGCTAAGTCCAGCGGGGTTGTCGCATTGCCTCCCCAAGGTCTCAGGAGTGACGCATCGCTTGTTTTCCACCGCACCAGCTTCTGTTTTGGAACTTTGTCACATTTAAAGGTATTGTTGGCTAAACGTGACGCAACTGAATGTTTCACGCAACTGTGGATTATTTTATCGCAACCTTAAGAACTCTTTTGCAACCATAATCTTGAACTGTGTATGTTGGGTTTTTGTTGTTTTGGTCTTGTGTAGTTTAGATTAAATACCTTTATTTTTCTAACCTGTTGTGGAGTCAGTTTGTGGTGTTTTCACTGTGTTACTGCGAATGTTGGTAAAAATACTTTACACATTGCCTTTGATAAGCCTTGACTGCTCGTGCTAAGATACCAAGGGGGTGAGCAGGGGTAATCTAAGAGTGTTTCCTCCTTACCCTGGGTCCCTATTTGGACAGTGGTACCTACCTCTGCCAACTAGAGACCCCAGTTCTAACAACCACTATTCGTAAACTCTAATTCATAGGCCAATTTAAAACATGCACAACTTTTCTTCATACCCACCTTCATTTATCAGATTTTATCTTACAAACTGATGCATGGCTGTAGCTTGGTTGATTACATTTATATATCACATGTTTTGGACAACAAACAAACACTAGAGATCCCTGTCAGCAGAAGTGTCTGACAGACCTAACATTATGCTACTTTTCTAAACAGGGCATTGGGGGGTGTAGGAAGCTGGCTCTGGATAAACTATATCAAAGCGAGGTATAGTGTGCAGTGGAACCCCAATGGTAGGCAGAGGTAAAATTAGATAGAACCTTACTTCCTATTTGTGGTAGTGTGGTCGAAGCAGTAAGGCAGTATCAGACAGTATTAAGCAATTGTGTTACACACTTAGTCAGCAAATGAATTCACACACTCAAAGACTGAACTTCAGACCAATTGTTTTTGTATAAAAATATTATTTTAGTTATTTTATTTTTCTAGAACCAAGCAAGCCAGGTAAGTTGATAACTACTTTGCAGTAAATATACAGTTTGAAATGCAATTGTAGATGTACTTTAAAAGGGTTACAGTTTGAATTACTGGTAATGCAATACTGTGAAAGGCTGTACATATACTTTGTATCGACTTTGCAATAAAAACTACAAGTTACTTTTACGTTACTTTTGAGATTGCTTTTTCTACTCAGTGTGATATGCCTAGATATTTGCCAAGGCCAGAGGTTACAGATTAACAAATCCGGTGTTTACTGGAGAAAAAGTCTTTGAGGTTGAAGGCAGGCAGGTCCTCCAGTGTTTTTGAGATTGCTGGCTGCAGGACACAGCGGGATTTCGGAGGAGCAGGTTCGAGGGAGAGATAGGCGGGTAGGGCTGGGGCCAACTCAGGGGACGACATCCTCTTGTTAGCTGCTGCACGGCTGTTCGGTCCTTCTTCCTGTAGTTTCTTCTTGTCTGAGGAAGCAAGGTTCAGGGGTGCCCCTAAATACTAGATGTAGGGGCGTTTCAGGTAGGTAAAAGGCAGGGTCCAATGGGTCCCTTCCCTGGGGTGGGTACATCCCCTATTATGCCACCCTCCGGTGGAAGGGGGTATGTGCCTGTCCTTGGTTGGCTGAGCCCCCCCATCTTCAAGATGGCGTGGACTGGGAGTTGTGCTTCACCTCGCCTGGAGTTGGCAGAGGTGGGCACACCTCTCTTCCTCAATTGTTTTCCCGCCGGTTCTCCCGCCCAAAGTGGGGGTCAGAACCAGTGGGGACCAGTTGCTGAGAGCAGCAAGTGGCCTGGAGAAGCTCACAAAGGTGGCAAGTCTTTGAAGCTTTCCCTTTGTGGACCTTGCCCATCCTGGGGGAGGAGGTTTGGCACCTCGTCCCGGGATGTGCATTGCTTCTGGCCCCAGAGTGCGGCAGGCTCTCGACCCAGGGTTCCAGAAACAGGTCTGGTGGTGGCAGCTGAAAGCAGCCATTCAGCCTGGACACTAGTGGTAGGTTAGTTTCAGATTAAAATACTGTCAGCCAGTTTTTGTTATTTGCTGGATATTCAGCTATTTCTGTTTTTTCCTACATACCTTTATTGATCTTTGTTTTCAGTCATTAGATTCTTTGGTAAATCCATGCGAAATCTACAGAAATAACACCTTTCTCAGTTCCAAACATCGTCTAAATGTAGTAAATAAATAGCTTTCCAGGTTCAACCATGGGTTCACACCTATTCCCACCACAAACTACAAGAAGGTAAAAACTAGAAATTCGGAAATTTCACACCTGTTAGATTTTTTTTCTTTACTGTAAAACTGAGTGTTCCTGAAACTTGGGAGAGTGGGGATCCTAGGACATCAGACCTTTTGTTAATATCTTTATTAGAGGAAAAAACATTTTATTTTAAATGTATTTTCTACATTTTGGTTACTTTCTCAATTTCCTTCATTGGGATCCGATCCACAAAGTCTGGGTACCTTTATGATCCCAGGCTTGGGGGGACACAGATGTGGTATGAATTGCCCTGTGCACTAAAAAGTTAGGAATGCTTAAAAGAAAATTGCTGAAACAAAAGAAAAATGGCTTAAAATGGTAGGGGGTTAGGTGCAGCAATTAGACCATTTCCACCCATCGTAGATCTTTTTCTTCAATATCAATAATAGGCGACTGATATTCAAAAGTCTCAATTAGCTGGCACCCCGTTATGTAACCTCTAAACTCAAGCCCCATATTCCCACCAGGGTACTTTCAAGCAGAAATCAAGCTTTACGGACAACCTACCAATTTTGGTTCATCACAGGGGAAGGCTGTTCCAAAAATCAAGTTCCAACAGTCTGCAAATTCTGGATCTTCACAAAGTGAAGTTGTTCCTTTTCAGGTCAGGCATCCTTGCCCGGAGCCAAACTTATGAATGACATAAGACAGATATTGTAAACTTTGGACTTCACTAAGAAGCTGAAGGCTAGTTTATTTGGCAGGTGGCCTTTTAAGACTGGCATTAAAAAACCCTGTTTGGGTAGTGCTCACTTCAGAAATGTTGTACGTCAGGACAGATGGCGTCAAAGAATTTAGCTCGGCCAGTGAAATCATACTGGAATCAGTGTATGTGTTAATTCTGGCTCCAACTCTGATAATAAGAAACAGACCGAAATGTGGTACATGAATCTAAGAAATTAATTTTCTCTTTAAAACATACACTGCACTACTTAACAAAAATTTAATTATTCAAAAAGACACTGACAGATTTATTTTCAAATGCTTACCTGTACTGGTATGGAAATGTTTTGAACATTCCCCACAGTTCCTCAGACATGCATGCATTGCCCTCCATCAATGACAAAGAAGGTAGCAATACTTGGTCTGTGATACCAAGCAAACAACTAAACAGTACTTCCTAGAAGAAATGAAACGGGACATATTACAAAGGCATTTACTTTCTCGTGAAAAAGTCAAAAACATCCTAAAAAACATTTTCGGGAATCTCCTCTTTGAAAGGTTTTAAGAACCTCAGTCAATCCCTAGTGGGTAGTAGTTGTGGGAGCAAGTAAATGCAAAGCTAGCTTGGTTCAATGATTCTCAATTACAAAGTGGACAATGAACATTTTGCTTTCCTTTGCAAATAGATGAAAAGCAGCAAATAAGTCGAGGGATCTCAAGTCTGACCATATTCTGATTGGTCAGTGCAAGAAAGTGGATTATTATTTGGGTAGGACAAATTAAATAAAGCTCTGCTTAATCCCTGGTAACAGGACACGAAGTAGCCAGGGTCAAATCAATAGCAATGTTAATGTATTTAAGTAGTGCAAACACTGTAGAAAAAGTAACACAAAACAAACTTACTTCACAACTAATTTTAAAATAAAGAGAAAATGTTTATGAGTAAATAAAGACCAAAACGAGAAAACCAATAAAGGTACTCAGTAATATTAATTCTTAAAATGAAAATAGCACCATAAAGCACAGTGCTCCAGTAATAGTCTATGGAAGCAGTAGCCCAGGACTTGCACAGAATTTGAGGCTGACCGCGATAGAGCTCTGTCTTAAGTCAAAAATGTTTCTAAGGCCCTACGCAAAAAGTACTTTCTCATGTTTTGAGAAGAAAAAATCCTCCCCGATAGGGCCGCCTTCACTGTGGAACTGAAGGCCAGATCCTTGAAGCAAGTTACTCACACTGGAGATAAGTTTTAGACATATCTTGCTGAAAATATTTTAAGTCTCAACAAAAAATGAGACTTTCTTTGTTTCCCCCCTCCCCCAGAGGTGCGAGGAGCCTTGACCGGGACGAACTACAAAAAAAAAATCAAACACTGTCCTTAGGACACAAGGAATACAAATCTCAGGATCACGAGTGGCCCAATGCCAAGCTAATGTTTTCAAACACATGGGCCTCAATAGGAACGGAGCCATTCTAGCCAGACCAACAATCAATCATTCCTAAGAATTTAGAACCTTTCATAAAAAGACAAATTGGCACAAATTCAAACCAATAAAAAAACAAATCTGACTACGACTTCAGACCAACTCTCCTAACTACCGACCAATAGAAAATATTCAATTTTTAGGCAGACTGAAAGATTTGCATTCAAACAAATATCAGTAATTGAAGAAGAAAACAGCCTGCTCTACGGTTACATGACGGAGTATTGTTTATGAAACAAAAACAAGTTGGCAGACTGTCCCAGTTGTTTTAGGTTCATCAAACATTCAAATGAAGGTTAAACTGCAAAAGATCTGCTGGATACATAAATAAAAATCAATTGAAATACATGACTTTATCCTGAACACCTTGGCTGCTCTTGGACTTCCCCTTCTGTGCTGGACCATAATGTTAATGGGTGTGGTCATGATGAGCTCAGCTCGTAATGAGCACACGAGCACCGTGCCTCATGACGAGCTGAGCTCGTCATGAGCACGGAAGGGGTTAATACTACTGACGAACAAGTTACTTACCTTCAGTAACGATATAGCTCTAAAGAGACAGATTAGTTATCAATTCCCAACCTTTTAGATTTACCCCCAGGCATCAGACTGGATTCGGAGAATTTTTTCTTCAGCAGTACCCCTGCGCGTCGATAGGAGGCGTCGGTCGACTCGCTCGTTCGTCGTTGGCGTCATGGTCGCCGGAATAAAGTTGCGGTATCTACTTAAACGCCACCCTCGCACGCTGACGTCAGTTCTGTACACAACATTCCACGCCAGAAGCGCAGAGCCATGAAAAACTCTGGCCACTGGTGCACAAAACTAGGGCCCTAAAAGGGAGTCCCTTACGCTAGAAGTCAGTTCGCAGAACAAGGAGGATGGGTGGGGTGGTGAGGAATCCATAACTAATCTATGTCTCTTACAGATATATCGTTACCGAAGGCAAGTAACTTGTTCATCTGGAAGAGACAATTAGTTATAGATTCCTCACGTTAAAATAGATACCCCAGCAATACCAACCCCGGAGGTGGGTCTGTGAACCAATTTCACACCATAAAGTCCTGAAGAACTGAACAGCCAAAGATTCAGTCTCTCCGGACTTGGCTATCCAGGCAGTAGTGTTTAGTAAACGTGTGCAGTAAAGCCCACGTAGGTGCCTGGCAGATGTCAAGAAGGGGGACTCCACATCCCAAGGAAGTAGTAGCTGCCGTCGCCCTGGTGGAATGGGAGAGCAACACCGCCGGAGGTTCCTTTTTGGCTAAGGAATAGCAGATTTTGATGCATAGATTGACCTATCAGGAGATGGTTCGTTTTTGCACAGCCCGACCTTTCTTGGCGCCCACATAGCCAACAAAGAGCTGGTCATCCACCCGGAATTGTTTTGTGAGTACCGGGTTATAGTCCCACTGGGGCATTACAAAAGGGGTTGAAGAAACAAGTGAGTAATGCCTTTAAGGAAGCGATTTATAATAGAAGACTTGAAAAGAGAAGGCTGGTCAGGCAGCGAAGGAAGGCAGAAAGGGCCTTTGAGAGTGCCCAGAGCAGAGCCCTGCTGGGCCAAAGAAAGAATTAAGAGGAGAACCTCTGAAAGGGGGGCAGAAAGGGGATCCACAGCCTTTGCTGAGCACCATGCCACAAACTTGTTCCATCTACTGTTGCAGGGATTCTGCTCAGGCACAGAACTGTGCACAGAGACTCAGGACCTCAGTGTATTAGGGTGTGCCAAAAACTCAATTAAGTACCCAAAATACCCTACCAGACTAGCATCAGTGTCTCATTCGCTCTTCGTCCCATAGCAAAGTAACGAATAGTTTCTTACCTGTCGGTGTAGTTTTGCAGCTTGAAGATCTTTATGGATTCACTATGCTGTGCATATTCCGCAATCTGGTGGTTGGGTCAGGAATCGTAGTCTTTTTTTCTCTTTTTATTTATTTTTTTTGTAGCCCAGGTGGGCGTCGACGTCCCACCATTTGGTGTACCTTCGGTGACGTCCGCATGCTTCCGGCGGAAGCTCCCACCCTTGGGCGCCATCTTCGGATTCTTTTTTCTGTCTCTTTTTTCTTTTCCGTGTTTGTAGTGAATCCATGGCTATGTTTGTTAATCCTTCTTTCAACGTAATTCTTTTCACGTATCTTGTAAGCTTCAACTTGCTTTCTTTTCTACGGGTTTCCACCTTCTTTTCCAGCCTCATCTTTCGGGCGAGGCGGGTGGGTTCGCTAGTCAATCCAGAAAGATCTTCAAGCTGCAAAACTACACCGACAGTTCAGAAACTATTCGTTTTGCAGCGTGAATCTTTCTGGATTCACTATGCTGTGCATAGATTTTGTAGCTGTTTTGTTACTTTTGTGGCGGCTGGGTGGAAGATGAGCGTTAGTTGTTGAATATATGTTGAAGCACTCTTTGTCCTACTTGTGCTTCCTTGTTCATCTGTACATCCACGCAATAGTGCTTAGTGAACGTGTGCACTGAAGCCCATGTTGCTGCCAGGCATATGTCCTGAATTGGTCTGTTGGCCAGAAAGGCAATTGTTGCTCCTTTCTTCCTGGTTGAGTCGGCCTGTGCCCCTCCTGTTAGCTCCTGCCCCGCTTGTTTGTGGCAGAATTGTATAGTTTGTGCGATCCATCGAGTTATGGTGTTCTTAGTCACTGGTCTACCCATGTAACTGTTTGCGAAGT
The DNA here is from genome assembly GCF_964261635.1 of Lissotriton helveticus. NCBI lineage: Eukaryota > Metazoa > Chordata > Amphibia > Caudata > Salamandridae > Lissotriton > Lissotriton helveticus. Next base: position 2,067,068,992 of record NC_136063.1, read on the forward strand.
ATACGAAGAACTGTTTTGTCTTCCTGTGTTCCTTCGTCCTCTCAATGTAGTGCATCACTGCCCTTCTTGCGTCTAGGGTGTGGAGCGACCTCTCAGCGCTTGTAGTGGGGTTTTGGAAGAAGCTAGGAATCTGAATACTCTGATTCATGTGGAACCTTGACACCACCTTTGGCATGAAGTGAGGGTCTGTTCTCATCACGACCCTGTCACTGTGTATCTGTACGTAGGGTTCCTGCAGTGTTAGTGCCTGTGGTCCGCTCACCCTACGTAGCGAGGTGATAGCTACCAGAAAGATCGCTTTCATCGTCAGCATTTGCAGTGATGCCTTGTGGATGGGTTTGAAAGGTGCTTTCATGAGCTCTGTCAGTACCACATTCAGGTTCCAAGCCGGTGGCGGCATCCTTTTTGGTGGCGCTCTTCTCTTAGCCCCTTACAGGAATCTTTTTACTACTTGAGATGTAAAGATGCTTCTCCCCGTTTCTCCTCTTGTGTATGCCACAATCGCTGCCAGGTGTACCCTCAGCAAGGATGAGCTTAGCTTGGCTCTTATTAGGTGCGTGAGGTATCTTAGCACCGTTGATTCCTTGGTCAGCTTTCTCTGGAGTTTCTTCTTGCAGCACCATTGAGTGAATCTTTTCCATTTTTCCCCCATAGCACTTGCGTGTGCTGGGCCTCCTTGCCTCTCGCAGCACCCGTAGGGTGCTCTCTGGTAGTTTCAGATGTGCGACCTCTAAGTCCTCAGGAGCCAAGCTGATAGGCTGAGGCCCTCCGGTTCTCCATTTTCCATTGAGAGTAGGTCTTTTCTTTTTGAGAACTTGTGGGGTGGACCCTGTGCCATCTCCATTATCTGTGAGTACCAGGTCTGCCTGGCCCATTGTGGTGCCACCAGGATGAGCGTCATGTTGCTCGTCATGCATTTGTTGAGTACCCTGGGAATCAGTGGTATCGGGGGGAAAGCGTAGGCAAATGTTTTTGACCAGCTTATCCATAGGGCATTCCCTTGGGATAGTGCCTCTGGTTGTCTGAATGCAAAGTACTGGCATTTTGCATTCTGGCGTGTTGCAAACAGGTCTAATGTCGGAGTGCCCCACCTTCTGAATAGTCTCTCTGTTTCCAGTATGTTGAGTTCCCACTCGTGGGATGCTGAAGTTTGCCTGCTGAGCCAATCTGCTTCTACATTGTCCTTCCCTGCCAGGTGTATGCTTAGCAGGTCTATTTTGAGTGGTATTGTGCCAAGTTTGATAGAGGGAATGATTGTGTTCCCCCCCTGCGTGTTGATGTAAAACATCGTTGTGGTGTTGTCTGTCTGTATCAGCACCTTCACGTTGTACAGTTGTTTCTGAAAGGCTTTGAGGGCAAGCAACTCTGTTTTCAGCTCCAGGTAATTGATGTGTTTGACCGCATCCCCTGGGCTCCATAGACCCCTCACTCTGAGCTTGTTCATGTGTGCGCCCCATCCCTTCTGGGATGCGTCTGTGGTGATGGTCACTGTTGGGTCCGGTGGCGTTCGAGGCTTCCCTATTGTTATCTTTTCTGTGGTCCACCACTTTATTTCTTCCTGCACTTTGTGCGTTACAACCACTAGATCCTCCCAACTTGTAGCTTGTGACCATTGCTGTTGCAGCCACTCTTGGAGTGGTCTCATCTGCAGGCGAACATTGGGGACCAGGTGTATGCATGACGCCATCATTCCCAAGATCTTACTGACTGTCCTCACTGTCAGAGCTCGCCCCTTCTGGTAGTGACGTTTCTCCCTCAGTAGGCCGAGTGTCCTCTTCTCGCTGGGTAAAACCCTGCATTGGACGGTGTTGATTTGAGCTCCCAGGAAGATCTTCACTTGCCCCGGTTCCATCGAGCATTTTCCCCAGTGTATGGAGGATCCCAGGCTTGCTAGCGTTCTTGTGACCTGTTCTGCATGATCTTTACATGTCCTGTAAGAGCTTGCCTTTACGAACCAGTCGTCGAAGTAGGGGTACACGTGTATCCCCTCTCTTCGCAGATGTGCGGCCACTGCTGCGAGGCATTTGGTGAATACCCTTGGTGCGGACTTTAGACCGAATGCCAGGGTTGTGAATTGGTAGTGATCTTTGTTTACTGTGAATCTTAGCATGTGCTTGTGCTGCCTGTTCATGGGGATGTGCAGGTACGCATCTTTGAGGTCTATGGTGGACAAGAAGTCCCCGGCCTTTATCTGTGGGATGACCTCTTGTAGGGAAGTCATCTTGAATTTTTGAGTCTTTACATATTTGTTTAGGAACCGTAGATCCAGGATGGGTCTTAGGCTTTCATCCACTTTTGGCACCAGATAGTAGTTTGAGTACACTCCCTTGTTCCGTTCTTTGAATGGGACCGGTTCGATGGCCTCTTTGAGGTGGAGTTCTTGAGCTTCCTCTAGGAGCAATTGCAGCTCCCTTCCCGAGTGCTCTCTTTTCTTTGGCTTTCTGTTTGGTGGTCTCCTTTCCAACTCTATGCAGTATCCGAACTGTATGATGTTGAGTATCCACTAGTCTGTGGTTATTTTCCTCCACTTTCAGAGGAAAAATCTCAGCCTGCCTCCTACTGGTGTTACATGTTCCTTTGTGTCTTGTCCGTGTGGCCCTCTCCTCTTTGCTTTCCCGTGCTCTTCCCTCGGAGGGTATGAGTGGGTGAGCACCTTTTCCTGTGTGAAGTCATTTAGAGGGTGGTTGTTCACAGCCTCTCCTTCTCTGGCCCCGTCCGTTTCCTCTCCCGCGAAAGGACTGGCCCCTGTTCTGGTAGTTCCAGTTTTGCTTCTGCTGGCCCTGGTGACCTTGGTTGTCACTCTGTTGACCCTGGTGGAACGCCTGGTGTGGTTGTCCTTGCTGGTTTCCACCCCTTCCGTTCGGCCTCCGCGTAGGAGGGCCTCTTCTTATCCCCCTGAATTGCAGGGCCCCCATGGACCTTGCCGTCTCGTTGTCTTTCTTCAGTTGGGTGAGTTTCTCATCAACTTGGGCTCCGAACAGTGTTTCTCCATTGAAAGGGGTGTTCAGAATGTGGTTTTGAACCTCCGTCTTGAAGCCTGAGATCCTGATCCAGGCTTGCCTTCTCTCTGTGATTCCTATAGCCATCAGCCTGCTGGATGTTTCTGCCCCGTCCAAGGCTGTCTTCAGGCACGAGTTTGCGATGCTTTTCCCCTCTTCTATGAGGTGAGCGGCTCTCTGCTGGTGTTCCTCTGGGAGGTGCTTGAGCAAATGGCCCATTTCGTCCCAATGCTGGTACTGGTTCCTGTTGAGAAGGGCGTTGGAGTTTGCCATCCTCCAGTGCATTGCCGCGTTTCTCTCAATTTTTCTGCCTGTTAGGTCCATCCTCCTGCTTTCCTTGTCAGGTGGTGGCCCAGATGTTCTTGGGACGTTGGCCCTTCTTCTGGCCGTTGCGGCTATAATTGAGTCTGCTGAAACTGTCCCCTGGATGTAAGGCCTTGGCGTGACTGACCTGCAGGTAGCTGGTTTTTTGAACGCCTCTTTGCCCTGAGCCATAACACTCTTCAGCATGGGCAGGAAGTGGTTTTTTGTCTGTGCGGGGAGCAAGGTTTCCAGCAGGAAATCTGCCTTAGCCTTCTCCTCCTCCAATTTGACTCCATAAGCTGCTGCAGCCTTCTTGACGACCTCATAGTAGGCCCCAATGTCATCTAGCGGCGAAGGCCTCGAGGGGTATGTCTCCACAGCCTCCTCGCGGTTTTCGGCCTCGATGTCCTGCCAATCCTGGTCCTGAGCCGTCAAGGATCCCGAGTCGTAGCTCGAACGCGGGTCCCCATAATCACCCTCTGTGTAATAGAGGTCCTCCTCTTCTCCCTGCTCCGAGGGCTCCGGAGTTTTCGGCGGCTCTTCGGCGTCGAACTCCTCGTGTTCTTCTATCTCTTCAAAGACCGTCGTGGGTTTCGAGGGGATCCTGAAGCTTTTCATTTTGTCTTCGAAGTCCTTCTTCTGGATGAAGTTTTCCATCGTGGCCTGGAGCCTTCTTTTCTTTCTCTGCATCTGTGCGGCCTGCTCGGCGTCGAGCGTTTCGGCCGCCCTCTTCGACGGTCCAGTCGACGTTAAAGCGGCTCTCGGCTCCTTCTCCTTCGAAGTCGAGGATCCCTTTTCGGGAGCTTTCTTCCGATGACCTTTGTTTTTCACTGGTCTTTGCCACCTGGGAGTCCTTCTCGAAGGATCCGCTGGGCTGTTTTTTCGGGAACCGCAGCTTCGGTCAAAGATTTCGACGCCAGTGCTCCCTTCGAGGTTCTAGACTCTGTTTTTCGAGAGTCAGCCTCCGGTTTTCGAGGCCCTGTCGAGGGTTTCGGGGTCGTAGCCTCTCCTACTTTGTCTGACGATTTCTTATTGGTCTCTGCGACCGTGGAGACATCTGGACCTTCGGCGATGTTGTCCTCGTCGTCGGTGGAGAGGCCCAGGTCGGTGATGAGCTATCCTCTCTTTTTCCCGAATCCTCAGCGTTTTCGGCATGAAGACTGAGCAGGCGTTGCAGTCCTTGCTCCCGTGGTCGATAGCCAGACAGAGGTTGCAGACCGGGTGCTGGTCTCTCTGCACGTACTTGTGGTGGCAATTACGGCAGAATTTAAATGGTGGTTTGTCCATTACTGCGCTCAGGGGGCCCCCTGTGTGCGCATTCTCCGTCGGACGTCGAAGATCTCGAGGTTCCTCTCCTTCGTCGTCCCGGCTCTGATGATCTTCTCCTGGTCTTCGAGTTTTTTCCTGAAGAAATTCGCTTATTTTTCTCCTTTTCTCCTCCAAAACTTCTGGAGCTTCACGCGGCCATCCAGACCCAACGGCGGAAAAAAGAATCTGAAGATGGCGCCCGAAGGTACACCAAATGGTGGGACCTAGACGCCCACCTGGGCTACAAAAAAAAAAAAAAGAGAAAAAAAAGACTACGATTCCGGACCCAACCACCAGATTGCGGAATATGCACAGCATAGTAAATCCAGAGAGATTCACGCTGCAAAAACAATGATTAGAGAACCCAGAACATGTGACTTAGGTTACCTCGGGTAAGGTGGGAAACATGAGCACTCTTTCGTTATACTCTCATACCAGTCCAGAACAGGGAGTAAAGGGAGACACGAGCAAGTTTAAAATGTTTATTTCAACGCCGTGATCTCAGGTGTAGCATCTTAGCTAATACAAGCAGACATATGATAAGAAATAAGGATGTCAGCATAGTTACTATTTCATAAAATACAAAGGGAGAAAGCCTGTTATAATGCTAAATGGAAACAGGTTAAATATATACCTATATTTCACCCTCCCTTGCTAGTAGGGTGTTTTATAACTAAAGAAGGTCTCTTAGGCTTGCATAGGCGACCCCATACCTCAAAGATTAGCAGGAGTGAATCACATCGAGTTCTGCACAAGCTCTCAGCATACGAATGTTCTCCAAATGTGTTCAATCATGCCTACACAGTGTATTATTAAAGGCGCCAGTATATGAGTTGGCCACAGCTGCATATATGTTACGGCTCGAACGTGCGCTGATCAGTTCGAACAAAGGCAACAGTGTTGATATAACCTTGAAAGCCTTGGCACTCACTGTTCAGACTAAGCTTACGAAGCAAGTCTAGCAATGTAGAAAAGCAAGTTATTCTCATGTGAAGCAAAACACTCAGCTTAACTCTAAACAATAGCTAACATGTGTGCTGTGTGCAAAAGAAAGCAAAAAGTAAAATGGCGTTTACACTTCTAATAAGCTCATGCTAACTTAACACTGTATGAATGCAAGGCTCAGCCCCACTACACTACAGGCGTATACAGTTTTGGTGGAGAGACACCTGGCTGCCAAGATAACATTACAGACTTCGGGAGGAAGGTCGAAAGCGGTCAACTGTCTCCGCTCCATCTCCATGCAAAGAGGTGGAGCCTGGACAGGTTAGGATGGAGGACCGTCCCCTGCTGCTGCAACAAAAGATCCTCCCGAAGAGGCAGTCTGATCGGAGGATCGATGGCCATGTGCAACAGGTCGGTATACCATATTCTTCGTGCCCAATCCGGGGCCACAAGAATGACTTGAGCCCAGTCCCGCTTGATCTTCTTCTGCACTCTAGGCAGAAGTGGTATAGGCGGAAAGGCGTTTAGAAGACCCCAACTCTACTCGCGACGAAAAGCATCTCCTCGAGAGTGCCGCCTTGGAAATTCCAACGTGCAGTAGTGCTGACATTGCGCATTCTCTTCGGTGGCGAATAGATCTAACCAAGGCTCTCCCCACTGCTGAAAGAGACCTTGACCCACCTCCAAGTGAAGACGTTATTCGTGATCCATCATGCACCTGCGGCTGAGTTTGTCTGCCCTGGCATTCTGAGAACCTGCTAAGTATTGAACCACCAGAGATATGCCCTGATGTTCCAGCCATGTCCAAAGGCAGAGAGCCTCCTCGCCCACGTTTGTTGCAGTACCACATGGCGGTAGTGTTGTCCATGAACATCTATACTACTCTTCGGACAGAGGTAAGGAATGCCTTTAGTGCAAGACGAATCGCCCGAAGCTCCAGAAGGTTGATGTGGAGCCCAGAATCTGCATGAGACCAGAGGCCTTTAATCTCCACCTCTCCCATGTGCCCACACCACCCCAGCAGAGATTCATCTGTCACCACTGTGAACTCTGGTTGTGGAAGGGAGAGTGATCGGTCATCTGCCTTTGACCCAATCCTGGTTCGTTAGCCACCACTGTAATTTGCGTGCCGTGCCCTCCGAGATCTGGACGCAATCAGAAAGATGACCTTGATGCTGTGCCCACAGGAACTTCAGGTCCCACTGCAGAGCCCACATATGCCACCTGACATAGTCCACCAGCAAGATGCAGGAGGCCATGAGGCCCAGTAGTCTCAGGGTCATTCTGAGCAAAACCCAGGATAGAGGTTAAAAGATCGGAATCATAGCCCGAATATCCTGGACTCGCTGATCAGGAGGATATGCCTGAAAATGTGCTTTGTCCAGAACCAGTCCTATGAAAAGGACCTTCTGAGAGGGAATCAGGTCTGACTTCGGCACATTGATGGTTAACCCCAGCGAACGCAATAGGTCGACCGTAGTCGGGAGGTGGGAGATGACAGCCTGGGGCGAGCCCGCCTTCAACAGCCAGTCGACGAGATAGGAGGAAGACTGAAACCCCTGATCTGCGTAGATGAGCTGCTACCACTGCCATCACTTCCCTGAACACCCGAGTGGCACTGGTAAGGCCAAAGGGGAGCACGGTAAACTGAAAGTGCTCGTGGCCTACCGTGATCCTAAGTTAACACCGGTGGGCAGGCAGGAGGGGAATGTGAAAGTAAGCGTCCTGCAAGTCCAACGCTACCATTCAGTCTCCAGGATCTAGAGCAGAAAGGACCTGAGCTAGTGTCAACATTTTGAAGTTCTCCTTCCCGAGGAAGCGGTTGATGTTCCCGAGATCCAAGATAGGACGCAGGCCTTTGTCCTTATTGGGTACAAGAAAGTAGTGGGAAGAAAACAAGTTACTTACCTGTAACTTTGGTTCCCCAGTATTGGTAACTTTCATAGATTCTCATGCTTTGTATCATTCCCCGTCCTTAGCCTGGGAGCCTCGGTAAATAGAAAATACCATAGCAGTATGTACAAAAGAGAAAGAAAGGCCTAGGCCTCATCTCATTTTGTAGCATATCTACCTCTTTTTGTAAAAGAGACCCAAAATTTGCAACAACCAATCAGATTAGCCTCACCCCATAGAACCCTCATGAGAGAGCCTTAGAGCCTCAGATTTTCGCAGCCGTTGTGTATCAGTAACCACTTTTGCTGAAGGCGGAGCTTTCCCAGGGGAGGAGGGTGGGTTCATGGGAATCTATGAAAGTTACCAATACTGGGGAACCAACGTTACAGGTAAGTAACTTGTTTTCTTGCCCCAGTATTGGAACTTTCATAGATTCCCATGCTTTGTATCAGAGTAGCTAGCAGTAAGTCACCAGTGCACATTTTGCTACATGAGTATTACAATATCTCTGCATAACCGTCATCATACGACAATCATATACCTTGTAACAATACATCAGAAACATTAGGTGATACAAAATGTGCAATCATAGGAAGGAGGGATAGAAGGGAAAGCTCACCTCTCATTGGAACAGATTCCTCAGGACTGCTCGTCCTACTGCCGCTTCGCTCCTTATGAAAGAGTCCAGGCAGTAATGCTTTGTGAATGTATGGGCACTGCTCCATGTAGCTGCCCTACAAATGTCTTTTATAGGGAGTCCAGCGAAGAGAGCTGCCGAAGATTAAACTGATCTTGTGGAGTGAGCTCGTACATGTCTTTCCAGCGACCTTCCTGCCGCTTGGTGGCAATAATGAATTGCACTTGAAATCCAGCGTGTGATTCCTTGTTCTGAGAGAGGAAGACCTTTTCAAGGTGCACTAAAAGCCACAAAAAGTTGAGATGATTTCTTCAAATCCTTTGTGCGTTCAAGATATAATTTGAGACTTCTCTGGACATCTAAAGAATGTAGAGACCTTCCTGCAGGGGATGTTGGTCGAGGGAAGAATGACTTTAGAACCACTGGCTCGTTCAAATGGAAATCCGAAGGTAACTTTGGACTAAATTTTGGATTGGTCCTTAAAAACACCCTGTCCTTTTTCAGCTGTAGAAAAGGTTCTAAAATGGATAGTTTGCAACACTCCTACTCACCTAGCTGAAGTGAGGGCTAAAAGGAGAGCTAATTTCCAAGACAAAAAGTTTAAGTCCACCCTCTGGATAGCCTCGAACGAAGGTCCCATGAGATGAGCAGAACCAGATTGAGATTCCAAGCCAGAGATGGTGGCCGCACTGGAGGAAAAAAACCCTGACCTGATTTACTCAGCGATAGAATGTAAGGCAGTATTTGATGAGGAGCTGAAGAGAATGGATGGATGTGTTCACGATGACACCACAGGCAGAAGCACTTCCATTTAGCACGATAGGTTCTGTTTGGTGCGCGAGCTTGAGTTAATATCTCCCTACATTCCTGAGGGATATCTAAGCATTGGAACTCTCTGTGCTCAGGAGCCAGACCTTCAAATGAAGAGAACTAGGATCTGGATGTACCACCTGTCCCTGGGACATTGTTCATAGAGATGGAATGGGACATAGGCAAAAAGGATGGACCTGAGAAAGCAGGAGAAGTTGTGTGAACCAGAATTGGCGAGGCCACGCTGGTGCTATTAAGATCATCCTGCAAGGTTCCATCTTTATTTTCCTGAGAAGCCGTGGGATTAGGGGATTTGGAGTAAAGGCGTAAACAAATGCGACTAACCGATGGTTATCGCTGCTTGCATAGAGGTCTATTGTTGGCGTTCCCCAGCGTTGAAACACTTCCTCCAGAATGTCTTGATCGAATTCCCACCCGTGACAGGCCGATTTTAGACGACTCAAGGTGTCTGCTGTTGTGTTGAGAGTGCCTGGTAGATGTCCTGCTGAAAGAACGACATTGTGGAGAATTGCCCATTCCCATATTCCCTGGGCTTCTTTCGAGAGCAGATGAGACCTCGTACCTCCCTGCTTGGTTATGTACTGCATGGCCGTTGTGTTGTCCGTCATGACCAGCACGGTTGCGTCTTGAACTTTCGGCCTGAAAGCCTGTAAGGCTAGGCGAATGGCTATGAGATCTAAAAGATTGATATGAAGAAAACGCTCTTCTGCGTCCCAGTGACTGCTCACTTGAAAGTTCTGTAAGACAGCGCCCCTCCCTTCCATAGAGGCGTCTGTAGTTAAAATCAGAGGGGATGGAGCCATTCTGAAAGACAGACCTCTTGAGATGTTCTCCTTGATAGCCCACCAGCCTGCTGCTTTTCCCATGAGAGGAGTGTCCTTTATCTTGTCCTCGAAAGAAACTTCCACTTAGCGCTCTCGCATGTTCAGTTGTTCTTGCAAGGGGCGCATTCGCAGTCTGCAATGCGGAACTAATGGTATGCAAGAGGAGATCGATCCTAGGAAAAACTTGTATAGACGAACTGACAGGGGTCGTCTCTTTTGTAAATGGTTGGCAGAGAAGATTAGCTTTTTCTGTCTTTTTTCCGAAGAAAAAACCTTGCAGCTTCTTGTATCCAGAATGGAGCCCAGGAACTTGACCCTCCTGGATGGAATAAAGACTGATTTTTCCTTGTTGAGATGCAGACCCAGGTGATTGAATAGTTGGATGTAACTTTCAACTGTCCTTGTCGATGTTTGAGAAGACTGAGCTTTTATCACCCAAACGTCTAGGTAAGGGAAAACTTCCAGCGATTGTTTCCTTAACAATGCTGCTACAGGGGCCAACACCCTTGTGAATATCCGCGGAGCGGATCTGAGCTCGAACGGCAGTACTTTGCACTGAAAGTGGTTCTTGGCTACTGTGAAGAGTAAATATTTTTTGTGAGCTGGGTGGATTGGAAAGTGGAAATATGTGTCCTGGAGATCCAGAGTCCCCTGGATTTAGAAGACGTAAGACGTCTTGAAGAAAGACTTTTTGAAAAGAGAAGTTTTATGAGATAGGTGTTGAGCTTTCTCAAATCAAAGATTGGGCGCCACTTTTCTTCCGTCTTATGGATGAGGAAAAACCTGGAATAGAACCCTCTTCCTCTTTGAGGAAGAGGCACTGGTTCTATCGCTCCCTTGGTGAGCAGTTGACAAACTTCGAAACGGAGAAGATGCAGGTGTTTTAATTCTGTGGCGCTAGGAGCTCTGGGGGGTGGAAGGTTTTGGAGTTCTAGTGTATGGCCAAACTGAACGATATTTAGGACCCACCGATCTGCTATGAACTTTCAGCAATCGAGAAAATGTGTAACCCTGCCCCCCATCGGTGTTACAAGGGGTGAAGGACCAGTAGGCAGAGCCAGGAAGCCGCTATTGGCGTTTAGAAGTATCTCTCCCTTGACGTCCTTGTCTACCTCTTGAAGAATGGCAAGAGAAAGACATCGATTGATTTTGCCTTTGAGAGTACTGAGGCTTGAATGATTGAGAGGACTGTAAATAGGAGGAGTAGCGATGTGGATAACCTCCCCTATTTTTAGAGAAACCTTTTCCTCTTGCACCCCGGAAAGGTACTTTTCGATTTTGAAGTGTGCCCAAAGATCTTGCCATCTTGGTATTTTTTTAATGTCTTGTAAAGCATCATCTATATGCTTGCCAAACAGCACTTCTCCATCGAAGGGCAGATCCAGAATGTTATTCTGCACCTCCGGCAAAACCAGGTACATCTCAGCCAACCTTGATGCCTCAGGACCGCTGAACCTGCCAAGACACGAAAAGCCGTTGTAGCGAGGAGGAGCTTCGCGCGCATCTGTGATGGCCGCATGAGCACAGGGCTCCCGAGACCCTCGCCCCCTCCCACATCTATCCTGGATAAGATCCTGATTTGAAGAGAGATCATTGAGGACACAGCCCAGCGGATGTACTAGCTGCTTTCAGAGACAAAATCGGACTTCGGGTTCCTGAGTTACGCCATCCTGTATTTTGTGGCCTTCTCCGTGGAGCCACCTGGGCCTTGAGTTGTGGCTATACCCGGACAGTAATTCAACAACAACGGCTAACGGGGTTCAGCCCGCAGCCCCACTCCACTTTCGGTTTCGTTTCTCCTGCCTAGCGTATCCCCTCATCGGTGTGAGTGTGGATCGTATCTGGCTCCCATGCCAGTTCATTGGGCTGGGGGCAGGCGAAAGCGCGGCTGTGTACTCATATTGACTTGTCTCTGCCTCTGGTGCTCTTGTGGGTGAACTCTAAGGAGCCATTTGGACCAGGTCTCAAGCTTCCCTTCGGGGCACTCTGCTCGCCATGACGGGCAAGCCCGAGGGTGACAAACGGAAAGTCAAGACCGCCTTCCGAGGAGGCTCAGCCCAGACGAATGTCATGGACCGCTACATACTTCCTAAAGGATCCCCCGGTGGCGCACCTAAGATCCGTGATGAGGCGATCGACGACCCTGCTATGTCGGCGGACTTAACGCTACAGGACGTAATGGGCACCATTGCTGGCATCAAGACTTCGATCGGCAAACAATATGAAGCCCTGGCCCTGAAGAACAAGTTACTTACCTTCGGTAACGATATATCTGTAAGAAACAGTAGTTAGTATTAGATTCCTTACCTTAGAATATCCCCAGGCGTCAGTCTGGATCCGGAAACTTTTGCGTAGCAGTACCCCTGCGCGTCGGTAGGCGTCGTCTGCAGGCGTCCCCTGCGGCTCCGCGTCCGTCGTCGGCGTCGTGCGCCGTGATGACGTCGCTGGAGTATATAGACGCCGCCTCCGCGCGCTGACGTCAGTTCTTTGTACATAGCTTTTCCGCGCCAGAACACGCAGAGCCATGTGAGAACCAACACTGGTGCCATTTGAAACTAGGGCCCTGAAAGGGATGTCCTTAACCCTAGGTATCAGTTCGCAGAACGGGGAGGATGGGCGGGGCGGTAAGGAATCTAATACTAACTACTGTTTCTTACAGATATATCGTTACCGAAGGTAAGTAACTTGTTCATCTGAAAGAAACAGGTTAGTATTAGATTCCTTACCTTAGAATAGATACCCCAGCAATACCAACCCCGGTGGTGGGTCTGCGAACCAATACAATCCTACACCAGAAAGTCCTGGAGGACCGAACGGCCAAAGAAGCCATCCCTCCGGACTTGACTGTCCAGGCAGTAGTGCCGCGCAAAGGTGTGCAGCGAGGCCCACGTAGCCGCCTGGCAAATGTCCTGCAAAGGGACTCCCCGGCCCAGGGCAGTAGTAGCCGCCGTGGCCCGAGTGGAATGGGCCCTCAGCCCAACAGGAGGCTCCTTCCGAGCCAAAGAGTAGCACGCTTTGATGCACAGAACGACCCACCGAGAGATGGTCCGTTTATGTACCGCCCGTCCCTTCTTCGCACCCACGTAGCCAACAAACAGTTGGTCATCCACCCGGAACTGGCGTGTGCGATCCATATAAAATGAAAGCGCACGTTTTGGGTCCAGACGATGGAGCCGCTCTTCATCCTTTGAAGGATGCGGAGGCGGGAAGAAGGAGGGTAAGGTGATGGACTGCCCGATGTGAAAAGCAGAGACTACTTTGGGCAGGAAAGAAGGTCTAGTTCTCAGAACCACCTTGTCTGGATGAACGGACATGAAAGGAGGTTTGACAGAAAGAGCCTGGAGCTCACTCACTCTCCTGGCAGAGGTGATGGCAACCAGGAAGGCCGTCTTTAAAGTCAGGAGACGGAGAGGACAGGAAAGAAGTGGCTCAAAGGGAGCGCACATCAAGAAGGTCAGAACCAGGTTCAAGTCCCACTGAGGCATCACGAACGGAACAGGTGGATACAAGTGCGTGATGCCCTTCAAGAATCTCGTTACAATAGGGGACTTGAACAAAAAAGGTTGATCAGGCAGCCTTAGAAAGGCCGAAAGGGCAGAAAGGTAGCCCTTGATAGTGCCCAGAGCAGAGCCCTGCTGGGCAAGAGAGAGAAGAAAGAGGAGAACCTCGGAAAGAGGGACAGAGAGGGGGTCCACAGCCTTTGCTGTGCACCATGCCACAAATCTGTTCCACCGGCAGGCGTATACAGACTTTGTGGAGGGACGCCTGGCTGCCAGAATCACATCACAAACCTCAGGAGGCAAGTCAAATGGCCTCAACTGTCGCCGCTCAATCTCCACGCATGGAGGTGGAGACTGGACAGGTTCGGGTGGAGGACCGTCCCCTGCTGCTGCGACAGAAGGTCCTCCCGAAGGGGCAGGCGGATCGAGGGACCGACTGACATGCTGAGTAGCTCGGGATACCAGTACCTTCGAGCCCAGTCCGGAGCCACAAGGATAACTTGGGCCCGGTCGCGCCTGATCTTCTTCAGCACTCTGGGCAGAAGTGGTATAGGCGGAAAGGCGTACAACAGACCGCAGCTCCACTCGTGCCGAAAGGCGTCGCCGTGCGAGTGCCGTCTTGGAAACTCCAACGCGCAGAACTGATGACATTGCGCGTTCTCTTCTGTGGCGAATAGATCTAACCAAGGCTCTCCCCATCGCAGAAAGAGGCCTTGCGCCACGTCCGAGTTCAGACGCCATTCGTGATCCACCGAGCACCGACGGCTGAGTTCGTCCACCCTGGCGTTCAGAGAACCTGCCAGGTGTTGAACCGTCAGAGTCACGCCCTGACGTTCCAGCCATTGCCAGAGACGCAGGGCCTCCTGGCAAAGGGTCCACGACCCCACCCCGCCTTGTTTGTTGCAGTACCACATGGCGGTGGTGTTGTCCGTGAACACCTGCACTACACTCCCGTTGACAAAGGGGAGGAATGCCTTCAGTGCTAGGCGAATCGCCCGCAGCTCCAACATGTTGATGTGGAGCCGGGACTCCGCCGGAGACCAGATGCCTCTAATCTCCGCCTCTCCCAAGTGGCCTCCCCAGCCCTGGAGGGACGCGTCCGTCACAACTACGTGCTCCGGTTGGGGAAGGGAGAGGGATCTGCCTCTGACCCAATCGCGGTCCGTAAGCCACCACTGCAACTGGCTCGCAGTGCCCTCCGAGATCAGGACGTGGTCGGATAGGTTGCCTTGATGCTGGGCCCACTGAAACTTCAGGTCCCACTGCAGAGCCCGCATCCGCCACCGGGCGTGATGCACCAGAAGGATGCAGGAAGCCATCAGCCCCAGCAGCCGCAGCGTCAACCTGACCGAAACCCGGGATAACGGCTGAAAGATGGGAATCAAAGCCTGTATGTCCCGGATCCGCCGTTCCGGAGGATAAACCCGAAACTGCGCCGAGTCGAGAACCGCTCCGATGAAAAGGAGCTTTTGAGAGGGACACAGGTGTGATTTCGGCACATTGATGGAAAACCCCAGCTCGTGCAGGAGGTCTGCCGTCATCTGAAGGTGGTGGACGACTGTCTGGGGCGAGCCCGCCTTCAACAACCAGTCGTCGAGGTAGGGGAAGACTGAAACCACTAACCGGCGCAGATGAGCTGCGACCACCGCCATCACTTTCGTGAACACCCGTGGGGCGCTGGTAAGGCCGAATGGGAGCACGATAAACTGAAAGTGCTCGTGGCCTACCGTGAACCGCAGGTAACGCCGGTGGGCCGGCAGGACGGGGATGTGAAAATACGCATCCTGCAAGTCCAACGCCACCATCCAGTCTTGCGGGTCTAGAGCAGCCAAGACCTGAGCCAAAATCAACATCTTGAACTTCTCCTTCCGGAGGAAGCCGTTGACGTTCCGTAGATCCAAGATAGGACGCAGGCCCCCCTTGTCCTTCTTGGGTACCAGAAAGTAGTGGGAATAGCAACCACGCCCTACTTCTGGCCCAGGAACGCGCTCGATGGCCCCCTTGGCCAAGAGGGCCGTAACTTCCTCCTGCAGAAGTGTCAAGTGGTCCCCCGACACACGGTGGTTCTGCGGTGGCATGGCTGGAGGAGAGGTCTCGAAGGGGAGGGAGTAGCCCCTTCGGACGAGCTGCAGCACCCACCTGTCCGATGTGATAGAGCGCCAGCGGGAGTGGTGATGGCGAACCCTGCCACCCACTGGCGTCACATGGGCCTGAAAGCACGGACTAGGAGGATTTGGAGGCTGATGCTGCGGGGGGAGGTGTGGTCTGACCTCGCCGTTGTCCCCGACCGCCTCCACGGCGGAATCCACGGCCGCCACCGCGTTGAGAAGTGTTCTGCGGTGCGTGGCTGGCAGCACGTGTGGGACCGCCCCTTCCGTGGCCACGAAAGGAGCGAAACGAACCAGTTTGCTGGCGCTGGGTCGAGAGACCCAAGGACTTGGCCGTGAACCTGGAGTCCTTGAAGCGCTCCAGCGCGTGGTCCGCCTTGTCGCCAAACAGGCGACTGCCATCGAACGGCATGTCCATCAAAGTATTTTGGACATCTGCCGAAAAGTTGGCGGATCTCAGCCAGGCGTGGCGACGAATCGCCACCGTCGTGGACATCGCTCTGCCCAGCGAGTCGGTCGTATCAAGACCACACCTGATGGAGTATCTTGCTGCATCTCGGCCTTCAATCATAGCCTTGCCGAGCTTTACCCGTACCTCCTGCGGGCATTCTGGCAGCAACTCCGCGACCGTATCCCACAGAGAGTGGGTGTAGCGGCCCAAGAGGCATGCGGTGTTGCAAGACCGCAGTCCCAAACTCAGGGACAAGAAGACCTTCTTCCCATATTGGTCGTACCTCTTGGATTCCCGATCGGGCTGGGCCGACGGGAATGCGGTCTGGGAGGTCGAGGCCTGGATCACCAGACTCTCAGGGGTGGGATGGGTGGACAGGAACTTGGGGTCGTCCGGACACGGACGGTGGCGTCTGGCCACGTTCCTATCAACAGGCGAACCTGAAGCGGGCCTGGACCACGTGCCCAAAAGAACGTCTGTCAAGGCTTCGTTGAACGGCAGCAGAGGCTCCTGTGGGCATGACTGCGGTTTGAAGACCTCAGTGAGGATGTTAGGCCTCACGACCGCGACGGGGAGCTCAAGGTGTAAGGCCTTGGCCGCCCTCATCAACACCACTGAATAAGCAGCCCCAGCCTCCGAAGCCACAGTAGGAGGCGAGACAAAACCAGGGTTAGGAGAGTCGTCCAGACCACTGGCGTCACCCAAATCACCTGTCCAGTCCACATTGTACTGACACTCACGTGACAGAGGGTCCTCAGACCCCTCCCAAACCTCTCCGTATTCTACATCTTCCCCATATTCGGAGTCAACAATGTAGACCGGCTCCTCGGGGTCCACAGGCCCCATCGGCGTCGGACTCGGCGTCGGGCGACGCCGGTCCGACTCCGCGTCCGGAGTCGGAGAGGTCATGGGGACGGCGCCGCCCGCAGCCGGCCCCGGAGCACCGGCGCCGCACGGGGGCGGCGTCGGGGGCAACCCCGATGGAATCGGCGCCGGAGAGGCCGGTAGACCAGCCGGCGTCGACCCTGAGGGTCCCTGCGGCGCCGGGGTCGGAGCCGTCGGCGGCGTCGGAGCCGGAGCACCCGACGGCGTCGAGGCAGGAACACCCGAACCGCTAGGACCCCCGTCGGAGGAGACAGTGCCCTCATGGCCATAAGGAACTCCTCTATCTCCTCGCTCGACGCACCTTGCCCAGGGACCGCAGGGTATGGAGCAGGCCGCGCCGGCGACTCACGCGGAGCCGCGGGGGTGGGGCCACCCGAACCCCCGGCCGCATCGCGCGAGCGTCTGGGGGAGTCGGGGGTACGATGACGACGCCCCGACTTCTTGTGTTTCCTACCTGAGGAACCAGAGGAATGGTGACGACTTCCGGAGCGCTCGTGATGGCTCCGCGACCGCTCCCTCGACCTCCGGCCGGACCGGGATCGCTCTCGACGTGGGGCCGACACCCGCAGTTCGAGTAGCTTGCGGGACCGCTCCCGCCTAGCTTTACTCGTCAGGGCCCGGCAATCCACACAGTCGTCCACGGCGTGGTCGGGGCCCAGACACCGGAGGCAGAGTCGGTGATGATCCGTGACCGACATCGTGCGGTCACAACCGTCACAGTTCTTAAAACCGGGCATCCTACCGGCACCGTAACAGTAATCAAAATTCAAAATCTTTGGTCAAAAGACCGGAGTACTGCACTTCTCGGATCTGCGCTAACTGGCGCGGAAAAAAGAAGAACTGACGTCAGCGCGCGGAGGCGGCGTCTATATACTCCAGCGACGTCATCACGGCGCACGACGCCGACGACGGACGCGGAGCCGCAGGGGACGCCTGCAGACGACGCCTACCGACACGCAGGGGTACTGCTACGCAAAAGTTTCCGGATCCAGACTGACGCCTGGGGATATACTAAGGTAAGGAATCGAATACTAACCTGTTTCTTTCAGATACTGGATACGGTGGCCATTGATGTCAATCTAATCAGAACAGATCTCGCTAAGACAAACGAGAAGGTTAAGTCTCTCGATCTAAAGACATCCAGCCTCACGACAGATATCTCCGACTTGCATACAGAAGTACGCAACCTGAGAACTGCCAAGGACTTCTTTGCTCGTCGCTTGGAGGATTTTGAGGGCCGTGCACGACGCAACAACGTGCGAATTATTGGGGTCCCGGAGAACTCTAGTTCACTCTCCACTGATCTTCGTATCGAGGACCTTATCCTCAATCATCTCGCACCCAAGGGCCTGAGCAAATTCTTCGCGGTTGAACGCGCGCACACAGGGTGCCGTCCGATCATCGCAAGAATCTTTAACTTCAGGGACCGAGACGCCATCTTGCAGGCTGCACGGACAAGTGGTCCTACGCAGTTCAAGAACACCGCGATGAACTTTTATCCGGACTTTTCTCAGTCTGTTCAGACGCAACTAATGGGATTTCAATGGGTGAAACAGCGACTCAGACATGGAGTTGAAATATGCGATGATGTTCCCGGCCCGGCTGCGTGTGGAATATGACAATCGGACATTCTTTTTTGTCCGGCCTGAGGAAGCGAGTGATTGGTTGGACGCGCTGCCTGCTCGTCGTGCTGGCCGAGACCAAACTGGTGGCGCTGAGGGGGGGCCTAATACCAAGAATGACAATGGTGCCTAAGTCCTGAACACTATCCACCATGGACAGCTGCGGCTCACTAATTTCTTTGATCGTTCTAAGTGTATCCTTGGGGGCGGCGGGGACAGAGGGACCCTTTCCTCCTCTGGGGTTTTTTTGTGTAGATTAGTTGTTTTTTGCTAGGGCGACAGGCACACTGCAAATTGGGGTGGCTTTTGAGTCTGTGCATGGGTGCAGGGTGGGGGGGGAGTTGTGTTGGGTATTATTGGGGGGAGGGGGGGAAGTGTGTGGGGGTTGTTTTCTTTTTCTTCAAGGCAACAAACTGTTACGACTTCGGACATTGGTGTGGTGCTCGTTCTGAGATGGGAGTTCATCGTGGGCTTGGATGGGGGGTAGGGGGTTGAAGCTACTGTGCTGGAATGTGAATGGGTTGGGAGATCGGATAAAGAGGGGGGTGGTTATGCAGCTCTTGCGGCGCCTCTCGCCCGATGTACTGCTACAAGAGACATTTCATTGGGAATACTTGCCACGCTCTTAACAGGCGGGGTTATCGTCTTGTTGCTCATTCTGGATTTACTTCTAGTTCTAGAAGGATGGGCATATTGCTTAAGACCTCACTCCCCCTCGAGGTTGATGACGTGGTCCTTGACACTAGGGGTAGATATGTTGCACTTGTAGGTAGGTGGGAGGGGAGAACAGTTTCATTAGTATCGGTGTACGTTCCTCCTGGCTTACAATTCACAACATTTGCAGACTTGGGGCGGGTGGTTTTGGGTCTCCCGGAGGGTGTTCTGATACTAGGTGGTGATTTTAACTCCGTCGTCTCTGGCAGAGCGGATCGCTATCCACCCAGAGACCTTACAGCTGCGCAATCCTGGTTGGGTGAATTTTTGGAAACATTGGGGCTTGTGGATTGTTGGCGGCTTATGCATCCAGAGTAGACGCAGTTCACTTTCCACTCGGGCGCACATGGTAGTCTTTCTAGATTAGATTATGTCCTGGTGCCGGCGGCTCAGTCCTCTTCGATTGGGGAGATTAGGCACCTAGCCCGGGGTGTATCGGACCACTCCTCTCTCTGGTTTCATTTTAACCTGAACACAGGCGCTGACGGGAGGGTGGCCCCGATTAACCCCTGGTATCTTCTTAACCCCAAAACCCGTAATGAATTGATTAAATCATTAGATTTGTATTTTGCTGAAAACGTGGGATCTGTGTCCTCGCCTGTTTCATTGTAGGAAGCCTTCAAGACTGTTAACAGGGGACAGGCATTGTCTTTGATTGGGTGTGCTAAGAAATGTAGGAACGGGACAGTTGTACGTCTCGAGACAGAAATTACTGAGTTAGATAGTACACTGGAGCGAAACGTTACTCGAGACGCATTGCATATCCTCAGTCTCAAGCAATTAGAATATAAGAATTTAGTTACTGATACGGCCAAGATGATGAGTAGGGAACAGCAGGGTCGACTGTATGATGTGGGCGACAAGGCAGGAAAATGGATTGCCTGGTGTAGGAGAGTAGGGTCTGCAATCCTATGATCACCCAGATTTTTTGCTTTTTGCTGCACTGGTTTACGACTTTCCCTGGCTGTGGGCCTGCTAATCAGACCCACAGCCTAGCTGTTCTCTCTATCCAAATTGTACTCAGGTACTGAATTGGCACTGGGCCCTCTCCAAGTCCCTGTACCCAGGGCTGAGGTGTACCCAGAAGTCTCCCAGGGGCTGAAGCATGTATTATGCCACCCCTGGATTGACTAACTAAAACTGACACAACTGGCTGCACGACAGCTGGGGCAAGGTGGTGTACTCACCCTTTGCTTTAGATATAGTATACCTGTATCTAACCCTAAAATGGACACACAGATCTCCTATCAGTCACTCCTATGGCAGGCCTTAACAATCCTGAAGGCAGAGTGCTTGGAATCGTGTGAGATGGTGCTCTGGCATGAGCTGAGCCTGTCTGCGGCTTTCGGGATCCATCCCTTAGCCGTTTCCATGATATCGCATACCATATACTCTTAAGTGCATTATGATCCTCGCGGTTATGTGCCAACTCTGGTATCGCTTTATCAAAACATGTCGAGTAAGGTGTCATACGAATTGGAATACTAACCCCTCGCCAATTCTGGCGACGGGGTTAGCATTCCACCCTTCTAGAGGGACACGACATGCCTGTAACCTATAACCCGGTTAAAAGTCAGACAGAGCCTTAGCATCCACAAAATGGATGCTGCCACCGAGACACAAGTCTGCCCTCCTGCTGCTGGGAGTCCTCCCAGAGCAGGAGACAAGGACAAAGGGTTTCCTGCCAGGGGCGGTGCCAGCACCGTCCCAGACAGGGTTTTGTGTATTGTAGGTAGGCAGGGCTTTAGAGGAAGGTGACTGCAAGTAGCACCCCGGTGCTCACTGTGCATAGGCCGGCTTGAACCAGTTCCAGGGTCACTCCAGACCCTGTGCTGGGGAAAAGCCCGCCAAGGAAGTGGGTGTAACCACCCCCCTCCTAGTCCCACCCATAGGGCAGGACTTAGTCGCGTGCCAGCCCCTTTTTACAGGATAAAGGTAGAGACTGGCCCCCTTCCAAATCAGATCATCTTTGAATCCTGAAACTACTTTCTGCGAAAGGAACTCAAGACTTCTTCCTAAGATTTCTCCCTTGTGACTAAGGAGTAGTCACCCTGCATCCGCAGGCACCATCTAAGAACACTGCGGTCTGCTGTAAGTCCTTCCTCCGGAATCCGACTGCCCAGCTCGACGAGAACCGGCTTCCCTGGCACCTCTGACCTCTACCCACCTCTACAGCCCAGCTGAGAACCGTGGGTGCGACGAGACCTCAAGGGACCGGCCATCTGCAAGACTGCACGACTTCTTTCCAGCAAGCCCGCCGAGTAATCTACTGGTGAGTGCTTTGGGGTCCGAGAAGCCCCGACTCTGAGCAGCTCCAGCTCCGAAGTGCAGCCCCCCAGCATCTCCACGATCTGCGTGGGGCCCTTCTGCTTTCCGCTGCTCACCGCGTTGTTTGGCTACTAGCCCGTTGGCTTGTGGCCTTCCTGACGACGCCCGACGACATTTCTGCTGCTGGTCCGGTTGCTCCAGACTGGCCCTTGCTCCCTCCAAGAAGAGGAGCACCCTGGACCCTCCTGGTCCACTCAAGACGCCATTTTGAGTCCACCGCGTGGGCTTGAATTAGCCAAGGCTTGTTGCCCAATCCTGGGTAACTTCGACGCCAACGACTTCATCCTCCGTGGGACAGCTCGCACCTCCATCCTGGTCGCCGACAACGCCTCCTGGTCCGAGAGACTGCAGAGCCCAGCAGCGCCCACTCACCTGACTGCGGTGACTTCGCCCGGTGCCATCCTGGTGCCCACTTAATCACTGGCTAGTGATTCAAGAACTTGGTCCCCTCTACTTTCAGGTTTCTTCTTCCTTGATCCAGGCTTGGATCCATCGAACTTTCCTTCACTGGTCGCCTGCCAGCAACTTCTTCCTTCCAGGCTCCTGGTCCGGCAACGAGATCCCCGACGTCTTTTCAGACCTATGCAGCTGCAGCCCCTGGGCTAGGTAACTTCGGCACTCCGGTGTCCCAGCATAGCCTCACTATCCTAGGGTCAGGATCCACTGTCGTTTTCTTCCTACCAGGTCGGGTTCGCCCGTGAACACTAACTTTGTGAATTCTAGCTTCCATAGACTTTGTCCCGCATCCCGCGTGAGAGTGCACACTCTGCACCCGAGTCCCCTAGGCCTCCTAGTAGTAATCTAACGATTCCCTAGTCCAGTCCTAGCGATTCCAAAGCCTATTAGAACTGTTACTTACCTGCTAGTAATTCGCATTCCACTTTGAAAGTATATGGTTTTTCGTGCCCCTCGGGCATTTGTGTAACGTGCTAACTTAAAAGTATTTTCGTAAGAGTTTTGTTGTGTGCTTAGCACCCTGTCCTCATAAAGAGTACAGGGTTGTTGTGATTCTAATAAATACATTGTTTATTTTCATAACACTTGTGTGGTGTCCTTTCACGGGGTGTTCAAGGGGTAATGTGATGGTAAAACAGCTGGCTTAACACGCCCTCTAGAGTCTTAGCCTTAGACTGCTCGTATCCATGCTACTAGGATAGCTGGTCTATAAGGTTGACTTACAACCAATCATCAATAAGGGTTGTTTGGACTGATATATAGTGATCACTAGAATAGTGAGCACTGCACATCAGGCCAACTTCTCACACCTGGTTAGACAGAAAGGAGAGAGCGAGCTGTGTGATTCCTGTGATTGAGAAATCGGATGGTGTGCATGTGACGGACCCTGCTGACATTGTTGAATGTTTTGCTGATTATTTCCGAGAGGTTTATACCTCGGTGTCCGACAGACCCGAAGAGGAATCTCAGTTGTTAATTAGGGATATCGCATTGCCTTGTTTGTCAGAGTCTGATCGGGACTGTTTGGATGCCGCACCCTCGGTGGATGAGGTGGCTCTTGCGGTGCGCTCTATTTTGGGTCCCAATGGCCTTCCCATCGAACTGTATAAACTACGCCCTGACACGCTAGCGCCATATCTCCGAGATATGTTTTTGGCTGCGCGAGAAACTGGCTCCCTCCCTCGGGATCGGCATCTTGCGACCAATGTGGTGATCCACAAGGAAGGCAAACCACGGGATCGTTGCGCATCTTACAGACCTATCTCGGTCCTGAATGATGAGCCTAAGATTCTTGCCAAGTTACTCGCTAACCGCTTGATTACGGTGATCAGTGATCTGATTCATCCGGACCAGTCGGGCTTTATCCCACATCGTAACACAGCATTGAATTTGCGGCGTTTGCATGGTGTTCTCGCGAGGGCAGCGTCATTGAGTGAACCGGCCATCTTGGCGTCCCTGGATGCCACGATGGCCTTTGACACAATCGAATGGCCGTATCTTTGGGCCACACTTGCCAAGTTCGGTTTTGGCGCTGGCTTCATTAGCTGGGTGAAACTCCTGTACGAGACGCCACTGGCGCAGGTAGTAGTGAATGGTCGGGTCTCCGTGCCCTTTGCTCTTGGGAGGGGCAGGCGGCTGGGTTGTCCTTTATCCCCGCTTCTCTTTGCTCTTGCGTTGGAGCCACTTGCTGCTTGGCTGCGGTGGGAACCCTCAATGAGGGGTATATATTTGACTCCGGACTTTGAAGATCGTATTTCATTGTACGCGGATGATATATTATTGTACCTCACGTCTCCCCAAAAATCGCTTAATGTGTTATTCGACGTGCTTAACTCCTTCCGGAAGAACTCGGGCCTTGTTATCAACTGGTCAAAATCCCATATTTATGTGCTCGCCGGTGGTGTCCCCCTTCTGCCGCGGGGATGTCCCATCCAGGTGTCGCAGTCTGGTTTTAAATACTTGGGTGTGTTTATCTCATTGGACCCTGCGGTCCGCTATGAACGTAATCTGCTCCCCCCACTCCAACGTTTGCGTTCGGATGTAGTGAGCTGGCGCAAATTACCGTTGTCTTCGCTGGGGCGTGCAGCCCTTTTTAAAATGATGTCCTTACCGCGGTTTCTAAATGCACTCCAGAACAGTTTTGATGTGATTCCGTCGAAGTACTTCCGAGAGGTAGAATCCTTGCAGAGGCAATTGATATGGGGCGGACATTCGCGCATCGCTCTTCCAAAGTTAACGCTTCCCTGGTATGATGGCGGCATAGCACTTCCGGATATTAGACGGTATTGTCGGGCTTCCCAACTTGCTGTCATCAACCATGGGATATATGGTCCGGCGTTGAATCCAGCGTTTGAAATGGATAGGTGGCTGCTACCGGGTGGTGACTATAACAGGGCGCTTTATTCGGGATCCTCCCGTTTGCAACTCTCCGGTCCTACCGCTATAGCCGTGCGAGTATGGCATAACGTGAATGCAGCTATGGGCTGGAGAGATAGATTAACCCGTGCAACCGCGCTTTATGCCTCCGCAAAATTGGGTTGTCTGTGGAAGACGAAGGGGTTTGACAAATGGGATACGATCGGTATTAGTGAAGTGCGTGATCTTTGGGTTAAGGGCAGGGTAAAGACCTTTTCGGACTTACAAGTGGAATATCAGCTGAGTGATAGGGAATTCTTTCGTTATGTTCAAGTATGTCATGCCTTGAATTCAGTTTTTCCTGTGGGTAGTGATGTTCCGGAATCCTACCCCCTTGAAGATCGTATATTGGATGGTCATGTGCCGGATAGCACCATTTCTTTGTTTTACAAAAAGATGATCAATGACCGGTCAAGCCTGCTTGGTGTCCTTAGGGACACCTGGATTGCTGATGGTATTGAATTAGACGACGAGGACTGGCAATCTGCGGTCTCCTCTCCCAGGGAGGTTGTGATTCCGGCCCGCCTCCGCCTGGTCCAACTCAAGATCCTCCATCGAATCTATGTCACTGGCCCCCGCCTGATCCATATGGGCTATTCCGCGGATGGCTTATGTAGGCGTGGTTGCGGTCTCATATAATTTGGGAATGCCCTGAGGTGGTGCGTTTTTGGAACCGTGTACATGATGTGATGAATGATGTAACGGGTATTGTGATGATGCCAGAAGCCCGACGATGTCTATTGAATGTATGGGGACCGAATGATTATGATGTGTCACAGCTTCGATGGGCGACTCTTGCCAATATGATAGCCAAACGAGATATTGCACAATTATGGGGGTCCCAGAGGCCCCCCACAGTGTCTGCCTGGAAAGAGAATATGGACTGGTGCATGTTTAGAGAGAAAACGGTGTATGTGGCGAGAGGTAGACCCAGAAAATGGGGGAAAATTTGGAACCAATGGAACTCGTACCGGGGAGATATATGTACGCCACCACTCACTGAGATCTCTAGTCTTCCCCAATCGCCCTGACCCGGCATTCCTGCTATGATGTGGTGTAACTTATCGTTGATATGCAATTCTCACCTCCGACCCCCTTACCTGTAATCGATAAATTCTGTCTTATGTTATCATGTATCTCCCATCCTCCTTGAGCACACGCCTAATGGTTGCACTATTGTTATATTGCCTTGTTTGTTTTTTGATGTTTTATTATAATTTTATTTTAAACTTGTAACCTGTGTTAATCTTTGTTTTTAAAAAAACGTACTGTGGCACTTTATACCTTGATCTCCCTCCCTCTTGGGCATCGACATCCCCTGATCCTTCTCCCCGCACAGCCGAGTAAGGCGCTGTAGCGGGTCGCAGGAGGATCCCCGTCATTCCCGGAGCGCAGGCCACGCCCACATTCTTAGGCCACGCCCCCACCCCTACATAAGCCGCGTTTTCGCTGACACGCGCTGTAGGCTGATGCAACGAACTCCTGAGGCGGAAGCCGGGAGCAACAAACGCTTATTTTTAAACTTGTAACCTGTGTTAATCTTTGTTTTTAAAAAAACGTACTGTGGCACTTTATTCCTTGATCTCCCTCCCTCTTGGGCATCAACATCCCGTGATCCTTCTCCCCGCACAGCCGAGTAAGGCGCTGTAGCGGGTCGCAGGAGGATCCCCGTCATCCCCGGAGCACAGGCCACGCCCACATTCTTAGGCCACGACCCCTCCCCTACATAAGCCGCCTTTTCGCTGACACGCGCTGTAGGCTGATGCAACGAACTCCTGAGGCGGAAGCCGGGAGCAACAAACGCTTATTTTTAAACTTGTAACCTGTGTTAATCTTTGTTTTTAAAAAACGTACTGTGGCACTTTATTCCTTGATCTCCCTCCCTCTTGGCCATTGACATCCCCTGATCCTTCTCCCCGCACAGCCGAGTAAGGCGCTGCAGCGGGTCGCAGGAGCATCCTCGTCATCCCCAGAGCGCAGGCCACGCCCACATTCTTAAGCCACGCCCCCTCCCCTCCCCATATAGCGATGTGTGTTCCGCGGACGCGCAGCGGACGGGCGCGCCGTCAGCGCGCCGAAGGCGCGCCAAAGGTAAGCCTGTCTGCGCCCGTCCGCGACCGCCCGGGACCAGGGGCCATGCACTCTGCCCCTGCTCTAACTTATACTTCAGCCCAGTTACTCTCACATGACAAATCGCAGATCATCCCCCCCCTCCTTCACCAGCGTATCATTTCTTTGGGTATTTCTGCCCCATCACCTTTCTTGTCCAGCCCCATGCCGCTCACTCCCCGGCCTATTACCCTTTTCTCTCCTGCCATTTCTTCCCCCCCGCCCCCCCTCACGGCCTCTGCCTACCTGCTAAACACCCGATCGGCCGGCAAGCACCAACTTGAACTCTTTAACCTACTGGACACCGAGACCCCCGACTTTCTGTTTCTAACAGAAACTTGGTTCTCAGCCGACTCTCTTCCCGACTTATTGTCCACCCTACCTGATTCCTATTACGCTCTTCGGGCGGACCGCCCAGCCGGTAAATCCGGTGGGGGGGGTGGCGATGATAATTCGCTCCACCCTTCAATTCTCGCTTCTCCCCCACCCCCCCATACCTGGTGTCGATTTTCAAGTCGCCTGCTCAGTCAACCTTCCGGCCCCTCTCACAATAGTTCTTATGTACCGACCCCCACAGAATATGCCTTGCTTTGTACCTACCCTACAAGAAATCCTGGCCACGCTTGTGGTCAACAATTCATCCGTGGTCCTCTTAGGAGACTTCAACTATTGGCCGGGCGATCCCAGGGAAGACCAGTCCTCCAAAGACTTTTCGGCCACCCTCCAGTGTCTTAATTTTCTTCCTCACGTTCATTCCCCCATTCATGTCCATGGTCACACACTGGACCAAATCTGGTCGGCTAGCTGCACCATACCCTGCCCCACTGTTCTCCCCTGTATATGGTCCGACCATTTCCTGATTTCTTTCTCTATCGAGCTTGAACCTCCAGAGAGACCCCTCATACCTAAGAACATCTCGGCCCGCAATTGGAATCGAGTGGATCTCAGCTCCCTCGGGGCCTCTCTCTCTCTTTCCCCTCCTGATCTTGCAAACCTTTGCCTTGATTCCCAAGTGGATGCCCTGAATCATTGGTTATCTTCTTCCTGCGACTTGGTTGCCCCCCTAAAGAAAGTTAAGGCTTGCCGTCCCCATGATGCCCAAAAGTGGTTCACGGACGAACTCAAAACTCTCAAACTGGACCTTCGGCGCTCTGAACGCCACTGGAGGCGCAATTATTGCCCCCTTCTACGTGCAAAATAAAAGTCGCTATTAGTCAACTACAAGAAGGCCATCCTCTCTGCCAAAACGACCTATTTTTCGGAGATAATTACCTCCTCAGCTAACAAGCCTAAGGAGATCTTCTCCACAATTCGCAATTTAGTTTCTTCTGACAGGGCCAACCTTAACCTCATCCCCTCCCAAGCTCTCTGCACTTCTTACAGAAAATTGAAAAAAATCAAATCCAACATTCCTCCATCCTCTATGTCACTCCCTTCCCCCGTTCTTCCCGCACCCTCCGCCTCTTTTCATCAATTTCCTCATATCTCCCAGGAGTCTTTTCTTGAACTCCTTCAGAAAGTCAAGTCGGGCTCCCCGACCGACTGTGTTCCAGCTCGTATCCTGAGAGAGCTCTTTACCCACTGTCCCGCACCCCCTCTCTCCCTTCTTAACGCTTCTATCTCATCTGGTCTAGTACCAAAATCTTTCAAATCTGCCATAGTCTTTCCTATTCTAAAAAAAAAAACGGCCTAGACCCCTCTCTCCCATCCAACTTCAGGCCCATCTCCCTCCTTCCTTACCTCGGGAAGATCCTAGAGAGCTACATCACCACATGCCTCTCCAACTTCATTGAGGGAAACCATCTTCTGGCCTCTCACCAAGCGGGATTCCGCCCACTCCACTCCACTGAATCAGTGGTCTTGTCCGTTCTAGATGAACTTAAGAGCAAGGCTGACTCCAATCTACCCCAAGCCTTGGTACTCCTCGATTTGTCCGCTGCGTTTGACACGGTCGACCATTCCATTCTACTTGACCGTGTCTGCGCAGCAGGCATTCGAGGCACTGCCCTTTCCTGGCTCTCCTCTTTTCTCACCGAACGGACTCAGGCGGTCCAGCTTTCTGTTTTTTCTGCCCCCTTCCGCCTGGTCCCCTGTGGCGTCCCCCAAGGCTCTTCCCTGTCCCCTCTCCTCTTTAATCTTTACATTTACCCCCTCATCCTTTCTCTCCTTGAAATGGGGGTATCCGTATATAACTATGCGGATGACCTCCAGCTGGTATTCGATCTCTCTTCCCCCTCTGAATCCCTACCCAAATTTCATTCCACCCTAGCCTTCATCTCGGGGTGGATGTACTCCAATCAACTCAAACTCAATCTGGACAAAACAGAGCTGGGCCTGACTGGCCATACCATCTCTCCTTGGTCTGCTGCTTTTTGGCCCTCCACCTTTGGTCCCTCGCCCACGCCAGCGGCCTCTGCTAAGACCTTGGGCATTAAAGTCAGTCGGGACCTCTCCATGCACGCCCAGATTAGTTCAGTTGTATCTTCTTGCTTCCTCTCCCTCCGGATCATCCGGAAAGTGTCCCTTTTTTTTCTTCCGATGCCCTCAAACGTATTATTTCGGCTCTGATTTTGCCCCGTCTTGACTACGGGAACAGCCTCTTCGTAGGCATTCCTGCCTACGAATCGCCGTCTTCAGGCTATTCAAAATCAGGCCGCCCGTCTTATTTTTCACCTCCCCAAGTCCCTCCACATAACTCCTGTGCTGAAATCCCTCCATTGGCTTCCCATTCGCCAGAGAGCACTCTTTAAAATAGGCTGTCTGGTCTTCATGGCCCGAGCTCGCACTGCCCCGGTCTTCATTAATTCTCTTATCAGCCCCTACACCCCCAGCCGCTCCCTCCGCTCTTCCAACCTAGCCCTCCTTAGTGTTCCGCACTTCCGCAAATCCAAGACTGGAGGTACTCGCTTTTCCGTACTA
Organism: Lissotriton helveticus; assembly: GCF_964261635.1. Lineage (NCBI taxonomy): Eukaryota > Metazoa > Chordata > Amphibia > Caudata > Salamandridae > Lissotriton > Lissotriton helveticus. The sequence continues at coordinate 2,067,098,239 of NC_136063.1, forward strand.
GCCCCCTGCTTCTGGAACAGTCTCCCGTTGACCATCAGATCAATCCCAGTCTACCTCCAGTTCCGTAAGGTCCTTAAGACCTTCCTATTTTCTCAAGCGTACTCCTGCTGACTTCCTCAGTAGAGTTCCTTCCCTTTCATCGGTCTACTTCAGCGCCAGGAAACCGCTAGGTCGCAGTGCGCTTTACCAAGTACTTTCAATTTCAATTTATAATAAAAAGTTTAAAAAAAAAGCCATTGTAGCAATGTCCATTGCACAATCTATCATCTTAGATGAAGATCGTTCACCTTTTTCCAGGATCTTTCTCGCTTCCGCTTTGGCACTCTCTGGAAGCAGATCAATGAAAGGAGAGAGATCGCACCACATGTGGCGTTCGTATTGTCCCAAAATTGCTGGTGCATTCGAGGCCCTAACAAGGAGGCTAGACATAGAGGAAAACCTCTTGCCTACATTGTCCCTGTGCCTGCCCTCTCTGTCTGGTGGTGCAGTCACGGGTGCCGTCGGCTTTCTTGATTTTCTTAGGGTCACCTGAGAAATAACAGAGTCCGTTCTAGGTTGACCAATAAGACAGGGCGGAATGTCCTCCGGTGCCTTATATTTTTTTCTCCAGACGCGGTAGAACCAGAGTTACAGTAGCTGAAGACTGCATCACCTTCTTGCCTACATTCCAAACATGCTCTACTATCATCATAGAGGAAACAGTCTGATTGTACCACAGGAACAGAAAGGCCAAATCTTTTATATGCTCTTTCCATAAGATTATGGAAACCTCCTATGATCACTGGAGGCGAATGCACAAGGTCCGGGGATGGTGAAGCCGGATCTGGGATAACATAATCGTCCCATTCTGCGTCAGGATTTTGGATATGTCCCTCATTCTGATCCTCATCAGATGAATCATCATCATCACCATCTGGCACAGTAACTACATCATGCCCTCCTGACACAGGCTGTTCTCCCTGCCTTTGAGATGTTGATGCCACAGAAGTTTTTTTTATTCATTTTTTTTTTTAATATATCCCTCGACGCGGTCGTTGATGGTTGTCGTAGACAATGTAGATATCGTCGTCGACACTGCCATCGTAGTCGACACCGCCGTCGTCGACGACGCTGCCGTCGTTGATAACACTGCCATCGTCGTCAACACTGCCATCATCGTCGACGATATCGTCGTCGACGGCGCAGTTAACATCCAGTTAACATCCAGACCCCTTTACCCTCTGAACTCCCCTCCCCCACCCTCCCTGAACAGAGTCTCATTTCCAGCGGCAACCTCTTTCTAATATCTCCACGTCTATACAATAACTATATATGCTATATCTTCCTAGTTTCTGTTTTTCTTGTTACTGGGTGTGTGCTGGTATTAGTGGGGAGCATCCGTGTTAAGTGTTATCTGATCCTGCATATCCTTAATGTCTTAACCTAGTCACCCATGCCCGCACATCATCCTCTATGTTTTTGTCATGTCTGACCCGTTTCATACGTATTACTTCTGCAGTCACCCATTCACATCATTGGGGTATTCCCCACCTGGCCTCCCTATATGCGGACCACAACCCCTGCTATTTAACCCCTTGCTTGCGCACGACGGCCGGAGGCCATCCCGTGCCACAGTGCTTGTGTGCGCAAGACAGCTCCCCGACTAAACTCCCTGACAAAACTACCAAACCCACACGTCTGAAAAAGACACCCGGGGGAGTCCAGCGAGGTATGGCTTGCATGGGTCCCCCAACGTTTTCCTACCCAGAATCCCTTGCAAACCTCAACTTTAGCTGAAATGAATCACTTTATTCTCAAATTTCCGTTTGGGAGAGTTCTGGAATCTGCGTGGATCCACAAATTTCCTACCACCCAGTGTTCCCCAGGTCTCCCGATAAAAATGGTACCTCAGTTGCGTGGGTGGGTCAAGTACCCGCGAAAGGCAAGGGTCCAAAACATATTGAGGAGACATCAAAAGTACCTATTAAAAAACAACTATGTTTTGCAAAGGGGGTCACCAGAGTTTTTGGCCCCGGGCTCGGCGGCCATCTTGGGAAACTTACCAAACCCAAACATTTCTGCAAGCTAGACACCCGGGGAGTCCAGCGAGGTATGGCTTGGGTGGATCCCCCAATGTTTTACTACCAAGGATCCCCTGCAAACCTCAAATTTAGCTGAAAAAAACATTTTCACATATTTTTGGATGGAATCACTGTGCTGGCACAAAGGTCCTACCCCACTGCGTTCCCCTAGGTCTCCTGAGTAAAATGATAGCTCACTTGTATGGGTGGGGCAAGGACCTGTGACTGGGAAGAGTCCAAAACATAGGGATTAAGGGTATAGCACAGAGAATTCAAGCGCTACATTTTTTAAAAAATACGTTTTTAGCCAATTCTATATTGGACACCCACACAAGTGAGGTATCATTTTACTCGGGAGACTAAGGAGAACGCTGTGGGCGAGGACATTTGTGCCGGCACGGTGATTCCACACAAAAATATGTGGAAAATGTGTTTTTTTCAGCTAAATGTGAGGTTTGCAGGGGATTTTGGGTAGGAAAACGTTGGGGAATCCATTCAAGTAGCTGAGGGGAATAGAATATCCGACTAGTAGAGTGAGCGATTGCTAAAACAAAAGGAAAAAAAACAAGCATTAAGAATTCCTTAGGTTGGCATCAGTGTTGCCGCGTAGACTAGTAGCAATGGGATAGATGAGTACCCGCATAGCCCAACTCTGGAATGGGAATTAGCAGAGGAAAAGCAGGTTAAGATAATCAGAAGAGAAAATAAAGTTCAGGATGATCTGAAAAGATGAGAGGAGCTGGATGGGTTTATAGAGGTATAAGACCCAGACACTGGGCTCGCTATGATTGTGAACATCTGCTGGGGAACGGTAGCTCTGAGACACATCCCGTTCCAGGTTTGGCAGGGGGGAGGGGGGAGAGAGGAGGGGGTGAAGAGGGTGGAAGACCCTTGTGACCTTAATGCCTATTTTATACAATAATACAATGGTTAAGATTTCAATTTCTGTTGAGGTTTGTGAACCATGGATATCTTACCATTATTGTGAATTGCTAAAACTGATAACATTTTAACAAAGGAATTCTTAAAAATAAAATACAAAAGGAGAGAAATGCTTGCAATTTATCTAACCACTGGCAATAGCTTGGGCCAGCATTCCAACTCATCATTCTTATGCCTACAATGCCATCTCATTTTGGACCCAGCCACATGTAAATCAGTCTTGCCCCTGCTCAAAAAGAACAGTCCAGCCCAAACTGAAAGGCCAGTTCTTCCCTGACCAGGAACACTAGCATTCCAAGACCGGCTTTGCTACCCCGTTTGGGGCTCAGGTGTAGCTTGGTTCCAGTAGGACAGTGAGCTTTAGACCAATGTCTGGGGACACCCTTCCCACTATGGGCAGTATATCAAATAAACAAAAGGAAATATGGAAGGAATGTTTGAAATTTATCTCACCACTGGCAATCATTCGGGGGATTCTCACTTCCACTATTCATCAATGAGAACAAATGTATACTCACAATAAAAATGCTTTAAATTACAACCAATAATGAAGAAAAAAAATTCGGAGCATATAGCAATCCTAAGATTATTTAGCATGGCAATGCAAGCTATAGGCAACCTCCAAAAACAGGTACAGTCACTTCATAAAATTCACATTTTTATAATTTTCGGGAACATTAGATTGTTTCAACAATGTAAAACAAAGAAAAAACTAACCAACTTTTCTTTATCTTCTGGTCTGCTGCATCCATCAGATTGAAACTAAAAAAATTCAAATGCAGGAAAAATTATTAAAGCCAAAGAAGAAAAAAGCCACCCTTTTAAAGAAACACTTTTGAAGCATACAAAACTAAAATGAACGTTTTTTATTTGCCCGTATTACATATCTGCCGTACGATTAACCTTTCTACTTATCTCCCAGCCTAAGTTTGGTGTAAATAGGTTTTAAAACAATGCACATGAATTTTTAAAATAGCACTCCTATCTTGCTCATTTTAGTGTGAGCACATCGTACATTTTACATTTAAGCACTAGGCTGTCGGGTCTAAATCTGACAATGGCACAGATACAGCTGACTTGTATCGAGCTAGACCTAGAGTGTAGTGTTGTTAGATGGCTGTTCTTAAATACATTCTCAGTGTTTCTTCCATAAGTGACTAGTGGAATCGTCTGTGCACAGCCAGATGTGGAATTTGACATTTAGACAGATCGTCCCATTTGTGGCCACTTGACAGGAAACGTTCAAAATTTTCAAATGTTTTAATCACACAACACACTTTTCAAAGACCTGGGTACAGGTACATGCAGCGAGATTCTGATTGGCATGCCCAATTTTATAAGAGAAGGCAAAAATACAAGCCACCTATAGCCTAAAAACAGAAACTGCAGTAGAAACAAACCAGTTACCTTCTGTAATGACTTATCTGGTAGAGACGTAGTCTAGTCGCAGATTCCTTCCCTTACAATTCTCCCTTAGAATTCTCCCCAACAGAACCTCTGCGTGTTGATAGCATCGTGCAACTCTGTAACGCAGTCGACAGAGTCCATACAAGCCCTTCCCTAACGCACAGACGTCAGTTTCCTCTGTGACTAATTTCCGCACCAAAACGCAGAGCCACCGTAGAAACTGGTCATGGAAACAGTGTGCCAAAAAGATTGCTACATCTCTGAATTAACCACTACAAGTGGTAACACTATAATAAGCATTGGCATAACCAAAAGGTCGCGCTTTTGGGACCTTTTAGGTATTTAGTTATGCAGCACAATATCCTTGGTGCAACAACACCAACTGTTGCATGGCTAAAGACTTATAAGGTCCCAAAGGCGAGACCTATTGGCTATGCCAATGCTTGTTGGTTTGTGTCTGTGATCTAGACCATTATGCTTAAAAAATAATGGGTTTATGTTTAAAAAAAAATGGTTTGTGACAACAACGGCTTTCATTTAAAAAAAGATATATTTCTTATGGCGACAAAGAGAATTTTGGCTAGTAAAGAATTATTTTTAATTAAATAACTTATGAAGTGACAAACATTAAAATGATACCAACCCCAAATTTATTTGGGTCATGGCTACTATGAGGCTAATTTTGATTGTGCAAATTAGAATCTGGCCAAAACCCCTCAATGGCTTGCAGTGTGGCAAACTGGTAGCTTTGTAGAGCTCTGGTGCAATTTGTCAAAGCCTTTCCACTACAAACAAGCATTGGCAAAGCCAACCGCTCTCACCTATGGACAAACTATTTGCTTTGGTGGTAGGGTGGGAAACGCAAAGGTGGGTGGAGGTGGATAACAGGAGGGCAGATGGGGGTGGAAAACAGGAAGGTATAACAAGAATGCATTCAAAAGTTGACACTTAAGTTTTATTGGTCCCTAAAAACACAAATGTAAAATATTCCTTTTGGGCCTGGACTGAGAAAGTCAAGTAGGAATCCCATCGGACTCCAGGGGGGGACTTTAATTTTTTTGGGCTGGCATTTAAAGACGAATGAGGTATTAGTAAACTTTAACATATCTCAAACTCCTCTGACTGCCATGCAAGAAAAAGTTCTTCAAAAGGGGATACATTTTGTGCCCACATACCACACTAACGAATTGGATACAGCTATATCTTTCTACAAATTCATGAGAACTCTGAGACTGAGACATTTCTTCAATAACATTTGTGAACCACAGACTACACAAGATGATAGCACTCTAATGGGCTTACGACCACAAAGCACTTTTGTTCCACCAGCAAGTCACAAAGTGTTGGATGTCTTTGAATCTCTACTTCAAAAGGATCTACATGCAATTTTTCAGATTAGAAGAAATTCCAAATCTAATCTCACTACCAACGAACGACAAGCCTTGCACCAACTGGCTACCAATGAGGATATAATCTGCAAAGCAGACAAAGGGGGTGCCCTAGTAATCCTGGATACTACATACTACTTTGACAATTTGACCACTCACTTTATGTGGCAATGGATACTGACCCTACAATCACATTCAAATCAACCTTAGTTACGATTGTGAACAAAGCAGTTTCTTCCAATACCCTCACAGAAAAAGACAAGAGGTTTCTAATAAAAGACCACCCGCAAGTACCCTACATCTACTTGGTGCCAAAAATCCATAAACACTCCAGTAAACCTCCTTTCCGTCCAATTGTGAGCACACGTAATTCAATCCATAAACCAACAGGATTATACATTGAGAAACATCTGCAGTCAAGTGTTAAAGGTATGTCCACATCCTACAAACTACTACAGATTTCCTGACTAAACTCAACAGTATTGAAATTCCTTCAGACCAACCCATAATCCTGTGTACCATTGATGTAAATTCATTATACACTTCAATTCCTCATAATCTAGGCCTTAAAGCCCTGGAATCAGCCCTAGTTCACACTGACAAACCATTGTTTTTAATTCACTCACGCTGTGTAAAAATTGACTACGATTTTTAATCCACTCACGCTGTGTTAAAATTGATTAATAATTTTAAACCACTCACCCACCGTGTACCCACGCTCATTCCCGGAGCTGCCAGGGGCATTGGGGCTCATTTCCCAAGTCTGTGCTCGGTGTTTCAGCCTGCCCGCCTCGGTCCGACTCGGTATCCAATACCGTAGAGCGGAGGGCGGGACAGGTAAGAGCCAGACACTCCCAGACAGTCGAGCGGTTACCGCTCTAGCCTTACAGCTCAAAGGGCTATTTAGGCTGCGAGGAGGCGTTGGCTGATTGCGGTAAGTGAACGACAGTGGCAGTGTCTCCCGACCCCGCTTGGTGCCAGTTAATATTTTCAGAGTGGAACACTCTGTATGGTATTGTGGATCTTGTTGCAAAACTTATATGTCACTCTTTTAAAATTGATTACTAATTTTAATTCACTCACGCTGTGTAAAAATTTACTACGATTTTTAATCCACTCACGCTGTGTTAAAATTGATTAATAATTTTAAACCACTCACCTACCGTGTACCCACGCTCATTCCCGGAGCTGCCAGGGGCATTGGGGCTCATTTCCGAAGTCTGTGCTCGGTGTTTCAGCCTGCCCGCCCCGGTCCGACTCTGTATCCAATACCGTAGAGCGGAGAGCGGGACAGGTAAGAGCCAGACACTCCCCGACAGTCGAGCGGTTAGCGCTCTAGCCTTACAGCTCAAAGGGCTATTTAGCCACTCGTCGGGACTAGCGCGCAGCGGTTGCGCGCAGTGGGGCGCCTCAGCTTGCGCCTAAGACGAGCCAAAGACCAGCCCGTCTGCGCCCGTCCGCGACTGGACGGGGCCAGGGGCTATGGGGGTTACATCTGTAAATCTAGGAGCTCACTCTACTAGTTGGATATTCTATTCCCCTCAGCTACTTACAAAATTACAGGGGAAAGCGTTACAGGGATGTATAGGCGGAGAAAACTTTCTTCTAGAAGGGCCTTTTTCCTGCCGCCATTGCCGAACCCAGTTTAACACGCATAAGGAGGAAGGTGGCCTTACTGGTCGCATTGATAGGTACCACCCTAACCCTATCAGTAATGAAAATGATAATGCTTCTTTAGGGATCAAGAATCTGCTCTGTAACGTTCATTATCGAAACACACAGCCGAGGTATGGGATCTAATCTCCTCGAAAGAACCTGATTTGTGCTTCCTTACAGAAACATGGCTAAAACCCCACTCGGTTCCTGCCATAACCTTAGGAATCCTGACTGGGTACAAAATAATTAGATTAGATCGCCCCACCAAGATAGGGGGAGGGCTTGCGGTTGTTCACAAACAGGAAATTGATATTTCCATATTAGAGGAACTAAGCACACCAGAACTAGAATTGCTTATCTTTAAAATTAGCTTCACACCCAAGGGAAGCCGAATGGGAGCTTTGGTGTACCACCCTCCTGGACCATGCACAAACTTCTCTAACACACTGGTTGAAACACTTGCCTCATATATGAATAATGACAGTGACTTTTTACTAGTAGGGGATTTTAATGTGCACAGTGAATTAGGAGATTGCAGTGAGGCACAATCTTTGCTGATGGACCTATCCCTACTGGGCTTAATACAAAGAAATTGCGGGCCCACACATCAGGCAGGTCACACCCTGGATTTGATCCTATCCAATTCTCCTTTGGTCACTTGCCTTCCCCCAATGCAAGTAAATTGGACTGACCACTTTATCATTGAATTTCATACTCCCCACATTAAACCTACCCCCTCAGGCCCGGTTCCTTTGCCCAGCAAACAAAGAAAGTGGCATTAAATTAATCAAGTTTCATTCAAAGAAAGGTTTGTAGAACCCGCTATCACTCCTTTAGAGAATATCGAAACAGCTCTAACAAAATTCGAAACTGTTCAAACCACGCCCAGCCCATAAACAAGAAGTCTGGTTCTCAGAGCATTTAAGGACACTGAAACAAGCCGCCAGAAAACTTGAAAAGAGGAGGAGAACGTCCCATTTGGCGGATGACAAGAACCGCTACCGGGACTCCCTATCAATTTATCACAAAGCCATTCGCACAGCATGCAAAACACACATCGCGTCCCAAATCACAGCTGCAGGAAATTCTCCTAGGGTTTTGTATCAAATCCTACAATCTTTTGTCAAACCTGTAGCGTGTGAAAGTTCTGAGTTGGAATCACAGCAGCTATGTGATGAAATTTCCCAGTTCTTCACTAATAAAATAGACACAATTTATTAGAAAATTGTTAATTCTAATATGGCTTTTAGTACAGACAAATCACTCCCTGAGATTAAGGACGAACCTAATTCCATCACCCACACCCTTGACATGTTCCCCCCCCTATCACCGCAGAGGAGGTATTATCTTTAATCTCACAGATAAAGAGTGGAAGTCCGGATGACACGATTCCAGCTAGAATAATGCCCATGCTTGCTGAAGAATTATGCCCTGTGATCCAGAGGCTCGTAAATCTCTCACTAAGCTCAGGTGACGTCCCCAGGGGATGGAAACGGGCCTTGGTAAGACCGATCAGGACAAATACCGCCATACCATGGACCGAATTATCCAATCTTAGGCTCATTTCCCTGCTACCATTCTTAGGGAAACTGACCGAAAAACAGGTCAATCGTCATCTGTCAAACTACATTGAACATGCAGGGGGGTTGGACTATTCTCAATCAGGGTTCAGGCCGAAGCACAGCACGGAGTCAACCCTTCTGTCAGTCACAGACGACTTGCATATGTATCAGAAAAAGGGCTACGCCGTGATCCTGGTACTATTAGATCTGTCGGCAGCGTTCGACACCGTGTCACATACCATCCTGACTGACCGGTTGGCGAACATTGGACTAAAGGACAAAGCCCTTGCCTGGCTAAGGGGTTTCTTATCCAATCGCACCCAGAGTGTCACCATGGGTGCATATCGCTCAGTGGAGGTAGAGATTTCGAAAGGGGTGCCACAGGGCTCTTGTTTGAGCCCAACCCTCTTTAACATCCTGGCAAGAGTGATGCGCACGTATGGCTTCATCCCAGTGTCATATGCGGATGACACACAGCTCCTCTTTCCTTTCAAAACTCTCTCCACTAAAGTAAAGAACTCCTTCTCATTATGCATGAAGGCTGTAGCACAATGGATGTCCTCGAACTGCCTTCAGTGCAATGTCAGCAAAACAGAAGTCATGCTGTTCAGGGAGGCTAAAATGCTATGGACTCCTGATTGGTGGCCACACGACCTGGGAGCAGTTCCTGAACCAAAGCAGGTAGTTAAAAATCTGGGGATCCGTTTAGATCAAGAACTTTCGCTGGAACAGCACAGCAACTATGTCATAGGCTCATGTTTCCACACTATCAGCCTGTTGCGCAAAGTTTTTCCCCTGCTCCCAGATTTCTTCAGGAGAACTCTGGTACAGGCTCGTGTTCTAAGTCGGATCGACTACTGTAACGGTTTGCTACTCTCTGCAAACGAGGGAGTGCTGTCCAAGCTCCAAGTAATCCAGAACATATCGGCCCGCCTGGTCCTGAATGTCCCTCCGAGAACTGCGGCCAAACCTCTTCTGGACCAATTACACTGGCTCTCAATCCGGCAGAGAAAAACGTTTAAAATATGCTGTTAAATACATAAAAGCTTTAACGGACAAGGGCCCGTCTACCTGGAAAACAAATTCATTCCATATGTCCCTATCCGATCTCTCAGATCCAGCAACCACCTTCTCTTGGTGGTGCCCCGTGCAAGAAAGGCCAGACACGGAGGTAAAGCTCTATCTGTAACCGGACCATCACTGTGGAACAAGCTTCCTCAGTCTCTCAGACAATGTTCAGACCATCTAAAATATAGAAGACAGCTCAAAACCCTGCTGTTTAGAAACCAGATCTAGATCCATCTGATGCTACTTTTGCTCCGTCTTTGTTTCCCTGCTCCCAGGCGCAGAGATACTCCTCCGGGAGTTTATTCAAGTGCGTTACAAACCCGCAAATAAATAAATAAATTGTATTTACAAATTTTCATCATGGAACTCATGCAATTTATGCTACATCACAGTTATTTCAAAACTTCTAACAATAACCATTATTTACAACTATCCGGAGTTGCCATGGGCAATTGTGCCGCTCCGGCATATGCAAATCTTTTCATGTATCTATATGAGAAACAACATATCCTTCAGAACCATAATTGGCAACCATTTTTATGTGCTTATTATCGTTACATCGACGATATTTTCCTAATATGGAAAGGCAGTGAAATTCAATTACTGGCAGCAATTGACAATCTTAACCAAGTAAATGACCGAATACAATTTACCCACACATGCAATAAATCAGAATTATACTTTTTGGACGTCCAAATCAAGTTAATCGATAACCACCTGGTCACATCCATTTTCACCAAAGCTACTGATCGAAATAACTATTTGCATTTCAACAGCTTTCACCAATCCAGTCTCAAACGTCACTTACCATATTCACAACTACTACGAGCAAAAAGGATCGCATCCACTGAAGATCTTTTCAAAGAAAGCAGTGCGAAAATTACAGATAAATTCCACCAACGCAGTTACCCCAGATACATAGCTCAAATGGCAGAAGACCGGGTAGCCATAAAAGAAAGGAACAAATTACTTAAACCCAAAGACAAACCTAAAGAAAAGGACTCTTGCTTAGTTTTTGTGTCTAAGTAACAGCCCAAAAATCAAAGAGACTATTCGTAAACACTGGCCTCTTTTACAATTTGAAACAGATTTCAACAAAATATTTGATAACTTTCCGATATTTGCCTACCAGCGTACCAAAAACATACAAGCACTGCTGAAGAAACCATCGATTTCAAGTTACAGTAATTTCAAAGGCACTCTGCCGTGCCATAACTGTGGTCACTGCAGTAGCATAATAAAAGGAAACCCTGTTCTCCACCCCACGCAAGCCACTCCAATACAACTCCCAAGTAAATGCAACATGCCACACCAGCAATGTCGTGTCTCTCCTTAAGTGCCCGTGTGGACTCCCATATGTGGGAAAAACTGAACGTAAAATCAAAATAAGACTAACAGAGCATCGCAGCAATATCCGTACAAAAAATTTGAAATCTTGTATAGGTGCATATTACACTCAAAATGCTCACAATCCCAGTCAAATTCAGTTCCTGATCCTTGAAGTTAATGAAAAATTACCGCACAGGGACAACAACAAATACTTACTTCAGCGTGAACTGTACTGGATATATCGCCTTAACCGCTTCCGTGCGGCGCGTTAGCCGCGCCCTGTGCTGGACATTCCAGAACAGGGCGCGGTCGTGACGGAACCGTTCCGTCATCAGCACAGCTCAGCCGTAACTGATGACGGAACGGTTCCGTCACCAGCATCGAAGGGGTTAATGCCCTCCAGCCAAAAGGGCTCAATGAAAGACTGGAATATAGTTGCCACCTTTAATATCGGTTCTTTTTCAACACTATATGATCGTCATTATATGACCATGACCTCTCCCAAGGCTGTCAGCCAAAGTTGGCTTCTTTGTTCTTTTACTTTTCATTTCTTCATTTCCTCATGCTTATTTTCCTCTTATTATTTTATATTTCTCCCTTCTTAGTTCTCGCTTATTATCATTTTGTTCCTTTATTAATTCTTTTTATCTCTTTACAACTGTGTTTTTTTTCTCTTTCGGTTTTCTCTCACCGTTTTACCTTCCTCATTTTGTATCATTTGATTTTCAAATTTATGACCGTTCAAATTGTTGATAACGGTAATCAGCCACTTTCTTACTTTCATTTCTTACTTTTTGAGCTCTACTGAGTACCCGTTCTGATTCCTTACGTGTGATCCTCAGTCCTATCTGTGTTTACTTTCTATGATAACACTGTTGTCTTAGTCCTTCTTCCATGTTGTAACACTCCCATTATAACACGCATGCGCACAATCCCTAGCGTCTTCTGGGTTCGCCCACGAATGGACTAGCGGTTAATTCAATACTCGAGAAAGTAATTCCTACACAGTAGGTAAGCGTCATTTATTTTCGAACACTCGGTTACAGCTGTTCGTTACACTTAATTGAGCACTTCGTTTCCCTGAAATCATCGATAGATTAAGTTAGACCACTATCGGCTTTCATACCTTCACTATAACGGCACGTTAGTATGACCACGCGTCATTTCACCCGTTTAAATCACACAACTTCATGTTTATGTTTTCATTCACGATATATTCACAAAATCACCGGCATACAGATTGGCTTTCTTTGTAGTTCAGTCATCTTTACTCTCGTATCCCACGCTTTTTTGCACTTAGGATTGTTCCATATGACACCCCATAACCCCTTCCGGCTGTGTTAGTTTTGTAAACCCGTCCGTACACTTGCGAGCCCCACGGGACAACCCACCATGTTTATTACGTTTATTGTGGCGTCTTTTATATTCTTTTTGTTTTTGCCTATGTTCACTCAGTACACGTATAATCTATGTTCCCGCCTCCACCTGAATCAGCGATACATATGTATTTCCTTGTATTTCTGTTTACAGATTCCCACTGATGAAGGGCGTTTGCACGAAATGCATAGGGGATAATTTCACGCTTTCTATGTTACGGAGTACTTGAATCTCTTCCTTATGTCGGAATTGTGTTAACATCATTTGAATTAATCACAATCATATGATGGATCATGAAATTACATTTTTGAATGACAAAATGAAGAACAAATAAAAGTATACTTTGAATAAGCTCTACCATTTGGATAACATATATGCGTTAAATCGCAATAAGAGTGCTCAGCGTTTGCCCTTACTTGCAGTAAGGCTTTCCTTTACTTATACATATAGCACCTCAGGGACTAGGAGGTGAACACCCTGAGCACCTATAAGTATACACCATTTAACCCTACATGTTGTTACCTTTTTATATGATTGATTAACCACGTGAGAGCAGCGGCCCATTTCTGCTACTGTATTAGTAAACACGCCTGCTGCTCAGGGCCTGGGTTTAAGGTACAGAGATTGGACATTTTGGCGCTAGCACAAGAAAGCGCGGTTGGCGCATTAGTACTTACTGTTTTCGGGCAGGCTAGTCTGTGTCTCAATGGAGATCCTTTTCTAGCTCTTCAAAATGCCACAGAGAACCCATTCCCCAGGCAAAGAGGCGCAGACAGGACAATATCCTTAAAGTTACGCGCACGTGTCCACGTTACTGCTGAGGTGGGGGGGGGGGAGAAAAGAGGCCATACTTTGTATGGGAAGGGGTAAAAACTGCCCATGCCCCTACTCTTTCGGCACAGTTTGTCCAAGTACCCTTCTATTGCACCAATAAACCTGTCCTCCTCCCGGATGTCAGAAATCACAAATGACATCTCTGGACCCTGTGTATGGGTGGCTGCACAAATCCAGTTGCAACCAGCGGTTTTGCTGTGTGAACAGAAAAAAAAATAAGCAAATAGCGAGAATTTAGGAAGCACTTTAGTGGTAAAGACGAACCCAGCCAAACCGTCCGGAAATTGCTTCAGCAGCAGCTACGGCAGGCGGGAGAAGCGGCCAGGTTATTTTGTGGAGTCAGATTTAATACAGGCTGTCTAATAAAAACATGAGTCCGCTCCTGGCGAGCAGGCTGAATCTTCTAAACATTTCCTCATATCCTGAGAAAAGCAAGGAAAAAAGGTCTTAAAGTGTAGGGAAAACAGACGGATAGAAAGGAGGCTCTGCTCTGGTCTGTGAAATGTGGTCTGGTGTGGGAGAGAGGAGACGGGCACAGACGCTCAGAATAGAGAAGAAATGGGTAGAAATGGGAAGAGGGGCAGAAAAGACAAGAGGGAGGGGAAACAAGCGTGGAGGCGAAACGAAGAACAGACAGCGAGATGAAGAAAGGAAGGGAATAAAAGAAGAGGCATGGAAAGGGAAAAAAGTCAGGAGAAAGAGACGTGGATGGAGCTATGCTTGCAGGGGTATATTTGCATAGTGTTCTTGTCATTCATATGACCTCGCGGCGCTGGGGAACCTTAAAATGGGAAATAGGTTATGAGGCGGGGGAGAAGGTGGAAGCTATTCAGAAAATAACAAAGAGAGGAATGAGATGGAAGAAAATATATGACACTAATGGAAAATGGAATACAAAAAATAGAGTGGGAATTGCTGTAAAGGGCCAGGGATGATGCATGACAGGAGAGTGTGTGATACAGCAGCAGTGTATGTGGTGTGAAACACAGGGCAAATGAGGGTTTAGAGAGAAGTGTGCGTGAAAGGCAGGAAGAGATGAATGGTTAAAGAAGGATGGGACAGGGAAGAAGGAATGTGTGAGGAGTGGGAACGGAGGGCGGTAGAGAGTTGGTGAGGAATAGAGCACAGTGGATGAAAGAGCTGGGGTAGCGATGAAGAGAGAGCAAGAGGAGAGTGTGGGGGTGCTTGGGAGGAATCCGCATTCTTGGCCACAGACTCAATGGAAATACATCTGGGACAGACACAGAGGGTCAAAAGCAGACATAGCAGGAGCCAGAGACAAGGAGGGAGACATCAGGAGTAAGAGGAAAGTGGGAAGAGAAGTGAAGGGGGGGAGGAGGTGAATGGAGAGACCGTGCGAGAGTTCAGCAGCATGAGACAGCACAGTAGAAAAGGTGTCTTCGGTGAATGCAAGGATTCGTAAGCAAGAGATATGTAGGAAGAGGAAAGTAGTAGCAGAAGGGGAACAGTCAGGCGACGGAGGAATGCAGGGAGAGAGTAGTTGTGGATTTAAGGTGGGGACAGGGTAGTAGAGAGCAAGAAACGGGAATAAAGCACAGATGAGAACCCAGGAGAGGGCAGAAAAACGCGTGGCCATGAGACACGCTCAGTGGAGGGGGAGGACCGATGAAGCGCGAGCAAGCAAGACAGAGGCCGAACGAGGCGCGCGTGCTTGTGCTCGTAACCGCACGCTCTATGCCTCACAAAATGCTGTGGTCGGCTTTTTTGAAGCCCACTAACTAAAAGTCTTGCCAGAGCAGTGCATGCGCTGGCTCAGGTGAGACCTAAAAAAAGAATCATTCACCACAAGTGGTAGTGTACTATAAAATAATTTCAATAAACAGATCTTTTAGGTAGGGAGAAAACAGTCAGCAGAACAGGCAGGATGGGTGAGGAATCTACCAGATAAGGCGTTACGGAAGGTAAGTAACAATACAGCTCACCATAAGCAACATGGAAGATCCACAGACAATAACCGAAATGGCAGAGATGGGAAAGCATGGGTAAGTAGATCCCATGGCAATGGAAAAACAATATGTCGAAAGACACTAATCCATATGATTTGACATATTATTCAGATCCAAGGTGGGAATCGGAACCATGCATAGCTGAAGCCTGGAAAGATCAGGGCCACAAGAACCATAACAGACCAAAGCTCGGCGTACCAAGAGCAGCTGAGATTATCTGGTGTGAAACAGAGACGAAATATCAAACACATATACAGCATAGAAAGCATGAGGCGTGCTTCCACTACAAATTAAAAAGGACAAAACAAAAACAATTTATGTCCTGGGAGAACTCTAGATGGAGGAACACCACTAGGAACACCCAAGGGAGAACCACAGAGGTGGAGAGGAAAAGCAAGGCTTACAAAACTATTTTGAAAACTATCTTGAAAAGATGACACAGAGGCCGTGGTTACATAAATATTGAGATCCAGATATATATACACTTCTCTCCAAGACATACTCCTGTCCATAGAGCATTGCCATAACATTAATAGAGAATACAGCAAAATCTAAAAGTTTATTGATGAAAGCAGCACTATGTTGAAGTTCATGAACATATGTAGTATAGTGCTGAGAAATCAACAACATAGTACCAAGAAATTGAAGGAGAGGGAGATAGAGACCCTCAACAAAACAACAACCGGCAAAGCATTAAGAAATTATGCTAGCTGATTAGAAGTCTGTAAAAGGCCAGTAAGAGCCACATCCTTAACCCCTTCGACACTCATGACGAGCGAAGCTCGTCATGAGGTACACCTCTCGTACACTCATGACGAGCTGAGCTCGTCATGAACCGCGGGTTTTTGCAATCTTCAGCGCACCGCGGTAAATCTGACCCGCGTTGATGGTGTTAAAGAAAAGGAACCTTGTGACAAGAATACAAGGGTGAAATGGGCCTAAAATAGGCCAAGGTGACTATTGAAATGCCGAGAGTCAGAAAGGCGAAGGCTATCAGAAGCAGAAGCCCATGAAAAAGTTAAAAAAAGATAGCCTCATAGAGAAAAGAAGCCAATCGAAAGGAGAGGCAAGTGAAATAAAAACAATACATATTCATTACAGGAACAGCAGTTCTACAAAAGAGAAGGGCAATTTTGTCAGCTCTAAATGAAAGGAAAAGCAAGCACCATTACCAAGTCCCATGCATAATAAGCCAAACGTAGTGTAGCCAAAGTATTTGACGCAACTGCAATAAAAAGAAGCAAACATCACCACAAAGTGGGAAAAAAATCATCTAATGAAGAAAGGAACTCCAAAAGTGACATCAGTGGCAATAACGGATGCCTGAAGGCTACACAACACCATATAGCACAATGGAACATAGCCCTCTGTGAAAGAAAAAACTGAAAAGGAAGCCCAAAGACGGAACCATTGATTAGCAACCAGTAGTAAAAATCCACATACAGATGAATGAAGCCATTAACCTAGAGATGGAGCTTTGTGAGAGAAGAAAAAATGTGAACATGTTGATGCCATGCAAAATAAAGGAGTCAAAAGGTGCCATCTTTCTTGCATGGTATGCCCCCATTTTTTTGCTGAATTGCTGATGTATTTTGACTGAGTGCGCCCTGGGCTCCTGCCAATCAGGTGCCCAGGGCCTGTGTTCCTTCCCTAAAACTGTGTTGAAGCTAAAACCCAATTGGCATCTCTGGCCACATGTCAGCCCTTGGTAAATGGTACCATAGGTACCCAGGTCATTGGGACCAGAGAAGACCCATAAGGGCTGCAGCACTTATTGTGCCACCCTTAGGGGCCCTGTACACTGGCACCCACACACTGCCTTTGCAGGCTGAGTGTCTGGTGCAGAACTAAAAAAAGAGTCGACATGGCACACATCCCTGTGTGCCATGTCCACAAACCCACTGCCCTGGCATACATCAGTCACCCATCTAGCTGGGTCCCCTATGCCAGTGCTGTGGGCACAGGTGCATGAGCCCTGTGCCCCTACAGTACCCAAGGCCATTCCAGGGCACTGTAAGCGCAGTGATGCCATTAAGAGTATATGGTGCTGAGAGGTTGTCATTACGTACTCCACAGCACCATAATGACTACACTGAAGACTGACAAGTTTGATATCAAACTCTCAGCACATTAAACTCACACTGATGCCAGTGTGGGATTTAATGTAAAATGCACTACAGAGGGCATCTTAGAGATGCCCCCTGAAACCTGACCTACAATCCACGGCTTGCCTGAGAGGCTGCCTAGGCAGCCACACAGCAGACATGTTGCTGGACTCTTGGGTGGAGAGCCCCCCACTCTCCTGGGCCTGCAACAATGCAAATCCTGGGTGCGGTGCTAGGTCTCCTCCCCCTGGATGGGCAGGAGGAAGCTTCAAAGGCCTGCCGCCTTTGTGAGCTTCTCCCGACCACTTGCTGTACTCAGCAACTGGCCCCCACAGGTTCTGACCCCACACTCTGGCAGGAAGACTGGTGGGAAACCCTACATGAGGAAAGGCGGGGTGCCGGCCTGTGCGAACTCCACCCCTCAGGTGGGAGAGGCGATGTGAAGCACAACTCCGGGCTCCGGCCATCTTGAGGATGGTGAGCCCTGCGCAATCAGAGATAGACTCCTGCCCTCCTCCAACAGGAGAGGAGCAGGATAGGGGGGTGTACAGGGACCTATTGGTCCTGCCCTTCCCCTACCTGTAACGCCCCTAAATTTAGTATTTAGGGGCATCCTGAACCTTCCTTCCGCATATCCTGATTTGAAAACAAGAAAGAAGAACAAGAAGAAGACCCGCCGTGTAGCTGCTAACAAAAGGACAACACCAACTGACTTGGCCCCAGCCCTACAGGCCTGTTGATCCTTGAACCTGCTCCTGCTGAATCCTGGCGACTCCTGCAGACAGCAACCTTGAAAACCCCGGAGGACCATCCTGCCTTGAACCTCTGAAAAAGACTGGGACTTTCATGAGCAGTGGTTGTGCTTTAACAGCAATACTCCTGGTGCCAGCCAGGAACGGCGAATCCAGCACACTCTGCACCCGCCGAGCCCGGAGGGAAGTTTGGAGAGCAAAGCAAGCTTATTATGAATCAACATTGGCAAAGATACATCATGCTTGTAAATCCAAAGATCTACGGCTATTTTGGAGCATCATTAACAACATCGAGAATGGTAATAATAGAAGCAATAGTGCTAATGTAGATGAAGTAAGTTGGGTGAACTTTTTTAATCACAAAAATTGATACCCAATGTCCAGATTATGACAAGTGTAATAGCAATAGTCCTACTGACATGCATAAAACAATAAATAGAGGGAGGCCGGATTGTATCCCTCCTCCTCAATGTAGTGTGGATATTGAGCCCTGGTAGCTCGATAAAGTAAAAAAAGCGATAAATAGGATTAGATCTAACGGAGCACCAGGTCCAAATGGTATTCCGAATGCAATATTTAAAGCTAAATTAAGTAATTGGCCGGAGTTTTTAATGCTTTTGTTTAATGAGGTACTTAAATCAGGCCTTACTCCGTTATCGGGACATGGAAGTATTATACAACCAATATATAAATGTGGCCCCCAGGATAATCCGGCTAATTTTCGTTTAATCACACTCACAGACGTGATTGCACAATTATTTGCTAGTTGCCTGTTGGATGAGTTAGAGGCTTGGGCCAAAAAAGAGGAGCTGATTCCTAACTTTCAAACTGGGTTTAGAAAGGGTACCAGTACCATACCAGTTTGATTTTATTAACACTATTAGGTGAGAGAGCAAAACTAGGATGCAAAGATTATATGTTTGTTTTATTGATTTAAAAGCCGCTTTTGAGTCTGTGCCGCGAAAAATTCTCTGGTGGAAGTTAAGGATTTGGGGTATACCGGAAACTCTATTAAAAATGATTATACTTTTATACTCTGACACCTGGGTGCAGATCAAAATTGGCGATGGAAAACATATGACCCGTCGTTTGGCTACTAATGTACGATTGAAACAAGGCTGTGTCTTGGCTCCTTGCCTTTTTAATCTTTTTTTGGCAGATTTGCCAGCTCATTTTAAAAATATTAATTTGCATTCACCTTCGATCTATGGTCAAGAGATTCAATATCTGCAATATGCAGACGACACCATTTTAATGAGCCAAACAGTTATAGGGTTAAAAAGGTTAATTGATTCTTTTAATTGTTATGTCATACAAAATGGACTAACAATTAATATAAAAAAGACAAAAATAATGACTATGGGAAAAGGGAAACCAAGGATTAAAGAGTGGAATATCAACGGCCTGGTAATTGAAAATGTGAAATCATATAAATATCTTGGGATTACTTTTGATGGACTCTGATATTTAGACAGCATTTTAATAATCTTGAAGCCAGGGGTTGCTCTCTCGCATTCGCTTTTAGAAAATTAAGAGACAAATTATCATGCCCTAACTATGAACATCTAATGAAGGTGATGAAAGCAAAGTTAATTCCATCTTTGGACTATTGCTCAATCATCTTTAGGGGCAAAGACGCAAAATTGCTTGACAATATAGAAATTAGAACATATAAAACTGTTTTTAAGATCCCTAAATATATCAGTCGAGCAAACATAAGACTGGAATTTGGACTGAAGAATCAATTTCTGGCACGTCAATCAACATTTTTGAAGTCATTATTATCATTAGTCCGTTCGGATGAAGGATCTTTAGCAAAGCTGTGTTGGCTCGAAATCTCAGAAGGTGAATATTCAAAAAATTGGCAACTGTACTTAAATGAATGCTTATGTCATTTTGATTGCCCTAAATTAGAAGAGGAAATGAGGAGTAGAATAGTTTTTAGGAAAGAAATTAATCAAATGGCCATATTACTAACGACTATAGCAGATAAGGAGGACTTAAGGAAAAAAAATCATTTTTGGTCAATTGCTAATTCTTTTGGTAGGTTGTCGCCCCAACCCTATCTGTCATATCATCTAAGACCTTTGCTTAAGAATACATTTATGCACTTGAGGTTGGGAAGATATCCGACAAAGGATGGAATTCCAAAATGGGAGAATCAATGGTCATCGAGTATTTGCAGGCTTTGTGGGCTAAGGGAGGAAACAATAATGCATATAGTAACTTTATGCCCAGCATTGGCAGACGCTCGGAAGTCTATCCAAAAACCGATATTTAATGAACTAGGAGTTAGAACATGTAGGCAAGCAATTATTACCTGTTTGAGTGGGGTCAATATTAAACTTATTTATCTTTTTATTAAGTTCATCATTATCGCAGAAAAGAAATTCAAAAGAGTTGATGGAGTAAGTAATTTTATTTCGATATAAAATATCTAAGGAATATTACTGAAGAATTGTCTGAAGCAAAGTGTTATTCCAGCTTAAGGGACTATTAGTACAATCTAATTTAGTGATGCACATTGCACTTTATTATTGCTTGTAAATGGAAAACAGCTAAACATTTGTATTTATAATTCCCATTGCTAACCCATGTCACTTTAGTTAAATGCTGCTATAATAGTATTTGCTGCTATTATAAGGCATTTTAGCAAGTACAATGCATTTTAATTTTTTTTTGTAATGTTTTAATATTTTTATGGAAATGTTATTTATCATCTCATTACTGGTGGATCATTTTAAGGATGTTAATAGTTTTGTGTATATTTATTTGCTTGTTTTTTTTTTATTGGTTCCCCTTTTTTTTTTAATGATTTTAACTAATCAACAAATAAACTCTCTACTACTACTACTACTGCAGCCCTCAGGTCACCATGCCCTGGGTACCCAAGGTACCATTTACTAGGGGCTGACAGGTGGCCAGAGATGCCAATTGGGTTTTTAGTTACAGCACAGTTTTAGGGAAGGAACACAGGCCCTGGGTACCTGGTTGGCAGGCACCCAGGGCACACTCAGTCAAAGCATATCAGCAATTCAGAAAAAAGTGGGGACATACCAAGGCAAGAAAGATGGCACTTTCTCAAAGCCCCAATTGGCCCTACCTGTCTAAGGACAAAGACAACGCCGTGCAGGGAAAGCCTGAAGATGACTATTGTCTTGGCTCCAGCCCTACCAGCCTGCCCCCAGCTTCCAAAAACCTGCATAAGACAGCACCTGTTCGGCAGCCACTGACTTCCAGAACCCAAGGAAGACTGCCTGCCCTTTGACACAACCAGAGACTCCAGAGGACAGAGGATCTTTCCACAAGAAACTTACACAAAGGACTCTGCTGCCCTCTAGGTCCACGAGTCCTGCCCACTCAGTACCAAACACCTCTGGCCCTTTGCCCAGGTGCCCACTGATCTAGAACATCCTGACCTCAAGTTCAGTGTTGGCTGACCCCTCCTGGACTCCACGATGATGCCTGCAGCCGGAATCAAGAGGTTCCTCTGACTGCAACCGACTCCGGTAAGAAGACTCCGATGTCCCAGAACACCTCTGCACCTGAAGCCCCTGGGCCTTGGTGAGCTGAACCGATAGTGCCCCTACAATCCCCTACATCTCTACTTGCCTCTGATGTCACTGGTCCACATCCTGCAGCTTCCTATGAGATGACTGTAGCCTGTTTGTCTAAAGCTAGATCTCCATTGTAAAGCATTAGGAGCCCGACACCATAGGTACCCCGCACCCGGCCGCCCCTGTTCCCCTGGTGGTGTAGGTTTGGTGCTGCTTTGTGGCCATCCCTGTGCTTGCTTTAAACCGCCAAAGCTTGGCACCTGCAACCGATTTACTACGTGTGTCTTCAAGCTCACCCAGTCACCATTGAAAAGTATTGGCCTGAACTTAGACTTTGACCTTCGCATCCGGCCGCCCCTATGCCACTGGAGGTGCACTTTTGATACTCACCTGGCCCTTGCCGACCTTTGGTCCCGAAGGCTGGAACTGTAAGTCATGTACTGAGCTGCATAACTGCATTATTGTTTTGCTACATAGGGTAACATGGAAGTCTTTGAAAATTGTCCTGTCAACTTTTAAAAGTCTTAAGTATTTTTCCTGCAAAACGTACTTACCTTATTGCGAAGATCTTGGATTAAAAAAAACTTGAACAATGCTTATTTAAAATAAAAAAGGTGTGGATCTCGTTTTTGAGTCGTGTGTCCCTTAGTGGTCAATGTTGTGCAATAAATGTCTTAGACTCCTCTGTGTTAGGCCTAAGACTGCTCGCCCACACTACCACTAATAGAGCACTTTGGGTTTACATTGAGCCCTTTACACTTCTGGGGAATTTCTGGGCTCTGTGCACAGTATAAACTCCTAGTGGCATACCATATACATAGCCAGCTTCCGACAGATTTGTTGGGAAGCAGGAAAATAAAAATCAAATTCTGCAATTTAACAAACACCAGGTTACAGAGAATTAGTGAAATGTATAGAGTGCCAGAAAACCAAGAAAACTACTGTCCAATTGTTATGTTGTCTGATACTGCAAAGCTTTCAGGATCAAAAGGAAGCACAATTTAAATAAACCAATACAGATCAATATTTTAGA
This sequence comes from Lissotriton helveticus, assembly GCF_964261635.1. Classification (NCBI taxonomy): domain Eukaryota; kingdom Metazoa; phylum Chordata; class Amphibia; order Caudata; family Salamandridae; genus Lissotriton; species Lissotriton helveticus. The sequence goes on from NC_136063.1 coordinate 2,067,121,276, forward strand.
CACTAGTAGCAGAGCAGGGAACCTGGGCAAAGGCTAATCAACTCAACTGTAGGTTGTGACAGAAACCAAATGGACTTCAGAGCGAGAGGTTTCCCTCAATAACACCACCGAGACACTGACTTCAAATCAAATGCTGTCTGTCCTATCAAAGACAAAGTCAAACAATTGGAGTTTTTCGTCTTTTAAGATTTGAGGGAGACTACTCACACTTAAAAGATGCAAAGGGAAAAATGCAAAATAAAAACAAAAAACAAAGTGAAATTAAAATAAAATATATTTGTGTGTATGCATGTTAACCCTACAAAAGCTGTCTGCTGACTTGGGAAGAAGGATAGAAGAATGAGAGGAATACACAGTGTGGGTACTGTGCAAAACCACATAGAAACATGAGGCCAATGCTAATGCGCTCAGAGCATAGAAAACAAGAAAAGGGAAAGTGGGGACTTACCAGACCATGCAAATATGTGCAAGTAAAAAACACCCTTTTTTTTTTTTAAAACCTTCGAACCATTCTACTGGTTTAGCTTAAATGAGAAAAGCGATGTATAGAGTAATGAAAAAGGAGGTGGAATTGAATATGCTACTTACCAGTATGCATCTGTTCTTGGCATGTAGGGCTGCTAACATTCATATCTGATGCATAGATCGCCGCCTAGTGTTGGGTCCGGATGATTGCACATTGTTGTCCTGGAAGAGTCTTCGAAGTATCACGAGATAGGTGGCTCCTCCACTGGACTACAGTGCGCATGGGCATCGGCTCCATCCCCAGATTGTTTTTAGCCATTGTGGCAGTGATGGAGTTAAATAGTGTAAATGATGTCCATGCTAATGATGAATGCAAGAGAGTGTCTGCAGCCGCTACGGGCACCGGGGAGGAGGGCGGGCGATATGAATGTTAGCAGCCCTACATGCCAAGAACAGATGCATACTGGTAAGTAGCATATTCAGTTCGAGGCATGTGGGCTGCTAAATTCATATCTGATGCATAGAATACATAGCAGTCCCTCCATTAACGGCGGTTGCCCGTGCCAGCTGCAGAAGCTTGAAAAAGTGTTTTGAGAACAGCCTGTCCTACAGCTGCTTGCTGTTTGGAATGCACATCCACACAGTAGTGTTTGGAGAACGTGTGTGGTGTAGCCCAAGTGGCTGCTCTACAAATGTCTTCTAAGGGAATGTTCCCTAGGAATGCCATGGCTGCCCCCAATTTGCGTGTGGAGTGCGCTTTTGGGGGTATTGATAAAGTGCGCTTAGCTTTTTGGTAACAGATTTGAATGCACTTAACTATCCATCTGGCTATCCCTGCTTTGGAGATGGGGTTGCCTTTGTGCTGTGGTGAGAAGGCAACAAAAAGTTGTTGTGTTTTTCGAAATTGTTGAGTCCTGTCGATGTAGTACATCAACGCCCTCCTAACGTCTAGTGTATGAAGCATTCTTTCCGCCACGGTTTGTGGGTTTTGGAAGAATGCTGGCAGGTCAATAGTTTGGTTGATATGAAACCGTGACACCACCTTGGGAAGGAATTTGGGGTTAGTGCGGAGCACTACCCTGTTAGAATGTATTTGGATGAAGGGCTCTTGGATTGTGAGCGCTTGCAGCTCGCTAACACGTCTGAGCGACGTGATAGCAATGAGAAAAGCCACTTTCCACGTCAGAAATTGAATTTCGCAGGAATGCAGTGGCTCGAAAGGTGGGCCCATCAGCCTAGTGAGGACTACATTGAGGTTCCACACTGGAGCTGGTGGAGTTCTTGGAGGAATGACTCGCTTCAGTCCCTCCAGGAAGGCTTTAATGGCAGGCACCCTGAAAACAGAGAGGTGCTGCCTATTCTGGAGATAAGCCGCTATGGCGGATAGATGTATCCGAATGGAAGCGTACGCTAGATTGCATTTGTAAATATGTAACAAATAGCAAATGATGTTAGGGATGGATGCATCTAGCGGGTTGATATTGTTGTTAGTACAGTAAATGACAAACCTCTTCCATTTTGCTGCATAGCAAGCTCTGGTTGTGGGCTTTCTTGCCTCTCGGATAATGTCCATGCATTCCGGAGGCAGGTTGAGGTAGCCAAATTCTAAGACCTCAGGAGCCAGATCGCCAGATTGAGCTGTTGCGGATCTGGATGCTGAATGTCGCCATGGTTCTGCGTCAAGAGCCTGGGTGTGAGATGCAGCTTTTGATGCGGTACCACGGAAAGTTCTAGAAACGTGGTGTACCATGGTTGGCGTGCCCATGTTGGAGCAACCAGGATGAGAGTCATCGAGTGTTGCTTTAGCTTTCTTGCCACCAGCGGAATGAGAGGCGCTGGGGGAAAAGCGTACGCAAATTTGCCTGACCAGTTCATCCATATCGCATTCCCTTGCGATTCTGGGTGAGGGAACCTGGCGGCAAAGCTTTGGCATTTTGCGTTTTCCCTTGTGGCAAACAGGTCTATCTCTGGATGACCCCACTGCTGGAAGTACGGGTGGAGTACTGATGGATGAATCTCCCACTCGTGCATTTGATGGCTGTATCTGCTGAGCAGATCCGCCATCTGATTGTCCTTGCCCGGGAGGTGTTCTGCCATGAGGAAGATGTTCCTCTGAATGGCCCACTTCCACATGCTCTGAGCCAGATGAGACAGCTGTGGTGAGTGAGTACCGCCCTGCTTTTGGATGTAGTACATGGCTGTCATGTTGTCCGTCCGGATCAACACGACCTTGTTGCACAAATGCACTTTGAAGGACTTGAGCGCCATGAAGATTGCCATCAATTCCAGGTAGTTGATGTGCAACGTTTGTTGATGGGTTGACCATAGTCCCTGCACTGTGTAGTGGAGCACATGCGCTCCCCATCCTTGGAGAGATGCGTCCGTTGTTAGGACAATCTGTGGCACTGGCTCCTGGAACGGTCGTCCCTTGCAAAGGTTGTGTGGATTCCACCAATGCAGAGAGTTGTATGCCCGACCGGTCACCAACACTAGGTCTGTCAGTTGTCCTTGAGCCTGTGTCCATTGATTTGCCAAGCATTCTTGGAGGGGACGCATGTGCAACCTTGCGTGCGGGACTAAGAAGATGCAGGAGGCCATCATGCCTATCAACTGCATGAACACTCTCGCTGGCAGGGAGTGTTGCGGTCTGAACCTCTGGATTAGCGACTGAATGTTGTTGATTCTGACTGTGTTTGGTTGAGCTATAGCAGTCAGGGTGTTTATGGTCGCGCCCAGGTACTGCTGCACATGGGCTGGCTGAAGGTGCGACTTTGGGTAGTTTAGCGAGAACCCCAGGCTGTGAAGGAGGTGAATAGTGTGGGACATGTGTGAGGCGCACTGTCTTTCCGACTTTGCTTGAACGAGCCGGTCGTCGAGGTACGGATAGACATGTATGTTTTGTCTCCTGAGGTGCGCCGCCACTGTCGCTAGACACTTCGTAAACACTCTGGGGGCAGTAGTCACCCCGAAGGGTAGGACTTTGAACTGATAGTGCTTGTTGAGAATGGTGAACCTGAGGTATTTTCTGTGGGATGGGTGGAGTGGGATGTGGAAGTAAGCATCCTTGAGGTCCAAGGTTGCCAGGAAATCCCCTTGGTTTAGAAGGGGAAGGATTTGTTGCAGTGTCAACATGTGAAAATGTTCTGACAGTATGTACATGTTGAGGGGGCGCAGATCTAGAATGGGTCTGAGCGATCCGTCCTTCTTTGGGATGAGGAAGTACAGGGAGTAGACCCCTGTTCCTTCCTCTTCCACTGGCACGAGTTCGATTGCTCCTTTTTGCAGCATAACTAGCACTTCCTGCTGCAATAAGTGCAAGTGATCTGCCGACATAGGACGTTGTCTTGGGGGATGTTGGGAGGAGTGGATGTTAACTCCAAGCAATAACCGTACTGGATTAGTTTTCTCACCCACCTGTCTGTGGTGATGGACGACCAGACTGGCAGGAACTGCTGTAGTCTTCCCCCGACAGGTGTTGGATGGTCGGGGGGCAGCGACAGGGAGTCACTGTTTGGTGGTGGCAGAGGAACGTGAGCTGTTGTTTCCTCTGCCTCTGCCCTTGGCATTGTTACCTCGGTAACCCCCTCTACCTTGCTTGGGGTACGAGGATTGCGCACCACCTTTTGCGAATTGTGTTTGTTGTCCCAAGTGTCCTCTGGTACCACTACGTGCACCTGAGCGACGAAAAGTGTTGCCTCTGAACTGTTGTGATTGGAGAGCCCCCATGGACTTAGCAGTCTCGTTGTCTTTCTTAATTTTTTCAAGTGTGGTGTCTACATCAGGGCCAAACAGTCTGTCAGGATTGACTGGCTGGTTGAGGATTGTAGTCTGGATGTCCTGCTTAAACCCAGATATACGAAGCCAGGCTTGGCGCCTTAGCATGACGCTAGTGTTAATACCCCTAGCCGCTGTGTCCGCGACATCAAGTGCACACTTAATGGCAGCATTTGATATAAGCTACCCCTCTTGAATGAGCATTTCGCCTGCTTCTTTATACTCATCAGGTAGATGTTGAAGGAGCTGTTCTAGGATGTCGTAATGCGCCCTATCGTAACGCGCCAGTAGTGCTTGTGTATTTGCTATACGCCATACATTGGCAGCCTGCGCAGCCACCCGCTTGCCAGAAGCCTCAAGCACTTTCGACTCTTTGTCCGGGGGAGGAGCTTCACCCGTTGTTTGGGAGTTGGCCCGTTTGCGGGCGTTTGCGACCACCAATGAGTCCAAAGGCAACTGTCCCCGAATATAAGCAGGGTCTCCAGGTGCTGGCCTGTATTTTTTCTCAATACGTGGGTTTACCACTCTTGCCCTTGTTGGTTCCTTAAAGATCTCTGGTGCATGTTTAAGGACACCCTTCAGCATGGGGAGTGTTTTGACTGTTCTTTCGGAGACAGAGAAAGTGTCAAACAGGAAATCTTCCTCCACCGGGTCAGAGTGCATGTCTACATTATGAGTTGCAGCTGCCCGGTCTATTAAAGCAGTGAATGCTGCTGAGTCCTCAGTAGGTGATGTACGTGTTCCAAAAACCTGAGGGTCATGTACTACTTGATGGCTGTCCTGGTCCCCAGCGTCATCATATGGGTCCTGGTGTACATCAGGGTCAGTGTCAGTAGGGAAATTATATTGGTCATCCTGTTCATCATCCTCACCCCCTGAGTGGTGGGGGGACGGTGTTGGACTCCTCCTTGGTGGAGGCTGAAGAGGTTCAACAAGTGGAGGTATGTCCTGTGCTTGTTTTTTCTTTTTCAGTGGAATAACAAATGCTTCTAAAGGTTGGGAAGTGATCTTTCTTTTATAAAGTGTCAATTTCCCTGTGTTGGCATCGATGTAATGCTCTAAATTGTCCCGACGCCTTTGGCCGCTGCAAATTGGGACTGGGCGTCGAATATTCCGACGTGTCGGTGTTCTTCGACACCGTCTTGGCCACAAACGCTTTGGGCGCCACCTTTGGTGGCAGGACGTAGAGAAGCTTGGAGGACGACTTCGCCGGTATGTTCACCGGTGTCGGATCCGATGATGCGGTAGACGTTGACGTCTGTGCCTTCTCCCGAACCCTTTTGAGGGAGTCGGTGACCTGTTTTGTAAAAGAAGCAGAGGGTTTGGTAACCGATGCTTCATGTTTGTCTGCTTCGGAGGACTTCGGCGTAGCAGAAGTGGGCACCGATGATTCTTGGCCTCCCACGGGACGCTGCTTTGCGGTCGGTGTAGGCGCCGACGCCGGCGATGCCGACCCGGCATCCTTGTGCCGATGAGTAGCGGCTCCGGTCGTCGGATCTTGGGCCTTAGGCGCCGAGGCGGGATGGACGACCTTCTTTGAGGACTTGTCCTTAGCCACCGTTTGTGGCGCCGATGCGTCGACAGTCTTCTTGGACTTCGTGTGGCTGGAAGCTGACGGAGTTGAAGACTGAGTCGGCTTTGCTGGCTTGGATGGGACGTCGGCCATTTTAGATGTTGTGGAAGCCGTAAGTTTCGGTTTCGCTTTTGCTGAGTCGGCGGCCATTTTTGGAGCCGTGGAGACCGAAGGTTTCGGTTTCGTTTTCGGCGTGATGTCGGCCATTTTAGGCGCCGTCGACAACAGTAGTTGCGGTTTCGGTTTCGATACGCGCAACGGTGGCTCCTCCGGTGTATCCGTAGCCGGGCCCGAAGGCGGGGCTGGAGATATCGGTGCAGGGTCGAGGGTAAGGCAGAGTGGCGATCCCGTGACCGGAGCCTGAGTCGAGTAACTTTCGGGGCATAGCTCGTCCTCTGAGCTATCTTCCGCGGCCCCATAGACTTCTTCGTCGTCCCCTACCTCCTCGACGTATTCAAGGTCTTGGCTCTGTCCTTCGATGTATTCCTCTGGATCCGCCTCGACCTCCGTCGATGGTGGTGAGATCTGAAGTTGATGTCCGTGGCCTTCTTCTGCGGGGTCGTCGAATATGTCGTCGGGTGCCGGGGCTGCGTGGAAGGCCTCAAGTCGCGCCGCGCGCCGATGCTTGAGCGTCTTCTTCGACCTGAATTTGGAGCAGGCCATGCAGTTGTCTTAGTCGTGGTCCGGCGAAAGACATCCATTACAAACTGGATGCACGTCGATGTGTGGGTATTTGGACCCACACACAGGGCAGCGTTTGAACGGGCTCCGTTCCATGATGAAGCCGTCGGGGTCTTGCTGCGAGTACAGGGCCTCGATGCGCGAAGGGTAAACCACTCCGCTGAAATCTGACCGGAAGAGTCAGACGATGCTCGGGACCGTTCGCATACAATACCGACTCGAATACCGAAGGCCTTTTGGCCTTGAGAAGGAAGGTTTTTCGATTCCGACAGGGAGCCGTCGAAATCACATCCGAACCCAATGGCGGAAAAAAACAATCTGGGGATGGAGCCGATGCCCATGCGCACTGTAGTCCAGGGGAGGAGCCACCTATCTCGTGATACTTCGAAGACTCTTCCAGGACAACAATGTGCAATCATCCGGACCCAACACTAGGCGGCGATCTATGCATCAGATATGAATTTAGCAGCCCACATGCCTCGAACATTTTAAAACCATTTTCACACATTTAAACTTCGAATGCAGGTAGTTTAAATACTCTCGTTTTAGGGTATATCGACAAAGTACTACAAATACTTCAAAAGAAAAGCTGTAAGCTTCAGTACACCAATTCCGATCTTATTCTAATAACATGCAGCGAAACCTCTTCAACAAAATTTACAAGATCAAGAAAAATACCAACCTCTTTCATTAATGCTTTTCCTAGCCGCACCACCTTGGCTAATAAAATGGGATCATGTGAAAGATATGGACCCAGCGCACAAAGCATGTTAAAAACATCCTTTCTTAAATCTTCAAAACATTCTGCCGGTTTTGGTGCTTTCTTATTGTGCAAAACAGGAACCTTTGATCCCCTGGCACCTTTGGGAACTCCCACCCTAAAATGCAAACAAACATGGCAGAGTACACATGATTTAGGTTTAACTATTATTGCATGAAAATTACAAAATACAAGTTATTCTCAATCACTTCCACAATATCTTTTTATGAACACATAGGAAGCAATGTAGAACAGCGTTTTCTTTAAAGAACTCTGTAGCACAGGTTGAAGTGTGTTCCACCCTAAAAACCGGTTATATCCCACAACCAGTATGCATTTGGCACCATCTGTGTGGAATGGACCGTCTGTCCACAAGATAAGCTAAATGAATTTAGAGGAGAGACAGACTGAGGATTCAGATTACATACCACTACTAAGAAGGCAGTATTGTGTAGTTTGCTTAGTCTTCCTTCTTTGCTCCTGGTCAGATTTTTTATTATGTTTAGGACTAAGATTTTAATATTTTGATAGCCAGGGTGCATCCCAGTCCCTATTTCAAGATATGATGTGGTTTATCGGTGGCTGTAAAAGAAGTAATTATTTAAAAATAAATAAGGAGAAAAAGTAGTGGTTTTTAATGGCAACCTCGCATGTTGCTCCAACCTTTACTGACCCGGTGGAATGGAAACCTTGCATCTTGTTCCAATCTTTATTGACCCAGTGAAATTGGACCGTTACCAGTTCCCAAGCCAGCAGCAAAGAGCTTAGAAATAGTATTGGCCAACAGCTTTCTCCAAGACCACAAATTAATGCCGTGGTCTCAAAAAGCGCTTTTTTTTTATTTTTATTCCATGTACCATCAAGAAACTACAACCATTTTTCTATAGATGTGTGGAGGATTATTATACCAGCTGTCATCAGTGGAAGATTACATTACACAGAAATATTTACCTTTGCCTCCCAAATTGCAATATTGCAAGGTTACAACTGCTTCAGAATGTAGCGGCCAAGCTGGTGTTCAAGGTACCTCGCTTGTCACACACCTTACCTCTTCTGAAAAGGCTTCACGGATTACAACTGAAGAAGCATATTCAGTTTAAACTTTGCTGCTTAATTTTTAAGGCTTTGCATGGGTTGGCCCCAGATGTCCTGATCAGTTGAGTGGAGAGATTTGCTCAAAAGAGCAAACTCCACAATTCTACAGCTATTCACTCAGTGGTGCCGAGATATTGCAAATCGAGAGTTGGAGGTCAAAGGTTCTCAGTGTTAGCCCCACCCCCACACTATCCTCCAAATGCATGGAATTGCCTCCCTGTGAGAAAAAGCCTCTTTTGGCATGGCTAGCCCTACTTTGTGCCTGGAAATTGATGTGGTTTCGATTGTAGTGCAATGGGTAGGTGTCAAGCAGGTCCCCTGTGCTTCTTCCCTAAACTACTCCATAATTGGCCCTTCAGGTCCTTGTAAGCCCCTAGTTCATGGTACCTACGACACTGGAACTGAAGAGGGTCACCTCACCTAGGCCACGCTGACTGCCACCGCAACGTGCCTGGCATGGTGCAGAAAAAACGACAGTCGACATGGCACACTGCCTGTGTGTCATGCCAAATAGCACTGCTAAGGAATAGCTAAATCACCCCTCTAGCAGGCCTCACAGCCCTAAGGCAGGGATGCACTATATCACAGATGAGAGCATATCTGCATGAGAAGATATGCCCCTACAATATTTGAGTCTATTCTTAGACATTTTAAGAACAAGTAAAGCCATAGAGAGTACATGGGCTGGAAACTCAACAAATCGAGTTCCTCAGCAACATGATGGCTTTTCTGAAACCAGGAGTGTTTGGTAAAAAAGGAAATGGTTACTTACCAGTAGTAGTTTTGCAGCTTGAAGAATTTTCTGGATTCACATGCTGTGCATCAATCCGCCTTCTAGTGGTTGGGTCCGGAATGTAACGTAATGTAAAAAGTATTTCTAAAGCGCAACACCTAGCGGTTTCTTGGCGCTCGAGCGAAAGGGGGAAGACAGTCCGCAGGGCGAGAAAGGCGTTAGTGGTAGGCATTACAAAAAAAGTACGTTTTAAGAAGGGACCTAAAACGGGCATAAGGGAAGGCAGATCTAATGCCTAAGGGGAGTGAGTTCCAGAAGGAGGGGGCAAGAAATGAAAATCTCAATCATCCGTGTTTCTTGCCTTTAAAAAACGGGACCTTGAGTAGGGCCAGGTAGGAGGAGCGAAGATTACGGGAAGGGACATAAGGGTGTAGTAGTGAGGAAATAAAAGACGGGCCCGCGCCGGCAAGGGACTTAAAAATGGTACAACCTAACTTAAATTTACAACGCTCAGACACAGGGAGCCAGTGAAGGGATTTTAACAAAGGACTGACGTGTTGGTGCCTGGGTTGGTGGTAAATGAGATGTGCGGCCTGGTTCTGAACGAGTTGCAGCCTCTTCAATAAATAAGCCGGGATGCCTGCATAGAGAGAATTAGCGTAGTCTATCCTCGAGATGACTAAGGCTAGCAGGACTAAAGTAAGAGCCTCAGTGGTCAAAAAGCGGGCAATCTTACGGACTTTTCGCAGCTGGAAGAAGCTAGACGAGACTACAGCATTCATCTGGGGCTTCATCGTGAGATCATTACTGATGATAACCCCCAGACTTTTTGCTGAGTCGACTGGGCTAGGGGGAAGACCTAACCTCGCAGGCCAGAAGATGGATTTCCATGGATTGGTGGCTCCCCCGACAAGGACCAGTTCTGTCTTGTCGGGGTTGAGCTTGAAGTGGTTGGCCCCCGTCCAGTCACTGATGTGACATAGGGTAGACTGAAATTTAAAAATAGACTAATCCGAGGCGTCAATATTAAAAATCAGCTGGATGTCATCCGCGTAGTTAAACGCGGTGACGTGACTACCTCGCAGGGACCAGATAAGGGGGGTCAAGTATAAATTAAAAAGAAGAGGGGATAGGGAGGAACCCTGCGGGACGCCACATGTTAGTCCGACCCTATCAGCAGTAAACCGAGAGAGTGGGACCGCCTGGTGGCGGTTAGTCAGAAAGGAGCGAACCCAGTCCAGGGCGGTGCCCCCAATGCCAGCCTCCCTGACACCATTGACCAGAATATCATGGTCGACCGTGTCAAAGGCGGCCGACAAATTCAGGAGCACCAAAACCTGGCTGGTGTTAGAGTCCAACCCTCTCCGCAGTTCCTCCATAACCGAAAGTATGACCGACTCCGTAGAGTGGGCGGGTCTAAAGCCAGCCTGTTGGGAGTCAAGATATTGGGAGTGTTCAATAAATGAGCTCAAGGTGTTGGTAACGTGAGACTCGAAAACTTTACTGAGGAAGGGAAGAAGGGAAATGGGACGAAAATTACTCAAAACCGTAGGGTCGGCTGTAGGTTTTTTTAAAATGGGCACGACCTCAGCAACTTTGAAAGAGCTGGGGATCAAGCCAGAGGAGAGACACCTATTCAGAAGTCCCAGAGGAGGGAGCGGGCAGGCTGTAAAAGCCTCGCGAAGAATCAGAGGGGGACAGCAGTCCGTGGGAGACCCAGAGGTGACCTTATTTAAAAGAGCTAAAAACTCCTCCTCCAAAATTGGAGGGATCGGAGTTAATTGCTGCGAGTTAGGAGATAACAGACACGAATCAGGCCTAGGGGAGGGAGGTAGGCCTGCAGGTAGAATGCTGTTTTTGATGTTGGCAATTTTATCCACGAAAAACTGATTGAGGGAGTCGCAGAGCGCTTGAGAGCGGAGAGGTTTCATGGCGACCCTATCTGGATGCGACAGCTCCTCCACAATGGAGAAGATGTCTTTAGTTTTGGTGGCAGAGCCAGTGATTTTATTAGAAAAATAGGATGTCTCAGCAGATAGGACCGCTGTTTTATACTCTTTGAGTAGAGACATAAACCGCAGCCTTGTATCTGCGGCATAGCCTCGTCTCCAGCGGCGCTCAGCCTGCCTAAGTCCAAGCTTTAGGGCTTTGAGATCCTCAGTAAATCACCTTTGTGCATCGTGAAGGCGTTTAAGCTTGATCTGTTTAAGCGGGGCAACAGCGTTACTGGCTAATTTAAGCCAATGTGTAAGAGCTGAGGCTTGGATGTCAATAGGATCAGCAGAGGGGGGGGGGGGGGGGGGGGGGGGAAGAGGTACTAAGTAGATTGACAAAGTCACTAAGGTTGGCCCTATTCCAGTTCCGGGCCAAAAAGTTGCCCTCCAAGGCCCTGCTGGAGTGGGTAGTGGCCGTGAGAGAAAAGGAAATTATAAAGTGGTCTGACCATAGGCAGGGGGCGATAAGAGGAACAGAAATCTCCACATTAGACGTCCAGACCTGGTCCAGAACGTGATATGGGTCGGTGCGTTTATATGTTGACAGCAGTTCATGCCAGATAGAAGATCCGAAAACGTAGCAGAGCAGGCACTCTCCTTTTCGTCGAGAGGCCAGTAATTAAAATCTCCTAGGACTAAGATTTTGGAATTGTTAATAATTAATTGGGAAAGCATTGTAGGTAGGTAGATCCCTGACTATGGTGGCCCCCAACTTTTTGCCTGGTGTTTTGCTGGTTTTCTGACTTAGTTGACCTGGGGCCCTGCTATTCAGGACCCCAGGCCTACTGCTCTCTCTGTAAGATGGATTCCATGTACCTTAGGTACATATCTAATTGGATACTGAGTCACCTTATCAGTCCCTGTACAGAGTACCTTAGGTGCCCAGGGCATAGGTGTACCCAGGGCCTACCAGGGGCTGAAGCATGTATTATGCCACCCCTGGCTGGCCATCCAAAACTGACAACTGGCTGCTGGACAGCTGGGGCAAGGTGGTGTAATCACCCCTTGCTTTAGATATAGTATACCTATATCTAACCCTAAAATGGACACACAGATCTCCTATCAGTCACTCCTATGGCAGTCCTTGACAATCCTGAAGGCAGAGTGCTTGGAATCGTGTGAGATAGTGCTCTGGCATGAGCTAAGCCTGTCTGCGGCTTTCGGGATCCATCCCTTAGCCGTTTCCATGATATCGCATACCATATACTCTTAAGAGCATTATAATCCTCGCGGTTATGTGCCAACTCTGGTATCGCTTTATCAAAACATGTCGAGTAAGGTGTCATACCAATTGGAATACTAACCCCTCGCCAATTCTGGCGACGGGGTTAGCATTCCACCCTTCTAGAGGGACACGACATGTATGTAACCTGTAACCCCGGTTAAAGTTAGACATAGCCTCAGCTCCACAAGATGGATGCTGCCACCGAGACACAAGTCTGCCCTCCTGCTGCTGGGAGTCCTCCCAGCACAGGAGGCAAGGACAAAGGGTTTCCTGCCAGGGGCGGTGCCAGCACCGTCCCAGACAGGATTTTGTGTATTCTAGGTAGGCAGGGCTTTAGAGGAAGGTGACTGCAAGTGGCACCCCGGTGCTCACTGTGCATAGGCCGGCTTGAACCAGTTGCAGGGGCACTCCAGCCCCTGATCTGGGGAAAGCCCGCCAAAGGAGAGGGGTGTAACCACCCCCCTCCTAGTCCCACCCATAGGGCAGGACTTAGTCGCGTGCCAGCCCCTTTTTGCAGGATAAAGGTAGGAACTGGCCCCCTTCCAAATTAGATCTTTGAATCCTGAAACTACTTTCCACGAAAGGAACTCAAGACTTCTTCCCAAGATTCTCCCTTGTGACTAAGGAGTAGTCACCCTGCAGCAGCAGGCACCAACCAAGCATCGCGGTTTGTTGCCAGTCTCTCCTTCGGATCAAGACTGCTCCAGCACGACGAGAACCGGCTTCCCTGGCACCTCTGACCTCAACCTACATCATCAGCCCAGCTGTGATCCGTGGGTGCGACGAGACCTCGAGGGACCGGCCATCTTCAGAACTGCACGACGCTTGTCCAGCACGACTCCCGAGTGACCCTCGACTGAGTGCTTTGGGGTAAGAGAAGCCCCGACCCTGAGCAGCTCCAGCACCGAAGTTCAGCCCCCCTGCATCCACGAGATCTGCGTGGGGCCCTTCTGCTCTTTGCTGCCTACCGCGTTGTCCAGGTCGCTTGCCCGTTGGCTAGTGGCCCCCTCACGACGCTCCACGACGACAAACACTGCTGGTCTGGTTGCGCCAGACTAGCCCCTGCTCCCCTCCAAAAGAGGAGCACCCTGGACCCTCCTGGTCCACTCAAGACGCCATTTTAGGCCCACCGCGTGGGCCTTGCATTTGCCAAGACTTGTTGCCCAATCCTGGGTCCAGCGACGTCGACAGCAAGAACCTTCGTGGGACAGCTCGCACCTCCATCCTGGTCGCCGACAACGCCTCCTGGTCTGAGAGACTGCAGAGCCCAGCAGCGCCCACTCACCTGGCTGAGGTGACTTCGTCCAGTGCCATCCTGGTGCCCACTAAAATCACTGGCTAGTGATTCAGAACTTGGTCCCCTCTGCTTACAGGTTTCTTCTTCCCTGATCCAGGCTTGGATCACTCCGAACTTTCTTCACTGGCCGCCTGCCAGCAACTCTTTCTTCAGGCTCCTGGTTCTTCAACGTGGGTTTCCGACGCAACTTCAACCCTATGCAGCCGCAGCCCCTGGGCTAGGTAAACCAAGTACTCCGGTGCTTCAGCATAGTCCAACACCCTAAGTATTCGGATCCACCCCCGTTTTCGACCCACCTAGTCGGGTTCGCCCGAGAACAGTAACTTTGCAACTGCTAGCCCCCATAGACTTTTTCCCGCCTTACGCGTGAGAGTTCCCACTCTGCACACGACGTCCACAGGCCTCCTGCATCTAATCCCAGTGTTTAGAATTGTAGGCCTAGCGATTCCTGAGTCTAGAAAAGTATTACTTACCTGCTAGCAAGTTCGCATTCCACTTACTGAGTATATGGTTTTTCGTGCCCCTAGGGCATTTGTGTAAATTGTGCGACTTAAAGTATTTTCGTAAGAGTTTTGTTGTGTGCTTAGCTCCCTGACTCATAAAGAGTTCAGGGTAGTCTTGTTATAAATAAATACACTGTTTATTTTCATAACAACTTGTGTGGTGTCCTTTCACTTGGTGTTCAAGGGGTAATGTGATGGTAAAACAGCTGGCTTAACACGCCCTCTAGAGTCTTAGCCTTAGACTGCTCGTATCCATGCTACTAGGATAGCTGGTCTATAAGGTTGACTTACAACCAATCATCAATAAGGGTTGTTTGGACTGATACATAGTGATCACTAGAATAGTGAGCACTGCATATCAGGCCAACTTCTCACAAGCATGTCGCCAAACAACGACGGGAAGTTGGGCATAGGTTGAGAGGGGCGATATGCTAATACGCAAATAAGAGGTAACACTGGGGATTCCAATCTTAGCACAAGGTAGTCAACCAAAGGGATACTGACCGTAGTCAAGAGTAGAAAATCGGATGGAGAATTTATTAATAGCTGATACCCCACCACCTGGCCTGCCAGAAGCTCGATTCGCTTGCAGAATATAATAGCATGGGGGGATTGCAGCAAGAATATCTGGGGAAGACTCTGCGTTGAGCCAGGACTCGGTCAACAACAATATGTCGGGTTTCACGGAGTCTAAATAATTAAAAATTTCCAACTGATGTCGCACCAGAGAGCGAGTATTAGGGTAGCTCACGATAAGTTTCGAAGGGAGGGGCCCTTTAGTAGGAGGGGTGTTAGTGTTTAAGGGGGGGAAAAGGCCGGGGGAACAGCAGAGGCTGGGACCGGAGGAGACTATCTCAGGAAAAGTTTCCCTGACACAAAATAACCCCAGAGACTCAAGCCTCGAGCGAGTAGTGAGAGTAAGGAGCCATTTAGCATGTAGCTGGGTTGGAGCAGAGGAGGAGTATCTGGGCGAACGGGCAGAGGGACAGGGACATGCCCCGTGCCCCGTTCGGCCGCGGACGGGCGCAGAAGGGCTTACCTTAGGCGCACCTTAGGCGCACCTTCGGCGCGCCATTGTCGCGCCCGCTCTGCTCGTCCGCTGCGCTTCCGGGGGGGGCCATTGCAATTTGAAGCTAAACCCCACCCCCAGCTAGACCGCAGCGCGCGTCACCGCCGGGAGCCAGGTCCTCACCTAAGATGGCGCCTGCCCTCCACAGCAATCGGCACGTCAGCCGTGATGGACCGGGGCAGGGAGGCACGCCCTGCCGAGGAAACGGGTATTAGATCACCCGCTGTCTGGCCCAAATAAAATCAGGTAAGGAAAATGAGGGAATAGGTTATTTTAAAAAAGATCGAGCAACAAAGGCTGATTAAAAGGAATGACACGGCGGAATGGGGAACGGGTGACAGAAGAGCTACACGCTGTATCACTAGCTCGCAATCTGCCCCCAACGCTTGTCTTTGTTTTTTTAGGTCTCAACTATTATATCCCACAGGGATAAATAGACGAGAGTATAGTAGGCAAACCAAGCTCTAAAACCATCGTGGATTGCGTCCAGTTCATGTGGTGCACTCGCACGGAAAGCGCGTCCACATCAAACCCATCAGCCTACCCTCTCACAGGCATCTGAAGCTACCCCAGCGTGCGCTCAGCCTCAGGCATTCACCCCAGCGCGTGCTCGGCCTCACTTCTCCTCCCCCCTAATTACATCCCTGCTGTTTCACTTTCACGGCCGCGAGGCCGTGCTCTGCCGAGAGCTTCACTTCAAAGGGATCCGCTCCCCCGCCCCCTGCTTCACAGTTCAAATGAATGCGCACCCCCGCCCCCGAAATGCCGAGAGCGTTTCCCGGCCGCTTCTAATTAAATTTTTTTCTTTTGGCAATGTTCTTCTTTAGAGTGAGTGCTCTCTCCTAGAGGTTGGAAGTCTGCTTGGCTTGCTATACTGAACAGTAAACACCATCTCTGGGATGGGAAAAGCTATCGTTTGCTGTAGGAAACCTTTCTTGTGCTCGCTTCGCCTACAGTTTTTTCATGTGCTCAATCTTAAAACGGGACGCTTTGGAATTTTTCTTTAATGCTGTCCCGAATACAAATATAACACAAATTAAATGCTTGGTGTGATTATATATTATTTATACCAGTATTCGCTAATCAATCTCGTCAAACACCAATTTACTCAAGTCGTAGCTTTTTTGCGTAACCTGATCATAGTCACACAATCATTTACCACATTTAGGCATTTCCCCGAGTGAACAACGGAAAGTCAAGACTGACGTTTATTATTTTAAATATTTGTTGAACGCACCAGTGATCCTGATTTACCCGAGTACCGGCTAGAATAAAACCATGTAGTGAATGCATTGCTAATGTAATACAGGTAGTCTTTTAAATGAGGGCTAAGTGACTATAAAATGCAGACCCTGTTTCCAGTGCGAAAATAATTAGCCACAGCAGTTATATGTCTATTTTCCTCCAAAAGTGATCCCCCGCCCCCGCAATGCCGAGAGCATTTACCGGCCGCTTTTCATTTCCCCGCTTTTCCTAGCATCGTTTTGACCGCAGCTCTTTTTTACTCAATCCTCGGGAAGAGACTCTTCGCGCCAGATCTTGGTCGGTTTGTTCTTCGTTGTTTTTGGCCGGGCTCGGCTCCGCCTGTCCCACCTCTCTCTGGACCACATGCATCCCCCCTTTTGAACTTTAAGTCGTCTCTTCTTTCTTTGCTGTTTTCGGCCACCACCACATTATCACTCAGCACCACCACATTATCACACAGCACCACCCCAGCACCACCCCAGCACCACCCCAGCACCACTCCAGCACCACTCCAGCACCACTCCAGCACCACTCCAGCACCACTTGGCACCACCACAGCACCACTCCGGCACCACCACAGCACCACTCCGGCACCACCACAGCACCACTCCGGCACCACCACAGCACCACTCCGGCACCACCACAGCACCACTCCGGCACCACCACAGCACCACTCCGGCACCACCACAGCACCACTTCGGCACCACCACAGCACCACTCCGGCACCACCACAGCACCACTCCGGCACCACCACAGCACGGTATGCAGCGTTTAGAACGCAAGCATTACCACGGAATACCTTTACAACGCGGTCGTAACAACAAAAGTTGTTACCACGCATTGCACTGGGGGGCGCTCAAGGATAGTAAATGATTTAATTTACTATCCCAACACCTTCCCTACTATCCACGGGGACTGGTGTTGGAATAGTAAATTAAATTAATCAATTTTGCGCCCCCCAGCGCAATGCGTGGTATCAACTTTCGTTGTTACGAACGCGTTGTAAAGGTACGCGTTGTCAATGTATGCGTTCTAACGTCATACATCCCCACAGCACCACTCCGGCACCACCACAGCGTCACTCCGGCACCACCACAGCGCCACTCCGGCACCAGCACAGCGCCACTCAGCACAGCGCCACTCAGCACACCGCCACTCAGCACACCGCCACTCAGCACACCGCCACTCAGCACACCGCCACTCAGCGCCACTCAGCGCCACTCAGCGCCACCCCAGCAGCATCACTCAGCGCCACCCCAGCAGCATCACTCAGCGCCACCCCAGCAGCATCACTCAGCGCCACCCCAGCAGCATCACTCAGCGCCACCCCAGCAGCATCACTCAGCGCCACCCCAGCGGCATCACTCAGCGCCACCCCAGCGGCATCACTCAGCGCCACCCCAGCGGCATCACTCAGCGCCACCCCAGCGGCATCACTCAGCGCCACCCCAGCGGCATCACTCAGCACCACCCCAGCGGCATCACTCAGCGCCACCCCAGCGGCATCACTCAGCGCCACCCCAGCGGCATCACTCAGCGCCACCCCAGCGGCATCACTCAGCGCCACCCCAGCGGCATCACTCAGCGCCACCCCAGCGGCATCACTCAGAGCCACCCCAGCGGCATCACTCAGCGCCACCCCAGCGGCATCACTCAGCGCCACCCCGGCATCACTCAGCGCCTCCAGAGCATCACTCACGGCCTCCACAGCATCACTCACGGCCTCCACAGCATCACTCACGGCCTCCACAGCATCACTCACGGCCTCCACAGCATCACTCACGGCCTCCACAGCATCACTCACGGCCTCCACAGCATCACTCACGGCCTCCACAGCATCACTCACGGCCTCCACAGCATCACTCACGGGCTCAAAGTTTCCTAATGCGAGACCTATTGCATTGCAAATGCTTGTTTTTTGGGTCGCTGTCGACTACCATTAGATGCCAGGTACGTCACCTGTTTTGACGTCAGATGGTATCCTGGAGGTCGACGTGTGTGGAGGCCATCTTTGGATACTTTTTTATGTTATTATTTTTGTAATCCTTGAGATGGTTTGAGAAATACGGATATAATCCTTTGCTTCCCCCACCTGTTTGTTTTCCTCATAGGGGAGTGGGTCGCATGTTAAACTAGAAAATTCTTCAAGCTACAAAACTACTCCTACTGGTAAGTAACCATTTCGTTATGCAACGTGAATCCTTTTCTGGATTCACATGCTGTGCATTTGATTAGGTATCGGTTTCTCCCGTGTCTGGGAGGCTGTGGTGTAAGGAAGACCTTGCAAACAGGTGTTGAAGCACCCTTTGTCCAATTTGAGCTTCCTTACTCATGTGTATGTCCACACAATAATGTCTTGAAAAGGAATGTGGTGATGCACATGTTGCTGGTGCACAAATGGAATCAATGGGTACATTAGAAATAAAGGCTAGCGTTGCTCCTTTCTTTCTAGTGGAGTGAGCAGTTGTTTGCATTGTTCGTTAATTTTTGGCATTGGAATGAGATAATTGGATGGCTTGTACTATCCATCTTGCAATAGTTGCTTTTGTCACTGCTGACCCTGTGTTGGTGTGTGCATAGGTGACAAACAGTTGCTTTGTTTCTTGATTTGTTCAGTTTTTTGCAAATAGTATAGTAAAGCCCTCCTTACATCCAGGAAATGGAAGCTTCTCTCTCCTTTCATTTTTGGATCTTTGAAGAAAACCAGCTGGAGAATATTTTGATTCAAGTGGTACTTAGAAATCACTTTTGGCAAGTACTTTGGATTGGTTTTTAAGATTACATTATCCTCATGAATTTGTAAGTAGGGTTCTTGTATTGTTGACACTTGCAGTTTACTTACTCTTCGTAGTGATGTTATAGCAATGAGAAAGGCTGTCTTCAGAGTAATATGCTTGAGGTCCGCTGCATACATGGGCTCGAAGGGTTTTGTCATTAGTTAAGAAAGTACTGTATTTAAGCTCCATGTGGGTACGGGAGCAGCTCTTGGTGGAGCTATTCTTTTTTCTCCTTCTGAGAACCTTTTGATGACTGGTCTTGTAAAAAAGCTTTTGCATGATTTTCCTCTTGTGTATGCCACTATGGCCGCAAAGTGCACTTTATGGCTGGAAAAGTTAATGTTGCTGTCCAAGAGTTAAGTAAGATATGTGCTGTTTCTTGTGAATTGATTGAACCAAGTTTGTTGTTAGCAGTGCACCATGTAGTGTTTCGCTTCCATTTTGCTGTAGAGCATTTTCTTGTTGAGTGCTTCCTTGCTTCCCTTAGAACTTACATAGTTCGCGGAGGTAGGTGGAGATGCCCAAACTACGTACTCGGGCACCAAGCTGCTAGCCGTAGTATTGCCGGTTCTGGGTGGAAAATCTGGCCCTGCTGCATTGTCAGAAGGTCTTTTACTGCTTTGATCCTGACCATCTCTCCCTTGGCTAGT
The DNA here is from genome assembly GCF_964261635.1 of Lissotriton helveticus. NCBI lineage: Eukaryota > Metazoa > Chordata > Amphibia > Caudata > Salamandridae > Lissotriton > Lissotriton helveticus. The sequence continues at coordinate 2,067,141,117 of NC_136063.1, forward strand.
TCTAGGAGGGTTGAGTACCATGTTTGTCTTGGCCATTGATGGGCAATGAGAATCAGGTTTGTTCCTGTGCTTTTTGTAACACTCTTTGCATCAGGGGCATTGGTGGAAAGGCGTAAGCAAATGACTGTGACCAATTGAGTGAAAGTGCATTTTCCTTTGATAGGTGGTGTGGAAACACCGAGGCAAAGCATTGGCACATCTTGCTCTGCATTGTTGCGAACAGATCTATCACTAGTGTTCCCCAGATGTTGAATAGATATTGTACTGTCCTCTGATTCAACTTCCATTCGTGGGAGTAGTTATTGTGTCTGCTCAGTTGGTCTGCTGTAATGTTGCCTATTCCTGGTAGATGTACTGTCTGTAGATTGATCTTTTGAAGTCTTGTCCACTGCCAGATTTCCTGTGCAAGTTTGCTCAGGGGAAAAGTCTTTGTTACATCCTGTTTGTTTAGGTAGAACATTGTTGTTGTAATGTCTGTTTGGATTAATATGTTTTTCCCCTGAATATGTTTCTGGAATGCCTTGAGTGCCAGAAAAACAGTTTTCATCTCCAAGAAGTTGATGTATTTCGTAGAGTCCTGTTTGCTCCATTGACCATGAAATTTTAGCTGGTTGAAGTGTGCATCCCATCCATTGAGAGATGCATCAGTGGTGATTGTCACAGATGGAGTTGGGTTCCTGAAAGTTCTCCCCTGTGCTATGTTGTTGAATGCCCACCATTGTGTCTGTGCCTGCACCCTTTGTGTAACAACCACAGGATCCACCCAACTTCTTGTGGCTTGAGACCAGCTGTTGGTGAGCCATTCTTGGAATGGGCGCATGTGTAGGCGAGTGTGATGGATAAGTGGGGCGCATGAAGCCATCATGCCCCTTAGTTTCATTACTCTCCTCACTGACAGAAACTGATCCCTCTGGTAGAGGGCTGTTTCGTTGTGGATAGCTTGTATCCTGGCCTGTGTTGGGTAAGCCTTTGCGTTTGTTCTGTTTAGTCTTGCTCTTCGGAATGTTTTCTCTCTTTCTGGTGCTGTCAAAGATTTTGAATATGCTACTTACCAGTATGCATCTGTTCTTGGCATGTAGGGCTGCTGACATTCATATCTATAGCATAGATCGCCGCCTAGTGTTGGGTCCGGATGATTGCACATTGTTGTCCTGGAAGAGTCTTCGAAGTATCACGAGATAGGTGGCTCCTCCCCTGGACTACAGTGCGCATGGGCATCGACTCCATCCCCAGATTGTTTTTAGCCATTGTGGTGAAGATGGAGTGTAACAGTGTGAGCGATGACCATGCTAAGAGTAAGTTTGAATTCTGCAGCCACTACAGGCGCCGGGGAGGAGGGCGGGCGATATGAATGTCAGCAGCCCTACATGCCAAGAACAGATGCATACTGGTAAGTAGCATATTCAGTTTGAGGCATGTGGGCTGCTGAATTCATATCTATAGCATAGAATATATAGCAGTCCCTCCATTAACGGCGGCCGCCTGTGCCAGCTGCAGAAGTCTGAAAAAGTGTTTTAAGAACAGCCTGCCCCACAGTTGCCTGCTGCTTGGAGTGCACATCTACACAGTAGTGTTTAGTAAATGTGTGTGGTGTAGACCATGTGGCTGCTCTACAAATGTCTTCCAAAGGGATATTACCAAGGAAAGCCATGGAGGCCCCCAACTTGCGGGTGGAGTGGGCTCTGGGGGGGGGACCGTTAAAGTGCGCTTAGCCTTGTGATAGCAAATTTGAATACACTTAACGATCCACCTGGCTGGCTATACCTGCTTTGGAAATGGGGTTGCCTTTGTGCTGGGCCGAAAAGGCAACAAAGAGTTGTTGTGTCTTCCTAAAATCTTTGGTCCTATCGATGTAGTACATCAAAGCTCGTTTGACGTCAAGAGTGTGGAGCATTCTTTCGGCTACAGTCTCTGGGTTTTGGAAGAACGCGGGCAGTTCAAGGGTCTGATTGACATGGAACTGTGAAACCACCTTAGGAAGAAATTCAGGGTTAGTGCGCAGCACCACCCTGTTTGAGTGAATTTGTATGAATGGCTCTTGGACAGTGAGCGCCTGGAGCTCACTAACACGGCGCAGAGACGTAATGGCTATTAGAAAAGCCACTTTCCATGTTAAAAACTAATCCCCTAGCATGAATGCAGAGGCTCAAAAGGTGGGCCCATCAGCCTGGTGAGGACCACATTAAGGTTCCATACAGGAGCTGGTGGGGTCCTGGGAGGGATGACCCGTTTCAGTCCTTCTAGGAAGGCTTTAATGGCAGGCACTCTGAAAACGGAGAGATGCTGCCTGTTTTGGAGATAAGCTGCTATGGCGGATAAGTGTATCCGAATGGAAGCATATGCCAGCTTGCATTTGTAAAGATGTAACAAATAACATGATGTTGTGAGTGGATGCATCTAGCGGGTTGATGTGTTCTGTACAGTAAATGACAAACCGCTTCCATTTTGCTGCATAGCAAGCTCTGGTGGTGGGCTTTCTTGCCTCCCGTATGATACCCATGCAGTCGGGAGGCAAGTTAAGGTAGCCAAATTCTAAGACTTCAGGAGCCAGATCGCCAGGTTGAGCTGTTGCGGGTCTGGGTGCTGAATGTCGCCATGGCTCTGCGTCAAAAGTCTGGGCGTGAGGTGCAGCCTTTGATGCGGTACCACGGAGAGTTCTAGAAACGTGGTGTACCATGGTAGGCGTGCCCACGTCGGTGCAATCAGGATGAGTGTCATTGAGTGTTGCTTTAGCTTTCGTGCCACCAGCGGTATGAGAGGTGCTGGGGGAAAAGCGTACGCAAATCTGCCTGACCAGTTCATCCATATCGCATTGCCCTGCGACTGTGGGTGAGGGTATCTGGCGGCAAAGTGTTGGCATTTTGCGTTTTCCCTTGTGGCAAACAGGTCTATCTGTGGATGACCCCACTGCTGGAAGTACGGGTGGAGTACTGATGGATGTATCTCCCACTCGTGCATTTGGTGGCTGTACCTGCTGAGCAGATCCGCCATCTGATTGTCCTTGCCTGGGAGGTGTTCCGCCATGAGGAAGATGTTCCTCTGAATGGCCCACTTCCACATGCTCGGAGCCAGATGAGACAACTGTGGAGAGTGTGTCCCTCCCTGCTTCTGAATGTAGTACATGGCCGTCATGTTGTCCGTCCGGATCAACACGACTTTGTTGCACAGATGTACTTTGAATGCCTTCATTGCCATGAAGATTGCCATCAGCTCTAGGTGGTTGATGTGCATCTTCTTTTGTTGCGTAGTCCATAGTCCCTGCACTGTGTAGTGGAGTACATGAGCTCCCCAACCCTGGAGAGATGAGTCCGTTGTCAGGATAAGTTGTGGCACAGGCTGCTGGAACGGTCGGCCCTTGCAAAGGTTGTGTGGATTCCACCAATGCAGAGAGTTGTATGCCCGACCGGTCACCAACACTAGGTCCTTTAACTGTCCGTGAGCCTGATTCCACTGACGAGCCAAGCACTCTTGAAGCGGACGCATATGTAGCCTCGCGTGCGGGACTATGAAGATGCAGGAGGCCATCATGCCTATCAACTGCATGAACACTCTTGCTGGAAGCGAGTGTTGCGGTCTGAACTTTTGGATGAGCGACTGAATGCTGTTGATCCTCACAGAATTCGGCTGAGCCGTGGCCGCCAGAGTATCTATCGTCGCGCCCAGATATTGCCGCACATGGGCTGGCTGAAGGTGCGACTTGGGATAATTTAGCGAGAATCCCAGACTGTGAAGAAGGTGAATAGTGTGGGACATGTTGGCGGCGCACAGCTGGGCCGACTTCGCTTGGACAAGCCAGTCGTCCAGATAAGGGTAAACGTGAACGTTCTGCCTCCTGAGGTGCGCAGCCACTGTCGCCAGGCATTTTGTGAACACCCTGGGCGCCGTGGTCACTCCGAAAGGAAGGACCTTGAACTGATAATGCCGACCCTGAATCGTGAATCTGAGGTATTTTCTGTGTGATGGATGTAGTGGAATGTGAAAGTATGCATCCTTGAGATCCAAGGTTGCGAGGAAGTCTCCCTGGTTGAGCAACGGAAGAACTTGCTGCAGCGTCAGCATGTGAAAGTGTTCTGAGAGAATATACTGGTTTAGGGGCCTGAGGTCCAGAATGGGTCTGAGGGACCCGTCCTTCTTTGGGATTAAGAAGTACAGGGAATACACTCCTGTGCCTCCTTCCTCCACCGGCACGAGCTCGATTGCCCCTTTTTGCAGCATGACAAGTACCTCCTGCTGCAATAAGTGCAAATGCTCTGTGGACATAGGACGGTGTTTTGGTGGCATGTTAGGTGGAGTGGACGTTAACTAGACAATAACCAAACTGGATACGTTTCCTGACCCACCTGTCTGTGGTGATGGATTTCCAGACTGGCAGGAACTGCTGGAGTCTCCCCCCGACAGGTGTTGTGTGGTCGGGGGGCAAGGGCAGGGCGTCACTGCTTGGTGGTGGCAGAGGAACGGGAGTTATTTCCACGGCCTCTGCCTTTGGCATTGTTGCCCCGATAGCCGCCTCTACTCTGCTTGGTGTAAGAGGACTGCGCCCCACTTTTAGTGTATTGCTTTTGCTGGGACATCTGGCCTCTGGAAACACCTCTATTGCCTGAGCGACGAAAAGTACTGCCCCGAAACTGTTGGGACTGGAGAGCTCCCATGGACTTTGCAGTCTCTGTATCCTTCTTTATTTTTTCCAGTGCGGCATCCACCTCATGACCAAACAACCTATCAGGGTTGACCGGCTGATTGAGGATGGTGGTTTGTATCTCCGGCTTGAAACAGGAGATTCTGGGCCATGCCTGACGTCTCAACATCACACTGGTGTTAATGGCCCTGGCCGCGGTGTCCGCCACGTCCAGTGCACATTTAATAGAAGCGTTGGAGATGAGCTTCCCCTCTTGAATGAGCATTTCCGCCGCCTCTTTATACTGATCGGGTAGATGTTGTAGCAGGGTCTCTAGTGTGTCATAGTGCGCCCTGTCATATCTGGCCAAGAGTGCTTGAGTGTTTGAGATACGCCAGATATTGGCTGCTTGAGCCGCCACCCTCTTCCCTGATGCCTCCAGCACTTTAGATTCCTTGTCTGGGGGAGGAGCATCACCAGTGGTTTGCGAATTCGCCCTCTTCCGGGCATTAGAAACGACCAGAGAGTCCAATGGCAACTGGCCCTTGATGTATGTTGGGTCGCCAGGTGCTGGCTTATATATTTTTTCAATTCTAGGGTTGACCACCCTGGCACGTGTGGGTTCTTTAAAGATGTCCGCAGCATGTTTGAGAACCCCTTTCAACATTGGGAGAGTTTTGACAGTTTTCTCTGCTGTGGAAAAGGTATCAAAAAGGAAGTCCACGTCAACAGGGTCAGCGTGCAGCTGGACGTCGTGGTTTGTAGCTGCCCTCTCAATGAGAGCATTAAATGCCGCAGAATCCTCAGTAGGAGAGGTTTTGACATTGTACACCTGAGTGTCCGGGGCAGCTTGTGGATCCCCCTGGGTCCCCTGCATCTGCCCAAGAGTCCTGGTGATCCTCAGGATCAGTGTTGGCAGGAAAGTTATACTGTTCGTCATCACCTTCCCCAGCCTCCACATCTGAGTAAGTGGGTGAGGGTGTATCAACTCTTGGAGTCTGTGGAGCAAGTGGCTCAACCAGAACCGGGGAATCCGTAGAAGGCTTCTTGCGCTTCAAAGGAATCGTGTAGGACTCCAAAGGCTGCGTCGCCGTGATCTCTCTCTTGTAGAGGGTAAGTTTACCGGTGTCGGCGTCGATAAAGTGTTCCGACTATTCCTCCACCAAGGGTTGTCGATGCCTCAAGCTCACAAGCTGCGTAGAAGGCTTCGACCCAGCAGACCCCTGCACGGGGCGCGTTGGTGACCGACCTAGGTGCGAAGGCCTTCGGTGCCACCTTAGGCGGTAACGTAAACAGGAGTGGCGTCGAAGACGTTGGCGTCTTGGCAGCCTGCTTCGGGGTGGAAGCATCCTTCGGATCGACCGCGGAAGCCTTGTTCCTGATGCGTTGCAGTGAGTCCGACACCTGCTTCGTAAAGGAAGCGGACGGTTTCGCCGAACCGACAGACGGCCTCGGTCCACCAGCGTGTGAAGACTCGATCGTCGATGTCTTGGTCTTCTCCGGCTGAGGTACAGGAGCAGCTTTCTTAGGTGCGCCGTGTCCTCCTTCCGCGCCGACGGCCTTCGGCGCCGACGACTTCGTGTCGGCTGCCTTTACTCCCGGGGTTGGGGCCCCAGTCTTCGGCTCGACGCCCTTGTTCGATTTTGGATCGACGCCCTTGACCGACTTTGGCTGGACGCCTTTGGCCGATTTCACCGGCTCGACAGCCTTCTTCGGCTTCGGCTGCCCCGACATAGCGGAAGACGAGGAGGCGGCCGGAGAGACAGACGTTTTCTGTTTCGTAGGCGTTTCCATCACTTTCGGTTTCGTCGACACCGAGGGTTTCACTTTCGGTTTCGTTTTGACCACCGGCAGCTCCGCAGAAGTGTCCGTAGCCGGGCCCGTAGGCGAGGCCGTGGATTTGGGTGCAAGGTCTTGGGTAAGGCCGGGTGGCGATCCCGCGACCTGAGCCTTAGTGATTGTTCGAACGGGGCATAGCTCTTCGCCTGAGCTATCTTCCATGGCCCCATAGGCCTCATTGTCGTCTCCTACCTCGTCGACGACGTCTTCTGCATCGAGCGCTTCGACGTCCGCGTCGTAGTCGATCTCCTCCGCAGGAGGTGAAATCTGCAGATGAACTTCTTGGTCGTCTGCCTCTTCTCTGTCGAAGATGTCCACCGGTGCCGGGGCCGACTGCTGGGCCTCCAGGCGCGCCACGCGCCGAAGTCGAATCGTATTCTTCGATCGAAACCGGGAACAAGCCATACAGTTGGCTTCATCGTGGTCCGGCGACAGGCACTTGTTGCACACCGGGTGGACGTCGATGTGGGGATACTTCGATCCACACACGGGACATTTCTTGAACGGGCTCCATTCCATGATGTGTCGTTGGAAGCTTTGTTGCGTCGACTGGGCCTCGAGCACCAAAGAGTCACGCGACTCCTCGGGACGTCCGACTCGGGAACTGAGCCGGAACAGAGTTGGGCACCGAGCGCAAAAACAATACCGACGGTATAGGAAAAGGCCTTCAGGCCTTAAGAAAAGTCTATATCGATTCCGAACTGGAGATAACGAATATACATCCGAACCCAATGGCGGAAAAAAACAATCTGGGGATGGAGTCGATGCCCATGCACACTGTAGTCCAGGGAAGGAGCCACCTATCTCGTGATACTTCGAAGACTCTTCCAGGACAACAATATGCAATCATCCGGACCAAACACTAGGCGGCGATCTATGCTATAGATATGAATTCAGCAGCCCACATGCCTCGAACCATGTGGTTTATTGAGAAACCCAGGTCTTGTAGCATTTGAATTGTTTTTTGAACATGATTGAGACATGTCTGTTTCGAGTGTCCCCTTATTAGCCAGTCGTCTAAGTAGGGGTAGACATGTATTCCTACTTTGCTCAGGTGTGCCGCCCCTGCGGCCAGACACTTTGTGAACATCTGTGGATCAGATTTTATGCCGAAGGAGAGTACCTTCAATTGGTAGTGTGTTCCGTTAATCTTAGGCACTTTGTGTTTTTTTGTTCATAGGGATATGTAGGTAGGCGTCATTGAGGACGATTATTGTTAAGTAATCCCCTTTTTGAATTTGTGGGTTTATTTTCTGGAGGGTACACATTTTGAAGCACTGTGTTCGTATGAACTTGTTTACGAATCTGAAGTACATGATTTGATCCAGTTTGGGGACTAGGAAGTATGGCGAGTAATTTCTTTTGAACCATTCTTGTGTTGGTACCTTTTCTATTGCCTGTTTGAGGTATAGCTCTTTGATCTCAGTGTTTGTTCTGCTCTTGTCAATCTTTTTGTTTTTGGCAGATTTGCAGGTGATGTTCTTGTGAGCGCTATGCAGTATCCGTAGATTATCAAATTTAACATCCAATTGTCTGCTGTGATCCTTTTCCATTGTCTGTGGAAAAAGCATATCATTCCCCTCACCGTTTTTTTGTGTGGGTCTGTATTTGAAATTAAGTCAGTTAGGCCCATTTCCTCTAGAGGATTGGCCTCTTCCTCGAAAGAGCTACTTTTGTTGTTTTTGCCAACCTTGGTAGCTAGACTGTTGGCCCATTTGTTGGTTTTGGTTCTGTCCTTCGGAGTGTTGTGTTATTTGCTGCCCTTGACCAAAGGTGCCCTTACCTGTGAACTTTATGCCACTGAAACCTCCTCTTTTGAACGAACCTCTTGCTGTAGGGCCCCAATTGCCCTTGCAATTTGGTTATCATTTTTAATTTGCTAAAGGGATTCATCCACTTCCATACCAAATAGAGCTTCCCCATTGAACCGTCGGTTAATGATTGATGTTTGAACTTCCTGCTTGAAACTAGAAATTCTGAGCCAGGCATGCCTTCTGTGGATGGTTCCTGTGCACATTTGCCTACTTGCAGTATCTGCTGCATCTAAGACAGACTTTAGGCAGGTGTTAGCCACATTTTTTCCTTCCTCTTTTTGTCCTCCTCAGGGAGTTTGTTAAGCAACTCTTCTATCTCATTCCAATGCTGGTGGCCATATCTATTCAACAGTGCATTTGAATCAAAGAATGAGGACTTGGAGGCGCGCTCTCGGCGCAATAATCTCCGAATTACTGGGCTGCCAGAGTCAACCAATGTGGGCAAAATGGAAGCACATGTGGAGTGCCTGATTTCAGAAATTTTTGGCACGGAACAGTTATCCAACATGTTCATTGAGGAGCGCGCTCACCGCTCCCTGCCAGCTAGGCCGATTCCTGGGGCACCCCCTCGTCCTAGAATAGCCAGAATTTTAAATTATAGGGACAGAGACACTATACTGGGCCTGGCTAGGGAGAAAGGTACCATTGTTCACCAGGGTAACACGTTGGCCTTCTTCCCCGACTTTACGGTCGCAGTTCAGGCAGCTCGGAGAGAGTTTGGCACGGTGAAACAATTTTTGAGAAATGAGGGTGTTCCCTATGCCATGTTATACCAGGCCCGGCTTTGTATCGGCACTACAGATGACAGTAAAATCTTTTCATCCCCAAAGGCAGCTATGGAACAAGCCAAGCATTTAAAATGGCAGAAGAGAGAGAGTCTACAGCTGCGCCTGAAGAAGAGGAGTAGGGTGGCATTATGCTAACTGTTGAGTGGGTTGGTGCCTCTGGTCAATTGCAATGTGGTTCAGACATCATATTCCTTTTTTATTGACTGGCACAATGTTTAATGTTTGGCTCTCTAGGTTTCACTCATTTAGAAACAGTCTATAATTACTACCATTGTATCTGTTGGCCCTTCCAAAGCTTTGAGGACAGCAATGAACTATGCTAAAGTGTAGAAGTGCAGGGCTCATGACTACATGGAGGGGACTATAGATGTGGCACAGTGTGGATTTGGTACTTTTGTATAATTTACTGGCATGTCTGATTTCCTGTTTTTCACTTTTCATTATGTAGTAACGTTGGAGGGTCACATTGTTATCATGCTCTGCTATTGGCGTGTGGGCTGACCATCCAGAGGAACTCAACTGCTTTTTGGGGTAAGCGACCCACTGCCTAGCTCTGTGACCACCTTAATGGTTTGGTAGATCGATGGTCTAATCTGAGGTTTTGGTGAGATCTTTACGGCATCTCCTTATCACTACACTTTGTATGGTTGGGTATCTTGCCGTCACGGTGGGCACTGTATTATCGTTGTACATGTGATATGTGATGCATTGCTGTGTTCTTAGTACTCGGTCAACTCCTACTACGTGGGAGTGTTCGGACTCTGCGCCCCCGCATATGGGTATACCCCAAATCTGGTTTACTATGATAGGAGGGAGGGGGAAGTTTGGTTTGGTGTTGGGGTGGCTTTGGCATGTTTGGGGTGCTGAAGTGGGTGGGTGGCCAGGGGTGTTTGGGATGGAGAGGGGGGGTGGGTTGTGTGGGAGAGGAGGGGCGGAGGAGGTTGGGGATGTTATTGGTAGGGTTGAGGTGCTGGGGTGGGAGAGGAGTGACTGTTTTGGTATTGTTTTTCATGTGCAGCTGCGCGAGGTGTGTTGGCAACATACTGGTTCATGTATATGATGGTGTCGTCATCAATCTTCTGCAATGCATGTTGCTTCAGACTGGTCTATGATGGATGGAGCAGGTAAAATTACTTGGATCACTTGGAACATCAGGGGGTTAAATAACCCAAAAAAAACTAGGCAAGTGATGGCGTACTTGGACCGCCATAATGCTCAAGTTGCGCTTCTACAGGAGACGCACCACACTGACCACACTGCGGCTTCTGCAGCTAAGAAATGGGCTGGGGTGCGCCTCGCCTCTTCCTATTCGTCGTATGCGCGAGGGTTATGGTGTTAATTAAAAAGAATGTCCCGTTTGTGAGCACACACGAGGAGATCGATAAGGATGGCCTGTATATTATAGTGCAGGGGAGGTTAAGTGGCACATTGATCACAGTGGTGAATGTCTATGGCCCTAACATAGATGATCCGGAGTTTTACACACTGTTATGGAACAAAGTCTATAAACTGCCGGCATCTGCTATCCTATGTGGGGGAGATTTTAATGTGGTGCTGGATCAAGATATGGATCGATATTAAGTTTCGCTGCTCCACGACAGAGAACTTCATTAAAGGTAATCACGTCATCAATCGGTGATATCCTACTTGGAGGAGTTGATGACAGCGTCGGTGAGTAGTCCCCCTTCGAATTTGTAGACCTTGTCGAAGATCTAGCATCGCGTCTCCTAGAAGAACGGTGACGCGAAGACTTAGGAGAGGGTGAAGTCCGCCTCCTCTCTGATGGAGACTTTCTCGGAGGAGTACGCTCACGTTCTCGGAGAGTGCACCACCTGTACCAGGGGCGATCTTGATCTTGAAGTAGGTCTTACCAACACAGGAGACCTGGAATAAGACCTTGGAAGGTTAATCCTCCTTATCTTCCAGTCTCTGATCTCCCCCAGCCATCGCGACGAGATATTAGCCCCTGGAGGTGAAGGTGCTCTTGAGGGCTCTGGAGAGATTTGCACAATCCTCAGCCCAGGGGAGGAAGAGGAACTCCCAGAGACACAATAGAAACCTTAGACCGGTCTTTGGACACCGTTCTAGGCCTCTTAGCTGCAGGAGACGTCGACGACAGCCTCCTCAACGGCGATTTTTCCAACGGCGATCTCCTAGACGGCGACTTCCTCGGCGGCGACCTCCTCGGCGGCGATGGTCTCTTCGGCGCCGACGTCAAGCGCCTCGACGGCGATGATTTTCTCGGCGTCGTGTGCCTCGACGCCACATGACTTGGGCTCTTCGACGTCTACTGCCCGGTTCGACGGCAACCTTCACTCATGTTTCGAGCCTCTCGGCGGTGACCGTCGACATCGATGAGACGACGTCGAGTCCCGCCCTCTCACAGTCGTAGGGGAGCCAGACCTGGACCGCCTACGCTCATGTCGCTTCTCACCGTGCTTCGACGGCGAATTCTTCTTCGACAGCGAGGGATGTTTCGACGTCGACGGACACCGCGACGGTGATTTCGATGCTGATTTTGAGCACACAGGTACCTTAGAAGAAGATCTGTCCCTCAAAGTTGAAGGAGACCGATGTTTTTTCTTCTCCCCTCTGTCCTTGCGCTCTTTGTGCTAAGAAGGCGGCTTCCTGGAATGAAATTCTTCTCTTCCACTCACAGTTTCTCCTCTGTCATGCAGGGACTGAAGCCTCCTGCTCTTTTCTCTCTCTCTCTCAAAGTCCTATTCGACAACTTGCTGCACTGGTAGCAGAGTTCTGGCTTGTGAGAAGATGGTAGACAAGCTACACAGACCGAATGTGGGTCTGTCTTGGCCATTTTTTTTACCACAGGCCGGACACTTAACAAATAAGGCCGGCATTATGACAGGAAAAATAGCCAAAAAACAGCAAAAAATTGTTGGATTAGTCAGATAATGACTAAAGAAGTAGAGTAAAGACGAAACAATTAGAGAAATACCAGAAGAAAGTGAAAAAATATCAACAACTGGCGAGCTCAATGCTCCAGGATCCTCACAGAAGGAGCCGGAAAAAAGAACTGACCTAACTGTCACCTGTGGTGCATGATAGGAGCCTGGAGGCTCACAGAGGTCTTAAAGGCACGGCACCACATTTTTCTGTTTTTACTATGCAGCCTATCTTGGCTAAAGCTGCCTCTATGATCCTGCCTGGTTTACCTTTGAAAATAAAGGTTGTGTGTTTCAAAGAAAACCAGGGCTGTGTTTTCTTCTTTGCATTGTCTTATAGTGTGATTTATATGTCTTAGCAAATGTAAAGATGTTACAGGCAATAATGGCAGTTTTTTAAGCCTAGTATGGTGTATATTGGGCTGCATATGTATATGCATATTATATATATATATATATATATATATATATATATATATGGTTATTTTATGCGTATATATATATATATATATATATATATATATATATATATATATATATGTAGATATATGCAGATATATGCATATTATTGGCTATTGCTCCGGGGTCCCGCACATGAGCGGGACTATTCAGTGCTTATGACTATTGATGAGTATCCCCTGGAAAAGAAGCAATGTTCCCCTCCGTGCCACATTTATCTCTATCTGAAAAAGAAAAACATTTTCATAGACTAAAAAAAACAAGAAAAACAACACCTGGTTCCTTACTGGGGTAAAGACTCACAATTCGTACTTTCCCCCTGCGAAATACTGAGACCGCGCATGTAGTCAGGTGAGGGGAAATCAAAAATATGAGCTATTATGAAGCTTAAAAATATCATGAAGACACTCATCATATGCATATAGGTCCTAAGGGCAGTCAGTTCATTTACTTTCAAAGAATTTAAAATTCAATAAACGGATATTTTACCTTCGGTATAGAGGTTCAATCATAATATGAATAAGCTCACAGAGTGCAATAGCTATAGGTTTATGTGAAGTGGAATAAAATGGAGGCATCTGATCCATAATGCTTTGCGCATGCTGCCAATCTCCAATCTTCAACAAAGCTTCCAATAAACCAAGTTTTTGGTTGTCTGGTGGCTAAAAAAATATATGACAGAGTTAAACATCAGTTGTTTCCCTTTAATAACCTGAAAAAACATTTCAATTGATTCCAATGACAGCGAATAAATAGAAGTTATTATAAACCCAGCATTTCTGACAATCACTCTATTGCTTTTCATACATTCACAAAAATACACTGCATATTATTAGAAGAAACTGGACTGTTAATCTCTGGGAGAGAGGGGCCTCTACATGATATGAGCTGCCTCGGGGCTTCTACAGAGTCAACACAGTAGTGCTCCTTGGTTTCTCTGAGCAATGTCAGGCTTACCCATCGTAGCATGGTATAAGCAGAAAAGCCTTTTTTTAGAGAACATTTCTTCTAAAAAATTAAATGCAACACCAAGATGCCATAAACGTTAAGAAATAACTATGATAAAAATCCACAATCAAGAACTAGGATTGAATGATAAAAAAAAATTACAAACATCAAGATTTTGGAATCCAGAGATTAAGGTTATATTCATTTAAAGTAGTAACTCAAAATAAACAAGTACTGCCAAAGTCAATAGTTTGGAGCTTAATGTGAAAACGCAAAAATGTAAAGGCATGCATAAACTATGTTGCAATTGTTAGGTGTCAGGGGGTTCGCAATTACACCCACCTTGCCAATCTGAAGCCTAAGGCTATTTTATTAACTTTCGCACTCCTCTGCCTCGCTAAAAATCAGCACCCTCTTTGGAGCCACAGTCTGGTAATTCCAGTCACTCACAGTTCTTAGATTGGGAAAGAGGCTTTCTTCAATATACTGACTCGATCTTTAGACTTGGCAAAAAGTGAATCCTGAGGAACCCTTGAAATGCACCCGTAAAGTGGGACCCCAGAAGAAAGGCAGCAGAGACATGCAGAGATAAAAAAGAAAAAAGTCTCCAGTAGCAAAGAGATCCTCCCACTCACTCCAGTGTCCAATTAGTAGGGAAAATCTTGAATCCCAAAATGGTTTATAGAATTTCCAAATAATCTCTTTGCTGATGTGAAGGATGAGACAAGTGATTGAACAGATGCGTTACCCCTCATAGCTGTCTCTTTTTGTAGGCTCATTAACCAATGACAAAGTCTAAATTGTTGTGTGGGAAAGATGTGATGGAGCCATTTTTCTGCAATATATCTAACCATCCTTCCCTCTGCTTGTCAAATGAATCAAATAATTCCTGGAGTAAACTCTGGAACAAAATGAATTTAGGTATATCGGGTCTTCCACTGCTTCATAAATAGTTTTGCATTTGTCAATCAAAACAGCAGGATTTAGTAGTAGTAAAAGAAAGACAGTTTCAATGCAGTGCAATCCTATGGAAGGAAAACAGTGTTAAGCATTAACAGGTAAATACAATGCTTACTCTTCAAGTTTTCGGGGGTTTAGACCAACACTGGGCAAGGTTCAGTTTAAGGTAGGTACTGCACCACCAGTGGCACCGGGGCTGCCAGGTGCAGAGGTCACTGGACTCAATGTTAGGCAACAGAGAGTGGGTACACCAACAAGAGGTGCATGTTGTAGGTAGGTACCAGCGGTTTCAGGGCACAAGCCCAGGGGTTAAGATGAGTGCAGGGAGGGCCACATGGCAGCCATAGAAGTTCCTGACAAACCTTTGTTTAAGGTTGCTGTTAACATTATTGGCCCTTTGCATTTGTCTGACAATTTATCTGAGTATGGCATTAATCTTATAGACTTTCACAGTCGTTGGCCAAAAATCAAGTGGGTAAAGTCTGCTGACTCATCCTCTATTATTACATTTCTCAAGTCACTTTTCAGTAGGGAGGGTGTTCTGGAAGAACTTCTCTCTCATAATGGCCCTCAATTTGTTTCAACTAATTTTGAAGAATTCCTACGTTCTGTTGGTATTAAACATGTTAAAACTTCACTTTTTCATCCAAGAAGCAATGGCCTTGTGGAACGTTTTAGTAGGGTCATTAAACAGAATGTACAATTAGCTAAAGCTAGTAGATGAAATAGCAAGGCAGAAATTGAAAAACTCCAATGGGCTGTTCGTACTACTCCTAATTCTGACACTAATGTATCTCCATTTGTTTTGTTAAGGGGTTGCATACCTTCTTCTAAACTTTTGATAAGATTGATAGGTGATAATGAGTTTGTTGTGTCCAAGGACAAAATTGATGTTAGCAGAAAACGTGTTGCACAAAACGAATATGGTCAGACACAGTCCAATCCTGTTTCTAAGCAATTGATGTTTGTGTGAGGGACATGGTGAGGGTGAAATGTTCTAGGATTTTACACAAGGGAGAATCCACATTTTCTGTTCTCAAAAATGTGGTAACGGTTAATAAAGGTGCAGTCAAATTAGATGATGCTGGTGACCAGGAACACAGAGGCAAGATGGCTGCCGTGGGGAAGGCTGTGTAAGCAGCTTGCTCCCTCGCTCCTGGCGTCCTATCGTTCTATCGTCAGAGAAGGAGAAGGAGAAATCTAGCTACTTTGCGAGCTTAAACGTATGAAAGCCGGCTATGGGGCTTTCGTAAACGGGCTCATTTCACCTGGTGACGGTGACCGTGGAATAGCACAGATCAGCTGCTGCCATTATTGCTGCTGTGGACGCCGCCGTGGACGCCGCTCGAGCTGAGCTGGGCTGGACTGCTCAGAGAGACGGAAAACGGAGCACCGCGGAATCTGAAAGGCAGCTTTTTTTCATTTTCTGGCCGGAGGGCTGGATCCGAAGCTCCGTGCTGGAAGAGAGGCAGAAAGGCGTCGACCACTTCCGAGCAGATCCCAGCAACGGCGAAAAACATCCAACAATTGATTTTGATCTTACCGGAGTTTGACTTGTGCAGGTCAGAAGAAGCCACGGAGTCACGGTGACATAAACGTATGGAAGAAAAAAAACGGGGAAGAAAATAACTACATCGTGTTATTTCAATACACAGCAATAAATTGCTACAAACTATCCTTGCATCAGACGAATGTTGCTAAATTTCTTTGAGATCAATCGGCGGTCTCCGCTGTGGCGTGCCACACTTTGTCTGTGCTGGGCACAGAGCAGTGTTTTTCCCGGCAGAGGTGGCTCACGGAAGAAAAAGAGGACGCCACTTCCACTTTCTATCGCCACACGCAGCAACAGAAAAACTGGCCCTGGGTCAGAACTGAATAACGTGGAGCAAGAGAACGAGGAGATCGAGATGGCAGAGGCAACTAAAACCATCACCAAACAGGGTAAGAACTTCAATAAGTGGGCTGCTGTTAAACCTAATGAAACACTCGGTACAAAAAGCTCTGCACTACAAACTTTACCAGATTTATTTGAAAAGCATGCTGCAAAAAAGAAAATAACTGACAATGAAAATCAAAGTACCGATATAACTGATATAGCCGTAGCACAATCCGCTAATCAATCATCTGTAAGCGGTGATAATCAGCATAACTCTAATAATACCTCTACTTTGACACCCATTTTGATACCGACCGACTCTTCAAAGAGGGGTATTATGGGATTTGCAGTTCCAGTTCTGGGTGGAGTTATCACCAATAGAGCGTGTTCTCTTCCCTCGCTGGTATCACTATCAGATGAAGCGCCAAGAAGCGAATTACGAAATGTAAAAGAAACCATCGTACAGCAACATAACCAAGAGCTCCCTGAAAACTTTTATTCACTATCTGAACTCTCATCCGACGAGGCGAATAAAGACTGGGTAGACATTAGAGGTGAGAGCCTATCTTCTGAGGGTGAGATCAGTATGAGTTCTGATAATACTAATGCAGCAACCATTATAAAAAAGAAGCGGGGAAAGAAGAGATCTTCTCGTACAATGAGCTAAGAGGTTGCTTCTAATTCTCCAAATAATACGAATCCTTTGTCGTCAAATCTAATATCCACTGCTTCTGTTGCCAATGATATCCCGGGGTCTAGTCATAGCGTTATACATGGTCCTAGTATACAGCAAGAGAACAACGACGAGATTACACTGAAAACAATATTTGATACTATTATGTGCCATAGAGCAGAGAGCAAGGCCGAGAATCAACGAACGCAAATGACATGCGCCAAAGTCAAAAACGCAGTAAGACGTGCAATCAAATTATGTTCAGAAACTGCTGATAGGGTCACTGAAGCTGAGGCCAGGATATCCGTATTAGAAGAAGAATGTATGGCCCAAAGACAAGAAGTGGGAGATTTTAAAATACAAAAGGACGATCTATCTGACAAAATAGCTAGTTTGGAAAACCAGGCCCGTAGAACCAACTTGCGTTTTTTGGGGATCCCTGAAAATAAAGAAGGAGGGGACCCGAGGAAATTTATCATTAATTTACTAAACGATGCTTTTCCTGAATTCACTGATTGGGATTGGGCTCGGGAAGTACAACGAGCACACAGATTCCCATTTACAACAAGGAAACCACGACAAGGACAGGAAAATTATCCTAGGGCCATCGTGGTGTCATTTAACAATTTCCTTGCTCGCGAAGTGATATTTCTAAACGCTAGGCCAGATAAGAAAGCGGATGGCCTAGGTTGTCAGTTTTTTGTGAGACCAGACTACTGTCAAGCTACTGTGGCTCAACGATGGCAACTGAAGCAACTAATTCCTGATTTTCAGAAGAAGCAAGTAGCAGTATTTCTTCAGGGTCCCGCAAAATTAAAGACTATATACAAGGGCCAAACAAAATACTTCATTTCTATTATTAAAGCTAAGGAGTACTTGGATTCTCTTTGAATATAAAAGAGGAACTTTAATGTATAGTATGATAAATTTAGAATTTAGAATTTGAGCGTATTAACTATACCGTTTAATAAATATTTGATTGCAGGACCATTATGTTTCTCTATTTCTACGCTCTCTTTCTTGCTTTCTTGAACTTTTTTGAACTTTCTCTCTCGCTTATCCTTCTTCTTCCCTTTTTTTTTTCTTTTCCTTTTTTTATTTTTAGTAGGGACGCCATGGGCTAGGGACACGGCATCCATACGCTCCAGGAACTGAAAGTTCCTGTGCCTCATATGGTGGGGAGGGTGGGGGGAGGGGTTCTGGGAATAAGGGTGGGGGTGGGTAAGGGCAAGGGTTGGTGGTGGGGGTGTAAGGCAGAGGTGTTCAACGCAGGGATGATTATAATGCATTTAAATGATAACATTGAAGAGCAAATACTTGTGATGTTGGTCGATGATTTTTTTCTATTACATTTGATATGTATAAAAAGGTGAAAATATGTACCATTAATATCAATGGTCTTAATGATTTAAAGAAGATTGCTATGTTTCGAACAATGCTCCAAGTGTTGAATATTGATTTGCTTTGTATACAGGAAACCCACATTTCATGGGATAAACGTTTTCTTTTGAATAACTTGGGATTGGAAGTTTTGACTACATCTAAGCAAATGGGTATCAAAAGAGGTGTAGCCATTTGTATGCGAAAAGGAGTAGGGAAATGTTTAAAAACACTCTCTGATAAATGGGGCAGATGGGGACTGGCTGAGCTAAAAATCGGAAGCTGTAAATTTACCTTATGTTGTATCTATGGTCCCAATCTGGATGATGCCGAATTGTTTAACACTATGAATACAGAATTATCCACTTGGACACAACCGATTATAGTCTGTGGAGACTTAAATATACACATGTCAGCCGATTGGAATATTAGATCAGAGAAGAGATATATGGGTCGGAAGGTCAAAACTTATAAAGCACTTAGAGACTTGGTACTTAGTAATGGGTTAACTGATGTCTGGAATAAATTTCATTATAATGACCCCGGATATACTTTTTTTTCTACTCCTTATCATAAATTTGTTCGTTTAGACTATTTTTTTGTATCCTCAATTTTTTGGGAGAAAATTCGTATTGAGATATTACCACAAGCCATTTCAGATCATAATCCCATAATCGCTGAGTTGCAATTTTCCACTGATTGCCCAAACTCCATTAGATCCTGGTCATTTCAAAGAAATTTATTATTAGATGAAGAATATCTTCAATTTATGGTTAATATTATTAAAGATTACTTTCTAATAAATAACGATACTGCCTCTCCACAAGTAGTTTGGGATTCTTTTAAATCCATTGTACGGGGCGAGACAATCAGCTTTGCAAATTATAAGAGGAAAAAAAACCAAACAGATTTTAGGGACAGGTTAAACAAGATTAGGCAGGTCGAGTTGGATTTATCTACCGCATGCAAAAATAATGCTAACATAGAGGATGTACAAACACGATTAACTATTGAACGCTCAGGTCTTCGAACATATATTGCTGAAGAAGTAGCCGCAAAATTTAAACAATACAAAACGGAACGGTACGAATTTAACGAACGTACAGGAAAAATTTTAGCACAGCGCTTACGACAAAAATCGTCTTATAACGAAATACAATGTGTTAAAGATACAAATGGAGTCCTCCACGAAAGTAGGGAAGGCATATTAGAGGCATTTCAGGGTTTCTATAAGATGCTTTATAACGATTTTAACAATGAAGTTGACAAGACTCTCAATCCCACAGATTATTTTCAAACCATTAACCAACTTTCTTTGAGTACAGGTGATATAGATCTATTTGCCAGGCCAATAAGTTGGGAAGAGATTGAAAGGGCTATCACGAGCCTCGCAGCTGGTAAAGCCATGGGGCCCGACCAGATTCCTCTTGAATTTTATCGAACATTCAGATTCTTGCTGAAACCAGAGTTGCTTAAAATCTTCAATATAGCATTTCAAGACAAAGCTCCTGATTCCTGGTCTACGGCCACTATAGTCGTTTTTGTCAAAAAGAACAAGGATCCAAAGGAATTAGGCTCGTATCGGCCCATTTCCCTGATTACAGCTGACAGCAAGATCTATTCTAAAATTCTCGCAAATAGACTAAACGATGTTATGCCGGGTTTGGTTTCCAATATTCAACACGGGTTTATTAAACACAGGGACACCACAGATCACGTTAAACGTGTTATTGCACTGTTGGATTGGGCTCAGGCAAAGGAATCCCCAGTCGGAGTTATTCTACTTGATGCTGAAAAAGCGTTCGATAGAGTCGATTGGGGGTTCCTTTGGTCTGTGCTAAAATGGAAGGGTTTTCCACTACAATTTATTCAAGCTGTACAGTCACTTTATTCAAATGCAAAGGGTGTAATAAGATTAGGTGCGGATATTTCTAGTCCATTTTCAATCACCAGGGGGACCAGGCAAGGGTGCCCCTGCTCTCCACTTTTATTTGCACTTTATTTAGAACCTTATTTGAATAGATTAACTACAGAACCTGGTATTCTACCTGTCCGACTCCATGAGATTGACCACAAAGTCCTAGCTTACGCAGACGATGTGGCCATTGTAACCCCTGATTCCTCTTCCGCCTTACCTAAAATAATAGAAATTGCCAGTGATTTTGGAAAATTTTCTGGATACAAATTAAATATCTCAAAAACCCAAATTGTACATTCTAAAACTGGTACACCTACCGATATCCCAATAAACGATACTGCTACATACCTTGGTGTAACTATATCATCCAAAGTAGATGACATCGTTGGACTAAATCTGGATCCTTTACTTATATCCACTAACAGAACCTTAGAAAGGATAAATAATCTACATCTATCTTTATTTGGACGGACCAATGTTATTAAGATGTTGATTTTTCCAAAATTTCTTTATTTTTTTCGAACCATTCCCCTATTTTTCTCCATGTTTCTTTTTAATAAAATAGATAGGATGTTGTCTAGATTTCTTTGGGGGTACCGCCGTTCAAGAAGATCTTTAAAATGGTGTATCTTACCGCAAGGGCGTGGTGGGTTGGGAGTTCCGAACTTTAGAATGTACTACTGGGCTATAACTCTTAAAACAATTAAGGTTTTATTATTTCATGATCATGTCAATGAAACCTTCTTGTCACCATCCATTTTTGAAATGCTTATGGGAGCTCATGTGCGCCAATGTTTATTAATATTTATGGAGCCGAGCTACTACAAAAAAACAAAATTTAAGGTTCTTCTTTCTGCTTTTTTGGTTTGGAGACAAATTAATAAAGCTTTACGGATAATCCCAAAATTTAACTTTTATACACCCATCTGTTGTAATATCTCGTTATCTGGTACCCTTCAAGATATCCCCACGAATCGATTCCGCTTAGGACAGATTCATTCAATTGGACAATTGTATCAAAATGGGGCTCTAATGTCTTTTTTCGAACTTCAAGATATATTTGGTCTCTCCAGAAACGAATTTTTTAAATATCTACAAATTCGTAGTTTTCTGGAAAAAAAAAATCTCTTATATAGCGATGAAATGGAGACCAATGTTGTTATGGAGAGCGGTAGGAGGGATAGCCGCATCGGCACAATTTATCAGCTAATGGTCAACAGGTTGCATGATGATCTCGAACAACAAGCCCAGAAATGACTGCTAGGATCCCTAACACAGACCTGAAAGTTATCACATTGAATGTCAGGGGTATGCACACGGCAAACAAGCGATATGACATCGATGCCTATATGAAAAGACAGCAGGCACAGATAGTACTCCTCCAGGAGACACACCTCACAGGAACAGAGGTGGATTGCCTATGCAAAAAATGGTGTGGTATTATATGCACCACCACATACTCCGCATTTGCCAGGGGAACCCTAATCTGGATTCGGCCTGGGATCCCCTTCAGGGAACAGTCCAGGGTGGTTGATAAAGAGGGCCGATACTCCCTGCTGGCAGATCACCTCGAGGGCAAGAAGATACTGATAGGGAGCATTAACGCTCCAAATGTAGAACAAGAGCATTACTGGACCCGTCTCACTGGGGTGTTAGCACATTAGACCACAACACCGTGGTTGCTGGGTGGAGACTATAATTGCACCCTTGACACTGGGTTAGACAGATCTCATCCCCCCACCGGTGCACTCACCCGCACTGAAACAAACAGAGATCTTTAAGAAATGGATTGCTCATTGATCACTTGCAGATGCATGGCGTGAAAGGAATCCAAACACCAAGATATAATCATTCCACTCCGTCCCACACAACCTCAGGGTGAGGCTCAACAGATTCCTCTGCTCAGCGGTACTTCTTCCACAAATACAGCACACTGACTATCTAGGCAGAGTTTTGTCCGATCAAGATGCACACACTGTGACCCTTAGATGGAGGCCACTACACCCCACGGTGCCCACGTGGAAATTGCCCCGGCACTGCCTCACAGACCAGGCATTCTGTCATACACACGGGGAACATATCCAGGAATATTTTTTACTGAATGCAAACACAGCCTCATCCAGAATAGTAGAATGAGACGCATTCAAAGCCGAGGCAAGGGGTCACTGTATCTAGCACATCGTAGGGGTTCGGCAGGTGCTGGAGCAGTCACTTCAGGCCGCGGAGCTGCGATTAGCAGATCTTACAAATTAACTAGATAGGGGGGAGGCAACCCCTGCACAGGTGGTGACTGCAAAAACAACATACGCGGAAACCATGGATGACCTCAGCAAATAAAATTTTAGAGTGAATGCTGCCTGTGTACATAGGGAGGGAAATAGGGCAGGCTCGCGAAATAAGACACGGACATGCCACCCATTACAACAATACGGAACGAGTCAGGAGTCATTAAACAATCACAAGTAGATATATTACTTATCTTCCACGACTATTACACAGGCATCTATCACACCCCACCGCAGTTCTCGCCCTTGACATTAACCCAATTCCTCCACTCCACTCCCGCACCCACCATCTCACAGGCGGACGGAAAGGCACTAGACACGAAGATAACCTCTCCGGATGTCACTCATGCAGTCAGGGCGCTGGCACGCCATAAAGCACCATGGATGGACGGTTTTCCCCTCGAGTACTATTCTGCATTCCTGGGACACTTGTCGCCACGTCTTGTGACCATGTACAACAATGCGTTGAAGTGGGGCGAACTTCCCAGCTCGCTCAGGGAATCCATCCTGATAACATTCCTCAAACCGAACAGAGATCCCACACTTCCGTCCTCATATAGGCCCATTACATTACTTACAGCGGATTGTAAAATTCTGGGGAAAATACTTGCGGACAGATATATCCAGGTCCTTCCGCAACTTATCCACCATGACCAAAACGGCTTTCTTCCCAGATGCAACGTATCACAGAATATACGCAGGCTCTTCCATATACAGGATAGTGAACGGGACCACTTTCACCGTGCCGCATGTCTCATTTTAGACCTTGAAAAGGCCTTCGACACCCTCACATGGCCCTATTTGTTCACAACCCTTCGAAAGATAGGCGTTGGTCCGACCCTAATGGCATACACGCAGCTTCTCTATAAGGGCCTTACCACTAGGGTGAAGATAGGAAGATATATTTCAGACCCACTTGCGGTGGAGCGGGGTACGAGGCAGGGGTGCGCCCTGCTTTTCGCCTTGGCGGCGGTGGAGCCTTGGCCATTCGCCTGCGATAGGAGGGTGACGCCTAGGGTATCCCAATCGCGGGCACGGTCCACTGCGTATCGTTATACGCTGATGACCTATTGATCCATGTGCGGAATGTCACCAGTGATCTTACGCCAATATGGACAATTTTGAACACGTTCACAGAGGTCTCTGGACTTAGTCAATTGGGGGAAATCTACGATCTTTCCTCTCAGCCCTCACCCTGCCCCCTCGGAGATCACGATAGGGCCCCAGACACTCGGCTGGAAGGCTACGGCACCCCGATATCTAGAAGTGAGGCTATATCACTCATCCGAGGACATCTACAAGGGGAACCACCGCAAAACATTAGCGGGCCTTCAAGCGGCAGTGACCTTCTGGAAGACCCTGCGCCCTTGGCTCCTATTGGGCGCGTGGCCGTAGCAAAAATAATAATGGTGCCCAGGCTGCTATACGCCTTCACTAATCTTCCGGTAAAACCGACTCGCTCATTTTTTCAAGAACTATATACACTACTTACGACACTGGTACGGGGGCGGTAGGCAAAGAGTAGCCTTACGAACCCTCTACTTGCTTATAACGCAGGAGGGTCTGGGTTCCCCTTCCTTTGAGGCCTATTTTCTGACGGCTCAGATTCAGTGGCTGCCCATTGGACGTCAGAATGCCACATAGAGGAGACAATTACTAATGACGGTCGCATACCTCTCCCGGCCATCCGGAGACTGCTGCTGCCGGGAACCAAGCCATCAAGCACACACCCCTTATAAGTGTCGACTGCCCCCAAATGCATGATGCGCATACACAGAATGTCGGGGGTAGACCCCTATACTCCCCGTTGCTCCCATTAGTAGGACTCCCACAGAAGGAACATTATTACATGTCCGGTGCCCTCCGGAGCACGAAGTGACGGAGACAGAGGCCCTGTTCAAAGATGGGCAACTGAAAACGTATGCACAACTATGGGATAGTTATGATCTTCCCCCAGGGCAATTCCTGGTGCACAGATGTTTAGTGGACAGTGCGCTGAAATGTTGGGATCTTACTGAGGGGGAACCACCAACACACCCAGTGTTGCATACAATCCTCCGAATGGGCAGAGGCAGACACCAAGTTACCTGGCACTATAAAGCAATAAGGGAACTGATCACGACCCCTTTACAGGTCCTATGCCAGAAAAAGGAGGACGAGATAGGTTGATTGCTCAATGATCAAGAATGGGAAAAAGCCTTAGAATACCCCCAAAAAGTCACGCGTAACGCACATTTAAAAAACATACAATTCAACATTCTACAATGCGCATACTTAACACCGCATAAGTTACAGCAATTTTACCCGGACACGCGGTTTGCGTGCCCCAGATGCCAAACACCGGAAGCAAACTTCAAACACATGTTCTGGGACTGTCCGGTGCTTCACACATATTGGGGCAGAATACATCAGGTTCTTGAGGCGACGGTCCACCTCACGCACATTAACTCGTGGAAAGGCATGTGCCTTAGGGGTCTTTCGCAGGTGGAAGACAGACAAGGTGCAGTGCAGATTTGCGTCCTTAGCCCTACTCCTGGCGAAATGGGGGATAGCAATGTACTGAAGGACACCAACAGGACCCCCAGAGGCAGCCTGGATCGGAGGGGTAAACAAATGGGATGCAGCGGAAGAAACCATACTGAGAAACGAGGAGGTGAGGGGGATTCGCAAACATCCCATCTTCATGGAGTGGGCACAACTCCTGTTTCAGTACACACAAGAGACGACACAAGATGATTCACCCAGGGACACACCAGTCCAGTCCCAAACCCCATCCCTGTCCCGGGTAGCGTCAACACATACCACAATGCAATAGCGGCATCAAACGAAAGACCGTTCACGAATTGGGAACCCAATAGACCAACACCCTGACTATGGCCGGGAACAGCAGCACCCCTGAAGATCTCCCTCTCCTCCCGCCTCGGACACCGTAGACGCCACATGGACAGACTGATACCTACCACATAGCATATATCTATCGAACCATACAGTTTCCTGTAGGTTACTTGGAAGTTCTCCTAACCCCCTCCCACCCCTATCCACAGTTCACAGTTTCAAGTTCACCTTTTGGCACCAAAGAAGAAGGTGCTTACACATTGCTGGGCACACACATGGACCTTAACCACTGAGGGACACCAGATTAGAGTGAGGGGCCTATACATCAATCCACACCCTAACGGAAACCCACTCATTCAGGCACCCGCCGCCGGCCAGCCCACTACATCCCAAACCAGACTGTCAGTAGGCACAATGAGTTGTTTTTTGGTGTGTCATTTATAATGTATAATGGGTTGGATGTTACCTACTGTATTACTATTGACTAATATCTGGTGGGCATCTGCCGCAATGTCTAAAACTTGCAAATGCACAATGCTGTACCATGGAAAATAAAACTCTCAATAAAAAATGTTTAAACAAAAAAAAAAGGTTATATCTAACTTTAGCCTCTGCCAAACCCCTGGGGACTGGGGACTCTATACACACTGTACCTTACTTTGGTCCAGTATATATAGAGCCACTTCCCTACAGGGGGGAGTGGGCATGTAGGAAAGTGCCCCTTTTTGACATGGCCACCCCCGCATTTTGCCTGTGATTACCACTAAAAGTGCACTGGGTTCCTGCTAAACAGGTCCCAAGTTCCAGAACTCTTTCTCAAAAACTGTACAATTGTTCTCCCCAATTGGCAAAACTTTTAGCACACTCTATAAGTCCATAGTAAATAGGTAACCTGGTAACTAGGGCCTGAGGTACTAAAGAGGGTCCATAAGTGCTGAAGCACGAACTGTGCCACCCTAAGGGACCCCTCACCAAGCACATGAAAGACTCCCATTGCAGGCTGCGCGTCTTGGTGCTAACAAAAATAAAAACACAACGTCACTGTGTGCCATGTTGCCTAACACTGCATGTGATATTTGTAAATCAACCCTACAGCAGGTCTGACAGCCCTAAGGTAGGGTGCTGAATATTACATGTGAGGGCATACATGTATGAGCAGATATACCCCTGTGCTGGTCAGTCCTATTATTGCCAAGGCAAGTGGACAGTGAAGCCATTTTAAAACGTGTGCTGGACACTGGTGAAAACGAGTTCCTCAGCTACATAATTAAACACAAATGGGGATGAACATTCACTGAAAATAGGGATGTTTGGTATCAAACAACTGTTATTGACAAACCAACATGGATGCCAATGTTTGATTTAATACATGCACCCACCCTGAAAACATTCCAGCCTCTGGTGTCCTTGGTGACTGGCTTCAGCCAGCCTGCCACCCGAAACGCAGTTCTGACCTCCTAGGGTGAGAGCCTTTTTCTCTCAGGGGACCCAGAACAAAAGCCTGTCCAGGAAGAGGGTGTAACGCCCCACCTCCCAAAAGACGACCTGCTGATTAGCCTTCCTTAGATGCCAAGCCTAAAAGGGCTGCCGCCTTTGGAATGAGGATCTGGCTTCTCCCAACAGGAGAGGTAGCAGAACCCTCTTGCCCGGACCCCCTTGGCACCAGGACAAGCGAGAAAATTAGCTAGTCAGGTACGAGTGCGACGTCTAGGCTAGTACTTCCTCTAAGATGAGCTACTGTGAGGTGGATATGATTTTTCAGTAGTAGCCATCTTTTTGCTGTATTCTCAGGAATTCTGGGACGGGGTTATGCCCACTTCCCAAAGGAAGTGGGAATATATAGGGCATAGTGACCCAAAGGATCAGTAGCCCATTGGCTACTACCCTACACTCCCTTAACACCTCTAAATTCAGTATTTAAGGGAGCCCCTGGCACCAGAGAAACCGATCCTGACGACCTACAAAGAAGGACATGAAGAGCCGCAAAAGCAGAAGACTTAAGAGAGCACCTGCTGTGATATCTACCATTCTATCTATTCTGCGCCAAAGAAAACACGTTCTACTGCTGTGTGACTCCAAAACCTGGAAGGACTACCTGCCTTCAATAAAGACCAAGACTTCCGGAAAAACAGCGGAATTGTTCGCGGCATCCAGCAGAAACTCTATAAGAAAAGTCTCTGAGGCCTCCGGAACAGCCAAAGCGCAACACCTGAAGTCATCACTGCACCCGTCCCCCAGCCTTCCAGGGCTCGAGTCCATCGAGGTTTCACCCCACGGTAACTCCCAGACATTGCCTGCAGCCTCTGCACACAGGCCCCCTTGACCTCAACTGCTCCCGGTAAACAAAACCAATGCCTAAAAACACCTCTGCATCCGTAACCACTGGGCCACAGAGAAGAGGACTCCAGGTGTCCCTAAGCATCGCAATCCTTGCACCCACTGTTGCTTCACCCCGACTGGACTTCCAGCCAGACCCTGCAGCCTCTTTTTGCAGGGACCAATTGTGAGAAAGTGCCCTCTTTCTGCAAGGTTGCACCTACTTTTTGTTGAACTGCTGATGTACTTTGACCGAGTGTGCATTGGGCTCCTGCCAATCAGGTACCCAGGGCCTATGTTCTTTCCCTAAAACTGCATTGAAGACGAAACCCAATTGGCACTCGCTGGCCACAGGTAAGCCCCTGGTAAAAGGTACCACAACTACCCAGGGCACTGTGACTAGGGAAGGCCTCTAAGGGCTGCAGCACTTCTTTTGCCACCCTTAGAGACCCTGTACCTTTACACTCACACACTGCCTTTGCAGGCTGCATGTTTTGATGCAGAACAAAGTGAAAAGTCGACATGACACACACCCCTGTGTGCCATGCCTACAACCCACTGCCCTGGCATTGGTCAGCCACCCCTCTAGCTGGGTGCACTATACCAGTGCATGTCTAAGCCAATTCTTAGACATTGTAAGTGCAGTAATGCCATTAAGAGTATATGGTGCTGGGAGTTTGTCATTACGAACTCCATAGTACACTAATGGTTTTACTGAAAACTGGGAAGTTTGTTATCAAACTTCTCAGCACATTAAACCCACACTGATACCAGTGTGGATTTAATGAAAAATGCACACAGAGGGCATCTTAGAAATACCCCCTGAAAAATGAGTTTGAGGACAGTATCCCTCATCTGAACTGCAAGAAAGGAACCCCTGTGCACCGCGTCGATTTGCCGTTACCAGGGATTGGGGACTCTTCACCAGAGATCTTCGGGCTCCAAGAAGCTTCACCCTCAAGCATCTCCAGCAGCAAAGAACTTCGCCCTCACCATATCCTTTGCACGTGGGCCTGCATCTTTGGTGAGCTGCTCAAGGTCCTCTTGCGACTCCTGTGCCTCTGGCCTGTGGGTCCTCTTAAGGGTTTTCTGAGATGCCAGCGGTCTCCCCTTATTGCTCAGGGCCTACACCGACTGCCCTGCTCGTGTTGAGTCACTTGGACCCTGCTGGTGCAGACACTGCACCTTTTTCGCCTGCCACATTGTTTGCCGTTGCCAAGGCTTGTTGGTGTTCCTGACAGACACTGACCCCCCAGCTCTAAACATCCGGCATGGGACAGCAAAAGAATGGCTCCTGGTCTTCCTCAGCGTTGCCTGGTCCACACAGCTGCAGCTCCAAGGTCATCGTCAACTCTGTTGCATCTCCTGACATCGGTGGGCATTAGTCTTCAGTGCCTCCGTGTCACTCCTGAGTGGCATTGACACAGTCCCCTCTGCTTGCAGGTGCTTCTCAGCTTGAATCCACCTTGGGGGTTCCACCAGACATTTTCACCTTCTCCGTCAGCGGCATCTCCCCAAGTTCTCCATTGGGTTTGACTGCGGCTTCCGACGTCAATTCACACACGGCTTCCCCAGTGTAGGTATCCTGGTTCCTAGGGTAGCCACAGATGGTGTGACTATCCAACCTTCTGTCTTCCACTGGGTTTCTTCAGGGTTCACTGGGAAGGGTCCTTCTTTAAAATTGCAACCGCGACTTATCCATTAACTTTCATTGAGCACGCGGCCGTGTTGCCACTCTGCACGCGGCCTTTGTGGGGTTCCTGGGTACTTACCTCAGGTGGTTCCTTGGGTCTCCAGCACTTCTACGTCTTCTGGGACCAGTCTTGACTTGAGTCGTGATTAGCATCTCTCTATTTTAGAATATGGTTTGGTCTCCCACTGGCGACCACTGTGTATTTGTGCTACTTGCCTGTTTTATTTGCAAAGTATTGTGTGCATTGCGTTATATCTCTGGGTAGGAGATAGGGTTGTGTTTTAGTGCGTGTCTTATAATAAGGAATATGCTACTTACCAGTATGCATCTGTTCTTGGCATGTAGAGCTGCAGAGTTGTACATTTAGCAATAGATCGCCACCTGGTGTTGGGCTCGGATGATTGCAGGTTGTTGTCTTCTTGGAACAAGTCTTTGCAGTCACGAGATCGGTGACTCCTCCCTTGGACAATACTGCGCACGGTCATCGACTCCATCCTCAGATTGTTTTTCGCCATGATGGGAAATGATGGAGTTAGTAGAAGAAAAGAGAAAAGGATGTCCATGCGTGTGCATCTAAGTAACACGAGTACTGGAACGGATACAAGTCCCGGGGAGGCGGGAGGGCATGTACAACTCTGCAGCTCTACATGCCAAGAACAGATGCATACTGGTAAGTAGCATATTCCGTTCGAAGCATATGAGCTGCAGATTGTACATTTAGCAACGATTGTGCAGCAGTGTCTCCCCTAGCGGTGGTCGCTTGTATCCGTTGCAGCATACTGAAATAGTGTTTGAAGTACAGCTTGGCCTGCTGCAGCTTGGCTTGCACATCAACACAATAGTGTTTAGTGAAGGTGTGTATTGTAGACCATGCTGCTGCTTTGCATATGTCATCTAATGGTATGTTTCCTAAGAAAGCCATAGAGGCTCCTAGTTTGCGAGTGGAGTGCACTCTAGGAGGAACTGTTAGTGTACGTTTTGCTTTATGATAGTGTAGGAAGGTAGATCCCTGACTATGGTTGCCCCCAACTTTTTGCCTGGTGTTTTGCTGGTTTTCTGACTTAGTTGACCTGGGACCCTGCTATTCAGGGCCCCAGGCCTACTGCTCTCTCTGTAAAATGGATTCCATGTACCTTAGGTACATATCTAATTGGATACTGAGTCACCTTATCAGTCCCTGTACAGTGTACCTTAGGTACCCAGGGCATAGGTGTACCCAGGGCCTACCAGGGGCTGCAGCATGTATTATGCCACCCCTGGCTGGCCATCCAAATCTGACAACTGGCTGCACGACAGCTGGGGCAAGGTGGTGTAATCACCCTTTGCTTTAGATATAGTATACCTATATGTAAACCTAAAATGGACACACAGATCTCCTATCAGTCACTCCTATGGCAGGCCTTGACAATCCTGAAGGCAGAGTGCTTGGAATCGTGTGAGATAGTGCTCTGGCATGAGCTGAGCCTGTCTGCGGCATTCGGGATCCATCCCTTAGCCGTTTCCATGATATTGCATACCATATACTCTTAAGTGCATTATAATCCTTGCGGTTATATGCCAACTCTGGTATCGCTTTATCAAAACATGTCGAGTAAGGTGTCATACGTATTGGAATACTAACCCCTCGCCAATTCTGGCGACGGGGTTAGCATTCCACCCTTCTAGAGGGACACGACATGTATGTAACCTGTAACCCCGGTTAAAGTCAGACATAGCCTCAGCTCCACAAGATGGATGCTGCCACCGAGACACAAGTCTGCCCTCCTGCTGCTGGGAGTCCTCCCAGAGCAGGAGGCAAGGACAAAGGGTTTCCTGCCAGGGGCGGTGCCAGCACCGTCCCAGACAGGGTTTTGTGTATTCTAGGTAGGCAGGGCTTTAGAGGAAGGTGACTGCAAGTGGCACCCCGGTGCTCACTGTGCATAGGCCGGCTTGAACCAGTTCCAGGGGCACTCCAGCCCCTGGTCTGGGGAAAGCCCGCCAAAGGAGAGGGGTGTAACCACCCCCCTCCTGGTCCCACCCATAGGGCAGGACCTAGTCGCGTGCCAGCCCCCTTTTTCAGGATAAAGGTAGGAACTGGCCCCCTTCCAAATCAGATCATCTTTGAATCCTGAAACTACTTTCCACGAAAGGAACTCAAGACTTCTTCCCAAGATTCTCCCTTGTGACTAAGGAGTAGTCACCCTGCAGCAGCAGGCACCAACCAAGCATCGCGGTTTGTTGCCAGTCTCTCCTTCGGATCAAGACTGCTCCAGCACGACGAGAACCGGCTTCCCTGGCACCTCTGACCTCAACCTACATCATCAGCCCAGCTGTGATCCGTGGGTGTGACGAGACCTCGAGGGACCGGCCATCTTCAGAACTGCACGACGCTTGTCCAGCACGACCACCGAGTGACCCTCGACCGAGTGCTTTGGGGTAAGAGAAGCCCCGACCCTGAGCAGCTCCAGGACCGAAGTTCAGCCCCCCTGCATCCACGAGATCTGCGTGGGGCCCTTCTGCTCTTTGCTGCCAACCGCGTTGTCCAGGTCGCTTGCCCGTTGGCTAGTGGCCCCCTCACGACGCTCCACGACGACAAACACTGCTGGTCTGGTTGCTCCAGACTAGCCCTTGCTCCCCTCCAAAAGAGGAGCACCCTGGACCCTCCTGGTCCACTCAAGACGCCATTTTAGGTCCACCGCGTGGGCCTTGCATTTGCCAAGACTTGTTGCCCAATCCTGGGTCCAGCGACGTCGACAGCAAGAACCTTCGTGGGACAGCTCGCACCTCCATCCTGGTCGCCGACAACACCTCCTGGTCCGAGAGACTGCAGAGCCCAGCAGCGCCCACTCACCTGGCTGAGGTGACTTCGTCCGGTGCCATCCTGGTGCCCACCCAAATCACTGGCTAGTGATTCAGAACTTGGTCCCCTCTGCTTACAGGTTTCTTCTTCCCTGATCCAGGCTTGGATCACTCCGAACTTTCTTCACTGGCCGCCTGCCAGCAACTCTTTCTTCAGGCTCCTGGATCTTCAACGAGGGTTTCCGGCGCAACTTCAACCCTATGCAGCCGCAGCCCCTGGGCTAGGTAACCTGAGTACTCCGGTGCTCCAGCATAGTCCAACACCATAAGTGTTCGGATCCACTCTTGTTTTCGACCCACCTAGTCGGGTTCGCCCGAGAACAGTAACTTTGCAACTGCTAGCCTCCATAGACTTTTTCCCGCCTTACGCGTGAGAGTTCCCACTCTGCACACGACGTCCACAGGCCTCCTGCATCTAATCCCAGTGTTTAGAATTGTAGGCCTAGCGATTCCTGAGTCTAGAAAAGTATTACTTACCTGCTAGCAAGTTCGCATTCCACTTACTGTGTATATGGTTTTTTGTGCCCCTAGGGCATTTGTGTAAATTGTGCGACTTAAAGTATTTTCGTAAGAGTTTTGTTATGTGCTTAGCTCCCTGACTCATAAAGAGTTCAGGGTAGTCTTGTTATAAATAAATATCTGTTTATTTTCATAACAACTTGTGTGGTGTCCTTTCACTTGGTGTTCAAGGGGTAATGTGATGGTAAAACAGCTGGCTTAACACGCCCTCTAGAGTCTTAGCCTTAGACTGCTCGTATCCATGCTACTAGGATAGCTGGTCTATCAGGTTGACTTACAACCAATCATCAATAAGGGTTGTCTGGACTGATACATAGTGATCACTAGAATAGTGAGCACTGCATATCAGGCCAACTTCTCACAGATAGCATATTTGAATACACTTTACAATCCATCTGGCAATTCCTCCTTTAGAGATGGGATTGCCTTTGTGTGGTGGAGAGAAGGATACAAATAGTTGTTTTGTCTTTCTGAAGGATTTTGACCTGTCTGTGTAGTATAGTAGAGCTCTTCTAACATCTAGGGTGTGTAGAGCTCTTTCTGCAACAGAGTCCGTTTTTTTAAAAAACACTGGCAACTCTACTGATTGGTTGAGGTGAAAAGGAG
Organism: Lissotriton helveticus; assembly: GCF_964261635.1. Lineage (NCBI taxonomy): Eukaryota > Metazoa > Chordata > Amphibia > Caudata > Salamandridae > Lissotriton > Lissotriton helveticus. The sequence goes on from NC_136063.1 coordinate 2,067,174,382, forward strand.
TAATGACTTTTGGCAGGAATTTTGGATTGGGTCTAAGAACCACTTTATTAGGGTGTATTTGAAAAAATGGTTCTTCTATTGTGAATGCTTGTATTTCTCTCACTCTTCTGAGAGAGGTAATGGCAACAAGGAAGGCAGTTTTCCATGTTAGGAATTGCTGTTCACACTCGTGTAAAGGCTCAAAAGGGGGACCCATAAGTCTTGTAAGGACCACTTTTAGGTTCCATACTGGTGCAGGTGGTAACCTAGGTGGGATTATTCTTTTTAATCCTTCAATAAATGCTTTAATTGCAGGTACTCTAAATAGAGATAGAGGCTGCCTGTTTTGTAAATAGGCTGCAATGGAAAAATAAGCCAAGTTGGACCTTTGTAGGTGTAGAAGGTAGCAGATATCTTGGATGGAAATGTTATTGTTGTTACAGTATATTGCAAATCTTTTCCACTTGGCCGCATAACATGCTCTGGTAGTGGGTCTTCTAGCTTCTTTAATTATGTTCATACAGTCTTGTGGTAGGTTTAAGTAACCGAACTCTAAGACCTCAGGAGCCAGATCGCCAAATTCAGTTGGTTTGGGTCTGGGTGTCTTATTTCTCCATGGTTCTGTGTTTACAGGGATGTCGTGAGCCGTAATTTTTGATGTGGAACCAGTGAGAGATCTAGTAGCGTGGTGAACCACGGCTGACGTGCCCATGTGGGGGCCACTAGTATTAGTTTGAGAGACTGTTGCGTACTACTAGTGGAATGAGTGGGAGAGGCGGAAAAGCGCACGCAAATATGCCTGACCAGTTCATCCATATCGCATTTCCTTCCGATTGTGGGTGTGGAAATCTGGCGGCGAAGCTTGGGCATTTCGCATTTTCGTGTGTGGCAAACAGATCTATCTGTGGATGCCCCCACCTTTGGAAGAATGGTTGGAGAACTTGTGTGTGCGCAGCTCCCATTCGTGAATCTGTTGTGACTGACGACTCAACAGATCTGCTATTGGATTGTGAATTCCTGGAAGGTGTTCTACTGTCAGGTGTATATTTTGATGGATGGCCCATCTCCAAATGGTCTGCGCAAGTTGGGACAGTTGCACAGTGTGTCCCCCCGTTTTTGTACATAATACATGGCTGTCAGATTGTCCGTCCGGATTAAAACAGCTTTGTTTTGTACTTGTACTTGTACTTGAAAGGTTTTGAGTGCTAGGAAAATTGCTAGCAGCTCTAAATGATTGATGTGTAACTGTTTCTGTTGATTGTTCCATTGGCCCTGTGTGGTATAATGCAGGAGATGGGCTCCCCATCCTGTGAGGGATGCATCTGTCGTGAGCACTATTTGTGGAATAGGGTCTAGGAACGGACGTCCCTTTGTCAAGTTTTTGGTGTTCCACCATTGCAGAGAGCGATATGTACCAGGTCTGTGAGCTGACCTTGAGCCTGATTCCACTGCTGTGCTAGACATTCTTGTAGCGGGCGCATTTACAGTCTCGCGTGAGGGACTATGAAGATGCAAGATGCCATCATGCCTATTAGTTTCATGAACACTCTGGCTTGAAGAGAGTGTTGGCATTGAAAAAGGGAGACTAAGTTCTAAATGCTTTGAATCCTGGCTTGACTGGAATACGCTAGAGCTGCCGATGTGTCTATGGTAGCTCCTAGATATTGATGAGCGTACGAAGGCTCTAGGTGCGACTTGGTGTCGTTTATTGTAAACCCTAAGTCGTGTAATGAATATGCTACTTACCAGTATGCATCTGTTCTTGGCATGTAGGGCTGCTAACATTCATATCTTAGCATTAGATCGCCGCCTAGTGTTGGGCTCGGATGATCGCACATTGTTGTCCTGGAAGAGTCTTCGAAGTATCCTGAGATAGGTGGCTCCTCCCCTGGACTACAGTGCGCATGGGCATCGGCTCCATCCCCAGATTGTTTTTCGCCATTGTGGCAGAAGATGGAGTGAAAAGTGTAAAGGATGTCCATGCTAATGAATAAATACAATAGTATATCTGCAGCTGCGACAGGCACCGGGGAGGAGGGCGGGCGATATGAATGTTAGCAGCCCTACATGCCAAGAACAGATGCATACTGGTAAGTAGCATATTCAGTTCGAGGCATGTGGGCTGCTAAATTCATATCTTAGCATAGAATACATAGCAGTCCCTCCATCAGCGGCGGTTGCCCGTGCCAGCTGCAGAAACCTGAAAAAGTGTCTTCAGAACAGCCTGTCCTACAGCAGCTTGCTGCTTGGAATGCACATCAACACAGTAGTGTTTTGTAAAGGTATGTGGTGTAACCCACGTGGCTGCTCTGCAAATATCCTCTAAAGGAATGTTCCCTAGGAAAGCCATGGATGCCCCCAGTTTGCGTGTGGAGTGCGCTCTGGGGGGTATTGTTAAAGTGCGCTTGGCTTTTTGATAACATATCTGGATGCACTTAACAATCCATCTGGCTATCCCTGCCTTGGAAATCGGGTTGCCTTTGTGTTGTGGTGCGAAGGCAACAAAGAGTTGTTTTGTTTTTCTAAAGGGTTGTGTTCTGTCTATGTAGTACATCAACGCCCTCCGTACATCTAAGGTATGGAGCATTCTTTCCGCCACCGTTTGCGGGTTTTGAAAGAATGCTGGTAAGTCAATAGTTTGGTTTAGATGAAACTGTGACACCACCTTCGGAAGGAATTTGGGGTTAGTGCGTAGCACTACCCTATTTGGATGAATTTGAATGAATGGCTCTTGGATTGTGAGCGCCTGCAGCTCACTGACACGCCTCAGAGACGTAATAGCTACAAGGAAAGCTACTTTCCACGTAAGGAACTGGAGTTCACACGAGTGCAGTGGCTCAAATGGTGGTCCCATCAGTCTGGTGAGAACGACATTGAGGTTCCACACCGGAGCTGGCGGTGTTCTTGGGGGAATGACTCGTTTCAGACCTTCAAGGAAGGCTTTAATGGCGGGCACTCTGAAGACAGAGAGGTGCTGCCTGTTCTGGAGATAAGCCGCTATGGCGGATAGATGTATCCGAATGGAAGTGTACGCTAGATTGCACTTGTAAAGATGCAACAGATAGCAGATGATGTTGGGGATAGATGCATCTAGTGGGTTGATGTCATTGGCTGTACAGTAAATGACAAAACGCTTCCACTTTGCAGCATAGCATGCTCTAGTAGTTGGTTTCCTCGCCTCCTTGATGATGTTCATGCATTCCGGAGGTAGGTTAAGGTATCCAAACTCTAGGACTTCAGGAGCCAGATCGCCAGGTTGAGCTGTTGCGGATCTGGATGCTGAATTTCTCCATGGTTCTGCGTCAAAAGACTGGGCGTGAGGCGCAGTCTTTGATGCGGCACCACTGAGAGTTCGAGGAACGTGGTGTACCAGGCCTGGCGCGCCCACGTTGGAGCAACTAGGATGAGAGTCATCTCGTGCTGCCTTAGCTTTCTTGCGACCAGCGGTATTAGAGGGGCTGGCGGAAAAGCGTACGCAAATTTGCCTGACCAGTTCATCCATATCGCATTCCCCTGCGACTGTGGGTGAGGGAACCTGGCGGCAAAGTGTTGGCATTTTGCGTTCTCTTTTGTGGCAAACAGGTCTATCTCCGGATGACCCCACTGCTGGAAGTACGGGTGGAGGACAGATGGGTGTAACTCCCACTCGTGCATTTGATGGCTGTACCTGCTGAGCAGATCCGCCATCTGATTGTCCTTTCCTGGGAGGTGTTCTGCCATGAGGAAAATGTTCCTCTGAATGGCCCACTTCCACATGCTCTGAGCCAGATGAGACAGCTGTGGCGAGTGGGTGCCTCCCTGCTTTTGAATGTAGTACATCGCGGTCATGTTGTCCGTCCGGACTAGCACGACTTTGTTGCACAGATGTACAATGAAGGACTTGAGCGCCATGAAGATTGCCATCAGTTCAAGATAGTTGATGTGCATCTTCTGTTGCTGCATCGTCCATAGTCCCTGCACTGTGTAAGTGAGCACATGAGCTCCCCATCCCTGGAGAGATGCGTCCGTTGTCAGGACAATCTGCGGCACAGGCTCTTGGAACAGTCGGCCCTTGCAAAGGTTGTGTGGAGTCCACCAATGCAGAGAGTCGTATGCCCGACTGGTAACCAACACTAGGTCTGTCAATTGCCCACGAGCCTGTGTCCACTGATTCGCTAAGCACTCCTGGAGCAGGCGCATATGTAGCCGTGCGTGAGGGACTATGAAGATGCAGGAGGCCATCATGCCTATCAACTGCATGAACACTCTCGCTGGAAGCGAGTGTTGTGGCCTGAACCTTTGGATCAGAGCCTGCATGCTGTCTATCCTGACTTGGTTTGGCTGAGCCATGGCCGTCAGGGTGTTGATCGTCGCACCTAGGAACTGCCGGACATGTGCTGGCTGAAGATGCGATTTTGGGTAGTTCAGGGAGAAACGCAGATCGTGAAGAAGGTGAATTGTAGTCGACATGTCTGCGGCGCACTGTTGCTGTGACCTGGCTTGCACGAGCCAGTCGTCTAGGTAGGGGTAGACATGGATGTTCTGCCTCCTGAGGTGCGCCGCTACTGTCGCCAGACACTTGGTGAACACCCTCGGGGCTGTGGTGACTCCGAAGGGTAGGACCTTGAACTGGTAGTGCCTGCCTTGAATAGTGAACCTGAGGTATTTCCTGTGTGACGGGTGTAGTGGAATGTGGAAATAAGCATCCTTGAGATCTAAGGTTGCTAAGAAATCTCCCTGGTTTAGCAATGGAAGAATCTGTTGCAGTGTAAGCATGTGGAAATGTTCTGACAGTATGTACAGGTTGAGGGGACGTAGATCTAGAATGGGTCTGAGAGATCCGTCCTTCTTTGGAATAAGGAAGTACAGGGAATAAACCCCCGTGCCTTCCTCTCCCACCGGCACGAGCTCGATTGCTCCCTTTTGCAGCATCACCACTACTTCCTGCTGCAATAAGAGCAAGTGCTCTGCGGACATAGGCCTTTGCCTTGGCGGGATGTTGGGTGGAGTGGACCTCAACTCTAGGCAATAACCATACTGGACTAGTTGTCGCACCCACCTGTCTGTGGTGATGTTTTTCCAGACGGGCAGGAACTGCTGTAGTCTCCCCCCGACAGGTGTTAGGTGGTCGGGGGGCAGTGACAGAGAGTCACTGTTTGATTGGAGCAGAGGAGCGGGAGCTGTTTCCTCTGCCGCGACCTCTGTTGCTGTTATTTCTGTAACCTCCCTTGTTCTGTTTCGTGAACGAGGATTGTGCCCCACCTTTAGAGAACTGGGATTGTTGACCCATTTGTCCTCTGGTGACTCCACGTGCACCTGAGCGACGAAAATTGCTGCCACGAAACTGTTGTGACTGCAGGGCCCCCATGGACTTAGCAGTTTCTGTGTCCTTTTTTATTTTCTCTAGGGTGGTGTCAACATCTGGACCAAACAGACTTTCAGGATTGACTGGCTGATTAAGGATTGTTGTCTGAATATCCGGTTTAAACCCTGAGATGCGGAGCCACGCTTGTCGTCTCAGCATAACGCTAGTGTTGATAGCTCTAGCAGCTGTGTCCGCAGCGTCAAGTGCACACTGATGGCTGCGTTTGAGATTAGCTTTCCTTCCTCAATGAGCAGTTGGGTGGCTTCTTGGAACTGTGGAGGCAGGTGTTGTACAATCTGTTCTAGGGTGTCGTAGTGCGCCCTATCGTAACGCGCCAAGAGTGCCTGTGTATTGGCGATGCGCCAAAAGTTTGATGCCTGTGCAGCTACTCTTTTGCCCCCTGCCTCTAGCACTTTGGACTACTTATCCGGGGGAGGAGCTTCACCCGTTGTCTGGGAGTTGGCACGTTTCCCGGCATTGGCGACCACAAGAGAGTCCAGTGGCAATTGTCCCCGGATGTATGCGGGGTCCGCAGGTGCAGGTCTGTACTTTTTTTCAATGCGAGAGTTGACCACTCTCGCTCTTGTAGGCTCCTTAAATATGTCCCCAGCATGCTTGAGGACTCCTTTAAGCATAGGCAGTGTCTTTACTGTCCTTTCAGAGACTGAAAAAGTGTCGAAAAGGAAGTCTTCCTCAACCGGGTCGGCATGCATGTCCACATCATGATTGGCTGCCGCCCTTTCGAGTAGTGCATGAAAACCTGCTGAATCCTCAGTCGGGGATGCACGTGCATTAAAAAGCTGCGGGTCCTGCCCCACACCCTGGGTGTTCTGGTCACCAGTGTCATCATATGAATCCGGTTGTGCATCAGGTTCATTGATAGGGAAATTGTACTGCTCGTCTTCATCATACCCCTCACCCGCAGAGTGTTCTGGGGAGGGAGTAGGGCTCCGTCTCGGAGGAGGCTGGATTGGTTCCGTGAGGCCTGAGGCGTCAAGGGGCACCCTCTTCTTTAGTGGGATGACATAGGAGTCCACTGGCTCCGAAGTGATTTTCCTCTTATAGAGGGTCAGTTTGCCTGTGTCAGCGTCGATGAAATGCTCTGAATCGTCCTCTGATTCGAGTACCCGACGTGGAAGCGGGCCAGCCGGTGAAGAAATCACCTGTTTCGGTGCAGACTTGGTTGAAAAAGCTTTCGGCGCCTCCTTCGGCGGCAAAATAAAGAGAAGTTTCCCAGAAGGCTTCGCTGGAGTGTCCTTTTGCGGCTGCGGCGATGGTATCGGAGCCGACGGGGCAAAGGCCTTCTCCCTGATTCTTTGCAGTGATTCGGCTATGAGGGACGGCTCACTCACAGTTTGTTTCGGCGCTGACGAGGATGGTCTGATCTTTCCCTCGGATCCGACGTCCTTGTGGGCCTTGTGCGCTTTGGGCGCGGATCCTGTCTTAACCGCCTCCGATTCCTGTGTTCGGGGCGCAGACTTCTTTCCGTGTGCCTGCGTAGCCTCCTTGGAGCCGACTTTGGCGGGCTTGGACGGCGTCGTAGCCGCTGACCCGTGCCGACCATCTTTTTTGGAGGACCCCTCCTCTGGCGTCGGTTTCGATTTTGCAGCATCGGAATCGACGGACTTCTTCGACTTCTGCGGACCGGAGGTCGACGGAGTCGATGGGGTAGCGGGCACCGTCGTTTTCACCGGCACGGCAGCCATCTTAGGGACACTCGAGTCCTTAAGTTTCGGTTTCGTTTTCGGGTCGGCCATTTTAGGTGTTGTCGATCCCGATGGTTTCGGTTTCGAAACAGTCTGCTCAGCAAGTAAGTCCGTGGCCGGGCCCGAAGGCGGGGCTGTGGCTTGCGGCAACGGGTCTTGGGTAAGGCCGACAGGCGATCCCGTGTCCCGGTCGGTATCCTCGTAACCTTCGGGGCAGAGCTCGTCCCCCGAGCTGTCTGCCGCGGCCCCATAAATCTCATCGTCGTCTCCTACCTCGTCGACGTATTCAAGGCCTTGACCCGCGACTCCGTCGTCGTCTCCCGGATCCGCCTCGACCTCCGTCTCGGGTGGGGAGATTTGGAGATGATGACCCTGGTCCTCTTCGTCCTGGTCGCCGAAGATGTTCTCCGGATCCGGGGCCGCTTGTTTAGCTTCCATGCGCACCGCGCGCCGAAGCTTGAGAGTCTTCTTCGAGCGGAACTGTGCACACAACTTGCACTTGCCGTCGTCGTGGTCAGGCGAAAGGCATTTGTTACACACGGGGTGTAGATCGATGTGTGGGTACTTGGACCCACAGAGCGGGCAGTACTTAAACGGGCTCCGCTCCATGTCTGAAAAGTTTTGCAGTCGTGTCGCGATGAGAAGGCCTCAAAGTTCCGAGAGCGAAGAAAACTCCGCTTATTCCGGCTCCAAGAGACGGAAGACTCGAGACCGTGCGCAGACAATACCGACGCAAGAAAATCGAGGCCTTTTGGCCGCTAAAAGTTAGTTTTTCTTGGTTCCGACAGTAAGACGTCGAGACCACATCCGAACCCAATGGCGGAAAAAAACAATCTGGGGATGGAGCCGATGCCCATGCGCACTGTAGTCCAGGGGAGGAGCCACCTATCTCAGGATACTTCGAAGACTCTTCCAGGACAACAATGTGCGATCATCCGAGCCCAACACTAGGCGGCGATCTAATGCTAAGATATGAATTTAGCAGCCCACATGCCTCGAACTGTTTGAATCGTTTGTTTTGTGTGTTGTACACACTGGTTGAACGATCTTGCCTTTATTAGCCAGTCGTCTAGGTAAGGGAAGACATGTATCTGTTGTCTTCTGAGATGTGCTGCTACTACTGCTAAGCACTTTGTAAACGCTCGTGGTGCTGTTGTGACCACGAATGGAAGGACTTTGAACTGATAGTGTTGTCCTTGTATGACAAATCTTAGATACTTCCTGTGCGCAGGATGTATAGGCACATGAAAGTAGGCGTCCTTTAGGTCTAGTGTTGAAAGAAAATCTCCCTGTTCTAGCAATGGGAGTACTTGTAGTAAAGTGATCATGTGAAAATGATCTGACTGTATATAATGGTTGAGGGGCCTGAGGTCGAGAATTGGTCTCAGTGTCCCGTCCTTTTTGGGGATTAAGAAGTACAGTGAGTAGACTCCTGTTCCTTGTTCTTGTAGAGGAACTACCTGAATAGCATCTTTTTCTAGTAGTGCTAGAACTTCCTGTTGAAGCAGAGTTATGTGTTCTGTGGACATTGGACGCTGCCTGGGTGGTATGTTTGGGGGGGGGGGGTTGCTGTGAGTTCTAGGCAGTAGCCATGTTGGATAATTTGTCTTACCCACTTGCCTGTTGTGATGGAATTCCAGACAGGTAGGAACTGTGATAGTCTGCCTCCCACAGGAGTGGAATGCTGTAGGGGAGGCAGAGGGAAGTCACTGTTTGGGAGTGGAAGAGAAGCGGTTATTACCTCTACCTCTTCCCTTGTTGTTATTGCCTCTGTATCCTCCTCTAAAGTAGATTTTATTAGAGGAGGTGTGTGTTTTAAAAGATGATGTGGTATCTGCGCCGGTTTGCTTGGAGCCTCCTCTATAAGAGGAGCAACGAAAAGAACATCTTGTTTGGGTGGATTGTAATGCACCCATAGACTTAGCAGTGTCCGTGTTCTTTTTCATCTTTTCCAGTGTATTATCTACTTCCGGCCCGAACAGTTGGTTCTGATTGAAGGGCTGGTTTAGGATGGTAGTTTGTACTTCTGGTTTGAAACCTGAAATGCGTAACCATGCATGACGTCAGAGAATAACACTAGTATTAACTGCTCTGGATGCTGTGTCAGCTACATCTAGTGCGCATTTAATTGAGGCATTAGATATTAATTTGCCTTCTTGTAAGAGCTCTGCTGCCTGATCCTTGTATTGATCTGGTAGGTGTTCCATTAGCTTTTTTAATTGGTCGTAATGAGCCCTGTTGTATCGTGAGAGTAAGGCTTGTATGTTTGCTATGCGCCATATGTTTGTTGCTTGTGCAGCAATTCTTTTCCCTGACCCATCAATAATCTTGGATTCTTTGTCAGGCGGAGGTGTGTCACCAGAAGTTTGAGAATTGGCCCTTTTACATGCATTTGACACTACCAAAGAGTCTAATGGCAGATGTCCCTTAATGTATACTGGATCAGCTGGTGCTGGCCTGTACTTTTTCTCTATTCTGGGATTTAACACTCTACACCTTACTGGATCTTTAAAAATGTCCGGAGCATGCTTAATGACTCCTTTGATCATGGGTAATATTTGAGTAGACCTTTGTGACTGTTCAAAAGTGTCTAATAAGAAGTCCTCCTCAATGGCGTCAGAGTGCATAGGAACCCCATGGTAAAGTGCAGCTGTTTAGTAAATGATTAAACCCAATACTATCCTCTGGAGGGGAGGGTTTTGTTGGGTTGTACTGAGGATCAGGGATGTCTGGTGCATTGATTGGTGCAAAATTATATGCATCGTCTTCCTTGGGATATTCTGTGTTGATATCCTCATCTAAAGGGTATGTATGTGTCTCTGGTACATCATCCCCACCACCCAAATCATACTCCTCGTCAGTGTGGGTGATGATGCAGGAGATTGGATAGGAGAAGTTATAGGTTCAATATATGGATTAATAGGACAGGAAGAAGGTGAAGGAGAGGAAGGGTGCATTGGAGAAGTTGCACAATCCTTTTTGGCAGGAACCACAGGTGTAAGTGGTGTGTCTGCTGGCCTTTTTTTGTAAGAAATTGCTTCCACGTGTCCAGTTTTTGGGTTAATATGGACTTTTTTCTGTCTAGGATCTGGTGTAAACAGATCTTCCTCCTCTATAATCTTCTTCGGCGTCGATTTTTTCGGTGCCGATAGAGGTTGCTTAATGTTCTTTGCCTTAGAAGGAGTGATCGAGTCTTGTGGCAATGTTTTCGGTGCCGAAGGTGTCCTATGTTTGTCTGTAGTCTTTGGTACCGATATTGGTGGTTTCGGCGTGGAAACAGGTTTTGCTGGGCCTGCGGCGCCAGAATCTGGCTTCCCTTCTTTGTTTTTGGAACCGGAAAGTTTCTGAGTAGAAGCTTTCGGCTCCGGTACTGTCTTTGGCTTCGGCACCGATGTGTCTTTTTGTACGGGTGATGAAGGGTCTTTGTCTCTGGGCACCGAAGGACGTTTTGGCTTCGGTGTCGAAGGATTTTTCTGTGCCAATGGAGGAGGTGGAATTGGCACTTGTTTTTTCGGAGCAGAGCCCGAAGGCAGGGCGGTAGAGGGTAAATTTCGGTCTTGACTGGGCCCCCTGGGCGGAGTGCCGACCGTTGCCTTTTGTTTGGGTAGTGTGTGTTGTGCAGGGGGAGAGGTACTCATGGGTTGTCGAGATGGAATCGAATCGTCCGAGTCCTCTGCCCCCGATATGATCTGGAGATCAGACGAGTCTTCCTCGGCGACGAGTGGAGCCTCGTCCTCGGAGATATCTTCGATCGGATCTTCATCCGCGGAGGCGTCTTCTTCGACGATCTCCTCTTCAAAGATGGCCTCCGGTGCTGGCGCTGATCTCCTCATCTCGTGTCGACGGGCCCTCCGATCCCGAATGGTCTTTTTCGATCGGAAGGAGGCACAGGCTGTGCAGGTCGACTTGTCGTGTTCTGGCGAGAGACAGAGGTTGCAAACCTCGTGATGGTCGCTATGAGGGAATTTTGCTCGACATACCGGGCATCTCTTGAATGGAGTTCTGTCCATGAGGCGTAGGCCGTACGGCGCCGATAGGCCCAACGGCCCGCGTCGAAGCACCGGGATGTAGCTGGTGATGTCGAAAGTCTGTTCGACGTCGAAGAAGTTTATTTAAATTTTCACGCTTTGAAAATGCAGAAAAGTTGTTTTCTAGCCGGAGCGGAAAACTTTCATCCGAACCCAGTGGCGGAAAAAAACAATCTGAGGATGGAGTCGATGACCATGCGCAGTATTGTCCAAGGGAGGAGTCACCTATCTCGTGACTACAAAGACTTCTTCCAAGAAGACAACCTGCAATCATCCGAGCCCAACACTAGGTGGCGATCTATTGCGAAATGTACAATCTGCAGCTCATATGCCTCGAACATACATATTTTTATAAATACATTGTGTGGTTCTTTTTCACTTAACCTATACCAATAAGATAACATTCTGGTAAAACAAGCTGCTTTACACTCTTTCTGGATTAAGCCTGAAGGCTGCTCCACACAGCTACCACTTCGAGAGCTTTCTACGGTTGGTACCAGGTCAGCCACAGGTAAGTGGTACCACAGGTACCCAGGGCACCATGACCAAGGAAGGCCTTTAAAGGCTGCAGAACTTATTGTGCCACCTTTAGAGGTGATGTACCTTTACACTCACACACTGCCTTTGCAGGCTGCGTGTCTTGGTGCAGAACAAAGTGACGAGTGAACATGGCCCCCAACCCTGTGTGCCATGCCTACAGCCCACTGCCTTAGGGTAGATCCGTCACCCCTCTAGCTGGGAGCACTATACCAGTGGTGAGGGTACAGGTGCATGAGCCCTGTACCCCTACAGCGTCTAAGTCCATTCTTAGAAATGTTAAGTGCAGTGCTGCCATTAAGAGTATATGGTGCTGGGAGTTTGTCATTACGGACTCCACAGCACCATAATGGCTACCCTGAAAACTGAGAAGTTTGGTATCAAACTTTTCAGCACATTAAACCCACACTGATGCCAGTGTGGGATTTAATGTAAAATTCGCACAGAGGGCATCTTAGAGATGCCCCCTGAAAATTGACCTACCACTAGGTCCAGGCTGAGTGGCTGCTTTCAGCTGCCACCACTAAACAGGTATCTGGACCCCTGGGTCTAGAGTCTGCTGCTCTCAGGGCCTGAAACAATGCACATCCTGGGACGAGGTGCTAACCCTCCTCCCCAGGATAGGCAGGGTCTACGAAGGAGAAGCTTCAAAGGCTTGCCGCCTTTGTGAGCTTCCCCAGGCCACATGCTGCTCTCAGCAACTGGTCCCCACCCACTGGTTCTGACCCCCACTTTGATCGGGAGAACCGGCGGGAAAAAGAAGTGAGGAAGAGAGTTGTTCCCACCTCTGCCTATTCCACCCCACAGGTGGGGGAGGGGTGGTGAAGCACAACTCCTAGTCCCCGCCATCTTACAGGTGGGGGACCCAGCCAACCAGGGAGAGGCATATGCCCCCCCTCCCACTGGAGGATGGCATAATTGGGGTTGTACCCACCCCATGGAAGGGACCCATTTGTCCCAACCTTTTACCTACCTGTAACACCCCTAAATCTAGTATTTAGGGCCACCCCTGTACCTTGCTTCCTCATACAAGAACGCAGAAGATGAAAAGAAGGACTGAACAGATGTGCCGAAGCTACCAAGAGGACGCTCACTGACTTGGCCCCAGCCCTACCGGCCTGTCCCCACCTCGAACCTGCTCCAGCGAAATCCTGGTGTGTCCTGCAGCAAGCAACCTCGAGAAACCCGGAGGACCTGCTTGCCTTCCATCCCAAAGGCTCTGTCTCCCGTGAACACCGGATTAGTTAATCAACAGACTCCAGCTCCTCAAGGATCTGGGGGTCTGCACCACTCTGCACCCGATGCCCAGGGCCCGAGCTCGAGTGGCCCAACACCATGAGAGGGTCTCCTCGGCAATCCTTACCCGAGATTCGGTGAAGCCTGACCTGCATCAAGCCTCCAGTCGACTCCTGCAGCCTGAAACCGGAAGGTCACCCAACCGTGGCCAGTAGCTGGTAAGAAGATCTGGATCTAAAAGTCACCCCTGCACCAGATGCCCCCTGGCCTTGGGTGGCTCAACTGACGGTGCCTAACCAACCCCCAGCATCCCAACTTACCTCTCCAAGTGATGGTTGCACCCAGAAGACTTGTGTCCCCGAGCCTGCAGTGTGTTTGCAAACCGAAGACTCCCAATTGAAAGCTACAGGGCGCCAGACGTCAAAGCAGCACTCTACACCCTGCCGCCCCAGTGACGCGGAGGGTGCACCTTTTGTGCTGGCTTGAAACCCCATTTGCCCCGAGCTTCAGTCCAGGAGCTTTGCTCCCTCAACCCTGTGGCCTGCTTGTGAGCAGCCACCAACTGGAGGCCCCCTACCCCCATTGGATAACATTCAATCAATCAATCAGGGGGATTGTAAGCGTGCTAATCACACGTGAAGGTCTCAAGGTGTGTGGGGGGAGGAGAGGAGGTCAGCAGGTCCGTTTAGCCGAAGAGCCAGGTCTTGAGGGTCTTCTTGAAGGTGTTCAGGGAGGGTGCGTGTCTGATGTCTGCCGGTAGTTCGTTCCAGGTCTTGGCCGCAATTTTCGAGAAGGATCTTCCACCTGCTCTGTGGATGCGCGGGGTTTTGGCAAGTGCAAGGTTGGCAGATCGGAGGTTTCTTTTGGGTATGTGGAAGGTGATTGTGTCATTGAGGTATTTGAGTCCGTTGTTTTGTAGGCATTTGTGGGTGTGAGTGAGGATTTTAAAGGTGATCTTCTCCACGGGGAGCCAGTGGAGCTTTCGCAGGTGTTGACTGATGTGTTTGTGCCGGGGGATGCCGAGGACGAGTCTGGTGGCGGTGTTCTGTATAGTCTGGAGTTTGCAGAGTAGGAACTTGTTGATTCCGGCGTAGAATGCTTTTTCATAGTTTAGTCTGCTGGTGATGAGTGCGTGAGTGACTGTCTTCCTTGTCTCAGGGGAAATCCATTCGAAGATCTTTCGAAGTATGCAGAGGGTGTTGAAGCAGCTGAATGTGACGGCATTGACTGGTCGGTTCACGGTGAGTAATGAGTAAAGTATGATGCCGAGGTTCTTGGCGTGGTCTGAGTGGGGTGGGTGGGCTTCCTATGGTGGTCGGCCACCAGGTGTTGTCCCATGCTTACAGGGTGGTTCAGAGGTTGAAGATTTCAGTCTTCTTGGCGTTGAGTTTAAGGCAGCTGTTGATCAGCCAGACTGCTATTTCTTGTATTCCTTTCTGGAAATTGAGTTTGGCAGAGGTGGAGTCTCGGGTGAGGGAGAGGTTGAGCTGGGTGTCGTCGGCGTTGGATACTATGTTGAGGCTGCGTGGGGGACCATGCAGATGTTGAAGAGGGTCGGGCTCAGTGATGACCCCTGAGGCACTCCACAGGTGATTTGTCTCAGCGCTCTGCACCCAGCCACCCTAGTGCCGCTGAGGTTTGTAACAAGAGTGCATCCTTGACCATGGGGGAACCCCGAGTCTACCCCCAGCACCTTAACTCCCACTACCAAATACTTACCCTAAAACCGATAACACTATTTTCCTCCATAGGATAACATTGACTGTTTTTCTGTGAAAAGTTTCTAAGTGTGGAGTTTGAAAACCTAAAGAAATTCTTTAACATTGTACTATTCAACAAAAACGGTTTTACTTGCCTGTTTACAGGAAATGTCCCAGAGTAGTGTCTAGGTATGCTACTCTGTGTAAAAAAAGTAATCCAAAAAGTAACTTACCTGGTCATTTACTTAAAAGCCCATTCAAGTCTATGTACTGTATTTACAAAGTATTGCATTTCTCTGCAACCATACTGTAAGTCAAAACAAAGTGCATATGCAATTACAATTCAAACTGTTTACAAACTGCATTACTTCTGTAAAGTATCTATTGCCTACCTGTGCCGGGCTTGCATGTTCTAGAAAATAAAATAAGTAAAAGAATACATGTATACAAAAACAATTGGTCTGAAGTTCAGTGTTTGAGTGTGTTAATTCATTTGCTGTCTGAGTGTGTACAACAAATGCTTAACACTGTCCTCTGATACTGCCTTGCTGCTCGACCACAGTACCACAAATAGGGAGTGAGGTGCTATCCAACTTTACCTCTGCCTACCTTTGGGGTTTCACTGGACTCTGTGCACACTATTTCTCACTTTGGTATAGTGTATATAGAGCCAGCTTCCTACAGTGTGGGTTTAATAACCAAAGTTCCCAGTTTGCAGCAAAGTCATTATGGTGCTGTGGAGTTCGGAATGACAAACTTCCAGGACCATATAATCTTTATGGTATTACTGCACTTACAATGTCTAAGAATTGGTGTAGATATTGTAGGGGTACAGGGCTCATGCACCTGTACCCTCACCACTAGAGGGTACAGGTGCATCTCCCCCGAGAGGGGCGAGAGAGAGGAGAGGAGAGGAGAGGAGAGGAGAGGAGAGGAGAGGAGAGGAGAGAGAGAGGAGAGAGAGAAAACATCAGCAGTTCAGAAAAAAGTGGGGGCAACCATGCAGAAAGAGGGCACTTTCGCACAGTAAGATATTATCTACTTTTACCTCTGCTTACCTTATGTTTCGACTGGACTGTGCACACTATACTTTACTTGCGTATAGTATATACAGAGCCATCTTCCTACATCATGCAGGCCCAGAGACCTCCAAAAACCCTGGGAGGACTGCCTTCCTTCAACAAAGACTCGAAATCTCCAGTGGACAGTGGACCTGTCCAAAAAGAAACCAATTCCAAAGCTCAAAAACTCTGCCCGGAGGAACCGTGAACTCGCCTCCGGACCCACCTCTGCACCAGACACCCACGGCCAGAGCCCAAGTGGCTCACCGGTCCTGCGAAGGTTCCCCAGCAATTCTGAGCCTGTTATGGGCTGAACCCTGCCAGACTCCTCCTTGAATACTCCCCCCTGACTGCAAAATGCCAGCTAAGAGTTTTCTGACACCCATGGATACCCCTGCACCCAAAGCCACTGGGCCTTGGGGACCTCAACCTTCAGTGTCCCTATGTCCCCTAGTAGCTCTATTTACCTGGGCAGCTGTGATCCGTCCTCCTTGCCCGAGCTTGCAGCCTTTCTTCAATGCTTATCTCCCCCACTGGATAACATTGGGCGCCCGAAGCAGTGTTTGGCACTCTGCAGACGGCCGCCCCTATGCCTCTGAGGGTGTACGTTTGGTGCTGCCTTGAGGCCCACCTTGTACTTACCTTAACTCCAGGAGATCGACCCTTGACATTGCTTTACTCACCTGTGAGCAACACGACTTAGAGTACGCCCAGTCTCTATTGGTTAACATACTGAACACAACCCTGAATTTGACCTCTGCACCCGGCCGCCCCTATGCCACTGGTGATACACTCTTGGAACTGATTTGAACCCTGCCTTGTAGTGATTAATCCCGAAGACTGAATCAGTAAGTTAAGTGATTGCCTGCAAAAACTGCATTCCTCCCAATTGGTTAACATTGCAAAGCTTGAAAATTGCACTAAGTGTCCACTTTATAAAGTGGAAAGTATTTTCCCAGAAAAACTTACTTACCTTTTTGTGAACATGAATGTTATTTTTCTAAAATGTATCTGGATCTACTTTAAGAGTTGTCTGTCATTTATTAGTCCTATGGAAACATGGTCCTAACTAGGACTGCCCAGTAGGGCCCAAACACCAGGTCCAAACTTTCTTCTCTAAAGGCAATGCACAGATAAGCTTAAGGATATATATATATATATATATATATATATATATATATATATATATAAATTTCGAAAACACACGATCCTGGTTCCTCGGATCGCTTCACAATTAAGGGCACACCAAGCCGTATCAGAGTTTTAAACGCCATATTTATTTTCAGCTCTGCACAAATCAAGTCAAACAAACGCGTTTCGGCGTTGCCGCCTTCGTCAGTGTCGCGTTTGTTTAAAACTCTGATACGGCTTGGTGTTCCCTTAATTGTGAAGCGATCCGAGGAACCAGGATCGTGTGTTTTCGAAATAGTGGCGCACCCCACTGTGCGGTAAGGAGGCACCCGAGGCTATGAGAGGAGCGACGGTTGGTGGAAAGAGATAGATATATATATATATATATATATATATATATATATATATCTATATCTATATATATATATAGATATATCTATATATATCTATATATATCTATCTATCTCAAAGTCTAAACAGGAAGCCCCAAATTGAAGCAAAGCCACACGAAGTTCAGGTCAGCACGTTTATTTGCATCCATTTCACTGCTCGCTCCTTGACAGCTTTCAGAGCAATCTTTGAACATGAAAAGCCGACGCGTTTCAGGAAATAATCCTTTCATCAGAGGCAATGTTCACGAAGGGCTGGAAGAGCAGTTTCTGGCCGCGTCTGCTCATATAATCACTGGCACCTGCCACAGTGGGCGTGGCTAGATCGCAAAGCCTTCTGTGCCTTGTAGTACGCTGGCCCTCTTCCCACAGTGGGGCCACTCAACAGTCCTTGCAATTTGAACCAAGTATTCACCAAGTGGAGTAAAGTAAAGCGCTGTAAGCCCTCAGATTGCGCTTTGCAGCAGTGAAATCGTGCTCAAGGCAGCACCACCTGCATTGGAGCTGCTCTTGTCTTCGTTCAGTCTTTGCAAGCCCCTTCTCAGAGCCTGCACAAACCCTTCATAAGGTGGGCCTCGCTTCTCGACTGGGCAAACAGCCGGTATTCATCAAAATCTAAACAGGAAGCCCCAAATTGAAGCAAAGCCACACGAAGTTCAGATCAGCACGTTTATTTGCATCCATTTCACTGCTCGCTCCTTGACAGCTTTCAGAGCAATCTTTGAACATGAAAAGCCGACGCATTTCAGGAAATAATCCTTTCATCAGAGGCAATGTTCACGAAGGGCTGGAAGAGCAGTTTCTGGCTGCGTCTGCTCATATAATCACTGGCACCTGCCACAGTGGGCGTGGCTAGATCGCAAAGCCTTCTGTGCCTTGTAGTACGCTGGCCCTCTTCCCACAGTGGGGCCACTCAACAGTCCTTGCAATTATATATATATATATATATATATATATATACACATATATATATATACACATATATATATATACACATACACACATACATACACACACAAACATTAAAACGAATAATAAAACCTCTTTCGAAGCAGCACCCTGGAACAAAGGAAATCATTGCTCAAATACCTTTTCTGTTTTTTCCTCCTCCTTATCTTTTTCTTTCTCCTTCTCGTCAGTTTTGTCAGAAGACAATATTACCAATGTAAGTTTTCGAACAATTTGCTTTGCCTCCATAATTTCTCGTTTATGTTCTTCAAGAATTGTGTTATCCATCGGCAGAAGCTGAGGAAAATTAATCAAATGATCTTTTAGCATGTAACTGAAAATAAAAGCTTGCTTTTCATGTCAACAAGAAAACATTAAACAACTAGAAGAAAAATTCATTTATTTTTTGTAATTTATTTATTTGACCCGGAGGTATAAGAGCACTTTACATAAGGGAACAACGTGTTACAAGTCGCAAAAGTTTCACAGTAGTTACAGAATGAATAAATATAAAATACAGGAGTGGTTTAACGAACACGAAAATCAGGGTCAGAAAGACCAGGGAAAGCTGGTAATCCACAGTAACGAGACAGCAGCTGGGATGAAAACGAGACAAATGTCCTAAGTCCAGCTGGGTAGGTGGCGGCCATAGCGGTGAGCCAGAGCCACCTTAACTATGAGCCATATTAAGATAGCCCAGGATGCCTTGGAATTAAACAGTAGAACGGTGCTAATACTTGTCCAGCACAAACAATGCAAAAACAAGGGCTCAATGAGAACTCCGGTTCCGACAACTACAATTGCTGGCGCATGGTCACCATCCGTAAATTTCAAATACCTCAATGCCATGGAGTCACCCAACAAGAAGGGAATTAGGGCAGGTTATTAAAAATGTAGGAGTTGTCACACCTAATTATTTTCATCATTTTTTGGGAACACACCGGCTAGTAATCTTGAACTCTACTGCTGGTCCAGTGCACTGTGTATGTGCTCTGATACCAAAAACATGTCAAAATTGGCTTCAAACATGGTTGGCACATTTGACTTTCCTTATAAGGCCAGAGTATATGGTGCAGAACGAATAGTTTCTTACCCGTCTGTGTAGTTTTGCAGCTTGAAGATCTTTCTGGATTCACTATGCTGTGCCTTATTCTGCGGTCTAGTGGTTCGGTCGGAATCTTAGTCTTTTCTTTCTTTTTTTTTTCCGTAGCCCAGATGGGCGTCGACATCCCACCTTTTGGTGTACTTCCTGTGACGTCGGCACTCTTCCTGCGGAACCTCCCACCTTTGGGCGCCATCTTCGGATTCTTGTTTCTTGTGTTTTGTTTGTGAATCCTTTGGCAATGTTTTCTATTTCTTCTTCAAGTAAGTGATTTTTCCGCTTTGTCCTTTAAGGTGTCTGTTTCTCTATTGATCTTGTATTTACCACCTTCTTCTCCTGCCTTGTCTTTCTGGCGGAGGTGGGTGGGTTCGCTAGTGGATTCACTATGCTGTGCATAGACTTTGTAGCGGTTTGTAATGTTTGTGGCAGCTGAGTGGAAGATGAGCGTTGGTTGCTGAATATATGTTGAAGCACCTTCTGTCCTACTTGTGCTTTCTTGTTCATTTGTATATCCACACAATAGTGCTTAGTGAACGTGTGCACTGAAGCCCATGTTGCCGCCAGGCATATGTCTTGAATGGGTGTGTTAGCCAGGAAGGCTATTGTTGCTCCCTTCTTCCTGGTAGAGTGGGCTCGTGCCCCTTCTGCTAGTTCTTGGCCTGCCTGTTTGTGGCAGAATTGTATAGTTTGTGCGATCCATCGTGCGATGGTCCCCTTTGTTACTGGTCTACCCAGGAAACTGCTCGCGAAGGACACAAGGAACTGCTTTGTTTTTCTATGCTCTTTAGTTCTTTCTATGTAATGCATTACTGCTCTTCTAGCGTCCAAAGTGTGCAGTGCCCTCTCTGCGCTTGTGGATGGTTTCTGAAAGAAGCTTGGTATTTGTACTGTCTGGTTCATGTGGAACCTCGACACCACCTTTGGCATAAAGTGTGGGTCAGTTCTCATTACCACCCTATCATTGTGTATCTGAATTTAGGTTTCTTGTAGTGTTAGCGCTTGTAGTTCGCTTGCCCTGCGCAGCGAGGTGATTGCCACCAGAAAGGCGGTCTTCATTGTCAGCATTTGTAGGGAGGCCTTACGGATGGGTTCAAAGGGCGCTTTAATGAGCTCTGTTAGGACTAAATTAAGGTTCCATGCCGGTGGCGGCATCCTCTTAGATGGTGCGATCCTCTTTGCCCTTACAGGAATCTCTTTACTATTTGTGATGTAAAGAAGCTCTTTCCCGTCTCTCCTCTTGTGTAGGCTACTATCGATGCTAGGTGTACACTTAGCGAGGATAACGAATAGTTTTCTTACCTGTCGGTATAGTTTTGCAGCTTGAAGATCTTTCTGGATTCACTATGCTGTGCATTATTCCGCGGTCTTGTGGTTGGGTCTGGAATCGTAGTCTTTTCTTTGTTTTTTTTTTTGTTTTTTGTAGCCCAGGTGGGCGTCGGCGTCACCCCTCTCTGGGTGTATTTCCGGTGACGTTGGCATGTTTCCTGCCGAAGCTCCCACTCTTGGGCGTCATCTTCGGAATCTTTTTTCCGTGTTTGTTCTGTTTCCGAAGTTATGGCAATGTTCCATTAAGTCATTTTCCGCTTTTAACCTTGAAGGTGTTTTGTTTTAGTATTTGTCTCTGTTTTAACCACCTTTTCTCTCTCCAGCCTCATCTTTCTGGCGGAGGTGGGTGGGTTTGCTAGTGAATCCAGAAAGACCTTCAAGCTGCAAAACTATACAGACAGGTAAGAAAACTATTCGTTTTGCAGCGTGAATCTTTCTGGATTCACTATGCTGTGCATTGACTTTGTAGCGGTTTCTCATTTCTGTGGCAGCTGGGTGGAAGATGAGCGTTGGTTATTGACTATGTGTTGAAGCACCTTTTGTCCGACTTGTGCTTCCCTGTTCATCTGTATATCCACGCAGTAGTGCTTCGTGAACGTGTGCACCGAAGCCCATGTTGCCGCCAGACATATGTCTAGTATGGGTGTGTTAGCCAGGAAGGCTATTGTAGCACCCTTTTTCCTAGTGGAGTGGACATGTGTCCCCTCTGCTAGTTCTTGTCCTGCTCGCTTGTGGCAGAGCTGTATTGTTTGTGCGATCCATTGTGCAATGGTCTCTTTGGTTACTGCTTTTCCCATGAAACTGTTGGCGAATGACACAAAGAACTGTTTTGTTTTCCTGTGTCCCTTCGTTCTCTCAATGTAGTGCATGACTGCCCTTCTGGCGTCCAGGGTGTGCAGAGCTCGCTCTGCGCTAGTGGCTGGTTTTTGGAAAAATCTCGGTATCTGTATAGACTGGTTCATGTGGAACTTGGACACCACCTTTGGCATGAAGTGTGGGTCAGTTCTCATCACAACCCTATCATTGTGTATTTGTATGTAGGGTTCTTGTAGCGTTAGTGACTGAAGTTCGCTTACTCTGCGTAAGGACGTTATTGCAACCAGGAAAGCTGTTTTCATTGTTAGCATCTCTAGGGAGGCTTTGTGAAGTGGTTCAAAAGGCTCTTTCATGAGTTCCGTAAGGACTATGTTGAAGTTCCATGCAGGTGGCGGCACCCGTTTTGGTGGTGCGATCCTCTTCGCTCCTTCCAGGAATCTTTTCACCACTTGTGATGTGAAGAAACTCTTGCACGTTTCTCCTCTTGTGTAAGCGACTATCGCTGCCAAGTGAACTCTTAGCGAGGATGAACGAAGGTTCCTCTCCAGCAGGTGCGTGAGGTACCTTAGCACTGTGGAGTCCTTCTTCATTTTATTGTGAAGCTTTTCTCTTCTGCACCACATTGTGAATCTTTTCCACTTCGCAACATAGCACTTCCGAGTGCTGGGTTTTCGTGCCTCCCGAAGAACCCTCAGGGTGCTTTCTGGTAGTTTTAAATGTGCAAACTCTATGTCCTCATGAGCCATGCCACCAGGCTCAGGCTCTCTGGTTCTGGGTGCAGCACTTCTCTGTTCTGCATGGAGAGCAGGTCTTTTCTTTTGCCAAATCTGTGGGGTGCACACTGTGTCATCTCCATGATCTGCGAGTACCATGTCTGTCTGGCCCACTGCGGTGCGACCAGTATCAGGGTCATGTTGCTCGTTCTGCATTTGCTGAGCACTCTGTGCATCAGCGGTATCGGGGGAAAAGCGTAAGCAAATGTCCTGGACCAATCTATCCATAGGGCATTCCCCGGGGATCCCTCCTCGGGCTATCCGGATGCGAAGTTTTGGCATTTTGCATTCTGGCGTGTGGCAAAAAGGTCAACCGATGGTGTTCCCCATCTGTCGAACAGCCACCTTGTCTCTTGTGCATTGAGCTCCCACTCGTGGGATGCCGATGTCTGTCTGCTGAGCCAATCTGCTTGTATGTTGTCCTTCCCTGGTAGGTGTATGGCTAGCAGGTCTATCTAGAGTTGGATGGCCCATCTCCATATCTCCTGTGCTAGCTTTGAAAGCATGGCTGACTGTGTCCCACCCTGCTTGTTGATGTAGAACATTACTGTGGTGTTGTCTGTTTGTATCAATACCTTGTGCTTGTACAGCATCGTTTGGAAAGCTTTTAATGCAAGGAAGATTGTCTTCAATTCCAGGTAATTGATGTGCTTGGTCGCATCCGCTGGTGTCCACAGTCCTCTCACTGAGTTCCTCCATGTGAGCGCCTCATCCCTTCAGGGATGCGTCTGTGGTGATGTTCACTGTTGGTGTTCGGGGCGTTTGAGGCTTTCCCCACGTTATGTTCTCCATGTTCCATCATGTCATTTCCTTCTGCACTGAGTGCGTTACAACCACTAGATCTTCCCAACGGCCTGTAGCTTGTGACCATTGCCCCTGTAGCCATTCTTGAATGGGTCTCATGTGGAGCCGTACATTTGGTACTAGGTGGATGCATGATGCCATCATGCCCATGATCTTGCTCGCAGTCCTCACTGTCCGAGCTTGCCCCTTCTGGTAGAGCAGAGTTTTTCACTAGCGCACTTGCCCTCTTCTCGCTGGGGACCACCTTGCCCTGCAAGGTGCTGATCTGTGCTCCAAAGAAAATCTTCACGTGTTCCGGTTCCATTGAGGATTTCTTCCAATGGATGGAGAACCCCAGGTTTATGAGCGTGGTCGTCACTGTTTTTGCGTGACGCTTGCATCTCTGGTATGAGTTTGCTTTTACTAGCCAGTCGTCCAGGTAAGGATATACGTGTATTCCTTTCCTTCGTAGGTGTGCTGCGACCGCTGCGAGGCACTTTGTGAAGACCCTTGGTGCTGATTTTAGCCCGAAGGCTAGTGTTATGAACTGGTAGTGGTTTTCTCCGATGGTGAATCTGAGCATATGCTTGTGCTTTCTGTTCATTGGGATGTGCAGGTAGGCATCCTTGAGGTCTATTGTGACCATGAAGTCCCCGATTTGCAATTGCGGGAGCACCTATTGCAGGGAGGTCATTTTGAACTTTTGCGTTCTTATGAATTTGTTCAGGAACCTTAGGTCCAGAATGGGTCTCATTGTTTCGTCTACTTTTGGTACCAGGAAGTACGTTGAGTATACGCCTTTGTTCCTTTCCCTGAAGGGTACTGGTTCTATGGCCTGCTTCTGCAGGGGATCCTTTGCTTCTTCCTGAAGACGCTCTAGTTGTTTGTTTGCCAGTGGTCTTCTTTTTGGTTTTCTGCTTGTTGGCCTCCCCTCCAACTCTATGCAGTATCCGAATTGGATGATGTTGAGAATCCATTTGTCTGATGTGATTTCTCTCCATTTTTGGAGGTAAAATCTTAATCTTCCCTCCCACTGGTGTTATGTGGTCGTAGGTGATTAGTTTGTGTAACACGTGATCGCTTTGTACGTGCTGCACCCTGGGATCTTTTCTGTGGGTGGGCACACAGTTTTTTTAAGTCACTTAGAGGCGGGCTGCTGACCCCCTCTTTTATTCTGTCCACGTCCATTTCCTCTCCCTCGAAAGGACTGGCCTCTTGGCTGGTACTGCCAGGACTGCTTATGCCGACCATGCTGAACTTGTGTGTGATGCCTGGTGCGTTTGTTGGAAAGCCTGGTGTGATGTACCTGGCTGGTTTCCACCTCTCCCGCTGGGTCTTCGTGACGGGGTGCCCCTTTTACCACCTCTGAACTGCAATGCTCCCATGGACCTTGCCGTTTCGTTATCCTTTTTCAGTTGGCTGAGCTTCTCATCAACTGGTGCTCCAAACAAGGTTTTGCCGTTGAACGGTGTGTTCAGGATGCTGTGCTGCACCTCGGGCTTGAAACCTGAAATCCTGAGCCAGGCGTATCTCCTCTCAGTGATGCCCATCATCATGAGACTGCTGGAGGTGTCTGCTCCATCCAGGGCAGTCTTGAGGCAAGAATTTGCCGCGTTCTTCCCTTCCTCCACCAATTTCTAGGACTTTTGCCTGGAATCTTGGGGCAGGTCTTTCACCAAGTGACCGAGCTCCTCCATGATCTGGTACATGTGCCTGTTGATCAGGGCGTTGGAATTCGCCATGCGCCAGTGGGTTGCGGCATTCCGTTCAATCCTTCTGCCCACCAGGTCCATCCTCTTGCTTTCCTTCTCTGGAGGTGGCCCAGAAGTAGTGGGCACGTTTGCCCTCTTTCTTGCTGTGGCTGTGATGATGGAGTCTGCTGAGACCGTGCCCTGAATGTAGGGTGGGTCTTTTGGCGAATGTTTGTATTTTTTCTCCGTCCTGGGGGTGACCGCCTTGCATGTTGCGGGTTCCTTGAATGCTTCCATTCCCTGAGCCAAGACGCTGTCGAGCATGGGGAGGTACTGGCTCTTCGTTTGGGTGGGGAGCAGTGTCTCTAGAAGGAAGTCTGCTTTCTGCTTCTCTTCGTCGAGCTTGAGCCTGAATGCCGCTGCGGCAGTCTTTATCACCGAGTTGTAGGCCCCCAATGTCGTCCGGCGGCGAGGGCCTCAAGGGATATGTGTCGATGGCCTCCTCTGGGCTTAAGGTGTCGACATCCAGATAATCCACATCCTGTGTTTCAGAGGGAGCAGACCCGGGGTCCGTCCTGCTGTCCTCTTCCTCCTCATAGTCGTAACTATAGTAGGGACTCTCTTCCTCTTCCTGGTCGATTTCCTCGCCGTCAGCCGACTGTTCCTCGGTGTCATAGTCTTCCTCCTCGACAACCTCTACAACCTGTGCCTTGGTTTTGTGGGGGATCGTGTAGACCTTCATCTTGGCGTCGAATTCCTTCTTCCGCTGCAAGATGCTTTCCAATTTGGCCTCGAGGCGCCTTTTCTTTTTCTCCATCTCGGCTGCGTGTTCCGCGTCGGATGGTTCGGCCGCTCTTTTCGGCGGTTGGCTCGGCGCCGAGCTGATCCTCTGCGTCAAAGGCTTCGTCGCCAAACTGGATTTCGTGTCTCTGGTTGGCGTCGAAGGTGCTTTAGGGTCCTTCTCCCTCGGCGTCGAACGGTCGTTTTCAGGAATGTTATTCGACAACTTTTGCTGTTCAACAGCCCTCGGCGCCGGGGACTCCTTCTCAGAGGATCCACTGGGCCTGGATACAGCAGCGGGCGCCGAAGTTTTTGGCGCCGGCGCTTTCGAGGCCTTGCCCTCGTTCTTTCGAGGCTCAGAGTCTCTCGGGTGTTTAGGGGCCGTAGAGTATCCTACCTTATCAGAAGTCTTGGTATTATCGGTCTCTACGACCGTGTAGCCGTTGTCTTCGGCAGCGTTGTCCTCTTCCTCTTCCTCGGAAGACATCCCCAGATCGTAAAGGGATGGAGTCGGGGCTTTGCCCTGCAGGGTGGCGTGCGCTACCCTCTGACTCGCTCTCACACGAAGGGTCTTCGGGGTGAAGACGATTCAGGCGTTGCAGTCCTTGCTCCCGTGGTAGGCAAAGGTTGCAAACCGGGTGCTGGTCCTTCTGCGCGTACTTGTGGTGGCGGTTACGGCAGAACTTGAAGGGCGTGTTGTCCATCTTGAGCGCTCAGGGGGCCCCCTGGTCGTGCGTTCGTCGACGGGCGTCGAAGTTTTCTCCTTCTCCTTCGTTGGCCTTGGTTGATGAAGTCTCTTGAAGTCTTCTGAGTTGTTTTCCTTCCATTTTCTGTATGCTTCTTCTTTCTCCAAAAATGTCTGGAGCCCAAACGGGAACACTCCAGACCCGACCACGGAAAAAAGAATCTGAAGATGGCGCCCAAGAGTGGGAGCTTCCGCAGGAAGCATGCCGACGTCACTGGAAATAAACCCAGAGAGGGGTGACGCCGACGCCCACCTGGGCTACAAAAAAAAAAAAAAAAAAAAAGGAAAAGACTACGATTCCGGACCCAACCACAAGACCGCGGAATAATGCACAGCATAGTGAATCCAGAAAGATTCACGCTGCAAAAACTTAGTTTAGCTTTCAGCCGGTGCGTGAAATATCTCAGCACCATTAATTTCCTTGTCCTCTTCTTGTGTAGTTTCTTCTTGCTGCACCATTGTGTGAACCTCTTCCATTTTGCCACATAGCACCTTTGTGTGCTAGGTCTCCTTGCTTCTCGCAGCACCGGGAGGGTGCTCACAGGTAACCTTTGGTGTGCAAACTATGTCTTCAGGAGCCATGCCGCTAGGCTGAGGCTCTCTGGCTCCAGTACTTCTCTGTTTTGCATGGAGAGTAAGTCTTTCCTTTTCCCGAACTTGTGGGGTGGTCCCTGTGCCATTTCCATTATCTGTGAGTACCAGGTCTGCCTGGCCCACTGAGGTGCCACCAAGATCAGGGTCATGTTGCTGGTTCTGCACTTGTTGAGTACCCTGTGTATCAGCGGTATCAGGGGGAAAAGCGTAGGCAAATGTTTTCGGCCAGCTTATCCATAGGGCATTCCCCTGGGATCCTTCCTCTGGTTGCCTGGATGCGAAATATCGGCATTTTGCATTCTGGTGTGTTGCAGATAGACCTATCGTCTGAGTTCCCCACCTCCTGAATAGCCTTTGCGTGTCCTGTGCATTGAGCTCCTACTCGTGGGATGCTGAAGTCTGTTTGCTGAGCTAGTCTGCTTCCACATTGTCCTTCCCTGGTAGGTGTATGGCTAGCAGGTCTATTTTGAGTGGGATGGCCCATCTCCATATTTCCTGCGCTAGGTTGGACAGTGCGACTGATTGTGTTCCTCCCTGCTTGTTGATGCAGAACATCGTTGTTGTGTTGTCTGTTTGTATCAACACTCTCTGGTTGTACAGTTGTTTCTGGAATGCCTTCAGGGCGAGGAACACGGTTTTCAGTTCCAGATAGCTGATTTGTCTGACCGCATCTGTTGGGAGTCCACAGACCCCTCACTTTGAGTTTGCTCATGTGTGCTCCCCATCCCATCTGGGATGGGTCTGTGGTGATGGTCACCGTTGGGGTTGGTGGTGTTCAGGGGTTCCCCCTGGTTATGTTCTCCTTGTTCCACCACGTAATCTCCTCCTGCACTGCGTGCGTTACAACCACTAGATCTTCTCAACTTCCTGTAGCTTGTGACCATTGTTGTTGCAGCCATTCCTGGAATGGTCTCATGTGGAGCCGTATATTGGGGACCAGGTGTATACAGGACGCCATCATCCCCATGATCTTGCTCTCTGTCCTCACTGTCAGAGCTCGCCCCTTCGGGTAGTGGCGTGTCTCCTTCAGCAGAGCCAGTGTTCTCTTGTTGCTGGGGAACACTTTGCTATGTATGGTGTTGATCTGTGCCCCTAGGAAGATCTTCACTTGCTCTGGTTCTGGTGTATGGAGAATCCTAGGTCTGTTAGTGTCTCCGTGACCCGCTGTGTGTGTTCCTTGCATGTCCTGTGTGAACTTGCTTTTATTAGCCAGTCGTCGAGGTAAGGGTATAAGTGGATCCCTTCTCTGCGCAGGTCGCGAGACATTTGGTGAACACCCTTGGTGCGGACTTTAATCCTAAGTCTAGGGCTGTGAACTGGTAGTGTTCTTTGTTCATGGTAAATCTTAGTAGATGTTTGTGCTGCCTGTTCATGGGAATGTGCAGGTAGGCATCTTTGAGATCTATGGTGGACATGAAGTCTCCATCCCTTATCTGAGGAATGACCTCTTGGAGGGATGTCATTTTGAACGTTTGTGTCTTTATGTATTTGTTTAGGAACCTTAGATCCACGATGGGTCTTAGCGTTTCGTCCACTTTTGGAACTAGGAAATAGTTTAAGTACACTCCCTTGTTCCTTTCTCTGAATGGAACTGGTTTGATGGCCTCCTTCCGGAGGAGATCTTGTGATTCCTCTAGGAGTAGCGATAGTTCTTTTCCTGAATGCGCCTTCCTCTTTGGTTTTCTGTTTGGTGGTTTCTTTTCCAGTTCTATGCAGTATCCGAACTGTATGATGTTGAATATTCATATGTCCTCAGTTATCTTCTTCCACTCCTGGAAGAAGTGTCTTAGCCTGCCTCCTACTGGTGTTACATGGTCGTCGATGTTTGGTCCGTGTAACTCCCTCATGTTGGCCTTGTTGTGCTCCACCATCGGAGGGGTCGTGTGGGTGGGCACGCTTTGCGTGACGGAGTTACTTTGAGGTGGGTTGTTGGCCCCCTCTCCTTGTTTGCCCTCGTCCATTCGCCCTCCTGCGAAAGGACTGGCCCCGAGGCTGGTACTGCCAGGTTTGCTTTTGCTGCCCCTGCTGGGATTGATTGTCGCCCTGGTGTGCCAGCTGGAATGTCTAGTGTGACGTTCCCGGCTGGTTTCCTCCCCTTCCGTTTCGTCTCCGTGTCGGGGTACCCCTTCTCATCCCTCTGAATTATAAGGCCCCCATGGACCTTGCAGTTTCATTTTCTTTCTTGAGCTGGTGTGTTTCTCATTCACCGGTGCCCCAAACAGTGTCTCTCCATTGAAAGGAGTGCTCAGAATGTTGTTCTGTACTTCCGGCTTGAAGCCTGAGATCCTTAGCCAGGCCTGCCTTCTTTCTGCGATTCTTATCATAAGTCTGCTGGATGTGTTAGCCCCATCCAAGGCCGTTTTCAGACAAGCATTTTCTATATTTTATCCCTCCTCCACCAGGTGTGATGCCCTTTGCTGGTATTCCTCGGGGAGGTGCTTGAGCATTTGCCCCAGCTTGTCCCAATGCTGGTACTGCTGTCTGTTCAGTAGGGCATTGGAGTTCGCCATGCGCCAGTGTACTGCTGCATTTCTCTTTATTTTTCTCCCATTCAGGTCCATTCTCCTACTTTCTTCGTCTGGTGGTGGCCCTGACGTTTTTTTTGTTTGAATTTGTTTATTGGGTTTTTGGTTGCATTGACACAAACAATACTTCAATGATCAATCGAGGTAAACGAGCATTACAAAAATTAGAGACATTGAGATACAATCGGAGATTTGGATTCTGTTAGACATTTCACAGTTCAGGGCCATTGTCTGTCTATCGACCCTTTCTGTGTGCTTTGGTAGCCTGTGTGAGAAGTTGGCCTGATACATAGTGATCACTAGAATAGTGAGCACTGCATATCAGTCCAAACAACCCTTATTGATGATTGGTTGTAAGTCAACCTTATAGACCAGCTATCCTAGTAGCATGGATACGAGCAGTCTAAGGCTAAGACTCTAGAGGGCGTGTTAAGCCAGCTGTTTTACCATCACATTACCCCTTGAACACCAAGTGAAAGGACACCACACAAGTTGTTATGAAAATAAACGTATATTTATTTATAACAAGACTACCCTGAACTCTTTATGAGTCAGGGAGCTAAGCACACAACAAAACTCTTACGAAAATACTTTAAGTCGCACAATTTACACAAATGCCCTAGGGGCACGAAAAACCATATACACAGTAAGTGGAATGCGAACTTGCTAGCAGGTAAGTAGTACTTTTCTAGACTCAGTGTGAGAAGTTGGCCTGATGTGCAGTGTTCACTATTCTAGTGATCACTATATATCAGTCCAAACAACCCTTATTGATGATTGGTTGTAAGTCAACCTTATAGACCAGCTATCCTAGTAGCATGGATACGAGCAGTCTAAGGCTAAGACTCTAGAGGGCGTGTTAAGCCAGCTGTTTTACCATCACATTACCCCTTGAACACCCAGTGAAAGGACACCACACAAGTGTTATGAAAATAAACAATGTATTTATTAGAATCACAACAACCCTGTACTCTTTATGAGGACAGGGGGCTAGGCACACAACAAAACTCTTACGAAAATACTTAAGTTAGCACGTTATACACAAATGCCCGAGGGGCACGAAAAACCATATACTTAAAAAGTGGAATGCGAAATTACTAGCAGGTAAGTACAGTACTAATAGGCTTTGGAATCGCTAGGACTTGACTATAGAATCGTTAGATTACTTCTAGGAGACCTAGGGGACTCGGGTGCAGAGTGTGCACTCTCACGCGGGATGCGGGACAAAGTCTATGGAAGCTAGTAAAGGCAAAGTTAGTGTTCACGGGCGAACCCGACCTGGTAGGAAGAAAACGACAGTGGATCCTGACCCTAGGATAGTGAGGCTATGCTGGGACACCGAAGTGCCGAAGTTACCTAGCCCAGGGGCTGCAGCTGCATAGGTCTGAAAAGACGTCGGGGATCTCGTTGCCGGACCAGGAGCCTGGAAGAAGGAAGTTGCTGGCAGGCGACCAGTGAAGAAAAGTTCGATGGATCCAAGCCTGGATCAAGGAAGAAGAAAACCTGAAAGCAGAGGGGACCAAGTTCTTGAATCACTAGCCAGTGATTAAGTGGGCACCAGGATGGCACCGGGCGAAGTCACCTCGACTAGGTGAGTGGGCGACGCTGGCTCTGCAGATCTCACGGACCAGGAGGCGTTGTCGGCGACCAGGATGGAGAGGCGAGCTGTCCCACGATGGATGAAGCTGTCGGCGTCGAAGTTACCCCGGATTGGGCAACAAGCCTTGGCTAATTCAAGCCCACGCGGTGGACTCAAAATGGCGTCTTGAGTGGACCAGGAGGGTCCGGGGTGCTCCTCTTTTGGAAGGGAGCAAGGGCCAGCCTGGAGCAACCAGACCAGCAGCAGAAATGTCGTCGGGCGTCGTTCAGAAGGCCACAAGCCAGCGGGCTAGTAGCCAAACAACGCGGTGAGCAGCAAAAAGCAGAAGGGCCCCACGCAGATCGTGGAGATGCTGGGAGGCTGCACTTCGGTGCTGGAGCTGCTCAGGGTCGGGGCTTCTCGGACCCCAAAGCACTCACCAGGAAATTACTCGGCGGGCTTGCTGGAAAGAAGTCGTGCAGTCTTGAAGATGGCCGGTCCCTCGAGGTCTCGTCACACCCACGAATCTCAGCGTGACTGATGATGCAGGTAGAGGTCAGAGGTGCCAGGGAAGCCGGTTCTCGTCGAGCTGGGCAGTCTTGATCCGGAGGAGAGACTTGCAGCAGACCGCAGTGTTCTTAAGATGGTGCCTGCGGATGCAGGGTGACTACTCCTTAGTCACAAGGGAGAAATCTTAGGAAGAAGTCTTGAGTTCCTTTCGTGGAAAGTAGTTTCAGGATTCAAAGATGATCTGATTTGGAAGGGGGCCAGTTCCTACCTTTATCCTGTAAAAAGGGGCTGGCACGCGACTAAGTCCTGCCCTATGGGTGGGACTAGGAGGGGGGTGGTTACACCCACTTCCTTGGCGGGCTTTTCCCCAGCACAGGGTCTGGAGTGACCCTGGAACTGGTTCCAGCCAGCCTATGCACAGTGAGCACCGGGGTGCCACGTGCAGTCACCTTCCTCTAAAGCCCTGCCTACCTACAATACACAAAACCCTGTCTGGGACGGTGCTGGCACCGCCCCTGGCAGGAAACCCTTTGTCCTTATCTCCTGCTCTGGGAGGACTCCCAGCAGCAGGAGGGCAGACTTGTGTCTCGGTGGCAGCATCCATTTTGTGGAGCTGAGGCTCTGTTTGACTTTAACCGGGGTTAGGGGTTACATACATGTCGTGTCCCTCTAGAAGGGTGGAATGCTAACCCCGTCGCCAGAATTGGCGAGGGGTTAGTATTCCAATTCGTATGACACCTTACTCGACATGTTTTGATAAAGCGATACCATAGTTGGCATATAACCGCGAAGATTATAATGCACTTAAGAGTATATGGTATGCGATATCATGGAAACGGCTAAGGGATAGATCCCGAAAGCCGCAGACAGGCTCAGCTCATGCCAGAGCACCATCTCACACAATTCCAAGCACTCTGCCTTCAGGATTGTTAAGGCCTGCCATAGGAGTGACTGATAGGAGATCTGTGTGTCCATTTTAGGGTTAGATATAGGTATACTATATCTAAAGCAAAGGGTGATTACACCACCTTGCCCCAGCTGTCAAGCAGCCAGTTGTGTCAGATTTGGATGGCCAGCCAGGGGTGGCATAATACATGCTGCAGCCCCTGGTAGGCCCTGGGTACACCTATGCCCTGGGTACCTAAGGTACACTGTACAGGGACTGATAAGGTGACTCAGTATCCAATTTAGATATGTACCTAAGGTACATGGAATCCATTTTACAGAGAGAGCAGTAGGCCTGGGGCCCTGAATAGCAGGGTCCCAGGTCAACTAAGTCAGAAAACCAGCAAAACACCAGGCAAAAAGTTGGGGGCAACCATAGTCAGGGATCTACCTTCCTACACTCAGGAATCGCTAGGCCTACAATTCTAAACACTGGGATTAGATGCAGGAGGCCTGTGAACGTCGTGTGCAGAGTGGGAACTCTCACGCGTAAGGCAGGAAAAAGTATATGGAGGCTAGCAGTTGCAAAGTTACTGTTCTCGGGCGAACCCGACTAGGTGGGTCGAAAACGGGGGTGGATCCGAACACTTAGGGTGTTGGACTATGCTGAAGCACCGGAGTACTTGGTTTACCTAGCCCAGGGGCTGCGGCTGCATAGGGTTGAAGTTGCGTCGGAAACCCACGTTGAAGAACCAGGAGCCTGAAGAAAGAGTTGCTGGCAGGCGGCCAGTGAAGAAAGTTCGGAGTGATCCAGGCCTGGATCAGGGAAGAAGAAACCTGTAAGCAGAGGGGACCAAGTTCCGAATCACTAGCCAGTGATTTGAGTGGGCACCAGGATGGCACCGGACGAAGTCACCTCAGCCAGGTGAGTGGGCGCTGCTGGGCTCTGCAGTCTCTCGGACCAGGAGGCGTTGTCGGCGACCAGGATGGAGGTGCGAGCTGTCCCACGAAGGTTCTTGCTGTCGACTTCGCTGGACCCAGGATTGGGCAACAAGTCTTGGCAAATGCAAGGCCCACGCGGTGGACCTAAAATGGCGTCTTGAGTGGACCAGGAGGGTCCAGGGTGCTCCTCTGTAGGAGGGGAGCAAGGGCTGGTCTGGAGCAACCAGACCAACAGTAGTTGTCGTCGTGGAGCGACGTGAAGGGGTCACTAGCCAACGGGCAAGCGACCTGGACAACGCGGTTGGCAGCAAAGAGCAGAAGGGCCCCACGCAGATCTCGTGGATGCAGGGGGGCTGAACTTCGGTGCTGGAGCTGCTCAGGGTCGGGGCTTCTCTTACCCCAAAGCACTCAGTCGAGGGTCACTCGGGAGTCGTGCTGGACAAGCGTCGTGCAGTTCTGAAGATGGCCGGTCCCTCGAGGTCTCGTCGCACCCACGGGTCACAGCTGGGCTGATGATGTAGGTTGAGGTCAGAGGTGCCAGGGAAGCCGGTTCTCGTCGTGCTGGAGCAGTCTTGATCCGAAGGAGAGACTGGCAACAAACCGCGATGCTTGGTTGGTGCCTGCTGCTGCAGGGTGACTACTCCTTAGTCACAAGGGAGAATCTTGGGAAGAAGTCTTGAGTTCCTTTCGTGGAAAGTAGTTTCAGGATTCAAAGATGATCTGATTTGGAAGGGGGCCAGGTCCTACCTTTATCCTGCAAAAAGGGGCTGGCACGCGACTAAGTCCTGCCCTATGGGTGGGACCAGGAGGGGGGTGGTTACACCCCTCTCCTTTGGCGGGCTTTCACCAGGCCAGGGGCTGGAGTGCCCCTGGAACTGGTTTCAGCCGGCCTATGCATAGTGAGCACCGGGGTGCCACTTGCAGTCACCTTCCTCTAAAGCCCTGCCTACCTAGGATACACAAAATCCTGTCTGGGACGGTGCTGGCACCGCCCCTGACAGGAAACCCTTTGTCCTTGCCTCCTGCTCTGGGGGAACTCCCAGCAACAGGAGGGCAGACTTGTGTCTCGGTGGCAGCATCCATTTTGTGGAGCTAAGGCTATGTCTGACTTTAACCGGGGTTACAGGTTACATACATGTCGTGTCCCTCTAGAAGGGTGGAATGCTAACCCCGTCGCCAGAATTGGCGAGGGGTTAGTATTCCAATTCGTATGACACCTTACTCGACATGTTTTGATAAAGCGATACCAGAGTTGGCACATAACCGCGAGGATTATAATGCACTTAAGAGTATAAAGTATGCGATATCATGGAAACGGCTAAGGGATGGATCCCGAAAGCCGCAGACAGGCTCAGCTCATGCCAGAGCACTATCTCACACGATTCCAAGCACTCTGCCTTCAGGATTGTTAAGGCCTGCCATAGGAGTGACTGATAGGAGATCTGTGTGTCCATTTTAGGGTTAGATATAGGTATACTATATCTAAAGCAAAGGGTGATTACACCACCTTGCCCCAGCTGTCGTGCAGCCAGTTGTGTCAGATCTGGATGGCCAGCCAGGGGTGGCATAATACATGCTGCAGCCCCTGGTAGGCCCTGGTTACACCTATGCCCTGGGTACCTAAGGTACACTGTACAGGGACTGATAAGGTGACTCAGTATCCAATTAGATATGTACCTAGGGTACATGGAATCCATTTTACAGAGAGAGCAGTAGGCCTGGGGTCCTGAATAGCAGGGCCCCAGGTCAACTAAGTCAGAAAACCAGCAAAACACCAGGCAAAAAGTTGGGGGCAACCATAGTCAGGGATCTACCTTCCTACAGCCTGTATCACGTGGCATCCCATCAAAGCAACTGCACACCCCATGGACGGGATCGTCTCAAACATTTTAGTCTGTTAACTGCACCTGTGGGGGGGATGAACTCATGTTGCGTCAGGCACCGTGGGGATGGCGTTATGGGCATCAGCTATGTGGGTGTGATTCGCAATAATATGTGACATCGTGGTGTCTCTATGCTTTAAGTCAATCCATGAGTAATACATACGAGTTGCACTCTATCGAAATCGATCTGGTCTCCTTACCCAGGAACTATGGGGTGAACCAATTAACTCGGGAGAGGGATGGGAAGGGGGGAAAGACGGGAGGGGGGGGTTTCTCTAGGTCACCGTGTCCAAGCATAGAGTACGAATTCTTAGGTCGTTGGGTATAAGCCTATAGCGAGCGTCGATGCTCCGTGTCCGGGTGTCAGAGGGTCGTCGAGTGTGGTCGCTCACGACATGTATGTAGAATCTGTGGCATGTTTATGTATGCGTGGGGGCTGATGTCGTCGGGTGTACCGGGGATTGCGAGGTTGTAGGTGACTCCTGAGGGCGTGTCGCCTGTGTGAAGGTGTGTAGTAATTGCGCCCACTCCAGTGATATGGGGTGTTTGCGATGTCCCCGTACCTCCTCCTCTCGGAGTATCTCTTCCTCCGCCTTGCCCCATTTATGTACCACTCCGATCCATGCTGCCTCTGGCGGCCCCGCAGGGGCCCTCCAGTGCATGGCAATACTACGTTTCGCCAGGATGATTGCTAGTGATAGGAATCGGCATTGCGTTTTCTCAGTTTTCCGTTTGCGGAAAATTCCGAGTGCACATGCCTCCCATGTGTTCATGGTGGTAATTCCCGTGACCTCTTCCAGTGTTCGATGGATCATGTCCCAGTACTGGCGGAGAGTGGGGCAATCCCAAAACATGTGTCTGAAGTCTGCCCCCGGGGTTCGACATCGGGGACACTCGAAGTGGGTGTCCGGGAAGAATCGTTGGAGGCGGCCCGGTGTGAGATAGGCCCTGTGTAGGACGTTGAATTGTATGTTACGGAACCTTGCGTTTCTGGAGACTTTTTTGGGAAATTCCAGGGCTAATCTCTATTCCCCGTCATGGACCACTCTGCCGAAGTCGGTCTCCCACTTCTGGCGTAGAGTCTGGAGGGATGGGAGGAGTAGCGACCGTATCGCTCTGTAGAGCCATGTCACCAAGTGTCTCCCCACCCCCATGTGCATGATCGTGTGGATCACTGGATGTGTCACAGGTTCGCCGGCCTCCGAGTTCCAGTGTGTATCGCTGCTATCTATTAATTGCCTATGGAGCAAAAACTGCCCCGGGGGCAGGTCGTATCGATCCATCATCTGTTCGAACGTTTGCAACTGTCCGTCTTCGAACAGAGATCCGATTTCCGTGATCGCCAGCTATGTCCAGACCCGAAGCGTGCCCGGGGAATAATACGAATCCCTACGAGGGAAACCCACCAGTGGCAACAGAGGCGAATATGGTGGTTGTGTTTTGGACATGCGATGTATACGCATCATGCACGTTCGGGCAATGGACACCTGCAATGGGCGTGTCCGCAGGGGTTTAGTGCCCGGCAGCAGAAGTCTGACGATCACGGCCTGCGAGAGAGGGCCGGTAGCTGCGACGGTCTCTCCTGTGTGTCGTCCCGCCGTCCAATAAGACAGCCACTGGAGCTGGGCAGCCAGAAAGTATGCCTCAAAGGCCGGCGCCCCCAATCCTCCCTCCGTGGTAGGCAGGTAGAGTGTGGCGAGTGCCACCCGTTTTCGACCCCCTCCCCAAATCAGGTCTGTCAGAAGAGTATTCAGTTCTCCGAAGAATGATCGAGGTGGGATCACTGGGAGATTCACGAAACTATAGAGCAGGCGGGGGACCATAATCATTTTTGCCAGTGCCACTCTGCCTATTGGCGCCAGCGGGAGTGTCTTCCAGAAGTTGACCGCTGATCTAAGACCAGCTAACGTCCTACGGTGATTCCCTGCGTATAAGTCCTCTGGGGTGTGGTACAACCGCACTCCCAGGTATCGGGGGGCGTCGGCATTCCAGGTTAGTGATTGGGTACCCATCTGAATCTCGAAGGGGGCCACATGGGGGTTCAACGGGTATATGGAGGATTTCCCCCAGTTGACTCTTAGGCCCGATGTGAGAAGTTGGCCTGATATGCAGTGCTCACTATTCTAGTGATCACTATGTATCAGTCCAAACAACCCTTATTGATGATTGGTTGTAAGTCAACCTTATAGACCAGCTATCCTAGTAGCATGGATACGAGCAGTCTAAGGCTAAGACTCTAGAGGGCGTGTTAAGCCAGCTGTTTTACCATCACATTACCCCTTGAACACCCAGTGAAAGGACACCACACCAGTTGTTATGAAAATGAACAGGTATTTATTTATAACAAGACTACCCTGAACTCTTTATGAGTCAGGGAGCTAAGCACACAACAAAACTCTTACGAAAATACTTTAAGTCGCACAATTTACACAAACGCCCTAGGGGCACGAAAAACCATATACACAGTAAGTGGAATGCGAACTTGCTAGCAGGTAAGTAATACTTTTCTAGACTCAGGAATCGCTAGGCCTACAATTCTAAACACTGGGATTAGATGCAGGAGGCCTGCGGACGTCGTGTGCAGAGTGGGAACTCTCACGCGTAAGGCGGGGAAAAGTCTATGGAGGCTAGCAGTTGCAAAGTTACTGTTCTCGGGCGGACCCGACTAGGTGGGTCGAAAACAAGAGTGGATCCGAACACTTAGGGTGTTGGACTATGCTGGAGCACCGGAGTACTCAGGTTACCTAGCCCAGGGGCTGCGGCTGCATAGGGTTGAAGTTGCGTCGGAAACCCTTGTTGAAGATCCACCAGTGAAGAGAATTCGTGGAGATCCAAGCCTGGATCAGGAAAGAAGAAACCTGTAAGCAGAGGGGACCAAGTTCTGAATCACTAGCCAGTGATTTGAGTGGGCACCAGGATGGCACCGGACGAAGTCACCTCAGCCAGGTGAGTGGGCGCTGCTGGGCTCTGCAGTCTCTCGGACCAGGAGGCGTTGTCGGCGACCAGGATGGAGGTGCGAGCTGTCCCACGAAGGTTCTTGCTGTCGACGTCGCTGGACCCAGGATTGGGCAACAAGTCTTGGCAAATGCAAGGCCCACGCGGTGGACCTAAAATGGCGTCTTGAGTGGACCAGGAGGGTCCAGGGTGCTCCTCTTTTGGAGGGGAGCAAGAGCTAGTCTGGAGCAACCAGACCAGCAGTAGTTGTCGTCGTGGAGCGTCGTGAAGGGGTCACTAGCCAAACGGGCAAGCGACCTGGACAACGCGGTTGGCAGCAAAGAGCAGAAGGGCCCCACGCAGATCTCGTGGATGCAGGGAGGCTGAACTTCGGTGCTGGAGCTGCTCAGGGTCGGGGCTTCTCTTACCCCAAAGCAATCAGTCGAGGGTCACTCGGTGGTCGTGCTGGACAAGCGTCGTGCAGTTCTGAAGATGGCCGGTCCCTCGAGGTCTCGTCGCACCCACGGATCACAGCTGGGCTGATGATGTAGGTTGAGGTCAGAGGTGCCAGGGAAGCCGGTTCTCGTCGTGCTGGAGCAGTCTTGATCCGAAGGAGAGACTGGCAACAAACCCCGATGCTTGGTTGGTGCCTGCTGCAGCAGGGTGACTACTCCTTAGTCACAAGGGAGATTCTTGGGAAGAAGTCTTGAGTTCCTTTCGTGGAAAGTAGTTTCAGGATTCAAAGATGATCTGATTTGGAAGGGGGCCAGTTCCTACCTTTATCCTGCAAAAAGGGGCTGGCACGCGACTAAGTCCTGCCCTATGGGTGGGACTAGGAGGGGGGTGGTTACACCCCTCTCCTTTGGCGGGCTTTCCCCAGGCCAGGGGCTGGAGTGCCCCTGGAACTGGTTTCAGCCGGCCTATGCACAGTGAGCACCGGGGTGCCACTTGCAGTCCCCTTCCTCTAAAGCCCTGCCTACCTAGGATACACAAAATCCTGTCTGGGACGGTGCTGGCACCGCCCCTGGCAGGAAACCCTTTGTCCTTGCCTCCTGGGCTGGGAGGACTCCCAGCAGCAGGAGGGTAGACTTGAGTCTCGGTGGCAGCATCCATTTTGTGGAGCTAAGGCTCTGTCTAACTTTAACCGGGGTTACAGGTTACATACATGTCGTGTCCCTCTAGAAGGGTGGAATGCTAACCCCGTCGCCAGAATTGGCGAGGGGTTAGTATTCCAATTCGTATGACACCTTACTCGACATGTTTTGATAAAGCGATACCAGAGTTGGCACATAACCGCGAGGATTATAATGCACTTAAGAGTATATGGTATGCGATATCATGGAAACGGCTAAGGGATGGATCCCGAAAGCCGCAGACAGGCTCAGCTCATGCCAGAGCACTATCTCACACGATTCCAAGCACTCTGCCTTCAGGATTGTCAAGGCCTGCCATAGGAGTGACTGATAGGAGATCTGTGTGCCCATTTAGGTTTAGATATAGGAATACTATATCTAAAGCAAAGGGTGATTACACCACTTTGCCCCAGCTGTCGTGCAGCCAGTTGTGTCAGATTTGGATGGCCAGCCAGGGGTGGCATAATACATGCTGTAGGCCCTGGGTACACCTATGCCCTGGGTACCTAAGGTACACTGTACAGGGACTGATAAGGTGACTCAGTATCCAATTAGATATGTACCGAAAGTACATGGAATCCATTTTACAGAGAGAGCAGTAGGCCTGGGGTCCTGAATAGCAGGGCCCCAGGTCAACTAAGTCAGAAAACCAGCAAAACACCAGTGCAAAAAGTTGGGGGCAACCATAGTCGGGGATCTACCTTCCTACACCCGACACCGTCGCAAACTCCTCTAGTGTCCTCCAGATGCATGTCAGGTCGCTCGTGGCATCCCTGACATAAATCAGGAGGTCATCTGCGTATAGAGATACGCAGTGCCACGTGTGTGCCAGGGGGATACCCCAGGCTTCACCCTCTCGTCTTAGGCGTATCGCCAAGGGTTCGACCGCCAGGGCAAACAAGAGGGGTGACAACGGGCACCCTTGTCTAGTCCCTCTGTCTACGGTGAATTCCGAGGAAATATAGGTGCCGATCCGGACCCTGGATTTGAGTTGTGTGTACAGGAGCTTGGTGTAAGCGATGAGGCGGGGACCAAAGTTGTTCTTGGCGATGACTTCGAACAAATATGACCATAGGAGAGTGTCAAATGCCTTTTCGAGGTCTAGTATGAGGCAAGCTGCATTCGGGAATTGGGCTCGAGTAATGTCTTGGACATGGAAGAGCCTACGTAGATTTTGGGATGTGTTGCGGTTTGGCACAAATCCGTTTTGGTCGGGATGGACCAACTGGGGCACGACCTGGGCATACCTCGTCGCTAACAGTTTACCTAGGATTTTACAGTCTGAGTTAAGTATTGTGATCGGCCTGTAGGATGAGGGGAGCTGGGGGTCCCTGTGTGGTTTTAGGAACGATACTATTAGTGATTCTCTGAGGGAGTGTGGGAGGACTCCCGCCCTGAGTGCGTCTTCGAACATAGTCGTCAGACGTGGGGCGAGGTAAGTTAAGAAGGTCTGGTAATACTCAAGGGGGAAGCCGTCCATGCCTGGGGCCTTGTTTCTGGCAAGCATCCATATCGCTGCCTTGATCTCGGCCTGTGTTACTTTCCTGTCTAGGTCCTTCCGGAGCGCCGGCGAGACTTGGGGGAGAGGCAACGGGATTAGGAAGTTGGACGCCGCGAGGGTGTCGCCTTGGCCGGGGGTCTGGTATATGTGCGAGTAATATGTGTAAAAAACCTGCATGATCGCTATCTGGGATGTTTGGAGGCGGCCGGCTTGGTCTGTGATTTCCGTGATAGGTTTCAAGTCGGGATCCTGTCGAGCTATCCAAGCTAAGAGTGTGCCCCCTCTGTTGCCCTCCCGGTGCACCCTGCTGGCGTATTTTCTGAAGTTGTATTTACGCAGGTCCCGCAGTGTCTCAGCATATTTTGTCTTAGCTTCTGCTATTTGCAGCTGGGTCACCTCGTTGCGGTCATCCGCACGTAGTATGGTTGCCAGCTTCTGTTCTGTATTGTGTAATGCGCGTTCTAGCACCTGTCGTACCCCTAGTACTTGTTGGATGCAATGTCCCCTCGCTACCACTTTGTGTGCATCCCACTCCACGAGACTAGAGGACGCCGAGCCCGCATTGAGTCTGAAGTGTTCCTGCAGGTGTTCCCCGTGTTCATGCGTGAATGCCTGGTCTGTGAGGCACTCAGGAGGGAGTTTCCATGTAGGTACTGGGGGGTGGGGCGGTTTCCATTGGAGGGTCAGGGCGTGGGCGTCATGATCCGATAACACTCTGCCTAAGTAGTCTGTGTGTCTAGTTTTGGCGTGTATATCAGGTGAGCAGAGGAATCGGTCAAGTCTCACGCGAAGGTCGTGTGCAATGGAGTGAAATGAGTATAGTTTCGTCGTGGGGTTCAATGCTCTCCACGTGTCCGTCAGTGCCCAGTGTTGAATCCACGCATTGAAGAGTTCCGTCTGTCTGTATATCGGTGATCGTGGTGGTGGGGGACGGGACCGGTCGAGGGTCGTGTCTAGGACACAGTTATAATCCCCTCCTAGGAGCCATGGGGTGTTGATGTAATGTGCCAGCGTGTGCGTGAGGCGGGACCAAAAGGCGTTCTGCTCTATATGGGGGGCATAGATGCTACCTATCAGGATAGA
Organism: Lissotriton helveticus; assembly: GCF_964261635.1. Lineage (NCBI taxonomy): Eukaryota > Metazoa > Chordata > Amphibia > Caudata > Salamandridae > Lissotriton > Lissotriton helveticus. The sequence goes on from NC_136063.1 coordinate 2,067,216,026, forward strand.
TTGCCCATCCAGTTGTCCTTCCAGTAATACATATCGCCCCTCCTTATCTACCGTCCTGGATTGTTCATGGAAGGGGACTCCCGGTCTGATCCAGATTAATGTGCCTCTGGCAAATGCAGAGTACCCCGTGGCACAGATCACACCCCTCCACTTCCTCTGCAACTTGCCGACTTCCGCTGTCGTCAGGTGAGTCTCTTGTAAGGGTGCTATATATGCCTGTTGTCTCTTTAGATAGGCATAGACTGCATACCGTTTGCTTGCCGTGTGCAACCCCCTGACGTTTAGTGTGATAAAGGTAAAATCTGTGTTAGGGGGTTTTGTCATGTGAGTGCGTCCGTCGTATTGGTCGGCGCCCCCTCCAACCCTCGGCTGCATCCAGAGTCACTCTCGCTCGTATCACCTCCCTCCATACTTGATTCCACTGCGACTAATTCACCATCTCCCGTGTAGGTATCAGGGTTAAAAGGGAAGGGGCTTAACATGTTAACAACATATGGGAAACAGTCCCAACTGAAGGGGCCCATTGCAAGGCACGATGAGCCCAAACTGTGCATCTCGTACTGTCTCTAGTTCGTTCGGTGTGAGGGGGTGGTAAGGCGGCGGAACCCCGATCTCGGGTCAAGGCCACCCGCCGTATTGTGTCTCTGTGTGTATGTATGCCACCATCCATACCTTAGGTTTGTCTTCTCGGCGTCCGCCGTCGGTTGGATGCTTCGTCATCGCGGTCTTACCGCTTGGCGTGTCAGGTGTCATCAGATGAGGGTATCCGCCGTCTGTGGGGTCACCAGTGGCGGGGAGGCGGAGCCATCTCTGGAGGTGCGGACGTCACTCTGACCTTCATCTTCGGATGTAAAGATGTGGGGGCCTCGATCCATCTCCTGCTCGGCGTCTAGTTGCCCGACCTCTGCCGCTGCTTGTATGGCCTTCCGTCGGTCTGCTATGATTTGTTCCAAGTCCGGGACGCGTTTGACGCTGGGCGACGGTGGTCGGTTCATCTGTGTGAGAGTGACCTTTTTGGCGCGGAGTCGCCGCCGTCTGCTGGACGCTGAGCTTGACGGCGTGTCCTCGCGGTCTGATCGAGGCTGACTACGGTGATCCAACCAGTGTCTCGCCTCCACGGGGTCCGTGAAGTAGTGTGTGGTATCTTCATAAATGATCTTGAGGCAGGCCGGAAACAGGAGGGCACATGGTATCTTAAGTTGGCGCAGGGCTTGCTTCACTGTCCGGAATGTGGCGCGTTGGCGCTGTACTGCTTGAGAATAGTCCGGGAACACCATCACATTTTTGTCTTCCACTCTGAGGACTTTCGCTTGCCTGGCCGCTCGTAGGATCGTGTCCCTGTCCTGATAATGCAGAAGTTTCAGAAGAAATGGTCTGGGTGGGAGGCCAGCTCGAGGTCGTCCAGTTGGGACCCTGTGTGCCCTTTCTACGGAGAAGAACGGTGTCAGGTCTTGGGCCCGGGTGAACGTTTTTATCCAAGTCTCGATGTATCGAATAGGGTCTTCTTTCTCCACACCTTCCGGCAGGTTGATCAGACGTATGTTGCTCCGACGGGAGCGTCCCTCTAAATCGTCCGCCTTGTGTTCCAGGAAGTTGACCTTCTCCTGCAGGTCCTTGATGGCTTTTTGGTTGAGCTGGACCTGAGGTTTTAGTTCATGGAGCGTGTGGCTCTCCTGCTTCACCTTATCTGCCAGCTTTCTATGGTCGTCGCGTAATAGGGTGATGTCCGAGGCCAGTTCCCCGAATTTGGTTTCCATGGAGACTCTTGAGTGCTCGATGGCCGCCAGGACTTTGTCCAGCTTCGTGGACATGTCCGATTCCTGTATAGGGCCTCCGGTTTTTGATCCACGTGAGGGGCCCGGGGAGGGTGATCTTCTCTGTGCCGGTGCCGGTGTCACGGTCACTGCTCGCTGTGTTCGGCCCATGGGTGGTGTGGGTGACCTATCGGTCCGAAGTGATTTAAACCCCTGTTTGTGGTGGCGCCGAACAGATCGGGCTTCTGAGGTCCCCTCCGTCTATTGTGGCTTTTCCAGGTGAGTCCCCTATCTCCTGGCCGGGGGGGCTTGTGGTTTGCTCTCGATATGTGAGGCGGGAGGATCCCCGTGTGGCCGCACCCCGCTCTGCCCGATCCACTGTCGTGTCACCTGGGTGGTCTGGGCACTCCCTCACTGCCGCCCGCCACTCCCGGTTCCTCTGCTAAGTACAGGCACTGCTGGGCGGTGCTCTCCAGGGGGTCTTGGGTCAGGGGGCTCGAGCTGGAAATCAAAGCTCACCTCGGGGACTCATGTGGTGTTGCTCCCTGACACCCTCTGTCGCGTGGTGCCTATGGAGTTGACTCTTGGGCGCCAGTCTCCCCGCTAATCACTGTAGTCGTTCTGCACTTTTCCCTCTCGGGCTCACTTTGACGGCGCCATCTTGGATTGGGAGAGTCCCAGGGTCATCTGCGGGCGGCGTCTCCGGTTTCCAGTGTGGAACGGCTGGGTCCTCACCGGTCTCCGCGGTCTCCTGTTGCGATGGGTCCCCAGGGGCTGCCTCCGTCCAAGCCTCCCGCGGCGGCGAGGTCCCGCTCCGTCTTCAGTCCGCCAGGTCCTCTCGGCCCGGACGGGTATCGCGGCTCTTCTCCCGACGCCGACGCGTCCAACGTGTGACAGCTCTCTCCGGGTGCGGTAGATGGCCGGCGAAGTGTGTGGTGCGTTCCGGGTCCCGGTAATGAAAGGGGCCGCGCCGGACACCCGGGACCTTCCCCGTCAATGCCTGGGCGCCGCCATTTTGGGGAAGGTTCGGACGAGGACGTCCGGGGCCAATGCGGGCATTCCTCGGACCCACCGTCCCTCTACGAGGCTCCCCAGGCGGTGTCTGTAGTTTCCTACAGCATCTGGTAGTGGCACAGGTATGTGGTGGCCGCGGTCATCATCGGCGTGGCGAGTGGCTGACCGGAGCTCTAGGGGAGTCCGTCCGCCATCTTGGCCAGCTTAGCCACGCCCCCGTGGCCCTGACGTTGTTGGGACGTTTGCCCTCTTTCTGGCTGTTGCAGCAATAATGGAATCCGCCATGACGGATCCCTGGATGTAGGGAGGATCCTGAGAGGAGTGTTTGTATTTTTTCTCCGTCCTAGGAGTGACAGACCAGCAGGTCGCTGGGTCCTTGAACGCCTCCCTCCCTTGGTCCATGACACTCGGAAGCATGGGGAGGAACTGACTCTTTGTTTGAGTAGGGAGCAGGGTCTCTTAAAGGAAACATCCCTTTGGTTTTTCCTCCTCCAGTTTGACTCCATAGGCCGCTGCCGCGTTCTTGATGACCATGTTAAAGGCCCCAATGTAATTTGGTGGCGAAGGCCTCGAAGGATAAGTCTCCACCGGCTCTTCCGGGTTTTCTGAGTCTAGGTCCTGCCAATCCAGGTCCTGTGTCATCAAAGATGCCGAGCCGAAAGTCGTTCACTGGTCATCGTCGCCTTCTTCCTCATAGTATAGGCACTCTTCCTCTAGGTGTTCCTGGGGCTCGGGAGTCTTCGGCTGCCGATTGGCATCAAACTCCTCTTCCTCTTCTATTTCGACGATAGTCATCGGGGGTTTCAACGGAATCGTGAACCTTTCCATTTTTACATCGAACTCTCTTCCTTTGCAGGATGTTCTCCATTTCGGCCTCGAGCCTACTCTTTTTCCTCTCTATCTCGGCGGCATGCTCGGCGTCTAGCGTTTCGGCCGATCTCTTCGACTTAGTTGTCGACGTTGAAGCGACCTTAGGGTCCTTCTCCTTTGAAGTCGAGCGGTCCTTTTCGGGGACGTGCTTCGACGACCTTGGCTTTTCGCCGGCCTTCGCCGCTTGGGAGTCCTTTTCCAAGGATCCGCTGGGCTGTTTGTCCTTGGATGAAGCTGCGGCCGTCGAGGTTTTCGGCGTCAGTGCTCCCTTCGAGGAATTAGACTGTTTTTCGAGAGTCCTGATCGGGCTTTCAAGAGTCTGTCGGGGGTTTAGGGGTCGACGTCCCTCCTACCTCTTTAGATGCCTTCTTATCGGTCTCTACGACCGTGTAGTCATCTGGTCCCTCGGCGATGTTGTCCTCTTCGTCGCTGGAGAGGCCCAGGTCCACAAGCTACGGAGGTTGGCATTTGCCTTGCATGGTGTAGTTGGCTCTCCTCTGTCTCTCTCTAACCCGGAGTGTCTTCGGGGTGAAGGCGGAGCAGGCGTTGCAATCCTTGCTCTCGTGGTCGACCGGTAAGCAGAGGTTGCAGACCGGGTGTGAGAAGTTGGCCTGATGTGCAGTGCTCACTATTCTAGTGATCACTATATATCAGTCCAAACAACCCTTATTGATGATTGGTTGTAAGTCAACCTTATAGACCAGCTATCCTAGTAGCATGGATACGAGCAGTCTAAGGCTAAGACTCTAGAGGGCGTGTTAAGCCAGCTGTTTTACCATCACATTACCCCTTGAACACCCAGTGAAAGGACACCACACAAGTGTTATGAAAATAAACAGTGTATTTATTAGAATCACAACAACCCTGTACTCTTTATGAGGGCAGGGTGCTAAGCACACAACAAAACTCTTACGAAAATACTTACGTTAGCACGGTATACACAAATGCCCGAGGGGCACGAAAAACCATATACTTTAAAAGTGGAATGCGAAATTACTAGCAGGTAAGTACAGTACTAATAGGCTTTGGAATCGCTAGGACTTGACTATGGAATCGTTAGATTACTTCTAGGAGACCTAGGGGACTCGGGTGCAGAGTGTGCACTCTCACGAGGGATGCGGGACAAAGTCTATGGAAGCTAGTAACGCTAAAGTTAGTGTTCACGGGCGAACCCGACCTGGTAGGGAGAAAACGACAGTGGATCCTGACCCTTGGATAGTGAGGCTATGCTGGGGCACCGAAATGCCGAAGTTACCTAGCCCAGCGGCTGCAGCTGCATAGGTCTCAAAAGACGTTGGGAATCCTCGTTGCCGGACCAGGAGCCTGGAAGAAAAGATGCTGGCAGGCGACCAGTGAAGATAGTTCGAAGTGATCCAAGCCTGGATCTGGAAGATGGATGACACCTGAAAGCAGAGGGGACCAAGTTCGTGACTACTAGCCAGTAGTCAGTGGGCACCAGGAGGGCACCGGATGGTAGTCATCTCGACTAGGTGAGTGGGCGACGCTGGCTCTGCAGATCTCACGGACCAGGAGGCGTTGTCGGCGACCAGGATGGAGAGGCGAGCTGTCCCACGATGGATGAAGCTGTCGGTGTCGAAGAACCCAGGATTGGGCAACAAAGCCTTGGCTAATTCAAGCCTACGCGGTGGACTCAAAATGGCGTCTTGAGTGGACCAGGAGGGTCCGGGGTGCTCCTCTTCTGGAAGGGAGCAAGGGCCAGTCTGGAGCAACCAGACCAGCAGCAGTGATGTCGTCGGGCGTCGTTCAGAAGGCCACAAGCCAGCGGGCTAGTAGCCAAACAACGCGGTGAGCAGCAAAAAGCAGAAGGGCCCCACGCCGATCGTGGAGATGCTGGGGGGCTGCTCTTCGGTGCTGGAACTGCTCAGGGTCGGGGCTTCTCGGACCCCAAAGCACTCACCAGGAAATTACTCGGCGGGCTTGCTGTGCAGAAGTCGTGCAGTCTTGGCAATAGTCGGTCCCCTGAGGTCTCGTCGCACTCACGGTTCTCAGCTTGGCTGTAGAGGTGAGTAGAGGTCGGAGGTGCCAGGGAAGCCGGGTCTTGTCGAGCTGGGCAGTCGGATTCCGGAGGAAGGACTTACAGCAGACCGCAGTGTTCTTGCGATGGTGCCTGCGGATGCAGGGTGACTACTCCTTAGCCACAAGGGAGAATCTTGAAGAAGGAAATCTTGAAGTCCTTTCGTAGAAAGTCGTGTCTTGATTCCAAAGATGATCTAATTTGGAAGGGGGCCTGCTCCTACCTTTATCTGGGAAAAGGGGGCTGGCACGCGACTAAGTCCTGCCCTATGGGTGGGACCAGGAGGGGGGTGGTTACACCCACTTCCTTGGCGGGCTTTTCCCCAGCTCAGGGTCTGGAGTGTCCCTGGAACTGGTTCAAGCCGGCCTATGCATAGTGAGCACCGGGGTGCCACTTGCAGTCACCTTCCTCTGAAGCCCTGCCTACCTAGGATACACAAAATCCTGTCTGGGACGGTGCTGGCACCGCCCCTGGCAGGAAACCCTTTGTCCTTATCTCCTGCTCTGGGAGGACTCCCAGCAGCAGGAGGGCAGACTTGTGTCTCGGTGGCAGCATCCATTTTGTGGAGCTGAGGCTCTGTTTGACTTTAACCGGGGTTAGGGGTTACATACATGTCGTGTCCCTCTAGAAGGGTGGAATGCTAACCCCGTCGCCAGAATTGGTGAGGGGTTAGTATTCCAATTCGTATGACACCTTACTCGACATGTTTTGATAAAGCGATACCAGAGTTGGCATATAACCGAGAGGATTATAATGCACTTAAGAGTATATGGTATGCGATATCATGGAAACGGCTAAGGGATGGATCCCGAAAGCCGCAGACAGGCTCAGCTCATGCCAGAGCACCATCTCACACGATTCCAAGCACTCTGCCTTCAGGATTGTTAAGGCCTGCCATAGGAGTGACTGATAGGAGATCTGTGTGTCCATTTTAGGGTTAGATATAGGTATACTATATCTAAAGCAAAGGGTGAGTACACCACCTTGCCCCAGCTGTCGTGCAGCCAGTTGTGTCAGTTTAGTTAGTCAGTCCAGGGGTGGCACAATACATGCTTCAGCCCCTGGGAGACTTCTGGGTGCACCTCAGCCCTGGGTACAGGGACTTGGAGAGGGCCCAGTGCCAATTCAGTACCTGAGTACAATTTGGATAGAGAGAACAGCTAGGCTGTGGGTCTCATTAGCAGGCCCACAGCCAGGGAAAGTCGTAAACCAGTGCAGCAAAAAGCAAAAATCTGGGTGATCATAGGATTGCAGACCCTACTCTCCTACACCGGGTGCTGGTCCTTCTGCGCGTATTTGTGGTGGCAGTTACGGCAGAATTTAAAGGGTGTTTTGTCCATTCCTGTGCTCAGGGGGCCCCCTGTGTACGCATTCTCCGTTGAACGTCGAAGATCTCGAAGTTCTCCTCCTTCATAGTCGTCCCGGCTTGGTGATCTGGTTTCTCAGTATCTTCTCCAAAATTTCCTGTGAAAATTTCGCCTTTTTCTTCTTCTTTCCTCCAAAAACTCCAGACCCAACGGCAGAAAAAAGAATCTGAAGATGGCGCCCAAATGTGGGAGCTTCCGCAAGAAGCGTGCCAACGTCACAGGAAGTACACCAAAAGGTTGGACGTCAACGCCCACCTGGGCTACGGAAAAAAAAAAAAAGAAAGAAAAGACTACGATTCTGGACCCAACCACTAGACCGCGGAATAATGCACAGCATAGTGAATCCAGAAAGAGTCACGCTGCAAAAATACACCACTGGCAATGAAACACAAATACTGCTTATGCACTGAAAAACCAATTATTTGAACTCTCAAGAACAGTCTTCAGAGGCCTCTGGTTAGTAGTAGCTTGAGAGAGTTAGATATTACTTGTTATGGTGGAGGGAATGCTGTGGCATCTGCGTACTAAGATTGTGCCAAGGCCTAAAAGCTGTGTTGCAATAAAGGTCTCTTGGGCAGCCACAGTGTTACATGCAGGTTCTGTGTTAGGATTGGTTTCTGATCCGTGTCTCAAGGAGTGAAGCATTAACAACTACAAGAACAAAAAAATCTCATGATAATGCTTTTGGCTCTAATAAGATTAAGGTACTATGCTATTAGTATTTTGAATTGTTGTGTTAAGGCACCAGTAATTAGAATAAAGCTTGTGTGTAGGGAACTGTGCCTTTTTGAAATGCACCCCCCCACACTTTTTGCCTGGTATGTGATAACATTTTTGATTGAAGTGCACCTGCTAATCATGTCCCTAGTGCCAGTGCTCTTTCCATAAAACAAGGTAACTGTTCAATTGTTTCCAAATTGGCAAGTCATTAGCACCTCTGTAGGTGCCTATTAAATATTACCCCTGATGCCCAGGACACGGCTACTAAATAGGGCCACCAAGGGCAGCAGCATGTATTGTGCCATACTAAGGAACCCATCACCAAAGTTATGCAGAATGGTCAGCAGAAAGGTTAACAAGATGTTGAGGTTGGTGCCTGCAGGTTGCAGGGAAATGGCTCTTCCACTTCAAGGGAGCTGCTGACGGCTTAGCTAAGTACTGAAGGCCCTCCGGGGCTTTTGGAGTATGCACAGCTGCAGGGCAAGTTGGGTTGTCGCGATTGTACGGACAGTAGCAGGCAGGGTTTGGCACCAAAGTTCACCAGTAGTGTGCAGTTCTCACTTTTTAGGTCTCACCTAGGCAGTAAATGCGCTGTCTCTTCGAGACATGCTGTTCCTTGGATATGGGCTTTAAGCACCGCCCATCGTTTCAATTGGCTCCTCTTACTATCATTTGTGAATCCCAGGCTTTTGATTAGTCAATAGGCTTAGTAGTCACTTATTTTGGACTTGTGTATCCTCCCATGAGGACTGCCCCTGTTACATGTGCTGTTACTATTACTGTTATTTATGGTGTTGTGTTTTACTCATTTGTGCTCTCTGCCTATCAAACTCAGCATTTTATAAAACTGAACTTAATTTTGTTGAATACATAAACACATCTTATATGCTAACAAGAACATTATGATCTAATTCTCTTGTCCATGTTTTAAGCGCTCCAGAAGGGGTGGGGTGGGTTGAGTGCCTTCAAGTTTTAGAAGTTCAGCCCTGGAATAGCCTTCCTCTGAAGCCCTGCAGCCCCTACAATTTTCACCAATTGAAGCACCCTTAAGATCTAGCTTTTTTATTAGCTGGCCTCATTGTCCTGGGGTTCTCTAGCTTAGTTCCTACATTTTAAACTTAAATAAATCAGTGCATGAGGCATACTAGGCAAAAACTTGATGTAGAATCCAAGAGTACCCCAAGGATAGCACAGCAGCATAATCTTGCAGCTGTGACTAAGGTCATGGTCAGCAGAGCTGGAAAAATAGTGTGCAGACTCACAGGACATCTGCAATAACGTCAGATTGAAAGCCTCACTGACACAATCTAGGTCTGCAAATGGCCCTTCATGGATTCTCACATAACTGTTAGGCCCAACATCTCAAGTCAAAAAATCGGGTTGAATAGATCCTTGGCATTGGGAAGTATTAGAACTGGTAGGGCAACTTCAGCCAAATAGACAAAGGAAAAAATCCCCAAAGGCACCTCTGAATGCTCGGAAACCCTGCTGTCTTAAGACTGTCATAATTTGAACACCAGAAATAATTTGACCAGAGATAATTTGAGGTTGATCAAGACAAGCGTGGGAAATGTTTATATTTATTCTACTGTTAAAAACCATCATTGCGAGCTAGGACAGCGTTGGGATATCTTTCAATGACAGAACTCTGCATGGTAAAATGAATATGCTACTTACCAGTATGCATCTGTTCTTGGCATGTAGGGCTGCTAACATTCATATCTTTTGCATTAGATCGCCGCCTAGTGTTGGGTCCGGATGATCGCACATTGTTGTCCTGGAAGAGTCTTCGAAGTATCCTGAGATAGGTGGCTCCTCCCCTGGACTACAGTGCGCATGGGCATCGGCTCCATCCCCAGATTGTTTTTAGCCATTGTGGCAGAGATGGAGTGTAAAGTGTAAAGGATGTCCATGCTAATGATTGAATACAAGAGTATGTCTGCAGCTGCGACCGGCACCGGGGAGGAGGGTGGGCGATATGAATGTTAGCAGCCCTACATGCCAAGAACAGATGCATACTGGTAAGTAGCATATTCAGTTCGAGGCATGTGGGCTGCTAAATTCATATCTTTTGCATAGAATAAATAGCAGTCCCTCCATTAGCGGCGGTTGCCTGTGCCAGCTGCAGAAACCTGAAAAAGTGTTTTGAGAACAGCCTGTCCTACAGCTGCCTGCTGCTTGGAATGTACGTCAACACAGTAGTGTTTTGTAAAGGTATGTGGTGTAACCCACGTGGCTGCTCTGCAAATGTCTTCTAAGGGAATGTTCCCCAGGAAAGCCATAGATGCCCCCAATTTGCGCGTGGAGTGTGCTCTTGGGGGTATTGTCAAGGTACGTTTTGCCTTTTGATAACATATTTGGATGCACTTAACAATCCACCTGGCTATTCCTGCTTTGGAAATAGGGTTGCCCTTGTGCTGTGGCGAGAAGGCAACAAAAAGCTGTTTTGCTTTCCTAAAGTGTTGTGTCCTGTCAATGTAGTACATCAACGCTCTTCTGACATCCAAAGTATGAAGCATTCTTTCCGCCACCGTTTGTGGGTTTTGGAAGAATGCCGGCAAGTCAATAGTTTGGTTGAGATGAAACTGTGACACCACCTTGGGAAGGAATTTGGGGTTAGTACGTAGTACTACCCTATTTGGATGAATCTGAATGAATGGCTCTTGGATTGTGAGCGCTTGCAGCTCACTAACACGCCTCAGTGATGTAATAGCAATTAGGAAAGCTACTTTCCACGTTAGGAACTGCAGTTCACACGAGTGTAGTGGCTCAAAAGGTGGTCCCATTAGTCTGGTGAGGACCACATTGAGGTTCCACACCGGAGCTGGCGGTGTTCTTGGGGGAATGACTCGTTTTAGGCCTTCAAGAAAAGCTTTAATGGCAGGCACTCTGAAGACAGAGAGATGCTGCCTATTCTGAAGATAAGCTGCTATGGCGGATAGATGTATCCGAATGGAAGTGTACGCCAGGTTGCACTTGTAAAGATGTAACAGATAGCAAATGATGTTAGGGATAGATGCATCTAGCGGGTTGATGTTATTGGCTGTACAGTAAATGACGAAACGCTTCCATTTTGCAGCATAGCATGCCCTGGTAGTTGGCTTTCTTGCCTCCTTGATGATGTCCATGCATTCTGGAGGTAGGTGAAGGTAGCCAAACTCTAGGACTTCAGGAGCCAGATCGCCAGGTTGAGCTGTTGCGGATCTGGATGCTGAATGTCTCCATGGTTCTGCGTCAAAAGCCTGGGCGTGAGGCGCAGCCTTTGATGCGGTACCACCGAGAGTTCGAGGAACGTGGTGTACCATGCTTGGCGCGCCCATGTTGGAGCAACTAGGATGAGAGTCATCGAGTGCTGCCTCAGCTTCCTTGCCACCAGCGGTATCAGAGGGGCTGGCGGAAAAGCGTACGCAAATCTGCCTGACCAGTTCATCCATATCGCATTCCCCTGCGACTGTGGGTGAGGGAACCTGGCGGCAAAGTGTTGGCATTTTGCGTTTTCGTTCGTGGCAAACAGGTCTATCTCCGGATGACCCCACTGCTGGAAGTACGGGTGGAGTACAGATGGGTGTAGTTCCCACTCGTGCATTTGATGGCTGTATCTGCTGAGCAGATCCGCCATCTGATTGTCCTTGCCCGGGAGGTGTTCTGCCATTAGGAGAATGTTCCTCTGAATGGCCCACTTCCACATGCTCTGAGCCAGATGAGACAGCTGTGGCGAGTGGGTGCCCCCCTGCTTTTGAATGTAGTACATCGCGGTCATGTTGTCCGTCCGGACTAACACCACCTTGTTGCACAGATGTACAATGAAGGACTTGAGCGCCATGAAGATTGCCATCAGTTCCAGATAATTGATGTGCATCTTCTGTTGCTGCGTCGACCATAGTCCCTGCACCGTGTAAGTGAGCAGATGAGCTCCCCATCCCTGGAGAGATGCGTCCGTTGTCAGGATAATCTGTGGCACTGGGTCTTGGAACAGTCGGCCCTTGCAAAGGTTGTGTGGAGTCCACCAATGCAGAGAGTCGTATGCCCGACTGGTAACCAACACTAGGTCTGTCAATTGTCCCTGAGCCTGTGTCCACTGATGTGCTAGGCACTCCTGGAGCGGACGCATATGTAGACGAGCGTGAGGGACTATGAAGATGCAGGAGGCCATCATGCCAATCAACTGCATGAACACTCTCGCTGGAAGCGAGTGTTGTGGTCTGAACTTTTGGATAAGCGCCTGCATGCTGTCTATCCTGACTTGGTTTGGCTGAGCCATGGCCGTCAGGGTATTGATTGTCGCACCTAGAAATTGCCGGACATGCGCCGGCTGAAGATGCGACTTTGGGTAGTTCAACGAGAAGCCCAGATCGTGAAGGAGGTGAATGGTAGTCGACATGTCCGCGGCGCACTGTTGTTCCGACTTGGCTTGAACGAGCCAGTCGTCTAGGTAGGGGTAGACATGGATGTTCTGCCTCCTGAGGTGCGCCGCTACTGTCGCCAGACACTTGGTGAACACTCTCGGGGCTGTGGTCACTCCGAAGGGTAGGACCTTGAACTGATAATGCTTGCCTTGGATAAGGAACCCGAGGTATTTTCTGTGGGACGGGTGTAGTGGAATGTGGAAATAAGCATCCTTGAGGTCTAAGGTTGCTAAGAAGTCCCCTTGGTTTAACAAGGGAAGAATTTGTTGCAATGTAAGCATATGGAAATGTTCCGAGAGTATATACAGGTTGAGGGGACGCAGGTCTAGAATGGGTCTGAGAGATCCGTCCTTCTTTGGAATAAGGAAGTACAGGGAGTACACCCCTGTGCCCTCCTCCTCCACCGGCACGAGCTCGATTGCGCCTTTTTGCAGCATCGCCACTACTTCCTGCTGCAATAAGTGCAAATGCTCTGCGGACATAGGCCGTTGCCTTGGTGGAATGTTGGGTGGAGTGGACTTTAACTCTAGACAATAACCGTACTGGACAAGTTGTAGCACCCACCTGTCTGTGGTGATGTTTCTCCAGACGGGCAGGAACTGCTGTAGTCTCCCCCCGACAGGTGTTAAATGGTCGGGGGGCAGTGACAGAGAGTCACTGTTTGTTTGGGGCAGAGGAGCGGGAGTTGTTGTTTCCTCTGCCACGTCCTCTGGTGCTGTTTCCTCGGTAACCCCCTTTGTTCTGCTTGGGGTACGAGGATTGCGCTCCACCTTTAGAGAATTGTGATTGTTGACCCATCTGTCCTCTGGTGGCTCCACGTGCACCTGAGCGACGAAAATTGTTGCCACGGAACTGTTGTGATTGTAGGGCCCCCATAGACTTAGCAGTTTCGTTGTCTTTTTTAATCTTTTCCAGGGTGGTGTCAACATCAGGACCAAACAGTCTATCAGGATTGACGGGCTGATTGAGTATGGTTGTTTGAATGTCCGGTTTAAACCCCGATATGCGGAGCCACGCCTGTCGTCTCAGCATGACGCTAGTGTTAATAGCCCTAGCTGCTGTGTCTGCTGCATCAAGTGCACACTTTATGGCTGCATTGGAGATTAGTTTGCCCTCCTCTATAAGCAGTTTGGTACCCTCTTGAAACTGCGGAGGCAGGTGTTGTAAAACTTGCTCAAGGGTGTCGTAATGCGCCCTATCATAACGTGCCAAGAGTGCCTGAGTATTTGCAATACGCCAGAAATTGGCAGCCTGCGCAGCTACCCTTTTGCCCCCTGCCTCTAGCACTTTTGACTCCTTATCCGGGGGAGGAGCTTCACCCGTTGTTTGGGAGTTGGCCCTTTTGCGGGCATTTGCGACCACAAGGGAGTCAAGCGGCAACTGTCCCCGAATGTATTCAGGGTCTGCAGGTGCTGGTCTGTACTTCTTTTCGATACGTGGATTGACCACCCTCGCCCTGGTAGGTTCTTTAAAGATGTCCGCAGCATGCTTGAGGACCCCTTTGAGCATAGGCAGTGTCTTTACTGTCCTTTCAGAGACTGAAAAAGTGTCAAATATAAAGTCTTCTTCTACTGGGTCAGCATGCATGTCCACATCATGATTAGCAGCTGCCCTTTCAATGAGTGCATGAAAACCTGCAGAATCTTCTGTTGGGGATGCACGTGCACTGAAAGGCTGTGGGTCTTGCCCCACAGTTTGGGTGCCTTGGTCACCCATGTCATCATATGAATCTTGCTGTGCATCGGGTTCATTGATGGGCAAAGTGTATTGGTCATCTTCACCATATCCCTTACCCTCAGAGTGTTCTGGGGAAGGAGTTGGGCTCCTTCTAGGAGGAGGCTGGACAGGTTCCATCAGTGTTGAAGCGTCCTGAGTAAGCCTTTTCTTCTTCAGGGGGATAACATAGGAGTCCACTGGCTGTGAAGTGATCCTCCTCTTGTAAAGGGTCAATTTGCCCGTGTCTGCGTCGATAAAACGCTCAGAATCCTCCTCTGAGTCGAGTAGTCGACCTGAAAGTGCTCCCGACGTTGAAGAATCCGACTTCTTTGGCGTCGATTTTGTTGAAAAGGCCTTCGGCGCCTCTTTTGGCGGCAGAAGGAAGAGAAGTTTACTCGCAGGCTTTGCCGGAATGTTCATCGGCTTCTGTGGCGACGGCATCGGAGCCGACGTAGCAGAGGCCTTCTCCCTGATTCTCTCTAGTGAAGAGGCGATGAGGGACGCGTCACTTACAGCGGCCTTTGGCGCCGACGAGGAGGTCTTGACCTTGCCCTCGGATCCGACGTCCTGTTGGCCCTTCTGAGTCTTGGACGATGATGCCGCAGCCGCCGACCCAGAGTCCTTGGACCGATGCATAGATGTTCCAGCTTTCGATCCGTGTGATTTCGCCGGCTCCGTCTCCACCACGCGTCCGACTAACGAAGTCCCAGTCGGAACTGGAGCCGTGTCGCTGGCTTTAGCGGGCTTTGACGGCGTCGCAGCGGTCGACCCGTGCCGAACTCCCTTTTTAGAGGAAACCTCCTCTGGCGCCGATTTCGACACTGTGGAATCGACAGATTTCTTCGACTTTTGTGGACCGGTGGCCGACGGAGTCGATGAAGCAGCGGGTTTAGGTGTTTTGGGTTGGACAGCCGCCATTTTAGGGACGCTCGAATCCATAAGTTTCGGTTTCGGGTCGGCCATTTTAGGTGTAGTCGATACCGTAGGTTTCAGTTTCGGTTTCGATACGGTGTGCGCAGCAAGTATGTCCGTGGCCGGGCCTGAAGGCGGGGCCGTGGCTTGCGGTACGGGGTCGTGGGTAAGGCCGACTGGCGATCTCGTGACCCGAGCCTGATCCTCGTAACCTTCGGGGCATAGCTCATCCCCTGAGCTATCTTCCGCGGCCCCATAAACCTCTTCGACGTCCCCTACCTCGTCGACGTATTCAAGGCCTTGACCCACGACTCCGTCGTCGTCTACCGGATCTGCCTCGACTTCCGTCTCGGGCGGGGAGATTTGAAGATGATGGCTCTGGTCCTCCTCTTCTTGGTCGCAGAAGATGTTTTCTGGATCCGGGGCCGCTTGTCTGGCCTCAAGGCGCACTGCGCCGAAGCTTGAGTGTCTTCTTTGACCTGAATCTGGCGCAGGCCATGCAGTTGTCTTCGTTATGGTCTGGTGAAAGGCATTTGTTACAGACCGGGTGCACGTCGATATGTGGGTATTTGGACCCACAGAGCGGACAGTTTTTAAACGGACTCCGCTCCATGCTGAAAAGTTGCAGTCGCGTTGCGATGAGAAGGCCTCGATGTCCGAAGAGTGAAACGACTCCGCTGATTCCGACTCAAAGAGACGGAAGAACTCGAGACCGTGCGCAAACAATACCGACGCAAGGAATATAAGGCCTTTTGGCCCGTAAAAAGCTAGTTTCTCGGTTCCGACAGAGAGACGTCGAGACCGCATCCGAACCCAATGGCGGAAAAAAACAATCTGGGGATGGAGCCGATGCCCATGCGCACTGTAGTCCAGGGGAGGAGCCACCTATCTCAGGATACTTCGAAGACTCTTCCAGGACAACAATGTGCGATCATCCGGACCCAACACTAGGCGGCGATCTAATGCAAAAGATATGAATTTAGCAGCCCACATGCCTCGAACCAAAGGATTATTTTACAACAAAACAATTAATCACTGCCCTTCAATTGCGCCATCCTTTAGGCAGTTGTTAGCAAACATTCTAACAACCATATTTTTTGAGTTGTGGGGTGCCTAAAAGGGTGAGTGGGCACACAGTAATTACAATCTCTGAAACTAAAGGGGAAAAAACCAAGGTTTAAAAAAATCCCTATTGATCACAGGAAAACAAAACTTAACATCCAACAAAAGAATGCAACCTTAACATAAATCTGGGATTAAGACCAGATTAAATTCACATAGTTTAGAAAAAAGACAATATTCAGCTTTAGGCTCACTATAACAACACTATATGCAAAGCACTGATTGAACACGCTCAGATTTCAGGGGAAAGAGATTTTATTAACACCAAATATTAAACAGCCATACAATAAGAAACTCAATTAGTAAGTATTGAGTGCAAAAAGATTACTTACATGTGTGTAAAGGTCATCTAAAGCTATAAGATTATGTTGGAGAAGTACTGCTGCAACTCTATACAATGAGGAAGGAGTCTCTCCATTAGGTTCCTAAATGAAAAACAAACGGTTTAGTAGGTAAACCGTCACTGAAGGGGAAAAATATTAGTTACTACGGAGATGCCCACACCCCAAACCGCAAATAATGAGCATTAAAGAAACACTAATCGATTACGTGAAAAATAAAATCTTCCTTCAATACCTATTTACACATAAGCTTGTGCACATGAGCATACACAAACATATTTACACATAAGCTTGTGCACATGAGCATACACAAACATAATTATAGTGGGAGAGCAATGTCGTAAGTGAAGCTCAAGTAAACTCTCTAGTATTCCAGCAAGTCGGGGAGTAGGTATGTTTAGTACCACACAACTCCAACCAAGACTTCATAGCCGTTCCCCTAAAAATACGCAAAGAAATGTCAGCCCAATGATGTAGCAATTCATCCAAGAGAACACATTTTTAGTATTTTAAGACTAAGGTGAAATACTTGACTTGAAAAACAAGATAACAGGACACCAAACAAACTTTTACTGATTAAAAGACGGGACACAAAAATGGTAAAATGAATAGTTTCTTACCTGTCAGTGTTTTGCAGCTTGAAGATTTTTCTGGGTTCACTATGCTGTGCATTATTACGCTGTCTAGTAGTTGGGTCCGGAATCGTAGTCTTTTTTTCTTTTTCTTTTTTTTTTTGTAGCCCAGGTGGGTGTCGACGTCCTACCTTTTGGTGTCCTTCCTGTGACATTGGCACGCTTCCTGCGGAAGCTCTCACATTTGGGCGGTATCTTCGGATTCTTTATTTCTTGTTTTTGTGTCATTGTTATTCATCCTTTTCCAATCATTTCAGGTTCTTCTTTTTCAAGGAACTCCAGATGTGTATCTCTTAAGAGTTTGACTGTATATTGTCTTCGTATCCCCTTTTCTCCTCCTGTCTCATCTTTCTGGCGGAGGTGGGTGGATTTGCTAGTGAATCCAGAAAGATCTTCAAGCTGCAAAACACCGATAGGTAAGAAACTATTCGTTTTGCAGCGTGAATCTTTCTGGATTTACTATGCGGTGCATAGACTTTGTAGCGGTTTGTTATGTTTGTGGCGGCTGAGTGGAAGATGAGCGTTGGTTGTTGAATATAAGTTGAAGCACTTTGTCCTACTTTTGCTTCCTTGTTCATTTGTATATCCACGCAGTAGTACTTAATGAACGTGTGCAATGAAGCCCATGTTGCCGCCAGGCATGTGTCTTGAATCGGTGTGTTATCTAGGAAGGCTACTGTTGCTCCGTTTTCCTAGTTGAGTGGGCTTGTGCCCCTCCTAGTAGTTCTTGCCCTGCCTGCTTGTGGCAGAATTGTATAGTTTGTGCGATCCATCGTGCGATGGTTCCCTTTGTTACTGGTCTTCCCATGAAACTGCTTGCGAAGGATACAAATAATAGCTTTGTTTTCCTGTGCTCTTTAGTTCTTTCAATGTAATACATTACTGCCCTTCTAGCGTCCAGTGTGTGCAGTGCCCTCTCTGTGCGTGAGCTTGGTATCTGTATTGTTTGGTTTATGTGAAACCTTGACACCACCTTTGGCATAAAGTGTGGGTCCGTTCTCATTACCACCCAGTCATTGTGTATTTGAATGTAGGGTTATTGTAGTGTTAGAGCTTGCATCTCGCTTACCCTGCGTAGCGAGGTGATTGCCATTAGAAAGGCTGTCTTCATTGTGAGGATTTGTAGTGAGGCCTTATGGATAGGTTCAAAAGGCGCCTTCATAAGCTCTGTTAGGACTAAATTAAGGTTCCATGCCGGTGGCGGTATCCTCTTTGGTGGGGCGATCCTTTTACCCCCTTCCAGGAATCGCTTTACCACTTCGGATCTAAAGAAGCTGTTTCCAGTCTCTCCTCTTGTGTAGGCTGATATCGCTGCTAGGTGTACTCTCAGTGAGGTAGAGCTTAGGTTAGCTTTTAGCAGGTGTGTTAAATATTTTAGCACGGTTGATTCCTTGGTCATTTTCTTGTGTAGCTTTTTCCTGATGCACCATTGCGTGAGTCTTTTCCATTTCGCCACATAGCACCTCCATGTGGCAGGTCTCCTCGCCTCCCGTAGCACCCGCAGTGTGCTCTCTGGGAGTTTCAGGTGTGCAAATTCTACATTTTCAGGAGCCATGCCGCTAGGCAGAGGTTCTCTGGCTGAAGTACCTCCCCGTTTTGCATTGTGAGCAAGTCTTCTTTTTGCGAACTTGTGAGGTGGTCCCTGCGCCATCTCCACTATTTGTGAGAACCAGGACTGCCTGGCCCACTGTGGTGCCACCAGAATCAGGGTCACGTTGCTGGTTCTGCATTTGCGGAGTACCCTGTGTATCAGTGGTATCGGGGGAAAAGCGTTGGCAAATGTTTTGGGCCAGCTTATCCATAGGGCATTACCCTGGGATTGTTCCCCTGGTTGCGGAGTATTGGCCTTTTGCATTGTGGTGTGTTGCAAATAGGTCTATTTCTGGTGTCCCCCATTTCATGAATAGCTTTTGCGTTTCTTGTGCATTGAGCTCCCACTCGTGGGACGCTGATGTTTGCCTTCTGAGCTTGTCTGCCTCCACGTTGTCCTTTTCTGGTAGGTGTATAGCCAGGAGGTCTATTTGTAGTGGGATGGCCCATCTCCATATCTCCTGCGCTAGGTTGGATAGTGTGACTGATTATGTTCCTCCCTGTTTGTTAATGTAGAACATTGTTGTCTTGTTGTCGGTTTGTATCAACACTCTCTGCTTTTACAGTTGTTTCTGGAAGGCTTTTAGGACAAGGAACAGAGTCTTTAGTTCTAGGTAGTTGATGTGCTTGATCGCATCTGCTGGAGTCCACAGACCCTGCGCCTTGAGCTGGTTCAAGTGTGCTCCCCATCCCCTATGGGATGCATCTGTGGTGATGGTCATTGTTGGGTTTGGTGGTGTTAAAGGCTTCCCCTTTGTAATGTTCTCCTTGTTCCACCACGCTATCTCCTCTTGTACTGCATGCGTTACAACCACCAGATCTTCCCATGGCAAATCTCAGTAGATGTTTGTGTTGTCTGTTCATGGGAATGTGTAGGTAGGCATCTTTGAGGTCTATGGTAGACATAAAATCTCCGTCCCTTATCGGAGGGATGACTTCTTGTAGGGATGTAATTTTGAATTGTTGAGTTTTTATGTACTGGTTTAGGAACTGTAGATCCAGGATGGGTCTTAATGTTTCGTCCACTTTTGGCACGAGGAAGTAGTTAGAGTACACTCCCTTGTTTCTTTCTTTGAATGGTACTGTTTCTATCGCCTCCTTGTGGAGAAGTTCTTGTGCTTCCTCTAGGAGTAGTGCTAGTTTTCTTGCGGCGTGCGCCTTTCTTTTTGGTTTCCTGTTTGGAGGCTTCTTTTCCAGTTCTATGCAATATCCGAGCTGTATGGTGTTCAGTATAAATTTGTCTGTTATTTTCTTCACTCCTGGAAGAAGTGTTTTAGTCTGCCTTCTACTGGTGTTACATGTTTATTGATCCCTGATCTTAGTTCGTGTAATGCTTTTTTGCTTATTTAGTTGTGCCCCCGCCCTTCGAGGTGTTCTGTGGGTGGGCACGTTTGGTGGAGCGGATTCACTTTGAGGTGGGTTGCTGGCCCCCTCTTCTTGTTTGTCCTCGTCCATTCGATTTCCCGCGAAAGGACTGACCCCTGGGCTGGTATTGCCAGTTTTGCTGCTGCTGGCCCTGCTGCGCTTGGTTGTTGCCCTGGTAGTTCTGCTGGAATGTCTGATGTGATGTTCCTGGCTGGTTTCCCCCCCCCTTCCGTTTGGTCTCCGTGTCCGTTTCATTTTCCTTTTTGAGTTGCGTCTGTTTCTCATCCACTGGTGCTCTGAACAGTGTTTCTCCATTGAAGGGAGTGTTCAGAATGTTGTTCTGGACTTCAAGTTTGAAACCTGAGATTCTCAGCCAAGCATGTCTTCTTTCTGTGACCACAATGATCAGGAGTCTGCTGGATGTGTCTGCCGCATTAGGGCTGATTTTAGGCATGAGTTTGCTATGTTCTTGCCTTCCTCCACCAGGTGCGATGCTCTCTGTTGGTAGTGCTCAGGGAGGTGTTTGAGTAGCTGTCCGACCTCCTCCCAATGCTGGTACGTATGCCTGTTGAGTATGGCATTAGAGTTGGCAATGCGCCAGTGGACAGCTGCATTACTCTCTATCTTCCTTCCAGTGAAGTCTAGCCTCTTACTCTCCTTGTCTGGTGGTGAGCCCGAGTTTGTGGGAACATTTGCCCTCTTTCTGGCTGTTGCTGCAATGAAGGAGTCAGCCGGTACGGATCCTTGTATGTATGGTGGATCCTTAGAGGAGTGTTTGTACTTCTTCTTTGTCCTAGGTGTGACAGACCTGCGGTTTGCAGGCTCCTTGAATGCTTCCCTTCCCTGGTCCAGGACACTTGGGAGCATGGGGAGGAATTAACTCCTAGTTTGTGTTGGAAGCAGTGTCTCCAAGAGGAAGCAGACTTTTGGTTTTTCTTCCTCCAGTTTTACCCCATATGCTGTTGCCGCGTTCCTGATGACCATATTGTAGATGCCAATGTCATCTGGCGGCGAAGGCCTCGAAGGATACATATCTAAGGCCTCATCCGGGCTATCGGCGTCGAGGTCCTGCTAATCCAGGTCGAGCACCACCAAGGATGCCGAGCCCAAGCTTGTTTGCCGGTCTTTCTCGCCTTCTCCCTCGTAATAGTATAGGCCCTCTTCCTCTTGGTGTTCTTGGGGCTCCGGAGTTTTCGGCGGCTCTTTGGCGTCAAACTCCTCTTCATCCTCTACGATGGTCGTCTGCTTCTACGGGATGGCGAACCTTTTCATTCGTTCGAACTCCCTTTTCCTTTGCAGGATGTTGTCCATCTCGGCAGCCTGTTTGGCATCGAGGGTTTCGGAAGATCTCTTCGATGTCGAAGTTGCCTTTGGGTATTTTTCCTTCGGCGCAGAGCACGCTTTTTCAGGGACGTGCTGCGACGACCTAGGCTTATCTTGGGATTTCGCCGACTGGGAGTCCTTTTCGAAGGATCCGCTGGGCTGTTTGTCCCTGGATGCAGCTGCGGCCGTCGATTGTTTCGGCACCAGTGCTCCTTTCGAGGACTTCGACTCTGTTGTTGAGAGTCTGACTCTGATTTTCGAGAGTCTGTCGGGTCGATGTCTCTATTACCCCCTTTGTTGTTTTCGCATCGGTCTCTATGACCGTGTAGTCATCTGGTTCCTCGGCGATGTTGCCCTCTTCTCCACTGGAGAGGCACAAGTGCCGGAGCGATGTAGGTTGACCTTGGCCTTGCATGTTGTAGTTTGCTCTCCTCTGCCTCTCTCTCAACCAGACCGTCTTCGGGGTAAAAACAGAGCAGGCGTTGCAATCCTTGCTTTCGTGGGCGACCGGCAGGCAGAGGTTGCATACCGGATGCTGGTCCTTCTGCACTTACTTGTGGTGGCAATTGCGGCAGAATTTGAAAGGTGTTTTGTCCATTTCTGCGCTCAGGGGGCCCACTGTGTGCGCATTCTCTGTTGGACGTCAACGTTTTCGATGATCTCCTTACTCTTCGTCGTCCCGGTTCAGTGGTCTTGCTTGGAGAAGTATTCTCCAAATCTTTTTCATGGGTTTCGTGTCTTCTTCCTCTTCTTTTCTCCAAAAACTCTGGAACCTCGCGGTGACGATCCAGACCCAACGGTGGAAAAAAGAATCTGAAGATGGCACCCAAAGGTGGGAGCTTCCGCAGGAAGCGTGCCGACGTCACAGGAAGAACACCAAAAGGTGGGACGTCGACGCTCAACTGGGCTACGAAAAAAACCCAGAAAAAAAGACTATGATTCCGGATCCAACCACTAGACCGCGGAATAATTCACAGCATAGTGAATCCAGAAAGATTCACGCTGCAAAATAGTCTTAATAGCAGGGGAAGTTTACATGCAGGACGATAATTCCAAAAGACCAAATTAACTAGTCAGATTGGGTGCCCAAACAGCAGGTGTAAACTTCTGCTCTAAAAGCAATGTACAGATAAGCTCATGGACAAAGCGAGATAGCAGACTAAACCAGTCAATGAATCAGTAGAGATGGTGTATGTATTACACACATTCCAGAATACATGGAACAAAAAAAAGACAAAAACTATATGTGCAAGTTTTCAAAAATGCTTCTTGTAGACAATACAGAGCTTACTGTGCTGGTGGAGTGGCCTGAAAAAAGGTGCTAAATCAATGTACTAATTAAAAGAGCAATGATTATGTCACCATACTGTGAGAAAGTGCCCTCTTTCTTGCATGGTATGCCCCCATTTTTTGCTGAGTTGCTGATGCTCTTTGACTGAGTGTGCCCTGGGCTCCTGCTAATCAGGTACCCAGGGCCTATGTTCCTTCCCTAAAACTCCATTGAAGCCTAAACCCAATTGGCATCCCTGACCACATGTCAGCCCCTGGTAAATGGTACCATAGGTACCCATGGCACTGTGACCAGAGAAGGCCTCTAAGGGCTGCAGCACTGTTAGAGGCCCTGTACCTTGACACTCACACAATGCCTTTGCAGGCTGTGTGTCTTGGTACAGAACAAAGTGAAGAGTCGACATGGCACACATCCCTGAGTGCCATGCCTACAGCTCACTGCCCTGGCATAGATCAGTCACCCCTCTAGCTGGGTGCCCTATGCCAGTGGCTCATGCCCCTGTACCCCTACAGTGTCTAAGTCAGTCATAAGCTTTTATTCGATATGCAAGATATCTTATAAGCACATATACAAAACAATCATTACAAAATACAAAAAGACATAGCTTTAAGAAGTCAGTATAAGAACTCATTTAAAAAGGATAAAAGGACATAAAGCGCCCATAAATAACTTAGCTAAAAAAGAATTAAACCGCTACTGACAATCTCTTACATCGAATAAGCCAAAACTGTTTTAAAAATTTAGCAATTCCGCACACAATGGGGGGGGAAGTGTCCGTGGTTAGGATGCGCAAAGCGACTAGGTGGCTACGTGTACCCAAGATTTGGAAGAGGGGTTTCAACCAATACCTCCGGGGCCTGGCATAGTCCGGACATTCAAATAGTACATGCACAATAGACTCAACCCTGTTCGGGCAACATGCACAATTCGGGGAGGCACGGGCCACTGATGTCCAATTTGATACCACAGCTCCTAGCGGGAGGGATCCAACTCTAAATTTAAAATAAAGGGCTCGGTCAAAAGGGAGTGTGATCAGGTCCAGATAGGGTTCAAAGGCCACAATATCTTTAGTTTGTAAAAAAGAGACCGTGGACTTGCAGTGCTTCGAGTTTGTGATTAAGCGCTCCGCCGTCCATTTCCAAAAGAGCGCTTTAACAACTTCTTTTGGAGGGGCTGTGCGTGAAGTCCAACAATCCCCAAGACCAATCTTCTCCAGGAGCTTCTTGGTTTCACTCAGCCATCTGATCTTGGCCCAACCCCCCAAACTCATTATTTCCCCCAAACCATCGGCGTAAGATTTTAAGTCCTCACCCCTCCAAATTCGCGTCCACAGTAGGAGAGGGCGAAGCTGAGCCTGATCTTGGATGCTCTTACAGCCCGTGTCCAACAGCACTGGTACAGATGGCGTGCTCAGTGGAACGGAAATAATAGATTTTAGAAGTTTGGTCTCCGCTGTCGCTAGGGCATCCAATCGGCAGTGGCCCCACAGCTCAGCCCCATACAAGGCTGATGTCACTACTTTAGCCTTGTAGATGTCAATTACTGGGGAAAGCGATCTCCTAGGTGAGGCCCAAAACTCCCTCACAAGTGCTCCTCCTACTCTTCTGTGGTTTAGGACCATTTTCTCAATGTGATTTGCCCAGGACATCCTATCCGTAATCCGAATACCGAGGTAATCGAATTCGGCTACTTTCTCTAAGGCCACCGAATTGAGTGTAGGTGGGCGGCCAAGTTTCCTGGGAGGATTTAGGACTAGGTATTTTGTTTTGTCCACGTTTATAATTAAGCCTTTAGCAGCGCAAAACTCCTGAAAACGCGTTAGCAATTTCTGCAGGCCTTGGGGGGTCTTGGAGATCAGAAGCGTGTCGTCCGCAAAAAGCAATGTGGGGATGCGGACTCCTCCGAGACAGGGGGCGTCGGCTGGTTCTTTTTGCAGATGTTTTACCACCCCATTCACATAAAGTGAGAATAGGGTGGGCGCCAAGACGCATCCCTGTCTAACACCCCTTGACACTGGGATCCTCTCAGTGAGTTCTCCGTCTTTGCCCCAGCGGACCTGCGCAAAGGTATGGTCATGGAGGCTAATGAGAAGGGACAAGATGTAAGGAGGTAGTCCCAACTCATTAAGTACCCTTCAGAGCTCTTCCCGGGGGACTAGGTCAAAGGCAGTCTTCAAGTCTATAAAGGCCAAATAAAGACTGCCCTTGCCCAGATCCACGACCTTCCACCCCAGGAGTGCCAACCGAAACACCTGCTCAATAGTCCCCATACCAGCCCGAAAACCTGCCTGGAAGTCCGATAGGATTTTGTTTTCCTCCACCCAATGTAAGATCCTTCCAAGGACAGCTTTACCAGCTATCTTTTGGGTGGAGTCTATCAGACTTATGGGGCGGTAGTTCCCCGGGGTTTCCCTACACCCTTTTTTGTAAATCGGGACAACCACCGCCCCCTTCCAGGATTCAGGCACTGCCCCTCCCATCATGATGTCATTTAAGAGGGCGGCAATGATCCTACCCCATTTTACTGGGTAAGCCTTCATAAGATCCCCTGGGAGACCATCTGGGCCCGGTGCCTTGCGAGGCGCCACCCATCCTATGACCCCCTCAATCTCTAAGGGAGTGAAGAAATCATATGCATGGGG
Organism: Lissotriton helveticus; assembly: GCF_964261635.1. Classification (NCBI taxonomy): domain Eukaryota; kingdom Metazoa; phylum Chordata; class Amphibia; order Caudata; family Salamandridae; genus Lissotriton; species Lissotriton helveticus. Next base: position 2,067,241,125 of record NC_136063.1, read on the forward strand.
TTCAATCGCTAATCTAAGTTCCCTCCCAACATTTAGTTCCCCATCTGGGGGGAGGTAAAGGGACCCGAAGTGATTTACCCAATGTTGCGGGGGGATATTGCAGGGTCTCACAGATGCATCTGGTTTGTTCCGTGTGCCTATGAGATTCCAAAAGGCCCTAGAATCCCTACCCTTACTAGCCTGAAGTAGGTCCTCCCAGAATTTGTCTTCCCACTCCTGCCTAGCAATCTTAAGGGATTTATTATAGGCCTTCCTTGTTTCCTGTATCTCACTTCGGGATTTGCGTTTAACTGCCTCAACTAGTTTGGCCTTATTAAAACTACATGTTTTGGTGTACCAACCCTCAGCAGGTTTTCTAAATGTTTTTTTGCCCAAGTTAATAGGATGGGATGAAAACACACTAGATAAGGCTTCAACCAAGGAGGGAAAAAGTCCACTCGCTCTGCCCACCCCCTCTGAAGAGGTTCTAAGGTCTATTACCGCTTGATTTAAGAGGGTTAGGATTTCCCCTACCTTTCCCTCAGAGAGAATCAATTTTGCCCATTTTATTCGTCTACCACAGTGGGAGACTTCGGACACATCCGGGGGTACGGCGACCGGGTAAATGTTATCCTTCATTAGGGGGCGCCACCACTGATCCATACTCAGGGAGAGTGAGTTGTGATCACTCTCCGTCGTATGGGCCACCTGCATGTCCTTTACAAAAGACCATAGACACACATCTATTAGGATGTAATCCAACCTAGAAGTGTGTCCTGGCCTATTATACGTGTGAGCACCCCCCCTATCTGAGGTTGTCCTCCCATTTGCTGCCCTTAGATTAAATTCCAGGCTCAGGGAGTATATCTGGAGCGCCACTTCAGTCCACCTTCTGATCGGTGGGATGTCCAAAACCGGAATCCCCAACCTAACATCATCCTCATCCTGTTCGGCGGCAACGTCCGAGCCCAAGGGCTCGAACGTACAGTTCATGTCACCCGCCACCATTATACGCGTCTTATGAGGGGTGTTTTTTAACAAGGACTCGAGGAGAGATATTACAGAAGACTTCCTCCCACCCTTGGTTCCCCGGGCATAAATGTTATATATATTTAAAACAATTCTTCCCCTTGGATCTATTAGGGTAATGTTTTGAATGTCCGGGCAACCTGTGGGGAACTCCACTACTCTACAATCTAAAGAGGCTGCAACCCATATGAGAAGGCCGCCCGAGGGTCGCCCTCTCCCTGATGCCGATGCCTGAGCAAGGGAAAAATAGGAGGAAAAACCCACCCTATGAGCCGGGACCAAGCTCCATGTCTCTTGGAAGAGACACAGGGAGTGATCGTCAACACATGCAATGAATTCCGGTATATCCAGTTTTCTTGCAATCCCTGCGACATTCCAACTGCAAACCTTAAAGGCTAGGTCCGTCGCAGCTGAAGCGTCGCTAGGCGCAAGAGTGTCCCTGTCGGTGGTCCTACTCATGTATGTCTGAGGTATGCCGGGTTCTTGGGGAATTGTCAGCGGGTCTGCCATCCCCCCTGCGCAACTTGCATGGGTGGGTGACACTCCCGATGGCTCCACTCTACTCTCGGCTTCCAGTCAGTTAGGCTCTAGTCGCCGCAGTTGATTCTCCCTTGGGCCTCCTGTAACCCCAGACCAATTTTGTGCAGAAGCAGGGGAAGTTAAGCTTCCTCCAGTTAAGACAATACTTTGACTAGGGTAAAAGTAAGAGAGATCCACTACTTTAACCCCTGGAGCTCCCATGCATGTATTAGGGGTACAAATCGAGGGCACTACTCTTGGATCTTGGAAGTTTATAATTATACAATCTCCCTCCTGGGTCTTTTTCCCCTGGCCTACCCACCCCACTCTGCGAACACCTAGAATAATACCGTCCACACCTGGCGGGATTGGCCTATTTGCCTTTAGCCAGTGGATACACTTGTTCTTGAGTGATTGGTGGTTTTCCAACTGGCCCTCTTTTAGAGGGGGCACATTAACCAAGACAACAACAAAAGGTTGACAGTCAGGTGGGAGGTTTACTGGGGGGATCCTCCGTACTAGTTTTCTAGGGACCAGTAACGTAGTGGATGGGGCCATAGATTGAAGTGCAGATCTAGGGGTTTCCCCTAACACCGCCCCATTAGGTTTCTTTCGTGCACCCATTTTTAGGGGACCTTCCATTTGGCCACTGCCTGTCTGTGGCTGTTTTAATGGAAGAGGGATTGGTTTATTTTTAACAGGCTCCTGATGTTTGGGCAAACCCTTGTCTTTTTGGCCTGCTTTGGGACGGGGGGGAGATTTAGGAGCTGGGATTAGTGGAATGATAGAAACAACTTTATGTGTACCTAATGGGGATTTGGGATCTCTCTGGGATGGCAACTCATTCCCCTTTATGTCCATGTCCTTGTTTTCACTCATTCTAGCTAGCTGTTTAATTGTAGTTTTGAGTGAATGGAACCCATCAAGAGTTGATTGTTCTAGTTTATCTATCCGATTCCCTAGACCCTTAACCTGTGCTACTAGAGGTTTCAAGAGGCTGTATATCTTCTCAAGGATATGATCGGCTGCTGCTGGGTCAGTGAGATTAGTAGCTTTAGCAGTACTGTTACCAGTTTGTAGCCCCTTGGGAGAGGTCAAGGGATCCCTTTCTATGTCAGCTTCATTTGCTACGGGCCTATCCCTTAAGTTTCTCATCCCAGATCCAGGTGACTTTCTTGCTCTTTGATAGAGAGCAGCCTGTCTTACTAGCCTACCCTTTTTGCGCTTTCGTGATTTCTTACTTGGGGGCCTGGGTCCCTTGCTAATGTCAGGAGATTGGGAGTTGGTGAGTACCCTAACTGGCTCCCCTACTGGGGTATCTAATGAGGAGGTGAGCGATTTTGATGAGAAAGTATCATTGGTGGCTTCGTGCGGACAGTTTAGGGGTGAAGGTGAAGGAGAAGGCAGCCTGCTAAGACCACCGTCTTCCTCGGTAACCATAGGTATGTGTTCAACCAGGAGGTTTTCCAGCCTATCTATATGTTGTTCTATACCAGCCAGCAGGGGGGGGTCTGTGGAGATGCTAGGCCCACTAGATGGGGATACAGGTTGTGACCGGGCATTTACCGGTGTAAGCGACTGGGCAGCAACCCCCAAGGATAAGCGTCTTGAGGGGAGGTATACCTCTGATAGGCGCCGCTCTGACATAGCTATCTCCTTATCAATCACCGCCGCCACCCTGGTGATAAAGCGATCCATAGTTCCTATAACAGGGCTAGCGACATTTAACCCCCTTTCACCTTCACTCCTGATGGGCTTTCCAGAGCGGGTAGGCATACTGCGGGGAACAGGACGTGGGCTCCACTAGGCAGGTGTGCTTGCTGATGGTAGAGAGGAAAGGGACGTGGCCCAGCCCAGCCTTGACAGCCCCTGACTGCCACAGACTGCCCGCCCTTTGCTCGGGCTTCGCTCGGCGTCCCGCTCGCGTCCCGCCGAGCGACGGGCAGTTCTTTTTATTATAATGGGCGTCTGCAGGCAGTGGGCGTGTCTCAAGGTGGGCGCGCCCGCTCTCAGGGCTGGGGAAGCAGGGACTCCTGGTCTTGTGAGTCCCTGCAAGCGCCGGCGAGTTTGTTCCTTCCTGGCGCCTCCCCGCAGAAATTGCCGCCTTCACCTCTCCCTCCTCCAAGCCTCCCAGCCGCGAAGCGGCACCCGCGGAGCGGGTGCGGCGAGAGGTAGCGGCAGAACAAGCAGGGCAGGCACAGCCCAGCAAACAGGTCAGGGACCGAACACAAAGCCGACAGCAACCTTCCCGCAAAGTCCAGGTGGGTCCCAGCGGCTAATCCGGACACCGCGCCTTTTCTGCTGGTCAGGCGGTGGGCGTGTCTCAAGGTGGGCGCGCCCGCTCTCAGGGCTGGGGAAGCAGGGACTCCTGGTCTTGTGAGTCCCTGCAAGCGCCGGCGAGTTTGTTCCTTCCTGGCGCCTCCCCGCAGAAATTGCCGCCTTCACCTCTCCCTCCTCCAAGCCTCCCAGCCGCGAAGCGGCACCCGCGGAGCGGGTGCGGCGAGAGGTAGCGGCAGAACAAGCAGGGCAGGCACAGCCCAGCAAACAGGTCAGGGACCGAACACAAAGCCGACAGCAACCTTCCCGCAAAGTCCAGGTGGGTCCCAGCGGCTAATCCGGACACCGCGCCTTTTCTGCTGGTCAGGCGGTGGGCGTGTCTCAAGGTGGGCGCGCCCGCTCTCAGGGCTGGGGAAGCAGGGACTCCTGGTCTTGTGAGTCCCTGCAAGCGCCGGCGAGTTTGTTCCTTCCTGGCGCCTCCCCGCAGAAATTGCCGCCTTCACCTCTCCCTCCTCCAAGCCTCCCAGCCGCGAAGCGGCACCCGCGGAGCGGGTGCGGCGAGAGGTAGCGGCAGAACAAGCAGGGCAGACACAGCCCAGCAAACAGGTCAGGGACCGAACACAAAGCCGACAGCAACCTTCCCGCAAAGTCCAGGTGGGTCTAAGTCCATTCTTCGGCATTGTAAGTGCAGTGCTGCCATTAAGAGTATATGGAGCTTGTCATTGCGAACTCCACAGCACCGTGATGGATACACCGAAAACTGAGAAGTTTGGTAACAAACTTCTCAGCACATTAAACCCACACTGATGCCAGTGTGGGATTTAATGAGAAATGCACACAGAGGGCATCTTAGAAATGCCCCCTGAAACTCTACCAACCTCTAGTGACCTGACTGAGTGGCTGCCACCCCCAGACATGTTTCTGGACCCCTGGGTCGAGAGCTTGCTGCTCTCGGAGGCCTGAAACGGGAAACATCCTTTACAACTAAACTTTTACCACGCAGTACCTTTACAACGCAGGTGTTACAACGACTTGCGCTGAAGGGCACTGGAGGATAGGGAATAGTTCAATTTATTCCCTTGCCAGTCATCTAGATATGGGTATATGTGTATTCCTTTCTACTAAGGGGGCTAGGCACATTGTGAACACTCTAGTTGCTGACTTTCTGTCAAATGGCACCATCTTGGAACAGTTTTGTATCTTACCAGATGGCGATCTATGCAAAAGTATGATTTCTGCAGCTCATATGCCTCGAAAATGTTGGTTTCTGGTTCATGGGGATGTGTAGTTAGGAATCCTTGAGATCTATGGTTGCCTTGTAGTCTCCCTTCTGTAGGTATGGCATTACCTCTTGAAGAGTGGTGATCTTGATTGTTTGGGTCTTGATATACCTGTTCAAGACCCTGAGACCTAGGATAGGTCTGAAGCTTTTGACTGGTTATCGTACCAGGAAATAGACTGAGTAAACCTCCAGTCCATGTTGGGACTCTTTCTATTGTATGTTTTTGCAATATGTCATGGGCTTTTCTCGGAGGCGCATTTGTTCTTTGAGATTGACTTATCTTGATCTTGGTGTTATGTTTGGAGGCTGCTTTAGCAGGTCGATACAATATCCATCACTCATGTTTAGGATCCAATTGTCGGAGGTGATGGAGGAATCGCTTATTCTATCCCTCTCCGAAGACACCTCCAGCACCCATACTAAATTCATTAACTGCAGGTCAGATGTTGCCCATTGGACCAACTGCATGAAGCTCATCTCAGAAAAGACTAGGGTGGTACCCCTCGGGAAAGACACTTTCTCTGGTTCTCTGTCTGGTGGTACTCTGCATTAAGACTTACACCCACTCTGTTAAGTCTCAGCCAGGGACCCAAGAATCGTGACGGACAACCAAATCTTAATGCCCAGCCATATCTCAGATCACCCAAGCCCTTATCACCTGTAAGTTGGGCTACGTTAATCTCCAATTCACCAAGAGACTCCAGGTCACCAAGAACACAGCAGCCTGGCTGACACATCCTCATTCCTCCAAGACCTCCATTGGCTCCATACTCACAAACACAACCTTTTCAAACTAAACACACATGCAAAGCACTGCACAACCAAGGACCTACCCACCTTAACAGCCTCATCAGCTTCCACATCCCTATCAGACATCTTCGCTCCGTCGACCTATTGCACGCCCATGTTTCCCACATCTGTAGAGCCATAGTAAGCAGCTGTGCTTCCTCATACCTGGCTCTTAAAGCCTGGACCAACTCCCATTGCATATTATAGCCACCAGCTCAGACATAGAATGCATAGAATATAGAAAAAAATGAAAACCCAGCTATTTCAATAGGGCTCTGTCAGGGCACGTCCGCGGTGATATGTATACACTACAAATACACATATAATATTGGCACTGCACGTTGTCTTTAGATAATATTCTGTCTTTAATACTATACTGAATATATGCAAAATTTAGGAAGTAATGTATTGGATTGTATGTGAAAACTTTAAATAAACCACTTGCTGAAAGGAAAAAGTGGTCTAAGATACTCTCACCAATAGTTGGGAAAACAACTGATGCTTCCAGCATCTGCAAGTACAATGAACGATGGCTGGTTGCTTGAAGTGGCAGTCTCTATTTAACTGGGCTAGACTGCTGCTGCTATGAGACTGCTAGTAGTCAATATGCTGAAAAGAGGTCTTCTAATTATTATTTAAGCATTTTATCACATTTATAAAACTCATGTAGCTCAAAAATATTTCGAACTTTCGAAAATTGGCCTGGTAATAGGCTACAGCTCTATTTGTTCTACTCCTAGTTCAGCTGATTCGACTATTATCTATAAGGTTCCTTAACGTTTATAGATCAGAAGTGTTTCGAGATCTTTGACTAGGACAAAGTTTAATATTTATGACAGTCATATGAAGCAGAAATAGCGTTGCATTATGTATGTATTCATTTACCATTACCTGATAGAACTTGAATTTAAATCCAAGAATGTGACACAGAGTTTGTGGTTCGCACATGGACATGTAGGATTCAAGCAGTGGTACAAAGAACTCATCGAGATCTGGCCGGCATTCATATACTTCTAGAAGAATATCCAATACTCTGTTAGGATCCAAGTTAAAACATCCTACCGCGAAGAGAAGAAAGTGTAAAAAAAATTAGATTTCAATCCATTAAGCAAACAGCAACACTGAAAGTTTCAGCAATTCCAATTATAACCAAATTAAAGCTTGACCTATAGATACAATTAACCTTTTTATTAGACAAGTTAATTTCGCCAAAGCAGTAATATTGTTCTTGTACACATCATGTTAATATAACTTCTATTTTTCCAGGGCACTTTCAGAACTACAAAGCAAAGCAAAAATCCATTATGATCCGAAAGCACCAAATACCTTATGGTAGTGACTTGTGCAGTCACAGCAAAAGCTCTTATAAATGTTTGACTAAGCTGTGAAAGGAGAAAAGTGCAAATATCAGTAAAGTTTTACTGGTAGCACGGGGACATCCACTGTGCGCTTTATAAATGGCATATTCATTCAGTTCTACTCGTGTACAGAAGGCCCTACAGCTCTGCCCCGACTCACTTTACTCCTGGAAGGAGAAGGAGAAATTTGAACATCCACACCAGAGGTACAGTGGCTGATCTATTTCAATGGTGTAGACAGTCTTTATCCTGGAATGTTTTGACTAGCTCACTAGCTTTCCCTTGTACAAACATATTATACAAAGTTGTGATTGGTCCCGAGCCTACCTGGTGGAGCCTTGGCATTTAACGGGTGCTCTGACATCAGAAAAATTTTACCACAAGAAATGAATGAAAAACAGGCCAACGAGGTTTGATAAACCTGGGGAGGTCATAGTGTACGTTAAACTACTACATTCCCCTCCCACCCCCAGATTTAAGCAACACTTTGTACCTAGTTCCTACTGGACATGGTTTTTCAGATGCCTGGTAGTGCTGTTAATTAGATAGAATCTTGCCACTAAAAAAAACACTATTTAATCTGATCTGATGGGACCTTTGTAGTTAGAGTACAGGGATATTTATATGTTTACTAAAACGTTTGGCAGCTGGGATTTCAGCTTGCTGAATGTGCAGTGCTCAAGTCAGAGTCCGTTTTAAGGGATGCCCTTCCAAGCAGAATTCCGTGCCAAAACGAGCATGTCAGACCAAATTTTTAGTTTCACATTACTGTATTGAAAGTATACTCTGATTTGTAACCAAAAACTATGTGGCTTTCATAGATCTATGTGCGGCCTTTGATTTAGTTCCTCAAAGGTTTCTGTGGAAGGTGTTAATTGAGATTGGGGCCCTGCCAACCTGATTAATTGCAAGGCTGCATTAAAAAAATTACACCTAGGTACGATGGGGCAACCAAAGCAAATTAACAGAGCAGATTCCAATTCGTTGCGGGGTACGCCAAGTGTGCATTTTGGCTCGTACTCCATTTATGTTTGTAGCAGGGATTCTGCTCATACACAGAACTGTGCATAGAGACTTGGAACCCCAGTGAATTAGGGTGTGCCAAAACTCACCTTAGTAGCCAAAATCCCCTACCAGACTAGAAGTCAGTGTCTCATTGGTTCTTCCATAACCCCAATGATTAGACAACCCAGAACATGGAACTTAGTATACCTCAGGCAATGTGGAACACATAAACACTCTTTCGTTATACTCTCATACCAGTCCAAAACGGGGAGTAAATAGAGACACGTGCAAATTTGAAATATTTATTTCTAATGCCGTGTTCTCAGGCGCAGTATCTTAGCTAATAAAATCGGACATATTATAAGCAACAAGATTATAAGCATAGTTACTATTCCATAAAATACAAAGGGAGAAAGCATGTTAATATGCTAAATGGAAGAGGGGGCGTGGCTACGAGCCGATCATGGCGGACGTGTAACGTCTGAGCTCCGTCGCTGGCCCAACAAATTAGCTGATTATCCTGCCTCCCTACGACCCCATCCACCTGATCTGAGCCCCCTTGAACCGCCACAGGTGTGGGTGACCCGGAGCTGGTGTCTTACCACTCGCCAACGCCAGCGGTGACCGAGTGGACCTGCCGAGGCTGCTGCGGCCTTCGCCCCCGAGTGAAGCCTCGGCCTCTATTTCGGCCGCGACTGCGCCGGCCTGTGCTGACTGGCGGTACGGTGGAGACCAGCCGGGTGTGCGACACTGCTGGGACCCAGCGCGACGGCTGGGACACAACACCCCCTCGTCCCACCCTCTCGAGACGAGCGCAGGACGTCCAGAGACACAGGGACACTGAGCCCGGGGACACGCACTCCCCCTGCCCTGAACCCGGGCTGCTGCTACTACTACCGCAGATACCGTGCGGGCCGTCTGAGACACTGCGGGCCGGACACTAGCGACTGCATGCGAAGCCCAGGGGCCTGCCAAACCTAGCAAAGCCTAGCCTAGCCCAGACACCGGAGCAACCGCGGGGCGCCCCTGGAACGAGCTACTGCGGCCCCGAACAGCCTCCTCCATTGCGCCACTGAGGGACGGAGTGAGGCGCCATCTTGGTCCTGCTACACCGGCCGAGCCGAGCGGGTACTTGGAGGCCTCCACGGACGGTGCGCAGCGCCGCTGGCCGCAGCGCATAACGGAACAGTTGCCCACCTATCGCCCCTGCGCTGGCACGACTGCGCATTACACGCCCTGCGTGGGGAGGCGCCCACGCCGGCTGGACACACGTGGCGGGGCTGCATAGTGAGTGGCTGTCTGAATCCGGCTTTGACCAGGAGGACTTAATGTGCGACTGCTGCCCATATCACTGAAGACCCTGCGAAGACCTTAGGGAGGGGTCCGACCCCCCGCTGTTCTGAGCCGGCGTGGGCCCTGTGACACTGGAGGGATCCTTCGGCCTGAGACACGCTCGCACTTCCTGCAGCTCGGGCGATTGATACGACCACCGCCCCGACGCGGCGAGCGGAGTGCTGCGGACACACGCGTACGGGGCCGGCGAGAGCCACCACACCATCCACTTGCAGGCGAACATCATGGGGAGGCACAGAGCCAAGGCCCAAGAACAAGGCACATACACGGACATGCAGTCTACTGGATCGGAAGATCCACTTGCCTCCTCCAACGCGGATGTCATACCACCAACAGGAATGGGCACCCAAGATGCCAAGCTGGACCTTATACTGTCTGAAATCAGGGCCACGAGAGTGGGGTATTGGCTGACTGGGCGGAATATGAGTGGCTCATTGGGGGGGACTTCAATGCGGTATTAGACACCCTGCTTGATAGATCACACCCGCCACTGCATGCCACCAAGAGTAGGAAGCAGGCAGATGCACTGACACGATGGGCGATGGGATGGGACCTGGTGGACACATGGGGCTGCAAACACCCGCTCAACAGGGAATATACCTTGTACTCCCCACCCCACAAATTGCACACCAGAATTGACCGGGTTCTTTGCCCCAAGCTCTTGACGGGAGCTGTGATCGCTGCAGAACATATGGGCAAGACGCTCTGATCACAACCCGGTGGAAGTCACACTACAATGGGGCAGGGTACCGACGCCAATGCCAACCTGGCGTTTGAATGCGGACCTGCTGGATGACCCGGTCTATAAAACGACACTGGCAGACGCCATTGACACTTTCTTCGCAGTCAACACAAATACCGCTAGCTCCAGGCAAGTGGAATGGGACGCCTTTAAGGTGCTAATTAGAGGGGAGGCCATGGCTGTCCGGGTAGGCATGAGACGTGAAGTGCCCGACGGCCTTCGAGAGGTAGAGAGTCGGCTAGCAGCGTTGGAGAGTGAAGCTGCAGGTACGAACCTGCCTTTCACACCTTTGCAAGAGGCGCACATACGTCACGCTGAATTGCTAGAGGAACTTCGACTGCTAGACTACAGGGAATACTCCAACAGGCTACATAAACAGGCTGATAGATCGGGACCCCTGCTAGCCCGTATTATCCGTGATGCCCCGCCACACTCGCCCATACTAGAGGTTCTGAACCAGGAGGGAATTATCACCACGACGCAAATAGACGTTAACACTGCCTTCAGAGACTATTATGCTACGTTATATGGCCCACACCGCCCATTATCACACACGGCATACGAGGACTTCATGAGAGGTCTAGGCCTACCCCAACTTATGGACAGACAACGGGATGACCTGAAACGCCCCATTACGATGACGGAAATCCGGCAAGCTATTCATGCTCTCCCGAGGAACAAAACCCCAGGGACGGACGGACTCCCAGCGGAGTTCTATGCAACCTATGTAGACCTCCTTGCCCCGCAGCTGCATGTTATATACCAGGAGGCACTGCGAACTCAATCGCTACCGCAATCGTCCCTGCAGGCTCTGATAGTTTCTCTCCTGAAACCAGGTAGAGACGGAATGCAACTAGCTAATTATAGGCCTCTATCACTCCTGAACACTGATTCTAAAATCCTGAGTAAAATACTGGCGACCAGACTGGCCCAATACGTCCCACAACTGATTCACTCTGACCAGTGCGGGTTTGTACCCGGCAGAGGCACGGCTATGAACCTGCGGAGACTGGCGCAGCTAATGCTACACGACCGAGCGGGGAGTGGGACAGAGGGCTGTATCTCATTAGATCTGAAACAGGCCTTCGACTCCCTCAGATGGGACTTTATGTTTGCGACACTAGAGAACTTTGGGGTGCCGGGCGAATATATTGCCTGGGTACGACTACTGTACCCCCGCCCCACAGCGCGGGCACGTACGAATCGATGCATTTCGGAGTCCTTGAATATTGAAAGAGGCACCAGGCAGGGCTGCCCACTATCTCCGATCTTATTTATCTTGGCACTCGAGCCGTTGCTCTGTAAACTTCGAACACTGGCGGCCCACAGGGGTGTAGTAAGAAACTAAACGACCCACGTAGTTTCGGCGTACGCAGATGATCTTATCCTATACCTGCGAGACCTGAGGGGGGACTTGGACCCCATACCTCGGATATTTGAGGAATTCCGCGAGTTGTCAGGCCTCTCCATCAGTGAACCTAAATCGTATGGGTACAGTTTTGCCGCCACCGGCACGTCTGACCCACTGCACTTCGCACCGCATACCTTTCAAGTAGCGGAAACGACCTTCCGCTACCTGGGGATTCAGATCTATAGGGGAGCGGGGGAAATGGTAGACGGCAACTTGGGCAGGTCCTTGATAGCTCTGAAGTCACAAGTACAATTCTGGTCCTCACTGCCTCTTTCTGTGGCGGGCAAGGTGGCCATCTCCAAGATGGTTGTACTTCCCCGCTTACTTTACTACTTCACGGGCTTGCCGTTTCTCATCCCGGCAGCTATGTTCTGGGCGCTGGACACGACTCTCACAGAGCTCATTTGGGGTTCGGGACTGAGGCGCATAAGCCTTACCAAGCTCCAACTCGCCACCGATGCTGGTGGCATGGGGGTACCGGACTTCCGGGCATATAACTTTGCCTGCCAACTACAATGGCTTGCCTATTGGCTAGCGGGTCGGAACCTGCACGAAATTGACATGTCACCAGAGGACCTATCTAGGGGGAAACTCCATACGCTGCTATTACCTCGCTCGGAAATCCCAGCGGCGACACCCCCGCTCCTACGACTTGCACTGACCTACTGGAGGAAGGCGGTGAAATATACAACGCTGTCGACCTCGTACGCCCCTACGATCCCTCTACTTGGTGTCCCTCTGGGGACGGAACTGATGACAAACCAAGCCCTCGCTGCGTGGCACGACGCTGGCGTGACACGAGTTGGGGACCTTTTTGCAGAAGGCCGCATGATGTCCTTCGAGGACTTCCGGGCCGCGCATCATGTTCCGGGAGGCTCATTTCTTATGCACGCCGGTGTGAGACGCTACATCACGAGGACATGGACGCAAAATGAGACCGAACCACCTACGAACCCACTGATAACGATGCAATATCTTATGGGGACGGGCAGCCATCTCACAAAATGGATCACAACTGGCATAAGGGCAGGCAAAACAACGCCGTTGCGACCACTCAGAGAGAAGTGGGAGGGCGACATTGGGAGGCCTCTGGGGGACAAGGAATGGGAACGCGTACTGAAGTTCCCCAAAAAAGTAGCTAGGAACCCAAAGTTCAAGTTCATACAACTGATGGTTCTGAAAAGGGCGTATCTCACACCCCACCACCTACACGCCATGTTGCCTAACACGACTAACACTTGCCCCCGATGCGGGACCGATGACGCGCGTCTATTGCATATGCTATGGGAGTGCCCAAAGTTAGGATACTACTGGAGCACGATACACGAGGCGCTGTCTTCCGCGGTCACCTCTAGGCTGCCAAACACCATAGACTATGCTATACTAGTACTTGGGCTGAGAGGGCGCAAGAGAAGCGTGGCCGCCCGCTTCACTGACATGGCCTTATTGCTTGCAAAGCGCGCTATAACAATGCGGTGGAAATCGGCCAGGCCACCTGACCCAGACACATGGAGGGCGGAAGTGATGAGGTGGGGCAAAGCGGAGGGCGAGGCACTCCAACGTGAGGAAAGGAAGGGACACAGGAAAACCCCGATTTCCCTAGACTGGTGTACTACTCTGGGGTCATTTGAGATGGGAGGGACCAGTGAATCTGACCAATCATCAACTGCCAGCCGAACTGAGATATAACTACTGGTGTTACCCCAGACAGTTAGGAATGTTTGCATTTTAGGTGCAGCAACCGCAAGGCGTAGTTAGTTACTGTAGATAGGGCCCCTGTACGGCTGAAGTAGCAATTACCATGAGTATCAAATGTGATGGGTGTAGCCTCGTGCCGAATACTAGAACCATGTTAGCTTCTGAGTGCTGGGGGGGGGGGGGGGGGGGGTTGGGAGGTGGGTTGTTACGGGTTTACTTACAGAAATATAAAAATTGAAAATGTTGCTGATATACCGAACTACTATGTATATGTATGCATGCCACATCATGACAATCCTGAATGCACTGTATGCTGTAACATGTACTATCAACACTGTCAATAAACAAAGTTTAAAAAAAAAATGCTAAATGGAAAACAGGTTAGAATACACCTATATCTCACCCTCCCTTGCTAATAGGTTAATTTATATCTACAGAAGGTCTCTTAGGATTACAAGGGCGGGCCCATACCTCTGGTCCTATCAGAAATGGATCACATCAGTTTCTGCACCAACATTTCTGCATGCAAATGTTCTCCAAGTGTGTCTGAGCATGCCTACCCAGTGCATTAGTAAACGCGTCAAAATCAGAGGTGGCCACAGCTGCATATATGTTATGTCTAGAATATGCGCTGATCAGTCCGAACAACAACCACTGTGTTGAAATAACCTTGAAGGCCTCGGCACTCACTGTTCAGACAAAGCTTACCAAGCAAGGCTGCTAGTATAGAAAAACATTCTCGTGTGAAGCAAAACACTGCTAGACTCTAAACTTTCATAATAATGTGTGCCGTGTGCAAAGGCAGCAGAAAGGAAAAATGGCGTTTAAACTTCTAATGAGCTCATGCCAACTTAACACAGTGTAAATGCAAGGCTCATCCCCATTGTGAGAAGTTGGCCTGATATATAGTGCTCACTATTCTAGTGATCACTTTGTATCATACCAAACAACCCTTATTGATGATTGGTTGTAAGTCAACCTTTCAGACCAGCTATCCTAGTAGCATGGACACGAGCAGTCTTCAGGCTAAACTCTAGAGGGCGTGTTAAGCCAGCTGTTTTACCATCACATATACCCCTTGAACACCAAGTGAAAGGACACCACACAAGTTGTTATAAAAATATAGGATATTTATTAATAACAGTTCTACCCTGAACTCTTTATGAGTCAGGGAGCTAAGCACAATACAAAACTCTTACGAAAATACTTTAAGTTGCACAATTTACACAAATGCCCGAGGGGCACGAAAAACCATATACTACAAAAGTGGAATGCGAAATACTAGCAGGTAAGTAACATAATCCAGAGGCTTCAGGATCGCTAGGACTACACTACTGAACCCTAAGGTTAGGAGCAGGAGGCCTAGGGAGATCGGGTGCAGAGTGTGCACTCTCACGCGGGATGCGGGAAGAAGTCTATGGATGCTAGATTTCGTAAAGTTAGTGTTATCCGACGAATCCGACTAGTTAGGCTGAAAACGAAAAAGGATCTGGACACTTAGATAGTGAACCTACGTTGGAGCACCGAAATGCTCGAGTTACCTAGCCCAGGGGCTGCGGATGCATAGGCTTCAAAAGACGTCGGGAATCCTCGTTACAGTCTATGGAGCCTGAAAGAAGAAGTTGCTGGCAGGCGACCAGTGATGAAGTTCGATGGGATCCAAGCCTGGATCGGAGTTGAAGATGACCTGAAAGCAGAGGGGACTCAGTTCTTGATCACTAGCCAGTGATCGGATGGGCACCAGGATGGCACCGGATGAAGTCACCTCGACCAGGTGAGTGGGCGACGCTGGGCTCTGCAGTCTCTCGGACCAGGAGGCGTTGTCGGCGACCAGGATGGAGGGGCGAGCTGTCCCACGAAGGTGTCTGCTGTCGGCGCTGCTGAAACCAGGATTGGAGCAACAAGCCTTGGCAAAGTCAAGCCCACGCAGTGGACTCAAGATGGCGTCTGGAGTGGACCAGGAGGGTCCGGGGTGCTCCTCTGTTGGAGGGGAGCTAGGGCCAGTCTGGAGCAACCAGACCAGCAGTGAAATCGTCGTGGTACGTCGTCAAGAGGGTCACTAGCCAACGGGCAAGTGACCGGACAACGTGGCAGGCAGCAAGGAAGCAGAAGGGCCCCACACAGATCTCGTGGATGCTGGGAGGCTGGACTTCGGTGCTGGAGCTGCTTAGGGTTAGGGCTTCTCAAACCCCAGTGCACTTACTCGAGGGTCTCTCGGGGGTCGTGCTGGAGAAGCGTCGTGCAGGTCTTGAAGATGGCCGGTCCCATGGGTCTCGTCGCACCCACGAATCTCAGCTGTGCTGGATGATGTAGGTAGAGGTCAGAGATGGCAGGGAATCCGGGTCTCGTCGAGCTGGGCAGTCTGGATCCAGAGGATGGACTTACAGCAAACGGCAAGAGCTTCGATGGTGCCTGCTGGTGCAGGGTGGCTACTCCTTAGCCACAAGGGAGAGTCTTCAGAAGAGTCAAGAGTTCCTTTCGTGGAAAGTAGTTTCAAGATTCAGAATGATCTAATTTGGGAAGGGGGCCTGCTCCTATCTTTATACTAAGAAAAGGGGCTGGCACGTGACTAAGTCCTGCCCTATGGGTGGGACTAGGAGGGGGGTGGTTACACCCCTCTCCTTTGTCCGGTCTCTCCCCAGCTCAGGGGCTGGTGTGCCCCAGGAACTGGTTTGAGCCGGCATATGCACAGTGAGCACCGGGGTGCCACTTGCAGTCACCTTCCTTTCAGCCCTGCCTACCTGGAATACACAAAATCCTGTCTGGGATGGTGCTGGCACCCTTTGTCCATGCCTCCGTTGCTGGAAGGACTCCCAGCAGCAGGAGGGCAGGCTTGTGTCTCGGTGGCAGCATCCATTTTGTGGAGCTGAGGCTATGTCTGACTTTAACCGGGGTTCACAGTTACATACATGTCGTGTCCCTCTAGAAGGGTGGAATGCTAACCCCGTCGCCAGAATTGGCGAGGGGTTAGTATTCCAATTCGTATGACACCTTACTCGACATGTTTTGATAAAGCTATACCAAAGTTAGCATTTAACCGCGAGGATTATAATGCACTTAAGAGTATATGGTATAGCGTTATCATGGAACAGCTATTTGGACTTGGTTCCGCAAGCTGCAAACGGGCTCAGCTCATGCCACAGCACCATCTCACATAATTCCAAGCACTCTGCCTTCAGGATTGAGAAGGCCTGCCATAGGAGTGACTGATAGGAATATATGTGTCCATTTTAGGGTTAGATATAGGAATACTATATCTAAAGCAAAGGGTGTTTACACCACCTTGCCCCAGCTGTCGTGCAGCCAGTTGTGTCTGTTTTGGGTGGCCAGCCAGGGGTGGCATAATACATGCTTCAGCCCCTGGGTACACCTATGCCCTGGATATCTAAGGTATGCTGTACAGGGACTGATAAGGTGGCCCAGTACCAATTGGTAAGATGCACCTAAGGTACATGGTTGTAATTTAGAGAGAGAACAGCTAGGCTGTGGGTCTGATTAGCAGGCCCACAGCCAGGGAAAGTCGTAAATCAGTGAAGCAAAAAGCAAAAATCTGGGGTGGCCATGGGATTGCAGACCCCACTCTCCTACACCCATGACATGTTCTATATAAATGACTCTCCTGTATTGAATGGTAGCAGGATTTCTATATCGCTTTTTGCTGATTCCTTACTCCTATTGAAAACCTATACCGGCCTTCAAAATTGAATTAATACGTTTCTGAATTCTGTTTCCAAGGGACTGGAAATAAAAGCGTCAAAAACGAAATACATGATTTTTGAGAAATGTCCTGTTAGAAATAGTACTGTGAGAGTGGCCGATGAACCTCTAGAAAGAGTTTATTGCTTCAAATATCTGGGTGTCAATCTGACCGAGTTAGCTTAGAAAAAGCACTTTGCTTCAGACAAAAAGATCCAAGGCAATACTCAGACAGCATAAACAGACCCCGTCCAGAGCCACATCCCCAGCTTTGGAGGTATATCGAGCCAAAGTTCTGGGCGCTGCCCTTTTTGGTGCCAAAGTCGGGGGTATGCGGAAACTCAGAAGATAACCGTGGAGGTTATCAGATCACTTATCTGTGTTTCTTAAAGTACTCCCCTAATTCCACTTTACTTTGGTAGCAAACATATTCCAGATATAAGACCTTTGATGTTTTGAGTTTGTATCTGGTCTACCCCAGAGCTAATGGAGTATAAGGGTGCATTGAGGGATTAAATGAAGACCAATGGCGCCCTCAAAAACCCTTGGTATCTCGACATGGTGTAGGCGAATTGGGCCGAGCAGACTCTGGGATAGTCCTGAGAAAAATCGGAAAGTCTGAGGTTCCTGTATTCAAAACCAGGTATTGGGCCTTCCTGCATGACCAACAACTAGCAACGGCTTCTTTAGGCCGTCTGACTGATCAGTTCTTTGAATTCAGGCCTAACCCAAAGTTTGAAGTTTTTCTTGATCAAATTTCTTCACCCCTGGCCAAAAATCTGTTTGTGAGAATTCGGTTGGGTAGCCTGCCACCAAAAACCTTTACGAGTAAGCGGGCAAGAGAGCGAAGTTCGGACAAATGCCCTGCCTGTGGGGAAGTTCCTGGAATGGAGGAACACATTTTGTTTTTCTGCCCACACTACAGTGGCCCCTGCAGGGAATGGATGTGTTTAAACCTGAAGACTTAGGGCCAGATGTAGGTAGCCAAATACCGGTCGGTAACGGCCGAATTCGGCCGTTACCGACCGGTATTTGGCTTTTGAGATGTAGGTGGGTAGTTATTTACAGAATTGGTATATTTACTGATTCGGTAAATTTACCACTTCGGTATTTTACCGAATCGGTAAACATACCAATTCTGTAAATCCATATGTAGGTGACACTCCTAAGAGTGCCACAGGCCCTTAAGAGTCGGTATTTTACCACCCAATACTATTGGGTGGTAAAATACCGAATTCAGGTATGCATGCACATCTGTGCATGCACACCTGTGCAATGTGACACACAGACATGCCCTTAGGGCATGTATGTGTGCCACATGTCACACTAGCCTGTACTTGGGGTGCTAGGGGGTGTCAAAGTGACACCCCCTGCACCCTTGCAGGATTCGGTATTTACCGATTCTGTAAATACCGATTCTGTATTTCCCATTGATTCCTATGGGCTTCAAGGCCCATAGGAATCAATGGGAAATACAGAATCGGTATTTACAGAATCGGTAAATACCGACTCTTACAGATTCGGTAATTTTTTACCTACATCTGCCTCCTTCCAATTTACAGACTCTTAAATACCGATTCGGTATGAGTCAGTATTTAAGAGTCGATAAATCGGAATTACCTACATCTGGCCCTAATTCTTTAAAAATAGCATACAGAATTTAACCCGTTGCGTGCTGCCGTCGGCTGTCGCGAGCACTACTTTCGTAGTGCTGCGCACATCTAACGGCCGACGCGGCCCCACCCGTGCGCGGAAACGCCCGCACCGCGGCGGAATTACCGCCACGGTTAACGGGTTAAAAACTGACACCTCTGAAGCAATAGTCTTTTCTGTAAGTCGGTTTTTAGCCAATGTTTCACACAAACGCTCTAAGGTTGTACTCTAGCGAGAAGAAGAGTACACTACAACCTTTTTAGAATTGAATTCTGATAGCTGGGGTTCGCGTGACTTCAATTAGATTATAATACTGTACGCACACTAAGTTAATTAAAGATACATTAGTTCTCTGATAGATTTGCACAAACACTGTCAGAAGAACACGGAACCGTTTGTATTATAATTGATTATTTTTATTAGATCTTCAAACCTGTAAGAAACTTTTAATGGCCTCCTCTACTCACCTTACCTTTTATATTGCCTGAATTATATTTTAGACTTTTAATTATACACGTCTTGTATGTGTATGATTTGATGGTGCTTGGTAAACAAAATAAAGCTATTTGATGATGAAGTGATGCTCACCCACATCACAGCAATGCTGCTACACATTATGGCTTTTGACTTGTGCCACTGAGACTGGGTTTGTAACCATCAAAGGATTCTTGAGTCACCAAAGAGCAACCCTATAACACTAACTTATAGCCAATGTAACAGGAAATGCAACACATTGCACATACATCCTCTAACAGTGTGTACCCTACATCCTGGGGACTTCCTATATTTTAAATGTAACTGTACTTAACAGTACTTTGAAGCTATGGGATCCCTACTGCAATTTCAGTGGGTGTCATTTACTGTGTTTTGATGTATGTGTTCTAAATTATGTCACCACTAATTAAGTGACCAAAGGGAGTAAGATGGTTGTATGCACATCGTAAACACGTTCTCCTTGATGCTAGCCCTCTCTCACTTGGTTTGACAGTCTGGATAATTTGTTCTTTATAGGAACCCCATCACCAGCGTAAATATCAGGAACACACCAGCTAGGAGTACAATAATTCAGAGCACTAATGAACTATCAGATGCAGCAGTCTCAGACAATAACTCCCCTGAGGTAAGTTGTCCTCATTTCTGACATCATCCCTTTCAAATAACTTGACAAAAATCATTATGGATCTGGTGTTAAATCAGAGTTCTGAATTAAATTGATTTTAAAAGTTGTCTCACCTCTGAAGGATACAATAGCTCCCGCAGATGAATTTCCTAAACCTACCTGAAGGTGGAGGACTGAACCAAGAGATTCCTATTCAGTAATGTGGCATCACTGGCTCTAGTCTCAGGTGCGCTCTTCAGAGTAAGGACTTCAGATATTCACCAGAAGCGAAGCAGCAGTTTCACTTGAAACATCTTGCTACCAGTGTCTGACAGGGCCATCGTTTTCTTTCTCCATCACACACCCACATAGCTTAAAAATGCAGATGTCCATTATAAGCTAGACATAGATGACGAAGCCCAAGACGAGCTATCAGTAAAAAATGCTTAATTCAGGTTACCTGCTGTACCCTGCCTGCCGAGCTGATGTGAAATTACTACGGTTTCCTGTCTCTGTATTGCTGAGTTATAGAGTAATGTCTGAGGTATGGATGTCCTTTAGTTGTGCAACATTTTGTGTTTGGAGTGCCAATTGCTGCTACTTTTGTCATTGTTTACAAAACCAAATAAAAAGAAATGTAGAAGCCCAAGTTAAATAAAATCAGAAAGAACAATGAAAAGGTTTTTAATTCACCTCAACAAGGGAGGCAGCAGGACAATAAGGAAGCAGCAGAACGGTTG
Source organism: Lissotriton helveticus (assembly GCF_964261635.1). Taxonomy (NCBI): domain Eukaryota; kingdom Metazoa; phylum Chordata; class Amphibia; order Caudata; family Salamandridae; genus Lissotriton; species Lissotriton helveticus. The sequence continues at coordinate 2,067,261,755 of NC_136063.1, forward strand.
TATGCTTAAGAAAGAACTTTAAAATATTTACCTTGCAATACTCCCGTGGCTCGCAACCCCATGCTCTCCACTGCCCTACAACTACACTCATTCCTTTCATGGAGGGCGAATGCCGCACAATTCATGATCTCTTTGAGGGGATACCTTTATAACTTTCAAGCAATACAAGAAATCCTTCCATATCACAGAACCCCCGAGGCTACAATACTCCCAACTCAGACACTGGCTGTTTACGCCCCAAATATATTCAGACACCAACCAGACCGCTTACTCCCTTTGAGACCCTGACACGGGCCTTCAAGGGCATCCATGGCCTAATCTCCCGCACATATAAGGTGCTACAGCACTCGTCCACCACTCACTCCTCACACATCAGAAGCAATGGCTAGTAGAGATGAGGGGGGGAGATAACTCCAGAAAGCTGAGAACAATCTGGTGTGACATCCCCAAAATCTACAGGAGCATCCCTCAGCACCCCTCTCCCCCATATTGACATTTTTCCCCCCTGTTCCATCTTGTCCCCCCAGTTGTACAGTTTGGTCATCATCGAGGGTCCACTCTCACCTGCTGCTGAAGGTACACTTATGCAACTGGTTTACTAATGAGCTTCTAACTCATATGTGCCTTATGATGCATGATATCTGTTGAATGTTCAGATCACTGCTACTGTGTGAAGCCTCATAACTTCGCTATATTACTCCAGTGTCTTATTCTCTTTATGGTGATGACTGTTTTTCTAAATCTTTAAACAGATTAAACGATAAAATATTTAAGTTGTTCTTCTAAGGGCTACTCGCTCCAGCAGTATTAAACACAAAATATCATAGGATGATTGTTCAGGAATCCACAAGAGTTGGTTTAGGAGTAAAATCTACCCTACACAAATTATTATCAATAGAAACGATTTGCTGTCTACATAGACACTCCCGTTAGACAAATGGCTGGTTTCTCTTTATTAAACAATTGCTCTATAAGCACTTTTATATGCCTGTTTTTTTTACAACTGCGTAGAAGCTTGTTCTGTATATGGTATACCACTAGGTGGTAATACTGTGAATGGAGTCAAAAGATTCCCCCAGAAGTGTACAGGGCTCAATGCAAACCCAAAGTGCTCTACTTGAGGTAGTGTGGGCGAGCAGCATTAGACCCAACACAGAGGAATGCAAGACATTTGTTGTGCACAGTGTGACCAATAAATGACACACTACTCAAAAAGGAGATCCACACCAAATTTAGAAAAATAAGCTTTGCTCTAAATTTAAGTTTTTAATAGAAATACTTTTCAGTTTCAAAACTGGACACTGCAATTTTCAATCATTGCAGTATTAACCTATAGAGGAAAACAATAATGCTGTTTTACAGGTAAGTAAGCAACTTACAAATCCAGTCTTCGGGTTGCAAGGTCAGCAGAGGACAAGATTCAAGTAAGCACAAACAGTGCACCACCAGAGTCTCAGAGGCAGCCGGTGCATAAGTCAAATCTGGAGGTCGGGCCCAATGTTACCCAATGGATACAGGGGGGTTGAAGACATGATGCTTATAGGTAATTAAAGCGGCTGCAGGGCTCAAGCTTCGAAGGTTTAGGCAAGCACGGGGGGCCACAAGGCAGCACCAAACATACACCACCAGCTGCACAGTAGTGGCCGGGTACAGTAAGCAAACAGTGTAGAGCGCCCAATACAAGTGAATGGAGGAACTCTGTTTTGAAAACAGACAGCAGGTGTGTGAGAAAGTGCCCTCTTTCTTGCATGCAATGCCCCCACCTTTTGCTGAATTGCTGATGTTCTTTGACCGAGTGTGCCCTGGGCTCCTGCTAATCAGGTGCCCAGGGCCTATGTTCCTTCCCTAAAACTGCATTGAAGCCTAACCCCAATTGGCATCTCTGGCCACATGTGAGCCCTTGGTAAATGTTACCATAGGTACTCAGCGCACTGTGACCAGAGAAGGCCTCTAAGGGCTGCAGCACTTATTGTGCCACCCTTAGAAGCCCTGTACCTTGACACACACACACACACACACACACTGCCTTTGCAGGCTGCGTGTCGTGGTGCAGAACAAAGTGAAAAGTCGACATGGCACACATCCCTGTGTGCCATGCCCACAAACCAGTGCCCTGGCATACATCAGCCACACCCTTAGCCAGGTGCTCTATGCCAGTAGTGAGGGTACAGGTGCATGAGCCCTGTATCCCTACAGTACCCAATTCCATTCCTGGGCAATGTGAGTTCTGCCAATAAGAGTATATGGTGCTGGGTGTTTGTCATCACAAACTCCACAACACCATGAAGACTGGGAAGTTTGGTATCAAACTTCTCGGCACATTAAACCCACACTGATGCCAGTGTGGGATTTAATGTAAAATGCACCACAGAGGGCATCTTAGAGATGCCCCCTGAAACTCGACCAACTCCTAGTGACCTGACTGAGTGGCTGCTTAGGCTGCCACCAACAGACATGTTTCTGGACCCCTGGGTTGAGAGCTTGCTGCTCAGGCCTGAAATAATGAACATCCTGGGACGAGGTGCCAAGGGTTCACGAAGGAGAAGCTTTAAAGGCATACCGCCTTGGTGAGCCTCTCCACACCATTTGCTGCTTTCAGCAACTGGTCCCCACTAGGTTTATCCCCCACTTTGGGTGGGAGATCGGCGGGAAAAGGAAGAGGGTTGTGCTCACCTCTGCCAACTCCACCCTTCAGGTATTTGAGGCGAGGTAAAGCCCAACCTCGAGTCCCCGCCATCTTGAGGATGGGGGGACCCAGCCATCCAGGGACAGGCTCCTGCCCCCCTCCCACTGGAGGGTGGCAGAATAGGGGGTGTATGAAAGGTGGATAGGAGGAGCACTCGAAATTTTCAAAAGTTTTAAACTAATTTTACAAAGGTTGTTATTCCTTTTCTCTAAGCGTGCTGCCGAGGTAGCACGTTTGTCCAGTCCGTGCCTACACCTAACATCATATCTTAAGTGTCTATGACACTTAACCTCAGCGCACTGTAGCTATGCGCGGTTGTCTTTGGAACACTCCGCTTAAAATTGTTAACACATGTAATCCACAACTTTGAATTTTCAAGTTGTAAAGTTTATCAAATGATACTCAAAAAATTATTATTCAAAACTTTACACAGAATTCCTCTGAAACAATATTATTCATTCAATGCATGATTATACAATAAAACGAAATTCACATTTTAAACATTCACAATTCTTTTGCGTAGATGACTTTTCTTTAGTGCCCAATGCATTTCAAGCTCTTGGAGCTCTTCCTCAGGGGCCTGTGGACTGAATTATAATTATTCTATCAATATTTGATGAAACAGAAAACCCAAATCATACTTACATACAGGGTATATTGACATCTTGTGCCTTGAAAAACATACTGGTGGAGTGAAAACACAAATAGCCCACACCGCTGTGAAATGCAACACAATATGCCAAAATTACGAAAGAACTGACTCACTGATGTCGAAGGCACCAATATCTTCAATCTAAACCATGGAAACAAGTGTGAAAAACATATCGTTTACTCCTCAAAACTATCCAATTGTACCTGAAAACAACTGGCCGCTCACGCTGTTCTCTCTTACCTTACTGCAAAACTTTCAGTGCCAAGAAACGGGATGTTCTACTCTGGTAAGGATCTTGTGTATTCTGAAATAACAAAACATCTCACTCAACTACGGGTTCAACAACCCTCCAAACCGTATCACTTCTATCTTGTCAGCCTCTTACCGTTTTCCGGTGAGCTAAACTTCCAAGCTTCTGCTGAACAACTCGTCTCTGCAATCTAGCTCTGCAATCTAGCTGCCACTCGGTACACCGACCAGCTAAGTGAAACCATCAGTGATCACCCTCCATACAAAGTGTGGCGACTGGGGGTAGAAACTAACAAAGGACTAAACCAAGTGACTACTAGTCCCGAAACTGCGGGCGCCATTTTAAAGAGGTTAAACACGGCAACTAATGAACGCGAAACAGCCTCAAAGTGAAATAAAAATAAAATAAAAACGCCAAGAAATCATGTGAAAGGAAAAGAAAATATAGTGGTGTGTTTTTGGCTACTCCTGCACAATATTTTCAAGATATTTTAGGTATTCAAAACAGTATACATAAATGCAAGCATCGTGCTGAAACAGACTCATTGGGTAAAAAGGCCTCATATAAAACACGATAAATCTACTTTCTCATTTAACCCTTTGGGTTCCTGTGTGTCCCCACGTATGACACTAACAAGCTTGAAATTGAGGTTGCTTTTTACAAATTCATGCGTGTTTTGAAACTCAGACATTTCTTCACTAATATAGCGCCATCTCAAACTGACAAAGAAGAACCTGAATTTTTGGAATTCATGCCCAAATCCAAATTTCAAGCACCAACAACACACAAAATCCTGGAAGCTTTCGAAAAATCAGTAATCAACGATTTGGAAAGTTTGAATGTAAAGAAATCCAAAAGAAAGAATCTTTCTGTATACGATAGATCCATTTTAAAAGGGCTTCAAGAAAATCAGAGCATTCTAATACAGAAAGCAGACAAAGGAGGCGCCATAATAGTGATGGATAGAACCATGTACAACCAAAAGGTGGAAGAACATGTGGCTGACACTTCTATTTATTTTGAGCTGGATAAAGACCCCATTGAAGATTTACAAATCACTCTCAACGACATCTTGACTAAAGCCCTTGAACTAGGGTATATCTCTGCTAAGACCAAACAATATCTGACCGTACAATTTCCCAGAAGACCACGTCTTTATATGCTCCCCAAGGTGCATAAAAATCTATATGATCCACCAATGCGTCCCATTGTGACTGGATGTGGGACAGTGTTCGAACCACTAGGCCAATACATTGATAAATTTCTTCAGCCATTTGTTCAGAAATGGCCGTCATACATCAAAGACACCAATGATTTTTTACTGACATTGAAGGAGATCAAATTAACATGCTCTATCTTGGTGTGTACTATCGACGTGAAGTCGTTGTACACTTCTATCCCTCATCTATCCGGCATGGAGGCCGTGGAGTGGGCTCTGCTACAACAACCTTCTGTAAAGGCAGAAAAAGTTTTCATTTTGGAACTTTTACATTTTTGTTTGTATCATAGTTATTTTCAATGGGCATCAAAGTTTTATCTCCAACAGAATGGAACGTCCATGGGATTTGCCGGGGCCCCGGCATATGCTAACACCTTCATGGCAAAATTCGAAGCTGACCACATATACACGAATAACTCTTGGAATGAACACGCAATTTTATATCGCAGATTTATCGACGATATATTTGTACTATGGTCTGGAACAAAAGAAAGTCTAGAATTTGAAATTGATAGATTGAATCATTGCGAAGAGAACATTGAATTTACACATGTCATCAGTGATAAAGAATTGCCATTTCTAGATGTTTTGATCAACATTGAGGATACTCAGATTAAAACGAAAGTTTTCAGAAAGGATACTGATGTGAACAATTCTTTGGTATTTCAAAGTTTCCATCCTCAGAATCTAAAAAATAACCTACCAGTGTCACAATACATGCGAATTAAAAGGATTTGTTCTCAGGAGGAAGATCTAAAAGAGAATCTCATAATTCAACACCAACGATATAAAGAACGAGGTTACCCTGATGAAATTTTGGCAAAAGCTAAAAATAGGATTGATACAAACAGCAGGGATAATTTACTAACTCAGAAACCTAAAAAAACCATGGATAGGCACGTGTTTGTATCTAAATTCTCTACTGCATCACAAAAAATGAAAACAATCATCAACAAACACTGGGATCTCTTGAAGAATGAAGATGATTTTAATGGAATCTTTGACAATAAACCAATTTTTGCGTATACAAGGTCTAAGAACCTCAAAGAATTGCTGTTGACCCCTACAAGAGATACAGAAGTGTCCAACATAGGAATGAAGAAATGTCAGAATTGTGTTCATTGTTCTAATGTAATCACAGGCAAAAAGTTACACCATCCACAAACCGGAAAAGAAGTGGACCTCCATTATAATGGAGACTGCAACTCAAAACATTTAATTTACTACATCAAGTGTCCCTGCGGTAAAATTTACGTAGGGAAAACAGAGAGAAAACTAAAAAAGAGGATAACAGAACACAAAAGCACAATAAGAAACAAAAATGTGAAAAGTAATTTGGCAAAACATTGGAATGACAATAATCATAGCATAGCTCAGATCAGGTTTTCCATACTGGAAGTCGTTAAAATACACGAGGGGGTTGATCTAACCAGGTCCCTCCTTCAAAGAGAGATACATTGGATCAGGTTTTTGGCCACACAGGAACCCAAAGGGTTAAATGAGAAAGTAGATTTATCGTGTTTTATATGAGGCCTTTTTACCCAATGAGTCTGTTTCAGCATGATGCTTGCATTTATGTATACTGTTTTGAATACCTAAAATATCTTGAAAATATTGTGCAGGAGTAGCCAAAAACACACCACTATATTTTCTTTTCCTTTCACATGATTTCTTGGCGTTTTTATTTTATTTTTATTTCACTTTGAGGCTGTTTCGCGTTCATTAGTTGCCGTGTTTAACCTCTTTAAAATGGCGCCCGCAGTTTCGGGACTAGTAGTCACTTGGTTTAGTCCTTTGTTAGTTTCTACCCCCCAGTCGCCACACTTTGTATGGAGGGTGATCACTGATGGTTTCACTTAGCTGGTCGGTGTACCGAGTGGCAGCTAGATTGCAGAGACGAGTTGTTCAGCAGAAGCTTGGAAGTTTAGCTCACCGGAAAACGGTAAGAGGCTGACAAGATAGAAGTGATACGGTTTGGAGGGTTGTTGAACCCGTAGTTGAGTGAGATGTTTTGTTATTTCAGAATACACAAGATCCTTACCAGAGTAGAACATCCCGTTTCTTGGCACTGAAAGTTTTGCAGTAAGGTAAGAGAGAACAGCGTGAGCGGCCAGTTGTTTTCAGGTACAATTGGATAGTTTTGAGGAGTAAACTATATGTTTTTCACACTTGTTTCCATGGTTTAGATTGAAGATATTGGTGCCTTCGACATCAGTGAGTCAGTTCTTTCGTAATTTTGGCATATTGTGTTGCATTTCACAGCGGTGTGGGCTATTTGTGTTTTCACTCCACCAGCATGTTTTTCAAGGCACAAGATGTCAATATACCCTGTATATAAGTATGATTTGGGTTTTCTGTTTCATCAAATATTGATAGAATAATTATAATTCAGTCTACAGGCCCCTGAGGAAGAGCTCCAAGAGCTTGAAATGCATTGGGCACTAAAGAAAAGTCATCTACGCAAAAGAATTGTGAATGTTTAAAATGTGAATTTCGTTTTATTGTATAATCATGCATTGAATGAATAATATTGTTTCAGAGGAATTCTGTGTAAAGTTTTGAATAATAATTTTTTGAGTATCATTTGATAAACTTTACAACTTGAAAATTCAAAGTTGTGGATTACATGTGTTAACAATTTTAAGCGGAGTGTTCCAAAGACAACCGCGCATAGCTACAGTGCGCTGAGGTTAAGTGTCATAGACACTTAAGATATGAGAATGTGGGGTGTACCCACCCCAGGGAATGGGCCCATTGGTCCCTGCCCTTTACCTACCTGTAACACCACTAAATCTAGAATTTAAGGGGCATCCTGAACCTTGCTTCCTCAGATCCAGCCTGACAAGAACTAGCAGAAGGACCAAACATCAGGCTAACAAGAGGAAGACACCCACTGACTTGACCCCAGCCCTACCAGCCTGTCTCCCCTTGAACCTGCTCCTGCGAAATCCCGGTGTGTCCTGCAGCCAGCAACCTCAAAACCCCCGGAGGACCTGCCTGCCTTCACTTCCAAAGAATGCTTCTTCCGTGAACACCGGATTTGTTCAACTGCAATCTCTGGCAGCAGCCAGGGACCGCAAATCCAGCCCACTCTGCAACTGCCGAACCCGGCCCGAGCGGACAAACACCACGAGGGGGTCACCCCGGCGATCCTGACCAGAGATCCGATGACCCCTGACATGCCTCCAGCCGACGCCTGCAGCCTAAATCTAGAAGGACCCCCTAACCGCGACCAGGAGCTGGTTATAAGTTCCGACCCCAAAATGCACCCCTGCACTAGACGTCCCACGGCATTGTGTGCCTAAACCGACGGTGCCTAACCAACTTCCCAACTTACTCTCCAAGTGGTGGTCGCACCCAGAAGTCCTTTGTCTCCCTGCCTGCAGTGGTTTTGCAAACCGGAGGTTCTCCATAGAAAACAACCGGACGCACGACGTCGAAACAGTACTCTGCACCCGACCGCCCCAGTGACGCGGAGGGTGCACATTTTGTGCTACTTTGTTTCCCCCTTTGCCCTGACTTTAACCCTAGGAGCTTTGCTCCCACAGCAGGCACCAACCGGAGGCCCCCTATCCCCCATTGGATAACATTGGGTCTCAACACTCTGCACCCGGCTGCCCTAGTGCCGCTGAGGGTGCAACACCAGTGCATCACTGACTCTGGGAGAACCCGGAGTCTAATCTCAGAACCTTAACTCCCACAGTCGATGACTTACCTGTGAACCGTTAACCTGTTTTTCCTCATAGGATAGCAACTTACTGCATCCCCTGTTAATCAAAGTAAGTACACTTTCTATTGCATTTTCAAGCCTTTCTATATCCAGTGACGAAACAAGTTACTTACCTGTAACTTTAGTTCTCCAGTATTGGTAACTTTCATAGATTCCCATAGCTTGTATCATTCCCAGTCGTCGGAATGGGAGCCTCGGTGTGTATGTATGTATGTATGTATGTATATAAACACTGACGAAGGACTTTAGGTCTGAAACGCGTCTGTTTTTGTCTGTCCGTGGCTAATTGAAATTTTGCTGCATAAACCCCCGTGAGTGCGTTATCGTTTGTGGAAAATAGAAAACGATTGGAGCTGATATATATATATATATATATATATATATCCCAAAAGAGGTACAAAAGAGGAAAAACTAGGCCTTATACTATTTTGTAGCCTATATGTGTCCTTTTGTTAAAAAAAAGACCCAAATGTAGAGCACCAACCAATCAGAACAGCCTCACCCTGTGGAACCTTCCTGAGAAAGCTCAGAGCCTCAGATTTTCGTAGCCGTTGTATAGCCCTAATGACATATGCCAAAAGGGGTGAGCTTTCCCAGGGGAGGTGGGTGGGCGTATGGGAATCTATGAAAGTTACCAATACTGGAGAACTAAAGTTACAGGTAAGTAACTTGTTTCTTACTCCAGTATTGGAACTTTCATAGATTCCCATAGCTTGTATCGGAATAGATAGCAGTAGTATACTTAGCACATTTCGTGTATAACGTCCCAATAACCTCACATAATATGTCATGAATTAACCATAATATCACAATACAGTTAAACAACAGTATAAATAACGAAATGTGAAAGAAAGGAAGGAGGGTAGAAAGGAAAGCTCACCGCTCACTGGAAGAGATTTCTCAGGACCGCTTGGCCAACAGCCGCATCCCCTTTAGCAGAGGAGTCCAAGCAGTAGTGCCTTGTGAAGGAATGAGTACTGCTCCAGGTGGCCGCTCTGCAGATGTCCTTAATCGATACTCCTGCAAAGAGCGCCGTTGAAGATGAGATAGACCTCGTGGAGTGCGCTTTAACCTGTCCTTCCAGGGGCTTCCCCGCGGCCTGGTGGCAGAAACGGGACGCACTAGATATCCATCTGGAGATCCCTTGTTTTGATAACGGAAACCCCTTACGAGGGGCCCCAAAAGCCACAAACAGCTGAGGTGATTTCCTAAACCCAGCCGTCCGTTGAAGATAGAATTTTAGACATCTCTGGACGTCTAGAGAATGAAGTGCCCTTTCGGCCGGAGTGGAAGGCCGAGGGAAAAAGGAATTCAGAATAATTGGTTCATTCAGATGAAAGTCTGTAGGAACCTTAGGAATAAACTTGGGGTTCATTCTAAGGATCAAGGTATCATTTTAGAACTGTAAGAAGGGCTCTTTTTTTTTTAGTTTTAAAGGGTTTTATAACGCGCTCTATCACTAGCTAGTATCCTGGCGCGATGGAGAAGAATGTGGCAAGATTGCAAGACAGAGAAAGAAAAAAAGACAGCTAGGATAAAAAGAAGGGTAATTAAATAGCCGCATTAAACAGATGAGTTTTTAACCCTTTCTTAAAACAGGTGATAGACTGGGCTGCACGGAGGTGGAGCGGAAGCGCATTCCAGGCTCTGGCAGCCCTCACAGGGATAGACTGACCTCCCAGCCTGGCAAACTTAAATCTGGGCAATACCATCTTGCACTGGTTGGCAGATCGGAGGCAGCGGTTAGGGACATAAAAAGAGAAACGCCTTCTCAGATATAGAGGTCCGAGCTGATGGATAGCTCGGAAAGCAAGAACCAAAGCCTTTAATGGTCAGAGCCTGTAGTTCTCCCACCCTCCTCGCAGAGGTGAGAGCGAGGAGAAGAGCCACCTTCCATGACAAGAATTTCAAGTCAGACTTATGAATTGGTTCAAACGGGGGCCTCATTAGTTGGGCCAGGACCACATTCAGATGCCATACCGGAGGTGGCGGCCGGATTGGTGGAAACAGTCCTTTCAAGAATTGCTTTATGTCTCTTGTCGATAAAAGAGAAGGACCCGACCTTGTTCTTCTGTATCTGGAGATTGCCGCCAAGTGGACCTTGATGGAAGAATGGGCAAGACCTGCATGAGCTAATGACAGTATATATGGCAAGAGTTGATGTGGAGCAGACGAAAAAGGGTGCACTCCTTCTCGCTGGCACCATATGTAGAAACGTTTCCACTTTGCTCTATACGTCCTATTAGTGCTAGGCGCCCGCGCCTGAGCCAAGATGTTTCTGCATTCGTCAGAAATGTCTAGATCCCTGAACTCTCTGTGCTCAGGAGCCATGCTGCCAATTGAAGCGAGCTCGGGTTCGGGTGGAGAACTTGCCCGTTGGACATTGACAGCAGAGACTGGCTGGGTCGTAGATGTATGGGATTGTCTTGAGACAGAAGGAGAAGCTCCGTGAACGAAAACTGGCGAGCCCAGGCGGGAGCAATTAGAATCATCTTGCATCGGTCCATCTTGAGTTTCCTGAGGACTCGAGGAATTAGGGGAAACGGAGGAAAGGCATAAACAAATGCGCCGGACCAGGACATCAAAAGCGCATTCCCCAGCGACCCCAGATGGTGTTCCCTGCTTGCATAATGCCGGCATTTCTTGTTCGCCGGCGTGGCGAACAGGTCGATCGCTGGTGTCCCCCAGTGGGCGAAGATCTCCTTGACCACTGAATCGTCCAATTCCCATTCGTGAGAAATCGCTCTTAGGCGACTTAGAGTATCCGCCTTTGTGTTGTCTATGCCTGGCAGATGCTCTGCCACAAGCGTGATGTCCTGCGAAATCGCCCATTCCCACAGCAGCTGAGCTTCCTTGGACAGTTGAGATGATCTTGTGCCTCCCTGCTTGTTGACATAGTGCATGGCAGTGGGGTTGTCCGTACGCACTAGGATGGATGAGTTCCTTATCCTTGGGAGGAAAGCCAACAGAGCCAACCGAATGGCTCTCAGCTCCAGAATATTTATATGTAGACCTTCCACTGGCGTCCAATGCCCACTGACTTGGAGGTCTTGCATGACCACTCCCAATCCCTGAAGGGAGGCATCCGTAGTAATGATGTGAGGGGCCGGAGGCATTCTGAAACAGACCCACCGAGAGGTGAGAACCTTCTGTCCACCAGGCAGCCGCCTGCTTCAGCTGTAGGGTAACCTTGACCTTGTCGTTGAAAGAACCGTCCACTTGCCTCCACTGAAGGTCTAGTTGCTCTTGCAAGGGACGCATTCGCAGCCTGCAGTGCGGAATCAATTGAATACAAGATGAAATCGACCCTAGAAGAGACTTGTACATCCTGACTGACACTGACTGCTTCTTTCGCAGTCGATTGGCCGAAGAAATGAGACTTGCTTGTCTTTCTTCTGATGGGAAAGCTTTGCAAGCCTGCGCATCGATAAGAGCGCCCAGGAATTTCACAGAAGTGGCCGGCCGAAGGACCGATTTTTCTCTGTTGAGCTGGAAGCCTAGTTGATCGAAGAGACGCAAACATGTCTACTGCTCCTGCAGCCGCTTGATAACTTGGTGCCTTTAGCAGCCAGTCATCCAGGTACGGGAAAACCTCTAGCGACTGCCTTCTCAAAAAAGCTGCCACCGGGGCCAGCACCTTTGTGAATATCAGCGGCGCTGATTTCAACCCAAATGGGAGTACCATGAATTGGAAGTGACTCTTGCCCACTGTGAAGAGAAGGAAACGTCTGTGAGCTGGGTGGATCGGGATGTGGAAGTAGGCATCTTCCAGGTCTAACGTAGCCATAAAGTCGCCTGGATTCAGGAGGCGCAAAATGTCCTGGAGTGAGAGCATCCGAAAGGAGAGTTTCACGAGATAGGTGCTGAGCTCCCTTAAGTCCAGGATTGGACGCCACTTGTCCTTGGTCTTTCGAATCAGGAAAAACCTGGAATAGAAGCCTTCGCCTCATTGCGATAGAGGGACACGCTGGATCGCCCCTTTCTGAAGCATTTGTTGAACTTCCAATTGCAGAAGGCTCAGGTGTTTCGTATTGGTGGCGTGGGGAGCTCTGTACGGTGGAAAATCCTGAAACTCCAATGTGTGTCCCTGACGGATGATGTTCAATACCCATTGATCCGATGTTATCTGTTCCCAGCTGCTCAGATGTTGAGAGATCCTGCCGCCCACTGGTGACACATGGGGTGGAGGAACAGTCGGCAGAGTCAGGAGGCCGCTATTGACGCTTGGAGGCGTCCCTGCCCTGACGACCCTGTCGCCCACGTGAGCTTTGGCGAGAGAAAGATTGTGATTGCGATTGACGCTGATAGTACTGATTACCGTACTGGGGTCTGTACGATTGTGGTTGTTGGTAGCCACCTCTTGTCGATGTGAAACCTCTTCCCCTTGCTCCACGGAACGGTGTCTTCCTATATTGCAGTGTGCCCAAGGACCGAGCCGTTTCCGTGTCTTTCTTTATCACCTGTAGAACATCATCAACATGTTTCCCAAACAGCATGTCTCCGTCAAAGGGTAAGTCCAGGATTATATTCTGGACTTCTGGACGAAACCAGGTCGCTCGAAACCAACCCTGTCGTCTAAGAACAGCTTTTCCACCAAGAGCGCGGAAAGCGGTGGTAGCGATGTCCATCGCGCAATCTATGATTTCAGTTGAGGAACGTTCTCCCTCCTCCAAGAGTTTCTGGGCCTCAGCCTTAGGATCGTTAGGGAGCTGATCCAGGTATGGAGAGACGTCACTCCACATCTGACGGTCGTACCGTGCCAGGATTGCTAGGGCATTGGAAGCCCTGACCAGCAAACTAGCAATAGACGAAAAACGCTTCCCTGCGTTATCCAATCGTCTTCCCTCTCTGTCCGGTGGAGCTGTTAGAGGAGCCGATGGATTGCGTGACTTTCGCTGAGCTGCTTGCGATATCACCGAATCCGGTCTTGGTTGGCCAACAAAGCAAGCTGGACTGTCATCCGGCGCCTTATACTTCTTTTCCAAGCGCAGAAGGACTGGAATGACCGTAGCCGGCGCCTGCATCACCTTCTTTCCCTCCTCCCATATGTGTTCGACAATGGGAATGGAGCGGACAGCCTTGCGATATGATTCCTTGAAATCATATAAAAAACAATCCGTGGAAGTTGAAGGCATGGTGAGTTTAAAACGTGCTGTGGCTCTATCCATTAAGTTGTGAAAACCTTCCACGTCCACCGGAGGTGAGTCTATTGTGTCCGGTATTGGGGATGCCGGATCTGGAATAACATATCGATCCCATTCAACATTAGGATCTTGAGCCTGATTATCTCCATCATCCTCTGAGGTGTCAACATGGGTAGGCTCTACCCGCTGAGGAACCTATACAGCCTCCTCTACATGCTGGGACAGTGAAGAGCAAGTAGCTGACAATTGAGGTTGCTCCTGCGTCTGTTCTTGCACTGGACGCGACGCTTGCCTGCTATGATATTCCTCCAACATAGCTCGTAAGTCCGTAAGCAGAGACATCGACATTGAGATCATCCCCTGCTGGTTCGGGACTTCCTGGTATTGTTCGCGATCCTGCTGCTGCTGTTGCGGATGATAAAAATATTCATTCTCTGGCTCAGAGTCATGAAACTTCAGGTGCAATTGTGATGGACTATACGCATCCCCAAAGTCACCATCTTCCTCATCCGAATCTTCTTCTTCGTCAAATAATAAGGCCGGAGGTAATGGAGCTACCTTCCTCGGCGAAGTCATATCTGGCGTAATACGTCTTTTCCTAGGGTTATCCGCCCTCACTAAAGCCGACCCTTCCATCGTCGACGGTGGTGTCGTCGACGACAGAACTGGCTTTGTCGTCGTCGAATTCATCGTCGACGGGATTGTCATCGTCGACGGAAACACCATCGTCGATGTGATTGTCGTCATTGTCGTTGACAGAGTTGTCGTCGTAGCGGTCGTCAACGTCATCTTCATCGACGGTGTACTACTCGTCGTCGTCGACGATGTTACCTTCGTCAACGGGAGCTTCTTCGTCGATGGCAAAGGAGATGTCGTCGTCGATGGTAAACTCGACGACTGTGTCGTCGACGAAGTCTTGGATTCTTTACCCTTGGCAGCTGAGGGAACTTCCAGAGCTGGCTTCTTGAAAGTCTTAGATCCATCAGCCTGATAGGATGGCCAAAATTATTTACAACAAGGGGTGGTGATGGACAGAGTCTCTGAATTAAGCAGAGTACTCTCATCCAGTCAAGAGATCAGGGCTAGATCCAACACCGTTTTTTAGCTCATTGCACCATCCCAGTTTCAGAACCTGGCTGTATGCAAATTAGTCTGTCCCTGGCCCAGTGCATCATGGGAACAGGGCAGACCAGACTACAAAAGCCAATTCTTACAGTGGGAAGGAAACAAGCTTCCGTGGAAGGGTATGCTCAGACATGAGTCCCTTGCTCATTGCACCATCAGGATTCAAGCAAGCCGGGCCGAAGAAGGCTGTAATGCCAGAAACCGGTCCCCGGACGCTTGTTTCCTTTCCAGTGAAGAATTGGCTTGGTAGTTTGGTCTGCCCTGTTCCCATGATGCACTGGGCCAGGGACAGACTAATTTGCATATAGCCAGGTTCTGAACTGGGATGGTGCAGTGAGCTAAAAAACGGTGATGGATCAAGCCCTGATCTGTTGACTGGGTAGGAGTGTTCTGATTAACTCAGATACTCTGTCCATCACCACCCCCTTTTTGAAATTATGATAGGATGGCCCAGCCGAGCCATCAACTTTCTTTGATTTTGGCACCTCAGGTACCGGCCTCTCCCTCTCCTTTTCACTACCGTGAGGAGATTCGTCAGGCCCAGGCTTGCCAGACCTGTCAGAGCTCCCACACACAGCCTTCGAGGGGGGTTCCAAAGAAACTGAAACAGATGACCTACCCCTCTTCTGTGACCTCTTCGAAGACGTAGAAGAAGCATCATCATCTTCATCACTGGAAATAATCCTATCTCTCGTCTTCATCTTCTGTAACCACGTCAGCAGACGCCCCTCACGGTCACGTAAAGTCTTAGTCGAAAAGGTTCTGCAGATCTTACAGTCTGCCACCTTATGATCTGGGTATAAGCAATATATATAATCCTTGTGCTTATCCACAGCAAAAAGTCGTTTTTTAAAACATGTGGCACAAGGCCTGAACAGGCTTTTCTTCTCCTTGTCAGCCATTATATAATGATGTTAAGAAATCCTGTAAAGATTTTGAAGAAAACAGTACCTCAAGAGAAAACTAGAGCAGAGCTCTATGGAGACTCCCTATCACCAACGTGCGGTAGAAAATCTGAGGCTCTGAGCTTTCTCAGGAAGGTTCCACAGGGTGAGGCTGTTCTGATTGGTTGGTGCTCTACATTTGGGTCTTTTTTTACAAAAGGACACCTATAGGCTACAAAATAGTATACGGCCTAGTTTTTCCTCCTTTGTACCTCTTTTGGTTTATCTATCTATATATCTATCTATATATATCTATATATCTATCTATATATATATCTATATCTATCTATATATATATCTATATCTATCTATATATATCTATATATATCTATATATATCTATATATATCTATATATATCTATATATATCTATATATATATATATCTATATATATCTATATATAGATATATATATTATTACCGAGGCTCCCATTCCGACGACGGGGAATGATACAAGCTATGGGAATCTATGAAAGTTACAATACTGGAGTAATTAATGTTTACCTGTGCCAGGCATGCTTGGTTATAAAAATAAAACAGTATATATTTTTATACAAATACAATTGGCCTAGAGTTCAGTTATTAAGTGTGTGAAATAATTTGCGGACTGTGTGCGTACATCAAATGCTTAACACGTCCTCAGATACTGCCTTACTGCTCTACCACAATTAGAGGGTAAGGTTCTATCTAACTTTAACCTCTGCCTACCTCTGGGGTCACTTGGTCTCTACACACATACTATACATCACTTTGGTGTAGTATATATGGAGCCAGTTTCCTACAAGGCGTTGAACCAGAAGTTACACAAAGAACACCAGCAACAGCAGAGGTAAGCTGGAATGCTACCGGTCGCAGTGACACACTCAGTCGAGCTCCCCAAGGTCAGGGCCTTAGGGTGCAGGAGTGTCCTTTGATGTTAGGTTTTGCTTACCAGAGCCGGTCGCTGTTAGGTGTGTGGGGGGGTGAGGGGGGGGAGGAGGCGGGGGGGCTTTGGATTCACTCTGCAGGCTCATCGTGGAGTCCAGGAAGAGTCTACCAACACTGGACTTGGACTCAGGATTGCTGGAGAACCTTTTCTGTATCGGTGGGCCACCTGGACACAGACCAGAGGCATCGGGTGCAGAGTGGTCAGGGATCGAAGATACGGAGGGCACCTTTGTGTGGATTTCTTCTGTCCTCTGGAGTTCTTGTCTTTGTCAAAGGCAGGCAGCCCTCCCAGGGGTCTTGGAGGTCGCTGGCTGCAGGACAGGCGTTGTTCTCTTCGCAGGGTCTTTAAAGCTGCAGGCTGGGGCCAAGACTGTGAGAGTCATCAGGCACAGTGTCTTATTCGTCCTTTTTCTTCTTAGATCAGCAGGAACTAGTTCCAGGATCTGGGGGAGCCACCTAAATATTAGATTTAAGGGTGTTATAGGGGAGTAGCAGGTAGGGACCAATGGGTTCCTTACCTGTGGTGGCTACAACCACTATTATGCCATCCTCTTGTGAGAGGGGGGGCATTCTCCTAGACCTGACTGGAGCAGTCCCATCATCTTCAAGATGTTGGGTACTGCAAAATGTGCTTCACCTCGCCTCCTGCACCTTAGAGGTGGAGTTGGCAGAGGAGGGCACACCTCCTATTCTTACAAGTTTTTCCCACCACTTTTTCCACACAAAGTGGGGGTCTAAACCAGGGGCTGCCGTCTGCTGCTAGGAGCAGATGCTGGGGGTTAGGTTACAAAGGCGGCACACCTTTGAAGCTTCCCCCGTCGAGCACTGTGCCCATCCTTGGGGACGGGGTGTGACAGCTAAGCCCAGTATGTGCTTTGTTTCTGGCCACAGAGCTCTCCCTCCAGGGGTCCAGAAACATGGTTGGTCGTTGCAGACTGCCTAAAACCAGTCCAAGACCAAACCATGGTTTGTAGGCTTTCAAGGAGCACCTCTGAGTATATGGTGTAATAAACCCAACACTGACATAAGTCCTGATTTATTAAAAGGGGTTGTTTGGTACCAAACACTCCTGGTTTCAGAGAAGCCATCATGGTGCTGGGTAAATTAGTTGTTGAGTTTCCAGCCCATGTATTCTCTATGGTTTCCATGGCACTTACAATATCTAAGAATAGACTTAAATACTTGCGGGCATATCTGCTCAGGCAGAAATACCTACATATGTGATATAGGGCATCCTGCCTTAGAGTGGTGACTTACCTATACTTGAAGCAGTGCTTCTTGGCATGGGGCACAGGGCAGTGTGCCATGTCAATTTTGTTGTTTTTATCTTCACTCAGGCATGCAAAGCGGGAGTGGCAGTCTGCATGGCCTGGTTGAGTGGGCACTAGGGTGGCACAACTGGAGCTGTAGCCGTAGAGTATTATCTTCAGTCCCAGTGCCTCTCCTGATAACAGGTGAGTAATTTTGTTTTCGTTGATCGGCTGATTTTTAGTGAATGTTTTAAACTTGCAATACTCAACACTTAGAAGAAATTCTGAGGGAAACCCTGCCAATGTTAACCTATGGATAAAATCAAGTTATCGGTCTTTGGTCAAGTACTCGGCTGGCAGAGTAAAGGTTCTGGGGGTAGACTCAGGGGTTTCCCAGGGTCAGGTAAGTACAGTTGTTACATCCTCAGCGGCAGAGGGGCAGCCGGGTGCAGAGTGAGTAGGCCCAACGTTATCCTATGGAGGATAGGGGGCCTTGGATTGGGGGCTGCTAGCAGGCTGACCACGCAGCTGTAGGAGCTGAGCTTCTGGTCACTTACATAGAGCAAGTGGGGAAGTAGAGCGGGATAGATGCTGCACTTCCAGTGGCACTCGGGCGGCTTGGTGTAGGGTGCTTTTGGGCCTTCGGGCTCCCAATGTTATTAAATGGGAAAGCTGGAAGTTGTACAAAGGCTGCAGGCTTGGGGATAGAGATTCTTCAGGTGCGACCACCACTTCAAGAGGTAAGTTGGGATCTTGTAGGATAGGTAGACACCCAGGAGTTGGGCACAGGGGGCCGTGGGGCGCAGGGGTGGACGACGTCGGAAAAGCTTACCCTCTGCTGGTCGCGGTTGGAGGGGTCCCTTGTTGTGAGGCTGCAGGCGTCATCAGGATAATCTGATAGAGACTACTAGCCGCAGATTCCTTCACGTAGAATTATCCCCAGGCGTGAGACTGGATCCGGAAACTTTTTGTCACAGCATCCCTGCGCGTCGGGGGCGGGGCGACTCCACGGGACTCCGCCCAGGCGTCGTCCACGTACGTGGCATCAGCGAGGTCACATAAGACCCTCCCCGGCGCGCCTACGTCAGTTTTTTTCCTTTTCCGTGAGCAACGTGGATCCTGTCCTTGTTACGGGCCTGTTTGGGGCCCTTTTTTCTTCCCATTGTCTCTTCTTTTGGTGGAACAGTGTGCGAATGCCTTCGGTCTTCAAGACTTGCACGTCGTGTGGGCGTCTTATGTGGGCGACAAGCCCTCACCTCATTTGTATGTGGTGTTTGGGGGAGGATCACGGCACCACTGATTGTGAGGCGTGTTAACAGTTGAAGCCGAAGTCGCGGCCGGAGCGCTGGATGAAACTACTCTTGGCGCGTCTCTCCAGGTTGGCGTCCTCCCCTCAATCAGCTTCAGCGGACGGCTTCAGATACAGCAGTGGTCGTCGTCCTCGCCCTTCTCCTATGTCACGTGATCATCGCTCCCCGGTGGGTAAGTGTCGCAGTTTGTGCCCGGGGGGGGGGGGCGGTTTCCGGCCTGCCGGGGGCGTGGGCTCTCCGCGGGTGATGCAGCCCCGCGTGTCATCCTATCCACCATTTCCCACTGTTGGGGCGTCGAGAGTCCAGATGGAGACATAAGCGTCGGCTTTGCAGGCCTCGCTGGTGTCTCCTCCTCCCTTCACCTCCTGGGCCGTCAGCAGATCCCTTGCCTTGAGTGGTGTCCTCTGTGTTGCCGCCGGCAGCTCCGGCGCAGACTGGCTCGAATCCAGGGTTGGAGGATGTGGTACTGTTGGGTTGTGGCCCCCCGGGGGTCCCTCCTTCAGACCACGGCGCCTCTGCCTCGCTGCAAACTCCCGCGGTGGTCCCTGTGGAGTCGTGGGAGGTCGCCGGGGCTCGGGTCGCGTGCCCGAGCCCCTCTCGGTCCTTTGACAAGGTGGTCTGTCTAAGGCCGAGGTGACGCCGCTACTGTGCCGGCTGGACCGTGCGGAGCCACAGGGGTCGGTGGACCCTCCTTGCCCCGCTCCGGGTCGTGGGTGGGGGCCCCTCGTCCCTCTCCGGGCCCCTCTCATCCCTCCACACAGGCGGCTGCCTCGCCGGAGGTTAAATTGTCCCTGGCGCCGCCACATGGGTTGCCGGGCAAACTCCGCTACATTCTGGGCCGCTGCTGGCGGAGGACTTCGTGTCATTCCCTAGGCCCCTCTCATTCCTCCACACAGGCGGTCGAGTCGGCGTCGTTCCTGCGCCGTCCAAGGGTCAGTTCGGCTCCGGCTCCACTCCGGTCCGGTCCCCCGCGCGGTGTGACTTGGAGGGACCCTGTCCGGCGACGCCAGATGGTGTTGACGTCCTGCCTCAGGCGGCAGACTCTACTGTTCCGCACAGGGGTCGTGCTGCGGATAATTCTTCGGACGCTCCTTCTCCAGAGGCCGGCAGTATATTGGTGTTGTCCTCCCCGGAGACTGGTCGTCGTGTGGTATCTTTTTCACCGGCGTCGTCGAAGAGCGGCTCCCTGCCCTTTCTGAGACAGAGGTGGTCGTCCGAGGAGCGGCAGATACCTCATTCTTCGACTCCTTTTGACTTCCAGGTCTGGCCCTTGCCCATCCCGTTTGGCTTAGAGGACGGACGCCTTAGTTTGCAGCCGTTGCCCACGGAGGAGCTGCTTTCTCCACGGCGGCGCCCTACGGAGGCGGGTGCGGCCATGGCTCACGCGGTGTCACCGGCTGTGGGCATTCTTCGCAGGGGTGATCCGGTTGCTCACTTTCCGGTGGACCATCTGTGGGAGGTTCTCCACCAGGGCTCTGGTGGGAGGGAAATCTTACTTCCCTTTGAAGGTTCGCTCCTTTCTTTGTGTTTATTCTCCGCTCTGGAAATCGCAAAGGTGCTGGGCCGGGCCATGGCTTCCTCAGTCGCCCTCTGCCGCCATGCTTGGCTTCGGGACAGCGTGTTCCCTGAAAATATTCGGGAGCGGCTCATTGATCTTCCGTTTGATGGCAGCATGTTGTTCCATGCCCCAGCTGACTCTGCCATCCAAAGGTTCTTGGCGGGGCTCGTCCTCCTTCTCCTCCACCTTATCCTCCTCCTCCTGTCCCTCCTCAGTGACTGCTGAGTTGGGCTGGTTCTGGGCCTTCTTAGGTGCTTGTTCTGACTGTGGAGTGTGTTTTCTGGCTATTGAGTCCTCCTTTGGGACTTTGGCATTGTTGGCTGCTGGACGGCCCTTTGTTGACTGTGTGTTTTGCTGGAACTATTGCGCAGACTTGGCCATGAGATTAGGCCTTCTGCTTTGCTTGGGCTGCTTGGCAAGCTTTCTGCGGGAGTGTTTTTCCCCGTGGCCCTTTTGTTTTTTCCTCTGCTGCGGAAGTTCTTCTAAAGAGGGTTTCCATGTCTTGGGACTTAATGTTCCCTATGTGGGGTAGTGGTAGCTGTTATATAGCTTGCGCTCTGCTAGGGAGTTCTGGTCGCCTTCGGGTGCCGGTGCTCCATGGCGTTTGTGTATGTTGCTTTGCTTCTTGAGGTCATGTGCGCGGCCCCTGGGTAGTGGTGTGGCTGGGCATTTTCTCACCTTCCTGCCCCCGTCCTGAGGGCTGAGGTGATTCTGAGTGCTCCCTTGTCAGGCGTAGACTGTCCGGTCTTTCTGGGGCCCCAGGCTGTTCTTCTTGCGTTTGGCAGCTTATAACTGTTGGCGATGTTCCGGCTGGCCTGTTGCCTTCCACCTGGAGGTGGCTCGCCTTCCTTTCCCTCATTTCCTTGGGCCTTCTTCTGGGCTTCTACTACTCTTCTTCTTCTTCTTCTTCCTCCTCCTCCTCCTCCTCCTCCTCCTCCTCCTCCTCCTCCTCTTCCTGTCATGACATTGGATGGAAGATCTGTTGCCTTGTAAGGGAGTGAGGTGCTTCGGCCTCTCTAGCCTTGCCCGTGGTTCTTCTGCTGTGAGGGTACAGGCCTCTGCACTCTTCTTCCTCCTACACCCTCTGGGGTCGGTGGTGTTCTCCTGGTGGGGGATGAAGTTTCTCTTCTGGCCCGCAGATCTGGTCCCCTGTGGGACCTTCTGTTCCATCCAGGCTGGTGGGGTCCTTTGCCAGACCCTCCTTCCCTGTGGGTATTGCTAGGGTATCTATTCTACGTGAAGAAATGAATATGCTACTTACCAGTATGCATCTGTTCTTGGCATGTAGGGCTGCTAACATTCATATCTGTTGCATTAGATCGCCGCCTAGTGTTGGGTCCGGATGATCGCACATTGTTGTCCTGGAAGAGTCTTCGAAGTATCCTGAGATAGGTGGCTCCTCCCCTGGACTACAGTGCGCATGGGCATCGGCTCCATCCCCAGATTGTTTTTAGCCATTGTGGCAGAGATGGAGTGTAAAGTGTAAAGGATGTCCATGCTAATGATTGAATGCAAGAATATGTCTGCAGCTGCGACAGGCACCGGGGAGGAGGGTGGGCGATATGAATGTTAGCAGCCCTACATGCCAAGAACAGATGCATACTGGTAAGTAGCATATTCAGTTCGAGGCATGTGGGCTGCTAAATTCATATCTGTTGCATAGAATATATAGCAGTCCCTCCATTAGCGGCGGTTGCCCGTGCCAGCTGCAGAAACTTGAAAAAGTGTTTTGAGAACAGCCTGTCCTACAGCTGCTTGCTGTTTGGAATGCACATCAACACAGTAGTGTTTTGTAAAGGTATGTGGTGTAACCCACGTGGCTGCTCTGCAAATGTCTTCTAAAGGAATGTTCCCCAGGAAAGCCATAGATGCCCCCAATTTGCGTGTGGAGTGCGCCCTTGGGGGTATTGTTAAGGTACGTTTAGCCTTTTGATAACAGATTTGGATGCACTTAACAATCCACCTGGCTATTCCTGCTTTGGAAATAGGGTTGCCCTGGTGCTGTGGCGAGAAGGCAACAAAAAGCTGTTTTGTTTTCCTAAAGTGTTGTGTCCTGTCAATATAGTACATCAACGCCCTCCTGACATCCAAAGTATGAAGCATTCTTTCCGCCACCGTTTGTGGGTTTTGGAAGAATGCAGGCAAGTCAATAGTTTGGTTGAGATGAAACTGTGACACCACCTTCGGAAGGAATTTGGGGTTAGTACGCAGTACCACCCTATTTGGATGAATCTGAATGAATGGCTCTTGGGTTGTGAGCGCTTGCAGCTCACTAACACGCCTCAGTGACGTAATAGCTATTAGGAAAGCTACTTTCCACGTTAGGAACTGGAGTTCACATGAGTGTAGTGGCTCAAAAGGTGGTCCCATCAGCCTGGTGAGGACCACATTGAGGTTCCACACCGGAGCTGGCGGTGTTCTTGGGGGAATGACTCGTTTCAGGCCTTCAAGAAAAGCTCTAATGGCAGGCACTCTGAAGACTGAGAGATGCTGCCTGTTCTGAAGATAAGCTGCTATGGCGAATAGATGTATCCGAATGGAAGTGTACGCTAGATTGCACTTGTAAAGATGTAACAGATAGCAAATGATGTTAGGGATAGATGCATCTAGCGGGTTGATGTTATTGGCCGTACAGTAAATGACAAAACGCTTCCATTTTGCAGCATAGCATGCTCTGGTAGTCGGCTTTCTTGCCTCCTTGATGATGTCCATGCATTCTGGAGGTAGGTGAAGGTATCCAAACTCTAGGACTTCAGGAGCCAGATCGCCAGGTTGAGCTGTTGCGGATCTGGATGCTGAATGTCTCCATGGTTCTGCGTCAAAAGTCTGGGCGTGAGGCGCAGCCTTTGATGCGGCACCACCGAGAGTTCG
The DNA here is from genome assembly GCF_964261635.1 of Lissotriton helveticus. NCBI lineage: Eukaryota > Metazoa > Chordata > Amphibia > Caudata > Salamandridae > Lissotriton > Lissotriton helveticus. The sequence goes on from NC_136063.1 coordinate 2,067,285,420, forward strand.
AGAAACGTGGTGTACCATGCTTGGCGCGCCCACGTTGGAGCAACCAGGATGAGAGTCATCGAGTGCTGCCGTAGTTTTCTTGCCACCAGCGGTATCAGAGGGGCTGGCGGAAAAGCGTACGCAAAGCTGCCTGACCAGTTCATCCATATCGCATTCCCCTGCGACTGTGGGTGAGGGAACCTGGCGGCAAAGTGTTGGCATTTTGCGTTTTCGTTTGTGGCAAACAGGTCTATCTCCGGATGACCCCACTGCTGGAAGTACGGGCGGAGTACAGATGGGTGTAACTCCCACTCGTGCATTTGATGGCTGTATCTGCTGAGCAGATCCGCCATCTGATTGTCCTTGCCCGGGAGGTGTTCTGCCATGAGGAAAATGTTCCTCTGAATGGCCCACTTCCACATGCTCTGAGCCAGATGAGACAGCTGTGGCGAGTGGGTGCCCCCCTGCTTTTGAATGTAGTACATCGCAGTCATGTTGTCCGTCCGGACTAACACTACCTTGTTGCACAGATGTACATTGAAGGACTTGAGCGCCATGAAGATTGCCATCAGTTCCAGATAGTTGATGTGCATCTTCTGTTGCTGCGTCGTCCATAGTCCCTGCACTGTGTAAGTGAGCAGATGAGCTCCCCATCCCTGGAGAGATGCGTCCGTTGTCAGGATAATCTGTGGCACTGGCTCCTGGAACAGTCGGCCCTTGCAAAGGTTGTGTGGAGTCCACCAATGCAGAGAGTCGTATGCCCGACTGGTAACCAACACTAGGTCTGTCAAATGTCCCTGAGCCTGTGTCCACTGATTTGCTAAGCACTCCTGGAGTGGGCGCATATGTAAACGTGCGTGAGGGACTATGAAGATGCAGGAGGCCATCATGCCAATCAACTGCATGAACACTCTCGCTGGAAGCGAGTGTTGTGGTCTGAACTTTTGGATTAGAGACTGCATGCTGTCTATCCTGACTTGGTTTGGCTGAGCCATGGCCGTCAGGGTATTGATCGTCGCACCTAGAAACTGCCGGACATGTGCCGGCTGAAGATGCGACTTTGGGTAGTTCAACGAGAAGCCCAGATCGTGAAGGAGGTGAATGGTAGTCGACATGTCCGCGGCGCACTGTTGTTCCGACTTGGCTTGAACGAGCCAGTCGTCCAGGTAGGGGTAGACATGGATGTTCTGCCTCCTGAGGTGCGCCGCTACTATCGCCAGACACTTGGTAAACACTCTTGGGGCTGTGGTCACTCCGAAGGGTAGGACCTTGAACTGATAATGCTTGGCGTGGATAGTGAACCTGAGGTATTTTCTGTGGGACGGGTGTAGTGGAATGTGGAAATAAGCATCCTTGAGGTCTAAGGTTGCTAAGAAGTCCCCTTGGTTTAACAAGGGAAGAATCTGTTGCAGTGTAAGCATATGGAAATGTTCTGACAGTATATACAGGTTGAGGGGACGCAGATCCAGAATGGGTCTGAGAGATCCGTCCTTCTTTGGAATAAGGAAGTACAGGGAATATACCCCCGTGCCTTCCTCCTCCACTGGCACGAGCTCGATTGCGCCTTTTTGCAGCATCACCACTACTTCCTGCTGCAATAAGTGCAAATGCTCTGCGGACATAGGCCGTTGCCTTGGGGGAATGTTGGGTGGAGTGGACTTTAACTCTAGACAATAACCGTACTGGACAAGTTGTCGTACCCACCTGTCTGTGGTGATGTTTGTCCAGACTGGCAGGAACTGCTGGAGTCTCCCCCCGACAGGTGTTAAATGGTCGGGGGGCAGTGACAGAGAGTCACTGTTTGTTTGGGGCAGAGGAGCGGAGTTGTTGTTTCCTCTGCCACGCCCTCTGGTGCTGTTTCCTCGATAACCCCCTTTGTTCTGCTTGGGGTACGAGGACTGTGCTCCACCTCTGGAGAACTGTGACTGTTGACCCATCTGTCCTCTGGTGACTCCACGTGCACCTGAGCGACGAAAAGTGTTGCCCCGGAACTGTTGTGATTGTAGGGCCCCCATAGACTTAGCAGTTTCGTTGTCTTTCTTAATCTTTGAGGGTGGTGTCAACATCAGGACCAAACAGTCTATCAGGATTGACAGGCTGATTGAGTATGGTTGTTTGAATGTCGAATGTCCGGTTTAAACCCCGATATGCGGAGCCACGCCTGTCGTCTCAGCATGACGCTAGTGTTAATAGCCCTAGCTGCTGTGTCTGCGGCATCAAGTGCACACTTTATGGCTGCGTTTGAGATTAGTTTGCCCTCCTCTATAAGCAGTTTTGTAGCCTCTTGAAACTGCGGAGGCAGGTGTTGTAAAACTTGCTCTAGGGTGTCGTAATGCGCCCTATCATAACGTGCCAATAGTGCCTGTGTATTCGCAATAAGCCAGAAATTGGCAGCCTGCGCAGCTACCCTTTTGCCCCCTGCCTCCAGCACTTTTGACTCCTTGTCCGGGGGAGGAGCTTCACCCGTCGTTTGGGAGTTCGCCCTTTTGCGGGCATTTGCGACCACAAGGGAGTCAAGCGGCAACTGTCCCCGAATGTATGCAGGGTCTGCAGGTGCTGGTCTGTACTTCTTCTCGATGCGTGGATTGACCACCCTCGCCCTGGTTGGTTCTTTAAAGATGTCCGCAGCATGCTTAAGGACCCCTTTGAGCATAGGCAGTGTCTTTACTGTCCTTTCAGAGATTGAAAAAGTGTCAAATAGAAAGTCTTCTTCTACTGGGTCAGCATGCATGTCCACATCATGATTAGCAGCTGCCCGTTCAATGAGTGCATGAAAACCTGCAGAATCTTCTGTTGGGGACGCACGTGCACTGAAAGGCTGTGGGTCCTGCCCCAAATTCTGGGTGCCTTGGTCACCTATGTCGTCATAGGAATCTTGCTGTGCATCGGGTTCATTGACGGGGAAAGTGTATTGGTCATCTTCTCCATATCCCTCACCCTCAGAGTGGTCTGGGGAAGGTGTTGGGCTCCTTCTAGGAGGAGGCTGTATAGGTTCTATCAGGGCTGAAGCGTCCTGAGCAAGCTTTTTCTTCTTCAGTGGGATAACATAGGAGTCCACTGGTTGTGAAGTGATCTTTCTTTTGTAAAGGGTCAATTTGCCCGTGTCTGCGTCGATAAAACGCTCAGAATCTTCGCCTGAGTCGAGTAGTTGACCTGAAACTGCTCCAGACGTTGACGATTCCGATGTCTTTGGCGCCGGTTTTGACGTAAAGGCTTTCGGTGCCTCCTTTGGCGGCAGAAGGAAGAGAAGTTTACCAGCAGGCTTCGCCGGCAAGTCCATCGGCTTCTGGTGCGACGGCGTCGGAGCCGACGTCGCAGCTGCCTTCTCCCGAATTCTCTGTAGTGAAGAGGCGATGGGGGACGCGTCACTCACAGCGGCACTTGGCGCCGACGAGGAGGCCTTCACCTTGCCTTCGGATCCGACGTCTTGTTGGCCCTTCTGAGTCTTAGACGTTGATGCTGCAGCCGTAGACACAGAGTCCTTGGACCGATGTGTTGAGCTTCCAACTTTGGATCTGTGTGATTTTGCCGTCTCCGTCTCCACCACGCGTCCGACTAACGACGTCCCCGTTGGAACCGGAGTCTTGTCGCTGGCTTTGGCGGGCTTTGACGGCGTCGCACCGGTCGACCCGTGCCGAACTCCCTTCTTAGAGGAAAACTCCTCTGCCGACGATTCCGACACTGTCGAATCGACAGTTTTCTTCGACTTCTGTGGACCGGAGGCCGACGGAGTCGATGAGGCAGCAGGTTTTGGTGTTTTTGGTGGAACGGCCGCCATCTTAGGGACGCTCGAATCCGTAAGTTTCGGTTTCGTTTTCGGGTCGGCCATTTTAGGTGTAGTCGATACCGTTGGTTTCAGTTTCGGTTTCGATACGGGCAGCACAGCAAGTATGTCCGTGGCCGGGCCTGAAGGCGGGGCCGTGGCTTGCGGTACGGGGTCTTGGGTAAGGCCGACTGACGATCCCGTGACCCGAGCCTGATCCGCGTAACCTTCGGGGCATAGCTCATCACCTGAGCTATCTTCCGCGGCCCCATAAACTTCTTCAACGTCCCCTACCTCGTCGACGTATTCAAGGCCTTGACCCACGACTCCGTCGTCGTCTTCCGGATCCGCCTCGATGTCCGTCGTGGGCGGTGAAATTTGAAGATGATGGCTCTGGCCCTCCTCTTCTTGGTCGCCGAAGATGTTTTCTGGATCCGGGGCCGCTTGTCTGGCCTCAAGGCGCACCGCGCGCCGAAGCTTGAGTGTCTTCTTTGACCTGAATCTGGAGCAGGCCATGCAGTTGTCCTCGTTGTGGTCCGGCGAGAGGCACTTGTTACAGACCGGGTGCACATCGATATGTGGGTATTTCGACCCACAGACGGGACAGTATTTAAACGGGCTCCGCTCCATGCTGAAAAGTTGCGGTCGTGTTGCGATGAGAAGGCCTCGATGTCCGAAGAGTGATACGACTCCGTAGATTCCGACTCAAAGAGACGGAAGAACTCGAGACCGTGCGCAAACAATACCGACGCAATGAATGTAAGGCCTTTTGGCCGTAAAAAAGCTAGTTTTTCTCGGTTCCGACAGAGAGACGTCGAGACCGCATCCGAACCCAATGGCGGAAAAAAACAATCTGGGGATGGAGCCGATGCCCATGCGCACTGTAGTCCAGGGGAGGAGCCACCTATCTCAGGATACTTCGAAGACTCTTCCAGGACAACAATGTGCGATCATCCGGACCCAACACTAGGCGGCGATCTAATGCAACAGATATGAATTTAGCAGCCCACATGCCTCGAACTCTGTGGCTAGTAGTCTCTATCAGATGTACAAGTTACTTACCTCCCGTAACGATGTATCTGGTAGAGACGATTCTAGCTCCAGATTCCTTCACGGCCCGCCCTTCCTCCCCGTTCTGCGAGGACCCTTGGGTTGGCCTTCGGTACTCGCCTCCCAGTGGTGGGCTGTGTCTCCTGTGAGTACATTCTTTTGCTCTTGACAGGTGGTCCGTCTGGTTGCGGTTCATTCCTCCTCCTGGTTCCTGGTAGGATGGGGTTACGGTGTTCCTGTGCCCCGCTGCTCTGGCTACTCCAGGTTTGGGGGGGGGGGGGGGGGGGGGGGGGTTTGCCTTCAATCTCTGTCCTTCCCTCCCTTCTCTTCTTCTTGCTGCTGAGGGTCCTGGCCCCTCTGCTAATCTCCGAATAGGGTTCATCTGGCCAGGCCTTGCCCTTGTTCCCTGTGGGGGTGCTTGCCCTCTATGCTGGAGTGGCTTAGAGGTTTGTGTTCCTGTCTGTCTTGGGACTGGCTCCCCTTCCTTGTTTCTGGATGGGGTGGTGGGCCGGTTACATGTATCATGGCTTTTTACGCATGTTCCTTGTCTCAGGGGGAAGGCTATGTACTGGCAGGATCAGGGCTCTGCTCTGTTCTTTCTTCTGCCCCTGCCTTTGGTCACTGCAGTGTTGTACTGATCCTTATGGTGTAGTTTGTCTCCACTCTCTCTTTTTTCTACTCTTTCGCACACTGTTTTCATGCTTCCACAGTTTTTTGTCTGGTGGCTCCGCGTTGTGGTGCGGAAAAGTGCTCAGAACAAAACTGACGTAGGCGCGCCGGGGTGGGTCTTATGTGACCTCGCTGACGTCACGTACGCGGATGATGCCTGGACGAAGTTGCGTGGTGTCGCCCCGCCCCGGCGCGCAGGGATGCAGTGGCAAAAAGTTTCCAAATTAAGTCTCACGTTTGGGGATAATTCTACGTGAAGTAATCTGCGGCTAGAATCGTCTCTTCAAGATACATCGTTACCGAAGGTAAGTAACTCGTACGTCGAGGAGGGTCTTTGGGTGCTGGATTCTGGGTGGTCTTTGTCCACTCAAGCACAGGCAGGGCTCGGCGGGTGCAGAGTGTGCTGGATTCGCGGTTCCTGGCTGGCACCAGGGGTTGTTGCTGTTTGAGCAGAACCGCTGCTCATGGGAGTCCCAGTCTTTAGATGAGCAAGGCAGGCAGGTCCTCCGGGGTATGAGGCTGCTGTCCGCAGGAGACGCCGGGGTTTTAGCAGGAGCAGGTTCAAGGATCAACAGGTCGGTAGGGCTGGGGCCAAGTTATTTGGTGTCGTCCTTTTGATAGCAGCTGCACGGCAGGTCTTCTTGCTTCAAAATCGGGATCTGAGGGAGGAAGGTTCAGGGTGCCCCTAAATACTAAATTATGGGGCGTTACAGGTAGGGCAAGGGCAGGGACCAATGGGTCCCTGTCCTGGGGTGAGTACCCCCCCTATCCTGCTCCTCTCCTGTGGGAGGGGGGCAGGAGCCGGTCTCTGATTGGGTAGGGCTCCCCATCCTCCAGATGGCGGGAGCCCAGAGTTATGCTTCACCTCACCTCTCCTCTCCCACCTGAGGGTTGGTGTTGGCAGAGGCTGGCACACCCCTTTCCTCACTTAGGGTCTCCCGCCTGTCTTCCCACCCAAAGTGGGGGTCAGAACCGGTGGGGGCCAGTTGCTGAGTACAGCAATTGGCCTGGAGACGCTCACAAAAGGCGGCATGCCTTTGAAGCTTCCCCTGCCCATCCTGGGGGAGGAGGCTTGGCACCTCGTCCCAGGATGTGCATTTTTTCAGGCCCACGAGATGGGCAAGCTCTCGACCCAGGGATCCAGAAACATGTCTGGTGGTGGCAGCCTCGACAGCCACACAGTCAGGACACTGGGAGTCGGTTAGGTTTCAGGGGGCAAGTTTAATACCAAACTCCTCAGTCTTCAGTGGAGCCATTATGGTGCTGTGGAGTTCGTAATGACAACCTTCCAGCACCATATACTCTTAATGGCAGCACTGCACTTACAGTGCCCAGGAATGGTCCTGGGTACTGTAGGGGCACCGGGCTCATGCACCTGTGCCCACACCACTGGCATAGTGCACCCAGCTGGAGGGGTGATTGAGGTATGCCAGGGAAGTGTGTTTGATGTCATGGCACACAGGGATGTGTGCCATGTCGACTCGGTTTAGTTCTGCACCAAGACGCTCAGCCTGCAAAGGCAGTGTGTGTGGGTCAGGGTACAGGGCCTCTAAGAGTGGCACAATAAGTGCTGCAGCCCTTACGGGGCCTTCTCTGGTCACAGTGCCCTGGATACCTAGGGTACCATTTACCAGGGGCTTACCTGTGGCCAGAGATGCCAATTGGGTTTAGGTTTCAATACAGTTTTAGGGAAGGAACACAGGCCCTGGGCACCTGATTGGCAGAAGCCCAGGGCACACTCAGTCAAAGTACATCAGCAATTCAGCAAAAAGTTTCTCACACTGGGGACCTGAGTAGCAGGGACCCAGCACACGTTCAGTCCAATTTGCACCAGATATCAGGCAGAAAGTGTGGGGGGTATTGCGACAGAACCCCATTTTCTCACAAACTCTTATGAAAGTATTTTATATTGTTTTCTATTTTGTTTAGATGTGGCATCACCTTTCATATAAGGCTTGGAACCTACAAAAAAACTTTTAAATTGTGTTATTTGTGATAGTTGTACTGCTAATTTTTAAATCATGTTGATATGTTTTATATTCTGCCGCTTTTATGGTCTGGGACCTAAATAAAGTAATTTGATGATGATGATGATGATGGTTAAGGAGAAATGGACTCAAGTAGCATTCTACCAAATTTAGGCCAATCTTCTTCATGGCCATTCTGCTTTGAAAATGAATCCATCACAGACCAGGGAGCATTTCTGCAAAACCAACCTCACGGAACCCGGCTCTTGAAAGGGCTATCATCGCCACCATACCCTGCATTAAGTGATCACATAGTCTTTGAGGTGAAGGTTTTCCCGATAGTACCTAACAATAGTTTAAACCCAGTGAGAGCTATACAGAAAGGGACTACTTCCCAACTGCTTTTCTCCACCTTATAGCTCTCTAAACTCCAAAGAATTTGCTATTTACCTTAAAGGGCTTGGCTCTGGAAATGAGACTTGTGCTAGGATCTATGTTTGTAACATCGCCTCTTTCTTGGAAAGGAAGGGGGGGGGAATCAAAGCAGGCTGCCATCTTCACAGAAAAACAAGGTTTTACATGGAGGATGACCTTTTTCCATCTAAAAAGAGCAACCCCTGACCCTGCTTGCAGGCCAGGTCGCCCCCCCTACTGCCGAACAGCTCCACCTGTCTGCCTGCTCGACTGCTCGATGCCGCTTGGAGCGCAAGTTCGAGCCATCTGTGCCCGTACTGCCCTGACCGCCGCTGCGCCTTTGGTTCTGTTTTCATTGCGGTCTTCCTCCCTGTAATTGTAGTTTCTTTTCCTTTATCTCAGCCCCAGCCTTTCTGTTGTCCCCCCGACCTCCACCTCTTGCTCCTGCACCCCCCGTTTTGCCACCGCTGCCCCCTGTGGCCCCCCCCTCGCCGCCCGCTCACGCCTCCCAGCTGCTCCTACCTCCCACCCAGCCTTAAATCAATCAATCAGTGCATTTGTAGAGCGCGCTACTCACCTGCGAGGGTCTCAAGGCACTGAAGGGAGGGGGGTGCTGGTACGGCTAGAGTAGTCAGGTCTTGAGGTGCTTCCTGAAGGTGAGATGGTCCTGGGTCAGTCATAGGTGTGCGGGGAGGGAGTTTCATGTCTTGGCGGCCAGGTAGGAGAAAGATCTTCCTCCGGTTGTGTTTCTGCGGATCCGTGGGACGGTGGCGAGGGAGAGGCTGGTGGAGCGGAGCTGGCGGGTGGGAGTGTAGAACGAAAGGCGGTTGTTGTTTAGCGCTTTGTGTGCGTGGGTGAGGAGCCTGAATGTGATCCTCTTGCTGACGGGGAGCCAGTGCAGGTTTCTCAGGTGTGCAGTTATGTGGCTGTTGCGGGGAATGTCGAGGATGAGACGTGCGGAGGTGTTCTGTATGCGCTGAAGTCGTTTCTGAAGTTTGGCTGTGGTTCCTGCGTATAGGGGGTTCCCGTAGTCCAAGCGGCTGGTGACGAGGGCCTGGGTGACAGTCTTTCTGGTTTCGGTGGGGATCCATCGGAAGATCTTTCAGAGCATGCGCAGGGTGTTGAAGCATGAAGATGAGATGGTGTTGACTTGTCTTGTCATCGTGAGGGAGGAGTCCAGGATGAATCCCAGGTTGCGTGCGTGGTCCGTGGGTGTTGGTGCGGTGCCCAGCGCAGTAGGCCACCAGGAGTCGTCCCACGCGGATGGGGATTGTCCGAGGATGAGGACCTCAGTCTTGTCTGAGTTCAGTTTCAGACGGCTGAGCTTCATCCAATCCGCGACGTTTTTCATTCCTTCCTGGAGGTTGGATTTGGCTGTGGCTGGGTCTTTGGTGAGGGAGAGTATCAGCTGGGTGTCGTCGGCATAGGAGATGATGTTGAGGTTGTGTTTGCGTGCGATGGCGGCGAGGGGGCTCATGTAGATATTGAAGAGGGTTGGGCTGAGTGAGGATCCTTGGGGTACGCCGCAGATGATCTTGATGGCCGCGGAGCAGAAGGGAGGGAGGTGGATTCTCTGGGTTCTGTCGGAGAGGAACTAGGTGATCCAGTCCAGGGCTTTCCTTGGATCCCAGTGTTGTAGAGGCGGGTTGTTAGGGTACGGTGGCAGACTGTGTCGAAGGCGGCCGAGAGGTCCAGGAGGATGAGAGCGGTTGTTTCCCCGTTGTCTATCAGGGTCCTGATGTCGTCGGTGGCTGCGATGAGGGCGGTCTCGGTGCTGTGGTTGGCTCGAAATCCGGACTGGGATGGGTCGAGCGAGTTGTTTGCTTCGAGGAATGCAGTCAGTTGTTTGTTGACGATCTTCTCGATGACGGGAAGGAAGGGAGAGAGATGGAGCGAAAGTTCTTGAGGTCTTTTGGGTCGGCTGTGGGTTTCTTCAGAAGGGCGTTGTTTTCTGCGTGCTTCCAGCTTTCTGGGATGGTGGCGGACGCGAAGGAGTTGTTTATGATGTTCCGGAGGTGGGGTGCGATGATGGCGTCGGCTTTGTTGAAGATGTGGTGAGGGCATGGGTCAGAGGGAGAGCCAGAGTGGATGGTGTTCATGACGTGGGTGGTGTCTTTAGTGCTGACTGGGGTCCAGGCGCGGAGGGTGGTGGGAGTGATTGTTGGTTCGGTGGCTGGGGTTTAAGCAGTCGTGTACGTCCGCGATCTTGCGGTAGAAGAATGTGGCGAGGGAGTTGCAGAGGTCTTGCAATAGTGTGATGTCGTCGTTGCTGGTGCTGGGGTTGGAGAGCTCTTTTGCGATGTTGAAGAGTTCCTTGTTGTTGTGGGTGTTGTTGTCCAGCCGCTCTTTGAAAGATGTCCTTTTGGTGGTGCGGATCAGCTGGTGTTCGTGGGTGGCATTCTTGAGGGCCGTCATGTTTTCTGGCGTCCGTTCGTGGTGCCAGTTTTTTTTGCGGGTTCGGCAGGATTTCTTTGAGTCTTTGAGGGCGTCGGTGAACCATGTGGTTTTCCCGGTGCTGGGCTTGCCTGTGGGGTTCTTTAGAGGAGCGAGGTCGTCCGCGGTTTTGGTGATCCACTGTGCGAGATTCTGGGCTGTGTTATTGATGTCAGAGGGTCGACTGGTGGATTCTGGCTCAGCGATGTGGTTAGCTGGTCTGTGGTGACTGCTCCAGCATCTGCGGGGGATCTGTTGCGTGTGGTGGTGGGATGTAGTCTACTTGAAGGTGAAATGGATGCAGCTGTGGTCTGTCCAGTGTAGTTCCTTGGAGTGGCTGAAGGAGACGTGGTTGCTAGCGGAGAAGATGGTCGACCGTGTGGCCGGCGTAGTGGGTGGGGGTGTTCACCAGTTGCTTGAGTCCGAGGTTGTCGAGTAGGGTGGTGGTGTTGCTGTCGTTGTTGTTCTCCAGGTGGAAGTTCAGGTCCCCTAGGAGGATTTGTTCGGGTGAGGCTAGGGCGTGCGGGCTGATTAAGTCGGCGATGGTTTCGCTGAATTGTGTGCGCGGGCCCGGGGGTCTGTAGATGAGGGTTCCTCTAAGTGTGGTCTTGGGGTTGGTGTGGATCTGGAAAAGTAGGTGTTCGGCAGCCGAGATTGCGTCTTCGGCGTTGGATGTGACGCTGATGGTGTTCCTGTAGATGATGGCGATTCCTCCTCTGGTTTTGTTGACGCGGTCCTTCCGAGTGATTTTGTAGCCGTCAGGGATGGCTATGGCGATGTCGGGGCCGAGGAGGCGTTCATCCAGGTCTCCATGAGGAAGGCAACGTCTTGTGCTGTAGTATCGAGAAGGTCCCAGAGTTTGATGGCGTGCTTGTGGACGGAGCGTGCGTTGAGAAGGATGCACTTGAGGTTGTTGCTGGGTTCGATGGGCGGGGTGCAGGTTGGGAGGCAGGTGAATTTGCAGGCTTGGCAGGTGAAGGGTCCGTGGGTTCTCTTCGGGGTGGCTCGGTAGCAGGCGGGTGGTCGTCCGGTGTTGAGTGTGGTGGTGTCGTAGCTCAGTCAGGTGTCCTGGCGGCCGAGCAGCGGGCGCGCGCAGTGGGCAAGCCTGTCTGCGCCTGTCCGCACCTGGACCGCGCCCAGCGCCAGAACCCTGGACTCCGCGAACGCCACAACACCAGAACCCACGACACCAGCAGCCTCCACGCACTCAACACCGGCCAAAACCCCACCTGCTTCCAGGCAGCCCCGAAACAGACCAACGGACCCACGGACCCTTCTCCTGCTGCACCTGCAGCTTCACCTGCGACAGAACCACCAAACCTCCAAGGACTGGACCCAACCACCTCCGCTGCATACTCCTCAACACCCGCTCCGCACGCAAACACGTCATCGAGCTCTGGGATCTGCTCGACACCTCCGCCCCAGAATTGGCCTTTGACCCAGACCTGGTGGAACGACTCCTCGACACCAGACATGGCCATAGCCATAGCCATCCCAGACGGTTACAAGATCACCCGCAGGGACCGCGCCAACTGAGTCGGAGGAGGAATAGCCACCGCCCACAAATCCACCGTAAAGGTCTCCACCCACACAGACGACACCCTCAACGTCGCCGAACACCTGCACTTCCGGATCCAAACCGACCCCAACACCACCCTCAGAGGAACACTCATCTACAGACCCCCAGACCACGGGCCCAGTTCAGCTACACCATCGCCAGTACCCACACACTCGACTCAATGGACTACATCCTCCTTGGGGACCTGAACTTCCACCTCGAGAACAACAACGACGCAAACTCCTCAACCCTCATCGACAACCTAGCCAACCTCGGCCTCAGACAACTCGTCACCGCACACACCCACGCCGCCGGCCACACGCTGGACCCAGTCTTCTCCACAGGCTCCCACGTCACCTTCGACCATACCCTGAACTCCACTGGACCGACCACCGCTGCATTTATTTCACCTTCAAGAAATCAACCACACACCACTGCACCTAAAAGCCACCTCGCCGCTGCTGGAGCAAAGTCACCGACGACCAGCTGAACACCACCCTCGCCCAGAACCCAGAACCCCCCCACCGACCCTACCAACGCAGACGCCGCAGCCCGCAACCTCAGACAGTGGAACGAAGACTGCGCCAACACCCTCGCCCTGCTCAAGACACCACCCAACAACCACACCAGCAAAAGAGCCACCTGATTCACCGACGAGCTCCAGACCTCCAAACATGCCGGATACTGGAGAAGACATGGCTCCACGATCGCACACCGGACAACTACGCAGCCCATAAGGACGCCACCCGCAGACATCACCACCTCATCAGACTAGCAAAGAGATCCTCCTTCAAAAACCGCCTAGACAACAACGTACACGACAGCAAAGAGCTCTTCAGCATCGTAAAGGAACTCTCCAACCCCAGCGCCAACACTAACGACATCCCGCCCTCACAAGAACTGGGCGACTCACTAGCCATCTTCTCCCACCGCAAGATCGCTGACATCCACGACAGCTTTAACACCACGACCGCCCCCACCACGCCAGTCGCCACCTCCCCTGCGAACACCACCAGCGCCAACCGCCTGACCTCCGGGGCCAACATCAATGACGATGAGACACGCAAGGTCATGAACTTCATCCACTCAGGATCCTCATCAGACCCTTGTCCACACCACGTATTCAACAAAGCAGACGCAGCCATCGCACCCCAACTATGGAAGGTCATCAACATCTCCTTCGAAACAGCGACATTCCCGGAAAGCTGGAAGCACGCCGAAATCCACTCCCTCCTCAAGAAGCCCAAGGCGGACCTGAAGGACCTCAAAACTGCCGGCCTATCTCCCTGCTCCCGTTCCCGGCAAAGGTCGTCGAGAAAATCGTCAACATGCAACTGACCCGCCACCTGGAAGACAACAACATCTTAGACCCATCCCAATCCGGATTCAAATGCACTCACAGCACCGAGACAGCCCTCATCGCCGCCACAGACTACATCAGACGCCAACTAGACAACGGCGAAACATCAGCCCTCATCCTCCTGGACCTGTCGGCCGCCTTCGACACGGTCTGCCATCGCACTCTAAAAACACGCCTCCTAGAAGCCGGAATCCAAGAGAAAGCCCTGGAATGGACCACATCCTTCCTCTCCGGCAGAACCCAAAGCGTCCGCCTCCCACCCTTCCATTCCGAAGCCACCAACATCATCTGCAGCGTCCCCCAGAGCTCATCCCTCAGCCCGACGCTGTTCAACATCTACATGGCCCCCCTCGCACAAGTGGCCCGCCATCACAACCTCAACATCATCTCCTACGCTGACGACACAAAACTCATCCTCTCCCTCACCAAGGACCCACTCACCGCCAAAACCAACCTCCACAACGGAATGAAGGCCGTCGTCGACTGGATGAGGAACAGCCGACTGAAGCTCAACTGGGACAGGACGGAGGTCCTCATCCTCGGACCCACCCCCCAGCCTGGGACGACACCTGGTGGCCGACCACAATGGGAACAGCACCAACACCCACCGACCATGCACGCAACCTAGGCTTCATCCTCGACTCCTCCCTCTCCATGTCGAAACAGGTCAACGCCGTCTCCTACTCCTGCTACAACACCCTCCGCATGCTCCGCAGGATCTACAAGTGGATCCCGACCAAAACAAGAAGAACCGTTACACATGCCCTCGTCAGCAGCAGACTGGACTACGGCAACACACACTATGCAGGAATCCCAGCCAAACATCTACGCCGGCTACACGCATCCAAAATGCCTCCGCCCGACTGGTCGTCAACGTCCCCTGCCACAGCCACCTCAACCCCCACCTGAGAAACCTACACTGGCTCCCCGTCGACAAGAGGATCACCTTCAAGCTCCTCACACATGCACACAAAGCACTCCACAACGCCAGAACAGCCTACCTGAACAGCAGACTCCGCTTCCACACCCCCAACCGCCAGCTCCGATCCTCCAGCCTCGCCCTCGCCGCCGTCCCCCGCATCCATCACACTACCTCCGGCGTCAGATCCTTCTATCTCACCGCAAAGACCTGGAACACCCTCCCTACCAACATACGACAGACCCAAGACCTACTCGCATTCAGAAGACTCCTCAAGACCTAGCTCTTCGAACAGTAGCAGCTCTCTCCCCCACAGCGCCTTGAGACCCTCACGCGTAAGTAGCACGCTTTACAAGTGTTCTGATTGGTTGATTGAGAAAACTGTGAATGGCTGATAGAAGATACATTTTACTTACACTTCTGGCAGATTTTATGACCACCAAAATGTATCTTGTAAAGTGAATAACTGTACAGAGCAGTATGCATGGGCACGAATCGAGAACCCATCAGAAAAACTGTGATAAATTGACATTCTTCTGGAAAGTTCTTCAAACCTAGAGACTAATTGCAGCTCCAACAGAGAATAAGCCCTAATCCTCGATAAAGATCATGATCTGAACCATGTCCATCTGCTGAGGAGCAACACTAGCTTAAATTGCATGGGTCGTCAATAGCACATTTAGATTGTGCAGCAGGCACCTGGTCTATACTGGCCTGAACAGCTTGTTGTAAAACAGTTTTGAGGTTTATTGAGGTCTGCAGAAGAAGAAGGAATGTCCTCAGGAGAACTCCTCACTTTGGGTACTTGACCTTGATTCAGGCAATATTTTTCAGACTTTTAAGAATGTTGGGAGTCATTACCTGAAGATAGATGATCAATAGTCCTGATTGTTTTTTTAAAGTACCTCAAAAGATTACCTTTGTAATCATTCAGTGTTTTGCAGAGAAAGTCCTTCAACACTCTGAGTTTGGCCTTACGAGGGCAGACACAGTGAATGCACTCCCTGCATGGATATTTCACATACAGCCACCTTTTCTTTGGAGATTCCTCACTGCTGAAGCAAAGTAGCTCACAGAAATCAAAGTTAAAAGAAGGCAGTTCTCAAATATAAAGCGCCAGAAGAACAGAAAATCCAGAGAGAAAAAAGAAAATCACTTTGTACAAGGTAGAGAAGAGACCTGGTGGTACTCCCTTTCATATGATGTCCAATAGGAAATGTGAGGTATGACCACCCTAGGAAAGTTGTAAACCGAGTGCTGGCAGGTTTTTGGTTTAAAGTTTGAGCCTTCCTCTTTGGTTAATCAAGCGACATTATTTGCAGGCTTCTTCGCAGGCCTTCATTAGGAGATTTAGAAGATATTACTTTTTGAAGGATTGCCAGCTAGACAATGGAGAATAATTCAAACTAGTGATGTTATGAAAGATCCAATGCTGAAGAACTAATTTAGTTCTTAGTGAAGGCCTTTTCTCCACATCACAGCTCCTCTTGATGGCTCACTTTGGCCTGTTGTGGTGAAACAAGTTAGTTTTGAGCTGGGGCTAATTTATTTAATAATTTCAACTACGGTGGTAGGTTTTTGTTGTACTGTATGAGGTAAACTGGGCCTACTTGTTATATGCATATTGTTTGCGATTCAATAGTTATACCTGGAGCAGAGAAACAGATTTAAACACAAAATTGCCAATAGCTTGATTTATCTGTAATAGATAAATAAAAAAAAGAGCCGATGCATCCCTTTTGAACATCAGCCTCTCTAATTCATATTGGAGCATTACCGTTTTGGGTGGCAACTATAGCCTCATAATTTTCTTTCCTTACAGCTGAAAAATACTGGCAGAGATGCTAGCTATAGGTAGACGTCTGTAGCTCTACTGTACTTAAACCTCTCTGGGGATGAACATTGATTCAAACACTGAAATTTAGGAAAGTCAGTCACACTGAGAAGGACCGATTCTTCAAGCAGGTAGGCTCCTCTCGTAAGGGATAAAATGTAACTCAGGATCCTGGATAGGATGTTATTTCCATTAAACTCAAAATTCAATATGGAAGGGTTCTGTTCTAGTATTTATAGTTCTCTCCTGTCTTTCAGTACCCCACAAATGCCTCTCAGTGGATCCTTTCAATTCTGAAGACAAAGACTCCCCTAGTTAACATCTGGTACATGCTTTACAGAAAACAGTTACATGTAGAAACCTGAAGAAAAATTAACAAATTAAAGCGACTGCATTCTTCTAGCAAAAGGTTTTCCCTCAGTCCTGCCGGCAGTGCGAGCATTTCCAACCAGTTGGGAAAGAGAAAAACCCGGACCAAGATTTCTTACTTTTTGGTTTTCAAAGAAGTGGTCAGTTATCTTGGAACATTCATAACAACTTTCTCAAATCAGCTATTATGAAGGTTGCTATTCAGAATCTAGGCTGCAGAGACCAGAGAAATCACTTCGTGCTTCTCCAAATATTCTCACTCCTCAGAAAAGCAAATAAGATGATTATTCGCACTATGCAAGACAGCGACAGTCTTAATAGAAATATCACATTCAGAATACAGAGCAAAGTCAACTTAATATAAATTGTGTAAAAAAACAATTGCAAGGTTTGTTACAATTCCCACAGTCAATACTGAATATTACTTCTAAATGGGGTTGGTCTTACCTATCAAAGACTTAATATTTTCAAGCATTGGTAGGCTAGTTATACTTCCAGAAATATCCTGGCCAAGTTCAGCAATCAGCTTTGCATATCCTTCATTTTCTTCTCTTAACAAATTGAACTTCTGTTGCTTATAACTAATCAGGAAAAAAAATGGTTCAGTTTAGAAATCCAGTAGCTACCACTATAAAGAAAAGGCAAAGGAGAAAAATAAAGTGCATTCTATTTGACGCTCACCGGACAAAATAAACTATATAAAGAAAGCACTTATCAGCGAAGGCTGAGGAAAAGCAAACAATGAAAGTTTAACAAATTAGGGACCTCATACAGGTAGCTCACTAGCTGCCAATACCTCCTGGACTACCATCAAGTTGGTCACAGAGAATAGAATATTATGCAATTCAGAAGTTCTAAAGCACTTCCAAGAGACAGCAAGCATCACTAGTTTCAGCCATCCAGAGTGACAGTGAGGCAAGACAATGGCAGGGACACACACCAACATTATGACAGAATGTACAAGATCCGCAACGATCAATCACAAGACGGAACAGGAGGCCTTACTAATTTAGTTACGTTCGGTGTGAGAATAACGCCAGGAAGGAAGAATGTCAGAGGTATCTGCACTAGTGAGGCTAAAATACGGAACTACAGCATTCAGAGTGGAAGTGTGCAAAAGCAGCCAAGAGCAATAAAGATAAATGCAAGGGGTGGAGTGACGACAGTGTGGTTGAGGTGTTCACTCATGCCATTAAGTGAGTGGACAATCATCATTGATGAGCGATAGAGAGAAGATATTTGTCTGGTGTACCTCCTTGGAAGAGCGTTAATTTCTGGCAATAGCCCCTCAGGTCTGGGATGGGCCGTGGTACTCTGGCGATTAATGTGCAATCTCCGGCACAGTGGTTGTTTCAACTGACAAAGGTGGCCTTACCATAATACTGGTAAGCCTCGATATAGTATAGTATAGTTATTTTAGGTTTAATCGCAGCAATTCCTTGTGTTATGGGTATCCTTGGCAATAACGGATGCCATCACTGTCCTAATCATAGTCGCCCTTAGCTTAAAGCGGGCCACCCTATGCACAATATGGCTGCTTTTAAGTCTTGCCTACCCAACAGCTTTTAGCAGACTGTTGGCATAGCCTATTGTGGACCATAACAAAAACTTAAAGTGGACTTACAGCCCTCCCATTGCTTATCATTGTCTTTGTCACAGTCATAATTATTCAATGGCTTCCCTTCATTTTCATTTGTACGTCCTTACCCTGGAGCATAGCTTCTTTACCATTCTTTTAATTTCCGGACGTATTTACTTTGACTGCTCACATTTAGGAAACTACTTATTTTCTTTTAAGAACTTTATGGGAGTACACGTTTTCTTGCTCTCTCATGCTTCTTATCACCCTCAAATACATTTGCATCCTAACCCTCACAGTCCAGCTGCAATACATGGATTTGATTTTCTTTCCTTTTCCTTTTTTGGGAGGGCTTGCAGCTGCATTGTGATGCCAGTCTGCTTTACATTTTAATACAGTGTTTTCAGGCAACTCCGAGTATCCCTAGCTCCTCTATGCCTGTCCACTATCTGTTACTTCCCAAACCCTTACCCACTCAAATGTTGCTCTCCCACCCCTCGCAGTAATTTAGTTAATTTTTGTTGTTTTTTTGGAGGGACAAGCGGGTGCCTTTTTCTCACAGACCACTCTGCTTTCAAGCAATTCTTTTTTGTTTAATTCATTGATTTATCGATCATAGTGGTGTCCATCATTTTACATCGATAAAAAAATGGTGCAGGCTTCCAGAAGGCATATGCATTCATCAGGACAAAACTTCAGAATGATATGGCTGGCAGCTGCACAATAGCACCTTTCGGGTCTCTATTTTTTGCCAATGCTGCACAGGATTATCGAAAGCATTTACAAAACCAAAGGACAAGACTAGACATATTGACTTTGTCAATGCTTGTAGATATATTGTGGGTATTCTTGGCAATGTGGTGCCAATCACAGCACGGTAGTGCATATTGGTGGCCACCGTTGGCATATTGCGGGTATCCTTGGTATTCTGAAAGAACCCCATGCAAGTGTTAGTATTAAACAGGAATTTGAAATATGTCAAATATTTCCATATGGGAAAGTAATATACAAGATTTCTTCATAAAATACATATGTGGATGTGTGAGGATCAAACACAAATAGTTAAAAAATTAAAAAAATTGTATTTTAAGGGATTTTTCTTTTTAGAATAGTATAAAATGTTTCTTTGGTGGAATCTAGTTTGTATCAGCAAAATAGAAAATAAAACTTGCAAAAGATATGTGTAGTTCCAAAAATTGTCAAGGCATTTGGAGACCAAATGTTGTATTCTGAAAATAAATTTAAAATTCATGCTGATCTTGTTAACATACTGTAGATATTATTTCCTTGGTGCAAGAGAGAACCTGTGGTTTTGTATCATTTCAATATTCAAGCAGCCACTTCATACCGATAAAGCTTTTTACAACACTGCTGTTGGAAATCCAGATTTATACACTTGTGTGTCACTACTGATAATTCCTAATTGGAAGGCCACTATTCTAATCTTGTGTGATGCATTAACTATCGTTGGCAACATGGACAAATTAAAATTTGCCTTAGGGATCAGAAGGCCACAAATTTAAAATCCAGCAAGAATAACTCAGTATCAGGGGGGAGTGGCTGGCAGCCGAACAAAATAGCCGCCGACTAGAGTAGCTCCGTCTCGCCACAAATCGTTCCCTCGTATATCCGTTCACTACTCCGACAGCAGTCCCTGAAAAAAGGAGGAATGGAAATCGGAACTTGCAAGGACTGAAATGCAGGCACTGCATACCTGAAATAGCCAAAAATAACCTGTACATGCAGTCTGCAAGATTCAGGCCCACACGTCAACGTGAAGCCGGGCCGAAACTGAAACTGGTGTGGGACACCCCAGAGTACGTGGATGCCCGAGACAAAGCGAGGATCAGTGGTGAATGCTGCCCGCTGCGCTCAATTGCATATTGAGGAGTCCGTGGATGGACTCGGAGGGGCAATGACAATGCTGGAGCCATGACGGGGGTATGCAGCCTACCTCTCCGCCCAGGAAGCTACTGAATCCATCCGGACCGGAGCTGTTGCCCCGACTGCCCCCGGCAGCCTTCTGAGATCAGAGGTAAGGAAAACGGAGACCGGGCGACTCTCTTTGATTACACCTACACAGCGGGAGGGCAGCGGAGAGAACTGCAACTCACAGAGCGAGTGAGGCAGGAGATTTCACTGGTCTGTGCCAATCTTAAAAACAGGAGACCTAGAGTAGCGGAGGTCGATACCACAACAGGTCCCCTTCGTGAAGACTCGGACAATCTGAAACGCCAAGTTCGGCATCAACAGGAAGAAAGCAAGACGCTAACTGCCAGACTTGACGATTATGAAGGCCGCTCAAGGCGCAACAATGTTAGGATTATTGGGGTCCCGGAAAAAGCAGAGGACCAGCAACTGATTTGTTTGTGGAGGACCTCATCCAAAATCATCTGCAGCCAAGGAGATCATCAACCTACTTTTCGGTTGAACGTGCCAACCGAGTACCTGGAGGCAAACCTAAACCAGGAGCCCCGCAGAGGCCAATCCTGGTTCGAATCTTCAACTTCCGAGACCGGGATATAATCCTACAAGCGGCCCAAGCTGCCCCTCCATTGCAATATGCCCTAAGCCCAATAACTTTCTTTCCAGATTATATGGCAGAAGTGACAAAACAAAGGTGCAGCTTTCTTGAGGTAAAAAAGGAACTGAGAAGGTGCGAACTCAAATACTCCATGCCGTTCCCCGCAAAACGCCAAGTTGAGGTTCTTCGTAACGCCAGAAGAAGCCCAGGAGTGGTTTGAAGGATGGTGCCAAGTCACCAATCATGGTAGAAACTGGAAGAAACATAACGGACACCAATTAACAGCAACCCAATCTGTGGCCGAAGAGAACACCTCAAGAAACGCCGAAGACACCCCTGAAAACCCAACAGAATAGAACTTTCGGAGGCTCACCGGACATAAAGAAGTCATGACTTTATGAACTTCACCTGAGACGGTCAGGCTAAAATGACAGAAGATTGAACTTTCCTCTACAGAGAACTACACAATACCCTGCAAAGTATAGAGGACAGACTAGCCCAAAGACACAGACTGAGAGGCCCCGAATAAAAAAAGAAAGTTTGAAACCGCTTAAATACACTTTAAAAAGGGAACGGACAAGGGGAGTTAATGCGATTGTTCCCCCAAACAGGTACTGGGTGGGATTGACAGGCACTCTGCACTTTTGGGGAGGTGGGTAGTTTTAAATCAGTCATGCAGGGAGGGGGAGGAACGGAGGGTAGGGTAGTCGTTCATAGAAACCGTATTAGTAGATATAATAGTTATACGCCGATAGTAGTAGAACATGACAGGCATCACTTGGCATCACAGCTCCGACACTGACAAATGCACAACCACCGAGGAGAAAGGTGATGCAGACAATCATACTACCTGATTCCACGCTTCCCACAACCAGCCAACTCCCACTAGGTAATATACACCTCCAGCTCCTTTCCTGGAATGTGAACAGAATGAACGACAAACTGAAGAGAGGGCTAGTGCTACATTATATTAAACAGCACACACCCGATGTGGTCCTGCTCCAAGAGACCCATCTCGTGGGTACTTCATGTAATGCTCTCGACAGATGGGGCTTTAAATTAGTGATACACGCTGGCTTTACATCGGGCTTGAGAGGGGTGGGGATCCTCGTTAGAAAACAATTTCCTCCAATCCTTCAACAGACGTTGACGGATGAACAGGGACGATGTGCGGCAGTATCCGGCCAATGGGAGGGGCAAACCATCAATATAGTAACAGTTTATATTCCCCCGGCACTTCACACGATAGCCCTGCCTGCACTGAGTGCTCTTCTGCTCAAACTACCGGAAGGCAAGTAGATAGTTGGGGGGGGGGGTGACTTTAATAAAACCCTGAGTGACCAGATGGATTGACTGCCCCCCAGAAAGCAACACCGACCCACATTCCGATTTTCTGATTTTTTTTAGATGCCATGGGACAGAAGATGTCTGGCGTGCACAATATCCACAACGTCGCAATACACATTTCACTCTGGAGCTCATAGTCTGTCACGCATAGACTTTGGTCTTACTTTTGCAGACAGAGTGGCTAGGTTTAACAACATGCGACACCTGGGGGGGGTCGGGCATCTCTGATCATTCTCCGATCTTACCCAAATATGTAGTGGATGCCCAGTGCCAGCCTTATATGTATCTGAAAAAAAACAAAATCTGGAAGGGCCTATCCAAGGCTACACAGCAATATTTCAAAGAACATGAACATTCAGTCGCTTCCCCAAGTACCCTAAACCAGTCATCAGGGGACAAGCAATCGCCCGTATATCAGGCCAAAAAAAAGAGAAGACACGAGTGACAGAGGTTTTAGAACAGGGGATGCACGATCTAGAAGCCCTGCACTCCCAAGACCCCTCTGACTCCAACACATTGATTGAACGCTAAAAAAAAGGAATACAGGGAACACCTGTGGGAGGAAGCCAGAGCAAAACTGGCAGACATCCGATTTAAGATTTTCGAAGTGGGAGACAAAGCAGTTAAACTCTTGGCTGGTTAGAAAAACTGGGACGGGCAGATAGATGGGTGGTTGGGATCCAGACTGAAACAGGGGATCTAGTTAAAGACAAATTGTAGATACATTCGCACAACATTACGCCAAAATATACCCCAGTAGCCACGGCAACAGCAACTGAGGAAGCCGAATTCCTTAGAGATATCCGCACTGCGACACTCACTGCAGACAAAACCCAACATCTTGAGAGTGACCCCATAGAAGATAAAATAATAGCAGCTATAGGTGGTATGCAATCGGGTAAGGCAGCGGGACCGAACGGTATCCCAATCAAACTGTACTAGAGGGCAGCAACAAAGCTAACACCACACCTTATAGCAATGTACCAACCTAGCTTAAAGGAAGAGGGGCTCCCCAGGGACCAACGTATGGCAACAATAGTAGCAGTCCGTAAACCAGGTAAACCAATGCAAATGTGCTTCTTACCGCCCCATCTCACTGCTTAATGCAGAAGCAAAAATATTGGCAAAAAGGCCTGCTAATAGACTAACTCCATATCTACCCAAACTTGTGCACCCTGTCAATCCGGCTTCATGCCGGGCAGAAACACAGCTCTTATTTTGCGTCGCCTCAATGGGGTACTAGGTCATAGACATACTATCAATGAGGAAGCAGTTATCCTTTCCCTGGATGCTCGCATTGCCTTCGACACGATCGAATGGCCATTTCTTTTTGCAGTCCTAGAAATCTTGGGACTCAAATTTAGGTCCTAGGTACAGCTGTTGTACACGAAGCCACCAGCAAAAGTGGTGGTAAATGCTAGGCTGTCCCAAGTATTCCCCTTGGGGTGAGGGACAAGACAGGGATGCCCCATGTCCCCAATCCTTTCTGCCTTAGTATTGGAACCGCTGGCTGCGTGGATGAGAAGGGACACCATTATCCGGGGACTCTTTTGGGTGGAGGGATGGGAGGACCGAATATCATTATATGCGGAGGACATTGTGCTATACTTTGCTTCACCAACGCACTCCCTGGCCAGAATAACGAATATCTTCATGAACTTCGGGAAGTATTCTGGGTATACGATAAACTGGAATAAATCCATACTGTATGTTCTTATCGGCCCGCCCCCAAAACTGCCCAGGGGTTGTGAGGTGAAATTAATGGAGGATGGCTTCCGCTACCTGGGAATCTTCATTACAGCAAACTCAGAGGAATTTATGACCAGAAACCTCCAAGAACCCCTAAGACATATCCGAAGTGATGTCAAACACTGGCGATACCTCCCATTAACAATACTAGGGCGTGCAGCACTCTTTAAAATGATGGCACTGCCTAGATTTCTATACGCCCTTCAGAACATGCAATTCCATGTCCCACAGGCCTATTTCAAGGCAATAGAGACGGAAGTGCATAACCTACTAGGGGACGGGAAACCTTCCCACATAGCCACTAATAAATTGATCAGAGTATGATATGATGGCGGTATAGCACTCTCTCACACACAGGCGTATTACTGGGCCTCACAACTTCTAGTTCTTAACCACTGGATTCACTCCCCTCAGACAGACCCCGCATTCCAAATGGATTGACACATGCATGTGAGGGAGGGCCTTACGAGCACTATACGACAGAACTAATTTTACAACCCTCTCAGTGCCCACAGTGCACACGGTCCGCCTATCTCAAACGGTATAAAAGAAACTGGGTTGGCACAACAAAAGGGCACAGTTCACACCACTCTGGGAGACCGAGAATTTGGGCAGACTGATCAGTTGTAAAGGATTCAAAAAGTGGAATCTAATAGGAATATCAAGAGTGGGAGATATCTGGGACAAGGGGAAAGTTATCCCATTTCAAAAGATACAACAACAATACAATGTGGCCTCAACGGAAACGTTCCGTTACCTACAGATCAGACACGCACTCATGGTCGTTATCCCTGCAGACACGAACCTACCAGAGGCATGGCCACTGAAAAACAGGTTACTTACGGACAGGATGGACCGGAAGGCAATCTCCCTAACGTATCAAAAATTCATTAACAATTTGACAGACCCAACACAGTGCCTTCAAGAGAATTGGCAGAAAGACATAGGGGAACTAGACGAGACACCGACTGGCAAGAAGCGCAGGAATCCCTGCGGGAGGTAGCAATACCCTCTAGATTGCGACTGGTACAACTCAAAGTGGTCCATAGAGCATACTAACCTAGGAGTATATTAGTTAAAATAGGAAACGCTGATTTCCAGCTGTGTCTGTGATGCTGTGGGGGAACAGGTACATTCAATCATATCCTATGGGACTGTTTGGAAATTACAAACTACTAGGGCACAATTATGGAGACAATTACACAGATTTGCGGGCCCCTGTACCAGTGGAACCCAAAAGGTGTCTCCTCAATATATGGGAAGCCACAGACCTCAATTGCAAAAACCAAGACTTGGCGACACTGGGTATGATGATCGTGAAACGTAATATTGGTAAACACTGGGGAGTGCAACTTACACCAACATACATCGAATGGTGCAAAGATATGGACTGGGTTATGGCAGCTGAAAAAGCAGTCTACATCAATAGGGGATGCCCCAAGAAGTGGGAGCAGGTGTGGGGAGGATGGAATGCGTACAGGAGAAACATATGTACTCCGCCACCTCGGGGCTTGTCACTGGAGTAAAGTTGAGGAATACACCACGGCAAGATACAGAGCTAAATCCAAAAACAGAAATGCCCATAATAGTAGTCGGGATGTGCATTGTATATATCAGTCAAGTTGATGCAATTGTGTTAAAGACTGCCTATAATGTACTGATAATCTGCGATATTTTCAATAAAGAGTTTTAAAAAAAAAGAATAACCCAGTATCCCATCGGTCAGAGGTAGGCACCAGTGTTTTTGGTAATAGTAACACAAGTAATACACAACACTTAGAAATGGCTCAAGTGTTGTAAGCAGTGCTGCGTAAAGCACAAGTCATCATTCATACAGGGATTTAGATTTGTTTTTGTGGATGATTTTCTATAAACCTTTGTAGTTCTGACAGAAAAGGCTAGAGGCTGCTGTAGTAACAGTGACCTTCAGAACTGCCTTATTCCAAGCTCAGTAAGACACATAATATTCTTTCTGTTCCATTCACTATACACAATGCTCTGGGGATCAGAAGAAATTCTTCTAGAGCAGAGACACTCGAAGAACGGGCTGGCGGGCCTCATGACCTTTATACGTGGCACGAGGATAACAGCAGCACTGTGATGCTGTTTACTTGACTCAGCACTAATAGTATAAAAAATATGTTAAATAAGCGGGCAAGCCTTTATTTACAGGTTAACTGAAGTTAAAGAAAGGAAGTAGCATGGGAGTCCTGCACTCATTTTCAAACACAGCTTGCAACAAACGTGTAAAAATATGATCAAGTCTCTTCAAATTTCCAAAAGTGTTTTTCATGAACATGCAGAACCGTTTCACCTTAGTACATCATATTATATCAGTGCATTGATAAGTATTTTTTTTATATAGTGATAGTTTTCAAACAATTCAGAAACATTTATGCTTTCACCCACCCTGACAAGAATGCCAGTAGTGAACTAAGAGGGAAGTCAGCTGACATGTGCACCCTTTGAGTGGCCTGGGATGTTATTATATTCGCACATTATAGTTTAATAAATCAAACACAGGAAAAGGTTTCGTATAGCACACATCCTGAAGCAATTTCTTTCAAGGTCCTCTAATATGTGATAATGAAGAAAAAGAAGAGAAAGTGAAATAAAACAATTGCCTAGGATCACATAATTTGATCAAGTGGGGAAGCCAGGATTGATCCCAGGTTTTCTGGTTTCAAATTGTGCACTTCAGTCACTAGATGTACACAGGGAAGGCTTTAGCACTGGTGGCGCATGGTGGTATGAAAATCATATTTTTGGTGCCCGACCTCTTCCTCAGATTCAGTCACTGCCACCTGGCAAAAGTGTCCCTTTCATTTGTTTTAAAGCACTGGTAAAGGCTGGATTTACTAATCCACTCAAGTAAAATGCAGATGTGTCCTTTGCAGCAGGAATATTAATTTTCTGAGCTACTTTACGGCGAAACTGCCTCTAAACAAAACTACAATCTCGCTCCCTCTAGCAGAAACACTAATCACAACAGCCCTCTTTTCATATTTATTGATGCCTCAAATGTGGACACACAAGCAACTCTGCAGTAGGTGCTTTTGAATCTTAAGTTTTTGCTAAACACAGCCTTCCCCCCACCCCCCCATAGGTCAGTGCCCCCCTCCAGGTCGTCGCCCGGCGCAGCCGAACCCACCCTAAAGCCAGGCTGTACATGATTCACTTACCTTTACACCTCCTACCACCAACCACCACCCTGGCTTCAATGAGGCATTCGAACACACCACAGACCAAACTTAGACTAAACTTTTTGGCCCTTATGATAATGTTTGCGAGTACCCATGTTCTAGAGTAATGGTTAAATCTGAGGAACAGCACACTAGGATAAGCAGAGAGTAAGAGAGATGATAGCACTGACCAACACTAAACTTACTGGTTTGCCCTACAACCTTAACCCCATGCGCGCTGCGCGTTTTCCCGCTGTGCGCTGAGAATCGCGAAATCCCGCGGTTCACGACGAGCTCAGCTCGTCATGAGCGTACGAGAGGTGTACCTCATGACGAGCTGAGCTCGTCATCAGCGTGGAAGGGGTTAAGGAGGAAAGAAATTGATAGGTAGGTTGAATGAATTAATATCAGCCACTGGTAATCATTGAGACTATTCCAAGCATTTCACCCATCACATGTTGTTGTGGCTCCCAGGCATGGGCCCCATACTTTCAATGCCACAGAACTGATTCCAAGAAGGTTGGAACTGGTCTAGCGCGGATCGATTTCCTTTTAGAAGAGACGCAACGTGGCTGTTTGATCTGAAAGGATAGTTCCTACTGGAGCAGGGCCAAGGCTGGTTTGAATATAGTTGCTCCAGTTCGGGCATGGAGCAGTGTGCAAAAAATGAAGGACTAGAATACGGCCCAAGTGAATGCCATTGTAAGCATTCCACGCATCACTTTTTAGTGTTATGAGACAACTTAAAGGAGAAACATACGTTCAGGAAGAATTTATAAGAGATGAACCCTCCTCCCCCCCCCCCCCCCCCCCCCCGCCCATCTCATATTCGCAAGCATGATCACAGAAAATGCAATTGGGGGATCAAAGGGCCAGGCAAGACATATCAGGGAGAGCTGGTAGGAAATCTATCCCAAAAGGGTTGAGTGGTGACTGCCCTTGCTAACTAGGCTTTTTGGTGGGGGTCGCAAAGACATGATTTCTAGTCAGGGATACAGGCCATGGGAAAGTAGAATAGCCAACTAGCTCCCTCTTCTGAAATGTCTGATTAGTCATCAGTAACTTGGAGACCGTGACCTCAACCTGTCTCATACACATATGAATAGCACTGGTTGTGGCAGTCAGTGTGTGTGGATTTACTGTGTTGTGATTGAACTGGTGAGCGATTGAGTCCATTAGATTCCACGCATGTGTGCTGCACTACATTGTGGTTTCTACTGTGCGGGGCTAAAATTCTGCTTTTGGAAAGGTCAACCCACACGTCCTCTTCTCATTTCCCCCTCTCCAAACCTAGATGTGCTTTAAGGCAATATAAGTGGCAAGGTTCCCCATGTTAAAGATAAACCAATCACTTTCTTGTTTATGACAAACATTCTATCTAACAAGTCCCAGATGGGCCATTACATACCACTTGAGCCTGCTTACACAGCAAATCGACAAGCAAGATACAGCCGTATCTAAAAAGGAGACTCCACGTGACCTCCATGCAAACACCTGCTACGACCGAGACCCTTGTTTTGAACATGTCAATTATGCATCATATGCCTTGTTTTTGCATGCAATATAAATATTCACCAGCATAGTGAAAGCATACTCACAAAAGTTTTGTCTTGATTTTAACAGATTTCTGATTGAACTGTTGGGACTGCTTAATAAGGCCCAATGATTCCAATGTTTCTGGATCCAGACGTTCCTTTAGGATTGTATCAGAAACCAAGCACTGCATAACACAAGAGCAATATTTATAAAAATGAACAGAAACAGATGTACATAAGTATCTGTATGAGTATTCATAGTCTAAAATAACCACAATCAATATGCCTCAAAACACATTAATATCCTACGATTCTTATTCTCATAAGGATGTCAATCAAAAGTCAGAAATTCCAACTGGAGTTGGTCATAACAGTATGCAACTATGATGTATCACCATCGACTTTTTCATCACATGCTCTCACCAAACGAAAACCAAACCAAGCAATAGAAACCGCAGAAGAGATGTAGGGAAACAGGAAGGCACAAAGAAGAATAAGGAGGAGAACAATTCTAAACGTATGCAAGGACACCCCACAACCCCGGAGAAGGGAAGCTTAGCCAAAAACAGTTTAACTTTACCTTTGCAGCCAACAGCCCACCCCTAAATGGACGCTACATTTACCATAAAAGAGAAAAAGTTTCAGGGAAGGACAGCACAATTGAAAACATTTATGTGGGTTAAAAGGGAGGGGGATATACATAAGGCGGCAAAATCACTGCTAAACAGTCGCAAATTCATGCATGGGTCAATGGACTGTGTGACGGAAAATTCTAGAAATTTATAAAATCTATAAACAAATTGCAAAACTAGAAACACCATGAGATAAACGTGTTTACTAGTTCTTTAAATCAAAAGGTATCTGCATCAAATTGAGGAACACTGGATTTATGTGATTAAGTCGAGGACACCGTGACATTTCCTGAAAGATATCGGATTTTAAATGTACACTTTAAACACGGCAATTTTGTCTTTTTCTGAATAGCTCAAATAAGAAGAAAAAATTAAAGAGGATCTAAATGTTTCTTAATAGGATATGGGAATAGATAGGCAGCAGCCTTGGTACAGAGTAATTTGACGCTTTCACCTGAATTTACAGTGGAGTTGATTTACTAGAGCCTCTCCACAGGGATTACCCTTATTGAGAATGCTGTGCCGGCAGGGACGGACACTAGGGTGGATAATTGTTATCTTTTCCTTTGCTGCCGCCCCAGGAGTTCGAGATCTTAAGTGCAAAAATCAAGTCGGGCCCGCCAGCTGACCCGGTGTCGGCGACTCACTTTCGCCAGCTCCAAACACTTATCTCTCCTGTGGCCCTCGAATTGGTCAACCTGTCACTGAAATCAGCCTCCGTCCCTAGGGCGTGGAAGCATGCACAAATCAAGTGGTGGAGGCACACGTAAATTCCATTTTGTCTAAACACATCGACGTGCATAACATCTTAGACCCTCCCCAACATGGGATTCGCCCCGCCATAGCACTGAATCAGCTCTCCTTGCAGTTACGGAATCTATCCGAAGCCGGCTGCATGTAGGTGACTCTGCGGCCTTGGTCCTATTGGATCTAAGTGCCGCTTTTGATACAGTGTCCCATGCGATCCTTCTTGAACGGCTGGAATCAGGGATGATGTCATGGAGTGGATTCGCTCCTTCCTGGCTGGGCGGTCGTTCTAAGTGTCAGTGCCGCCTTTTCACTCTCAGGAACATGCTCTGTGCCGTGGGGTACCTCAAGGCTCCATTTTGAGCCCGCTTTTATTCAATCTGTATGTGGGACCTTTGGCGGAGGTGGCCAGAGGCAGGGGGCTGTCCTTGGTGTCGTATGCAGACGACACTCAGCTGGTGATCGGTTTTTCTAAAAAATGCTGCGCTAACCTGGAGAACTTCAAGGAGGATCTGTCGATTATCTCGGACTGGATGAATGCTAACTGCCTCCAATTAAACGCCAGTAAATCCGAGATTTTACTGTCTGGGAAGGACCAGGAGCTCTGGTCAGAGCAGTGGTGGCCTGATCATCTGAAACCCGCTCCGTCAAGGAAGGAGGCGGTAAAGAACTTGGGTGTCTGGTTCGACACCGGACTAACATTCGAGAAACAGACCAGAGCTGTTGCCGCTGTTTGCTTTGGGCTCCTGAGAGGAATGAGGCCCTTGCTTGTTTTTTTTCTTCCCAGAGTACGTCAAACCATCTTGCAGGCCTCCATTCTTGCGAGGCTTGATTATGCATCGCGCACAAAATTTTGAGGCATCAAGCCCCTATTGGGCTATCGGATTTTCTGAAGCCCTATTTGCCCAGGCGCGCTCTGCGTTCCGCCAATCAGTTTGGTCTGTATCCCTCGAGTAAGGAAAGCGAGGTCAGGGGGTCGCTCGTTTGGCCTTTTGGCAGCCAAACTTTGGAATTACGTCCCAGCGAGCATCCGAGCTATCCCTAATCTTTTGACGTTTCGGAAATCCCTAAAAACATGGCTGTTCTCCACCATCTGATACTGAACGCTTGTGAGTTTCACTGTTTCTCTTCCGGTTTCTGGTTGCGCTGGGACGCCTCGTCGCTGAGGCAGCTATGCGCATTATAAATCTTGTATAAATAAATAAATAAATGAATAAATTTACCATTGTCAGAGCCAGTTAATTTTCACAGCTAATACCGAGAAACTATCTTAACCTCTACCCAAAATATTGATCCCAAGACATTAGGGAGCCACATCTCACCCTACAGTCAAAGGATGGATGCAGTACCTGGAAAACAGCGATAACACAAGTGACATTTACACCTCTTTCCAACCACCTGCATCCAGCCCTAAAAACATATAGCAACCTCTGCGATCATATCTACAGCTATTTCCATTTGAGGATGGAGACCACAACCCAGACTGATAAAAATTACAAAGCGGAACAAGCACCGAAAACTGACATTAACTACGCTGTACACAATGCCCAACCCTCTCCCCTCATCCCCCCCCTTTAATACAGTCCACACCCTGTGAGGAACCACATTTCCCGATAACACACATTTCCTCTCTGAGGATAGACGCCATATTTTTATGCTTACCTGGCACTCTGCCCTATGGACACCATGTATCCCTCCTTGTATATTCTATTGTTGTAACAGGACAGTGTTAAGAATGTGTAACATTGTGCAACTACACAATGGTAACTGAGCCACCCTTGTATCTGTATACAACTCTACTCTTATTCTGCATCAATGTCTTTTTTGTATTTAGTTTATCCTGTTAAAATTAATAAAATAAATTAAAAAAAAATTAAAAAAGAAACACTTCTACTTTACATTGCCACACTCTTCCCATTGAATCTAGATGCGTGATCACGTTCAGTGGAGGATGCATTTCTAAGAATGATAAATAATAAGAACTCAAGGAAGGGACTTAAGCATTCAACTTACCAGACAAGATGACACCAGGACTGTAAAGTAATCTCGTTTACTTTTTTCTTCTAAACAGCTGGTTTCAATATCTGCAATGAATAAGAGGTTGGTTTGATTTTTTTCCCTTGCTGCCTAAGGACCTGAAGCATGTTACACCCAGAACTAAAAGGCTCCATTACACCTTAATGGTTAAGAAGTCATATGTCTGGCTGATTAAGGCAAGATTTCCCCAATTATCGGCACTAGGTGCCCCTTTAATTACAACATGGTATATTAAAAAGGCCCGGCCCAAGACCTTCATAGATTGTGCTGAGAGGTAAGAAGCCATACTCACTGAGGCACACTATGGGTGTATACTTACAATCAGAATATAGCGCTGATGACAAAACAGAAAAAAGATGGGACACCTCCTCTAAATTCGCACAACTGCTGCGTTCACTGAAGGAAAATTAACAATAATCCAGAACTACAAGATTTCACAGAGGCAAGTGTCCAAAGACCCTCTGTTGTAGGCCCAAAACGTCCCTGACCAACAGAACCATGTTATGAATTTGCACAAGGTTGCCGTGATTGCTTTCTGGTGCCTGCTGGGGGCATAAATCGGACATTGGGAATCCCTGCTGATATTTCATTCCACCTCTCGCGGCCCCCGCTTCGCGGGTGCCGCTCGTCTACAGAGTGACTGGAAGTGCTTTTCTGGAGTGAGCACGCGATCCGGTGTAGGCGCCCAGGACCAAGAGGCTTGCGGGACTGCGAGGACCGATTAGCCGCAGCTGGTCCTCTTCCCGCCCCCGTTCTCCGCCTCTTAAGACCTCTCCTATCCGCGCACGCGGGACAGAGCCCGGGGCAAAGCCCGGGCAAAGGGCGGGCCCTCTGAGGCCAGTGGAGGCAGGGCTGGGCCCTTCTCCTTGCGCTGTGTCCCTGCAGGTGATATCAGTACGGAATGTTTTACCTTGGCGGCACCTCTTCATCTTGTGTATTTAACCATTATATTGTTTTCACTTATTTATAGTTGGTTATAGGGATTATAAATTTTTTTTACTGTCAGCACGTCATTGTCCAAATTTTACTCTTATCGCAGGATGACCTCACCCATCCCTAAATCTTTAGCAGAGGGAGGTGCTAAGCGGGGGACTCTGGACAGTTTTGTAATCAGGGCGGTGTCTACTGTCGATAGGGATTTAACCCTAGCTGAGCGACGCGCGGAAAGGCGCCGCTCCATTGAGCATATTAAGAGTAAAAGGTCTTCGTTGGGCCCTATTCTTACAGGTATGCCTCTGTCAAACGACAGTTCAGAGGGTCCAGTGAACCCAGAACCTCCGCTTGATTCCAGTATCCCATTATTACTTCAGGCTAGAGCTACTTCTTCAGAATGCTCGGTAGCTTCTAATTCTGTCATTCATTAATCTTTCAGCCTCGCTGGGCAGCATCATTGACGCGGTAGAATTAATGACAGATACCCTGGTAGTAACGGCTGAGCCAGCATCCAAGCCCACCGTACAGGCTGTAGCGGTTGAGGTACACCGATGTCAAGGCCCTCCCCCTAAGAAAAGGAGAAGAAAGGGGCATGGTACACCCAGAAATAAGGCTACTCCCCCTACTCGTACTAAGAAGATTGACCAATTACCCATAGGATTAACCTTACCGGTTGCTACTTCCTCCCAATCCTCCATCCACTAGATCAGCAGGGACCAGATTTACTGGGAATATCGAAAAACTGATTAGATCACTCATCTCACCACTGGTTGAGAGACTCAAGAGGATAACTGCCCAGTTGGGAGATTTAGAGAAGGCCTTTAAAGCTTCTCATGTGAGTCACAAGGGCTTAGCCGGGTTACCCTCAGTTCCTACATCTACTACCGTACCTCCGGTCTATGCTCCTCGGATCCTGGATAAATCCAAAAATCAATCCAAAAGTACCGTGTCACAGGCTATGGTAGATTCAAGGCAAGACAGCAATGGGCTGGACAAGGTTGCTACGGGGTGTGCGACATCTAACTGCCCATTGTCTAAACCTATTGTTGCAGATGCTGTTGTAAGATCTCATATTCCCAAAAGCCAAATGGTTAATTTGCCCCCTGAAGCGGCCCCTTTTGTGGTAAT
The DNA here is from genome assembly GCF_964261635.1 of Lissotriton helveticus. NCBI lineage: Eukaryota > Metazoa > Chordata > Amphibia > Caudata > Salamandridae > Lissotriton > Lissotriton helveticus. Next base: position 2,067,319,128 of record NC_136063.1, read on the forward strand.
CCTTACCGGAGTTCCTGCATTGGAGGCGGGTAAGAGGGAAGCCCAAGTTCACCTTAAAAACAAGGCTATGTATTGGCTAAGACAGAACCGGCCTTTACCACTCTATTTAGATGGGGAAATACTAATGGTCCGGCGACTTGCGTGGCTGGGGCCTACTCCAAAAAGTATTTCGGGGGATATTGTTATAATTAGCTTTAAAGATAAAAGGACGGTTAGTTATATCTTAAATTGGTCCTCCCCTAAAACGAATAGTTTTCTTACCTGTCGGTGTAGTTTTGCAGCTTGAAGATCTTTCTGGATTCACTATGCTGTGCATTATTCCGCGGTCTTGTGGTTGGGTCCGGATTCGTAGTCTTTTCTTTGTTTTTTTTGTTGTTTTTTTCTTAGCCCAGGTGGGCGTCGGCATCACACCCCCTTGGGTGTATTTCCGGTGACGTCGGCATGCTTCCTGCGGAAGCTCCCACTCTTGGGCGCCATCTTCGGGTTCTTTTTTTCCGTGTTTCTTTTGTTTCCGAAGTAATGGCAATGTTGTATTTATTTGGTATTTTACCGCTTTGTACTTTTAAAGTCCTTTCTTTAGTTAACCACCTCTTCTCTCTCCAGCCTCATCTTTCTGGCGGAGGTGGGTGGGTTCGCTAGTGAATCCAGAAAGATCTTCAAGCTGCAAAACTACACCGACAGGTAAGAAAACTATTCGTTTTGCAGCGTGAATCTTTCTGGATTCACTATGCTGTGCATAGATTTTGTAGCGGTTTCTCATCTCTGTGGCGGCTGGGTGGAAGATGAGCGTTGGGTGTTGAATATGTGCTGTAGCACCTTCTGTCCCACTTGAGCTTCCTTGTTCATTTGTATGTCCACACAGTAGTGCTTCGTGAACGTGTGCACCGAAGCCCATGTTGCCGCCAGGCATATGTCCTCTATGGGTGTGTTAGCCAGGAAGGCTATTGTAGCGCCCTTCTTCCTGGTGGAGTGGGCACGTGTCCCCTCTGCCAGTTCTTGTCCTGCACGCTTGTGGCAGAGTTGAATTGTCTGTGCGATCCATCGTGCAATGGTCTTTTTGGTTACAGCTTTCCCCATGAAGCTGTTTGCGAATGACACAAAAAACTGTTTAGTTTTCCTGTGTCCCTTTGTCCTTTCAATGTAGTGCATGACTGCCCTTCTGGCGTCCAGGGTGTGAAGAGCTCGCTCTGCGCTAGTTGTTGGTTTTTGGAAAAAACTTGGTATCTGTATAGACTGGTTCATGTGAAATTTGGATACCACCTTCGGCATGAAGTGTGGGTCAGTCCTTATCACAACTCTATCATAGTGTATTTGTATGTAGGGTTCTTGTAGCGTCAGCGCTTGTAGCTCGCTTACTCTGCGTAAGGACGTTATTGCAACCAGGAAGGCCGTTTTCATAGTTAGCATCTTTAGGGAGGCCCTGTGAAGTGGTTCAAAGGGCTCTTTCATGAGCTCCGTTAGGACTGTGTTCAAGTTCCATGCAGGTGGCGGCACCCGCTTGGGTGGTGCGATCCTTTTCGCTCCTTCTAGGAATCTCTTCACCACCTGTGATGTGAAGAAGCTCCTGCACGTTTCTCCCCTTGTGTAGGCGACTATCGCTGCCAAGTGAACTCTTAAAGAGGATGAGCTAAGGTTCTTCTCCAGCAAGTGCGTCAAGTACCTTAGCACTGTGGAGTCCCTCTTCATTTTATTGTGAAGTCTTTCTTGTCTGCACCATATTGTGAATCTTTTCCATTTCGCAACGTAGCACTTCCGAGTGCTGGGCCTTCGTGCCTCCCGAAGGACCCTCAGGGTGCTTTCTGGTAGTCTCAAATGTGCGAACTCTATGTCCTCAGGAGCCACGCTACTAGGCTCATGCTCTCTGGCTCTGGATGTAGTACCTCTCCGTTCTGCATGTTGAGTAGGTCTTTCCTCCTGCAGAATCTGTGCGGTGCACACTGTCTCATCTCCATGATCTGCGAGTACCATGTGTGCCTCGCCCACTGTGGTGCGACCAGTATCAGTGTCATGTTGCTCGCTCTGCACTTGCTCAGCACTCTGTGCATCAGTGGTATCGGGGGAAAGGCATAAGCAAATGTCCTTGACCAATCTATCCATAGGGCATTCCCCAGTGACCCCTCCTCGGGCTGCCTGGAGGCGAAGTTTAGGCATTTTGCATTCTGGCGTGTGGCAAACAGGTCCAACGATGGTGTCCCCCATCTGTCGAACAGGTACCTTGTCTCCTGAGCATTGAGCTCCCACTCGTGGGATGCCGATGTCTGCCTGCTGAGCCAATCGGCTTGTATGTTGTCCTTCCCTGGTAGGGGTATGGCTAGCAGGTCTATCTTGAGAGGGATGGCCCATCTCCATATCTCCTGCGCCAGCGTTGAAAGCGGGGCTGACTGTGTGCCCCCCTGCTTGTTGATGTAGAACATCGCAGTGGTGTTGTCTGTTTGTATCAATACCTTGTGTTTGTACAGTCTTGTTTGAAAGGCTTTCAGCGCAAGGAAGATTGTCTTCAGTTCTAGGTAATTGATGTGCTTTGCCGCATCTGTTGGCGTCCACAGTCCCCTCACCTTGAGCTCCTCCATGTGAGCGCCCCATCCCTTCAGGGATGCGTCTGTGGTGATGGTCACTGTTGGCGTTGGGGGCGTTAGAGGCTTTCCCTTTGTTATGTTCTCCATGGTCCACCATGCCATCTCCTTCTGCACTGCGTGCGTTACAACCACTAGATCCACCCAACCGCCTGTAGCTTGTGACCATTGCTCCTGTAGCCATTCCTGAATGGGTCTCATGTGGAGTCGTACATTTGGTACCAGGTGGATGCATGATGCCATCATGCCCATGATCTTGCTCGCAGTCCTCACTGTCCGAGCTTGTCCCTTCCGGTAGAGGCGAGTTTCCTTCACCAGCGCCCTCGCCCTCTTCTCGCTGGGGAACACCTTGCCCTGCAAGGTGTTGATCTGTGCTCCCAGGAAGATCTTGACCTGTTCCGGCTCCATTGATGATTTCTTCCAATGGATGGAGAACCCCAGGCTTATGAGCGTGCTCGTCACTGTATGTGCGTGCTGCTTGCATTTCTGGTATGAGTTTGCTTTCACCAGCCAGTCGTCCAGGTAAGGGTATACGTGTATTCCTTGCCTTCGTAGGTGCGCTGCGACTGCTGCGAGGCACTTTGTGAAAACTCTTGGTGCTGATTTTAGTCCGAAGGCCAGTGTCGTGAACTGGTAGTGGCTTTCCCCAATGGTGAACCTGAGCATGTGTTTGTGCTTTCTGTTCATTGGGATGTGCAGGTAGGCGTCTTTGAGGTCTATTGTGACCATGAAGTCCCCGGTCTGCAATTGTGGGAGCACCTCTTGCAGGGAGGTCATTTTGAATTTTTGCGTTCTTATGAACTTGTTCAGGAACCGTAAGTCCAGAATGGGTCTCATTGTCTCGTCTACCTTTGGTACCAGGAAGTACGTTGAGTATATTCCTGTGTTTCTTTACTGGAAGGGTACCCGTTCTATGGCCTGTTTCCGCAGGAGTTCCTTTGCCTCCTCCTGAAGACACTGCAGCTGCTTGCTTGCTAGTGTTTTGCATTTTGGTTTTCTGCTTGTTGGCCTCCCCTCCAACTCTATGCAGTATCCGAATTGGATAATGTTGAGGATCCATTTGTCTGATGTGATTTCTCTCCACTCTCGGAGGTAAAATCTTAATCTTCCTCCCACTGGTGTCATGTGGTCGTAGGTGTCTAGTTTGTCTTGACCCATCTGTACATGCTGCCCCCTGGGATCTTTTTTGTGGGCGGGCACACAGTGTTTTTTGAAGTCACTTAGAGGTGGGCTGCTGCCCCCCTCTTCTATTTTGTCCCCGTCCATTTCTCCCTCGAAAGGACTGGCCTCTTTGTTGGTACTGCCAGGACTGCTTCTGTTGACCATGCTGAGCCTGCGAGTCTGCCTGGTGCGTTTGCTGGAAAGCCTGGTGTGATGTACCTGGCTGGTTTCCGCCTCTCTCGCCGGGCCTCCGTGACGGGGTGCCCCTCTTGTTCCCTCTGAACTGCAATGCTCCCATGGATCTTGCTGTTTCGTTATCTTTTTTCAGTTGACTGAGCGTTTCATCAACTGTTGTTCCGAAAAGCGTGTTGCCGTTGAACGGTGTGTTCAGGATGCTGTGCTGCACCTTCGGTTTGAAACCTGAGATCCTGAGCCAGGCGTGCCTCCTTTCCGTCACGCCCATCATCATGAGCCTGCTGGCGGTGTCTGCCCCATCCAGGGCCGTCTTAAGGCAAGAATTTGCCGCGTTTTCCCCCTCTTCAACCAGCTTTTCGGCCTTCTGCCTGGCATCCTGGGGCAGGTCCTTCACCAACTGCCCCAGCCCCTCCATGATCTGGTACATGTGCCTGTTTATCAGGGCGTTGGAATTAGCCAGGCGCCAGTGGGTCGCGGCATTCCGTTCGATCCTTCTGCCCACCAGATCCATCCTTTTGCTCTCCTTATCTGGTGGCGGGCCCGAGGTAGTGGGTACGTTAGCCCTCCTCCTTGCTGTGGCTGTGATAATGGAGTCTGCGGAGACCGTGCCCTGAATGTAGGCCGGGTCCTTTGTGGAATGCTTGTACTTATTCTCAGTTCTGGGAGTTACTGCCTTGCAGGTTGCGGGCTCCCTGAATGCTTCCTTCCCCTGAGCCAGGACGCTTTCAAGCATTGGAAGGAACTGGCTCCTCGTTTGTGTTGGGAGCAATGTTTCTAGAAGGAAGTCTGCTTTATGCTTCTCTTCGTCGAGCTTGAAAGCTGCTGCGGCAGATTGTATCACCGAGTTGTAGGCCCAGATGTCGTCCGGCGGCGAGGGCCTCGAGGGGTAAGTGTCGACCACCTCCTCCGGGCTGTCGGTGTCGGCATCTATGTAATCTACCTCCTGTAGGTCAGAGGGTGCCAACTGTGTCCGTCCTGCTTTCCTCTTCCTCCCCATAGTTGTAAGTATCGTAGGGATTCTCGTACTCCTCCTGGTCGTCGATCACCTCGACGTCCTGGTCTTGTTCCTCGGAGACTTCGGCGATCTCATCCTCCTCCTCGACCGCCTCCACCACCGGTGGCTTGGTCTTGTGAGGATCATGAAGGCTTTCATCTTAGCATCGAAATCTTTCTTCCGCTGCATGATGTTCTCCATTTCGGCCTCGAGGCGCTTTTTCTCTTCTCCATCTCGGCCGCGTGTTCCGCGTCGGATGGGTCGGCTGTTCTTTTCGGCGGATGGCCGTGCCTTTCGGTGTCGAAGTTTTCGACGTCGACGTCGAACCGGATTTTGGGTCTCTGGTCGTCGTCGTCAGTTTTGGGTCTTTCTCCCTCGGCGTCGATCGATCCTTTTCGGGGACGATTTTCGACGTTTTCTGCTGATCAGCAGCTCTCGCCGACGGGGACTCCTTCTCGGAGGATCCGCTGGGCCTGGGAGTAGTCGCGGACGCCGCCTTTTTTGGCGTCGGCGCTTTCGGGGTCTTGCCCTCGATTTTTCTAGACTCAGAGTCTCTCGGGTTCTTGGGGGCCGAAGAGTCTCCTACCTTGTCAGAAGTCTTCGTGTAATCGATCTCTACGGCCGTGTAGCGGTCGTCTTCGGCGGCAGCGTTGTCTTCTTCCTCGGAGGACATCCCCAGCTCATAGAGGGACGGAGTCGGGGCCTTCCCCTGCAGGGTGGCGTGTGCTACCCTCTGCCTCTCTCTCACACGAAGGGTCTTCGGGGCGAAGGCGGAACAGGCGTTGCAGTCTCCGCTTTCGTGGTTCACCGGTAGGCAAAGGTTGCATACCGGGTGTTGGTCCTTCTGCGCGTACTTGTGGTGGCAGTTACGGCAGAACTTGAACGGCGTGTTGTCCATCATCGAGCGTCCAGGGCCTCTCTGGTCGCGTGTTAGTCGACGGTCGTCGATGATCTCGATGAAAAACGCCTTCTCCTTGCTGAATTTTCGTCGATGAAGTCCCCTGGAGTCTTCAGATGACTTCTCGTCTTTTCTGTATTTTCTTTCTTCTTTCTCCAAAAATGTCTGGAGCCCAAACGGGAACGATCCAGACCCGCCCGCGGAAAAAAAGAATCTGAAGATGGCGCCCAAGAGTGGGAGCTTCCGCAGGAAGCATGCCGACGTCACCGGAAATACACCCAAGGGGGTGTGACGCCGACGCCCACCTGGGCTAAGAGAAAAAAAAAAAAAAAAGAAAAGACTACGAATCCGGACCCAACCACAAGACCGCGGAATAATGCACAGCATAGTGAATCCAGAAAGATTCACGCTGCAAAAATAGTAGCTCTATTACACCTCGTGAACGGCCTTACTTTAACCCTAGAAGTACGTTAAGTCCAGCGGCAAATTCCGGGTTGTGGGCACCCGCCTTGGATAATACAACTAGGCCACTGCTGCATCCGCAGGTCAATTGTTTGAGGACCCAGCGTTTTCACCCTGAGGGCCATCATTGTGTCCATGGACCTCCATTTGCTTTACAGTTGGAAAATTTTGCCTATCCTGGTCCTTGGACTCACCATCTAAATGATCGATGTGCTCCAGCTGACCTCTGGTCATCTAATCGGTTCCAAATCCCTCTTTATAATCGTTATGAAGGCCTAAGAGATTTAGAGGGCGTGGACTGACTGTGCTGTAAATCTGTTGCACCAGTACTTTCGATAGATTTTACTCCTACTGTATGCAATGTCAGTCTTAGGCCTCTCAATGTCACTGGCCGAGCTATTATCCGTAGTTTAGGCTCTGATCTTCTTGAAGTCCGTGAACCCAGCAGTGTAAGGCAGATCAGCGATCTTCCCGATGGATATAATAATAATATACCACTTATTAAACATAGGACCCATGGGAAGATTGAGTTTCTATTTTGGAACATTTCAGGGATTAAGGATAGGGTTTCAGATTCTTCTTGGCTGGAGTTTGTTAGTCCCTTTGGCTTTTTGTGTCTCCAAGAAACCTGGTCCGTTGAGCCTGTTCACTTAAATTGGTATATAACTTTTCGTGCTGCAGCCTTACACTCTAATCGCGGGAGGAATATGGGAGGGCTTTGTATTTATATTTCAAATCTGATGGGTGTCGAGGACATCAAGATAGTTAAGATGGGAATTTGCTATCAGATCTTACTAATTCGGATGGCCTCGTTGACATCATTTTGATTAACATCTACAACAATTTGCATAAACATTGTGTCATTGTGTCTCAGAAATGGTCTCTTCCATGATTAATGAAATTCACGGGATTACTACCCCGAAAGGGAGGGATTGCATTATTGTTTGTGGGGGGGATTTCAATCACAATCTGTGCAGACAGAGCGGGGGGGGGGTGGAATTATAGGGGCGGGTGCGGAAGTCACGTCTCCTCACTTCTCCCATCTGGACGGGGTGAATCTTTGAATGATATGCTGGCATCTTTTAACTTAGATTTTGTCAACAGGTTGTGCTCCCCCTGTGTAGAGTTTAGCGTAACCTTTGTGGGGAGAGGGCTAGGCACTATTATTGATTTTATTGTTGCTTCTGAAAGTCATGCCACTTGGTTTGCGGATTATACCACTCATTCTGTAGGATTCAGTGATCATCTTCCTCTCTCTTTTGCCATTTTTTTACCACAGGCTGAGCACAGTTCACTGATTGAAAGACTGTCTTGGTTAAACATTTGTGATATGCCCAGAAAAAACTGCTACGCTATTAAATGGAGTCAGAATGATCCGGAGGTAACGCATGCCAAGATAGTTAGGGGATCCCTTGCCTCAATCGAAAGGTGTCTTGACGTAGAGACCTCTCACGAGGATACTTTGTTAGCCTTTGAGGATATTACCCGGACCATTCGAGATAGTTTGTCTCGTCCGGGGAGAGGTCATACCTCTGGGTCGACTACTAACTCTTGGTTCGATGCTGCCTGTTCTAGGGCGCATTCTTGCCTCAAAGCCGCGTTACACAATAAGGTAAGGGATCCGGTAGAGGTGGCTACTTGTAGGAGAGTCTATCGCCTAGCACGGATTAATTGTAAGAATAATATTAAATCCGAGGCTTGGAACAATTTGGCTAATGCCGCACAATCCAAGGACAGTGCCCTATTTTGGCGCGCAGTTAATGCACCATTTTTCAATGAAGCCAATAATGCAAGGGTAGAGGTTGCTATCAGCGAAAACTCCTGGATCAACTTTTTCTCAGAAGTCTATAATCCGGAGGGGATCTTAAAGCTAGCTGATATAGAGGATATGGACAAGGAGGCATCTCGGACCTTTTGCCAACTTATTTTGGGTATCTCAATGGGTGAAATGTCTGCTGCTATTAAGCAGAGCAGGGGAGGTAAAGCCCCAGGCTTAGATGGGGTTCCCATTGATATCTTTAAATACTCAGTTGACTTATGGTCCCCCATTTTGAAGAGAGTCCTGGACGCAAGTTGTGAGCGGGGGTTTCCCAAGACCTGGTCTGATTCTATTATTATTCCCATTTTCAAGAAGGGAGATAGGGAGAGTCCCTCTTGTTATCGCCCCATCTCTCTTCTTGATTCTTTTATGAAGATTACAGGGAGGGTTGTTCTGAACCGGTTACTATCTTCGGAATAAGAAGCAGGAGTGTTGTCCCCGGTTCAGTACGGCTTCTGCGAGGGGAGGGGCACTGTTGAACAGGTCCTGAACTTTACACTACTACAAGGGAAATATGTTCAGGCTAAGGCGGGTAAACTTTATGCAGCATTCGTCGACCTGAGTGCTGCTTTCGACTGCGTTAAGCACGATCGTCTGTGGAAGGTGTTGGAAGAACTTAAAGTGGAGGAGGCTATTATCTCTTTTTTAAGGCAACTCTATGCTGGGGCAAGGGCCAGGGTGAGATTTGGAACCGGAGGAGAGTGCACCAAGCCCTTCCATGTGAAGCGTGGTGTGAGGCAAGGGTGCGTTCTCGCGCCTCTTCTTTTCAATTTATATACCAATGACTTAGAGGATGTTTTGGTGTCTAAAGTCATTGACTCGCCCAGAATTAATCTTAAACAAGTGGTGTCCCTATTATATGCGGATGATGCCGTCATCATGGCCAGGACAAAGAGAGGCCTCCAGACAGCCTTAGATGCCTATATCAATTTTATGAACTCTAGGGGTCTGAAACTGAATGTGAAAAAAACTTTCGTGATGACGTGCGCCAGGGGCAAAACAAAAACCTGTAAGTTGTTTGCACGTAGGGAAAAAGTGCAGGCAACTAAATCCTTTTCATACTTAGGAGTAGTTCTTGAAGGTGGGGGGCACTGGGGTCCGGCCATTAGGAGTAGGACCTTGTCCTTCAAAAAGGCGATTGCAGCACTCATGGCTTTTTCACGAAAGATGGGCAAAATACCCCCTGAAATTTTACTTAAAATATATATGGCCAAATGTGTTAGTACGGCCATATATGGTGCTGGTGTTTGGTGTATCCAAGACACCAGGGAAATACAAATAGTAGAAAATGGTTTTCTAAGGTATATTTTAGCTGTACCTTTTAGTTTATCTGTGTATAATTGTCATGCCGAGCTGGGTGTTCGTCATATCAAGTGATTTGATAGCGATGCAACCACTGTTACTTTGGCACAGGGTTTGGACTGCAGCTGACTTGGAGCTGAACAGCGAGATTATCCGTGATGTTATGGCCCTGGATAATTCAAACAAAATAGCATGGCTAACCTATATTCAAAAGTTTTGCCGAGATATGGGGAAACCTGAGTTTTTTCTGTTCCAGAGGGGTTATGTAAGATCACGAGGAAAGACCTAAAGAACAATTGTTGGTACCATCTGGAATCCCTGCGGCTCGGGGTTGAGCTCAATAAGGGCTCGGTCGTGCGGCACCAAAATGTCACTAGTATCTGGTAATATGCAATCCTACTTGAACTGGTGCACCAAGGGATTCGATAGGTTTTTACTCACAAGGTTTAGATTTGACATCTTCTTTCGCCTGGTTTCATTTCCAAAAACCAATGATTGGACCAAAATACTTTGTAAGTGCCCATGTGATGGAGTGGCCGAACAATCAACCCTTCATGTGATTTGCTTTTGTGGATATTATTGTAAAGAGAGAGTCCGATGGATTAAACCTTTTTTGAAAAATAGCGGAACATGGTATCAGTGCCGCCCAGCCTTACTGTATCTCCAGTTGTTACAGGACAAATTGTGTGTGGCCACTATGGTCGGTTTTTTAAAGAGTGTATACAGAAAAAGGAAAAGTTTAATGTGTTTTTAAAATTACTGTACCAACAGTTAATTTTTAAACGTAATGATATATATGGGACTAGTTTTGCTTTTCTATGCACAATATGTATTTATTTTCTGTGTTGCTGCTTTTATGATTTTAAAATTTTGCTAAAATCGAATAAAGCTTTTCTACTACTACACAAGGTTGCAATGAAGACCAAAAGTATCAAATAGACAAGGTAAAGTTGCAGACCGCGTACGCTGCGAGTTACAACCACACAGGCTACATCAGCATAGTTACCAAGGTTGAAATAATTTAAAAAGCAACATTTGTCTGACAATAAAAAGGGTATATTACCTAATATACAGAACACATCTGCTAAAATTGAGGGCATGTCATCCCGAAGTTCCTAAATATGAGAAACAGGAAAATAAATTAAGTGCTAGAGAAAATAAACAAATACATGTCTAGATATTGCTCTGATTTACTACTATAACATTTATTGAAAATATATTTGATTCACATTATTGGACACTTTGGGACCAGTTGCCTGGCTTGCGTAAGAAGGTTAAGCAAATTAATTTCTACAACGTGATCCTTCATAAATGAAAACAAATTAATTAGGACAAAATCAACATGATATATGCAAAGCCTAACTAGCGGCACAAACGAACGAGAGAAATGAGCTCTTAAGCAACCCTAACACTATTTACAACTGACAAAGAAACAAATCTACAGCCTCAAAGTTTCTTTTTTTAGAAAATAAAGGTAATGTATGTTTTGAGGATCGGTGTGTCAACACATGAAACCAGGACTATAGTTAACTAATATTTGCAGCACTTCAAACTTATGATTACATCTTTCCTTATTCAAACATGAGAATCGCCCTTCCCCTGATATACAAAAGATAAGCAAATGTCATAGTACTACGATACTAGCCCTGAATGTGCGACTGTCCAACAAATAATTCAGAACACAGCCCTCCAAAACAATCATTTGCAATGCAATAGGTCTCGCATTACAGAAAGTTAGAGCTATTAGCGTTGCAAATGATAATGGTTTTTTTTTAACATCCCAGAAGTAGCTTAAGTAAGGGTGCAGCACCTTAAGTGCCTAATAGAGGTACATTTACAACTCCACAGGGACACCTTGTAACAGCCTGTGGTACTGCACCCTTTTCTTGCTTCATCGATTTTATTACTTATGCTTAGGCTTTCCTGTTTTTAGTTTCTATTTTTGGGAAATTCTGGTGGTGTTTTCTCAGTGTTTTCCAGTGATTTCAATACCTCAAAAAACAGTGCTTTTCAGTGGTTATTCACTTTTGCGCCATAAAAAACAACTGAAAGTGTTTTACCGATGTTTATGGAACGCTTTGCTTTTATTATTGCTTATTCCATTTTTCTTCAGAAATTGTATACTGCTCTAAATTTCAGAAGCTTAACAGTCATGAAATACTTTCCATTGCCCTTTGAGTCTGCAGCTCAGAATTTACAAGCATTTGCAATGCAATAGTTCTCGCATTTAAGCGAGTTTAAGCTATTCGCATTGTAAATGACAAAGCCTTTTATTTATGTGTTAAAAACAAAAATACAAGGCATTGTTATTTGCAATGTCAATAGCTCAAACTCGCATAAATGCGAGACTTATTTCATTACAAATGCTTGTTTTAAATGAAAGCGTGAATTGGTTACTCAGCAAGTCGGAAGTTACAGTCTGTGTTCCAGAGTCGCTACCCCTCTCCTGCTCAGAGAGTGTTGCATTGTATTGTATCATCGATATAGCGCCCTCACACGTGTGTGTGCGCGAAGTGCTGTTTGGCACTTCATTTGGTGTCTTTCAAAGGAATGGCGGACTGCGCACATATTGCATTTTCTGCGTTGTTCAATAATCTCCAATACAACACAGAGGATAGCTTATTGCTGTCAGAAACCTGTTTTCAAATTACCCCCTGCAGTTTCGAGAAATAAACCGCAAACTTAGAGGAAGGCACAGAAACACACACTTGGTCATTCTTTTAGCACTATAGGGACAGTGGAAGTGCATACCATATTGCATACTGCATACATGCTGTTTTGAACATGTTCGATTTTTAACATGCTGTTGTGGAATTATGTGCCTTGGAATTGTGTGGTGTGGAGTGGAATTGTGTGGTGGAATTATGAGGCATGGAGTGCAGTGAAATTGTGTGGATACAAATTATGTGGTATTGAGTGTACTGGAATTATGTGCAGTTGGATTGTGTTTTATGGAGTGTAATTAAGTTGAATGGTATTTTGTGTTGTGGGGTGGTATGTAGCAGAGTTTAATTGTGGTGTGTGCTGTTGAATTTTGTGGCATGATGTGTAATTCTGTGGTGCGGATTGGATGTATGTGGTGCGATGTGTGATTGTGTTGTTGAGCTGAATTATGTGGCTTGGTGTCAAATTATGTGGTGTGGAAAGGAACTGCTTGGAGTTGAATTGTGTGGCGTGGAACTGTGTTGCATTGAGTGAAATTATGCTGATTGGAAGTATGTGGCATGGTGTGGAGTGTATTTATGTGGATTACTGCTATGTGACAGAGTGGTTTTATGTGGGGTGTATTTATGTGATGTCGAGTAGAGGGTAATAATGTGAAGTTGAATTATGTTGTGTTGAGTGATATTATGCAGAGTGAAATTATGTTGGGTGGTTTTGAGCTGTGTGGTGGTGACATTGTGTAGTGTGGAATTGTGTGTCACACTAAACATACAGGTTTGCTACAAAGAATGAAAAACTGTGAAGGCGCGCTCCTATACCATGGAGGTGGGTGAGCCACTGAGAACTTGAAAGCTACTAAAAGCTCTAAAGCCACGGAAAAGCTCGGGCCGGTATCCGGTAGCGCTTCTTATTTAATGTCAAGCCCAAAACAAGCTGATTTTTATGTGGCTTCTTCTGATATTCATACCCTACCCTCACCAGAAAAGAGTTAAAAGCAATACATTAGATTTGAGATACAATGGAGAGGCACATAGCTACCCATTTAGTGAATGGCTTGTGCAGAGTTAAACCAGAATAAGCCCCTTGTTCAACACAATATCTCCTGCAAGTGACAGCGCATGCTTTGATGGAGGCGAGATCGAAAAACGTGCAAAATCAAATGGCAACTCTGTTAAAGTCTCTTGTGCCTTATTTTCCAGCAAAAAAAGCTAAACTGAAAACTAATGTCCAACATGATCAGGAAATGTTAGTTTTGAAACAAGACCTTGAATGTTTATGAATACCTAAAAAGTTACAATGTTGCCCCAACAATTACATTCTTTTGCACCTTTGGGAACACCCATTTCCACAACCTTAATTTCAAAATGTGTCACTGTTCTTACTTTCAGAGTATGCAAAGTGTTGAGTTACATTTACAAATGCCAGTGTTTACAGAAACTGATGACTTGAATTGGATTATGTAAATTGCACAACGAGATCACTCATTTTGGGCTGCAAGATTAACCTTGGTGCAAATAAGATAAAAATGGTTGAACTTAAAGGGCGATTTATGTGGAGATTCCATCAAGTTCATTTATTTGGGCTGCTGGGTCACAGTTGCTGACTGGTGAAAGGAGAAGTAATGTGACCTTCTAAAGGCTAATTGTCTGCTCTCCTTTTGCTTGCATTGTTTATTGGTCAGGTAATGCTGACTCGTGGCACTGCTAAGGAGTCCTTATTGGCAGTTTGTGCCTATTTGCTTGCCTGATTATCCCCCGTTCTTCAAATCTATTCTCATCCATTTTTAAAATGTCTCTTGCATGTTTTTCCGGCTCCCTTTATCGTGCCAAAGTAGGATTTTAATTTGGTCCTGGCATTTTTGTATTCTCCTTTCATGCCTCTTCGCATTGGTAATGTGGATTTGTTGACTTTGAAGACTAGATTACTCATTGCAATCATGGTATGGCATGCAGTCAGCACAGATCTCCCTCCGGCTGTGGTCCATGGATTGCAGCAGTTTCCCTGCCTATGTTTGTCCCAGCATGCTATACTGCTCTCACTGGCAGCCACTCATCAGTCTCTCTGTACATACTGCTAACTTTGAGTGATCAACATCACACTAACTGTTCTCTGACCACTAATACACTGTTTTTTTAATTTCCTTGTCAGCCCATGGCTGTAAAACCCGCCCATGGCTGTAAAACCCTTCTTTCACAAGGTGGCTCCTATTGCAACTGTCCAGGAAGCAATAGGAAGTGACACATTAGTTCTTCCTAAGCCATCACGGTCGCCTCTGAAATCCATAATTTTGTCACATTTTATTATGTTGCCACTGACTTCCTACTTCTTCTTAATACCGTGCATTGCACACCTTCCAGTGAATGTGAAAGCGGGTTTCCCTTCTGGTTACCTGCGTCTGGTTTCCTGTGTTTTTCTCCTTCATCTCTCCTTGAATTCTACTTCATCTCTCCCGGATTTCTGCTTCATCGCTTCTGTTCCTGGAATTTTGCTTCACCTCTCCTGCACTTGCTGAATCTGTTCATATACTCCGGTCTGGGTTTTGTGAATGCTAGTGATTAGGGAGAGTCTTCAGAGGAGAATGCAGCGGGCGGGTGTGAACAGGCAAGCTCAAAGGGCTGCAGCTCCCCCCAAGTCGTGTGTGTCAGCCCAGGTGAGAGAGCTTCCCGGGCACACACACAGCCGCGCCCATGTTGTTGGCAGGTCTTTAACCCCTTGGCTGCGGGGCACATTCCCCCGCTGTGCTGGGGGGCGGGAGGGTGCGTAAAGCGCCCCGGTGCTCATGACGAGGTCAGCTCGTCATGAGCTACGGCGCTCCGGTGCTCATGACGAGCTGAGCTCGTCATGGTCACACCCGTTCCCATGGAACGTTCAGCACAGCAGGGGAATCAGACAGCGTTCGAGCGCTCTACGGAACGGGCGAGGTCATGACGAGCTCAGCTCGTCATGAGCACCGGAGCGCCGTAGCTCATGACTAGCTGAGCTCGTCATGAGCACCCAAGGGGTTAAAAGACAATTTGCTTCTTAACAAGACTTTGTTGTTTTTCACCTAGTCTTGGAGACCCTGCAGCTCCACTCTGTCTATTTCTGGAAGCTAAAATGACGGCAGGCGCTCTGATCGTGTCAGCGAGTAGTGTGAGGCATAAGTGTTTTAAATGAGACATGGATTAAAAAATGTGGGCCTATTACTAAATGGTTGGGAAATGTCATCATAGAAAGATACAAATAAATTAAAAGGAAGGAATTAATTAATCACACATGCACACAGTCAGTGGCTGTATTGCAGCACCGCTCTCCCTTCTCTGAGTTGCTGTAACTCGAGCTCGAGCCACCGCAGGAATTACCGATTGCCTCGTGCCCCCTCAGAGAGTCCTGCACTGAGATGTTGACGGAAAAAATAAAGCCGGTCTTCCACCTTGTTAAGTAAATGGTCTTTTTAAAGACCTATGAAGTATTCGGGTGCGGCCGCAGTTAGACAGACGGCAGACAACAGCTCCTCTCCCCCTACGTGAGCCAGGCATGGGGCCTGGTGTTGCTCTGGCCCTTGGGCCATTCACACCTCGGCTCCCAATGAGAAGCAGTGTTTTCCCCTGACACCTCTGCGCCAGGCCAGCACAGGCAGGCCGTTTGTAATTCTTTGGCTCCATCAAGTGGCCAAAAGGCGCAATAACGATGAAAATCAGTGACACTCTGTTTAAACCGGGTCAGCTGATTTTCGTCCAGTAGGGTCTCTCAGGTACAGTCGGTTTAAACCGACTTCCGGACATCCGGATTTGCTTACATCTATACAGTATAGATGTAAGCAAGGCAGTACCTTGTAATCAACAATCAACAAGCATTGGCATAGCCAATAGGTCTCACTTTTGGAACCTTATAAGTGTTTAGCCATGCAACACTTCATGTTGTTGCATCAAGGATATAGTGCTGGATAAGTAAACACTTATAAGGTCCCAAAGGCGAGACCTATTGGCTATGCCAATGCTTGTTGATATACAGCTCCCCGATATTAAGGGATGGTGGTGCAGGAAGGATAAACTGATGTCAAATCAATTTAAGGAGTTATTAATATTTTTGGGATTACATTTAATGTCACATATGATCTCTGTATTCACTGAATTTGTAAAATGCATTTGTTGACTTTTTTATAACAGGTGTACATTTTCTCCAATGGATCTATTTAACATCGCAAACACCTTCAAAAATAACCAAATAAACACAAGGATTGATTTTTACAATATATACTTACTATAATATCTGTAAGAACATTAGCAGCTAGATCAGGCTTCAGGTTTCCACATATAACGAAGTAGGCAAGCTCATACAGTACCTGCTGGATTGCTGTAAAACAATTAGTAAAAACCTATTAAGTGGTAGGGCGCACAAAAATCTTACAGAATTTAAACATGGACACAAGAAAAGTACAGCGCATACAGGTCAGCAGGCAATTAAGTGTGGCAACTTTATGAACAAAAGATGATAAACTTTGTTTGCTCCAGTGCTGCAGCATATCGAGAACATTTCAATATGAAAGCGACCCTCTGAGCGAGGAGGATCATGCTTTGGAACGAACATTAAAAATATATCCATCATTTAATTCATCAATAATAATTTGGCAGCATGTAATATCTACTGCCTACGTATTGCAGAAACATGCAGCCAGATTGGACTATATAGCTGTATATGAGTTTCAAAGGAAAGTAATTATACAACAAGTTCTGTGGCGTCTAACTACTGTAAAATCACTACACAAGCGAAAAACCTATTTGGAATGGCCCAATGTGGATTGAGAGCAGGCCACAGTAATGAATATGCAGTACTCACTGTCACTGATGGCATCCGCACCAGCAATAAAGGCCATCCCTGCCTCCTCATCCTTCTAGATGTAAACACAGCCTTTGACAAAGTTAATAAAATTATGCTTGACATTTTGAAAAACAGGATTAGCCTTGTGATATGATGTTACAGTGGATCCATTCATATATCTCAGAATGCTCACAAACAGTCAACCCTAGAAATAATTATTCCTAACCAGAGCATGGGTCTCATGAGGTGAGACACACAAAAGGGATCCAGGAGCAGCAAACATTAAGGGTTATAACCATTCTTGCAGTTCACTGCAAGAAGCACTTGAGTAGAGGTGGAAGTATACACCCACCCAGCAGTAGGTGACAGATTAAAAATGTACAGAGCTGAGGCAAGTCTAAAGCCAATGGCTAAAAGAAGCAGGTTGAAGAAAGCAATGGTCTGAAGGGGTAGATACAAAACCTATGTACAATGTACATTATTGCAATCTACTATTTGATCACATAAGGTGACAACTCAGTTCTGAAAATATGATCACATTGATCCAGTGCTGGTCTTCCTTGAATGGTTCTCAATTTAAGCACACTTCACTGTGAGTACTGCCTGCCTTAAACCATCATACTTGACAACCATCAGCCTTTTCAGAAGGCTCTTGCTGACTCTACTGCAAATACTGAAAACCGCTCCACGGACCTCACTTCAGAAAAAAATATACAGATCATTTTCAGTAACAGCCCTAAAGTAGTGAATGCTCTTCCACTCCTGGAATTTTATAAGCTATATTTGAGACAAATTTACATTTGCTGATTTGGGTGCATTTCTATCAGAAACGTACATCACTTACCAACCACAACATATCTGTGAGGTATTACAGGATGTGTAATAGAAACCTTTGTGAAAGGGTTCTGCGTAAACCTGGTGGAAAATGTGCTATAGTACAAGACATCACAATCACCAAATAAGAACATCATATGGGACCAGAGATAGATATCACAATTTTCTGAGCTCTAACGAAAACATAGTTAAAGATGAAAACCATAAAAAAGCCTAATGCAGGCACACGCTGAGGCAGAACTTGGGCTGCCATATAACTAGGGAAAGGATATTCTACATACAGAATGAATACCAGCTGCCTTAGAAAACGCTATTATGAATACAACATAGCCATAGTGGCTTTACCCTGGTGCTCCTTTTCAATTAGGCATCAACGTTCTAACTGCTGCACTCCTCCCTGAATTTTGTTTCAATTACTCCACTCACAATAATTACACATGCACGACCTCATTTATCTACTCCAAGCGTATTAGGTGTATAACTTCTTCTAAAAATGTTCCTCATTTTTGTTACAATAAACATTTCTCCTTCCTTTTAAAAATGGTCACTGCCATCATTCATATAATGCTGGAATGTGGACGTTGGGAATTCATGTTTTCAATCCAAGAAGCTTTTCTGCAATTCTAAAATTCCATTATGAATATTGTACTTGTTAACCTAAACGTGCCCTGCACTTTTTCTGTAATTATGATATCATCTGTAACAGTTTCCTTAATTGCTCTACCCTGTAGCTATTATTTGGTTATTAGTTCAGTAATAATTTATATTCTGTGATGTTCTGTAATATCCTCAAAGTGCCACTATGCCTGTTTACTGCACGCCACATGACATGGACTCCATTTGTAAAATGCTATATTACCTTTAAAAAACTTAAAATCAACATTATGATTATTAGTCTACTTGTTATCTTTCCAAAATCCTGTTAATAGGTGATATTTATAGGAGTTGTGGTGTTCTAAATGGGATTCAGACAGAAGTGATTAATTTGATTTTGGAATCTGCTTTGTCCTTCACAAATTACTGCACACTGGTAAAAATAATATATAGATACATTTGTACTTCTAAGAAATATTGGGCTATTAGTATATTAGTTGAGGGGATAGGTACCCAAATCAAGTAATAACCTCAATCCTTGCCAGGGTGAGTGAACCCTTAAAGTCACTAAATTATTCGCTCAACCCCTGGTAGTTATGGCACAGAGCAAATAAGTTTAAATTAGAGGCAATGTGCAGTACTAAAGTTGAAATGCAAAACAAAAGTAATAAGAAACAGAGCAAAATATAATTCGCAACATGTCAAAAATCGAATAAGGGGGACTAGACATATGGATTTTCAAGTTTTAAGTAGCAATAACGGAAAGAAGCACAAAGTGCAAATAATAGTCAGTGGTCGCAGTACAAGACCTAGGCGCAATTTGACGCAGGCAGCGATGGAGCTCAGGTTGGATACCTTAACTAAGTGCATCTTGGTCAGAGATTTTACGTTCTGACTTAAGTCCTTTAAGTCCCAATCCTTCACAGCAGTACACTAAGTCTTCAGGACCTATGGAGAGACTCACAGGCTGTCAAGCCAAGTACAGTTCAGGTCCAGTTGCCACCGATCACCTGAGCAGTTGCAAGTAAGGCCTCTTGTAGCTTGTTGTATGCCTGTAGATTTAACAGTAGGCCAGCCTTATGACCCTTGGAGTTCACTTCTTTTCCCTAGGTATAAGAGAAAGCAGGTCCAGTCCTTTAGGGCTCTTTTCAGGCCTTAGAAAGATGATTCAGCCTTCTGCCGATATTCCAAATGTCCAAGATAGTCCTGAAGTGGGAGCATGGAGTCGCTACATTTAAGCCTGAAAATTGTTTGTGTGTGGGTAAGACCCCATGGCACACCTTACCAAGTAGGGTTTAAGGTTCCCAGGGCCAACCCTCCCACCTTATGCATTTTCAAAATGGCAAAAGTCTTCAGCTACACTACACTTGGGCGCTGTGGTGGGGAGGGGGGTTAAGGGAATTTGAGATGCACAATGGCCATCCTAGTTTCCCACTTCGAACACAAAAACGCAGTTTGAGGCAGGTGCTTTACCCACAAAAATGTAAGACAGGAGTCTGGTAGAATAACAGCTAAGTTTTCGGGAACCAGACTTCAGATAAACATGAATTGTGTTGGCATCCTGTTCTCGCTCATTTAAGTGCACCCCAAGTGTTATATATATACACAACAGCAGACCTGTCAATCAGCATGTGTCTCTCCAGCAGGATTTGCCCCGTAACTTTAAAAAAAGCCCACTGTGATTGGAACCTGCCTCGCTGAGGAGACAAAAGAAGGGCCCTGCTGAAGTATCAGCTTACATTTGCCTGTGACTTGGAAGGTCTCTTTGAAGTGTGCCTCAAGTGTCATGTGAAAAATTCCAGCAGACCTAACAATCTGAATGGAACGCTCTAATATCAAAGAGGATTCTCACAGCCCCATCTAAATATTCTGTCAGGTTCAGAGTGGTCATCTGTGCCCATTCAGGTCCGCCTATTTGCTCCTAAAAAAACATTTCACACAAATTCAAATACTAATCACTGGTTGGCAGAAGTGGGACAGCAAAATGTAGATATGGCTTCCAGGGACTTATGGCAAGAAAAAGGTAACTCACTGAAAGTTATTTTTCCGGAATATCTAGAAAGAAAACTCACCATTTAATAGGGGCTTAATAACAATTAAAAATCATTTTTGTAGCTAGTCCCGCTATCGAGATATAGCATTAGTATATGATAATGCATCTCAGTGTTATTTGGACAGGTAGAATTTGCAGTTTAAAACTGCATATCCAGGCTTCAGAGAGTAGGCCTGCAGTCGTAATTACACTATCATGTAGTGGATGGTACAATGGGGGCTGCAGTGGTGTAGTGACACATTTAAGTTACAGGCACTGGGTATACTTTGTATGATGTACACTAGGGACTTCTAATCAAGTTAAAATATGCCAGTTAAGGGTAGCCCAACTTTAGAATGTTGAAAGGAGAAGGACAGACACTTTACCACTGGCTTGCAGGGGTAGAGCACACAGTTCTACAGCAAGAAAAAATATAGGGTCCAGCACTGCTGACGACCTACCTGGAGGGTCACTCTTGCCACGGGGATTACTGCTGGGTTCCTGACGCTGGTTGTTTCCCTCGCCGCCGCTGCTCACCACCTAGCACGGCCGCCGTGGGGGGAAACTACAGCTCCCAGCGAGCTCGACACTTAGCACCGCCCACTTCCTGGTCAGTCGCGCCCGGAGGCGCATAAACGGAGAGAGCTCCCACAGAGGAGCGGGGGACACTGCTGACGACCTACCTGGAGGGTCGCTCTTGCCACGGGGATTACTGCTGGGTTCCTGACGCTGGTTGTTTCCCTCGCCGCCGCTGCTCACCACCTAGCACGGCCGCCGTGGGGGGAAACTACAGCTCCCAGCGAGCTCGACACTTAGCACCGCCCACTTCCTGGTCAGTCGCGCCCGGAGGCGCATAAACGGAGAGAGCTCCCACAGAGGAGCGGGGGACACTGCTGACGACCTACCTGGAGGGTCGCTCTTGCCACGGGGATTACTGCTGGGTTCCTGACGCTGGTTGTTTCCCTCGCCGCCGCTGCTCACCACCTAGCACGGCCGCCGTGGGGGGAAACTACAGCTCCCAGCGAGCTCGACACTTAGCACCGCCCACTTCCTGGTCAGTCGCGCCCGGAGGCGCATAAACAGAGAGAGCTCGCTCCGCGTCGCGGACGCGCGCGGGCGGCGCCGGGCTAAGCCCGGGCAAAGGGCGGGCCCTCTGTGGCCCTCAGAGGACCTGAGGAGGACGGGGCGGGCCACCCCACTTGGTCCTATCATAAGAGGTACAGAGACATTATACCTTATACATAATTATGTTCAATTGCCCAGTGTCGTAATCGGGCCTTACGTAGTCCACCCATGATGACTATTTGGGAAGACCTTAATGCCGTGTGCGGCACAAACTATGTCCCTGATATACTAACCCCCCCCAGAGTGGGGAAAGACACTGATCTCATAAACTGTACCACCCAGGCTGTACCCGTATCCACCGATTTAATCCTGTTTAACAACGAAGAGAATCCATTAAATGTCGATCTGATGTGTTGTAGCTCCTCATCCTTCCCTGCCAATCCAATTGTATTAACGCCATCTAAAGCAGGGACTACATTAAATAATCCTGTTCCCCCCCTTCAATCGACCCTATTGGCTCAATTTGAGCGATTGCTGAATGTAGCTCTGTTACCCCTGGTTACTAAAATTAAGGAGTTGGGAGACAGGTTGACCAGTGTTGAACAAATAGTAAAAAGGATTTACCCACCAACTGTAAATTCTGCTGTTTCCCCACGTTCCACGCTCTCTACAAACCCTGACAAGCCTACTTCCACTGAACACAGGAAAGCACGAACAATTGACTCTTCCTTGAGCATACCCTTTCCAAGGGGCCGTAATAACACTCCAAAGCCTACTAGTGCCCCTTTCAAAGCCTCTAGGTATCCTCAAGTAAAAAGGCATCGAATAAATTTACCCCCTGAAGCTGCCCCCTACGTGTCCGTTCTTTCCGGGGTGCCTGAACTTGGTCAGGGCAATCACGAAACAAGCGAGGATCTGCTAAATAAGACCATCTTTTGGCTTAACAACAACAGACCGCTGCCGCCCGCCTTAGATGGCGGAATTTTGAGCGTCAGGAGGGTGGGGTGGTTAGGCAGATTGCCTAAAGACATTTCGGGAGACCTGATATTAATCAGATTTAAACACAGGAACATTGTCCCCTATTTAAGACTTTCTCAACCAAAACCTGGAGATGGCCTTATTTCTACTTGGGATTTGTTTGATTTTTACCCGGGCCCCAGAGTACTGAACAATAACACTTGGTGAAAGGGGACTCTGTTGACCACGTGGTATTACTCTGCACCACATTAGTTAGTTTTTAAACAACTGTTGAGTCTTATACACAGGCATGTAAAATGGAAAAAGCCCAATATGTTCTTAATAATTGTATTTCTCTATGTATCAAGGCCCTAATCGATTGCTTCTTTTTTTATTAACTTTTAATCATGCTAAGATTGGTTCTCCTGATCTTGCTTTTTGAATGGTAATGATTTCTCCGATACATTTTTCCATTTCTATTTACTTATTTTAATGAATTGATCAAACTATTTGTTTTAAATTATTTTCTGTATTTGTATGCTTGTATGATATTTTATGAAATATCGAATAAAGCTTATTTGAGATATAGGGTCCAGCAAAAAGAGAAAAAACCCAGCAGATCACACAGAAATTTTTTATTTTCTACAGTATTCTTTTCCAAAAAACTGTTTGTGTGAATAATAAACCAGTTGTAATCAATGTTACCCCATTTAATGGTGAGGGGGATAACACTTTTTGAAGGACTTGCTCCTTTCACGGCGCAGCTTCATGTGGTAGCTGCTGCTGTTCCCATTGCTGCTGCTGGGCAGGTGTTTGAGGCCCTTCTCCACCCGCAGGCTCCTGTCTGCGCCTCATCCCTTGTGGTAGAGTGGCACTGCTCTGCTGCTTGACTGCCCTTCTGTCTCTTTCTGCTTTTCTCTGCCTTTTGTGCTTTTTGCTTTTCATTTTTTTCTGTTTGTTGCCCCTACGATCCCCACAACCCTCCAGTGACCCTTCCCTGCTCCCGTTCTTTGCCGCCTCCCAGCTGTTTAGCCCGCCCCGAAGCACTAATTAAAGGTGTGCTAAAGGCAAGCCATTCTGCGCCAGTCGGCGCCAACCGCCAGGGACCCTAGTTCTCAGACCTTTCATCACTACAAAGGAAGCACCCTCAACTCGGGACACCACACCACCTGTCATCTAGCGTCACCAAAGGAGAGCCATGGACCCTTGCCTGCCGAAACTGCAACCACATCTTCACCTATAGCAAAACACCACCTCTTCTCGCCCACACAGCCCAACAGTGCACCTGACTGGCTCAACTGCATCCTCCTCAACGTGTGATCCCTCCACAAACAGACCACAGAAATCTAGAACCTCCTCGATGCCGCCTCTTCAGACATTGCCTTCTTCACAGAAACCTAGACCAACCACAGTTCTGAACCGGACCTCGCCATCCCCGACGGCTACAAAATCACCCGCAAGGACTGCGCTGCCGACCCACCAGGAGGATGCATCACCATTGTTCACAAGAACACCCTCCGACTGACCAGGCACTCAAAGGACTAAACGACCACCATGGTTCACCTCCACTTCCAGATCAGCCACTAAAACCTCCCTCCGCAGCACCCAGGCTCTCGCATCCACCGAGTACACCCTACTCCGAGACCTCAACTTCCACCTGGACAACCCTATTGATCAGAACACCGCGTCACTACTGGAGAACCTCTCCAACATTAGACTCAGACAGATAGTGACTGCACCGCCCCCACAGCCAGACACACGCTCACCCCTATTTTCTCCACCAGCGGGAACATCACCTACAGCCACACCACTGAACTCCTCCAGATTGACCAACCACTGCGTACATCTCAGTTTCGCCACACCCACAGTACACCACCGTCCTCATCGTCACCCACTACCCCCTGTCGCAGCTGGAACAAGGACACCGAAGGAGGCCTCGTTGACCTCCTCGACATGGCCACCCCTCCAACACCAACAGATGCCAACACCGCAGCATGCAACATTCACCGATGGATCTCCAACTGCGTTGACACTCTGGCACCCCTCAAGAAGACACCAGGCCAGCAACACTCCAAGAAAATCAGCTGGTTCACTTCTGTTCTAGACGAGTCCAGAAGCACCTGACAACAACTTGAGAAGAGATTGAGGAACAACAAAACCCTGGAAACCCAGGCAACCTTCAAATCTGCCGTCTCAAGACCACAAAGAAAACTGCCTTCCAAGACGGGATAAACTCCAATGCACACAACAGCAAAGAACTCTTTGCCATTGCCAAGACATTCGCCAGGCCCAACAGCGAGACCACAGACATTCCACCCTCCCAAGACCTCTGCAACAAACTCGGCACCTTCTTCCACCAGAAGAGCAGGCATATCTACGACAGCTCCGACACCCAAGACCCCGCCACTACGCCCACCACCACCGCAGTTAACCAGGCCGCACCCCAACAGATCGTGCTCAACTGGACACCACTCACTACAGATGACACACTCAAGACCATGAAGAGCATCCACTTAGGAGCCTCATCGGATCCTTACCTGCACCACATCTTCCACAGAGCAGCCGCCTCCATCGCCCCCGCTTCGCGCACCATTAACTGCTCCATTGAAACCGCCACCTTCCCCGACTGGAAACACGCAGAGATCAACCCCCTGCTAAAGAAACCATCCGCTGACCCAACAGACCTCAAGAACTTCAGACCCATCTCCCTTCTCTTCCCAGCAAAGGTCATCAAGAAGGCCATCAACGCCCAACTCTCAGTTCATCGAAGAGAACCACCTTCTGGACACCTCCCAATCCAGTTTCCGAAGCAACCACAGAACCGAGCCTGCACTCATCGCCACCACCAACGACATCCGCTCCCTCGACAGGGGCGAAACCACAGCACTCATCCTACTGGACCGCTGAGCCACCTTCGACACCCTAATCAGAAGACTCCACAACGCCAGCATTCGAGACAAGGCACTGGACTGGTTCCACTCATTCCTGACTAGCTGAACACAATGAGCCAGACTACCCCTGTTTCTCTCAGAACCTACAGAGATCAGCTGCAGAGTTCCCTAGGGCTCCTCCCGGAGTCCCACCCTCTTCAACATCTACATGGCTCCCCTCACAGCCATCGTCAGAAGTTACGGACTAAACAGTCTCCTAAGCCAATGGCACCCAGCTGATCATCTCCCTCACCTACGAAGCCACAGCCGCCAGAATCAACTTTCACAACGGAATGAAGGCAGTTGCTACCAGATGCAAGACAGCTGCCTCAAGCTCAACTCGGACAAAACCGAAGTGCTCATCCTGGGACCTACAACCCACTCAGCCTGGAAAGACTCTGGGTTAATCGCCATTCTAGATGCTCCTGACACCCCCACGGACCATGGATGTAACCTCGGCATCATACTGGACTCCTCAATCTCAATGAACCACCAAATCAACGCAGTATCCAAATCCTCCTTTCACAGACTCCGCTTGCTTTGAAAGACATTCAGATGTCTCTACACAGAATCCAGAAAGATGGTCACCCATGCACTCACCAGTAGACTGGACTACAGCAACGCACTATACGCCGGTATCACCCAGACACAGTTCAGGAAACTACATAACCAGCAGTCAGACTGGTTCTCGACAACCCCTGCCGCAGCCAGATGACAACACCTCTGACAACTCCACTGGCTCCCGATCAACAAAAGAATCACCTTAAAGTTCCTAACACATGCCTACAAGGCCCTCCACGACGCAGGACCAGAATACCTGAACCACCACCTTGCGCTCCAAACACCTGCCAGAAAACTCTGCTCCACCCAACTCGCCCTGGCCTCCGTCCCAAGGATCCACAAGATCAGAACCGGAGGAAGATCCTTCTCCTACCTCGCCGCCAAGACCTGGAACACCCTGCCCCTCCACCTCAGGCAATCCACATCATTGACCCAATTCAGGAAGGACCTCAAGATTGGGCTCTTCAACTGAACCTCCAAACTGAGATGGATCAGCAGCCCTATCCTCCACCTCCCCAGAGCCTTGAGACCCTCACGAGTAACTGCGCTTTACAAACCCTGGATTGATTGAAAACAGTAGTTGGCATTACTTGTGCATATAAAGTTATAGAAATTCTTACTCCAGTAGCATTCTATAATCAATGAAAAATACACAACAGATATATAAGGTACCATAAGACCGCAATAAAAATCTCTAAATTATAGTGGTAGAGCAGAAAGGGAGCAGCATTTCGAATACCTTGCTAAGTATGGGAATTTGCTATGTTTATTCTGATGAAAAAATAATTCTAATACATACCAGTAAATGTCATATTTTCAGGGGCTTTATTTTCACTCAGACTTCGACATAACTCAACACTGTTAAAAGGAGAAGATACAGATGTAAAAATTACAAAATGCTTAAACTACACACAAATATGCAATCAGGTGTTAAAGATTTTAATCATACTGTGAAAAAATGCACTTAAAAGAATAAACAAGAAGAATAAGTAATTTGTCTCCAGTAACATGCTCTCTGGTAGAGGCCATCCAAGCACAGATACCTTACCTTACAATATTCACCAGGTGTCAGACTGAATCTGGATATTTTTGAGCAGGACCTCTGCGTGCTGATAGGTGGTTTATTCGGCTCCGCGACGGTGGTGTCATCCACTCCAGAAATTATGTGAGCGGTGCCTATAGAGGCGTCACAACAGAGTGCTGACTTCTGTTTCTTTTCGTAATATTTCCTCACCAGAAGCACAGAGCCATAACAGATCACTGATGCACCAGTGTGCAGAAACTAAGGACCTACGAGGGTGGCTCTACGTAGAGAAATCCTTTCACATAGCAGATTAGATGGGAGAGTTGTAAAGAAATCGGAGGATAAATAGTCTCCAACAGAAAAGGAGTTACCGATAGCAAGAAACTTTTTCATCTCATAGAGACTTTTAGCCGCAGATTCCTTAAATTATAACAGATACTCAAACAACATCTCCCGAGAGGCGGAACTGAGGACAGATTTAGACTAGAAAGTACAGGAGCACCGAACAGGCAAAGAGCTCGTCACAATTGACCTGGCTGCCCGGTTACCTAGCACTACTTCCTGGACAGAGTCGCCCACATTGCCGCCTAATTGATGTCCAGGACAGGGCTCTGCAAGCTAACGCTTTGATGGAAACCTTGGCTGATGGAATCTCTGATGTAATTAGCATGCAAATCCTCAGGGGGATGCTTCTTGGCCAGTGTGTGGCAAATTCTAAAGCAGAGCACAATCCATATTGAGATGGTCTATTTCAGCACAGCCCTTCCTTCCTTCACCTAGATAAACCTAAAGAAGAGTTGATCGTTGTACTATCAATGTAGAAAGATTACCTCTTTTTGGCCCCAGGAGGTGGAGTCTCTCCTCTTTGGAAGGGCGACACTGAGCAAAGAAGGTAGGCAGTGTGATTGTCTTGCTTATGTGAAAAGTTATCACAAATTTCAGCAAGAAAGAGGTACGTGTTCTCAAAATCTGTTTGTGTGGGGGGGAAAAAAAGACGTGCCAGTTCACTAACCCTCCTGGCAAATGTAATGGCCACTAGAACAGCTATTTTAATGCTCAAAAGGAGACAATGTCAATAGTGCAAGGGCTCCAAGGGCGAACAAATAAAGAAGGTCAAGACTAGCTTCAGGTCCCATTGGGACATGATTCAGGGTTTTGGAAAAAAAAGCATGTTGTAGTCCTTTTAGAAAACGTGTCACAATAGGGGACTTACACAGAGAGGGCTGATCCGGCAATGAATACAACCGACAGATGCCCATTAACTGTGTTCAAAGCAAAGCCTTGCCAGGCTAACACAAAAACAAACAACAAAACCTCAGACAAATGTACAGAAAGATGACCAACATTTTTGGAAGCACACCAAGCCACAAATTAGTCCCAGCAGCAGGCAAATACTGTCTTGGGTGAGACGCCGGACTGCCGCAATGACATCAGACTTCTATAGGGAGGTCAAAAACTGTCAACTGCTTCCTTTCAATCTCCATGCATGAAGGTGAAGCATACGTAGGTTCAGGTGCAGGACCCTGCCCAGTGCTACAACAGTCAACCCTCCTGAAGGGGGAGCCTGCCCGGAGGACCGATGCTCATACTCAGGAGTTCAGGACACCATAATCTCAGTGACCAATCCGGAGACACAAGAATTACTTTGGACAAGTCAGTTCTGATCTTCTTGAGAACTCTGGGCAGGAGCAATATCGGGGAAAAGTGTGTAGAAAACCTGAGCTCCACTCGAGACAAAGTGTTTATGAGCAAGAGTACCCTAGGAAACTCCAGCATGCAGAAAGGCTGATATTGCAAGTTCTCCCCAATCGCTCTAGAGACCTTGCACCACTTTCGGAAGGAGAGACAATTCGTGATCGGGTAGGCTTCGACGGCTGAGTTCGTCAGCTTTGGCATTCAGAGAACCTGCCAGATGTTTAACCACAAGAAATAGGTCAGGATGTTCCAGACAAGTTTGTTGTGATACCACATGGTCGTTGTGTTGTCTGTGAACACTTGAACCATCCTTCACTTGATAGAAGGAGTTTAGGCTTTCAATACCAGGCAAATTGCTCTTTATTCCACCAGAGTGATGTGGAGTCAGAGACCAGAGTCATCTGATCTCCATCTCTCCCAATTGGCCGCCCCAACACAGGAGTATGAGGGACGCCCGACTGCCACAATGACATCAGACTTCTGTAGGGAAGTCAAAAACGGTCAACTGCTGTCAGTCACTGCTGTCAGCTCTGGGTGGGAAAAGCAAAATGGGCTGCCGCTGAACCAATCTGTTCATCAGGCACCACTGCGGACCTTTTGTAGTTCCCTCCGATATCTTGGCAATGTCGGAGAGATTCTTATAATGTTGCGCCGACTGGGTCCCTACATCCCCTCGGCAGAACCCGCATATGCCATTGAGATGGTGGTACCAGCAGGATGAGAGTCAGTCGGACCAAAATCCAGGATAGAGGATGAAACATCAGAATCCTATCCTTCATGGAGGCGAGTTCAGGAGATTCAGGCTAAGCCCAAAATTGTGCTGTATCTAGAATGGCTCTGATTAGATGGAGTATCTAAGAGGGAGTCAGTTGTGACTTTGGCATGTTGAGAGTGAACCCCAACATAAGCAAGAGGTCTGCCGTAGTGTGGGAGGTGGGAGATGAGTGCCTGCGGTGAGAGCGCCTGAAACAGCCAGTCATCAAGGTAGGCGAAGATTGGAACCCCTCACCTCCGCAGATGTGCTGCAATTATCGCCATCACCTTGGTGTACACCTGAGAGGCGCCGGTGAGGCACAAATAGAGCATAGTGAACTGAAAGAAATAGTGGTCCACAGTGAACCACCAGTAATGCTTGTGGCCAGGCAGAATGGGGATGCAGAAGTACGCATCCTGCAAGTCCAGCGCTACCATCCAGTCTCCAGGATCCAGGGCAGAGAGAACCTGAGCCAACATGAGCATCTTGAATTTCTCCTTCTTCTAATATAAGGCAAAGTCCTCTGTCCGTCTTGAGCACAAGAAAGTAGTGGAAATAGCAACCATGACCAACTTCTGATGCAGGCCCTCTCTTGATGGATTCTTTGGCCTGTACATCCTGACGGAGGAGAAAGAGGTGGTCCTCCGTCAGCCAGTTTGGGGATGGTGGTAAGGATGGCAGGGTTTCTAATAAAGGGATGGAGTACCCTGCTGAACAACTTGCAGTACCTACTTACCTACAGTTAGATACTGCCAATGGGGCAGATGAAGTTGGATCCTGAAGCCCTGTGAGTGCTTATGATAGTAAGAGGGCAAACTAAAGGGGTTTGAGGTGGCGGCTGGCGAGGGGGTGGTGGACCACAGCACAAGGCTGGTTGAAGAAAGCATCCTCCTGCCCAATGTTTTCAGCCCACCACCAACTTCCTTACCTCTTACCGGCTGCCTCCCCATCACTTTCCTGTTCCCCCGTCCCCCCTTTTAGTTTTGCTGTGGCTGGATTGTGGATACTGTCCTTCACCACCACTCCCCACAGTGACTGACTTTCCAGACGAGCAGCCTCTGGAAGACACAGGGTCGTTATTGCAATAACTGATGACCCCGTGGTAGACCCTACTCATTGCTCCCAAGTCTGAAATGAACTCTCAGCCTGATCCACCTGCCTTCCTGAGCGAGGCCACCCATCCCACGGACCAGCTAAGTGGAGATCCTATTTACTTAGCAACTTGGTTATGATGTTTCTTTGCTGTACTACATCTGAAAATCTAACCATAGGTTGCAAAGGTACCCTGCCTTTTAGATTCCCAATGCGGTGGTGTGGTAGGGAAAGTGCCAGGGTTACTTTAGGAGGTGGAAGCCTGCACAACCAGACTCTCCAGGGTGGGGTACTAGGAGAGGAAAACTGTCACCTGGAGTGAGGCGATAGCGGCGGGCAATTGTCCAGTGGAAGGAGCCCTTGTGCAGGGCTTGGCCCATGTCCCGAGCAGGACATCTGCGAGAGATTCACTTAAAGAGATGAAAGGTTCTGCGGCTGAAGCACCTCTGTCAAGACATTTATCTTGACCACCACTGAGGGCAACTTAAGGTCCAGGACCTCATCCGCCAGCGTTCCCAACATGACAAAGGAAGCCCCTTCCTCCATAGTCATAATAGAAAGAGAGAACAGTGTCTGAGAAAGTGTCCAGACTACGGACATCCGGCAGGTCCTCATACCAGTTGTCCTAAGGCTCTATGAAGGGGTACAGGTGACTATAGAGCTCCTTCCAAATCATAGTCCTCACAGGGCCGGTCGAGAAGAAAAAAAAAAGTCAATCTCCAACTCTGGGGGTCGAATTCCTCAATGTATATGGTACAATATAAAGAATGACAAATTGGTATGAAAGAAACCTGTGCATTTGTGAAATGTACATAGGATACTAACTTTAGGAACAGTGGTTATTTGTAGTCCTTTGAATTTGGGGTTACCCATATTATCATATGATTCGGAGGACATTTTGCAAAATGTCTTTCTTTGCAAACTGGCTTAAATTTGGAGGCCACAAATGCAGAGAAACCGAATTGGTAACAACAAGTGTTCTGCTATTGTGTTCGTAAGCATCACCTAGCAGAACCCATTATTTATTTTTATACAATGAGGGTAGCAGCGGATGTTGGGCCCTAGAATATCCAGCACGTAGGGAAACCTATCAGACCCACATATTCCTGAAAACCAGACACCTAGGAGAGACCAGGGTTAGGTCACTTGTGTAACTCTCACCAAGTTGTCTTATCGAGAAGCTCTTGCAAACATCAAATGTTGTCCAAAAACAAAGACTGGCTATATAAGGTGATAACAAGCAACGAGGCACAATTTACCGCAAAGAGCACATCTGAACTCTAAATAAAGTGCTTCAAACCCAGACATTGTAATCTAGAGACGCAGGATCATCATTTAAAAAATGTGGTCCCAAACCATCAGCGAATACTTGCTGTAGGAAGCTGGCTCTGTATATACTATACCAAAAAGAGGTATAATGTGCACAGAATCCATGGAGTCCCCAAAGGTATGAAAGTGGTTAAAGTAGATAATACCTTACTCTCAATTTAGTAGTAGCTGGGCTGAGCAGTTAGGCTTATCAGAGGGTAGTATGAATGCATTTGGTGTAAATAGTCATACAAGGCAGCAACACACATAATAATGACTTGTAGTGTAGTTCCTATATTCCCAATAGGCTCTGCGCATTGGAATAACAAACAATAGTTTAGACGTAGGAGTGAGGTCGACTAGGTCTCTACTGAATATGTTAGACTTAATTATGAATGCCAGCTAGTTCAGAGGTCACTAGAAACTTTCTCGAGTGAACAGGAAGGAGTTAACTTTCCTGAATAGACAAGAAGGGATTAGTTTCTGACAATCGCATAAACATGACAACTTTGCTCCCTCCAGAATAAGGAGTACATCTCCAGAGTCGCGGAAACAATAGATAAACTATTTCACTCAGTCAATCGTGCATACTTAGTTTCACCAGAAGCGCAGAGAAATAGAGAGACGGGCATTTTCAATAAAAGTGGTTATTTATTGAACAGTTTTCTTTCTCATGCAAGAGAAGTGAGTTGCCACAATTGCAATACTTGTCATAAAGTAAAGTGCGTACAGTAAAAGGAGTATTATGAAATAATACTGTAAAAGCATGGTACAGTTTCTAAGCCATACCGTGTTTAAATAGATAAAATATATACATATATATATAAAACAATGACTAAACGTACTCAACTGGTGCTTCTAAGATACGCCTACCCCGGTGTACCTAACCTAAGCCTAGTAAGTTAGGAGTATATGAGCTGCAGTTTAAGTTAAGATAGTTTTGCCAAGAATCTGAATCAAGAATTCTCTAAGGATCTAATCCGCTCCGTACCTTGGTTATCGAATGAAGGAGGTCTTGCATCTCGTTCTCAGGACTCTATCTCCCAGTAACCCGCAAGGGTGACTGGAAACACCGGAGCTGGATTTCTCGGCAGGAGAAAAGACAGCGTCTCTCTCAGTGCGTCAATGGGAGGGTCGGCTTCCTTCGGCACTTGCTACAGCAGGGCGTCGGGCAAGTAGATAGCTGATCTGCTACAAAACCACTGTGTGTTTGCTAGGGCAGCTGTTGGTATATTTATACATGGAAGGTGCCGAGTTTGACGTAAGGTTGAAAATAAGACGTCACTAAGAACTTACAGTTCGTTCTTTCAGGACTCCAGGAGTTCTTGGACAAATCCAAACAAAAGCAGGGGGAATTCCCAGACTGCTGGAGGCTTGGTTTGTTTAAAGAACGCGTTGTACTTTCTAGGAGTCTATGGGAGTAGCCTTGCCGTATTTGGAATGCATTGGCTATGACTAAATATGGATATGATTCTTATGCCTTTATATGGATATGATGTGTTATAACCACATAAGGGCATAAATCGGGAATATCTAAATAGGGTACTAGATACATTCACAACAGACTAACTCTAGGCCAATGTTTGTAGAAAAATATTAATTTAGTTACTTTTATTTCAAGGAACAAAGTTGAACTCAGTTACAGGTAAGTAGATGTTTGTTTAGCATCAAACTATACTTTGCATGTGCATGAAATGCTTTTCAATACAGAAATAGAAACGTTGTATTCAGGATCACGCTTCGTACAATACAGTGAAAGACCAATGCAATCCTATTGGGAAAAGACAGGAGAGTAACTTACAAAGTAAGTGTTTTTCAAATATAGTCTCCGGGGGCCTGAGTCAACACTGGGCAATGATCTGCCAAGGTAGGTACTGCACCACCAGCGGCACTGGAGCGGCCGGGTCCAGAGGTCACTGGGCTGAATGTTATCCTATGGAGGCGGGGGGCACCTCGAAGAGGCACCGGTTGCAGGTAAGTACCTGCGGTTCAGGGACACAGGCCCTGGGGTTTGACGTCAGCACTGGAGAGGTCACCAAATAGCAGAGACTGCACCACCAGCGCCACCAGGGCATCCGGCGGCAGAGGGCAAAGGAGGCGTCAGGAGTCCTGTTGTAACCAATAGAGATCCTCAGTTGGGGAAAAAGGCTGCTGGCTTGGTTCAGAAGGCTTGCTGAAGGAATACCATGACTGTAGAGTTAAGTTGGATAGAAGGGGGGATGTCAGGACACCGTTGGTTGGGCACACTAAGACCGGAGGGCTGTGACTGCAGGGTTGACTTTTTAGAGTCTGTTTTTTTCACCAGATCCCGTCGCAAGGACCCTTTAGGTTGAGGCTACAACCATTGAAGGGGTTGATCAGGGAGGTCGTCCAACGTGGATCCCAAGTCAGGATCGCCAGGGTAACTTCACTGGGAAGATGGCCACCTTGACTCGGGCCGTTGACGTCTGGTGCAGAGTGGTGCAAATGCTGTGGATCCACCTGGATCCGTAGTCCTTGCGTTGGTTTCTTGCTGGGCAAATCCAGTGTCCAAAGACAAGAGTCTTTGTTGAAGACCGTACAGGTCCAAGAGTTCTTGGAGATTGCTGGCTGCGGGCCAAGCCGGTATCTTGGAGCAGGGTCGCTGGAGGAGGAGACAGGCCGGTAGGGCTTGGGCCCAGTCAGTTGTCGTCGTCTTCTCCACTAATGCATGGCTCTTCTGTCTTTCTTAGTAGGTTGTTTAATCTGAGGAACTAGGTTCAGGGAAGCCCTTAAATACTCAATTTAGGGACGTTACTGAGGTCGGGGCAGTAGCCAGTGGCTACTGTCCCTTAGGTAGACTACAACTTTTGAGTGCCCCCTCCCTTTCCGAAGAGGGGCACATCCCTATTCCTATGTGCCAGGCCAAGGTGGACACCGACATTCAAGTTCTCAATTCATTCATTTTCAGGCACATCTATATTCATGAAAGTTTATGAATAAAGTCTAACTGCGTACAATTATCAAGTATTTTTACAACCTTTGATCCAATTGCAGGTCAAGTGACCTCATTATCACTAACTTGATAATAAAATTGGATTAGAGTTGTCACAATCTTAATACAGAATAACCCCCCCAATACAGAAGCACCCTCTTTTGTGTTCCTTTTATAATTACAAGCTCCTATTAACATATACTGCATCAGATTCTATCTTCAGGAAAAACCACGTACCATTATCCACATTAAGGCCCTATGGCCTCATCATCCCAAATTTAATAATCTTGGATTCAAATGGCTCTGATCTGAATTCACGATCCCCACCTCTAGGATTTTCTCATTAAAAACTGCAACAAATGTAGTAGTCCCTAAGTGGAATTCCTTGTTATGATGCCAAATTATACTTATACTCTGGTCTCCTTATAATGTGTGTGTTATACAGTATATGGTATTCCTTAATTCTAAACTGGAGAGCATGCCACCAGGGTACTGAAAAATATAGGCAATATACATACTTTTGCAGTTAAACCATCATCTAATTTCACATGCTTTCTGGGTGTGTGTGTGTGTGGCTCTGGGTGTGTGTGTGTGTGTGGCTCTGGGTGTGTGTGTGTGTGTGGCTCTGGGTGTGTGTGTGTGTGTGGCTCTGGGTGTGTGTGTGTGTGTGGCTCTGGGTGTGTGTGTGTGTGTGGCTCTGGGTGTGTGTGTGTCTGTGGCTCTGGGTGTGTGTCTGTGGCTCTGGGTGTGTGTCTGTGGCTCTGGGTGTGTGTGTGTGGCTCTGGGTGTGTGTGTGTGGCTCTGGGTGTGTGTGTGTGGCTCTGGGTGTGTGTGTGTGGCTCTGGGTGTGTGTGTGTGGCTCTGGGTGTGTGTGTGTGGCTCTGGGTGTGTGTGTGTGGCTCTGGGTGTGTGTGTGTGGCTCTGGGTGTGTGTGTGTGGCTCTGGGTGTGTGTGTGTGGCTCTGGGTGTGTGTGTGTGGCTCTGGGTGTGTGTGTGGCTCTGGGTGTGTGTGTGTGGCTCTGGGTGTGTGTGTGTGTGGCTCTGGGTGTGTGTGTGTGGCTCTGGGTGTGTGTGTGTGGCTCTGGGTGTGTGTGTGTGGCTCTGGGTGTGTGTGTGTGGCTCTGGGTGTGTGTGTGTGTGGCTCTGGGTGTGTGTGTGTGTGGCTCTGGGTGTGTGTGTGTGTGGCTCTGGGTGTGTGTGTGTGTGGCTCTGGGTGTGTGTGTGTGTGTGGCTCTGGGTGTGTGTGTGTGTGTGGCTCTGGGTGTGTGTGTGTGTGGCTCTGGGTGTGTGTGTGTGTGGCTCTGGGTGTGTGTGTGTGGCTCTGGGTGTGTGTGTGTGGCTCTGGGTGTGTGTGTGTGGCTCTGGGTGTGTGTGTGTGTGGCTCTGGGTGTGTGTGTGTGGCTCTGGGTGTGTGTGTGTGTGGCTCTGGGTGTGTGTGTGTGGCTCTGGGTGTGTGTGTGTGTGGCTCTGGGTGTGTGTGTGTGTGGCTCTGGGTGTGTGTGTGTGTGGCTCTGGGTGTGTGTGTGTGTGTGGCTCTGGGTGTGTGTGTGTGGCTCTGGGTGTGTGTGTGTGGCTCTGGGTGTGTGTGTGTGGCTCTGGGTGTGTGTGTGTGGCTCTGGGTGTGTGTGTGTGGCTCTGGGTGTGTGTGTGTGGCTCTGGGTGTGTGTGTGTGGCTCTGGGTGTGTGTGTGTGGCTCTGGGTGTGTGTGTGGCTCTGGGTGTGTGTGTGTGGCTCTGGGTGTGTGTGTGTGGCTCTGGGTGTGTGTGTGTGGCTCTGGGTGTGTGTGTGTGGCTCTGGGTGTGTGTGTGGCTCTGGGTGTGTGTGTGGCTCTGGGTGTGTGTGTGGCTCTGGGTGTGTGTGTGGCTCTGGGTGTGTGTGTGGCTCTGGGTGTGTGTGTGGCTCTGGGTGTGTGTGTGGCTCTGGGTGTGTGTGTGGCTCTGGGTGTGTGTGTGGCTCTGGGTGTGTGTGTGGCTCTGGGTGTGTGTGTGGCTCTGGGTGTGTGTGTGGCTCTGGGTGTGTGTGTGGCTCTGGGTGTGTGTGTGGCTCTGGGTGTGTGTGTGTGGCTCTGGGTGTGTGTGTGTGGCTCTGGGTGTGTGTGTGTGGCTCTGGGTGTGTGTGTGTGGCTCTGGGTGTGTGTGTGTGGCTCTGGGTGTGTGTGTGGCTCTGGGTGTGTGTGTGGCTCTGGGTGTGTGTGTGGCTCTGGGTGTGTGTGTGGCTCTGGGTGTGTGTGTGGCTCTGGGTGTGTGTGCGGCTCTGGGTGTGTGTGCGGCTCTGGGTGTGTGTGCGGCTCTGGGTGTGTGTGCGGCTCTGGGTGTGTGTGCGGCTCTGGGTGTGTGTGTGGCTCTGGGTGTGTGTGTGTGTGTGTGTGGCTCTGGGTGTGTGTGTGTGTGTGGCTCTGGGCGTTTGTGGCTGGCTCTGGGTGTGTGTGTGTGTGTGCCTCTGGGTGTGTGTGTGTGTGTGGCTCTGGGTGTGTGTGTGTGTGGTAGTGATAGCTGTCTGCTGAGCTCGTCCGTAGGGTACAATAGGTCTCACATTTGCGAGAGATTAAGCTAATGGCAATGTAAATGAGAATGCCATTTATTTATCTGTTTTCAAAACCAACACATAAATACAAATTTTGTCATTTACAATGCCAATAGCTCTAACTTTTTCAAAGGCGAAACCATTGCATTGTAAATGCTTGTTTTTGAGTGGTATCTAAACATAGTCATCGCTACTATGCACCAACCAGGTTTCAATTCTGTGGCACTCTGGTTGCACGCACAGACGTCTGCAGTGCATAAACTTGGAGGTTTCATAATAGAACGATAGTGGGTTTCCCATGGAATAATTCAACTTGCATTTGTTTTTTATTTATGCTGTGCATTAATTTATATGTAGTTAGCTGAAGGTAAAAATCCGAAAAAAGTTACAGAATATTTCGGTATTTGGTCACACCTTTGACCCCGCCCTAACGATCACTCATCCCACCTCCATAGATCAAAGCATTCACAGTTCCCTTGCTTTTTAAATGCATTTTGCCTTTGCTCATAACTGTGTCCCCTGCCCTTTTGATAAGTTTAAGTGTTAGGTTTGCTGGATCCCAGTTTACAGTATTCATCTTTATGGTACATGATCGTCTCAATATGCAGTTCTTTTTTAAAAGAAAATAAAATGTTTTCAAAACAGAAACTATATATTTTCTAAATAACAGTAGCTCATATGGTCATGTAACCCAGAAAAGTACAGGGCAGTGCAGCGTTGATAAAGTAACTGGTGCGGGGAGAACTAAAAGTGAAACAAATCTCGTAAGGAAGCAGAAGTACACAGACACCAGTCCTGCAGAAATCCTCCAAGCCTGGGCAACAGTGCGCGAAGCTTCACTGATCAAACTTCCTCCAGGAATCCGCTATGTCTGTAAAACGGTGATTGGGCAAGGAGTCAACAAATTGGCTGGTCAGTGGTACCTCCCTGCTCAACAGACAAAGACATAGGATGACCATCAATCGAAGACGGACAGAGCTGAAGTAGAAAGAATTACCTTGCCGTGAGCAGTGCCTTCACATGAGCAGAAGGGCAACAGGGCTACAATACTGAGCAAGTTTACAAAAGGGGCCAGGCCTGGAGCGAGGGAACGCGAGGGGCTCGTCTCCTCCCCGCTTTCCCGGTTGCCTGAAACCACATAGCTCTCAGCACAAACCATGCCCTGGGAAGGAAATGCGTTTACGTTGCCGGTTCTGCCCATCCCCTCCCGTTCTTTCGTGAGAGGCGGGGTGGAGGTGGCGTTGAAAGCGGGCAGCATGCTGCAAGGTAGTGGGCTATTAAATAAAATAGTGCTGAGAGCCAAGATGAAGCAGACCGTGTAACAGGACAAATACAAGGTCCAGTCATTATGGGCTGTAACAAATGCAGACAAGGCGGTATCAAGGAGGGACTAACAAGCCTAATAATGAATCGGACGCCAGCTTTTACGAAGGACAATGACACAAGCCAATTACAAATATGGGCGGTGAGTGAGCAGGGCTTCAAGTCCATACTCCACTACTGCATGCCTCGCAGCAGACATACCCTGCTCAGGCTCGACCTAAAAATTAACGATTTACGGCACAATCCTCTTCAGGGTACACTACTAGACTGTACCTCTTCATAACATGCACTGTATATTTAAGATTGGTGTAACTATTGATGGTTTTGTAATATTCTAATCCTATTGTAAAGAGCTATAACATTTTTCAACTGTTGGCCTGCCTCACAGTCAGGGGAGCCGTGATCTTCCCCCAAACACCACATACAAATGAGGTGAGGGTCCGTCGTCGACATAAGACGTCCACACGACGTGCAAGTCAAAGTCCGAAGGCATTCGCGCACTGTTCCACACAGATGAGAAAGACAAACAGGCCCAGAACACAGACCGGATCCGCATTGCACGCGGAAAAGGAAAAAACTGACGTAGGTGCGCCGGGGTGGGACTTATGTGACCTCGCTGACATCGCGTACGCGGACGACGCCTGGGCAGAGTCGCGTGATGCCACCCCCCGGCGGCAGGGATGCTGTGGCAAAAAAGTTTTCCGGATCCAGTCTCACGCCTGGGGATAATTCTATGTTAAGGAATCTGCGGCTAGTAGTCTCTATCAGATAATAGTACTGAGAGCTAAGATGAAGCAGACTGTGTAACAGGACAAGTAAACGGTTCAGTCGTTATGGGCGTTAACAAATGCAGACAAGGCTGTACCAAGGAGGGACTAACAAGCCTAATAACTAATCGAAAGCCAGTGTTTACTAAAGACAAGGACAAGCCAATTACAAATATGGGCGGTGAGTGGGCTGGGCTTCAAGTCCCTGATCAACTGCTGCATGCCTCGCAGCAACGCATGCGCTGCCCAGGCTCAACCTAAAAAGAAAACAGGCTTAGCACTGGTCGTGGTAAAGCCTCAGCAGCTAAGAGGTTAAAGAAAATGCAACACTTGCAGCCTTTTTGCCTCTCACCATCATTCCAATATTCCTGAAACACCTGCATCCTGCTATCGCATTGGAGGGCAAAAGGTGCGGAACAGAGCAGTCCGCTCCCCCAATCCAACCTTTTTTCAGAGCATTGTTCTGGCAAGACAATAAAAATACTTTTCTCTACATCTACACTACATCGACTAATATTTTATTCACAAAACTCTTTCCAGCTCCTTCTCCAAGAAGATTACATGACGTAAAGCATTTCACTTCCCCTTAAAGGGCTTCCTAGATTTAGTCTACCTCTAAACTGATGAAGCAGTTCACAGCTGTAACTGGATATCCATGTAATTATGCAACAGAAGTCAAACCCCTACATAGCATACTACTGTAACCCCACACTCTCTGTCACTGAGGCCAAGCAGACTTCATTTCTTGTATTGCCATATTCTGCTAAGCCTACTCGAATTCTGAAGATACGTTTTGTGTCCATCTATAGACTGATTTAGCCCTTTCCTTAAAGATCACAAAGCATTACCGCAAACGTCCCACAGGTACCGCTTTTTCACCTATCCTGTTAAAAAGTTACTGTCCATCACTAGCAACAAACTTGTAGATTTACCTATGTGTCAATGGAGAAAAAAAAAGTCATATGCATATTCAAAATTCTTCCAACCTCATGACACTTAGGCATTAGCTACCATTGTCCCGGTTTTTTAAAAGGGAGATTGGGACACCACTCATTGTTATAGTCCTATCTCCCTTTTGAACTCTGTTGTAAAGGTGGAGGGTTGCATGGTCCTGGAAAGGCTCGCTAGTTGGGTAGATGAAAATAATATTCTGACTAAGGTCCAATATGGTTTTCGACTGGGTTGTTCAACGGTGGACCAGAATTAAAATTTGTGCATGCTCTTGAATAAGTACACAGTGGCCCATATTGGCACCATCTACTTAGCTTTCTTGGATCTGTCATCCGCGTTTTATCGCCTTATCAAATCCAAGATCTGGCAGTTAATGCTCACTATTGACATCAATAGAGACACTATTCTGTTTGTAAGGGATCTCAATGGAGACACCAAAGCTGTAGTACGCAATTCTAAGAGTCTCCAAATTTCCTCTGAGTTTTGTATAATGTATACAGAGAGGGGTCCGTCAAAGGTGTAACCTGGGCCCTTTTCAATTTGTATATTAATAATTTGGAGCAGGCCCTTTTTAAATTAGATACTGACTCCCCACCAGGGGGGCAAGCGAAGTTTGCCAGTCCTTCTGTATGCTGATGATGCTGTCCTCATGGTGAGTACCACAAGGGGTTTATAATTCCTACTGAAATGCTTTGTACACTTTATGGATGACTTGGACCTGGTCAATAACAGCAAATCATTTATCATGCAGGTGGGCCAGCGTCCATCTAAGCCCTGCACTTTGTTGGTGGGGGCTACGCCAGTCCCACAGACCAACGTCTTCTTGTATCTAGGGGTGGTGTTTGATACAGACCTGAATTGGCTCCCCTTGACAAGTCGAAAGAAAGGGGTGTTTGCAAGAGCTATTGCGTCAGTCCTTACTTTTGCCTCCTGACTAGGAAGTAGACAGATCGGGGCACTTTTGCAGATTTACAAAGCTAGTTGTATATCGAAGTCACCTATGGGAGTGAGATTTGGAGTTATATCGAGCACGACGTACTGCAATCTGTTGAAAACACCTTTCTGCAATGGATTCTCTGCTTACCCCAGTGTATTCCATCTTTGAAAGCCCACAAAGAATTTGGGATGGCCTTCCTCTCAGATGCATGCTTTCGCACCACCCATAATTCTCACATTATCGGACTCATGAATGAAATAATGTTAAGACAAGTCTGCTCTTTGTATTTACCTTCTTACCATCTGGTTTGCATACACCCAATAACCAAGTCTGTCACATCTGTCACGGAATCTCTCAGTATGTTTATTATTCTCCAATATCGTGTTTGTTGTTTCTACATTGTATTCTCGTGATACAGATACCTTTGCAGTGGTCTACATACTTGGTCGTCATTAATCTGCTCAATATGTTTTGCCAGACTTAAATTGATTTTTGTAGCCAATATCTCTGTACTACCATCATGTCACCACACCTTGAAACTCATGTATTAGCCTCACCAGTAATGGCTTCTAGTAAATGTCTTGTCACTTCAGGCTTAATCCGTTTTTTAATCACATTAACCTTCGACTCCTGTTCCAATATATCTGCAACAAATCTCTTGCTTTCTTACTTCCTCTCATTTTGCGCATCATAGTCTACACATACCGACTAATTTCTACTATTATTTCCCCGTTTACACACTTCCCGGGGGGACACCACTTCCCACTCCAGTCAGCGGTCTAGTTGCTCCGCGTTAGTTCCTCTTTATAACACACTTCCGGCCACGTTTCTCGCTCTCCGACATACTCCTCTGGCGAGAGACTAGCAAAGATGTGGACCCTGAACCGCCAGGTATTTCAACACCCACTAATAGAATGACGAGGCGATATCATACAGGATTGCCTTCTCCAACCCTCGCCCATACCGATTACCTGGCTTCATTTTTAATTAAAGGTTCCACTCCACTACGGACGAACCCCCCCGTATTCCTCCTTTTACCCCATTACCAGACGGCCATACTCGGCTTTCGATAACCCGCTAACCAGGTTGGAATTATCACCGGTCTTATAGTAAGTGTGCCTGCCTCCCCCTGATGAGATATACTATTGATGAGACACATATGTGCCAGACCCCCTTACTGGCTATAGTTTTTTCTTTCTTTTACCCTTTACCCCCAGATACTCGCACCACGCGCTTTAAAGGTAGGCTGCCTCCTTGTCACCTCGCACCTACTCATCACATTTTTACTCGCATACGCCATTTTCACCTTGTATCTCACCCTCTCTAGCTCAAGCGTAGACTGTGATTATCATTATTTAGCCTTGTATTACCACAAATTATTCTGCCTGTTAGACATTTCTGAATTTCAGCTCCTGGACACAATCGCATATATCGTTTTGGCAATATGCTGGTCCCTGAACATGGAACTTTTTTTCTAAACATCAGTTTATCTTGTGCGTCACACTCACCGCACACGTGCACTCACTTTTACTAGGACTGTTTTACTTTGCTTCACGCACAAATTAATGTACTTATATTAGGGATAATTTAGACAGCCAATCGAACTTTCCATTCTGTCATTCTGGTCCCAGAACTCTGGCTGAATCTTTTTTCTTAACACTATTTGTTCTGCATTCGTCACAATCGTCGCACGCGTGCACCCACTTTTGCACCTCATTACGGGTTTTATTAAAAATTGAGACCTTACGTGTTTTCCGCCGCTAGAATGTTTACTTAATACCTTGTTTCGTGATGCCTACGTATTCCCTGAGAAGCACTATTGGTGCATGCTGTTCAGGTGAATCACACATTATACACTGCCCATTTTTGACATTCCTTGCGAATAACTACTTTT
Source organism: Lissotriton helveticus (assembly GCF_964261635.1). Lineage (NCBI taxonomy): Eukaryota > Metazoa > Chordata > Amphibia > Caudata > Salamandridae > Lissotriton > Lissotriton helveticus. The sequence continues at coordinate 2,067,362,190 of NC_136063.1, forward strand.
GTATGCCTTCCAAGCGAATTAAAAACTCCAGATACCATGTTCCCATCCAACTGTACATCACAACATATGTTTCATCATATTCTGTTAGTTCCCCCGAATTTCGCAGGTCTCCATAGGGTTTCCACTTTAAGTAGGGTGTTACTTAAGCCACCTCACATTAGGTATTCTCACTATTGCTTTTCATTATTTTGTTATTTCTGTCCTTTTGATAACGATCATATATTCTCTCACGTCATATTGTTTCCCAGCCCTGAAGAGTCACAGGTATTGACCTGTTGACGAGACACGTGTCGGCTAGCGTTTTTCACATGAACATCTTCATATAAAGCATCCCTTAAGAAAACCACTGGTGTCGACTGTAGGAAGGTGGATACCTGACTATGGTTGCCCCCAACTTTTTGCCTAGTGTTTTGCTGGTTTCTGACTTAGTTGGCCTGGGATCTTGCTATCCAGCACCCCAGGCTTCCTGCTCTCTCTGTTAAAATGGACTCCATGTACCCTAGGTACATATCTAATTGGATACTGAGTCACCCTATCAGTCCCTGTATAGTATACCTTAGGTATCCAGGGCATAGGTATACCCAGGGCCTTCCAGGGGCTGAAGCATGTATTATGCCACCCCTGGCTGGCCATCCAAAACTGACACAACTGGCTGCACGACAGCTGGGGCAAGGTGGTGTTAACACCCTTTGCTTTAGATATAGTATTCCTATATCTTACCCTAAAATGGACACATATATTCCTATCAGTCACTCCTATGGCAGGCCTTATCAATCCTGAAGGCAGAGTGCTTGGAATTATGTGAAATGGTGCTCTGGCATGAGCTGAGCCCGTTTGCAGCTTGCGGAACCAAGTCCAAATAGCTGTTCCATGATAACGCTATACCATATACTCTTAAGTGCATTATAATCCTCGCGGTTAAATGCTAACTTTGGTATAGCTTTATCAAAACATGTCGAGTAAGGTGTCATACGAATTGGAATACTAACCCCTTGCCAATTCTGGCGACGGGGTTAGCATTCCACCCTTCTAGAGGGACACGACATGTATGTAACTGTGAACCCCGGTTAAAGTCAGACATAGACTCAGCTCCACAAAATGGATGCTGCCACCGAGACACAAGTCTGCCCTCCTGCTGCTGGGAGTCCTTCCAGCAACAGAGGCCTGGACAAAGGGTTTCCTGTCAGGGGCGGTGCTAGCACCATCCCAGACAGGATTTTGTGTATCCTAGGTAGGCAGGGCTGAAAGGAAGGTGACTGCAAGTGGCACCCCGGTGCTCACTGTGCATATGCCGTCTCAAACCAGTTCCTGGGGCACACCAGCCCCTGAGCTGGGGAGAGACCGGACAAAGGAGAGGGGTGTAACCACCCCCCTCCTAGTCCCACCCTTAGTCGCGTGCCAGCCCCTTTTCTTAGTATAAAGGTAGGAGCAGGCCCCCTTCCCAAATTAAATCATTCTGAATCTTGAAACTACTTTCCACAAAAGGAACTCTTGACTCTTCTGAAGACTCTCCCTTGTGGCTAAGGAGTAGCCACCCTGCACCAGCAGGCACCATCGAAGCTCTTGCGGTTTGCTGAAGTCCATCCTCCAGATCAAGACTGCCCAGCTCGACGAGACCCGGATTCCCTGCCATCTCTGACCTCTACCTACATCATCCAGCACAGCTGAGATTCGTGGGTGCGACGAGACCCGTGGGACCGGCCACCTTCAAGACCTGCACGACGCTTCTCCAGCACGACCCCCCGAGAGACCCTCGAGTAAGTGCACTGGGGTTTGAGAAGCCCTAACCCTAAGCAGCTCCAGCACCGAAGTCCAGCCTCCCAGCATCCACGAGATCTGCGTGGGGCCCTTCTGCTTCTTTGCTGCTTGCCACGTTGTCCGGTCACTTGCCCGTTGGCTAGTGACCCTCTTGACTACGTACCACGACGATTTCACCGCTGGTCTGGTTGCTCCAGACTGGCCCTTGCTCCCCTCCAACAGAGGAGCACCCTGGACCCTCCTGGTCCACTCAGACGCCATCTTGAGTCCACCGCGTGGGCTTGCCTTTGCCAAGGCTTGTTGCTCCAATCCCGGTTTCAGCAGCGCCGACAGCAGACACCCTCGTGGGACAGCTCGCCCCTCCATCCTGGTCGCCGACAACGCCTCCTGGTCCGAGAGACTGCAGAGCCAAGCGTCGCCCACTCACCTGGTCGAGGTGTCCTCATCCGGTGCCATCCTGGTGCCCATCTGATCACTGGCTAGTGATCTTCAACTCCGATCCAGGCTTGGATCCCATAGAACTTCATCACTGGTCGCCTGCCAGCAACTTCTTCTTTCAGGCTCCATAGACTGTAACGAGGATTCCCGACGTCTTTTGAACCCTATGCAGCCACAGCCCCTGGGCTAGGTAACTTGAGCATTTCGGTGCTCCCACGTAGGTTCACTATCCTTTTTCGTTTTCAGCCTAACTGGTCGGATTCGTCCGATAACACTAACTTTACGAAATCTAGCATCCATAGACTTTGTCCCCCATCCCGCGTGAGTGCACACTCTGCACCCGATCTCCCTAGGCCTCCTGCTCGTAATCTTAAGGTTCAGTAGTGTAGTCTTAGCGATCCTGAAGCCTCTGGATCTTGTTACTTACCTGCTAGTATTTCGCATTCCACTTTTGTAGTATATGGTTTTTCGTGCCCCTCGGGCATTTGTGTAAATTGTGCAACTTGAAGTATTTTCGTAAGAGTTTTGTATTGTGCTTAGCTCCCTGACTCAAAGAGTTCAGGGTAGAACTGTTATTATTAAATATCCTATATTTTTATAACAACTTGTGTGGTGTCCTTTCACTTGGTGTTCAAGGGGTATATGTGATGGTAAAACAGCTGGCTTAACACGCCCTCTAGAGTTTAGCCTGAAGACTGCTCGTGTCCATGCTACTAGGATAGCTGGTCTGAAAGGTTGACTTACAACCAATCATCAATAAGGGTTGCTTGGTATGATACAAAGTGATCACTAGAATAGTGAGCACTATATATCAGGCCAACTTCTCACATCGGCCACATCATTGTACACAAACATATTAACTTTTGATTCTATACGTGTGCCCAGGATTGTGTTAAATTTGGTTTGTGTAGGGCTTTTAGCTCTTCACTTGTTTCAGGGGTTTTGGGTCTACCTGTGACCTGGCAGCACCACATGCTTTTGTTCTCCTTTTGTCCACACCAGGCAAGGTTACCTGTACGAGCGCCACTCTCCTGCTACCCTAAAACCCCATGCAGCATATTCCTCTCAGATGTGCTGGCCTATGGTCCATTGTCATTATGGATGAAAATCTGGATGAAGAAGGGAGCTGACCCAAGTAAAGGAATTCTGAGGGATTCTCTTTCCTTTGATTATTCTAACCGTATTTGCTGGTGCAGACATAAGCATGAACTCAGAGGTCACAGAATGTCCTACGAACGCATTACACAATACAAATAATCCAACAGGTTGAAGTTATCGTCATCTGCCCATCAATAAATACTAATCCCACTAACATGACAAATGGATCTTCGTTTTCCTGAAGGGAAAAAATAATTGAACAAATTTGTAGCACAAATAATACTGGACTAAGCTTTCCATAACAAATACTGCTCTTCAATCACACCACATACAGGATATCTTAACTGTCACACTGCACATATTTCAGAGTTTCCTATTAATTTTTGTTGTAGCGCCAATATCACTATTGCAGAATATCTCTGCAATATTTTTGTGTATTGCGTGTTACATCCTGTAGCTTGCATATAACCATGGGACATTTGGACACCTCACTCATTGGGGCTGAAGCCACAGCTAGTGACCACCTCCTGTAGCACAGTCATCATGTTACTGCCATGCATATTCTATGGAAAGCCTACAACACTTGGTGCCAACCCTACTATCTGACTTTGCCTATTGCACTAAAAGCCAACTTCTCCTGCAGCTGCTGAGTCCCCAAAGCTCAAGAGACATGCCAGCCTTCGCCCAGGAACCAAGACCTCCCGAGGGACAGCGGAACTGTCCACTGCATCCTGCAGGCAACCAGAGAAAGACCAAGGACTCCGGCACCGCCAAAACCCGCCACCACCAAGCACTACTGCACCAGAGACCCCCAGCCTGTGTCGAAGTGGGCCAACTGTGTCAGGGTTGTCCCGAAGGCCTCAAAGTACAGAGTCCAGTGTGGAGTGACTCCTTGTGACCTCCCCGACTTCACCTGCAGCCTCTGTTGGCAGGCCCCCAAACAGCGAGTGTTACCGGACGGAGAGAGCAGATGTCCCTAGGCCCTCTACGCCCAGGCTCCCCGACGAGAACAGGAGCAAAGTTGTCCCGACATCTCCCATCACAAGAACCAAAGCCACTCTGTTTCACGGGACTGGTCCACCAGTACCCTCCTGCAGCCTCTTTCTATCATTACCATTCTCCACTGGATAACACTCGGCATCCAACACTGTTTGGCACCTCTGCACCCGGTTGCCCTAGTGCCACTGGTGTTCTGTTGGTGCAGCCTTGGACCTAGCCCACCACTTACATCTCCTGAAAAGGGTCCTTTTAAGTCGCTGACAAGAACCAATAAACCTCTCTTCAGGCCCCTTAAGTAAATCAAACACTGCCCCTGGGAAACAGGTTTGCCCCTTTGAGCAATCTTGAGTCATGTGATCATTGAATCCACACCCGTTCCTATGGTAGTAGCAAACCCTACCCTGTTGTCAGAGCAGTCAGCAGCTGAAACATCTTATGAAAGGGCAGCAACTCCAACAATTCCCAGTATAACAGTGCTACGAATTTTACGAGTAGAGACAAGAGGAACGCAATCAAAGTATTAAGCTGGAATATTGGAGGAATACAAACTAAAATACTCCTTCCTGAATGGCTATCCTTAAAACGAGGATATGACATAATTATGTTGCAGAACACATTGGCCTTAAGCCCCATCATGCTTGAGGGAACGCATGTTTTAGTACACCAGCCACTCCATCTAGTTTGGGTCACGCTTCAACAAGTTTAACCACATGGATACATTGATTTACAAGGGAACCCCCCCCACAACGTATTATATTAACTTGTACAGCAATGATTTTATAAACACACTGAATTACAGATTACCTAAACTGTTTAGTTTTACTGAGTCTCTAGTGGGATCCGTTATGGAGAAGGGCGCCCAGTACATATGCTTACCAGAAGATTTTAATGCTAAATTGAAGTGTCCAGAGCAAGGAAATTGTATGCTGTCCCCCTGGGGGACCAACAAGAGAGCAACCAGGAGACTTTTCTGGCATCCTTAGACCTGCATATTGTACTTGAGGTGGCAGGGGTGGGTAAAGCTGGTTTACCAAACTTAAGGGGTAGGAACAGTTCCTTCATTATCGACTGCATTTTTGTTTCTAATGATCTATTAGAACTGTTGGTGTCAGCGAATGTTTTACGCTCGGAATTTGGAGAGAACAATCCCATAGTTATTGATTTGTTTATGGCATCAAGAGTGGACCCCAAGAGACAACCGTAACTTGGTAACCTGCAGGCATCTACGGATAATATAAAAGTTTGTTGGAAGTTTCCAAATCCTTCACAAAAACTGACCGAAAATATTAAGAGGAATCTAGATTCAATTCTAGGTCGCCTAATGGATGATGGCGGCAATGGGGAAGTGAACATCGATGGCTCTTTTGAGGCCTTATGTTCATCGTGGACAGAGTCCAGGGGTTCCCCAAAGGTGTTAAGGGCTAAATACCAAAGGCTTGGATGCCCTTATACCTATGAAATGTACAAAAGGACGTAGATCCACCTCCAATCCATGGTACGATGACGCTCTAAGAGCGTTGAGGAAGGAATGCAAGAGAGCCGAAGGAGGGGGACAAAGCCATTTACCTGGCCAAGTTGAAGGTGTATCACAAAGCAATTTGTTCCGCTCGGGCCTCATTCTATGCGGAAGAAATACAAACTAGCCCAAACCCTACTAAATGCATCTTCAAAATTTTGCAAGAATTAAGGAACCCCAGAAGTACAGCATCTAAAATATCCTCAACACAGCACTGTGAGGAACTAGCCACCTTTTTTATTGAAAAAGTGCAAAAGATTTATAAGACCTTCCCACAGTTCGTATCAAGCCCTCAAATTCCTGGTGAAGTTAGGGTGGATGGCCCTATCTTGGAAACCATCCCTAAAATTTCTGATGCTGAGTTAGGTAAACTCTGTAGGAAAGTGAAATCGGGTTCCCCAGCAGACCCAATGAGACCAGCACAATTTCTGGAGTCCCTGGCGCTTTTCCAACAGCCACTCGGCGACATCATTAATCTATCCTTTTCATCTGCTAAAGTACCTAGAGCCTGGAAACAGGCTTGGGTCTCTCCCATTATTAAAAAACCCTCTCTAGACCCTTCTAAGCCAGAAAATTTCAGGCCCATCTCTCTCCTTCCATGGGCTGCAAAGATTGCGGAAGCCCATGTGAGTGATGTGCTGTCCCGGTATCTGAACAATAATGATATCCTGGATCCGTCCCAAAACGGGTTCAGGCCGGGTGACAGCACCGAGTCTGCCCTACTTGCTACAGCTGAACATCTTAGGATGATCCTTGACGCCGGTCTGAGTGCAGCGCTGATTTTATTAGACCTCAGTGCTGCCTTCGACACGGTATCCCATGACATCCTCTTGTCTCGGCTGGAAGCGATAGGGATCACGGGATCAGCCTTAGAGTGGTTTAGATCATTCCTTGAGGAGAGATCCTTTCGGGTCTCAGCCCCACCATTCATCTCTAGACCTCATCCCATCGGTCAGGGGGTCCCACAGGGCTCTGCACTCAGTCCATCACTTTTCAATCTCTATGTGCAACCCCTGGCCGATGTTGCAAACAAGTGGGGCCTTACGCTGGTATCGTATGCAGACGATACCCAGCTGGTCATCACTCTATCCGAAGGGCCATCTGATTCGGCCACCAGGTTTAAAGATAGAATGACAGCTGTTGCCCAGTAGATGACGGACAACTCTTTGTAGCTCAATACCAGCAAAACCGAGGTTTTGCTGGCAGGGAAGAACACCGCTCTCTGGACTGAGCACTGGTGGCCGGCATCGCTGGGCAAAATGCCAATACCAACGACTCTTGTTAAAAACCTGGGAGTCTGGATGGACTCTTCACTAACCTTCCAGACCCATACTAAGAGTGGCAGCTACCTGCGTGGGTCTGATGAGAGGCCTTAAACCCATCCTCAAATACTTCGAACAAACAGTGCGGCAGATCATCATGCAAGCCTTGATATCCTCACGCTTGGACTATGCCAGCGTGTTGTTTCTGGGGGCTAATAAATCTGAGATCCTACGACTGCAAAGAGTTCAAAATATGGCCGCGAGAACACTGATAGGGCTCCCTCGTTGGTGCTCTGTTAGAGCTACAATGAAAAAACTACACTGGTGACCGATTTCATCGCGGATCCAGTTTAAAGCCCTGGTGATGGCCTTTAAGATTCTTAAGACTGAGAGCCCGGCCTTATTACGCCCTTTGCTGACCTGGTATGTCCCGCAGCGCAGTCTGCGCTCGCTGGGGCAACATTTGGCTAAGGTGCCGCGCTTCAAACTAAGCCGCATGGGTGGACGCTCTTTCCAGGTGTTGGCAGCTAAATTATGGAACTATATCCATGGCATTGAGAATATGCTAGACTTCCGGAAGGCCATTAAAACTTTTCTGTTTCCACTACCATAGTCTTCCCTTGAAACCTTCTGGACGGGCTCCGCTTTTTTGTTTCTTTATCTGACAGCGCCGGGACGCCCCTTTGCTGGGGCAGCTGTTGCGCTTAAAAAATCTAATAACATAACAATGTTAAACCCAAAGTGTTCTATTAGTGGAAGTGTGGGCGAGCGGCCTTAGGCCTAACACAGAGGAGTGTAAGACATTTACTGTAAAACAGTGATCAATAATGGACACACAACTCAAGGACCAGTTTTACCAAATTATACTTTGTACTTTTTCCTTTGAATAATTTCAGTGAGTGTTTGTGAACAATTTGCAAGCTTTCAATAAACATTTAGATAAGGGGTCTCTAACCAGTAGCTCTTGGACTACTGTAGCGCTCTAGCTACCTCTGAGTAGCTCATCTGGGTGCAGCCAAGCTTATTAAATTAGAAAGCTGTTGCTTGGTTGATTTAATATACATATAGAAACATTGAGATTGTACAACAATAATAATATTAGTAACTCTCAATGCTTTTCATTGAACATAAGTAGCTTTCAGTACAGAAGGTTGGAGACCCCCCGATTTAGATTATCTGTGAGAAAGTGCCTCTTTTAGCATGGTCCACCCCAACTTTTTGCCTGGGTTTCATGTGGTTTCAGTTGTAGTGCGCAGGGTCCCTGCCAACCAGGTCCGCTGTGCTAGTGCTTCTTCCATAAAACATATCCACAATAGGTACTTATGCCCTCTGTAAGTCTCTGGGTAGCTAGGGCCTGGGAGCTGAGGAGGGTCCCATGGGACCCACTAACTGGGACTATGCCACTGCCCTTGCAGTTTGCATGCCCCTGTTCAGTGAAAAACAATAAATACAATGTGCCATGCCAGCCAGCACTGCTGAGAGATATAGGCAAATCACCCCCCTAGAGGCCTTCCAGCCCTAAGACAGGATGCATTGTACCCCAGGTGAGGGCAAATATGCATGAGCAGATATAACCCTACAATATTAGGGTCCATTCTGTAATGTTGTATGTGCCAGTGAAGCCATGGGATGGGAACCAGTCAACTTGAGTGCCACAGTACCATGAGGGCTTCACTGAACACAGGAGTGTTTGGTACAAAACCACTCCTTTCAATAAATCCACACTGATGCCAGTGTAGGATTTAGTGTACCAAGTACTCAGAGAGCAACTCCAAAAACCAACCAACCCTGGTGTGGTCTCTGACCGGCTGTAGGCAGCAAGCCAGCACCAGACATGTTTCTGGAGCTCTGGGTAGAGAGACCCTGCTCTCTGGGACAAGAAACAATGCACATCCTGGGCAGAGGTGTTACACCTCCTCTCCCAGGATGAGCAAGTGCTTGAAGGAGGAAGCTTCAACGGCCTGCTACCTTTGTAATGCAACTCCCAGCCTTTTTTGATAGCAGCAGATGGCAGCCCCTAGTTTACACCCCCACTTTGGGTGGGAAAACCAGCAGGAAAACTCAGGAGAATAGGAGGTATGCCCACCTTTGCCAACTCCACCCCTAAGGTAAAGACGGAGGAGCCCCTCCAATAAAGGCTAAGTCTATGCCCCCTCCCACAGGAGGTGGCATTATTTAGGGTATAGTCACTGCAGGAAAGGTGCCCTACCTGCTACTCCCCTAAAACGCCCCAAATCTAGTATTTAGGCGGCTCCCTCAGACCTAGAAACTAGATCAGCATTGACCTAAGAAGCAAGAAGACATTCCTGCAGAGAAGACTGAAGACGACTGCCTTGGCCCCAGCCCTACCGGCCTGTCTCCAGCTTCTGTGAACCTGCGACCTGTCTTACAGCCAACGACCTCTGAAAACCCTGGGAGGACGGCTGCCTATGAAAAAAAACTCCCCATCTGCCGTGGAAAGCAGACCTGTCCAGAAGAAATAGATTCCAAGGGATCTGGATCCATCTGGAAATATGATCCCTGCCCCCTCGTTCCACCCACTTAGTCTCCATATCACTGCAACAAAGGGGCAAGAGGCTGGGTGACTCGAGCGGGCCGACTGGAAGCGCACAATGTGCAGCGTGGTTCACTCCACATCACTGCAACAAAGGGGCATGGGGTGGGTGACTCCAGTGTATGATGTGCAGCGTGGTTCACTCCGCCTGGCCTCTCTAAGGAAAGTGCACCTCCCTTTATTGTTGCACACTCTCAACAGTGAGGGAGAGGAGATTTCTTCCATAGAAATGGTAAGGGTTCAAACAGAACATACCATATAATTAATTAGGGTAAGTAAGCGGAAAACGTTATTTTCATCATGCAAAAAAATGAGCATCCAAAGAACAAAAAGCAACTTATCTCGCCCCTATCTTAGAAACTATTTACCCTTTCGTTGCGTGACGACAGCATCAAAATTCAAATATGGCTGTGCTCTTTATCTGTCATTGTCCCTCTTTTGTGTCTATTCTTAGGGCTTTACGTAGACTAAACCTGACAAAGGCAGCTTGAAACCAATCATACTGCAAGTTCACTGTAATTCGATCATATTTATCGCGACTGTCAAGACGCAACATTTTCTTTACTGTTGAAATGGATAAAGTCTTCACTGCCTTGGAAATGCCAAGTGGATTTGACATTAACAATGGGCACACAAGAGCCACCTGCTGTGTGGACTGGGGCTGAGGCGCTAGGCACATCCTCAAGGCTCAGCCGATAACCCTAGTAGACTTTTTCCTACTGAAACAAAAAAGACTGGAGCTGTTAGGTCTGCCTTAAAAACTTTTCTGAACCCTGGCTCCCACACTCGTCTATGCCACAGTCTATCAAATTACTGGAGGCTAATTTATATGATTCTATAAAATCAACATTACACTTCACAGTTTTGTGTAATATATTACATACAGTATTACTTTTCCATACATTTGTTTCACCACACTGAGCACCAACACGTTCTATAGACGGAAAAGCATATTTGAAACTAACATATCTTTATGGAGGTAAAAGTTTATTTGGAACTATAAACCCCTCCAGGATAGAGCACTGTCTTTGAAATTGAAGTTCAGTGTGACTTGGTACCTAGCCCTCTTAACGCAGCTTATCCAACCTGATTTGTACTTTTGCTGGGGCATTTTTATAGTAAGCTTGTAAATAAATTTGACCGAACTAATGTGAAAGGTGAACCAGGGCAAGATTCTGTTTAGCCCTTTTATGCTCACAGGTGGAAAGTTCGTCCTTTTAAATGTAACCAATTTATATCACATTTCCCATGTATTTCATCCTATATGTCGAGAGCATTACATGCATGTCCACTGCGACTTTCGAGCAGCAGATCTTCACATGAATCTAGAGTCATGTATTATTACAACAATTTTTACAAGAACAACCACTTTTATACTAGTGCCACTCCTATGGCAGGGGCAGCTGTGTGCTGCCCCATCTCACTTTCGTTTATGCATGCTAGATAAAAATCTAAATAAGAAGTGTCCAACTATCCCCTTCTTTTATCAAAGTGCAAAGAGGCAATGGTGTCAGATTTAAAGACGAGTATTATTGAGTTTAACTTTTTCTCTTCTCATAGGTACTTGGGCAAATATTTACAGTATTCAGCCAATCATGTCAGTGTGTTCTTAGATATTATGTATTAGATATTAAGCAAGTATTAAACAGATTAGTGAAGAATCGCTGGGAGCCTGAGGCCAGCAGACCAGTCTGCATCAGTGAGACAGTAACAAACTTTTGTTGGACGAACCAATTAAGAACTTTACAGAAAGAACTAATATTTCAAACACTGCACAGCTCTACAAGTAAATCTGAAACCGGGAACTTCCCTACACACCACATACACTCCATAACATATGGATAAAATACATCGTCATTTACGCCATTTACAACGACAATAGCTCTAACTTGAGCAAATGCGAGACATATTGCATTTCCAATGCTTGTTGGGATTGATGTTGCTTTTTCAGAAATTATTATTTAAAAAGCTGGATTTCCCTTAACCTTTATTTAGAAGTGGAGCCGGCAAGGCGAGGCATGCTGATTTTTGTATTGGTCTCTGAAATCGTCATGCTTTAATTACAAACACAAGTGGTCTTAAAAATAGAAAGGTGTAATGTTCTGTGTTATTACAGTTATGTATAACACACGAAACACAGGGGGTCTACCAACCAAATTGAGAGGCTGCACTGTCGATACTGAGTCCACAGGATCTCAAAATATCTTTGTCACACACAGACAACGTATTAATAAGAAAAGAGGAGAAAAAAGGTGAACACTACAAGCATAGAGGAGACCGGTACATCATCGATTATTCGAATATGGCTGATTAATCCACAACAGATTGTGAAGGGTTTCCATCAAAGTAGACTCAATGATCTGTCCTATAATTTGGCCAAACCCTGGTGTCAATGAGGCTGGCCCCCTGATCAGTGGGACACTCAGCTCCGCACCTTATTGTTGTATTAGGATTTGGTCCACCAAATACACAAACCGTCCATGACGACCCATCTTTTGATGGTAAAATGGAAAGAACTAGTACAACAAACAAAAAAGTGATTTAAAATAGGATGGAATGTCCTCCTTCTGACTACTTTATTCTGCGGACCAGACACGCCTCCCAATTAAAAAATAGAACAGTGCAAAAAAAGACAGTAACAAATATCTGTCTACAAAGGGGCCAACATGTTTCTGCCTAACAGGTATTTAATCCCTTGGCATTCGTCAGGGCCTCTGCTCTTATAATAGTTGCACTCCTGATAGTGGAATACAAAAATCACCACCATCACCAAAACAGATTATAATAAAACTGGTTAGAAACGGTACAACCTGTAACAACCATGGACATTAACCCTCCGATTCACAATGATTACTATGAATTCTGTGAAGGAAAACGTTACATCATTAGTACTGTATTAGATGTATCGGTCTCATGTGCATAGTGTGTCACCAACAAAACAATAATGTGTGTAGGAAAGTTAACTTTTATATGCTTACCCTTAATGGTAGGGCAATAGACCTCACCTCACCTGGACACTGCTCAGGTACTACGAGGCCCCGCACTACAAAGATATAGGGAAGAAACGGAATGTGGCAGAATGCTGCAAAAAAAAAATTTTAAAGCTAAACACCGTGCCTACAAACATTCCTATTACGAGGTGCCCTATATCTAGAGGTAAAACATGTGAGGTAGGTCAGCATCCCAGACTGAGGGGCCTATTAGGATTGCGGTTTTTCCGCATCCTCCGGGCCGGCGGAAGCCACCGCCGGCCCAGAGGATGCGGAAAAACCGCAGCGGACCCACCAAAGACCCACCGCCACATTAGGATGGCTGGTGGGTCCTGGTTTCCGTCCGCAGCTTTTCCGCCGTGGTTGGCTTACACCGTCCACCATATTAGGAAGTGCTTGAAAAGATGCTTTTCCGCGGTGGATTTTCCGCCGTGGAAAAGCATGTGGAACTTCACTGCGGGGGCCCGTTGCGGGCCCCCTAGGTGAAGGGGGGGGTGTAGGGTGCCTGCCGCTTTCTGCCGCTTTCTGCATACAAATACAATGTATGCATTTTTTACATTGCGGCGGGTGCAGCTTGAAGCTGCACCCGCCGCGATGTTAAGGATAGAGGATGTGACCGCCACCCTGGCGGTCACATCCTAATCTTCACGGGGGGAACGCCGCTGTCCATGCGGACGTTCCCCCCCTACTCTATGGTGGCGGACGGACTAAGGTCCGTCCATCATAATCGGCCCCTTAGTGTACTAAGCCTCAAAATGACCCAGAAACTCGACTAAGACACCAAACTCTTGGCAACTCATAAAACTCCTTTATGTGCTTTTTCAGGAAATTCTTCAACAAGATAATTTTGAAGTACCATAATTACCAAGGCTTACAACCTAGTATAGCTGAAGCACTCTGTAGTACTGATGTCTGCTCACCTTTCCGTCGGTACCTCAAGCTCCCATCTGAGACTTGGGGGAGGCACCGACCTGTGGGAGATCCTAGTATTAGTAGTCTAGCGAGGGTTTATTGATGTAGTATCCCTCCACCTATGTGATGTATACTAACTAGAAGCAATCTTGTCATGTGTCCCTGTGCTTCTGTCAATTGCTATTATGTATCAGGGAAAGGCATTTTTATCAACAAATTGCTGTAAAGTAGGCTTGGTTGATCTTATTTACTTAGAACACTGACTGCACTACTTTGCGCTCGACAAAGCGCGAGAAAACGCACCCAGAACTAACTCTGTGACGTCATTTCGGCCATCTTTGTAGTTCGATCACTACAACCTGCTTGTAATGGGTCCCCGAGTGTCCATAGTGTTCAAATGTTGTTGTAAAGAAGCCCCAAGTGCTGTGAACAAGTGCCTCAAGTGTCCTTCGTTAGTCTAGTGACTAATATCTGTAGACAAGACTTAGTAGTTCAATTTCCATTAAAAACCAAAGCGCACTACTTCGGGCTCGAAAAAGCGCGAGAGGACGCGTTCAGAACTACAGATTGACATCATATCGGCCATTTTTATAGTTCTAATACTCAAACCAAGTTGTAATGAGCCCCCAACTACAACCTGTTTGTGATGGGTCCCCGAGTGTCCATTGTGTTCAAATGTTGTTGTAAAGAAGCCCTAAGTGCTATGAACAAGTGCCTCAAGTGTGCTCCGTTGGTCTAGTGACTGATATCTGTAGACAAGACTAAGTAGCTCAATTTCCATTGAAAAACAAAGCGCACTACTTCGCGCTCGAAAAAGCGCGAGAGGACGCGTTCAGAACTACCGATTGACATCATATCGGCCATTTTTATAGTTCTAATACTCGAACCAGGTTGTAATGAGCCCCCGAGTGTCATGACAGATTATACAGAGGACATGACTATGAAGCTGCTCCAAATTCTTACAATATGGAAACCATCGTGATATTATCCTCCAGTTTTGATAAAAAAAACAACAGTCATACATGTATGCAATTATATTAAATTAGTGTGAGCAAGGTAAATTGTGTGTGAATCAATATGTAGAAAGTGTATAGATAATATAAACACACCCAATTACAGTCAGTACATCGTAGTTATTGCTCACTGGTGCTAGCAGAGTGCTACAGGGAGGTCCAAGGGATGTCATCATTTAATCCTCCTGTATCAGTCCGAAGCATATAAATCCATTTTAGCTCCTTTCTGAAAAGGTAACCCGACATCGCTTATGTGACTAGGTATGTATGGCTTCTCCAGGACAGTCCATTGGAAGTCCGTTTCGAGATGTGCACGCTCCAGGAAATGTCTCGTAAGTTTAGTGTTGCTTTTCTTACATCGAAAAGAGCTCTTATGTTCCAACATCCTGGTACGGACTTTCCGGGTCGTCATACCCACATATCGTGTGGAGCACAGGCATGTCAACATGTAGATCAAGTTGGTACTGTTGCAATTACTGTAATTACACTGCAACCAAGGTCTCGTAGTGCCTATATCTAACTCCTTCGTGTGTTTAGTCTGAGGGCAGACCGAACAGGTACCACAAGGGTGATACCCTACAGCTGGCGGGAGGTTCCATATGGTTTCACCAAGTTTTCTGGGGAACTCTTTTGGGCGTGTGTGAACAAGTCAATCGCGAATACTGCTAGCCCTTTTGAACGCGAACAAAGGTTGCACGATTTTCTCTCTCCCATGGTTCAGAAAGAAATTCATTTTCATGGCTATAGTCGCTAAGGCCATTATGAATGGTACAGGGGTGATGGTCTCACATATACTGTCCCTCAGGCCCAAAAGAGTTCCCCAGAAAATTTGGTGAAACCCTCTGGAACCTCCCGCCAGCTGTAGGGCATCACCTGTTCGGTCTGCCCTCAGGCTAAACACACGAAGAAGTTAGATATAGGCACTACGAGACCTTGGTTGCAGTGTAATTACAGTAATTGCAACAGTACCAACTTGATCTACATGTTGACATGCCCGTGCTCCACACGATATGTGGGTATGACGACCCGGAAAGTCCGTACCAGGATGTTGGAACATAAGAGCTCTTTTCGATGTAAGAAAAGCAACACTAAACTTACGAGACATTTCCTGGAGCGTGCACATCTCGAAACGGACTTCCAATGGACTGTCCTGGAGAAGCCATACATACCTAAGGAGCTAAAATGGATTTATAAGCTTCGGACTGATACAGGAGGATTAAATGAGGACATCCCTTGGACCTCCCTGTAGCACTCTGCTAGCACCAGTGAGCAATAACTACGATGTACTGACTGTAATTGGGTGTGTTTATATTATCTATACACTTTCTACATATTGATTCACGCACAATTTACCTTGCTCACACTAATTTAATATAATTGCATACATGTATGACTGTTGGTTTTTTGATCAAAACTGGAGGATAATATCACGATGGTTTCCATATTGTAAGAATTTGGAGCAGCTTCATAGTCATGGCCTCTGTATAATCTGTCATTATGACACTCGGGGGCTCATTACAACCTGGTTCGAGTATTAGAACTATAAAAATGGCCGATATGATGTCAATCGGTAGTTCTGAACGCGTCCTCTCGCGCTTTTTCGAGCGCGAAGTAGTGCGCTTTGTTTTTCAATGGAAATTGAGCTACTTAGTCTTGTCTACAGATATTAGTCACTAGACCAACGGAGCACACTTGAGGCACTTGTTCATAGCACTTGGGGCTTCTTTACAACAACATTTGAACACAATGGACACTCGGGGACCCATCACAAACAGGTTGTAGTTGGGGGCTCATTACAACTTGGTTTGAGTATTAGAACTATAAAAATGGCCGATATGATGTCAATCGGTAGTTCTGAACGCGTCCTCTCGTGCTTTTTCGAGCGCGAAGTAGTGCGCTTTGGTTTTTAATGGAAATTGAGCTACTAAGTCTTGTCTACAGATATTAGTCACTAGACTAACGGAGGACACTTGAGGCACTTGTTCACAGCACTTGGGGCTTCTTTACAACAACATTTGATCACTATGGACACTCGGGGACCCATTACAAGCAGGTTGTAGTGATCGAACTACAAAGATGGCCGAAATGACGTCACAGAGTAGTTCTGGGTGCGTTTTCTCGCGCTTTGTCGAGCGCAAAGTAGTGCACTCAGTGCTCTAAGTAAATAAGATCAACCAAGCCTACTTTACAGCAATTTGTTGATAAAAATGCCTTTACCTGATACATAATAGCAATTGACAGAAGCACAGGGACACATGACAAGATTGCTTCTAGTTAGTATACATCACATAGGTGGAGGGATACTACATCAATAAACCCTCACTAGACTACTAATACTAGGATCTCCCATAGGTCGGTGCCTCCCCCAAGTCTCAGATGGGAGCATGAGGTACCGACGGAAAGGTGAGCAGGCATCAGTACACTACAGAGTGCTTCAGCTATACTAGGTTGTAAGCCTTGGTAATTATAGTACTTCAAGATTATCTTGTTGAAGAATTTCCTGAAAAAGCACAAAGGAGTTTTATGAGTTCCAAGAGTTTGGCACCCCCCTCCCCCCACTTCCGTATAAACACCCCCTGTTTACCTGTTCTGGATTCTTGCCTTCCATATATAGTTCATGAGCCTGGAGGCATACACGTACACCGAATCAGACATTGGGACTGATGTGGGTCGCGCCTCTCCAGCTAACGGACAGGCTATACAACTACCCGTGCGAAACACTACACAATGAAGAGATGTAACGAGAGGCTCCGCTGTCTCTTAGTGGGCGGAGTACCTCGTGGCAAGGGTTGACCACATACGAGAGTCAAATACACCCACACTATTGACAAACACCGGAGGTCTGCACGCAATCTTTCTGGGTTTCGGTAGCACGGCTGCTGACATGTTCCTTGGAGATACAGCCGACAAAATGGGACACACCGATGAGAAATGTCCAGTTTACAGAGTTGAAATGTTTTTTTTTATGTATAATAAAATAAGACGTCATTTGAAGGTACATTGTACATATGAGCACCTGTAACGCGAAGGTTACTGTTACCGACCTACGGTTTTAGGTAGCTGATGTGTGACTGCATATACGTTACTTGCGTCTATTTGTACATCACGGACACCCACAAGTTGCAGCCGGCCCTAAGGGTTGTAGGCTATGCTATGTGTACTGCAATGCGGAATATTAATAAACGTCTTACAAAAAAAAATTACAAAAAATAAAATTAAAAAAAAATGAGTTCCAAGAGTTTGGTGTCTTAGTCGAGTTTCTGGGTCATTTTGAGGCTTAGTACACTAAGTCTGGGATGCTGACCTACCTCACATGTTTTGCCTCTAGATATAGGGCACCTGGTTATAGGAATGTTTGTAGGCACGGTGTTTAGCTTTAAAAAAAATATTTGCAGCATTCTGCCACATTACTTTTCTTCCCTATATCTTTGTAGTGCGGGGCCTCGTAGTACCTGAGCAGTGTCCAGGTGAGGTCTATTGCCCTACCATTAAGGGAAAGCATATAAATGTTAACTTTCCTACACACATTATTGTTTTGTTGGTGACACACTATGCACATGAGACCGATACATCTAATACAGTACTAATGATGTAACGTTTTCCTTCACAGAATTCACAGTAATCATTGTGAATCGGAGGGTTAATGTCCATGGTTGTTACAGGTTGTACCGTTTCTAACCAGTTTTATTATAATCTGTTTTGGTGATGGTGGTGATTTTTGTATTCCACTATTAGGAGTGCAACTATTATAAGAGCAGAGGCCCTGACGAATGCCAAGGGATTAAATACCCGTTAGGCAGAAACATGTTGGCCCCTTTGTAGACAGATATTTGTTACTGTCTTTTTTTGCACTGTTCTATTTTTTAATTAGGAGGCGTGTCCGGTCCGCAGAATAAAGTAGTCAGAAGGAGGACATTCCATCCTATTTTAAATCACTTTTTTGTTTGTTGCACTAGTTCTTTCCATTTTATCATCAAAAGATCGGTCGTCATGGACGGTTTGTGTATTTGGTGGACCAAATCCTAATACAACAATAAGGTGCGGAGCTGAGTGTCCCACTGATCAGGGGACCAGCCTCATTGACACCAGGGTTTGGCCAAATGATAGGACTGATCATTGAGTCTACTTTGATGGAAACCCTTCACAATCTGTTGTGGATTAATCAGCCATATACGAATAATCGATGATGTACCGGTCTCCTCTATGCATGTAGTGTTCACCTTTTTTCTCCTCTGTTCTTATTAATATGTTGTCTGTGTGTGACAAAGATATTTTGAGATCCTGTGGACTCAGTATCGACAGTGCAGCCTCTCAATTTGGTTGGTAGACCCCCTGTGTTTCGTGTGTTATACATTCAGTTGGTGCTGGGGATAAAATCAGGTGTGGGTCTTTAAAATATATATCCCTTGGACCCCCTTTTCTAAATGGTTTTGTTTAGTCTTATTACAGTTATGCACTGGATATGAAAAGATAATTAGCATTATTCATTTTGATATGTGTAATAGCATAGTTGCTAAAAACCTAAAATAGAAAAGTGTAATGTAGTTCTGAATTATTCTAATAACAGTTAGTGCACTTGTTAGGAAAGGATAAGCATTATTTTTATTTCTGTGAACCACTGCAAAAAAAAAAAAAAACTTCATGCAGCTTTTCCTAGCAAGGGCACTAACTTATGTTATGTTAAAAAGATTTATACCGCGCTCGGACACCAGACGGTTTCATGACGCTCACAGACAGTAACGGAGGGACAGAGCAGCAAAGTTACTCATAGGCTAATTGGAAAAAGTGAGTTTTAAGTAATTTGCGAAAGCAGGCATAGCTGGGGCAAAGTCTGAGGGATGTCGGGAGGGAATTCCACAGGGTGGGGGCAAGGAAAGAAAAACACAGGCCTCCATGCTTTTTGCGTTTGTACCTAGGAACAGCCAACAGATTGTGAGAAGAGGACCGTAGATCTCTCGAGGGAGCATAACGCTGAAGGCTGGATGTGATGAAGCAGGAGCTTGGTTGGTGAGAGCTTTAAAGACAGTACAGCCAAGCTTAAACATGCAACGATAGGCCACTGGAAGCCAATGCAATCTCCTCAACAGGGGCGAGACATGTTGATGTTTGGGCTGATGGAAAACCAGTCTGGCCGCCTGATTTTGCACCAGCTGCAGCCGGTGAAGATGGTAAACAGGTATCCCAACATAGAGGGAGTTAGCATAGTCAATACGGGAGATGACAAGAGCCATAATGATGAGAGTGAGAGCCTCGGTGGTAAGGAACCTACGAATTTTGCAAATCCTGCGCAGATGAAAAAAACAGGATGATGTAACTGCATTAATTTGAGGCCTCATAGACAAGTCGCTACATATGATTACGCCTAGGCTCTTTACCGAATTGACAGGGCAAGGCGAAGACCCAAGGGAGGGGGGCCAAAAGCTAGAGTTCCAGGGGTTAGCTGACCCACCCGTCAACACTAACTCCGTCTTGTTGGGATTGAGCTTCAGCTGGCTGTAGTGCATCCACTCAGAGATAGCAAGCATAGTGGATTGGAAGTTGACACAGGAGGAGGGGGTGGAATCAACAGGAAAAATCAACTGTAAATCATCAGCATAATTAAAAATGGTAACCGGGGTGTGGCGGAGGGAAACTATAAGAGGCTGCATGTAAAGATTAAATAAAGGTGGCGACAAAGCAGAGCCCTGTGGGACCCCACAAGAGGGGGGAATAAGGAGCGGAGTAGGTGGACAGATGAACTGCCTGGGAACGCTGGTGCAAGAAAGATCTGATCCATGTTAGGGCCATGCCCTGGATACCCGCATTGTTGACACGGTCGATCAGGATGGCATGATCGACCGTGTCAAAGGCGGCCGACAAGTCCAGTAATACAAGTGCCTGGGCAATGTTCTTGTCGGCGCCTTGCCTCAGCACCTCCATCACGGCCACAATAACAGCTTCAGTGGAATGAGCTGGCCTGAAGCCGGCTTGCTGGTTATCCAAGAAGGAGGAACCCTCAATGAATGCGCTGAGACAGCGAGTGACGTAGGTCTCTAAGATTTTCCCCAGATAGGGGAGGAGGGAAATCGGACGGAAATTACTCAGGACCGAAGGGTCGGCACCAGGCTTCTTTAATATAGGGACTACAACCCCCTGTTTGAAAGAATCAGGAACCGTGCCTGTAGCAAGCGAGTTGTTAAGCAGTGACAGTGGTGGATCAGGGCAGGCCAGAAAGGCTTCTTTAAGGATTTGAGGGGGGCAGCAATCGTTAGGGGAGCCCGAGCTCACCGTGTGTAACAAAGAGATGAACTCGGTGGGGGAGATGGGAGGGAAAACCTCCAAACGACAGGGGTTCATAGGGGGTAAAGGAGGAGGAGTAGGGGAAAAAGGAAGGGGAATGTTATTCTTGATAGTGACAATTTTATCTATGAAATGAGTTAAGGGAATCACAGAGAGCTTGTTTAGGTTGTGGTTGGACAGTGACACGGTCCGGCAAAGTGAGTTCCTCAACAATAGAAAAAATGTCCTTAGCCTTAGAGGCTGAGTCCATTATTTTCTGAGAAAAGTAAGAGGTTTTAGCCAATAGGATGGATTTTTTATACTGTTTCAATAAGTTGACATACACAGTTTTAGATGCTGGGTCATAATTACGCCTACATCGGCGCTCAGCTTGGCGGAGGGTCAATTTATCCAGCTTCAATTGATCGGTGAACCACCGCTGAGCGTCAAGAGGACGTTTAGTTTTTATAATTTTTAGCGGGGCCACTTTATCGCTGGCAGATACAAGCCACTGCTTAAGATGGCAGGCCTGGTCACTCATCGAGACCTGGTCCCTAGGGGCTGTAGTGGCTAAAATGGAGTGAAATTCTGTGAGTTTGGCACGTTTCCAGTTACGGGCGGTGAAATTGGTAATAGGAGTAGGATGAACAGGCGGAGTGAAATTGAGGGAAAAATAAATAAAAAAGTGATCAGACCAAGAACAGGGATACACTGAAGGAGGGGAAATGTCGAGATTGGTCGTCCAAACTTGGTCCAGAATATGGCCTTTGCTATGGGTAGGTACTGTTATGTGCTGACTGCAGTTCAAACCAAGTAAAAGATCAGTGAATTCCTCGGAGAGATTGCTTTCACGAGGATCCAATGGCCAATAATTTAAATCGCAGATGATGAGAATTTTGGCAGAATTAATGATTAGCTGGGAGACTAAATCACCGAACTGTTGGGAGAAAAGGGACATGTAGTCGGGGGGGGGTCTGTAAACAAGGACACAAATAAAGGAAAACCTACGAGAGGTAAATTTAAAAGTGAGACTGTCAGTTTTAGAGAGAGTGGAAGTTTCGAGAATAGTAAACTTATGCTGGGAGCAAATAATAGCTGCAACCCCCCCTCCTGCTCTCCCAACGGCCCTATTAGATTGTAAAATGTAGTAGCCGGTGGGAATAGCAGCAAGGATGTCCGGGGCAGAGTCTTCAGTTAGCCAAGTCTCAGAGAGAAGAAGGATATCCACTTTATTTTCGTCCAGCAACTGAAATATCTCAAGCTGGAGTTTCACCAGGGAGAGAGTATTAAGGTAAACTACTCCCAGGGAATGTGGTCCAGAGGACCCTGCACCTGGTGAAGTTGTAAAAGAATCACTGCAATGTGTAAAGGTACTCAAAGCAGATGTACCTAGCGGGAGATCCTGGGGGATCAAAATACCACAATCGTGAGCGGCGCCAACAGCACGGGAATGTAGGGGCCCAGAGTGTTGCAGGGCGTGAAGATCCGCAGAAGAGTAGGTAATCAGTTGGCATAATGAATAGCCGCTGGCCGCGACCGGCCACGGACGGGCACATACGGGCTTAACTTAGGCGCAACTTCGGTGCGAAGTCAGAGCGCCCGCTGCGCTTCCGCCATGTCCCCATCTTAAATACCACTAGGGGAGGGAAAAACTAGCACGCTAACCTGCGTGGAGAGGGTGGCAGGCAGGAAGTGGTGTGGGGCGCGTTGCTCACAAAGAGAACCTCCGCTCGATCGGCACACAGCCGCGGCGGAACGGGGTCAGGAGCAGGAAGAGCAAGCAAGTAAGTAGCGTATTAGGAAGTTTTAAAATTGCATCAAGTGTCTTAAAATCACACAGAAACAATAATCATAAGAAACAAAAACACGGAGGAGGCTTAGCGCTATGTGCACTTCGAGCAGCCTGATCGGCGCTATCGTCACAGGGAGCGCAGAGCCCACCCCTAAAAGTAGCCTTGAGTTCCACAACAACTAGCACGCTAACCTGCGTGGAGAGGGTGGCAGGCAGGAAGTGGTGTGGGGCGTGTTGCTCACGAAGAGACCCTCCGCTCGATCGGCACACAGCCGCGGCGGAACGGGGTCAGGAGCAGGAAGAGCAAGCAAGTAAGTAGCGTATTAGGTAGTTTTAAAATTGCATCGTGTCTTAAAATCACACAGAAACAATAATCATAAGAAACAAAAACACGGAGGAGGCTAAGCGCTATGTGCACTTCGAGCAGCCTGATCGTCGCTATCGTCACTTATAGGAAAATCGTCATTACAGTTTTCTACTTTAGGCGCTTAGCTATTACCATATGAATCAAATCAAAATAAATAATTCTTATTATCTTTCCCTAATACGTGCACTAACTGTAATAACACGAAACAATATTACACTTTTCTATTTTAGGCTTTCAGATCAAATGCAGGTGCAATTCCCAACACTGTGCTACTATTGTGCTGATGGAACAGTCCCACGTCGTTTGAATGATAGCCATTTACAGTGTGAATTTGGGTTATTGTCAGACTGGGAAGGTATTTTGTTTTTGTTACCCATATGGAAAACACGTTAAATAAGGACAGAGAGTCACTATTATTATGCTCAGAGGTACTCACAAGAAATTAAGACATATTTATGATTCAAGACCATTTTAAAACTGCTTTAAGGTGGGAAAGACAATTATAGACTGTCTATTCTAAACTAGAAACTCTGCTAGGCCCTTTATTCTTATTACATTCTGTAATATGTCACTTCAGATGGAAAGCCTGGGATTGTAGGTGCAGATAGAAAATGGTAAACATCTCAGTAAATTGTTAACATGGGGGTGACTTTTTCCAGAATTGCTACCTGAAACTACCAGATTACACAACATTAGAGAACATTATGCTGAACCATATTAAATGTAAAATTGATATTTCCTTTTTTTATGTGAGCTGCATTTTATTTATTATTTTGGTGACCGCTGATAAATGAAATTTGTTGGAGCACGCTGTTAACAAATCTGGAGACAATCATCGTTGTTTCTAGCAAGGGAACTCTAAGGATTTGGATGAAATATAGCTTCTGGCTCTATGGAAATTAAGCTTAACGAAGCTGCGCGGGAGGGGGGTCTCCGTGTGGTGAAACAAATATATGGAAATGCACTAGTGGTTTGGCCTTTAGTAGGCTCACGGCGATATTCACAAATCAGATGTAGCTCTCCCTACAAAAAAGGTTGGAGACACCTGATCTAGATTATGCATTCTTGCCGGTCTCATGGGCAACCTCCACAATTGCACCGATTTGTTTCCTTTCCAAGTTGTTATCCAATATCTCTAATAGATATTCCATCAAAAATAACTGGAGGGTCTTATAAGATCATTGAGTGGGTAGAAGTCAACAAGAGTTTAGGTCCTTGCCAATATGGTTTCTGCAAACACATTGGAACACAGGAGCAGTGCCAGAACCATGGCTTAATATTGGCCAAGTAATCTGTAGCAAAGAGCACCCGGTGTATTTGGAATTAATCGATCTATGGCATTCGATTGTGTTAATCGATTGAGGCTCTGGTAAATATTATTAGAAATGGGGATTGGCTTCCATGCACATAAATACAAAGGCCAGAGTGCGGTTGGGTCGGGGGGAGGGGGAGTGTGATGGGGCCGCGATCCCTACCTCGCCGATGCCGCACCTCCCCTCCCGGTCCTGGCGGCAGTCCTCCGACCCAAGGGCGTCCATAACAACCAGGACTCCACCCCTTTCTTCTTCCTTACAGGAACCAGTCCCGACGAGGGAGAAACCGGAAGTGCTTCCCCGTAACCCCGGAAGTCCCTCCCCCTGTCCGGAGGCGGACCACAGAAAAGCCGGGACAGCGGACACCCGAGCGTTCAAGCAGGAAGACTCGTGGCAGGAGAAGGCGTGCAACGAACCCCGGGAGCAGAGCGAGGACCCAGAAGCAGGAGACGACGTCTGGACGGAGGACTGGTGGAGGCCAGAGGAGGAAGCTGGAGAGCGGCCGCAACTCGAGGACGGAGTTGCGGCGGGCCAAGTGAGTACCTGTTCTCCCTTTTTGTAAATATCTTCGCCTGTAAAATAGTATCGGTATAATAGCTCCTCCCTCACCATACACCTCGCACTGTGTAATAGTGTATATATCTGTGTGTGTCACTATCACGATTGTTAATAGCACCCCTCCCCTACCGGCACAGAGTCACCCTCCTCCTTACCCGTGCTGCCTCTTTCCGTCTCGTTCCTCTCCCGCCCCCTGCCTCACGTTCGTTTTCTTCTTCCCCCATACTCCCGGTGACGTAAAAAGGTACAACAGTAGTTCTGACCAGAAGAACTAACGGCCACTTTTTCTCTCTCCCTCTACATACCTCCGAGGAGCCACCGTCCCGCGACTGAACCGAACAGTGCCTCAACATACCGGCCAACCAGCGTACGACCGGCGACCATCCCCAGTCGAGGAACCATCACCACCAACCAGGAACAGCCGCCCTCCAGATCCCTCTTCTCTTGTACCTCATCCCTTGAACCCTGTACTGTAATAAAACCGGCTACGTGATAGCCCACTACATACGGCCTCCACGCCTGTTATTCCGGTCCGCTCCCACTCCACGCTTACAGGTGGTGTCAGAAGTGGGATCCCCCGGAAGCATGGAGGCCGCAGTGAAGAAATTAGCGGACTCCCAGGAACAACTGGGCAAGCTGATGGAGCAGTTTCTACAAACGGCCGAAGCGGACAGAGGACAGTTACACGACGTCCTGAAGGGCCAGGGCACGGCCCAAGACCAAGCACTGGGCAGACTCACCGATGTCCTAGGTCAGCAAAGACCCACCACCACTCTTCCCTCGGTGGTTCTACAGAAGTACGTACCGGGAGAAGACCCGGATTTTTTCTTCACTAATTTTGAAAGGCTGGCCCAAGCCGCTGCCTGGCCCCCTGACCGCTGGGGACATTATCTTGGTCCCCTATTGACTGGCGAGTTGCAAGCAGCATACCAGCAGGCCAATCTACAGGGTCAGACCCCATATGAGGACATCAAGACCTGTATCCTTGAACGACTTGGTATCGACGATGAGACCTATCGGGTACGCCTACGGCAAGCAAAAGAGGGACCGCAAGAGACTCCACGTGCTCTCTCTTTCAGGATCAAAGACCTGGCTGACCGTTGGCTGAAATCCTCCACGGCCACCAAAGAAGAAATCCTCTCCAAAATATACCTGGAGCAGTTCCTAGCCTCTCTCCATCCTGCCACTCACAAATGGGTTCGTCAGCATGCCCGTCTGACACTGGACAATGCGATAGAGATCGCCAGCGCTTACCGTCGGGCCCAGGACCACCAGAAACCCAAAGAAGAACACAGCCATAGACCCCAAGCAGCTGGACACAGCCGAGCCCCGAGACCTTTCTTGGCCAGGAGGCCCGATCCACCCCCTCTTTTCCCTTACCCCGTGATGCCCCGACCACCTCCACCCGGTCCCCAATGCTACCATTGTGGGGGCTATGGACACATCGCCCGGGTGTGTCCCCAGAAAGAAGAACCGATGGAGGTGGGACTCGCCCGGAACTATGTGTGCCTCTCTGCAGTATCCAGCCCTCCTGGTTTCCACCGCCCGTGCGGATAGATGGACACCCGGTTTTGGCCCTGGCCGACACAGGGTGTAGACAGAGCGTGCTCCGACCCCAGGAGCTACCTCACCCTGTGGGACCTGTGACCGGTACCGTAGCCATCCAGTGTGTGCACGGGGATAAAAAGGTGTATCCAACCGCCAGGATCAGAGTGCAACACCCCCTGGACAGCGGAAGCATGCTAACCGTGGGTCTGGTACCCTCCCTGCCAGAGCAAGTAATATTGGGCAGTGATTATCCCGGACTACCTAGTCTCCTACCTGACACCGCCAGCTTAAAAACATGGTGGTCAGAAGCCCCTTTTTCCAATGGCCTTCCTCCCTCAGAAAACACACCCGCCAGACTGCCGAAAACAAAAACCCAAAAGAAAAAGGAGAAAAGGAACTTTTCTATGGCCTTGCCGGTTAGGGTGGAGGACCATCCCTGGGAAACCGACAGAGTTTCGCGCTGCACAACAGGAGGACCCCATCTTACAGGAAGCATGGGGACGGGCCCTGGACAATGAAGACCCGTTGCACGTAGGTCCATACTTCTATAAAAAGAACGGCCTTTTATATAGAAAAGGGGGACCCCAACAAACCCCTCAGTTAATAATACCAGGACCCTTCCGCGATAAGGTATTGTTTCTCGCCCACAGTCACCTTCTCGGGGGCCACTTCAGCGATGAGAAGACCGGGCAGGCGATTCTTGACAAATTCTATTGGCCCGGCATCCACCAACAAGTTAAACAGTACTGCCGCGCCTGCCCCGTGTGCCAAAAAAACAGCAGATACCGGCCCCCCTGAGTCCCCCTTCAGCCCTTACCTCTGATAGACGTTCCCTTCAGTAGGGTAGGGATGGATATCATTGGTCCCATGCTCCCATCCAGAAGTGGGTGCCGGTATGCTTTAGTCCTAGTGGACTACGCAACCCGATTCCCGGAAGCCGTACCCCTCAGACACCCCACTAGCCAGAACATAGCTAAGGCATTGATCTCCATCTTCTCCAGGGTAGGCTTCCCGAGGGAAATACTCACGATCAAGGGACACCCTTTGTATCGGCACTCATGAAGCAGGTATGCTCCCAATTAGGTGTTAAACAAATAAGAACTTCAGCATACCACCCCCAAACCGACGGGCTGGTTGAGCGTTATAACGCCCCACTAAAAACCACCCGAAAGAAACTCTTAGCCCTGGAGAGCAAGAGGTGGGAGGAGATGCTACCCTTGGCTCTCTTTGCCATCCGCTGCAAGGTCCAGAGTAGCACAGGATTTTCACCCTACGAGCTTCTATATGGCAGACCCCCTCGGACCCTGCTGGACATGGCCAAAGAGGCCTGGGAGGCCGAACCCGACCGCACCAGACCCCTCCCCGAGTATGTAGAAAACCTTAGAACCCATCTGGGACAGATAAGAGACATTGTGCGACAGAACCTGGTGACAGCCCAAGCCAAGCAAAAACAACAATATGATAAAGGAACGAAACCCCGGTCCTTTCTACCAGGCAATCTAGTACTCCTCCTAATGCCCTCCTCAGACCACAAGCTGCTGGGCCAATGGCAAGGCCCCTTCCCAGTCCTGAGACAAGTGACACCAGTGACCTATGAAATAGAACTTGACCCTATCCGACGTGTTACTCAGATATTCCACGTGAACCTTCTGAAGGAATGGGTGGGACCCCGTCCCGTTCTCACGAACAGAACCTCAGAAAAAGAGCTCCCCTATGAGGCCTGTATGGACGCTGACCTAAGAGACGGACAGAAACAGGAACTCCGCACCGCCTTGCGGCCCTTGCAGCAGGTATTCTCTTCCTATCCTGGCCGCACGTCTGTTATCGAGCATGTCATTCTCACCGAACCGGGAAAAACAGTACGTCAGCGTCCCTATCGACTCCCCGAGGCCCGAAGACCCATTGTAAAGGAGGAGATTGCGCAGATGCTGCATATGGGGATCATCGAACCCTCCGTTAGCAATTGGAATTCGCCCATTGTATTGGTGCCAAAGCCCAACGGATCGGTCAGATTTTGTATCGATTTCCGGGAAATCAATAAAATCTCGTCCTTTGATACTTACCCTTTACCGCGTGTTGATGAGATGATTGAACGCATAGGAAGGGCTAAATACATCAGCACGCTCGACCTCTGCAAAGGCTATTGGCAGATCCCATTAAGACCAGAAGGCAAAAAGAAGACGGCCTTCTCCACCCCCGAAGGTCTGTACCAGTTCACTGTGATGCCCTTCGGACTTCATGGGGCCCCTGCCACTTTTCAGAGAGCCATGAACCTGGTGCTACGCCCTCATTCCCTATATGCAGGGGCTTATTTAGATGACATAATCATCTATAGTGATGATTGGGAGCAACACTTATGCCACTTGAACAACGTCATTTCCTCCCTGGGTTCCTATGGGTTCACCATCAACCCCTCAAAAACCACCTTGGCCGCTCAGACCGTAAAATACTTGGGATATCTGCTGGGGGAAGGCCTGATTCGCCCTCAAAACAATAAGAAGATCACCGCCATCCACTCCATTCCCTTTCCCCAAACCCGGAAAGAACTGCGCGCATTCTTGGGCCTTTTAGGGTATTGTAGAAGGTTCATCCCTAACTTTTCCGAGGTCGCAGCCCCCCTAACCGATCTCCTAAAGAAGTCCACAAAGACAGAAGAGGCTCTAAGGCGGCCTCATTCCTCCTTGCTACAGGCCTTCGAGAACCTGAAACGCACCTTGATGTCTAGTCCCGTGCTCATCAGCCCCGACTATTCCCAGCCCTTTATACTCCAGACTGACGCCTCAGAACAGGGTCTAGGGGCTGTCCTATCGCAAAAGGACCACAACGGAGACGAGAGGCCCATTCTCTTTCTTAGTAGAAAACTGTTTCCCCGGGAGAGACACTACGCCGTAGTAGAAAAGGAGGCACTAGCTATCAAATGGGCAGTAGAGAGCCTTCGCTACTATCTCGAGGGACGTGATTTTCTCCTGTACACAGACCATGCCCCGTTGGAATGGATGGCCCGTAACAAGGGACACAACGAACGGGTTCTTCGTTGGTTCCTGTCCCTACAGCCCTTCAGGTTCAGGACCTTACATCGGAAAGGCGCGGACCAAGGGAACGCAGATTACCTTTCTAGATACCCTTGTCCTCCTACCCGATCAAGAAAGACAGCTAGGGGAAGGGGATGTGATGGGGCCGCGATCCCTACCTCGCCGATGCCGCACCTCCCCTCCCGGTGCTGGCGGCAGTCCTCCGACCCAAGGGCGTCCATAACAACCAGGACTCCACCCCTTTCTTCTTCCTTACAGGAACCAGTCCCGACGAGGGAGAAACCGGAAGTGCTTCCCCGTAACCCCGGAAGTCCCTCCCCCTGTCCGGAGGCGGACCACAGAAAAGCCGGAACAGCGGACACCCGAGCGTTCAAGCAGGAAGACTCGTGGCAGGAGAAGGCGTGCAACGAACCCCGGGAGCAGAGCGAGGACCCAGAAGCAGGAGACGACGTCTGGACGGAGGACTGGTGGAGGCCAGAGGAGGAAGCTGGAGAGCGGCCGCAACTCGAGGACGGAGTTGCGGCGGGCCAAGTGAGTACCTGTTCTCCCTTTTTGTAAATATCTTCGCCTGTAAAATAGTATCTGTATAATAGCTCCTCCCTCACCATACACCTCGCACTGTGTAATAGTGTATATATCTGTGTGTGTCACTATCACGATTGTTAATAGCACCCCTCCCCTACCGGCACAGAGTCACCCTCCTCCTTATCCGTGCTGCCTCTTTCCGTCTCATTCCTCTCCCGCCCCCTGCCTCACGTTAGTTTTCTTCTTCCCCCACACTCCCGGTGACGTAAAAAGGTACAACAGTAGTTCTGACCAGAAGAACTAACGGCCACTTTTTCTCTCTCCCTCTACATACCTCCGAGGAGCCACCGTCCCGCGACTGAACCGAACAGTGCCTCAACATACCGGCCAACCAGCGTACGACCGGCGACCATCCCCAGTCGAGGAACCATCACCACCAACCAGGAACAGCCGCCCTCCAGATCCCTCTTCTCTTGTACCTCATCCCTTGAACCCTGTACTGTAATAAAACCGGCTACGTGATAGCCCACTACATACGGCCTCCACGCCTGTTATTCCGGTCCGCTCCCACTCCACGCTTACAGGGAGGTTACGGGAGATTTACACTAGGTGAAGGGTTCGCAAGGGGTGCATGCTTGCTCCTTTACTGTTCATTCGCTATATAAACAAAGTTGCCACTCATTTAACTTCAAGTACACCAGACGTCCCGATGGTCCTTCGCACCCCATGCCCTGTTCTGGTATATGCAATTTAGATGGCAAACACACCAAGAGCCCTGAGAGCAATGCTCAAATCATTTGTGAAATTTATGGGATCCTTCGACTTGCAGACCAATTTTGCAAAATCTTTTTCTATGGCTTGTGGCCCGAAAAGCAAATCCCTCCCTAGTATTTTGATTGGATAAAATGGTCTAGTTAGTACTAAGGTGGAGGTGGTATTTAGCTCTAATGGTTCTTGGGCACCAAATATAACTGAGCAGAGATCCAAGTTATCCAATAAAATTGGTTCTCTTTTTAGCTTCTCGTCTCACCCAGGCAGTCAAGTCTTTGCCCCTATGCTACAAGTGTATTCTTTGCAATGTGTATCAGTTGCCCCCGGGCGCCAGGGACATATCAGTGGTCCAAACAGAAGAAAATTGCTTCCGTCGTAAGCTCCTATCCATCCCTCCCGCCTTCCACACCAAATTTCATTTGCCATAATGACATGATATTAAACTATATTTGCGATCAAGCTCAAATTATTCCCCCTGTGCTATGGCTCTCAACTTCGAAAAATGAAGAAGCAATGTTAAGAAACATTATAAATAAGGCGCCCAGATTTTACTGATTTTTGCAGATAAATACAGACAGAAAATAATCTATATCCTGTGTGTATTTATTTTTAAGAGTGGAATACAGAAACTTGTGCTTCTTTTGAGTGTCTCTCCTAGCTGTCCTTCATGAATTCCAGACCAACCGCTGAGCAGATAGACACCGTCAGGATTTAAAAACATGATGAGATTCCGTAAATACTGGCATTTAACATATATTTGTATGTAACGCTAATATTTACCTGTTGGAGAAGTATTTTGTTATATTTGCCTGCTTACTTTGCTAAAACGTACCAGGCAAAGTATGAGTGCATGTTTTATCAGCTGAATAAAATGTGGAAATATACAATTTTCCAACTCAATTTATTCTCAAAACATGAAAAATAAATATGGTAAAATCCAATAAAAATCCCAAAATATAAATAAGGATAAATCCATACAGAAATGTAAAAAAAAATACCATAAAACAGTGAGCCCTAATTATAAAGGATTGCTTAGCTTGTCACAAAGGAAGGACTCGATATCCCGTGGCTAGCATTGGTAGAAAAGCCTTGCACTTCCATTGGTCTTCACCAAGCATTCACAGATGTTTACACTTGCGTAACATTGTGTAGAAGGCAAGCTCAATCCTTATTCTTAAACCATGCCCAGAAGAAAAGGTTAAGCGGCGGAATTATTAAAGATCTAATTTTCGGCTTTCCTTCTTCAGAATCATGACAATACCCAGAGTAATTATCTGTGTGGTGGGATAGGGCAATGGGAATGCTTTCTGCGGTTTTGTTTCCAGAGAGACAAAATAAAATATTTACTTTATTTTCCCCCAGGTTTCCAACATAACCTTGAATCGCTTGTGTGCCCTTGCAACAATACTCTCAGCAAATGTTGCCTTATACCTTTTTTTTGTGGTTTCTATCAAAATACACTAACATGTTTTAATGCCTTTGATCAAATTCAGAAACTTGATGTAATGTATTCAGTCATTACTTTTTTTTAATACAACTTTAGGATGATGAAATACGTTTTTATGTGAGCTTATTTTGAAGGGCTGCTGTACATTCAAGATTATCAATGTACCCTGAGTAAATTGTTTTCTTTTTCTTGTTTAAACAAGTATTGTTGTAAACTTTCCTGGTTTTACGTATTTTATTGTTTTTAATTTGTACTTTTATGGCTGCACTGCGGCCGAAAAAAGATTATCTAAATTGAATGACCCATTCTTCATCCAAAAGAAGCATTGAGAAATCTGTCATTGGGTAAGGGTGGCAACCAGGATAAAGTAGACAGAGAGGCACTGAGAAAAGGAACAAGCAATTGCAATGCAATAGGTCTCGCATTTACGAACGTTTCAGCTTTTGGCATTTGCAATGCCAATAGCTTAAACTCTCGCAAATGCGATACCTATTCCATTGCAAATAATTGTTTTGTAAAAGCGCCCCATGTCGCACTTTCACTTCAATAGTGGCCGCGGACCTCTCTTTGGACGTAGCTGGTCTAAAGAAAGGAGCGCTGCCTCCATTAATATGAAAGCGTCGCGTGGGCTCTAGTAAACAAAAAAAAAAATAAGCACGCCCGCTATGCTTAAAGCGGACTGTACTGCTAAAATAAAAAAACGAGGCCACTACAGTTAAAGCGGACCGCCATTAGTAAATAAAAGTGGGCGGCGTGCTGCGACGTAGTGGGTGAAATAGGGCAAATCATTGAAGAAAATAGTGCTCATCAACTACATAAAGCAGACCGTGTAACAAGACAAGTAAAAAGTCCAGTCGTTATGGGAGGTTTCAAATGCAGACAAGGCAGTACCAAGGAGGGATTAAAGCTTCTATTCAGGAATGAAAAGCAACTATTTTGAAAGGACAGTAACAGGAGCCGACTGGGCGGGACATGTGTGGAGCTTCAAGTCCCTGCCTCAATACAGAATGCCTCCCAGAGCAGCCCAAGCACTGCCCAGGCTTGACCTAATAAAGGGGAATTGGTTTCTCCAATGAAACTGGTTCTTCCTCAATTCAGGGGGTGAGGTCCTCCATGGAGGACTATTTTAAGTTCCGAGGGTTAGTTAGGATTTTCTATGGTTAATTTTAATCATGGGTCAAGCATTTAGCAAATGTAATAGGTTAGAACTAAGTCAGCCTGTTCCACCCAGACTGTATGCAGCCCATGAAATAATGACAAAGGTTTCTGTATCAACAGGTTTATTTTGTAATCAATGGCAGGCCTCAAGAAGTCCATTCACCCATTCGCCTTGGCAAGTCAAATTTTATCAGGGCAAGCTATTTTTAGATCCTACTGGCCTGCTATGGCGAGGTGATAGAGAACAGGTATCGTGTTCTCTCAGAAAGTGAATGATCAATAACGATGCATTTAAATCTTGTTATCTTGTTACATTTGCTCTGCGTTCAGAGACAGAGGTCAAATGTTAGCTTATGTCATACAACTTTCAATCAGAGAAAGAAAAGTAAATATAGCCTCCAGGATAAAATATGCAGCAAAGTTTGAGGATTTTGTAAAGTGAACTGTCCGACAATTATACTGTGTAAAGAGTGAGAAATTAAAGGCTGTAAGGTTTTTTTTTCTAACACATTTAAATAACTTGTAAATTAGCTGTCCTGGCACTATAAAATATATTTTAGTAGTTATGAAAGCACTTATTTGGTAATTCTGTGTGATGAAAAAAAGTTTTTAATAGCATGAAAACAAATCAGAACATTTTACATGGTGATGTGCAAATGACAAACATTTTTGCTGAAACACAATTTCCACAGATTAATGTCTATACACTCA
The DNA here is from genome assembly GCF_964261635.1 of Lissotriton helveticus. NCBI lineage: Eukaryota > Metazoa > Chordata > Amphibia > Caudata > Salamandridae > Lissotriton > Lissotriton helveticus. The sequence continues at coordinate 2,067,396,210 of NC_136063.1, forward strand.
CTGTACATAGTTTATCAGTAAAACGTTGTGTTAGTGGGAAGGTTTCTGGCCATTCTAATGGAAAATATGCGGTTTGTAAATAACGGTGTGCTACCAAATCATTCTTTAATAATACATTTATTAAAAGATGAACTGAGAAACATTCCTGCCTCGGCCTGATGACAATGCAATTAGTTACCTGAGAGGCAGGTCAGGGGTTATCTATACCCTATATGTGGGCTAGATTCTTATTACAAAAGAAACAAAAGTTTGTTATATTAAATTAAACAAAATAGTTTTCTGTACAGCAGAAATGCTGAAACTTGCATATTTGAAGGTGCGCTCATGTGATCATGAAGAAGGTGCCTCTGTAAAATAAAATATTTGCTAGGCTCATACAATTTGAGACCAGATTACAGGTCAAGTACATTCGAGTAGATTATTCAAGTCACACGTCCTGTAGGTCTCAGTAAAATCTTTATGATTTTTGAGGCCTGAATGCCATAAGTATACTATGGAGAATATGTATTTGCAATTCCCAATGGAGGGGACGTTTGACTTGGCAAAAATACAGTATTTAAAGACACTGCATAGTGAGAAAAAAACACAGGAACAAGAAGATTAGATTGGCACAGTATGGTAGCGTGAATGAATGGGAGACATATAGATAACAGAGGTATGCGAAACAGGTGAAGGGCATAATACATAATTAAGGCTCCTAGTAGAAAACAATGTGTTTCCGGTCTGTATTTATTTTTAAATGCAGAAAATTGTGATTTTTGTGAGTGACTGTTGGCACTGTCTTTTATGAATTCCAAGGCAACATCTGACCAGAGAAACAGCATGTGGAGTTAAAAACCAGGATAGGATTTCCTTGAATGTAGGCATATATTTATATATATATTGCTAATATTTGCATGTGGTTGTAGTGTTCTGCTATATTGGCTGCTTATTTTGCTCAAAAGCAACAGGCATTAAAGTAGGAGTGCATACTTATCAGTTAAATAAATGTGAAAATACACTGTGTTACGACTCCATTTATTATTAAAACACAAAATAAATATGGATAAATACCAATAAGATGGCCGAAAAATAAATATGGATAGATACAGACGGAAATGTTGAAAAAATAAATACCATAAAACCGGAAGCCCCTATACATAATACACTGAAACAGGAGTTACAGGAACTTAGACAGGCCAAGAGTGTGAAGAAGTAATGAATACTGGCCCCAAGATGCTTTAGCAAATAGTAACACTTTTGTGGCAGAGTCTTTTGTACCAAAACAGGAGGAGGAAGAAGAGGCAGAAACAATAAAATAGGGACTTTTGGATAGAAGGCCTCCTGCCTAGTGAGACCGAGGCAGATAATGATTGGGCAGATAATGTTGTCAAAAGGAAGAAAGGCAAATGTAGGACTTGGAAAGAGATCAGTAGGACAGGGGTAAGCGCGTCACCCCAAGAGATTCACAGATGGAGGGCGGTTGCCTGACATTTACTACAAAGTGGAGAGGATTAAGTATTAGTTGCATTGGAGGAAAGAGCAATAAATTGGGTGGAGCCTGAGATTGGAGATTTGGGATATCGAACACATACGGATGCTCTTTTCTTTGCTCAGCTGCACCCTAGAAGGAGCAATTAGTTGCACCATGGGACACTGAATTAACAAATTACTGTGTGGAGATGGGTAAAGGGAAATGGGATAGGGAAATGGGATAGGGAAGTAGCTAGAAGTTGGACAGATAAATTGCATCCAAAGACACAGGAATTGAGAAATCAGGAGGATGAATGGGAACAAGAGATAAAGGAAGATAAAAGGCAACATAAAGAAAATAGATTAAAGATGCAAAACTAAACATGTTACAGGTCAGACAGTTACCAAACAACTCAGTGTCCAGGGATGGGACCTGTGAGAAGTTGGCCTGATGTGCAGTGTTCACTATTCTAGTGATCACTATATATCAGTCCAAACAACCCTTATTGATGATTGGTTGTAAGTCAACCTTATAGACCAGCTATCCTAGTAGCATGGATACGAGCAGTCTAAGGCTAAGACTCTAGAGGGCGTGTTAAGCCAGCTGTTTAACCATCACATTACCCCTTGAACACCCAGTGAAAGGACACCACACAAGTGTTATGAAAATAAACAGTGTATTTATTAGAATCACAACAACCCTGTACTCTTTATGAGGACAGGGTGCTAGGCACACAACAAAACTCTTACGAAAATACTTAAGTTAGCACGTTATACACAAATGCCCGAGGGGCACGAAAAACCATATACTTTAAAAGTGGAATGCGAAATTACTAGCAGGTAAGTACAGTACTAATAGGCTTTGGAATCGCTAGGACTCGACTATAGAATCGTTAGAGTACTTCTAGGAGACCTAGGGGACTCGGGTGCAGAGTGTGCACTCTCACGCGGGATGCGGGACAAAGTCTATGGAAGCTAGTAAAGACAAAGTTAGTGTTCACGGGCGAACCCGACCTGGTAGGAAGAAAACGACAGTGGATCCTGACCCTAGGATAGTGAGGCTATGCTGGGACACCGAAGTGCCGAAGTTACCTAGCCCAGGGGCTGCAGCTGCATAGGTCTGAAAAGACGTCGGGAATCTCGTTGCCGGACCAGGAGCCTGGAAGAAGGAAGTTGCTGGCAGGCGACCAGTGAAGAAAAGTTCGATGGATCCAAGCCTGGATCAAGGAAGAAGAAAACCTGAAAGCAGAGGGGACCAAGTTCTTGAATCACTAGCCAGTGATTAAGTGGGCACCAGGATGGCACCGGGCGAAGTCACCGCAGTCAGGTGAGTGGGCGCTGCTGGGCTCTGCAGTCTCTCGGACCAGGAGGCGTTGTCGGCGACCAGGATGGAGGTGTGAGCTGTCCCACGAAGGTTCTTGCTGGGTCGACGTCGCTGGACCCAGGATTGGGCAACAAGTCTTGGCAAATGCAAGGCCCACGCGGTGGACCTAAAATGGCGTCTTAGTCGGACCAGGAGGGTCCAGGGTACTTCTCCGATGGAGGGAAGCAAGGGCCAGTCTGGAGCAACCAGACTAGCAGCAGTGATGTCGTCGGGCGTCGTTCAGAAGGCCACAAGCCAGCGGGCTAGTAGCCAAACAACGCGGTGAGCAGCAAAAAGCAGAAGGGCCCCACGCAGATCGTGGAGATGCTGGGAGGCTGCACTTCGGTGCTGGAGCTGCTCAGGGTCGGGGCTTATCGGACCCCAAAGCACTCACCAGGAAATTACTCGGCGGGCTTGCTGTGCAGAAGTCGTGCAGTCTTGAAGATGGCCGGTCCCTCGAGGTCTCGTCACACCCACGAACCTCAGCGTGACTGATGATGTAGGTAGAGGTCAGAGGTGCCAGGGAAGCCGGTTCTCGTCGAGCTGGGCAGTCTTGATCCGGAGGAGAGACTTGCAGCAGACCGCAGTATTCTTAAGATGGTGCCTGCGGATGCAGGGTGACTACTCCTTAGTCACAAGGGAGAAATCTTAGGAAGAAGTCTTGAGTTCCTTTCGTGGAAAGTAGTTTCAGGATTCAAAGATGATCTGATTTGGAAGGGGGCCAGTTCCTACCTTTATCCTGTAAAAAGGGGCTGGCACGCGACTAAGTCCTGCCCTAGGGGTGGGACTAGGAGGGGGGTGGTTACACCCACTTCCTTGGCGGGCTTTTCCCCAGCACAGGGTCTGGAGTGACCCTGAAACTGGTTCCAGCCAGCCTATGCACAGTGAGCACCGGTGTGCCACGTGCAGTCACCTTCCTCTGAAGCCCTGCCTACCTACAATACACAAACCCTGTCTGGGACGGTGCTGGCACCGCCCCTGGCAGGAAACCCTTTGTCCTTATCTCCTGCTCTGGGAGGACTCCCAGCAGCAGGAGGGCAGACTTGTGTCTCGGTGGCAGCATCCATTTTGTGGATGCTAAGGCTCTGTCTGATTTTAACCGGGGTTAGGGGTTACATACATGTCGTGTCCCTCTAGAAGGGTGGAATGCTAACCCCGTCGCCAGAATTGGCGAGGGGTTAGTATTCCAATTCGTATGGCACCTTACTCGACATGTTTTGATAAAGCGATACCAGAGTTGGCATATAACCGCGAGGATTATAATGCACTTAAGAGTATATGGTATGCGATATCATTGAAACGGCTAAGGGATGGATCCCGAAAGCCGCAGACAGGCTCAGCTCATGCCAGAGCACCATCTCACACGATTCCAAGCACTCTGCCTTCAGGATTGTTAAGGCCTGCCATAGGAGATCTGTGTGTCCATTTTAGGGTTAGATATAGGTATACTATATCTAAAGCAAAGGGTGATTACACCACCTTGCCCCAGCTGTCAAGCAGCCAGTTGTGTCAGATTTGGATGGCCAGCCAGGGGTGGCATAATACATGCTGCAGCCCCTGGTAGGCCCTGGGTACACCTATGCCCTGGGTACCTAAGGTACACTGTACAGGGACTGATAAGGTGACTCAGTATCCAATTTAGATATGTACCTAAGGTACATGGAATCCATTTTACAGAGAGAGCAGTAGGCCTGGGGCCCTGAATAGCAGGGTCCCAGGTCAACTAAGTCAGAAAACCAGCAAAACACCAGGCAAAAAGTTGGGGGCAACCATAGTCAGGGATCTACCTTCCTACAGGACCTATACGAACACACCTGCTCAGCTGACCGTTCTAGAGCCTGGCACTACCCCTATTAAGGGACTTCCTATGAGCGAAGTCCTTGGAACAGCATCCAAGAAGTTTCATTATGTTTAAACCCCATGGACCAATACACTTTTACAAACCTTTTTCCTAATTTTCGAGAGAGATTTGATGCATGGTATTCGAAGGTAGAGTAGGTATTGAAATGAGGCGATCTGACCAGGAAAGACCTCAATACTATGCTTTCCAGAATTATACCTTTTAAACTGATCAAAAAGGTGCAGAGGCCAAAGGAAGAGCCAGATAGACAAGACAATGGTTTCCTTTTCCAGGACACTTTGGACCTGCCACAAAAGGTTCTCATATGTCTCAATTAATTGGTACCTTGTAAACGTATTGATGAGAATAAATTAGTTTAGGTAGCTAAAAAAAATATATATGAATCTGTTTATTTAAATTATGTGAAAATCTTTTAATCCTCATAGTGGGATGGATATTGAGAACCCTGGTTCTACTTCTGTCCTAGTGAATGCATTAGTACATGGACTACTGATCGCCGTTTAGAAACACCTTCAGTTATTCCTTGCTTTTCGGTGGAACCACTTGATAACAATGCTCAATATTAATATGAGTTTCAACAACAGGGGGACGACAAAAGAAGCAGCCGAAGGATACTAAAATCAAGTTGATGGTTCAACAGTTACAGCAGTTTAATACACCCAATATGAGACAGGCAGGGGATTTTGTGGTAGCACGGAGACCAAGGGAGGTGGAGGCTTCAGGGGATGAGGATGGGGTATAAGGGAGCCCCCTTCCCACCCAGTCAGAACAAGGGTCTTGTATTTGTGATGCTAATGATCAGTGGAAGACTCAATTTCCCAATAAACCTAACATTTTCCAATCTGGTATGAATCCATCGCCCCAAGGCAACGTCAAGCCAACTCCTTCCCTGCTTCCTGTTCAGGGCCTCCGTCAAGTCCAATAAATATGAATTATTTTGATAAGCAATATCGACAAACACCATATCAAATGATGGCCTAAGAAATTAAATATAGGGGTGCCCCAGAGGGAAAATAGGAGTAGCAGGGCCGGCATTATTAGTTGGCCAGACGGGTCCTTATGTTCAATAAGACGTTTATGGTCACAATGCTAAGTTCCTCACAGACACTGATGTCACTTACTCTAAAATATCAGATAATACGGTTCCCCACTTACACCACTCGAGAGTGACTAACACCTCCGTGGGGATTTCAAATGTTCCCACTACAAGCCCTATTAGTCAACCCGTGACGTTTACCATTGGTCCAATCACGAACAAAACATTCTTTTGTGGTTTCTGACAAAAGAACCTTTACTTTGCTGCATATTGATTTATTGAAAAACGATTAATACTGTCATAACACGTACACAGGATGGTATTTTCTTTGAATGCAATAATGAATGATTAATATCCATTTATATCTCAAATGTATGTACATCATACTGAAGTTGAATGTGATGTTTTGGATTGTTTACCTGATATTGTGCGAAAATGTAACAATTGGTGTCTAGGATAAGAACAAATCTAATGTGGGAAGAATAATTATTATTGAGCCTAGCCTATTCACATGTTTGAAGACAAATTTAGTTTTTCCACATTGCCATATTACACTGGAGGGAGAGATGGGATTGCAGGAAATAATATCAGCAGGGAGGGAGTCCTGGTAGAAAGAAAGGGGAGAGTCTTTAAATCCAGATGTTCCCAGAGCACAAAGTAAGACCCCTAAAAAAGACTGATGAGTGGCATCTTCTACAAGATCTTTGCGAGATTAACAAGTTAGTACAGCCCAGATTTTCTGTGGTGCCAAACTCCACTAACATTCTTAAAACCATAATCCCTTTCATTCACTTATTTTTCATTCACAGATTTTACAGTTGCATTCTTCTCCATTCCCATGCACCCCAATCGTCAATATCCATTCTCCTTTGTCTTTAATGGGTGCAGTTTTTCATGGACAAGGACTCCTCAAGGGGTATAAAGAATCGTTTTCCATATATTCACAAATATTAAAGGCCTTCCTTGATCAACCTGCAGTGGCATTGATGCAATGTGTAGATTATCTCCTTATAGTAGCTAATAATAATTCATATTTGTAAAACTCGAACATATCACCGTCTAAGGGGTTTCAAGGAGCTAGGGTCATCGAGGAGATTAAGTGAGCTATTGCTCAGAGTACCATGATGCTGAGCTGCCGCTGGGGATCAAACCATGAAACCTGCGCTCTGGAGTCAGCCACTCTGGCCGCTGCACCACACCTCTCACCATAGCAGCTTGCAACTAATACGGAAGAACAGTGTAGGTGGGCTATTGTACATTTGCCTAGCCTCTTAGCATCTCATGGTCACAAAGCCTCCTTAAACAAATTAGTTTGGTATAATATAGCCGCCCTGTTTGGGCCACCTGATTTCTAAAGGGGAGAGTAGACCTCACCTGAACGCATTTATGCAATAATGAAACTTCCTGCTCCCACGACAACATGGAGTATGTTCATTTCTAAAAATGGCAGGGTATTGCAGGCAGTGGATATCAAAATGTTCCCTTATTCCTGAACCTTTACAGGACTTGACACACAAGGATGTTACTTATCCTGTCACCTAGATGTGGAAACATCAGCAACGTTGTCACACTATTAAAAAGTCTCTCAGTGAGTTTCCAGCATTGGGGATTCAAGATGACACTAAAGAGTTTTACCTCTTTACACATGAGCATGAAGGATGTGTTCTTGCTGTTCTCACATGGGGGCTTTAAGAGACTATGAGCATATCTGTATACAATATTAGAGCCCGTAGCCAGAGCACTTCCCAAATGCCATGAGGGCAGCAGCAGCAGTCTCGGCAGAACAAAGTGAGAGTTGGGTTTAGGAAATACATTGAATGTATAAGTTCCTTATTCTGTTGATACATTGCTAAATAAAAAAGCATTTTACTAATGCCATACCGACTATGGTATAAACAAATTCATTTGTCAGCTGATATTACGTTGCATTGGTGTACTTCTTTGAACCCAACCACACTGATGCCTTTGCCTGTAGAAGATGAAATGACAGAATTGCACAATTGATTTTTGTTAACAGAACAACAGCTACCTCTGAGTAGCTCACCTGTGTGCAGCCCAGCTCATTAAATTAGAAAGCTTTTGCTTGGTTGAATTAATATACATATAAAGAATTTGAGATTATACAATAATAATATTAGCAGCGGTCAATGAGTTTCATTGAACATAAGTAGCTCTCAGAACAGAAAAGGTTGGAGAGCCCTGTTTTAGACATATTAGCTGAGTTGGGTGGTATCTGTAGGATCAAAAAAGGGATTGTTGGCTTAATACTCCAAATAACGCAGCAAGTGTGCATAAGGCATTGGAAATTTGCATGATATTGAGCATAAAATGCATAAGGCAACCAAAAGAACTTTCTGAGATGATTTGGGGTCCTTCTTTGGGTCTTACGGTTCATCGCTATTGAAAGGACTAAATTATTTGCTTGGCAATATTGGTAACATTATGTATTCTTAAAAATATATTTCCTACATGTATCTCAGAATGTATCCCTAAGGCTCATGTTACTGCAAGTAAAGCTATGGAGAAGTGTGGCTCAGGGGTTAGAGGCAGCAGACCCGGAAGCTGAGATCTGTCCTGGACCAGGGTTCAATTCCCCGCCTCGGCGGGGTCTTGGGCTAAAAAATTCCACGGACTCGATAATTCTCGCCCCGGTGCCTCCTCGACTCACGGGTTCACACTCTGCGACTCTGGGCAATAGCTTGCTTAATCTCCACAACGGCCCCTCGCGGCGGGATGCCTGACTTTCACCTTGGGGATACCCTGCTATCTCACAGGGGAATACCAGGAAGGGTTCCCTAAGCAAGCGCCGGGAAACCCACTGCGGGTAGCTGTGCGCTATATAAGCTCAACTACGTTTACGTCCCAGAAACACCACAAGAAAGGCCCCTGGGGCTCGGTGATGTGGAGGAGTGCTGGTGTGTCCTTATAAAGGACTGCTTCCCTCACCCACCTGAAGGTGGCATACTTCATCATAGGGTAACCTCCTCGCATTGTGAACCTAGTCACAATGCGTGCTACACCCCCTTCTCTGAGAGGGAAGAGGCCAGGATTAAAAGCAAACTATGACAGGAGGGAAATAGACCATATTTTTTTTACTCTCTTCTGTAACCTTTACAAGAACTTATTTCTAGGATAAACATGTTTATTTTAGTTTAGCCAAGTGCAGCTGGGGTTCATGGAAATGTTAATTGAATTATGTGCGTAAGAAAAAGTTTCAACTGCAGAAGGTTTCCTTCCTGTTCAAAGTTCACTAAAGGAAAACATTCTCTCACTTAGGGGCTTATTAGGATGACGGACGGACTTTGTCCGCCCGTCATCCTACCGGGGTTTGGGACCGCACGCCATAAGGGCGGGGGTATTAGGATGTGCCCGCCACAGTGGCGGGCACATCCTGCATTTTTAGCATTGTGGCGGGCGGTGCTCTCTGCACCACCGGCCACAATGCTAAAAATGCATTTGCATAGAAAAAGCGGCAGGCACCGCGCGGTGCCTGCTGCTTTGTTTATGCAAATGAAGGGGGGTACCACAGGTACCCCCCGTGTGCCCCCCCACCTCTCCTTCACTCCGGAGGCCCGCAGGGGGCCCCCCAGAGTGAATACCGCATGCCTTTCCGTGGTGGCATCGCCGCCGCGGAAAGGCATCTGAAACAGCCCATCATAATATGGCTGGCGGTGTCCGCCATCATATTAAACCGGGGCAGAAAAGCGGCAGACGGTCTTTCCGTCCGCCGCGGCCCCCCCCGCCATCCTAATATGGCGGGGGGGGGGGGAATTCAGGTGCGGATGGCGGGCAGATTGCCCCTGCCAGGCTGGCGGTGGCTACCGCCACCCTGGCGGGGGCAATTCGCCCGCCATCCTAATGGGCCCCTTAGTTTTGTGAACTGTTACCAGGGCTTGGGAGCTGGTAATGAAGCTGATGTACTCATAAGATTTAGTTATACATACTACAAACTCCCAATTGTGTTGTCAAGATCGATGAATAATGGTTTGTTTAAAGCATAACCAGCCATTGTGAGAAATGAAGGAAAGCCATTAGTTGTTAATGATACACGGCAAGCTGCCTGAAATCATCCTTTCTCAAGGACCTTGTGTTTCAAGATAGTTTTTTTCTTGGGATCATTGTTTTCCACAGTTTCCTATGTAACTACAAATGTATACAAGTTGAGTAGTTTGTAAGCTGAAGCACACTCCTTGGCGAATGCTGAGAGACTCAGCTGCTGAAGCAGAATAAAAGGATACTGACGATTCCCCATGACTGACTCCCCCAATATCTGAAGACTTCTTCATTTCGGCTTTAACAGGACACAGCTATCAGTGCAGCTGCGAGGTTTAGGAGTGCAAGTGGCTCACAGAACCCCCAATTACAGGGAGTAGTGTTTTTGGTCAGTTTTATTTTTGTTAGCTATATTTGCTCTTTTATACGTTTTCTATTTAGTGTGGACAATGATCTACAGAGATGGACCCATGAAATGAATAAGCTCATACTTCCCACCCTATGTGATCGGTCATACCCCTCAAACGCTCCAATGTTTGGGATGGGGCTCGACTTGAAAACATTTTGCTTGGGAGGAGGCAGGTCAGTGCAAAAATGCTTAAACATCTCTGGCCTAGAGTGAGTAGGTCTTCAGGATTGGTTTTTCTTGATGTATGTAGGGAGGATTAAACCTAACAGGCCACAGTAGTTATACATTTAAATTATGGGTGTTTCAATATGTCCGGGCCTGATTGAGCTGTGGTCCATACTCTTTTTGAATTACCCTAAAAAGTGGATAAGCAGTCAGGTGTTTTCAATCTCTTCTGAAGTTTACAATCCCCAGACTTCACTCATCACACAACTAATTTCATATTAAAATACATTTTTTTAAAATAGTCAAGCATCTCAGCTCTCTTATCCACTTAATACACTCCAACTACACACAACACGCACTACTCCAACTATCATCTTTCTTACGAATACTCATAAATATTCTCAGTCCAAAGTCACGTAACAGACATCACTGACCATATCATCGAAAACAACCTAAATACACAGTTCACAGACATTTGACTCACTCCCAATATCGCTCCTAGTCTTCAATTAACGCATTCTTTCCAGTTACACAATCATCCACCAACTAGGATTGGCCTAACCATTCCTAGCAGGCTCTCCAACCAGGTAATTAGTTTCAATTGATCTTCCTCCAAATGTCAGCATCTCTCTCTTTTTTTTTAAACAGATTTTTTTAGGGTTTTACATCTCGTGCAATAGCATTTCAAGCATCAAGTCCGCCGTGAGTTACAATACATTGAACAATTACACTCTCATTTACCATTGTTGTTTATTGACCAACTTCCCATACGCCCCTCTCTCTCCCGTAGTCAGCACCGCATCAGAAACATAGTACCCTACATGTGCGTGCAACCTAGATGTAGTATACTGTATGGGGAGGGTAAGGGGTAGGCGGGGGTGGGACAGCAAAACCCCAGGGAGGGACTGACCTGTTCCGTCGAGAAAAAAGGTGGGGGTGGAGACCCGGAAGAGATTTTGTCTCTGGATTGACCAAGCCATCTACCAGCCTCTCCCGGGCACTTGCTGCCTCAAATGTGCCTATTCTTCGTTTAGCCGCTCTAAGTTGTATCCGCCCTTTATAGCCCAGGGCTCGAAAAATACATTCGCATTGTCAAGCAACATTTATTCAGGACGAGCTAATTTTAGGGACTACTACCCCTTTGAGTTGAAAACCCTCTAACTTCAGGGAAGACAAACTGACTTTTGACCATCTCTGAAGCAGAGAAACTGTGACAAGATAAGATTTAAAGGCATCTTTATTGCTCACAAAGTGAAAGAACAATAAAAAGCCTTTAAATCTTGCTTTCTATATTTACTGTGCAAAGCATGTTAAATTAAAGGCTGTAAGATGTCAGGCTTTTTTCTAACAACACTGAAATAGCCAAGTGAACTGTTCAAACATTTCAAATATATTTCACTAGTTATGAAGACCTATTTTTGTAATTCTGTGGTGAAAAAAATATTTTTATGGGATTAAAACAAATTAGAACACTTTACTTGGTGATGTGCAAATTTCTAATATTTTTGCTGAAAACCAAATTCCAAAAATTGCTTTTTAGCTATTACCAGTGAAACTACATGTTAGTGGGGATGTTGTGTGGCCATTTCAATGGAAAATATGTTATCTGTAAATGATAATGCACTACCACATCATGCTTTGGTAATATATTTATGAAATGTGAGTTTTTAAACATGAACTGGGAATTATTACTGCTCCTGCCCAAATGACAATGCTATTAGTGAACTAAGAGGTAAGCCAGGAATCATGTGTGCTCTATACATGGGCTTGATTCTTGTTATACATGGAGCAAACTTTTAGTATAGTAAATAAAGAGTTTTTTGGTATAGCAGAAAAAGTGAACTTGCATATTTGAAGGTGCTCTCTTATGTAATATTAAAGAAAAAGGCAGCTCTATAAGATAAAATATTTGCCTAGGATCACACAATTTGAGACAAGTCCACGGGTCAAATACATTACAGTTAGGTTGAGTAGATTATTAAAGTTACTAGACCTGCAGATCTAGTAACATTTTTATGATTTTTCGAGCCCTGTAGTCCGCCCATTTTTCCAAGGACCTATTCGGGGTCCTTTGGGCGTTTTCCAATATTGCGCAATTTCACAAATACCTAGAATAAATTATAAATCTTGGAGCCTATTAGTAATTTTTGTTTTGGATGTATGTGGGAGTCACCCAAATAAGCAATGACCAGGGAACCTCTGTTCCTAGAACTGCTGCGACTATGCTCGTGATCACTTCCCAGAATGGGCGTATCTCACGGCACTCCCAAAACATATGTAAGATGCACGCGCCTTCTTCTCCGCATCAAGAGCAAGCAGCCTCGGCTATGTTGAAGTATCGCCTAATCTTTGTGGGGGTGAGATAGGACCTGTGTAACACATAATACTTGATAAACTTGAAGCGCGCATTCCAGGTTACCTTTGGCGCCCTCTTGAGGATCAGCTCCTAGTCTCTCTCACGAATGGGTATACCCAAGCCCTCCTCCCAGTGCTCCTTCGGACGCTGATAATCAGCTCGGATGACCTTGTAGAGACAGGACACAGTTTTCATCATGCCAGCGCCACATAATAGCAGCATTGAAGCACACGCGGCCTCCAAGAGCCCGTGCCCCTATGTTTCTGTCGCCATAGTGAGTGCTATGTGTACGAGAAAGGGGCCCTTCTCGGAATTCCACAAATGGTAGAAGCACTGAGTCTTTGAAAAGAACTCCAATCTCGTCACCCCCGCCTCCTCCCACACGTCTATGTCTCTCCAGCAGTCTCCATGCGGCAAGTGTTTTAACAGAGCGAACAGTAGTTCTGTGGAATAGGAATTCGGGTACCCACCTTCTGCAAACATCTGCACGTGCAGCGAGTGATCAATCTGAACACTTGCGTATCTCCTATCGAGGATCGTTGGATTCTCAGCAAGACCTTGGAAAGGGCTGTAGAGGTTCGCGCAAAGGGCTCAAAGCCCTTGCCGGGATTCTCCTAGCCGCAAGCCACTGGATCAACCAACAGAGTTAGGCGGCTATATAATACGTTTTAAAATCGGGGACCCTCAGTCCTCCAGCCTTCGTCGGATGTCGCAGCGTGTCCAGTGCCACTAGCCTTCACCCGTCCTCCAGATGAAAGCAACAATTAGGGAGTCTAGCTCCGAAACATTGCTTGCGGAACCCAGAACGGGAGCATTCCTACAAGAGGCACCGCAAGACCACCAACTTTAGGAGTACAACACAGCCCGCCACCAACAATGGTAACATCTTCCAAAAGTCTATGGAAGCTCGCAGGGCTCAGAGTGCCCGACCTACCTTGCCCTCCAACAGATCTGCCAGTGGCAAAATGAGTAAAGGACCCGCATCTGGGTATACCATGCTCACTTTGCCACTGGATTCAAGCCAGTCTAGCCGATGAGGGGTGTTACCCCGAAACCGGTCCAAGGATGCTTGTTTCTGGTCCAGAGAAGACCTGGCTTGGACTGTTCCCATGAGGAACAGGGTCAGGACTGATTTGCATATGGCTGGGTCTGAACTGGGGTGGCAAGTGAGCTAAAGAATAATAATGTTGGATTCAACCCAGATCTTTTACTGGGGGCGAGTGTCTGAAAAGTTTCAGCGCTCCGTCGATCATCTTCTTGTGTTTGCTTTGCAACTAGTCTATGTCTGCATTTACTTACACGAGAAATGTATACTCTTAAGTGAATTTTTGATGGGTTTTAATGCGATTACTGTGCACCAATAAACTCAAAATAGGAGCAGTGTTGTCCAAATGTACACATCTGCAGCGATTAAGACTTCACAAGGAAACCTCTCTTTTTTATTAACTAATAGACAGGAGCATGAATGACTGAAAAGGGTACGGCCCCGTTTGGAAATCACTCAAGAGTAACAGGGGTGGAAAAAGCCAATCAAAGGTGGTGAAATGCAGAAACATCTAATAAAATAAACTTTGGTGAACCTCAGAGGTGAAAGGTAATCAAAACATGACATTTTATAGACAAGAAGGCGTCGCGTGGGACTCTCAGGCTAAAAAGGGAAGCTACTGGGGTGAAAGGGAGGGCAATGCTTGAGAACCTACGAGATGTAGTAGGACAAATAGCCTTTGGGGGTGAAATACCTGGGTCAGGGCATGCATATCGTTGACAGATGTTCTTAAATCGTCTACCTTTAATTTCTTATTCAAGTGCATTTGGGGCTAGCTTGAAATGCCTTAGAGATGCCAGTTATTTTTTTTTGTAAACAAAACTTAAAAGGAGACAGTCATCTAACAATGTACCTCAGAGTTAGCCACATATATGGCCACTACAAAAGAAGGAGCCAGGTGAAGTTTCCAGGGTCGCAGGTAAAGCTACTCTGAAAGCACATGTACACTATATTGAACGTGTGCAAGTGTACAAACATTCCGTGTAACTGACGCCGAGCTACCGTTGTCGACTGAGGATTGAAGAAAAGCACTCTCCCCTGCCCCGTCGCAGTTTCCTGCAATATTCAGTACACTGTCCACTGCTTGAACGGTCTGTACTTACAAATCAGTTTTGCCAGATTTCTCCCAGTTCTTAATCCAATCGGCAGGAAGCGCCACCACCGCCATCTTCCCCTCTCTCTAGCCCTCGCTCCGGCCTATGCAGATAGCCCGGATGTTTGGTTGCACGTCACTTGGGGTCAGAGGGGAAAATGTGCCACGCGCAGACTGCCGGGAGAGGTAGGTTTCCGTCTCCAGGGCGCACTGCGCATGTCGGGCATAAAACACTCACTCAAAAAGAGAGTCTCGGGCTGTGCTTGTTCGTTCTGCTCTTTTGTAGAGATCTTTAGCGTTTACGTGCCAAATTCTAAAATTGGAGCTGCGTGCCACGTGCAAGTCTTTTTAACTTTAAAGTCATTACGCACGATCTAAATTCTTTATTTACTACTTCCCCCTCATAACAGTTGTTACGTAGAGATGCCGTCTTACCCCGAGAAAAATACCGACCATATGTTCACTTTTTAACATTCTGCAAAGGATGTGGCTTAACCGCTAGAGCGGCCAACATTAAAGCTGGGGAACTAGGTTCTAGTCTGGCAGGAAGGAGGTTTATTCAGCCTGTGATTCGGAGTAAAACATTTAACCTCCCTTGTGCCTTAAAATTGAATGTGTCTGTCTGTAATGCAACCGGTGCTCATGTAAAGCGCGCTCGGATACCTTCGGGTCGAGCTCGCGCTATATTAAAACTGGAGAGAAAAAAACCCTAACACGATTTGACATACGGTCGTTGGAGTGAACGAAATCGAATCGCTTTTTAGGTCTCGCCTTTCAATGCGCATGCGCATTGAGCGGAGCGAGACTATAGGGGCTTAAACAGAGGTTTAACTAAATGGCGATTTGATGCTGTGCCCGTGCGCTTTTAGGTCAATGCACAAGCGCATTGACCAAAAAAATGCGCGTGCACAGCATCAAATCGCCAGCCATCTGTTCCCCAGCAGCTCTTCTCGCTCCGCCCCACAAGCTTCCCCCAGCGTGCGCTCTGCCTCAGCCGCACTCCTCCCACACCTTTGAAGTCATGCAATCATGTGCAAGCCCTTCGTGAACAGGGCCTTAGTCCAGGTATTTTACCACTTTAATCACCCTTTCATAAGGTACTGATGGAGAGAACTGAGCGCAGGCTATGTGGGGAACCCGACCCTGCTGGCGGTAAATATCACTGACCCTAGTTTCTGAATAAAGGAGTCTTCTGGATGGCCTCCTTTTGGGGGCATAGGAGCAGATGACTTCCTCTTTTCTTGTGGACCATAAATTCGGGGCTTCGTCAGCTATGAGCCCTTCGAGCTTCTCTCATGAAACAGACCAGGGCGTGGAGGACTCTCCCTCTCAATCCTCCACTTCAGACCTAGATGAATTTCATCTGCCCTCTGTCGGAAAGTGGGTTATTGGTAGGGGCAAATGGAAGTCTGCCACTGGCAATAAGGCCACTAACATATGATAGTACTCAGCATAGGTCTTAGAAAATTATTCCTATGCTCAACCTTTGGTAACGTGGCTGCGAGCAGACAGGCTTAACTTCAAAGACAGGTAGGTAAAGCATTTAAAAACACAATTTCAGCAAATATTTAAGACACCACACATAATACAAATCCAACACCAATTTATAAAACAAGGAAATATTTTATCTTTAAAATGACACCAAAACAACAAAAATCCAATGTAGGGAACGGGAGATATGAATTTTCAAAGATTTAATAAAATATAGCACTTAGAAGATTATAGCACCATATTGTGATACCTGCTCGCGATAGACCCGACCAAAGTCAATGTTTCAGGCCGGGCGCGATGGGGCCCTGAGTGGCTACAGCTCGCGGCAGGTCCCGGTCTCAATTTCTACCTTCACACTTAAAAACTTTTCTGGAGCTTTTCTCCTCGAGGCCCCTCAAAGCTCCCAGCCAGACCGGATTCAGTGAGATTTTGCCGGCTTGACTTGTGACGAGGTCCCAGGCAACTTCCCTGGAGCAGACTTAGAACATTTCTCAAGATCGCTTCAGCGGGGCAATCCAGGCCGGCACGCGATGGAAGGCAGGCGGCTTGGCTCTCGCGGTCGCTCCCGGTCACCTTTCCTACGAGCGGACGTAGAAACTTTTCTGGGGCTTTTTCTCACGGGGTCTCTCGATGCTCCTCGTGTAGCGGGATCTGGTGAGGGTTCGCCGCCTTCAGATTTTCTCTAGTCCCGGTCAATCTTCCGAAGTTGGAGCAATGGAGCTTTTAGCGGGACGAACCTGGTTGGCTTGGCCTGCTCGCGGTTGAAGGCAGGCAGCCTGGCTGACCAGGTTGAGTCGATCCCTCTATGGAGCTTTTTTTCGAAGTTGGTCCAAAGTTCTCCAAACTTTTTGAACTTCTTCCTGAAGTTCCTCATGGGTCCCGAAGTGTCTCAGACTCACTTAAAGGGTCTGGAAGCTCCAGGCGGGCAACTAGAGCCAAATTTCGGGGGGGGGAGGGGGGCTGAAAAATATTCAGGGGGGACTAATTCTTCCGAACTGTACACACAACAAAAGCCTCATTTACAACTAAAAGCCTCATTTACAGCTAAATGGTCTTTTAAAGACCTGTTAAGTACTCGGGTGCGGCTGCAATTAGATGCTCACCAGCCCGCGAAGCTGTCTTCGCCCGGGCTGACACACACGACGGGGGGGGCTGAAGCCCCGTGAGCCCAATGGGTGTTGCGCGCCTGAGAAGCTCCAAGTTGGTCCTTGAAAGTTGAAGACTTCAGGTCCCACAATCCACTGGTACAAAACCCTTACAAATCCACTGATGGGTCTCCAAGGTGTAGATTTAGTTGGTGATGTTTAACCTGTATCTTTTTAGGGAGTCCACTCTTTAGTTCTTTTTCAGCAAGATAATTCACAGGGCTGTAGTTTCAGATGGTGCAGTCTTCAGAGGTCAGGCCTTAGAAATCTTTGCACAGCAAAGCTTCTCAACAGGGCACTTCTTGCTTCAGTAGGTTTCAAACAGCAGATATGGAGGGTTCTGCCCCTCTCAGATACATATTCCAAGTTCTCTGGGTCAAGCAGGAGGTCACTTCTGATCAATGGAAGCAGGGTAACTCCTCAAAAATATGACCATATCCTGTAGAGTGAGTGCATCAAATCCATAATGGCTGATTTTCCAGCAAGGA
The DNA here is from genome assembly GCF_964261635.1 of Lissotriton helveticus. NCBI lineage: Eukaryota > Metazoa > Chordata > Amphibia > Caudata > Salamandridae > Lissotriton > Lissotriton helveticus. Next base: position 2,067,414,107 of record NC_136063.1, read on the forward strand.
GGTAAGAGCTGCCTAAACACACCCCTAGGATGGCTAATTTACTTAGACTCCCCCCCCGCATCTGCTCATACCTTCCTAAATCCTACCACCTGCCTAAGGTGGGAAGTTCAAAGCTGTAAATGACAATGGTCTCTACTCTACTCTTTGAAGAACATATTTTATAAGTACTTGTCTTATATCTACATGACCACCCCCCATATGCAACTAGGGGAGACATTAGGGGTTCTGAATCTGTAGAAATATTGCAGATTCTCCCTCCGCAGTGCTCCTAGCATCAAAGTCGAATTTGACCAGCACTTTACCACAATGTGGGGAGTGAAATGTGAAATTTTAATTTACCCAGGCATATAAGAACTCATTTTATAAGGGTGTCCCTGATAAATACCTAACCCCCACCCCTAGGATACCTAGGGGAGACCCTGGGGTCCCTAATATGCCAAAACATTGTAGGTTATCCATCTGTAAGTGCCCCAAACACCAAAGTCGAGCTTGGGCACAATTTACTTTTTAAAAGCAGTCCTGGCACACTGGGTTGTTTTAAAACTGACCTCAGGCTTCAGCAGTGCACACATGCAAGTGCAAAAATAGCTGCTGGCCTCTCTAAACTGCCATGCCCTAGGGTACTAGAGACTTCTAGGTAGTTTCAATCCCCCTGCCCTATTATATACTAGGGGCCTATAGGGTAGGTCATGCCAATCACAGGGGTACCCCTCCATACCATTGTGTGCTCTAGTGCCTAGGTGTTTTAACTGTATTCTAACGTGTCTCTTTCAGCATAGTACTGGCCCTGGTCAGGCAGAGCACAGGGCCAGTCAGAGTCAGTTACCACCAGTACAATTCAGCAAAAAGTTGGGGGGTTTCCAGGGCATAGGAGGACTTTACAACATATCCCCCACAAACGAAAGGTGATGGGTTACTAACCTACTAGTAGTCCTCATCAGCTAAGTGGAAAACCTGGAAAGTCCATCTGCATTTGCATGGGTAACCCCAGGTCTGTGTTCCACTGTAAAATCTATTCCCTGTAGGGAAATGGACAACCTTAACAGCTTGGGATTCTCCCCTCTCATCTGCATGAGCCATCTGAGAGGTCTGTGGTCAGTTTGAACACAAAAGTGAGTCCCAAACAAATATGGTCTCAACGTTTTTAGGGACCACACCACAGCAAAATCCTCTCTCTCAATGGCACTCCACCTCTGCTCTCTGGAAAGAAGCCTCCTGCTAATAAAAGCAACTGGCTGATCAAGGCCCCCTTCCTTTAGCTGTGACAACACTACCCCAATCCCTTGCTCTGAAGCATCTGTCTGAACCACAACTTTGTTTGTGTAGTCAGGGGCCAGTAGCACTGGTGCTGAACACATGGGAGCTTTCAGAGTGTCAAAAGACTTCCTACACTCTGGAGTCCAAATCACCTTCTTTGGCCTCTTTATAGAAGTGAGTTCTGTTAGGCCCCACAACAGTCCCATAATGTTGAACAAACCTTCTAGGAATGCCATGACCTGAGTCTGGGTAACAGGAGCTGTCCAATCCAAAATAATTTGGATTTTAGCTTGGAGAGGCTGTACATGGCCCCCATTGCAGATCTCCCGACGCTTCCCCGGGAGCAATGGTTTCATTTTAATCCTCACGCAGACTTCTTAAAGACTTGTGCCTACCTGTCCAGTGCACTTTGATCAGCGCCTAGGAACGAGCGCTCAGTCATTCTCTGCCTGCCCCTCCGCCTGCAAACCGCGACCCAGATCGCCAGACCGCCTCCGCTGTTCGCCCCCTCCTTGCCTAGTGTGGGAAGCGGGACAGGCGGCCATTCCACCTTGGGCGGGTCTGGGCTGGGCGCGGCAGTTCTCTGGCTCCTCCCCCCCTGGCAACACAGCTTAAAGGGCTTGCAGCGCCTCACCTGCACTGATTGCAGATCTCCCGACGCTTCCCCGGGAGCAACGGTTTCATTTTAATCCTCACGCAGACTTCTTAAAGACTTGTGCCTACCTGTCCAGTGCACTTTGATCAGCGCCTAGGAACGAGCGCTCAGTCATTCTCTGCCTGCCCCTCCGCCTGCAAACCGCGACCCAGATCGCCAGACCGCCTCCGCTGTTCGCCCCCTCCTTGCCTAGCGTGGGGAGCGGGACGGGCGGCCATTCCACCTTGGGCGGGTCTGGGCTGGGCGCGGCAGTTCTCTGGCTCCTCCCCCCCAGGCAACACAGCTTAAAGGGCTTGCAGCGCCTCACCTGCACTGATTGCAGATCTCCCGACGCTTCCCCGGGAGCAACGGTTTCATTTTAATCCTCACGCAGACTTCTTAAAGACTTGTGCCTACCTGTCCAGTGCACTTTGATCAGCGCCTAGGAAAGAGCGCTCAGTCATTCTCTGCATGCCCCTCCGCCTGCAAACCGCGACCCAGATCGCCAGACCGCCTCCGCTGTTCGCCCCCTCCTTGCCTAGCGTGGGGAGCGGGACGGGCGGCCATTCCACCTTGGGCGGGTCTGGGCTGGGCGCGGCAGTTCTCTGGCTCCTCCTCCCCTGCCACGCCCCCTTGGCATCCCTCCCACATGTGCCCCTACATAATGGCCACTTCTCACCGGCGGCGCAGCGGACGGGCGCAGCGGGCGCGACGAAGGCACGCCGAAGTTGCGCCTAAGTTAAGCCCGTCTGCGCCCGTCTGCGGCCGACCGGGGCTAGGGGCACGTCTCCCTGCCCAACGCATTACGTACTCTTCCTCCCAACTCCACGGTCTACAAGGTCCGTGGTTTCTACATGCCTCCATACATTCACGTATTTCTTTGTTTGACCTGTCCCCTGCTTCCCCTTGCGTTTGTTCATCTTCCTCCTTTGCTCCTCCCCCGCCTCCCAAGGAGGACGCCAACCCAGTTCCAGCCAGGTCTCTTAAGGTTTATTATTTGAACACCCGGTCGGCAGTGGCTCATTCACATGAACTATCGGTGCTGTTGGCTCTCCACGCACCTGATCTTCTCTTTTTAACTGAGACTTGGTTCAGTGATGACTCCTTACCTGCCTTATTAGCCTCTCTTCCCGTTCCTTATTACGCTTTTCGTGCTGATCGTTCATCCGGCAGAACTGGGGGCGGTGTTGCAGTTATTGCCCGGTCTGATTTCCCTTTCCAATTGCTTTCTTTGTCAGACATTGCTACTACCGAGCACCTTGTCATTCGCACTACCTCCATTTCCCCCCCTCTCACTTGTGTCCTCATCTATCGTCCTCCCCAGTCACCTGCACGTTTTCTTTCGGACTTTCAGGAGGTGCTGGCCACCCTCACGGTTAATAACTCTTCCGTTTTACTGCTGGGTGACTTTAATTTCTGGCCCTCTGACCCAGCAGAGTGTTCATCCTCGAGAGAGTTTTCAGACATACTTCAATCTCTTAATTTTGTTTCTCACGTTCATTCCTCTACGCACGTCAAGGGGCATATCTTGGATCAGATTTGGTCCTTAAACTATCCGTTAGACTCCTTGTCCATTTCACATTGCACCTGGTCGGATCACCATCTAATATCTTTTTTTCTCACCATAAGTTCTATCACTAGGCTCCCTCTTCCTAAAAATGTCTGGGTCCGCTCGTGGAGCAGAGTGGATCCGGCCATCTTATCTGCCCTCTTAGCTGATTCCTACCCCACTTTACAAGGCCTTTCCACTTTGGCTCAGGCCAACGCCATTGATCAGTGGCTCTCTTCTGCTAGTGAGTCCATTGCTCCACTAAAGCGGTTGACCTCGAAGCGGGAGAAGGACGCCAATCTGTGGTTTACCAATGACCTCAAAACTATCAAACTAGAGGTACGCCGTGCTGAGCGGGCCTGGAGGAGAAATTATTGTCCCATTCTTAGAGCTGATTTAATCGCTCTTTTGGCTAAATATAAGAAAGCTATTTTGGCCGCCAAAACGGCCTATTTCTCCTCTAAGATCCTCACAGCCGAGAACCAATCGAGGGAAATCTTCTCGATGGTCCACAACTTGCCATTTTCGGACCGGACATCCCTTAAGCCCTCCCCCTCCCAGGACCTCTGTGATTCCTTGAACAGTTTTTCATCAATAAGATTGCCGCCATCAAAGCTAATATTCCCTTACCTTCCCCCTCTTTTGTGGACCTTCAGTGTCCTCCACCACAAGGACAACTTAACGTCTTTCCACTTCTGACCAAGGAATCCCTCTCTTCACTAATTCCCCTTATCAAGTCTGGTTCCCCTCTGGACTCTTGTCCCGCCCACATCCTCCGTCACATTTACTCTACTTGTCCTGATCCCCCCTTCACTTTCTCAATAGCTCCCTCTCCCAGGGGGTTGTACCCAACCCAATGAAAACAGCTATTATCCTGCCCATCTTAAAGAAGCCTGGGGCGGACCCCTCGGTCCTCGCCAATTATCGCCCCATCTCCCGCCTACCTTTTTTGGCTAAGGTGCTCGAGCGTCACGTCACCAAGTCTCTGAGCGCCTTTGTGGAGGAGCATGGGTCTCTGGCTTCTCGCCAGGCTGGCTTTCGCCCTGCACACTCAACGGAGTCTGTAGTGCTTTCGGTCCTTAACAACCTCAGGGAGGGAATGGACACCGCCCGATCCCAGGCTTTGGTCCTCCTCGATCTCTCAGCCACCTTTGACACGGTTGATCATACCATCTTGCTTTCCCGTGTCGGGGCGGCAGGGATCGGGGGCACGGCCCTGGTGTGGTTGTCCTCCTTCCTGAGGGACCGCACCCAGGCGGTCCGCCTGGGCGACTTCTCTGCGGACTTCCGGAAGGTTCAGTGCGGGGTCCCCCAAGGTTCCTCCCTTTCACCTCTTTTGTTTAACCTTTATATTGCTCCCCTCATTTTTACTTTACAACAAATGGAGGTCGCCGTATATAACTATGCCGACGACCTCCAACTTGTCTTCAACCTCACTTCTTCTTCTGCTTCTATCTTTAATTTTCAGTCTATTAGGATTTTCATCCGGGACTGGATGGACTTTAACCACCTGAAACTCAACCCAGATAAGACCGAGCTGGTGTTGACAGGTGGTGCCTCCAGTCCCTGGTCCTCACTTTTTTGGCCCCCCTTCCCTAGGTTCCCCCCCGGTCCCTTCTACCTCAGTGAAAACCTTAGGCATCAAGCTTAATTCTCACCTCACCCTTCACTCCCAGGGTAGCTCCGTGGTTTCTTCTTCTTTTCTTTCACTACGCACCATCCGCAAGGTATCTCGTTTCTTTTCCTTCGAGGCCTTGAAGCTGATCATCCTTGCTATGGTCATCTCCCGCCTGGATTACGGCAACGCCCTATATGCTGGCATACCTGCATATAGTTTTAGGCGGTTGCAGTTGATTCAAAACCAGGCGGCGCGGTTGGTGTTTAAACTCCCTAAACCGTGTCACGTTACACCTCTCCTTAAAACCCTACACTGGCTTTCTGTCCGTGAACGTGTCCAGTTTAAGCTTGCTTCCATCACCTTCCAGGCTCGACTGGGCACGGCCCCTGCCTTCATCACTTCAGAGATTGTCCCATATTTTCCACCTAGGGAGCTACGATCTTCATCCCAATCCCTGTTATCAGTCCCCCGGTTCCGCAGGAAAAAATGGGGGGGGTCGAAGTTTGCGACCCTTGCTCCAGTCTTATGGAACTCCTTGCCCCTTGAGCTCAGATCCCTAACGCTTTACCCCCAGTTCCGAAAGAAACTTAAAGCTTATTTATTCACCAAATCCTTTAGTTAGATTATTTTGCTACGTTGTTCCCCCCTCTGCCATTTCCACTCCGGAGATCTGCATGTCATAGCGCCATGGTGAAAGCGCGCTCAACAAATACTTTTAAACTCAAACTCAAACTCATCTACCAGGTGGCCCAGGTACACCACATAACTTTGCCTTATTTGGCACTTGCTTGACTTAATAGTCATGCCTGCCTGCTGCATGGCCTGAAGCACTTCACTTAGGTGGATAAAGTGATTTCCCCAGGTAGAACTGTATACAGCTATATCATCCAGGTAAGCTGCACTGAACTGTTCCAACCCAGCAATACCCTATTCACCAACCTTTGGAAGGTGGCAGGTGCATTATTTAAGCCAAAGGGCATTACCTTGAACTGATAATGGCCCTCTGGTGTGGAGAATGCTGACCTCTCCTTTGCTCCATCAGTGAGGGCAATCTGCCAGTAACCTGAAGTCAAATCAAAAGTACTCAGGTACTTAGCGGCCCCTACCTATCAATGAGCTCATCAGCTCTAGGTATAGGGTGAGCGTCAGTCTTTGTGACTGCATTCAATCCTCTGTAGTCCTCACAGAACCTTAACTCCTTTGGTCCCCCCTAAGGATTAGGTTTAGGTACCCGCACCACTGGACTGGCCCATGGATTCTCACATGGTTCAGTTACCCCCAGTTCCAGCATCTTAGCAACCTCAGCTTTAATCCTGGCTCTGACATGGTCAGACAACCTGTACAGTTTGTTTTTGACAGGTAGGCTGTCACCAGTGTCAATGTGGTGCACACACCACTCAGTGATGCCTGGGGTCAAAGATAACAGGCCAGCAAACTGCTCCAGCACTTGCTTACAATCTCTGTGCTGCTGGTCTGTCAATTTGGGAGCGAGTACAACTCCCTCCACTGACCCATCTAGCACATTAGTGGAGAGGAGGTCGGGCACACGCACAGGCTCAGTTTCCTCCTCCACACCCTCATCTGTGACCAGTAACGTGGTCATATCTGCTCTGTCATGATGGTGTTTCAATCTATTCACATGCAGGGGTGCCAAGGTCAACCAAATAGGTAATCTCACCCTTCTTTTCTAAGATTGGATAGGGCCCACTCCACTTGTCATGGAGGGTCCTGGGAGTAACAGGCTCCTGCCTCACCTCTACCTGGCTGGCTGCTCTGGGAGGAGGCCCCGCACTGTCCGTCGGTACCTCGTTGCTCAGGTAGAGCTAGCCCCGGGAGGCAGGATTTTCCTACTAGTGAGGATACCTGGGTATGACCTGATCAACTAAAATAAGACAGGAATACCGGTGGAGTATACATATTCACTTTACTATGTATTTTGTTGTCACATAATTTTGCAGCAGCAGTATCACATTATTTTTCCATCTGGTCCTGAAGAAAGCCGATGATACCCTCGGATCAATAGGCTGAAACATGTTGACCATCAAGTGACAGTGGTTCTACCTCTATACCACTGTGCTGTTTCTTTTTAACCCTGTCAAGTGGAACACAAGAATAAAGGACTTTAGTGTATCCACTTAGATAGTTTTAATACTCACTTACTTTTCCTTCACACAGCACTGCATACCTCACTACACCTATTCACTCACATATGGGATTACCATCCTTTGGTCCAAAAAAACATCTCTGAGCTCCTCCTTTAAACACCGGAGTAGTAGCTCCCAGTGCTGACTAGGATTTCTACACTGGTAAGGAGGACCCATATGATGAAGCATGTCACCCTTGAGTGAGTGAGGGTTCCTATCCTTAAGGGATGTCTCCCCTAGTCAGGTTTGTAGCATCACATTGGTTATGAGAGAGGTAACCTAGCACATTTGTTGCATACATATGTTTATGACCACAGTTGTGCATTTTTGTGTTGTGCTAAAATTAGGGAACGCACACTTAGTGGTCTATAAATATCCCTACAGACCCCTAATCTACGGTAGTTTTTTCAGTACTTGTAATTAACACCACCCTCATCCCACATAGCAGTCAGATAGCTGGACAGGAAGTTCATGCCCCTACCTGACACCACCTCTTTTGGAAACCCCACTCCAAGCAGTGCTCTAGCCACCGCAGGAGCATCAATGGTTCTAAGAGGTATGGCTTCAGGGTACCTAGTGGCATGGTCAACTACCACTAAGATATACCTATTCCCTGATGCAGTAGGTGGGTCCCCGAAAAAATGTTTCTATGTCTATGGAAACCGGTAAACATAGTGTAAGCTCATTGGTCTGTCAGGCTAGCACACTTTGATGACATCAGACGCCGAGTAAGCGTGCTTCACAGGTGCTGATTGTTGTCTCTTGACCAGGCTAATATTTAAGCGTCAACATGAGATTATCTAGAACTTCGCTCATTAAAGAACTGTGTTAGATGTCTGCTCGGACACGCACCTTTTGATTGAGGTAAGCCCGCACTAGACGTTGGCTCTTACACGCGTTTCTTTAAATTAGACAGCATTAAACGATTATTTAGAACACCATACTGCTGTCTTCTTTCATTATGGTCCCATCATGGGGCAGACGGCAGTATAGTCTCCTTGATGTGTACGTATGGACCTATGATCCATGTATAATTCCCTCTAGTCTTGTTGCTTATATTCTTCAGGTTTTCCGTAACTGGGAACCGTGGTGTTTTTGTCATTCCGGACAACGTATATTTTAAAGAAAGGATCGTTGCCTGTACCTACTACAAGCACTGATAGGTATGCAGACGAGGACATTATTAGATCGCAAATATTGTTTTGCGAAACTCTGTATATTATAGCATAGTTTGGAACAGGTCCTTGAACTCTTACAATATATATATTTTAAGTGAACAAGGCGGTAACGCCGAAACGCGTCTAAGCAGCAACTGATCTAAAGAATAAAAGTTTGGATTCAGATTCACGGAGTCAGCGCCTTCTTTAATCACGAAGTATGGCATGTGAGAATATATATATATATATATATATATATACACATACATATATATATATATATATATATATATATATATATATATATATATATATATCTCGTATGCAGAGGTTTGATGCAACCGACGGGACGACGATCCAGATTCCATATTGGAAGGCGTACTTTTGCTCCCACTCCGATTCCATTCTATGAATTAAGGTATGCGTATGCTCTCTACGGCTACCGTTGTTATCATTCATTATGGAGTGAATTATAATTCTCAGGAAGTTGACTATGATAGGCCTTTTCTTCCTTTATATATCCCTCACAGGTGCTAGTTACACTCAACAAAGTTATTTACACATTTGGATGCTGTCGAACACGAAGTTCGTTCCTTCAAGCCCCTTTGTATAAAAAATGTCATGCACTTTTAGATGAAATCAGGTAGGACTATATAGTTATTCCTGTATTAAATTTAACCTAGAAAGTGTGCCTTATCTAAATGGGTGTTTTTATATATACACTCTTACATTTTCTTTATTTTAGAACACAGCCTCCCATTTTTTAAGAATCCAAGTGGATATTAGAAAGATTTTTCTACACCTTCTTTATCTTGTTCATCTTCACAAGGTATGAGTTATACAGGATCATGGATATATGCTCTACTTATTGATGGAGGTATTACTGGAGTAGATCTTAAACTCACAAAATGGCGAGTATGCCACCAACCCGTTTAGTCGTCAGGACACTTGGGACATGAGAGAAAAATAATTTAATTTAATCTCTCCTCTCAAGGTGTGATTTGTGGTTGATTGAATAGTGGGAATGAACTTTTGTCAACTTTGGAGAACCCAACAATAATTATGAGACCTTTTGATTGGGGTGGATTTATCGTTTGATGAAAAAGTACTCTTCCTGTATAAATGGTTTAATTGTTAGAACGGATTGTTGTTAGAACGTATGTAGGAATATTAAATTGAGACACAAATACATTGATGGTTGATATATATATATATATTTCTCCAAATGCACTTTCTGACAAAAAGCGTGGCGCACACTTTTCAAATGTTTTAAGATTGCTTTATTCCGCTCCCTTGGCAGACAAACGCGTTTCGACCATGCTGGCCTACGTCAATGTCAGTGCAAACAATGTTTTTTCAATTTTATACACACCATTTCCTCCACACAGTTGTTCATTGTGACAGAAAGAGGACTAGGTCATGAGCTTTCCTCCTTAGTCCACTAAGTTTTTCCGGCAGCCATCTTAGGCTAGTCTGGAAAACCAATAACCATACATCTCATTATTGTTTAAATACATTTAAGTATTGGTTAAAAAGATTTCCTTCTTTCACCTTACAGGATCCAGCACTGGATGGACAATTTTTATGTTATTACATTAAAAACGTATCAAACTGTCCAATGTTAATTAATGTCATTGAACACTATCGTATTTGGCCCTGAATGGACAGATTCTGTCACAACATTCAAACTATCAATTAATCTATTTACCATACGGAGGTTTTTTCGTTGTTATTTTAAAAGAAAACTATCAATTGCTTTCTCAAACAGATATATGAAAAACTAACAGTTCCTGAGGAGTAAATGACATATATCCAATTCAGATCCCGGATAGTATGGATAGTTCTCATACTAATCAATAGCAATGATCCCATTACTTCTCAATTCACTATATACAAAAATACAAACAAGCTTTCTGACTACAAAATTACAATTCAATTGATTTCTTTCTCAATTCATCATGTTAAAAACAGGCTACGATTTCACCCTTTACAATATATATTCACATGATTTTTCTCACATTATTCAGTAAACCTCCACTTGGTTAATGTTACATCCCTATGTCATAGTTTCATTCCTACTCCTCCTCCCCTGTGTGTGGTGGGTCTAACCTACATGTACCCACATTTCTTCCTCACAGTTTAGGCCGTTTGGTGTCAGGGTGCGGAGTTCTATTATATACTTAGATTCTATCTGTCTGAGAGTTCTTATCCGGTCACCCCCTCTTCTCAGAGGTGGAACTCGATCCAGGCAGAAGAATCTAAGTAAATTGCTGTTACCTTTGTGCATTTCCTTAAAGTGCCTGGCCACGGAATAACTGCTGTCTTTCTTAGTTATAGCACGCATGTGCTCCAGAATCCTTTTCTTTATCTGGTGTATCGTGCTTCCAAGATATAGAAGGTTGCAAGGACACACCAGACAGTAAACTGTGAAGTCTGAATTGCAGTTAAGTTACTTGGTGATAGCTTTAGCATGTTCACTGCCTGGGATTGTGTAGGTCTTTACCGTGGCACTATTTTTACATGCCTTGCATTTTAAACAAGGGTAGGAGCCTTTGATATCATGTGGATTGGCATCCCGTTTGATAAAATGACTGTGCACTCGCAAATCCTTAAGTGAGATATTTTTTCTATAGGTAATGCTTGATTGTTTAGTTATTTTCCTACCTATAGTTACATCTGTCTGGTGTATTTTCCAATGATTGTTTAAAATCTCACGAATATGTCCTGAGTCTGATTAGAAGGTGAAAACTAATCTAGTTGTTCCTTCACTGTCTTCCTTTGGAGGTTTGTTGAAAAGATCTTCCCTCCTATGCTGTTCTGCCCTAGTCACTGCCGTTTTTAAAATCCGCTGTGGATAACCTCTTTGTTTAAAGCGGGCCATAGCTGCTTTTGTGGCTTTTTCATCATCTTCATCGGTGGTGCTGTTTCTCTTTAGGCGAAGACATTCACCATAAGGAATGCTGTTCACTAGACAGCGAGGATGTTGACTAGAAAAGTGCAAAGTAGCATTCCCCGTTGTAGGTTTACGGAACAGTCTGGTATTTAAAGTACTGCCATCAGCATATACTAGTATATCTAGAAATGACACTTCTCGGTCACTAATGGTGCTGGTGAAGTGGAGATTCACATCATTACTGTTTAAACTGCCGATATACTCTTCAAACTCTTGTCTGCTACCTGTCCAGGTGAAGAATATATCGTCAATGAAGCGGGTCCAGATACCTATTTTCTGAGACCACACTTCATTGGTACCCGCCCAGGCCACGTGCTTCTCCCACCAGCCCACGAATAAATTCACGTAACTGGGGACGAAGCACGTGCCCTTCGCGGTACCCTGCCTCTGAATATACAGTTGTTCACCAAAGGAAAAAAAAATTGTTATTTAAACAAAATGATAGAAATTGTAAAATCATCTGATTGTGCTCTGTGTATCTAAGTGGCCTAGTTTTTAAAAAGGATTTGACAGCCGCCCCACCCTGACCATGATTAATGCTTGTATATAAGCTGGTAATATCAAGGGTAACAAGTAGATACGTTTGTTCCCAGCTTATATTTGCAATCTGTTTGATAAAATCAGTGCTGTCTTTGATATAGGATACTAGATCAAAGACAAAAGGACAAAGTACATAATTTAACAAAATCGAGGTATTATCCAAAAGACTATGTCAGGAATCGTCTCTGAAATCGCGCCTGCCATGTATTAACTACAACTCCCAGCAGGCCATGGGAGGTGTTGCACGCAGTTACAAAGGGACGCCTGGCGCACACACAAGTGTGTGTAATTCTTTCAGAAGGACTGATTGCTTTGCCGGCGGCTGCTGGGAAGCGTGAACTTTGGTGAGAGAGGGGAGATAGGGGTGAGTACTGCTGCTAGCTTACAAGGCGGCGGTTTGGAATACCGCGGAAGCCATTCTTGACACTTTGTGTATTCCGGTGAACTCTTATAGGCGGCGGTGGGAGAATACCGCGGACACCGTTCTAGACTTTGTTCTTTGTTTTGGAGATTACTTTAAGAAAGGCCGTGGTAGGGGAAACCGCGGAGCCCTTTTTTCCTTCATATGTGGGAATTCCTTCAAACTGCAGTAAATTCGGGCGGCAGTGACGTAACCGCGTCTGACCGATTGCTCCATTTACATTTCCTTTGAGCAGAGGCTTAGGGCGGCGGTATATACACCATGGAAGCCCGGCCCCTGCAGTAATTTCCCTTTTTATGCACAAACAGTAGTCTCTGGCTGGAGTACATGAAAACACTGGGATTATTTTAGCTTGTAAAAACATTGGTATAGGTCTTTCAATATACAATGGGAAGAGAAGAAAGTCTTCTATATACTATTTGCAATTATCCTTGACATTGCCAGATAGAGATGTGGATGCATATATATTTTTGTTTATATTTTCCCAGAGAACTGGTGAGCAAGGGGGTATAAGTAAGAGATATTGTAGATGAAGGTCTGAATGTGTATAGTTGTTTATGTCTGTCTTTTGTGTGCATTAGGATTTACCTACTGGAGCACTCTGTTATGATTGAAGCTCTGACAAGAGTAAGCCATGACGTTGGTAAATAAGGTATGCGGATTACACTAGCGAGAAACATATGAGAGTAGACTGTATTTTAGCCTATGTTTCTAATCTTGTTGCATTCTTGTTTCAGGTTCTCCTCCCCGCTTTTCCTACCCTTTCCTATCCCTCGCCTGATCGTCCTTAAACTCTGTACATTTTCAGTTGGAGTTTGGGGATGTCAGGAGGTGGAACCCTTTTTGCATCATCCAGACCCTGAGGAGTACCAGTCCTGACAGACTACCCATAGAGGAGACTATTCGTCTCCCAGGCGGACTTTTGTTGTTTTTATGCAGTTTTGGTATATGGTAAAAGGTTTGGGTCACAGGGTGATCTGTTTCAATAAAGTTATACTCTTTTTGACCCAGAATTCCTTTACTTTTCCAAAAAGCAATCATCCCATGAAATTCAAGAATGCTTTGATTATAACCTTTAGTAGAGATCTTTTCACAAGGTATGAGTTATACAGGATCATGGATATATGCTCTACTTGATTGATGGAGGTAATGCTGGGGTAGATCTTAAAATCACAAAATGGCGAGTATGCCACCAACCCGTTTAGTCGTCAGGACACTTGGGACATGAGAGAAAAATAATTGAATTTAATCTCTCCTCTCAAGGTGTGATTTGTGGTTGATTGAATAGTGTGAATGAGCTTTTGTCAACTTTGGAGAACCCACCAATAATTATGAGACCTTTTGATTGGGGTGGGTTTATTGTTTGATGAAAATGTACTCTTCCTGCATATATGGATTCATTGTTAGAACGGATTGTTGTTAGAACATGTATGTAGGAATATTAAATTGAGACACAAATACATTGATTGTTGAGATATATATATATATATGTATATATATATATATATATATATATATACATATATATATATATATATATATATATATATATATATATTTATTTATTATTTTTTTTGATACAGATACATATGTCTTTATGCTAGTTCTGAGAAAGAGACACTTACCCTGGAAAGTCCTGATGAAGGTGGTGCATTATTTGGCAGCACACCGAAACGCCCTTTGTTGTTTTAAATTTGAGGAACTATTGAGTTTGGAATTTCATATGTGGTCATGACTCTATTGTAATAGGTTCAATCAAATTAATGTTTTATGATGATTTTTTAAGATATCATGTGTTGTTGTCTCTTGATGTGATTAATTGCATATATTTTCATGAACTTGTGTTTTTAGCAATTTGTATCACTAATGAATGTTTACAGCGCCGGTTCGCTCCACCCGCCGCGTGGCCCACCCTGAGTGTGCCCGGTCTCCCCTGCCAGTAATTGTATTTTGCTTCTTTGTTGTGCCAGTATCTCTTTTGCGCGTCCACTGTTGTGCCCCTGATTTGTTTTCATTGCTTCCACTGTTGTGCCCCTGATGTGTTTGTCGTTGCTTCCACTGTTGTGCCCCTGATTTGTTTTCATTGCTTCCACTGTTGTGCCCCTGATTTGTTTGTCGTTGCTTCCACCGTTGTGCCCCTGATTCTATTTTTGTGCTTCTACCGCTGTTCTCTCCCACTGTTCCACCCCGCTCCCCGCTGCTGCTCCCCGCGGCCCCACCCCTGTTTCGTTCTGTTCACCGCACCGCTCCCCTCCCCACTCGCCACCCCGCTCCCGTCTCCCAACTGCTCCTCCCTCCCACTGGATACTTAAGGAGGTGTCCGCGAGGCGGGGAGCTGTGACCCGACCTGACCTCGTCAACGCCGGTTCGCTCCACCCGCCGCGTGGCCCACCCTGATGTGCCCTTTCTCCCCTGCCGCCGCCACTGCCAGTAATTGTATTTTGCTTCTTTGTTGTGCCAGTATCTCTTTTGCGCGTCCACTGTTGTGCCCCTGATTTGTTTTCATTGCTTCCACTGTTGTGCCCCCGATGTGTTTGTCGTTGCTTCCACTGTTGTGCCCCTGATTTGTTTTCATTGCTTCCACTGTTGTGCCCCTGATTTGTTTGTCGTTGCTTCCACTGTTGTGCCCCTGATTCTATTTTTGTGCTTCTACCGCCGTTCTCTCCCGCTGTTCCACCCCGCTCCCCACCGCTGCTCCCCCGCGGCCCCACCCCCATTTCGTTCTGTTCACCGCACCGCTCCCCTCCCCACTCGCCACCCCGCTCTCGCCTCCCAGCTGCTCCTCCCTCCCACTGGATACTTAAGGAGGTGTCTGCGAGGCGGGGAGCTGTGACCCGACCTGACCTCGTCAGCGCCGGTTCGCTCCACCCGCCGCGTGTCCCACCCTGAGTGTGCCCGGTCTCCCCTGCCGCCGCCACTGCCAGTAATTGTATTTTGCTTCTTTGTTGTGCCAGTATCTCTTTTGCGCGTTCACTGTTGTGCCCCTGATTTGTTTTCATTGCTTCCACTGTTGTGCCCCTGATGTGTTTGTTGTTGCTTCCACTGTTGTGCCCCTGATTTCTTTTCATTGCTTCCACTGTTGTGCCCCTGATTTGTTTGTCGTTGCTTCCACTGTTGTGCCCCTGATTCTATTTTTGTGCTTCTACCGCCGTTCTCTCCCGCTGTTCCACCCCGCTCCCCGCTCCCTGCCGCTGCTCCCCCGCGGCCCCACCCCTGTTTCATTCTGTTCACCGCACCGCTCCCCTCCCCACTCGCCACCCCGCTCCCGCCTCCCAGATGCTCCTCCCTCGCTCCGCCCCCCCCCACTCTCCATTTATGGCAGAGTCCGCACGTACGCGCAGCGGGCGCGCTGAATGTGCGCCAAAGGCAAGCCCGTCTGCGCCCGTCCGTGCCTAGACCGCGCCCAGCGCCAGACCCCTTGGCCCCCGCAGATGCCAGCCCACCCGCCGGACTTACGCCGCCGCCACCCTCAACGCACTCAACCCCGGACGGATACCCGGCTGCTACCGAGCCACCCCAAGACACACCCACGGACCCTTCAACTGCCATTCGTGCAAGTTTTCCTGCATCCGGACCTGTACCGCATCCGCCAAGCCAAGCACCAGCAGCAACCACCTGAAGTGCATCCTGCTCAACACCCGCTCCGTCCACAGACACGCCGTAGAACTCTGGAACCTGCTCGACACCACATCTCCAGACATCGCCTTCCTCACGGAAACATGGATGAACACCTCCTCAGCGCCCGACATCGCCATCGCCATCCCGGACGGATACAAGATCACCCGGAGGGACCGCATCAACCAGACAGGAGGAGGCATCGCCATCGTCCACAAGAACACCATCCGCATCACGACCAACTCCGACGACACCCTCACAACCGCCGAACATCTTCACTTCCAGATACACACCGACCCCAAGACCACTCTCAGAGGCACCCTAATCTACAGACCCCCAGGACCCCGCACACAATTCAGCGAAGACATCACAGACTTCATCAGCCCGCACGCCCTCCCCTCCGCCGACTACATCCTCCTAGGGGACCTCAACTTCCACCTGGAGAACAACAACGACAACAACACCACCACCCTGCTGGACAACCTCGCCAACCTCGGACTCAAGCAACTGGTGAACACCCCCACCCACTACGCCGGACACACGCTTGACCCAGTCTTCTCCTCCAGCAAGTACATCTCCTTCAGCCACTCCACCGGACTCCACTGGACAGACCACAGCTGCGTACACTTCAGCTTCAGAAAGACCACGACTCACCACCACCCGCAACAGGTTCCCCGCAGGAGCTGGAACAAGATCACCACCGACCAGCTCACCACATCATTGAGCCAGAACCCCCCCGCCAGCTCAACGGACCCCAACCAAGCAGGCAACAACCTCACACAGTGGATCGGCAAATGCGCTGACGACCTCGCACCTATGAAAAACCATCCCAGCAGGCCCGGCAGCAAGAAAGCCTCCTGGTTCAACGACAACCTCAAGAACTCCAAGAAGAACTGCTGCACCCTCAAGAAAGCCTGGCGAAAAAACCCGACTACAGACAACATGACCGCCCTCAAGCACGCCACCCGCAAACACCACCAGCTGATCCACACCACCAAGAAGACAGCATTCAAGGAACGTCTCGACAACAACTCACACAACAGCAAGGAACTCTTCACCATCGTCAAAGAGCTCTCCAACCCCAGCGCCGGAAACAACGACATCACGCCCTCACAAGACCTCTGCGACTCACTCGCCTCGTTCTTCCACAGCAAGATCGCCGACATACTCAACAGCTTCGACGCACAGACCACGCACCCAACCACCGAACCGACGCCCCCCACTACCACCCTCCGCGCCTGGACCCCGGTCAGCACTGAAGACACCATCCGCACGATGAACACCATCCTCTCCGGATCACCAACCGACCCATGCCCCCACCACATCTTCAACAAGGCTGACTCCGTCATCGCACCCCAACTCCGGGACATCATCAACGCTCCTTCAGCACGGCCACCTTCCCGGAGAGCTGGAAGCATGCCGAACTCAGCGCCCTCCTGAAGAAACCATCAGCAGACCCCACCGACCTCAAGAACTACCGCCCCATCTCGCTCCTCCCTTTTCCTGCCAAAGTCATCGAGAAGACCGTCAACAGACAGCTCGCCGCCTTCCTCGAGACGAACGGATCCCTTGACCACTCGCTGTCCGGCTTCCGAGCCAACCACAGCACCGAGACTGCCCTCATCGCAGCCACTGACAACATCCGAGCCCTGCTCGACAACGGGGAAACAGCGTCCCTCATCCTCCTGGACCTCTCCGCAGCATTCGATACTGTCTGCCTCCGCACCCTAGTACAGCGCCTCAGCAACATCGGAATCCAAGAGAAGGCACTAGAGTGGATCATCTCGTTCCTCACCAGAAGAACCCAGAGAGTCCGCCTCCCCCGTTCAGATCCAAGGCCACCGAAGTCATCTGCGGCGTACCACAAGGATCATCACTCAGCCCAAACCTCTTCAACATCTACATGAGCCCCCTCGCATCCATTGCACGCCAACACAACCTCAACATCACCTCCTACGCCGACGACACCCAGCTCATCCTCTCCCTCACCAAAGACCCAGCCACCGCCAGAACCAACCTACACGAAGGGATGAAAGACGTAGCCGAGTGGATGATAAACAGCCGCCTGAAACTGAACTCAGACAAGACGGAAGTCCTAATCCTGGGATCATCACCCTCGGCCTGGGACGTCTCTTGGTGGCCCCCTGCCCTGGGCAGCGCACCCAAACCAACGGACCACGCATGCAACCTCGGCTTCATCCTGGACTCCTCCCTCTCGATGACCAGACAAGTCAACGCCGTCTCATCATCATGTTTCAACATCCTACGCATGCTCCGAAAGATCTTCCGTTGGATCCCCACCGAAACCAGAAAGACGGTCACACAGGCACTCGTCACCAGCCGACTGGACTACGGGAACACCCTCTACACCGGAACCACAGCCAAACTCCAGAAGAGACTCCAACGCATCCAGAACGCCTCCGCACGACTCATCCTAGACATCCCCCGACACAGCCACATCTCCGGACACCTGAGAGACCTGCACTTGCTCCCCGTCAACAAGAGAATCACGTTCGGACTCCTCACCCACGCACACAAGGCCCTCCACAACCTGGGCCCCAGGTACCTCAACAACCGCCTGACCTTCTACACTCCCACCCGACAGCTGCGATCGACCAGCCACGCCCTCGCCGCCGGTTCACGCATTCGAAGAGCCACACTGGGAGGAAGATCCTTCTCCTACCTGGAGGCCAAGACTTGGAACTCCCTCCCCATCCACCTCCGTCTGAACCAAGACCACCTCTCCTTCAGGAAGCAACTCAAGACCTGGCTGCTCGAGCAGTAGCGGACCCCCTCCCCCTAGCGCCTTGAGACCCTCCGGGTGAGTAGCGCGCTATACAAATTTCTTGATTGATTGATTGACTGATGGGAAAGAAATAAAGTATTTTTGATGTTTTTATAGGATTTATTGTAAGTCTATAATTGTGTTGGGTTTCTCTCCTGTTGATATATATGTGTGAGAATGATGCTCATTTTGGACAAAAGATTGTGGTTTATATATCAGTTTATTCCAAGGGAAAATGTATTTAGCACTAGGGTCCTGGGGACCAACAACGTCCATCACCACCCTTTCAAAGGGAACCTCAACCACTGGCAGTGGTATTAGGGGAGCCTTTGTCTTGCCCCCCTGCATTGCCACTGTCCTGACAGGTGACACAGGAGCTGCAAAACTCCTTTACCTTTTCAGACTTATGGAGCCAGTAGAAATCGGTTCCATGTCTTTGTCTGTCTCAAAGGTCCTGCCAAGGGGATATCATGAGCCAAAGTCAGGATGAATTCTCTGTACTTCTGGGGCACCACCAACCTCCTGGTGGCCCCCTCCTTGAGGTTTCTGGCCGCAGTATAAAGCAGTCAATCTTCCCAGTAGAGTTTGTGAAACCCACTGTCATCCCCCTCCTCTTGCTTGAAAGCAATCCACCTCAAGCTCTCAAGGGTGGGACAGTCACGCTGTCCCTTACGGAACTCCTCTCTGGAGGAACCACCTGCGCCTGTCAGTTCTGCCAAATCTGACAGCTCTGGCAGGGATGGAGTCCCTCCCTCAGAGGACAGATCCTCCCCATCAGGGTTAGATTCTCCCTGCACCTCGGAGTTCCCTGGGCTGGCTCACCAGGCCCAGTACCCTTGTCCTTGGATGCTTGGCCCTTTGTTTCAGGATCCAAGTGTCCAGCCCCTCCCTTCTGGCTAGTCTGTATCCTAGTCACAGCACATACCCCCTCAGAGAGCTCCAATATTTTCATATGGTGTCCTCTCTCCACCTCTGACCACACAGAGGCTTCAAGATCATTGCCCAGTAAACACTGGACTGGGAGCACCTTTGACACAGCTACCTTCATAGGGCCTGTCACACCTCCCCATACCAAATCCACCACAGCCATTGGATGGAGTTTGATAGTGCTGTTTGCATAAGTCTCCTGGTGAAACTCACCAGTTAACAGCCTCTCTGGAGGCACCAGTTCATCCAGGGCCATGGTTATACTAGCCCTAGTGTCTCTGATAGCCTCAACCTCAGTCCCATTCACTTTAGGCCTCTGCCTGTACTTGTCCATGTTTGGAGGTAAGGCAGCAAGATTGGCAATATTCACCCCACCCAGGGACACTAAGGTTGCTTCCACCACCTGACTACCCCTGTCTGGGGCACCACTCCACTGGCAATCTCTGTAGATGGCCCATTAGGCAGGAGCTTCTTGGCGCAGACAGCATCTCCCTGCTTATGCCCTGGCTGGTTACAGTCAAAGCACTTACCCACCTTTGAGGGATCAAAGAACCTACCAGGCTTTCCCTGAAAAGCCCTGGGTTGGCTCGGGCCCCCCTCCTCATGCAGGTTTTTGTGGGTCTTAGGAGGACTGTTTAGGATTTTGACCTTCATTTACTTTGGCTTTCCCTTGGGAAGGGACCTGCCCTCCTTTCTTCTGGTCACCCCCCTGGTGCTGAATGGAAACCAGGGTTCTTACCCAATCATCCGCTGATTCCCCCAACTTTCTGGGGCCTATCAGCTTAGAGTCCACTAGATACTGGCGTAACTTCTCTTCTGCACACTGAGTCAAAATATGTTCCTTCAAAAACAAATTATACAATCCCTCATATGTATCAACTTTGTTACCAACAATCCAGCCTTCCAGTGCCTTTACTGAAACGCCCACAAAGTCTACCAAAGACTTTGAACTCAATTTCTGGGTGCCTCTAAACTTCGCCCTGTACTGTTCTGGAGTAAGACCAAATCTCTTGACTAAGCATGCCTTCATCTGTTAGTATGATTCTGCATCCTCTCCCTTCAGGGTCAGGATCCTATCCCTCCCAGCTACTGGAATCAACTCCCACAGGAGTGTACCCCAATACCTAGAGTGGACCATACTCATTTAAGGGCCCTCTCAAAAGCTGCTAGCCACCTGTCAATGTCATCCCCCCTGTCAATGTCATCCCCCCTATGCCCTAGGAAAGTTTAGGTTCAAATCTACCACCCCTGGACATCTCAACATCTTCTTCACTTTCGCTGCCACCTTTCCTCTTCTCCTCCTCCCTCTCCCATTTCTTTTAGCCAATTCACATTTCTCCTTCTCCAAGGCAATAAACTAATTGATCCTGAAGTTGTCTCTCTGCAAGGGACAGTAGTGGTACCTGAGTAAGGGACCCGCCCCACTCCCATCACCACCATGATTTACCTGGCTAACACTAGTCACAATGGAAGAGGTCTCATCCTCACCCCCCTCTTCGGTGAGGTTGGGGGGGAACATCTTTTCACCCCCCTGGGTTCTACTGCCCCGGCCCAGCCCTTTAGGGACTCAAGCAACCCTGCCATCCTCATCTTCTTGGCAGCCGGCAGCCCCCTAAGCCTACACTGTTTCCTAAGCTCAGAAAGCTTGAACTGGGACAGTTTAGCCAGGTCCAGCTCCATGGTTCCCTAGTTTTGGGTCACAAAAAACTAGGCACAACAGTTGGAAAAATCAAAACAATGGATTAAAAACAGTTTAGTCTAAATTCCAAAAATCAAACTCAAAAGTTTTGTTCTAAGGCAACTAAGAGGATTTTTATAATCTTAAATCATTGACTGAAAGGTGTACTTTTTAAACACAAGTCCTCATCCACAAAGCTGAGCACTAAATGTTGGAACATGGGTTATTGGTAGGGGCAAATGTAGGTCTGCCACTGGCAATAAGGCCACTAACAAATGATAGGACTCAGTATAGGTCTTAGAAAGGGGGGTGCTAGGTGGCGCACATCCAAGATGGCCGCACACCTTTGAGGCTCTGGAAGCTTGGCACAAACATCCTTCATTTATCCTGCCTTCTACTCGAGCTAGACGTGGGATGGTGTATTCTGGGTGAGCGCTACTGCCTCCGCTTTTGGTGGTAAAAAGACCAACGCTTCTATCCTCATGTGTACCAAGTTATGAGAGGTTTGCTGCTGTGGGGGCTGACCTTACTGCTCCTGCTGGAGGGCTGGCCGGCGGCCGTAGCTACTTGAGTCCGCGGCATCACACGTGGTGTTGGGCCCCCGCTGGGACCCGATCGGTGATTATGCCCCGCTGCTGATTGCTGTCCCTCCAACTGTGTGTGCTCCGGACCTGTGCGGGGAGCGGCATCTTGCGGCGTGGATTCAGCCGTGACTGCTGACTCTGCTTACTTCGCCTCCGAGGTGCCATCCTGTGCCTGCAGCGGAGCCTTGATCAGTGCCCGGACTGTGGTGAGCCTCCGCTGTCTTGCTCGCACCCCTGCAGCCCGCGACCTTGGCGTGCACATCTGGACACTGGCCCACTGTCCCTCGCTGGGGTAGGAAGATAACGTCCTGTGGCGCGGGATCCGGCTGTGTGTGCAGCGGTGGGTCTGTGCGCAGTCCCGTGCCTGAAGCTTCACGTCATCCCCATGCCCATGCGGTGGTGGGCCCCAGCCTACTATCTTGAGCCCCCGTGGCCCTGAGACACTGGTGCAGACCTCTGGGCCCCGACTCCTTGTCCTTCTCTGGGATCCGGGGTGAGAAAAAAAAACATAAATAAAGAGGAGGGGAGGAGAAAAAAGAAAGAAAAGAAACAACAACACTGATCTGAGGTGCGGGATCCGGCCGCGAGTGAGGCTGCAAGTCTGCGGTGCAGTCCCGCGCCTGAAGCGGCGCATCATCTCCTTCCTGGAATGTGGTGACATCCCCTGGCATCTCCCTCGTGCATTTGCAGCCCCAGGACCTTGGCGCATACCTCTGAGCGCCCCATTGACTTTGGAGCCTGCAGGCATTCTCTCGCTGTTGTGTCATTGCCGCTGGATGCTCGGGGGCTGAAGCCCCCTCTTCCCCCCCGCTGTGGACTACAAGCTTGTCTTGGCTCTCTTGGTGGCGTGAGTATTGCACCATTTAGTGCTTGCCTGCTGCAGCACTGTTGTATGGATTCTCCACTATTTTTTAGAAGTTGAGCTACCCATTTTTACATGCTGAGCGGCCTATCTGCCTTTCAAATTTCGCTGCAGGGCCTTTGGGAACAGACATCTTACGCCTGTTGGCCTACTTTCGGATGCACATTCTTTGTCTGCGCCTACCCTTTTCATGGTCCGCTTATCGCCTCTGATGACTTAAGCTAATCCTGCTTGTGGGCGATGGGAGCTTGTTGCAACTAATCTCTGTAATCTCGTGCTGGTCTGCGCTGAGACTGTGGCCCTCACGTGTTCCATACTTTGTCGCGTTGTCACCACTGTGAACTTGCCTCACCCTGTTGCACCACTGCATCATTCTCTTTCCTGTTGTGCTCTCCAACCAGGCGATACCCAGAAAAGGGTGGTGACGAGATCGAATTCTACTGACCCCGCTCCTGCCAATATGGAACAATCGCAATCCTCGCCACAGACCTCTGATTACGACGTTAAGTCCATACTCCTTGCGGTACAACCCAGCTTATGGGACCTATCCGGCAAAATGGACACTATGAATAATCACTTGGATTTTCTTGTACAAAAAGTAGATAAGCATGATGGACAGCTAAAGGAGGCGGAAAGACGCGTGTCCGAGAATGAGGACATCACTTCCCGAATGCAAGCGCAAGTGGCGCAGATAGACAAGTTGATGAAGGTAATTGCGGCAAAAAACGAGGACATCGAAGCCAGGAGTCCGCATTTTAGGCATTCCAGAATGTACAAACACCGGACGTATGGAGGATTATGTTGAGGGTCTCCTAAAAAGCTCCTTTGGCGCGGACTCGTTCTCCTCACACTTGGTGGTGGAGCGCGCACATCGCACTTTGGGCCCAAGACCACCCCCTGGAGAAACCCCACGGCCCATAATTGCGTGCTTGCTAAATTACCGGGATCGCGACATTGCACTCCAAAAGGCGAGTGAGCTGAAGCCGCTGCAATTTGAGGGGAACGCCTTCACGATCTACCCCGATTTCACGCTTGCGGTCCAGGAGGCGCGCCGGAAATTTCTCCCTGTCAAACAGAAACTCCGCCAAGTCCAACTGAAATATGCTCTACTCTACCTAGCAAAGCTTCGTATCACACACAAAAGCAAACATGTCTTCTGCACTAATCCACAGCAAGGACTTCCTGAAAACCATTACACAACGCTCTCTACGTCCTGACCGCGACTCCAGTCCATCTTCCTCGCCCAACGACTAGTCCAGACTCCAGTGGCGCTGCGTTTCACCTACTGATCGAGGATGGCTGTCCCCGCACTACAAACTTAGGTCAGCCCTGTGGCGGCACCTTCTATGGATTTACCTTCACTATGGGACACTTGGCATTTTGGTTTGCAGTGCTGGCCCTGTCGCCTCATCTGGACTGCACTCAGCGATAGATAAGTGCCAGTTAGGCTATGCTCTTATATTCTCTTATTCAGTCTTTTTTTTTATTTTTATTTTTTTTATAATGGCTTCTGGCATATGAAGTTTATACATGAATAGAACTTTGATACGGTGCCAAGCACCCTTCCCCTTTATGCCACTCCCTACCTATTAATGGGTTGTAACCGGGGGCTGCATCGCAGTTTCTTGGGAATTGGCTACGGGAAGGGATGACTGCCATATGGTGCCCCTTACATGGGAATTCCCCATATGCAGAACTTACTTTTCATATTACATTGGCTTGACTGTTTCTTGCTACCTACGCCTCGTCCTGTTAGAGTGGACTGGCTTGTTTTTCTAGTTGGGGATTTGGGTGGGAAACAGGATCCCGGCACGATTGGGGTGCCGATGTGTGGGTGGGGGACTGTGCTTTTTTACTGGAGACAATGCAATGCTGTTCTTATTACTTGAATGCTCTAGTGATGACAGGTGGTGGTTATACTACTCTTTTATGCACTGGATTCTCACTACACATCATCACCGCTAGTCTACGATAGGGCATTCTGCTACACCGCGCCAGCGACTCTACGGCTTTGCCTTCCCAGCACTTACGTCACAGCTAGGCCCCCCTGCATTAAGATCCTCACGTGGAATGTTAGGGTTCTTCGAGATCCTTGCAAACGCCGCCAGATACTGTCATACTTGGACAGACACCACATACAAATTGCCATGCTTCAGGAGACACACCTTGACCCTAAGCGACCCTCATGCTTTGGCTCTTGATGGGCCTCTGTGAGAGCCTTTTCATCCTACTCCTCATATTTGTGAGGCACGCTTATTATAATAAAGAAAAACACGCCATTCAGATTAGGAGGCACGTACGACGATCCCTCTGGTCGCAGCTGTCTCATCTGGGGTACCTGGGCTACACAGTCGGTCACTCTTGTATGCAGCTATGGTCCTAACTTGGATGACCCTGATTACTTTACAACACTTTGGGGACATATACTCAAGACAGGTTTAACGCATGTTATTTGGGGCGGGGATATAAACACAGTCCTTTGTCCTTCTATGGACCGTTCCAACCCTCTTCCGCAGCACTAGACAAAAACATGGGAGATCCTATCGGGGCTATTTGCGGCGCATGGTCTCTTTGATGCTTGGCGGCATGTGCACCCTGCTACCAAAGAGGGTACTTTTTATACAATCGGTCATGCCTCATGGTCTAGATTGGATTATTGGTTATGTTCCCGGGGGGTTGCTCCATGGATTCAAATGGCCACTCATATGGCGCATACGCATTCCGACCATGCCCCTGTACGCCTTGCACTAGTACTTCCTGATTCTGTGGCTGTTCCCCGCTCCTGGAGGCTTGTACCAGAAACCCTTTTGGACACTGTGTTCCAAACTGAACTTGCGGAAAATATAGAAGACTTCTTCCTCAGGAATAAAGACTCTGTTGACCGTGTTGGTCTGCTCTGGGAAGCCTTCAAGGTTACCATTAGGGGTGTATGTATGTCCAAAAGTTTTGGGGTGCTCCGCGACATTAGGAGGGATTTGAACCATCTCGAACTCAAAATGAAACAGCTAGAAACAGACGTGTGGGTGACTAACTCTAAAACCTCTAGCCGAAGGTACTGCGACCTACCTCAGAGACACTACACATGTCATCAACTTGGTAGATGCCAAACCTTTCAACCCTGAAGAGGAACTATTGGTAACGTGCGACATTGTGTCGCTATATACAAGCATTCCCCAAGAGGAGGCACTGATTGTGGCTACTGTAGCTCTTGATAGCCGGCCGGCCCCTGTACAAGTACCGACCAGTTTCATCATCCTTCTGTTAAAAATAGCAATGATGAGGAACTTTTTCACTTTTCAGAATGTATTCAGAATGTATTCTACTTGCAGACAAAGGGCGTGGCAATGGGGGCAGCCTTTGCCCCGGACCTGGCAATTCTATTCATGTCCTTCTATGAGAACAACTTTGTTATGAACGTCAGTAATCCCTTTCAACAGCAGATACGTATGTGGATGCGATATATTGACGACGTTGTGTTCATTTGGAACGGAAACAAGGAAGATTTGAACCGCTTTCATGTATGGCTTAACCTACAATCCCGGGACATCCAATTTACAATGCATGCCAGCAACACCAGGATTGATTTTTTGGATATTAGTATAATAGCGGAAGAGGGAGAATTGTACACAACACTTTATAGGAAGCCTGCTGAACGCAACTCGCTGTTACTGTATTCAAGCCACCATCCACGTAGTTTACGTGATAACCTACCACATGGGCAGTTCCTTCGGGTCAGGAGGAATTGCAGCAGGAAGGAAGACTACATGGCTCAATCGGATGTATTGATGACTCGTCTAATTGAAAGAGGCTATCCCAAGCGGCTGATCAAACTATCACGGAAAAGGGCATGGTTCAGCCATCGTGAGACACTTCTTGAACCATCTTCACGTATGGACCAAAAAGGAAAACGCATGATATGTGTCACCACATTCTCTACAAAAAGTCAAGAAATAAAAAAGACAATTAATAAACATTGGGGAATAGTCAGCAAGGAATTGGAAATCCCAGAGGTACCCATGCATGCTTTTAAAAAAGCTAGATGCCTCAAGGACTATGTAGTTTCATCCTTTTTGGAGTGTCCCAAAGCTGCTACCCTGGCCTCCTGTTGGAAACAATCCCCTATAGTTGGACATTTTCGATGTGGTAGCTGTAAAGCTTGTCCCTCAACCATTCAATCTAAGGACTTCACATTTAAGAACCACCGTCACACGTACAAGACCCACACCAATTGCAACACCACTAATGTCATCTATGGGATAATCTGTCCTTGTAATTTAATATATGTTGGCCAAACCCAACAACGGGTTAAAGTGAGATTTCTTACACATTGCAGCCGCATAAGATGCCAAACACAGGGAGCACCATTAGTTGAACACTGCCAAAGAGAAAACCATCTCCCCGAAACTTTGAAATGGGCGGTCCTCGAGCATGTGACACTAGGCCCCAGGGGTGGTGATATATCTACTGTACTGAATGTCAGAGAACTGAAGTGGATTCATATTTTCAATTCTGTATCTGAGGGATTAAATGAATCTGAAAGCAGCTTCGTACAACTGGCAAACCTATGAATTATAAAGTTCTTTTTTGGTTCCTGTTTGAAGTACGTTTTTCCGCAACCATGTAACGTAGTGCCTTTCACTAACCTGCGAGCATTGTGCGCATTACCCTGTGGTTGCCTCCCTATCAAAACTGTTGTGACACCGAAACTATGATGTTTCCACGTGATGCATATTTGTGTTTCTGTGTATATGAATTCTCAACATTTGGGACTATTTTTTCAAACGTTTAGCCCTTGGAAATATGTACAAATATCTTAAGGACATGATTAATATCTAAATAATAACCAAAGGCTACTCCTGGGCATAAATCATGTGTAATTATTCATGTATCATACTGTGTGGGGATGTTATCCATGTATATTGAGCACTATGCGCTGAAGCGATTGCTGGTAAAATGATGCACTGTATTGCTAATTGAATGTGTCCAATCAATATGACCAACACTTGATTTGCACTTTCGTTTTTCAACAGCAATTAATTCATACATTGTACTACTTTGGGTTGTTGCCTATATGTATTGGGTATCATGCGCTGCATCTACTGCTGGCAAAATCATACACTGAATTGCTTCTGGAATGTGTCCAAGCACTATGACCATTGTTTAATTTGTACTTTAGACCTTCAGCTGGTTTTTGCGCGAACAACCAAATCTATGTGAACTTTTTTACTGCATAGATACTACGGTATCAATATCAACAGTAATATGGGCCAAGGCTCAATCGTGTGTGTTATTTTGGGCAAACATTAGACAAACCTGTTTTTAATGTTCCCGCAAACATTTCTGCCCAATTTAATAATTCGTCTGCATTTGGGCTTAAACATCAAGCTATTGCTCTTTCACTTGCCCCTTGAAGTACGAGCAATCTTTTCTTCATTTCCTTTAAAAAAAACCCGGGAGAAGGCCCCGCCCACCCCGTTCCAACCAGGAAGTTTCCCGGTACACGGAGCGAAGGCTGTTGACAGCGCGGCAGTTTTCGGGAGTTGAAACGTTTATAGCACCACGCCGGCGGTGTCAGGTGAGAGGTGTTTAAACAGGGTGTCAATAATTCCAATACCGAGTGTTTGGATGCGTGAGTATAACACGGGCTTTATCTTCACCTTTTACAGATGGTCACCGCCATAATCTCATTCTTGGTGACGATCAATTGAAGGTGAGCTGCAATATTTATGCCTTTTTGAACACGTTAGGGCTGGTAGACTATGTTTTCGCATCATCAGCTTAACCTTCTCTCTGGTCCTGCGACCCCTTTAATTTTTTAGATTTATATCGCATGGGGACCCAGTGATATGTCAACCCATACGTTAAACGTCAAGTAATTACTCCAACTTGTGTTTTCAGGTGAGACTTTCAGGTTTCGCCGCGCAGTAACGATCCGTATGCATAGCTAGCCTATACTTAACCATGTCTTCGTTCTATAGCAGGGCTCTGTTAAGAACGTATAACGGAAAAGGAAACCTTCACGTGTGTTTTGAATTTTAAGGTGCGGTATGCTTATTTATTGGGCCCTTGCAGAAATATGTCTATAAGATGTTCATTTTAATTGACCATGACAATAATGCCAGTGTGGTTTGTCTTTGGAATAGCAGGCATTTTAATAAACTGCCTAATACGACCATATATCCTTCGTGAGCAATAGAGCCAGTTTGTCCATTAAAGACAAGCCACCGTACAATCTAAAGTGGATACTCGAGGTATGTTTAGCCCGGGCAATACATGCCCAGTGTGTAATACACGGTGTATTTGGATACAGTATGATTTGCTTTAAATCTCTCTGAATCATACCTTACAATAGGTGGTTGAAGAACACGCTGAAGCCCCTGCGGCTGCATTATACTGCGCTTTGAGATACGCTCCTGGCAGGACTATTCCTTGGTCACCATCATTAGTTTACGATTGGGTAGGTTGGCTAAATCCATCTGGCACAAACACAGTGGCAATCAACCAGAGGGCTGATTGCGATAGCTTTGGGCTGTCTGTGCATGACCCACCAATGTTTATGATTTCTTTTATGATCTTCACTTAGGAATATAACCTCGAATTCTGGTGACCATCAGGATCAAGATTCTAATGTGGTTCATCTTCTGGTGTATGTTAGGTGAGCTATCACTATACTCTAAATGACTATGGAGGTCCACTCCAATCGCAGTGTTCCACACTCGATATGTCCAGTGGATATAAGACAACATGACCTTCCCCTCTCCCTACCCCATTTTTAAGAATTTTTTTTTAATTATCCCCCTGCCTTGGATGGTACAACAAGGTAGCTGTGTACTAAATGATCTTTCAACTGTTTCTTTAGGAGGTTGCCCACCCACAACCGTCCCGTCCTGAAGAAGACCCCTTTGTAAGGACTAATATCCTACGCGTTCTGTGGGTCGAAACGTAGACGCCAGTATCTTCACCAACTCCTACCCCCAAGCTAGACTAAAGCAGCTGACGGCGAGTTAGGTGGTCTACACCAATTTCATTATGGACTCTATATGAGCAGAGTATCGTGGACCTTGGATCAAGGATTCACATGAGCATTTGTTTTTTTGAATTTTGATAAATACATATCACGAACGAATCTGACCAATTCCCCATTCCCTCTTCAACCTTGGCACTTTCCCTCACTTCACCCCTTTCCCTGTTGTGTATGTGGGCACATATATAAGAATTTTGTAATGTGTTGTTGATGAGATGCAAACCAATGAGCGGTTATAATGCAAATTTGAAATAAATCCTTTTGCATTCATTTATCTGTCTTTTTTGTAAAGAATCATTGATAATTGTTAATAATATTAGTGCTTTGTCTGGGACCCCTTCCTTACATACCACTAACTCTGGAGACAAGCGTGCTGCACTTCACGAGCTGCTCATGGAGTATACCGACACTGCGACTCGTGAGGTGAAGTTCAGGGGGAAATATTACACCGCCCGCCGCTATGGCGAAGGTGAGATACCCGGCCGTTCACTTGCCCACACTATCAAGATGCCCCGCTTCTCAACCCACATATTGGATGTTGTGGATGATAGAGGTGTGTGTTATAGAGACAGTTTAGACATTCTCAAGCTATTCACTACCTACTACTCAGAGCTCTATAGCTCGCAGCTATGCCCCCTCCGGATTTCTTCCCCTTGTTTGGCGACATAGCCCTTGGATGGCTAGGGGATACCCAACGTGAGTTTTTGGCGGCCCCGTTTGAGGACGAGGAGTTTCGGGAGGCCATGATGCAAATGACATCAGGGAAGGCACCCGGTTCGGATGGGCTGCCTGTTGACTTTTACAAAATGTACCTGGATCAATTGCTCCCGGTGCTGAAAGCGGTGTTCATTGAGGCTCATGAGACGTTAACCCTACCTGGCACCATGAGAGAGACGCTCATAACGTCACTACTCAAACTTGACAAACCCGCAGATCGCTGCGAGTCTTGTAGGCCACTCTCACTAATTAATACTGATGCAAATATTCTGGCTAAATTATTGGCGAATCGACTCCGGCTACTTATGGAGAAGCTAGTCCTTCTCGATCAGGCCAAGTTTTCCAGGCAGGGCCACGTCCCACAATCTTAGGACCCGTTTTTCCATTTTGCAGACCGTAGACCCTAGATTACAATTGATAGCTGTGTTTCTTGATGCCTCAAAAGCTTTTGATTCGGTGGAGTGGGACTACCTATTTGCAGTTTTACAATGTATGGGGCTTCCAATAGGTTTCCTCACTTGGATTAGGCTCTTGTACACCTCACCCACTGCGAGAGTTTTGATCAATGGACACACTTCGCCCTCCTTCTCTTTATCCAGGGGCACACGACAGGGGTGTCCGCTCTGTCCCCTGTTGTTCGCCCTGATTATGGAGCCCCTGGCAGTGAGGGTTAGACAACACCACAATCACATGGGTCTGCGTTGTCTCCTGTGTCTGATACTTATCTCCCTGTACGCGGATGATGTGACCTTTTTTTTTTAAAGACCTTTATTGCATAGTTCTGAGGTGACACAGCAAGTAGCCTACAACCCTCAGGGGGCCGGCCGCGTTGAGTGCAGTTTCTGTTCAACAATGGTGGGTGAACACAGCCGTTCAGCCGACAACCCTGGGGTCCGGCGGCGTGATAGAGAAAAGCGTGCACTGATCAAATAGTTTACATATCAGATAAATTACAGGTCTATGGTTTTTCATGTTTTTTCGCTGTTTGTGGGTTGAATATATGCTACTGGCATCTCGGCATCATAGGTAGTCATGCGTGTTACATATGTCAGCAAGAGGCGGTGGATGCAACATTACAGAAACCATACATCAATTGCAGTTTATACAGCGACACAGTGACCGCATAGAGCAACAGTGATACATGTGAAGGTAGGAGAGTAGTCGTGTACAGTGGCAACATTGTGAGCTGACAGGTGAAGCCGCTATCAGCGTGCCTCGTATCCTAGTATGTGTGTCGCCGCCCGATATTGACGAGATTGCAAGGGGGGGTTAGCGTGTCTATGGTAGCAGTAATAGGTTGTCGTCGCAGTGCAGGGCAACATGTACCCCGGTCATTCTCCGCAGTCTACTTGCAGCACTCCGTGTGTCATGGTAGTGCAAAGGAACTATAGAATACCAGACGAAGTGTAGTTACCAATATCATATACGCAAATTTTGTGGAGTCGAGTCAACGGCGAAAGGACTCTAGTTTTGTAAACATAACCGATATATGAACAAGAATGTGAAACAAATCAGGGGGGAAGAGATAGGGAGAAAGACAAATAACAGTCTAGGATGTCTGTGTGCGTATAGATAAGGAGGGGGCTTTGTTACTGAGGATAGGGCCAGTCATGATGAGAGCGAGGGGGGAGAGCGGAGGAGCCATGAGGAGGGCCAGCGTATAGATGCTAGAGTAATATCATCTGGTTGCGGCACAGTCGCCGGCTATGTTTAAAGCGCGTGGTAGGGTGGGGTGGGTTGGGGTCTCCTAGTGTCAGGAAATAGGAGAGATGAAAAGACTGCGTAACTGTGTGTAGCATGTAGCTAAGCGGTAGCGTCCATGGGCATGCGGAACGGTAGGCACGGTGTGATGTGCATCCACGCATTGGTGCTTCATGAGGACTGCGTATGCTGTGGCATGTGCCTTGTGCAGATAGGGAAGGGGGCGGTGGGCGCATGCGGCCATCTTTGTGTCCCTTGTCCACAGGTTGTGTCGAAAGGGGGTCCTAGTTTAAGTGATACCGTGTTCCAGGCTTGTTTGCTGGAAGGATTTCAGAGTATCATCCCAAAGCTGTGTGATGGGGAACTTCCTGAGCCCCGCTGTCTCCTCTCGGCATAGGACGGTGCCTTCCCCCCGCGCCCAGTTAGTAAAAGAAGTATTCCAGTGTCGAATTTGTGGAGGTTCGCTGTTCTTCCAGCGCTTGGTGATGGATGATGTGACCCTTTATATTAAAGATCCCCAACAAAATCTAAAAACTCTACTGCAGGAGTTTGTCAGATTTGGTGGCTTCTCCGGGACACATATAAATTGTTCCAAATCGCAGATATTCCCCTTGACCAACTCGGTTGTTCCCTTTGCAACCGATTACCCGCTTGTATGGTGCGCAGATGATGCTAAGTATCTAGGGATCTGTGTGACATCGGATCGAGACGAATTGATGCGCATCAACTAAGGCTGTACAATGGAACATGTCACAAACTGCATCACCCGGTGGGTTGCCCTTCCCCTGACCATGGCTGGTCGCATCTCCCTTATAAAGATGGTGATCCTCCCTAAATTTCTATACCTTTTTTTAAACATTACATACGACCCTGGTCGTCACTTCTTTCCTACGCTCTGGTCGGAGTTGATTCCCCTTGTATGGGGAGGAAAACAACCACGTATACAATGGAATGTGATGATGTGGCCTTATTCTCACAGGGGTTTCGATATTCCCAATTTCGAACTTTATTACCTTTGCGCGCAAGCTCATTTTGCGCACTTTTGGTTCCATTCACCCCGTTATACTGCCCATGTTGCCACGGAATATTGGCTTGCAGATCCCATTCCTCTGGACGGAGTCATCCTAGCCCCTGCATTGCCCCGCGGCGGCAACCCGACCTCTGTGGACTGTATGATTTCGGCCTGGTCCCGCATATTAGGTCACATGCATGCACCTAGTTTGTATTCCCCTCTCCTTTCGCTCACATATCATCCTGACCTAACGTTGTTGCAGGAAGGTCTCTTCAAAAACGTTGCGCGTAAACGAGGCCTTCGCTGCTGGGATGATCTCTACAGTAACGGTAAATTTCATTCTCTCCAACAGCTGTGCTCGGACCCCCCGTCATCCACTATGGAAACGTTTCTATATGTCCGCCTTCGCCATGGTATACAAACCAGCTTCGATACATACCCATCTGAGCCCGCAACATTGACCCCACTACACAACGTCCTTCGCACACCTACTGCTTCGCATCTTGTATCCACACTTTATCACGGCCTCTATGGTGACATTGAATACCCCGCATGCCCGGCACGTGCCAAGTGGTCATTGGAATTGGGCCAGGACATCACAGATGCACAATGGATATACTGTTGTGGACAGACTGAAAAGATATCAGCCAATAGTAGGCTTCGTATCATACATTATAGATTCATACATCGCAGATATTATACCCCAGCTACACTCCACAGATTTGGCTTAAGGGACACGCACAGTTGTGAACGTTGTAGAATGGAACATGCAGATTTCCTACTCCTCCTTTGGGACTGCCCTGATGTCCATGGTCTCTCTACCTCTCCCAAGATCTCCAATGCTGGCACTCTTAGGTTATACTGAGCAACTACCTGCTAAACATCGGCGCTTTGTGTCCTATTATCTTGTAATCGCTAAGTGGCACTGTGGGCGTGGGGTTAGGGACGACCGTGACACCAGTTACAGGGTTCAAAGAAGGTTTTATTTTTAGAGTTCTCTTGGGGTAGGACATGTCGGAAGGTGAGTCTCTCTCTGGCAAACGTGCTTTGGTCCGTGGCGACGTTCCTTTCTCCCTTTCTGCGCTGCTGGGGTTTCTGTTACAGGATTTCGTCGTCTCCGTGCCATGTAAGAGAACCAACACAAGAGGGATGCCGTTAGTACACAGACCTCTATAAGCGGTTTACCAGGGGGACCGGGGAGGTGATGGAGAACCCAGTGATACGTGTACTACATATGTACAGTGCTCCGTGAATGAACAGGTATGGCAAGAGATACAGAGGGGAGGGTAAACAGAATGTAAGGTGAACGACAAAGGGGAGTGACACACAGGGGTATGTACAAGACTACTCTCGAGCGCTCCGTCTCCCCGCCCAGGCTGCCAAACGCCTCCGTACCTGTGACAGCCACACTCCTCCCTCGGGAGTGTGGCACGGCGGTTCACGGGGTTGTTGGCCTCCTGGCTCTCCTCTGGTCTCGGACCCTCCGTCCCTTCCGCGTTGTTCCTCTGGATACACGTTCGCCTCTTCTCCTTTGCCTCTTCGTTCGCTCCTCGCTCTTCCGCTCGCTTCCGCCTTCTCCTCCGGGGTGAATACACACCCCGTGTACATGACTTCCTGTCTTTTACTCAATCCGCTGCCGCTGACGTCACTCTGGGCGGTGTCTTCGTTCTCTGCTGCATACGCCCACTTAAAGGCGCCACTTTCTTCTCCCTCGTCGTTTTGTTCGTCTTCCCACTCGCCTGTCTGTGGATAAGGTGGAGACATACATTCAGCAGGGCAAGGGTTCCACCATTCCTTCGTACCCGTCCCTACTCCGTTACACCCCACCCCCCCTGGTTTCTCCCGATCGGGGAGAACGGGCATCCTGGATAGGAAATCAGCGTTCCCGTTGTTCAGTCCTTTTCTGTGGACAACCATGAAGGCAAACGGTTGCAAGAAGAGAAACCAACGCAGTATTCTTGCGTTGTTGGAACGATTTCTCTGCATCCATTGCAGGGGTGCGTGGTCGGAATACAGGATAAAGGCCTTACCCTCGAGATAGTACCTCAGTTTGTCTATCGCCCACCGGATGGCTAGGCACTCCTTCTCTACTGTAGGATATTTCTGATCCCTTGGTTGGAGTTTTCTACTTACATAAAGCAAGGGATGTTCGTCCCCATCCTCACCTTCTTGCGACAACACTGCCCCTATTCCTGAGTCGGAAGCATCAGTAGCGAGGAAAAAGGGTTTCTCGAAGTTCGGAGGTATGAGTACCGGGCTAGTGGTAAGAGACCTTTTCAGGGTCCGGAAGGCTTCGAGGGCTTCCTCGGTTGGAGGATGAGGAAGGGAGTTCTTGATGTTTTTCTTTAGGAGATCGGTGAGGGGACTGGATAGATCTGCATAGTTCCTTATAAACCGTCTGTAATACCCTATGAGGCCCAGAAACGCCCTCAGTTCTTTTTTTGTGGATGGAAAGGGAGTATGGGTTATGGCTCGGACCTTTTCTTCCTGAGGGGCTATCACTCCTTCCCCTAGCATGAATCCCAGATATTTGACTTTTGGGAACGCGGCTCTTGACTTCCTCACGTTTACATGGAGCCCTGCTGCCTGTAGGGCGATTAGTACTCTGGCGAGGTGCCCTAGGTGTTCGCTCCATGTGTTGCTAAAAACGACAATATCATCAAGATACACTGAGCTGTATCGGGAGTGAGGAGCCAGTACAGTGTTCATTAACCGTTGAAAAGTGGCAGGGGCTCCGTGTAGCCCAAAAGGGAGTACAGTAAACTCGTATAGGCCGTCTTCTGTAGCAAAGGCTGTCTTGTGTCTATCCTCCTCCCTCAACGGAACCTGCCAATACCCCTTGGTCAGGTCCAGTGTGGTGATAAAACGTGCCTCCCCTATCAGTTCAATGAGCTCGTCCACCCTTGGTATAGGAAAGGCATCGAACGACGACACTGCGTTTAGGGCTCGGAAGTCCATGCAAAAGCGGGTCGACCCGTCTGGTTTCGGGACCAGGACTATCGGGGATGCCCAGTTGCTCTTCGAAGGCCTTATGACGCCAAGCTTTAACATTTCCTGTACCTCTTTCTTCACGTCTGCCCTCTTTGCCGCTGGGATACGATAGGCCCTCTGCTTCACTACCTGTCCTTCCTTAGTGTGGATTCGGTGTTCCGCTAAATGTGTGCACCCCGGGGTGTCCGAAAAGATCGGAGAGAATGGGTCTAAAGTATCATACAGCTCCTTTCTTTCTGTCTTTGTCAAGTCTGTATTCACCGGTAGGTGCTCCAAGGTGGATCCTGTGCCACCGGTGGGTAGGGCAAGATTGGCCTGGCGAGGTGGTGGTCCTAACCATTTCTTCAGGAGATTGATATGGAACGTTTGTCTCCTCGTAGGTGTCATTTGCAACCGGTATGTCGTGTGCCCAATGGTCTCTATCACTTTATAGGGTCCTTTCCACTCACTCCTGATTTTGTGGGTGGATGAGGGAAGTAACACCAGTGCCCAATCCCCTCTCACCAGGGTTCGCCTTTTCTTTCCCTTGTCATAGTACCGTTTTTGGGATTTTTGGGCTTTTTCTAAGTTAGAGTACGCCAGATCCCTCAGCTTCCCTAGTCTGGATCTCAACTGCTGAGTGTAGTCCAGTAGCGACCTCTGTTCGGCGGCCTCTTCCTTCTCCCAGGCTTCTCTGGTTATCTCCAGAAGAGACCGCGGTTGTCGCCCATATAGCAGCTCGAAAGGGGAAAACCCCAGGCTGCTATGTACCTGTGCTCTCGCCACGTAGAGGGCAAGAGGCAACATCCTGTCCCAGTCCTTATTTTCGGTTGTTAGCAATTTTTTTAGGGTTGTCTTTAACGTCCGGTTGTACCTCTCTACGAGGCCATCCGTTTGTGCATGGTAGGCGGACGTGCGTATGTGGTGGAGGTCAAGCATCTTACAGACTTCTCCCATCATCCGAGACACAAAAGGCGTCCCTTGATCCGTAAGGATCTCTCGTGGAAACCCCACCCTTGAGAACAGCTCTACCAGTCGGTCTGCTACGTTCTTTGTAGTGGGTGCGCTAAGGGCGAAAGCCTCTGGGAACCGTGTATTGTAATCCACGACCACTAGGGCGTAGGTATGTCCTCTAGACGTGCGGGGTATGGGACCGATCAGGTCCATCCCTACCCTCTCCCATGGGTTGCCTATTATGGGAAGGGGCTGCAATGGCACTGCTGGGGGTCGGGTTAAGTTCTTCTTTTGGCATACTTCACAACGCGTACAATAGGACTCTGCCTCTTTATATATGCCGGGCCAATAAAACAGCCTCAAGATATTCTGCGTCGTTTTCTCCGCCCCGCTATGCCCAGCGGTTAGGTGGGTGTGGGCGTAGAAAAGGATCTGCTCCCTAAAGTCCTAGGGTACCACTAGCTGGGCTGGTTCTCCTATTTTGCCCTCTCGATATAGGAGGTCATTGTTGATGCTGAATCTGGGGTAACCCGGGGCAGGGTTGGTCTGGGAGACGTGAGCCGCCTCCCACGCGTTCAAGAGGGAGGGATCGTTGGACTGCGCGAACTTGAACCCCCTATCTAACACCCAGGGTTCTATTTTCAGGTAATTCCCTGCAGGGAGGCCTTTCATTTCCCTTTTGAACATCTCCAAGAAATCTGGGTTGTCTACTCCTATGATTAACTCCTCTGGCAATGACCTGACCACTCCTACTTTGACGGAACAAGGATCCCTGCCTATGGGGTGTAGGGTTATACGGACCATGGGATAGGGTTTAACGTCCCCGTGGACACACCGTATGTGAACTGTACCCTCGAGGCCTACCTGGCTGGGGTGTAGTAGTCGTTCCTGGACGACTGACTGCCTACATCCTGAGTCTAGTAAGGCCTTCACTAGGGTCTTGTTTACACGTACCCTCATGTAGAATGATGGACCCATTTCCGCGGTGTACATCACCGCTTTTGGGATGTAGCCGACCTCCATAGGCTCTTCAGGGGTTCTTCGTTGTGGGCACATCCGGGCTATATGGCCCCACTCTCCGCATTCGAAGCATTGGGGTCCCTTCGGTATAGGAGCTTCGGGTTTGTAGGGCCGGGGCTTGAAAGGTTCGGGTGCTGGCTTCTTTTTTTCGGCTTTATTTGGTGTGGGCGTGGCTTTGCCCCCTTTCTCTGTATCCCAAGGAAATGTACGTGGAGCTGCTCGGTTGTAGTTGGCTGCCATTTCTATGGCTTGGGCTGCGGTCAACCCCGGGTGTTGCCTCAGCCATCTCTGGGTCCCATAAGGCAGGACCTCCATGAATTGCTCGAGTATGATGCTTGTCATGACTTCTTCCTTGCTTCTACTGTCAGGACGTAGCCATTTTTCTGCGGCCATCTTAACTCGTAGATACATAGTCTTTGGGTTCTCTCCTGCTATACCTTTCTCTCTTCGGAATCGGAGCCTATATGCTTCTGCGTCCATTCCTAGGTGATCTAGGATTACCCCTTTTATGTCTACATATGAAGATGTACCGGATTGGTTTGCGACCTGGTAAGCTGTCTGAGCTTCACCGGTCAGTAGAGGGGCTAAGAAGAATGGCCACTTCTCTTCAGGCCATCCACAGGCCCTGGCAGCACGTTCGAAATTCACTAGGAACAAGTCGGGGTCTTCTCCTACCACATATTTCTGTAGAGCCACACCAGAAGGATGTGGTCCGACCGGTCTTCGGTCCGATAGGGAGGAGGAGCTTGGGGCTTGTGCCACCTTTTGGAGGGTGTCCAACTGCTGTGACATAGAGGCACGGAACAAGTCCCGATCCGCGTAGGCGGTGCTGATCTGTTGGCTTACCGCCCATTCCAACTTCTGTTGTCCCTCTATCAGGGTCTGTATCACCTGCTCCATGGCCATGGTCGCTTCTGAGGGGGTGGATCCCACTTCTGACACCAGTGTGGGCGTGGGGTTAGGGACGACCGTGACACCAGTTACAGGGTTCAAAGAAGGTTTTATTTTTAGAGTTCTCTTGGGGTAGGACATAAGAGTTCTTCTATGTCGGAAGGTGAGTCTCTCTCTGGCAAACGTGCTTTGGTCCGTGGCGACGTTCCTTTCTCCCTTTCTGCGCTGCTGGGGTTTCTGTTACAGGATTTCGTCGTCTCCGTGCCATGTAAGAGAACCAACACAAGAGGGATGCCGTTAGTACACAGACCTCTATAAGGGGTGCACCAGGGGGACCGGGGAGGTGATGGAGAACCCAGTGATACGTGTACTACATATGTACAGTGCTCCGTGAATGAACAGGTATGGCAAGAGATACAGAGGGGAGGGTAAACAGAATGGAAGGGGAACGACAAAGGGGAGTGACACACAGGGGTATGTACAAGACTACTCTCGAGCGCTCCGTCTCCCCGCCCAGGCTGCCAAACGCCTCCGTACCTGTGACAGCCACACTCCTCCCTCGGGAGTGTGACACGGCGGTTCACGGGGTCGTTGGCCTCCTGGCTCTCCTCTGGTCTCGGACCCTCCGTCCCTTCCGCGTTGTTCCTCTGGATACACGTTCGCCTCTTCTCCTTTGCCTCTTCGTTCGCTCCTCGCTCTTCCGCTCGCTTCCGCCTTCTCCTCCGGGGTGAATACACACCCCGTGTACATGACTTCCTGTCTTTTACTCAATCCGCTGCCGCTGACGTCACTCTGGGCGGTGTCTTCGTTCTCTGCTGCATACGCCCACTTAAAGGCGCCACTTTCTTCTCCCTCGTCGTTTTGTTCGTCTTCCCACTCGCCTGTCTGTGGATAAGGTGGAGACGTACATTCAGCAGGGCAAGGGTTCCACCATTCCTTCGTACCCGTCCCTACTCCGTTACAGGCACATAGCCTGTCGTTGGGGTAGGGGGCGTGCTCCTAAATTTAAGGACTGATTATCAGATTTAATATATGGCAAACTCAACTTAACACTTATGCAGAACTTCTCCCCTGCTCCTCTCGCCCTCAGGATATTTGGGGCCCATTGCAGATATTTACTTGAACACCCCACTGCAGATGCCGCTACACCTTGACAGCTGCCTACTACAGCTTTTACATCCACATCATCTATTGGTCGGACTTCTCTTGCCTGGCCATCGTAGTAATCCACTGTTTGTAACAATCCCTGCCCTTTTTTTTCTTTATTCTTTTCTTATTTTTTGGTACAGAATGTAACAGTAACTGTATGATGCCCTGTGTCGCTTACCTATCTCTTGTATTCCAGCGGTGGTGTGTATTGCCCTGTAACACTTTATTATGTTCATGGCCAGCTATTTATGTATGTCCAGATATGTCACTAAAATGTATTCCTGATTACTTAAGCTTTGTCTCCCTTATGGCTATTGCAGTAGATGTTATGTCTCTTTATTTGAAAAATTCAATAAATAAAGTTAAAAAAAAATATATATATATATATAGGTCTTAGAAAATTATTCCTATGCTCAACCCTTGGTAACATGGCTGTGAGCAGACAGGCTTAATTTCAAAGACAGGTAGCTAAAGCATTTAAAAACACTATATCAGTAAATATTTAAGACACCACACATAATAAAAATCCAACACCAATTGATGACAATAGGAAATATTTTTATCTTTAAACTGACACCAAAACGTCAAAAATCCAATGTAGGGAACCAGCTATATGAATTTTCAAAGATTTAATAAAATATAGCAGTTAGAAGATTATAGCACCATATTGTGATACTTGCTCGCAATAGACTGGACCAAAGTCAAAGTTTCAGGCCGGCGCGATGGGGCCCTAAGCGTCTACAGCTCATGGCAGGTCCTGGACTCAATTTCTACCCTCAAACTTAGAAACGTTTCTAGAGTTTTTCTCTTCGAAGCCCCTCGAAGCTCCCAGCCAGTCTAGATTCGGTGAGGGTTCAGCGGCTTGACTTGTTGCGAGGTCCCGGTCAGCTTCCCTGGAGCGGACTTAGAACATTTCTCAAAATTGCTTCAGCGTGGCAACCCAGGAATCAAGGCGACTTTACTCTTGCGGTTGCTCCCGGTCACCTTTTTTATGAGTGGACTTAGAAACTTTTCTGGAGCTTTTTCTCACGGGGTCTCTCTAGGCTCCTCATGTAGCCGGATCCGGTGAGGGTTCGCCACCTTCAGATTTTCTCTAGCCCAGTCAATCTCTGGAAGTTAGAGCTGTGAGGAGGCGGCCTCCATAGACACCATGCCCCTCCGTATCTGAGGAAGAGCAACAACGTTCTTCGAAGACAGGAAGAGAAGGAGTAAACCTCTTGCACACAGGGAGGAGTCCCGTCCGAGGAATGCAGGAATTAATGGGACGACGGGAAGGCGGGACCAGTGGAGTATAAAGGGATCCTGGTAGAACAGCTCGGGGTTCTTGAACTGGAAGAAGGAGGAGGAGAGCGTAGAAGCAAGGAGACGAGCCATACCGAGAAAGAGTGTATCAAGGAGGACAGAGGACGACTCAGAGAGACAAGCTTGGAAGGCAGCTCTGACGTTTTCCATGAGCTTGGAGGAGAAACGGAGTTCTGGACCGAAGAGTTGTGGACGCTCCCGGAGGACGCTGACGAGCCGCCGCAACTCAGGAGAGTTGGGGCTCTTGCAGTACTTGACTCGGGAGGGGGAGGGAGTAAGGGGTGGGTCGTGGGTTCATCAAGATACGGGGCACTGTAGATACTGATCCACTTGTATATGTGCATGTATACC
This sequence comes from Lissotriton helveticus, assembly GCF_964261635.1. Lineage (NCBI taxonomy): Eukaryota > Metazoa > Chordata > Amphibia > Caudata > Salamandridae > Lissotriton > Lissotriton helveticus. The sequence continues at coordinate 2,067,455,922 of NC_136063.1, forward strand.
ACTTTGACACCCCTCTGCTGTATCACTTGTAAATATTAGCACCAAGCATTAGTTTGTGTCGCATCTGAACACTTGTAACACCCCTCATTGTGTTCCCTCACCTGTCGTGGCATTCTCTAAAGGCCTGCTTACGCGTCCTGATTCTTCCTTAATTAGTTTTTCTCCTTTATTTCCCCAACCGTCTCGAAACCTCACCTTTCTCCCCATAACCTCATAATGCAGTCAGGCTATTGTCAGCCAGACCTTGGTAAAACACGAAGGGTGTACCTTGCCTCGGTGAAGGGTTCTCATTCCACAGGGAAGCGAGACCAGAAAACTTACCGCCTATTCTCTCTTTATCTTTCTGAGGCTGCCGGGGTGCTTATCCACATGAAGACCACCAACCAGTCAGGAAGAGCCCTATGAATAACCACCAACCAGTCAGGAAGAGCCCTATGAATAACCTGCAAGAAAAAGAGCCTTCAACGCCATCCCTCGAACTAACCTGTGTATTGACTATATTTTTGTTATCATTGAATAAACCCTATCACCATTGATCCCCGAATTCGGCCTCCTCGCTTTTCGTTTCACCCTTCCCTCTCACAGGAGCACTGGAGCTTGTAGTGGGATGAACCTGGTTGTCTTGGCCGGCTTGCTGTTGAAGGCAGGCGGCCTGACTGGCCAGGTTGAGTCGGTCCCTCTATGGAGCTTTTTTTAAAAGTTGGTCCAAAGTTCTCCAAACTTCTTGAACTTCTTCCTGAAGTTCCTCAAGGGGTCCCAAAGTGTCTCAAACTCACTCCAAGGGTCTGGAAGCTCCAAGATGGTCCTTGAAAGTTGAGTACTTCAGTTCCTACAATCCACTGGTACAAAACCCTTACAAATCCACTGATGGTTCTCCAAGGTGTAGATGTTCCCGATGAGCTCTTTTAACCTGTAGCTTTCAGGGAGTCGACTCTTTAGTTCTTTTTCAGCAAGATAATCCACAGGGCTGTAGTTTCAGATGGTGCAATCTTCAGAAGTCAGGCCTTAGAAATCTTTGCACAGCAAAGCTTCTCAACAGGGCACTTCTTAATTCAGTAAGTTTCAAGCAGCAGATCTGGAGGACTCTTCCCCTCTCAGATACGTATTCCAAGTTCTCTGGTTCAAGCAGGAGGTCACTTCTGACCAATGGGAGCAGGGTAACTTCTCAAAAATATTACCACATCCTGTAGAGTGTGGCATTATTTTGTTCTAGAGTGCATCAGATCTTCCAAATCCATAATGGCAGATTTTCCAGCAAGGAGGTAAGAGCTGGCTAAACACCCCCTAAGATGGCTAATTTAATAAGACTCTCCCCCTGCATCTGCTCAAACCTTTCTTAATCCTACCATCTTCCTAAGGTGGGAAGTTCAGAGCTGTAAATGACAAGGATCTCTACTTTCTTCTTTTAAGAACATAGTTTACGACTCCTCCCCCTGGCCTGGCATTCCTATGGAACAGCACACTGCCCTGCCAACAGAGCTGGTTAACCCCTTCAAGGCAGCCTGGCTAATCCACTTAACTCTGACCAATCAGGGCAGACCACTGGAAGGCTGAATTTGGACTTACAAACAAGAAAGTCTTATAACTTCTTGTATGTATACTTTAAAAAAAAGAAAAATTCAAAAACATTTATTGAGGAATAAAATCATGGCAGACACAATACACCGTGCGATTCCGAAGGTCTCATCAGCAAAATATAGTTAAAGTCAGTCATTTAGGTACAGGTAGATTACATTTTACAGCAACTTGGTAAACCAGGAATGTTGAAATCACAGCTCCACTGTACCAGGGTCTCGTCCCCCCGAGGGGAGCACACATGGAATAACAACATCAGTGGGGATTCTAAGAAAACGGGGGCACTAATGGAAAGGTAGAGGGTAGTCACTAACCAGTGCCGGCGGCCGCCGTGGACCCAGGGCCGGTGGGGAACGCGGGAGAGGCAGTGCCGCTGGGGTGGGATCGGGAGAGAAGATAGGTGACCAGCGGGCCCCAAATGTCAACAGGTTGAGATCTGGCAGGCATTAAGTCCGAGAACTCCGACAGGAGAGTCTGGCACCGAGAAGCATCCTCCAACCAACTCTCGGCTTTAGGAGCAGGCTGCAAACCCCAACACATGGCCACCCTGCGTCTAGCAAGGACCAGCAGCATCGAGATCAGACGTCGAGAAGCTTCAGGGCAAAATTTAACGAAGCCGAGAAGGCACAGGAGTGGATCGGGGTGCACTGCAGCGCCGGTTATGTCAGAAATGATGGAGCACGCCGCCTGCCAGACTCATAGACCTTAGGGCAAAGCCACGCTAAATGGGCAAAGTCCACGGCAGGAACAGCGCAACGCCAACAATTATCCCCAGGGATTAGCCCGAGCCCGTGTAGCTGCACTGGGGTGCGATACAACCTGTGCAAGTACTTGAAATGGATCAGGCAGAGCCGGTAATTTGGTGACAGCTTTTTCATTTGATTACAGAAGTAGAGCCAGTCAGCTTCCGAAATAGCAATACCGAGGTCCGCACTCCATGCCTCCCACGCACGATCCGAGGAGATGGGGCAGACACTAGGGAAAGAGCGTACAGTTTGGTGACTAACTTGTGCGGCGACGGGGAAGTATACATGAAGTCCAGAGCCGGAATGGTAGGCGGGGGCTGAGGGAATGTGGGGTGCAGCTTCCGGCAAGTTTCACGCAGCTGATAGAATAAAAGCGTGTCCTGCAACCCCAGGGAGTCTGGGAGAGGGTAAAAGGAGTTCTCTGGGTATAGATCCGCCAACGTCCTCAAACCCAATCGCGTCGCATGTCGGGACATGCTGGAAGACTGAAGTGAGGGGAAATCTGGGTGGGTGACAATTGGCATGGAGTTGGCAGAGAGCAGAGGGAAACCAGAAAGTAGACTCAGGCCAGACCAGGCCCAGCGTAGCGTCTCACTGCGTCGACCTCCGCCCGAGGGCACACCACGGCGCGATCAGAGCAGTGGACAGGGGCCAAGGAGAAGCCACATCGGTCACAACTTTGACGTGGGGCTGATAGGGGGTAGGGTGAATCCAAAAGTGCAGGAAACTGGCCTGGGCACATAGGGCATAGATACTGAAATCAGGCGCGCCCATCCCACCTGCAGACATGGGGAGATTAATGATATCATAACCCACCCTAGGCTGTTTACCCGCCCAAACAAGTAAGATGAATAGGGAGCGCATTTTGCGAAAGAAATGAGAAGTGAGGGGGATTGGGATGTTTAAGAAGATATGAGGAAATTTAGGAAGGACCTACATTTTGGCTATTGCGATTCAGCCCGCCAGAGATAGCGGAAGTCGGCTCCACGATGGGATCCTGGATTCAAGCCAGTCTACTGCCCTCCCGAAGTTTGACCTCCACAGTTCGTCCAAATCACTAGATGCCCAAGTAGCGCGTGGGGCTGGAAGTCCACACAAACCGAAAATTAGGTAAGAATGGCACAGTGGCATCAGTTAAGGGGAATAGAACAGACTTGCTCCAGTTCACCTGGATGCCGGAAAGCCCGCCAAAACGTATGATTTCCTGGACCAGGGGGCTGAGGTTTCCTGAGGATGGCGGACATATAGGGTAACATCGTCCGCATACATTGAGACAAGTAGGGAGAGGAACGAGAATCCAATACCCCTGTGAGTATGGTGCTGCCGAAGCCTGGCAGCCAGGGGCTCCATCGTGATGGCAAAAAGCATGGGCGTTAACGGGCACCATCGGCGTGTGCCATGGGCAATACTAATGAGGTCGGAAACCTGACCATTAATGCGGAGACGTGCCGATGGATTGGTGTAGAGGAGTTTAACCTTACGCCGAAAGATGTCGCTAAAACCCATACGCGGTAGGATGTAAAATAAGGGCCACTCCAGCATATTGAACGCCTTAGTAGTGTCAAGTAGGGCAGCCACTGCCGGCAGATTAGGATTAATTTGATGCAGGATTGAGAAGATGGTGCGAAGGTTATGTGAGGTTGCCCTACCAGGAATGAAACCCGATTGATCGGGGAGGGCAATGGTGGGCATAAGTAGGAGAAGACAAGCGGCGATCAATTTTGCAAAGATTTTGTTATCTATGTTTATAAGGGAAAGGGGGCGGTAGGAGTCGCGACGGTCAGCAGGCTTGTCAGGCTGGAGAAGCAAGGTTATCATTGCCTGACGCAAAGATGGCAGGAATAGACTGGTATCAAAAGACTCATTGTACATGGCCGCCAGATGCGGCTCCAGGATGTCAACAAACGTTTTGTAGAATGAGGCTGACAGTCCATCCAGACCAGGGGCCTTATCACCCGGTAGGCTATTGATGGCTGCCAGTATTTCTTCCATGGATAAAGGTTAATCAAGGAATTTTCGATGGTAATGTTCGAGCCAGACGAGTGCAATAAACTCAAAGTATTGATCAAACTCCTCCCGTGGCAAAGGAGTTCCGGCAGAGTAGAGTTGTGAATAAAAATCGTGAAAACAGGATTTTATATCCTCCGGGGAGGTAGTCCTATCCGGGCTGCCATCACTGAGGGCCGTTATATAGGAGGCAGCTCGCAGTGGGCGAAGAAGGTTAGCAAGAGTACGCCCCGGGTGGTCCCCCTCCCCGAAGCGGCGCGCCCGACCCTCTCTGCCCAGAAAAGACAGTTCACGGCCCCCTTCATCCGAAAATTCAGTATGCTTTTGGCATAGCAGCGGCAACATCTCAGGGCTAGGGCGCGTCGCCTGAGCGGCATCCAGATCCTTAATTTCCTCCTCGAGCTTAGCCAGGGAGGTGCGAATAGAGCGGAGGACGCCCGCCTGTTTAGAAATACATTCACCCCGAATGACAGACTTGAACCCTTCCCATAGGGTGGAGGCGGACTTGACGGAAACCCCTGTTTAAATCAAAATAGATGGTGATGGCAGTATGGATGTCCACACGAAACGCAGAGTCCCGGAGGGCATTGGGAGGAAGGCGCCAAATAAAGGCCCGTCTCGGGGAATGAGGAGGCCTGAGATGGATCTGGACCGGCCTGTGATCGGAGAAGGGGCGAGCCATGTGCACTGCATCAGTGAGCCAGGACAAGACATCCGGCGAGGTCAGCCAGAGATCGATTCGTGACCAGCAGCTCCTCGCGCCAGTGACACAGGTGCCTTCACGAGCATCGGGACGAAGGTGGCACCAGGCATCATAGAGAGCGCTGTCAGTAAAAATAGACGTAAGAGCTGCAGCTGCGCGTGGATGGGACGTGTAAGAGCCAGAGCGATCCAGGGTAGCCGAAAGAGTGATATTGAAATCCCCACCCCAAACCATAGCCGCGGGGCCGCATGAGGAGATGAGGTGCCATACGTGATTGAAAAATTCCGGATCATCGGAGTTGGGGCCAGTAGTAAACCATGGAGGATCGCATACCTGCCCTCTGGATCGAGGAGAACCCCAGCGGTCTGCCAAGGAAGGCCCCGGCGCAGCAGAATTGAGACACCCCTGGCATACGACGAGTATGTTGAAGAGTGGGATTACCCCCAATAGCAAGATTGGAGTCTGGAGACTGATCCGGGCAAAAGGTGTGTCTCCAGTAAGAGACAGATATCTACTTTGTGTTGCTGTAGGAGTGAGTGTATCAGCCGAGCCTTGCAGTGATCATTCAAGCCCTGGACATTCCAAGTCCAACAGACGATGTCAGCCATAAGGGGTGGTTCAGGGTGCAGCAACTCGCAGCGCGGACGGCAAGCTACGCAGACTAGCACACCGCACATAAGGAGCAAGGGAGTCCGAGGGCGGCAGGGTACTGCCCGGGTAGGGAGCAGCGCAAGAAAATAGAAACAGCTCACAATGGATTTCCACAAACAGGGCAATGCAGACGAGGCGCGCCAGCGTCTGACTGGCAGGTGTGGCTCAGAGGGCAGAAGCGCACCGGCAGGTAGTGAAAGCGCCCCATGAACCAGTCCACAGGGGGGCGCAGCATATAAGGGGAGGGAAGGACCAGTGTAGCAGCATGTTGACCTGTAAAAATTGCCGAATGAGTGTAAACAGAGCAGATCGGAGAGCACAATGCTGTGTAGAAATAAAAACGAGATAGACTGAGGACTGAAATCGACTTGCAGCGAAGCTATGCAGGAAGCACAATGCAGTGTCAAGAACAATAAATGTAGAAATAAAAACAAACAACCATACAGTGGCGAAGTAAAGCCACAACCCCAGTAGAGGAGTAAGAAACCCCAACAGTAACCCACACCCACCCCAACCAAACCATACCCTGCCGGGACACCCCTCCAACCCCCCAATTAGGCTGAGTTTCCAACCCACCCCACCCCAGGAACCCACAACCGGGAAAGGGAAGGACAGCAAAGGAAATGGGACTCATCCCGTGGGGGCATGGCAGGGCTAGGCATACACCCCTGCAAGAAAGCAAGGTGGTCAAGCTGAAGTGGTGTTAGGCATCCAAAACGGCAGGAATTAAGACAAAACCAAACAAAGTCTCCACAGTCAATCATTGTCACCGAGACGACCAGAGCCATCAGCCTGAGATTTAGGAAGAGAGGAGCGAGCGTCCTTCTCGAATATTTTAGTGAATGCCATAGCCTCCCTCGGATCAGAGAACACAAGTGTTTTAGTGCCCTGCCGGACTCTCAGTTTCGCTGGGTAGGCCAAGGAGTACGAACCTCATGTCTCGTTTGGCAGGCAGAAATTCTCGCTGGGCCGCTTGGACTGTGAGGGTGTAGTCCGGGTAGAAGGAGAGTGAGTTGCCCTGATGATTGATTGTGCCCTTGTCCCGCGCAGCCCGGAGTATGGCATCTCGATAGTTTAAGATTTTAGAGATTATTTGCTCGGAGGCAGCCCGGGACCAGGGCGCGGGCCAAGCGAACGATGAGCATGCTCCACAATAAACACCGATGAAAGGACATCTCCAAAAAGCTCCCTGATCAACTGTTCAACAAAGTCCTCCATTTTAGAGATGTTGGTGGATTCAGGGAGGCCCGTGATGCGGAGGTTGCTCCGACAGGAGCGGGCATCCAAATCCTTGTTCTTGTCACGGATGACCGCCAAGATTTTATCCATTTGGAGCAGTTTCTGATGATCCTGGGTGGCGGCATCCTCGGCGTCCGACACCCTGGTCTCAACGTAAAGTAAGCGGTTGTCATGAGAGTCGACGTGGGCCTTGACTGAGTCCAAACGAGCTGAGAGCTGAACAGTTGGGTCGCGATGCCAGTCACTGTTGGCTTGACGTCCAGCAAGATTGCCTTGAGGTCGTCATCCCGAGTGGAGGGGGCATCCATGGTGACAGCAGAGTGGCGCCCTCAGAGCAAACGCCGCGCTGATGTGAAGATGTCCAGAGCTAGAATGCGATATTGGGCTGTCTAGGGTCTCTTTTCCCCATGTTGAGAGGACCAGTCGGCAAGAGCGGGGCACAAGCAAAGCGACCGGCAGCCCAGGAGAACAGGGACGCACCTCCCACTAGGAGCCGACAGTGTCTGACAAATAAATGCCAAGCAGGAGCCCCCCCGATGGAGACTGCCGCAGTCCGGAAGAATGGCCCCGGGGATAGTAAGGGCGGCCGAGGTGGAGAGCCAGCGGAGCTCACGATGACCCCCCCCCCCCTCGCAGCCCACCACAGGAGCAACAAGCAGCAAAGAAATGAGTTCTGGGCCACCAAGTGACTGAAGCATGAGCAGAAAAAAGAAGGTTTAAATTTAGTGAAACACAACAAAAAGGATTATTTCCAGGAAAGTTAAAACATTCTCGAGCACTAGAGAAGAAACACATTCTATGTGCCAGGAAGGGTGAGGATGTTGGTGCAGAAGAAACTGGTGAATGTGAAAGTTGTCAAATCTCTAAAGTAAAATGGCCATGGAAGGACGTGGAAGAGGTCGTGGCCGTGAAGGCCCACGCTCACACTTTGACTACCAGTATGCATATCGAAATTTGGACAATTCGGATGGATCACGCAGTGGAAGTATGCAAGTAATATCACATATTATTACGACCATGTGAGCACCTCTGAACTATACAGTGTGGATCAAGAGCTTCTAAAAGACTACATTAAACAACAGATGCATTTACATGGGAACATCACATCACCAACCCAGCAGGACCTTGGGCAGATTTTCCCCTTGTTTCTACGTCTTATCTTCCTCCTACCCCTTTACCCTATCCCCTTACCCTTTCCTGTGCCATTCACCTTGTCCCCTATGTTCTTTAAATACTTTTCTTGATACTTATGTAACTTTTAACTGATGTAATTTGCAACATTATTGGTCCTCGTGTAAAGCTCTCTGTTTCCTTCGGGTCTAGCCAGCACTATATAATACCTCAATTAAATATGCTCCCATTTTGTACTCTTTCTCTCTTTGTCTACCTCCCTAGCTCCTATCCCCTCTCCCCTGAATCTCTCACCTTGCCTGCTAGTCTGCCTAGCCCCCTGTCCTTTGTGACCTTTGACTAAGCACTCCTTCTCCCCTTGTTGGGGTAAGATCCAATATTTATACTCTGGAGTCTCAGCGAACCCGCTGAGAGAGTACACTGTGCCAAGGGAGCTACTCACAGCTGAGGTATGGTATGGCACTCCTTGCCAAAGTACTCCCTCTCCCCTTTCTGGGGAAGGATCCAGTATGTAGGCCTTTATAGTCTCAGAGACCCCTCTGAGAGAGTCCAGTGCGTAAAGGGAGCCTCCCGCAACAGAGATAGGGAAATTATACCACTTCCCCTGGGATCACAGCTTACTGGACTTTGGGCGTAGCTTTGACTTGTCTACCGGTTTGTGTCCCCGTCGCCCTTCCCCTCCTCCTTCCATGCAGTGTCCTTCACCCTCCCCTTCTCTTTCCCGCCTTCATTACCTGTCTACTTCCCCAACGCCTACACCCCTCCCCAGAATCTTTCCCCTTGCCTGCTTTTCCCCTTACGTATTTGTTTATCTCGACCTTACAAGTAACTATGTTGCCATGCTCTATTATCTGTGTAACCTTTGTAACGATGTAACCTGTAACTATGATCTGATGTTCATGTAAAGCGCTCTGATACATCCGTGTCTAGCCAGTGCTAAATAAAAACCTTTAAAATAAATGCTACAGGAGGGCCTCGGTCCCGCAAAGTCACAGCAACCAGGGTAATGGAGGGTGCAGAGGAGCCAACAGCCAGCCCGCCCCCGAGAGGCAGTGCTACGGCCGCTTGAACCGCACTATGCCACCGGGCCGGGCCCCCACGTGTCGAGGACTGGGATGATGCAAGGCGTACCACAGGCCCCAGAGGAACAGGCGGAGGCGAGGTAGGTACCCCCAGGTGGCAGCAGGAATCGCAGGGCAGTAGCGGGGGCCCACATCACTCCAGGGAGCAACCTGAGCTGAGGAGTCTGTCCGGGAAGAGGGTGGGCGCTTCAAGGTAGGGCACGCGTGTGCAGGAAACAATGGCGGCAAAAAGAAGGGCCGCGCTGACTTAGAGGTGGGGGGCACCAGGCTCCGGCGGTGACCCCCCCGTGGAAAGGCAGGCAGAGGGTGGATGCGGTGCGTAGGTCCTAGAGGCGGTAACACAGGGCCCACGGCAGTAAGGGGGACACACCAAGGTCCAGCGGTGTCCCCCGGGCCAGGGAACAGGCAGGTTGAGGATGTGGTTGAGCCGCCGCAGGCCAAGGCCCGATCCCCTGTCTTCAGTTCACTGTGGTAGGACCAGGGGTCGAGGGAGGCAGAAACAGCCAGGAAGCTGGGCGCCGAGCAGTTGAGCGCCGGTCGCGGGCAGCACACATTTCAGCCTGCTAGCCAGGAGGCCGATGTGGAGGGGGGGGCGCCCGCCCAACAGAGGCAAACAACCAGCGGGGAGCCACGGGGGCCCGTTGCCCACGCCACCACGCCCAGGTGCCAGTGCCCAAGAAATGCAGGAAACACGGGAGCTCACGGAGCGTTGGCTTCCAGGCCGCAGCACCCCCGGGCCGTACGGGACTGTTCGCGGACCCTCGACCCCGCCAGTCGAGCCAATGAGGCAGTGCCACTCACCCGGTGTTGACGGTCGCCGTCCCCGGATCTGTCCCAGGCGTCAGCAGCAACAGGAGGCCTCCTCACCACCCAGCGAGGGAGGCCGCCAAATGCTCAGGATCGTAGGCCCAGCGTCGGCCAGGAGTGTCTTATCTCCACCCCGGGACCTCACAGAAGAGTCGCAACGCGATGGATCAGCGCCTCACAACCAGGGGAAGCAGAATGCAGCGTCGGAGTGCAGGTAGGGTGCAGATGCCTGCAGGATTCTTGCAGATTTTCCAGCTTGGCCGGCAGAGTCCACTCAAAGTGCAGCCATCTTGCAGCTGGCCAAGCCACGCCCCCCTTGTATGTATACTGTAGGAGAAATTCAACAATATGATATTGTTGAATTTATTATTACCATTTTTGGAAGTCTTTGAATGGCATTTCTATCCCTCTCCTATCAAGAGTTATTAATCAATAACTTCCTACCATGTTAACCTATGTAACAGGGGATTTGCAATGGGAAAAATTACTTGGGACATTTTTTCAGCACCAGGACTTACAAAAACATATGTTATAAGTACTTGTCTTATATCTACAGGAAGCGCACCACAGGTGCAACTAGGGGAGACTTTAGGGGTTCTGAATCTGTAGAAATATTGCAGATTCTCCCTCCACAGTGCTCCTACCATCAAAGTCGAATTTGAGCAGCACTTTACCACAATGTTGGGAGTGAAATGTGAAATTTCACTTTACCCAGGCATATAAGAACTCATTTTATAAGGGTGTACCTTATAAATACCTGCCCCCCACCCCTGGGATACCTAGGGGAGACCCTGGGGTTCCCTAATATGCCAAAACATTTTAGGTTATCCTATCCATTTTTAAGTGCCCAAACACGAGCTTGGGCACAATTTACTTTTTAAAAGCAGTCCTGGCACCCAGGGATGTTTTTAAACTGACCTCAGGCTTCAGCAGTACACACATGCAAGTGAAAAAATAGCTTCTGGACTCTTAACTGCCATTTTCTAAGGTACTAGGGACTTCTAGGTAGTTTCAATCCCTTGCCCTATTATATAATAGGGGCATATAGGGTAGGTGATGCCAATCACATGGTTACCCCACCATACCCTTGTGTACCCTAGTGTATGTAGGTGTTTTAACTGTATTCTAACGTGTCTCTTTCAGCATAGCCCTGGGCCTGGTTAGGCAAAGCCCAGGGTCAGTCAAAGTCAGTTACCACCACTACCATTCAGCAAAAAGTTGGGAGGTACCCAGGTCACAGGATGACTTTGCAACACCCTCCAAATGGAAGTGTGAATCCCATCATTCCACTGACAGTCCAGATTTGCCCCTTAATCAGAATCTGCTTTTCAATCAACATGACATCATTCATCCTCGCTCGACCAATTGGAATCCCATTCCATAAGTGGCAGACTGTTTGCCCAAGGGATTTGAGAGAGAGGTTTGCAATACTTTGCGCTCAGAATGCCCATGTCTGTCGCTTTCAGGCAAGGTTGGAGACATCATGGCACTTTACCCGGATATGGGATGTTTGTAAAGAAGTTAGCTCTGGACCACAAGAAGGGGAATGATCGGGCCTGGTGTGGTTGCTAGGATAAATTACTGGACCTCTAAAGGTCCGATCACAAAATTCTTGCAACTAGCTGTTCAAGCTAAAAGCTCAATATCCTCATTAGACCCTGATGTCCTGCTATAATGGTCCCAACGAGCATTATGCGTTCTGTGTAACACAAATTGCACCATAGCTGCAGAGCGATGCAAATCCTTTTTGATGCAAATCGATCCTAAATTGACCGAATTGGCAAATGCTGAAGCTGGTCCATTTGCACACTGTCTTCTGTTTGGCAATACATTTGTGAAGGATCTGACCAAGTGCCACCTTTGCGGCACTAATTATGGCTCAATTCTCTCTTAAGAAAGTCTTTAACAGTAGCATTTTTGCGAGCGGGCCAGACGCTTCAGAGGCCAGGACACAGGCCGTGGTTTCTCACAGGCCTTTCCCAGAGGTTACTCTCCCAGAGGTAGAAGTACATCATCTTATTCTGGATCGAATAACTTCTATTCATCACACAATAGAGTTGGCAGAGGACACTCGAACAGAAGCGGTGATCGTGGTGGAAATACAACATCAGATACTTCCTACAGAGGTAAAAATCATTCTTTGTTCCGAAGTTATTCTAGGAGGCAGTCAGGCTTTTCCTGCGCAGTTGGCAGACGATCACTCCGGATTCCTGGGTGCTGACGACAGTGCATGGGTTCAAACTAGTATTTTATATGACTTCCTCTCAGGAGAACCCCCACACTCCCTCTCCTTTTTTCCCAGCCGGAGAGTCTTTTTTATCAATGTCAAGATCCAAGAAATACTCAACACACAGGTTATAGTTCCCACTTTGCCTCATCCCAGAGGTTTTATCAGCACAATCTTCTTCATACAGAAAAAAAAGCAGAGGTTTCGACCTTGTGCTCAACCTGAAACAGTTCATATCTTGGGTGGTATATATCGCCACTTCAAGAGGATGGGCATCCAACGTCTTCAAGACCTCTTGCAGGAAGGAGATTGTATGGTGCATCTTGATCTGAAAGACTCCTATCTAACAGTCACAATTTCTTCACCGTATCAGAGATTTCTTCAATGTCATTGGCGTCAATAGTGGTACCAGTTTACCGCTCTTCCTTTTGGTCTCTCTTTGGCCCCCTTGGTGCTTCTCCAAGCTTCTAAGATCCAGTTGTGCAATATCTCAGAGAGAGGGGAATGCAAATTATTGTATATCTGGACGATATTCTCATCTGGCGCAAAGAAGAGACACCTTACTTCTCCATCTCTCTTGGGCAGTGAAACTCCTCCAGGATTTGGGCGTCGTCATCAATGTGGAGAAGTCTATCCTAGTTCCATCACAGAATCTGGAATTCTTGGGATTCCAGTTAGACTCAATATTGTCTCAACTTAAACTTCCTCTTCCAAAGATGATGTCCATCAAGAAAGAGTTGAGGAGGGCCCTTGCCTCTTAGACTATATCATTGAGGATTCTGTCCAGACTGGTAGGCCTTCTGGCATCTTCTATTAAAGCCATCTTCCAAGTTTCTTCCATTTTCAGGCTCTGCCTCGCATCAATATTTTGCATCTCCAGAAAGTGTTGTCCTAATTTGGAGCACATAATATTGTCAGAAAAAGCCAGAACAGAAATCATCTGTTGCGCAAGTGGTCATAGAGTTGTATGCCAGCAGATGGGGCGGGGCGGGGCATGATGTGGCCCTGTGGAAATGGAAGCAAATGGTCCCCAGAGGAACTTCACGTTGAGATCAATAGCCTAGCAGTCCTAGCTTGAACTTTTGTGGTACATACTCTGACTCCTCACAAAGTGAAATATTGCATCCTTCTTTGGATGGACAATGTTTCAGCAGTTAGGTATATCAACAGGTTGAGAGGTACGCAATCGTGTCTTTTGGCACTACTGCCCGCAACGCCAGATATTGGTGATGGCGGAGTAAATTTCAGGTAAGTATAATGTTGTAGCGGACTAGAACTCTCAGTTCCTTCGCAATTCCAGGGACCGAAGGCTCCCCCCCACATTTTCAGAGCCTTAGACCACTGATGAGGCCGTTGTGAGGTGGATCGTTTTGCGTCACATCTGTAAGCTCACCTTCTGGCGTTTTACAGTTGGAGGCCGGACCCGCTGACGGCAAGTTCTGATGCCTTTCTCCAGTCCTGGTCGGGGAAGTTGCTCTAAGGGTTTACTCCTTTCTCAATAATTCAGAGGGTCCTCTCTCAGGTGCAGCGCCAGACCCGGAATCGTTTATTGTGACCCCTTGTTGGAAAGTGCAATCTTGGTTCCCACTGGTGATGTCGTACTCATGCACTCTGCCAGTTTGGATTCAGATATTCCAGGGCCTTCTTTCAATCTTTGAGATTCCACCCACCGCTTTGCTTACTCCAATAGCCCCGTTTACCATCACTGTCATTTGATTAATTGTTTTCTTTTTCTGTTTTTCTTTAATTTCTTTTATCTATGTAGTCTCATTATTTATCTGATTGTTGCACTATCGCTATATTTGCACATGATTGTCATTTTGAAAATAATATGTACATATAAATATGAATTGTGTATCAGAACTTAAGAAAATGATCTAAATAAAACAAAAATATTTTGACTTATAAAATTAAAATAGTTATTATTTTTTCTGTTTATGCATGATTATATTTAGTCACTTGTCAGATTAGTTTCCTAGGTTTCCTAGGTTGTTTTTGGCTTATTCAATTAGCTCACTAATAGGTGTGTTACAAATATAGTTTACATTATTCCCTACAATTAGTGAGTTCACCAATAGTAGGGGTCCCCTTCTTTCTAAATTGTCCTAGGCCTTTTCTACATAAATTGTGCATACATGAATTTCTGTGTCGTATTTCTCAAGTGTCACGTGCTTTGGCCTGCATTCTTATAAATTGTGCGTTCATAATAGAATTATTTTTTGACTGAAGTATGTACCCTTCCTAGCTCTGTTTTGCTTTAGTTTTGTGCTCCATTTGCTTTGTACTTCATTCTATTTGCTCCCTCCTAATCCTCCCGTCACTTTTAATGTTTATTTCTACCTCACGTGGCCTTTTCAGGCCTCTATTCTTATTGAATATATATAGTTTATCATAATTAACCCGTCTACTGCGACCATTATTTCAGCACAGTGTGCGCGTTCTGAAGAGTGGATTGGGCCTTGTCGGACGTTGAGCGTTTGCAGCACCAGCCAGGTACTGCTCCGAACGTTCAGCGGCCGACGGCACCATCAATGGTTAAATAAATTGTGCATGCATGAATTTCTGTGTCGTATTTTTGAATTGTGCCAAAAGTTTTAGCCTGTATTGGTCCAATTTGTGCATTCATATTGGTATTTTTTTACTACGCCACGTGCCCCTCCCAGACGTTTTGCTTTACTTTTCTGCGACACATGCTCTGTGCTTCATCGTATTTGCTCCCTCCTACTCCTCCCGTGACTTTTTATGTTTATTGCTACCTCACGTGGCCTTCCCAGGCCTCTATTCCTATTCATCATATATCGTTTATCATAATTAACCCATTTATTGCGACAGTTCTTTCGGCGCAGTGTGCGGGTTCTGAACAGTGGGCTAGGCCCCGTCGGACGTTGAACATTTGCAGCACCAGCCAGGTACTGCTCCGAACGTTCAGCGGCCAACGGCACCATCAATGGTTAAATAAATTGTGCGTGCATGAATTTCTGTGTCGTATTTTTGAATTGTGCCCCGAGTTTTAGCCTGTATTGGTCCAATTTGTGCATTCATATTGGTATTTTTTTACTACGTCACGTGCCCCTCCCAGCCGTTTTGCTTTACTTTTCTGCAACACATGCTCTGTGCTTCATCGTATTTGCTCCCTCCTACTCCTCCCGTGACTTTTTATCTTCATTGCTACCTCACGTGGTCTTCCCAAGCCTCTATTCTTATTGATCATATATCGTTTATCATAAATAACCCGTTTACTGCAACCGTTCTTTCGGCGCAGTGTACGGGTTCTGAAGAGTGGGCTACGCCCCGTCGGACGTTGAGCGTTTGCAGCACCAGCCAGGTACTGCTCCGAACGTTCAGCGGCCGACGGCACCATCAATGGTTAAATAAATTGTGCGTGCATGAATTTCTGTGCCGTATTTTCGAATTGTGCCCTGAGTTTTAGCCTGTATTGGTCCAATTTGTGCATTCATATTGTTATTTTTTTACTACGTCACGTGCCCCTCCCAGCCGTTTTGCTTTACTTTTGTGCGGCACATGCTCTGTGCTTCATCGTATTTGCTTCCTCCAAATCGTCCTCTAACTTTTTATATTTATTGCTACCTCACTTGGCCTTCCCAGGTCTCCATTCTTATTGTTCATATATGGTTAATCATAATATTTACTTCTGCGTCACAGGGCCGTCCTACGCCTTTTTTAACTAAATTGTGTTTGAGCGAATTTCTATCTCGTGATTGAACTGTGCCGCGTGTTTTAGCCTGTATTGGTCCAATTTGTGCATTCGTATTAGTTTTATGTTTTTTACTGCGTCACTTGGCCCTCCCAGCTCTATTTTCCTTTTTTTTTTCTCCCATGATTCTTAATATTGATTACTGGCTCACATGGCCTTCCCAAGCCTTACATATTGTACTTTCATAAATATGTATGTTGCATTTTTGTGCTACGCCACGTGCTTTGTGTTTCAACATACGTACTCTCTCTTAATCAACATATTTGCTTCCTTTTAATCCTCCCCAGACTTAAAATTTCTTGTTTCCTCACGTGACCTATAGTTCTTTTTTCTGTGCTTTAGTTGGCCTACTAAACTTTTGCCTCCTCTGACTAGCATACATTTAATTCATAATAATAGTTGGATTTATATCTTTGACACTACGGTGTTATACTAGCCCTTTATTTGGCTTAGGTTACCTAACCATTTTTACCTCTATCGTACATCTTTTTATGACATACTTTCATGATCAGTCTTTAAGTGCAATTGCTCCCTTTTTTGAAACTGTAATGGTAATTGTTTCTCTAGGATTAAAATGTTAATCTTGATAGTTAAGTATACCAAGGCTGCTCATGTAAATGCTACTACTGGGCCTACAGCAGTAATTCTGCCACCCACACAAGAAACTCTAAATATAAAAATCACGCCTATCACTGCACGGCCTGAGCGCCATTTTTTAAACTGTCATGTTTTGAAACTGCATCCATTTCACAGGCCTTGCCTCTGTATTTGTGTAGACTGTATCCCTCGCTTAAACTTTCTACACACGACATATTTTTTAAACTACATTCATAATTTTTTTTTATTTTGCATTAACTTTTTGTGTTGAAGAAACGTTTGTGTGAGGCTATGGATAATGCTCCCAGAATGCTCTCTGATTTGATGCAAATATTTGCAAAACTTTGAAAGCAAGATTAATGATTCTTTACTTTCAAAATAAAATGTTCATCTAAAAATGAAAGCGGGAAAACAACATTTAGCTAAACTACTGTAAAATTTCAGGTACCATTTCTTTTCAGCATCATTTAGTAACATATGTTTGTTGATGCATGCTAGTATTCTCAAAAATATTCATTATAGAAAATCAATGTAACCAGTTTCAATAAAATTATGGGAAACAAAAATAAACAAGCATTGACAAAGCCAGTAGGTCTGAAATTGACGGTTAGCTTTTTAGTTTTGTCAATGTGTGAATTGTTTTGGCTTAGTTTTTCTAAAACCTTATCGGTGTGGGAGCTGCTGGGCCCTCACCATTATAACAAACACTGGCAAAAGCAAAAATAGTTTTTGGTCTCAAAAAGCACACACTGCCGCTGTACTTACTGGCACTGCTGGTATGCTCTTTTTGAAACACAAGAATGCTGTCACTCACGGTGAAGCCAACCAATACAGAGAGAGACAGAATTTTAATAAACACAAAAGGTCACGGTAAATGCCAGACCCAATTTGGGGCCCAAGTCTCAAAAGTGCACCCATGGTATATGTCCTTGCATTAAGTACAGCTATACAGCTTTCATGAATTCCCACAAATTTTACAGAAGTAGGACAAGACATAGTACTCCTAGAAAATATTTCTGAACTGCGGGGCATATTATCAAGAAGACTGTTAAAATTATCGCCGCTTTAGTGACAGGAAACTGGCGCTAAAGCCGCGATAATGGGCTTGATAATATGCCCTTGAGAATTCTCATAGAAGCCCACGTTAACACCAGAACATGGGCTTCTATGGGAATTAAGCAACCTATCCAATGGACAAGTAGATATTTTATTAAATTCCACACCCCTGTTTTAGAGGTACGTTCACAATGTGCGAAAGCTGCCTATACACCCTTCCAACTTATGGACTCATTACCACGTTTCCACTAAGTGATGAGACATAACTATGTTTACCATATAAATACATATCAAGTTTTCATTTCAAACAGCTATTGACCTTTAAACAATGCAATGTTACTAATAACTTACTTTTCACTACTTTCCCAACAGGTCCAATGTTTCAAATGCAGCCGATGACTCCACCTTAACTTTCTAAATCCAAATGTAACTGTTAATTATCTTTTACTGCTTACATATGTAAAAAACTATTCACAAACTTCTTTCAGCTGTCATGATTTGCACAATCCTTGTAGAGTTGGACCACACTTCCTCTAACATTCCTACTTTATTTCCTTTTTGAAATACAAAAATTATTTTGTTTAGGTGTTGAAATATAAATTTAAATCTTCCTCCTATTGAAAGGTGAAGAAGCAATACCGCTCCTCTACACATGATTGTTCAATGGTAGTCTAAAAAGTAGTGGTAATTCCACTATCACTATGGTAGATATCTGACAATAGAATATATGATATAGTTACACCACTATTCCATAGTCCTAATCAAAAAGGTGTCTTTACACTCAACAAAAAGAACAATCGTGCACTTTTTATGCTGGACAGTATTGCTTCTAAACTTTCACTGCTTTCTTCCATACCTTCAAAAAAGATTTCATGGATTTATATGCATACTCTTTCGGGTCTGTATATCTCTATTGTAAAACAAACGTACTTGTTTTTCTTTTCTCACTCACATATGTAAACTCATCAGTCACTCCTATGGCAAGGTTTTGCAACCCTGAATACTGAGGGCTATGTTTTATGTGAGAGGATACCCATGCATAACCAAGCTAAGGCGCCTATTAGGATGGCGGACGGACCTGCGTTCGTCCGCAACCCCTGAGGTGGAGGACCGTCCGCAGGGGCAGCGGCGGTCCCTCCGGTGGAATTAGGATGTGACCGCCACCCTGGCGGTCACATCCCGTATATTTAACATTGCGGCGGGTGCTGCTTTAAGCAGCACCCACCTCAAAGTTAAATATGCATGCTGTGCATTTGCATGCACAAAGCGGCATGCACCGCGTGGTGCCTGCCGCATTGTGCATGCAAATGCTGGGGGGCCCCCAAAGAAAAAGTCTTCCCGTCCGCCGATGACCCCCCAGCCATCCTAATGTGGCGGGGGGGTCTTTTCATTAACCGCAGCGGTGAATCCGCATCCTCCGGGCCGGCGGTGGCTTCCGCCGGCCCAGAGGATGCGGATTCACCGCAATCCTAATCGACCCCTAAGTTTTCTTTGGCTGCATGGACACATGTAGTGTAACCTGTCAAATACTTTAAAATGCTACCCTCCCACTAGTCCTAAAGGTGGATGTAGAATTCAACCGTTCATCATAAAATAGAATTGGATGTCACTAAGTACAAAGTATTTCTATATTATGAAAGCCCTAATGTGTCCCTTAAAGATTCCAGCGAAATCCAGACACATACTAACTAAAACACACCCACCATTAGTAACCTATACATTTGCCAAAGAACTCTTTCAAGGTGTGATCAATCCAAAAAATACTCCTTTGGCACAGCAAATTTAGTACAACACAGAAACAACTTCCACCCCAACAACTTTGCTTCAGCTGCAACACAGAGATTGCACAACAACACACTTGCTCCTGCACCAAGCACATTAACTGCTGCAACAGCATCTTCAGCAAACAGTCCATACTCACATATTGATCTTAAATTTGGTAAACCTAAATTTCTATGCATTTATTGCGATGAACTTTTGTGTTACGGGAAATAGTCTATCAACTTCATCAAAAATAAGAAACTGGAGCATCGCTGTCCTCCACATCAGTCATTAGACATTTATCAAGCTTTTTTGTTCTAAAACTACCCCGTCCGAAAGCAGTGGTAAATGTGCAAAGTTGCTGCCTTTCTTGGCTGGAGTTATAAATTATTCTAAAATTAATTCAAATTCAAAATGCAGACCCTTCATTCAGCCTTCTTGGTAACTACTAACCATGAATGGCAGTGAGTAACTTGCACACTTGCGCCCTTTCTTGCGTCCTTTCTACCACACAGTGTGTGTACTTTCTGCACTTCCACTGTTTGCTTAGATGTGATACCCATTTCTCAGGCTCCCACTGCCAAATCCGACACACAGTCTGTGTAATGGACTGGAAAACCAAACACCCACTTCCTTTACAAAGCCCTGGGTAGTTTCAACGTCTGCTGCCTTTCTTAATTTTCACCTTATTCTGCATCCACTAGCACAAACACACCTACCTGCTACCTTTCTTGACTGTCTTTGCCAACTATTATTCTAATTCAAAGTAGAGGCCCTGGAAAGGGCCCGGTGTTATTTTTGAGCACTACGGCCCAGAGTGGGAACTTAGTGCACTTGCTTTGCTTCCTTAGATGTGGTAGTCATTTCTCAGCCTCCCACTGCGGAATCTAACACCCTGTCTGTATAATAAAAAGGATATCCAAAGACCCACTTCGCTGACAAGGCAGAGGGTAGTTTGCGTATCTGCAGCCTTTCTTATTTTTTACCTTATTCATCTTCTTCTCGATCAAGACACCATCCACATGACACATACTTGCTGTCTTTTTTGACTGGGGTTATCAATTATTATTCAATTTCATATTCTAATTCAAAGACAAGGGGCCTTTATCGAGCCTTTTTGTTGTAACTACTTCCCCAACTAAACACACTATGTAATTTGCACACTTTTGCTGCCAATAGAAAAATTGGAAACTTTAATGAATTTTTTTGTAGCTGATCAGGTTTCAATATCAGGAAGAACTTTTGTAGCTGTTGCAATTATTTTTCATGATGTACCTTCTCCAACATCTGGACATTACACTGTTTATTTAAAATGTCTTAAAGGTTGGATACATTCTAATAATCAATCAGTTTTTAAGTAATGTTTGGCTAAAGAGTTACCAAATTGTTACCTAATATTTTTAAAGCCAAAATTTTAAGATCAAAATTTGTCCTTTCAGGATTACTTCGGTTGAGGTAGATTAGTCTGGTGTTGTAGAGTATTTTGTAAGTAAGGGTGAGGAGCTAGAAGGTAATCCTATTATTGGTATTGATGCAGTGTAGGTGTATCAGGTGCTGAGTGATGTGGCTGCAGCAGGGGACATTGATAATCACTCGGTGGAGGTCTTTTGGATATGTTGTAGGTGTTTGGCTACAATTTCTCTGTAGAGAGTTTTCCCACAGAGTAGTCTACTGCTGATGAGGGACTGTGTCAATGTTCTTTTTCTTTTAGTTAGGATCCACTTGTAAATGTTGCAGAGCATGTGGAGGGTCTTATAGCAGTACGAATAGTCAATGTTGACTGGCTTACACATTGAAAGGAAGGAGTTGAGGATGAATCCTAGGTGTGGACATGGTTGGTAAGTGTTGGTACTGTCCAAACAAAGAACTAACAATGATCAACTAGTCTGCATTGTAAAACACTCTGAATTGAACCACAAAGTTCGCCAAATAATCAACTCGAACTGGCATCTCCTCAATTTTAAAAACCATGATTCCCCCCTGGCCAAACCTATCTTTGCCTTTAAAAGAAACAAAAACCTTAAAAACCATTTGGTGAAAGGCAAACTCCAGGAGGCGCTGCCCAGCACACAATCTGGCATTGGGAAACTGGATCCTATCTTTGGCAACCACCAATGCGGCACCTGCCAGGCCTGTCCCCTAGCCATCGTGGGGGACACCATCACGATTGGTGACCGCAAGATCTCAGTAGCACGAAACAAAAAACTGACGAATTGCCGCACCTCTAATGTCATCTATGTAATTCTGTGCCCTTGCGGTTTGCCATATGTGGGTGAAACCGGTAGGGAGTGCCGCTTACGCATAGGGGAACACAAATCTAACATTAGAAATGGAAGAACTTCAGCCCCTATCGTCAGTCATTGGATTAAAATGAACCACGCAGAAAAGGATCTGAGATGGTTTATCCTTGAAAAAATTCGACCAGGGAAGGGGACGAATCCCACTGCCCTCCGTAAGAAACAAGAGGTATACTGGATTTTTTTTACTTCAATCGGTCCCCAGAGGCCTTAATGATGAATCCCCGTGGCCCCAAGCAATCACCTGAAGGTTCACCCTCCCTGTTGATACCTATCTCAGAGACCAATTCTGGATTTGCCCCTACTGTGAAATGACCCGTATTGTTGAGAAACCTATATACTGTCTATGATACCAAAAGAAAAAATCCCCTTCCTTTCTTCCCCCCCTCCCTCTCCTGCCCCCCCCTTGGTGGCACGTCCATTAGTACTCCCCCCGGGGGGGGCCCTTCCGGTGACCTCCCCGATTGAAGCTAAGGACTCATAAACTATAAGTCCTAACTCCCGAGAATGATGCGTAACAACCTTAGGGGAAGGGGGGTCCCCTTTTATAAAACTGCAGGGACTCTCGACCACTATTATATGCGCCCATAGCTAGTCCGACTTCAATTACCACTCCACCCTCATAAAGTATAAACATCCCGGAGAGTATAAGAAAAGATCCCATACTAGTCCTCTGTCTATTACCACGACTATCAAGCTGGAGCGAATTTCGGAAGCCCATTTAAAGAGCAACACGAGATTCATGAAGGACCCGGCAATTTTGAAAGAGGCGGCGGCCCGGCATGATGACCCCCTGAGATCAGAGCTCCTGCCCTGGCGATTATGTAAGTAAGGAGATTTTGCCCCCCAGTGCCCCACTTGTTAGAATTTGACAACCCTTAAATTCGGGGGACGCAAGGGATCACTAGCCACTTTTTTTGTATGACCGGCGTAACGGGGACCAGCATGCAACTAACCACGGTTGATGTGCAGTAACCTCACTCGTGACTATGACTGACTAGGTTGAGCACCGTTAACATTGCCACCTAGCTATCAGACGTTTTTTGTTTGTTTTCTCACCTAGATGAAGAATCTAACCCGTGACCTCGATGAGATTGCGTGCCTCGGCTAGGGTAATCGTACCGAGAGAAACAACGGCCAAGATCTCAAACATAGGTAAAGTGCAATTGCTTGTATGTATCCCGCTATCGGATCCGTCACTAATACCCGTCGTCCCCCGGTGGACGGACCCACCTCCCTCCCTTAATGTATCTGAAAACAATTTTATACTTAACATATTTCTAAACCCCATGTATTATTACTGCTTCTAGAAATAGAAGACCATCGTCCTGTCCTTTATCTGGACCCCGGACCTAGCCGTCTTGAATCCTGAGGACACCTAGTGGGCATTTATCCAAACAGGTAAATAATGAACCCCCTGACCCCCTTTCCTACTGATAGAGACTATGTACTTGTCGTTTTTCCTCTGAGGTAGACTGAACGGTCATGTGTTGTGAGGGAAGGAATTGTTATCCTCGGACCCTCTCTTCTCTCTATACCTAAACTAAGTTTAATCTCTGTATAGGAATGACCCACGTGAAATGAGCATATTTATTTATTTATTTTTATTTATTTGTTGCCATTTATAAAGCGCGAATGAATACCCGCAGGCGTCTCGGCGCCTTTTGTCCTCCTCGTACCGATAAAACTTGAGAGGAAAATCCTCCGACCTGCCTTAGCCCCGCTGCCTTAGAAATTACCCAGTGCATTCATCAGGTAAGACAACGGGAATTTATCCAATTCCAGGACCCCCAGATTATGGCCTTGATTGTATGATCCCTCATAATGCATGAATCCTCATTGCTATGTGTACTCCCTGATGGGTCTGCTCTCTCCCCTCAGAAAAACGTCTGAATGATGGAAGAACGCCCTAACTAACGCGAACATACTAATAAATGACCGCTAGTTGTTGCTGGGACTCCTAATCTACTCTACCTGGCACCCTTCATCCTATTGGTAAGCCTCCCGTTACTACTAGAATATCTTAGCATAGAAGTCATCTAGATCATAGGATCAATTTGGAAAGTACCACCTTGGGTCCCCATTAAAACAGTGATGAAACTAGATAGAATATGGCGCCCCCCCCAACTGAACCTAACGTAGCATATGTTGCTAGATATAAAGGAATAGGATGAATGAAGCAGAAACGGATGGTTTAACTGAATGGAGAAACCTCCCAATTCCCTGTGATTCTTTAGAGGTTAATTAACCCTATGACAAGTATGATGTTAATACATTTGGAAACCTAGCTGGACCAGAATGTTCCTTGCCAGTAGAACCCAAGATTGAATTCCCTATATATTTCTAAAACAAAGCACCCTAATGGAAACACATTGTTATTCAAGATGAAATGATTTGATATATGTCTTTATGGTGTTGTATAAAATGTATATATTTATGTATATATTGTTAAAAAAAATGTTTTTGTATCATAGTGTTGTTCCCCCCTCCACGGTACCTCCTGGCCCTGATGAAGGTGTGGCCCGACTTGGCCACTGCACCGAAACGCGCGAAGGCGTCTAATGTCTTGAAGATATTGATCCATATCCATCCGTTGGATCTGCCCCCCCTTTTCTCACCGGCTTCCTATTGAATTCTATCTCTCTATAGCCGAAGTGTATTTCCATCTGACCTTCTATTCAGGCTACTGTGTACCATGATATGGTTTTTAACTTTAGTTAATAGTATGAGTGATATTGTATGACTGCGTCCTGAATGAGGATTGATGAGGTATGGGTGATGTTGTGTGGGACTTCACTGTGAAGTATTAATATTTATAAATTGTTATTCTTTATGATTTAATTGTTGAATCTATTTAAATAAGACTATATCAACTACTACTTGTGTGAACCTAACTATAAAAATAATAAAATAAAGAGAAAAATGGACTCTATACAAATGTTGTAATTGTCTAAATCTGGCTCTGCTTTCTGGTCCTAAAAAGGTATCTATACACACGGGACCCTAATTTTGGGCCGTTGTATCCACGGCAGGGTTCTTTTCTTTCTCTTTTACTGTCCAAAGTATAGTCAGCTAGCAGAAGTCGGCCGAAGGGGTGGGTCTGAGGATGAGTACCTTTATTTTGTGGGAGTTCATGTTTAGAAAGCTGCTCTTTATGTAGTTGGTCACGTTGCAGCCTTTCTTATTGTTTAAATTATTCATCTTCCACTCAATCAACACATCATCTACACATACACACACCTACTTCCTGCCTTTCTTAGGTATTATCAACTATTCTTCTATTTCGTATTCAAAGTGGAGGCCCTTTATCAAGCCTTTTTCTTGTAGCTACTACCTCGGCCGAAGGCACTGGGAAATTTGCACACTTGCAACCTTTTTTGGCTGCGGTTATCTATTATTCTTCAAGTAATTCAAAGTTCAATCCCTTTATTGAACCTTCTTGGTAACTACTACCCATGAATGGTACTGGGTAATTTGCTCACTTGTGTCCTTTCTTGCGGCCTTTCTACCGCACAGTGTGTGTACTTTGTGCACTTGCTTAACTCCTTAGATGAGATACCCGTTTCTCAGGCTCCCACTGCGGAATCCGACTAACAGTCTGTAATGGACTGGAAAACCATAGACCCATTCCCTTTACAAGGCAGTGGGTTGTTTCAGCATGTGCTAGCTTTCTTCCTTTTCACCTTATTCTACATCCACTACCTCAAACACACGTTCCTGCTACCTTTCTTGCTGCCTTTTCCAAGTATTATTCTAATTCAAAGTAGAGTCCCTGAAATTGGCCCAGTGTTGTAATGTTTCAGCCTTACCGCCCACAGTGGTAACTTAATGCACTTACATTGCTTCATTTGATGTGGTAGCCATTTCTCAGGCTCCCACTACGAAATTCGACGCCCTATCTGTATAATGAGGTGGAAATCTAAAGATCCACTTCCCTGACAATGCACTGGGTACTTTACGTGTCTGCGGCCTTTCTAATTTTTCACCTTTTTTATCTTCATGCCAATCAACACATCATCTACACATAACACACACCAACTTGCTGCCGTTTTTTGGCTGGAGTTATCAATTATTGTTCAATTTCATTTTCTGATTAAAAGTCCAGGCCCTTTATCGAGCCTATTTGTTATAGCTAATACCCCAGCCGAAGACAGTAGGATATTTTAACACTTGCTCCTTTTCTTCACTGGGGTTGTCAATTTTTTTGAAATTACCAACAACCTTAGAAACAATATTTTCATTCAGAAACACATTTCAAAGTAATCGTCTCTGTAAAACTACTTTGCCATGTTCATTCATTTCTCCAATTCTTATATCTTGTAAAATACTTCCATAATTGCCATCCTTTGCTTCTTGCATATTTATAATAAGTTCCTTATATTCAAAATATGACCAAATGTTAACATATCCAATCCTACATTACATCATTTACACATACTACCTATGGAGCATGACAACAAATTAGAATACCACAAACTATCTGGAGAAGTTTGTTGTGAAGTTTCAAGATGCTTCACGAAAATGAAACTTCTCATTATTGATGACCTAAACATGGTATCAAACTTAATGCTTGCCTTTCTGCATTTCAGAATGCAGCAAATTCTTAAAACAGAGTATGAAATATTACTGTTCCTCCCCCGATCATGTATCATCACAGTGTACGTTCAACCTCAGCGCCAAAGGTATTACTAACTCAGTGCACCACAAATCATCACCACATGACCGTATTGAATAACATGACTTATTTTAAAAAAAATAATATCCAACTTTTTGGAGATATAGTTCAACTAATGTCAATGGACAACCAATATTTATTAAAAAAACGTAATTTTAAAAACTTTGCTACCAATGCGTCCTGCTTGGACCACACATAATCACAAACTCCACAGAACTTCGTGCCACTAACTCATTCCACCACTTATCACTACATTCACACACTAAATTACCAATATTATCCACCTGTAATTAATGCCACCAAGAAATGAAGTTTTGGTAACCGCTACCTCCTACCATCACCACATGTCCGTATTCACCCACAATTTAACTGATCATCATTCATTACATATAAAGTACAGTACCAAATAAAATAGTCTCCCTCACACCTACACAAAATCGCCAATTGCCCTTAGTAAGCCAGAATGCGCAAGAGCAAAAAAATTACTATCAGTACGTCCTACCCAAACCACACATCTTCACAAGCTCCACATACCTTGTTGTTTCACGTACCACTAACTCAGTGGAAACTAAACTAAGTATAACACCTATTTCATATCCTGATTGAAACTGAAGACCATTTATCGAGCCTTTTTGTTGTAGCTACTACCCCGGCCGAAGGCAATGGGAATTTGCACACTTCCTGCCTTTCTTCACTGTGATAATCAATTACTCTTGAATTTCATATTCTAATTCAAACTCATGTCCCTTTATCAAGCCTTTTTCATGTAGGTACTGTACCACCAGAAGGCAGTGGGAAATTAGCACACTTGCTGCATTTCTTCGCAGGCCTTATGAACTATTGTTCAATTTCATATTCCTATTAAAAATGCAGACCCTTTATCGAGCCCTTTATGTTCTATCAACTACCCCGGCCGTAGGCAGTGGGAAATTTGCACACTTGCAGCCTTGTTTAGCTGGGGTTATCAATTATTCTTCAATTCATTAAACTTCAAAGTCCAAGCCCTTTATTGAAACTTCTTGTTAACTACTGCCCATTGAATGGCAGTGGATAATGTGCACACTTGCATGCTTTCTTGCATCCTTTCTACCACACATTGTGTGTACTTTGTGCACTTGCTTAACTCCTTACATGAGATACCTGTTTCTCAGGCACACACTGCGGAATCCGACGCCCAGTCTGTATAATGAACAGGAAAACCAAACACCCACTTCCCTTACAAGGCAATGGGTACTTTGCACGTCTGCAGCCTTTCTTATTTTTCACCTTCCACTCAATCAACACATCATCTACACATAGACACACCTACTTCTTGCTTTTTTCCCTGGGGTTATTAATTATTCTTCAATTTCGTCATCTGATTCAAAGTTAAGGCCCTTTAACGAGCCTTTTTAGGTCTCGCGGCCTGTCAATGCGCATGCGCATTGAGCGGAGCGAGACTATAGGGGCTTAAACAGACTTTAACTAACTGGCGATTTGATGCTGTGCCCGTGCGCTTTTAGGTCAATGCGCAAGCGCATTGACCTAAAATGCGCGTGCACAGCATCAAATCGCCAGCCATCTGTTCCCCAGCAGCTCTTCCCGCTCCGCCTCACAAGCTTCCCCCAGCGTGCGCTCTGCCTGAGCTGCACTCCTCCCACACCTTTGAAGTGAAGCTTAGCTTCACTTCAAAGGCCCCTGCTGCTTCACACCCTCATGCCGCTCTCCCCGCTCCGCCCCCTCCCCTGCCCGCCGTGTCGCATTTCTCCTCCCCCCTCCCCACAGCAATGCCCTCCGTCTTGTTTAGATTTCCCATCTCGAGTTTCAATCTCCAGCGTGGCAACATTAGAGCAGTGTTTTAGTGAGTATATTTTTCTAGCATTTTGCCACACATTAGGTTATTAATATTTGTAATCGCTAATGCTAACATTGTGGCTCTATCTCCATTGACTTAGATTCATTACTGCTATCGGTTGGAAATATAGTAGCAGACTATTCCTTCACTTCCGGTTTGAGTAAGTGTGTTACAGATCGCCTGCATCATGACACGCTATGTTTAGAGCGCACGGTGCTACACGTTGGTTTTACTGTGTCACTGTTTTTCCGAATATAGTTGCATTTTCACTCCACCCTTTGCAATATAACACACAGGCATGGTTTGTGCCCACTTTATTTTATTTCATTTCACTCAATATACAGTGTTTACTCTTTTCACAAGTTTTTTGTGCACTTTCACTAAACTAACACACGGTGTCTTTCTTTACTACTGTTATGAATTGACTTTTAGCTGGTACATCCGGTGTTATCTTTGACTCTTTTGTTTTGATTCAGCTATTGCCATTATAAATTACAATAACTTTAATTTAAGAATTAATTATAAAAAAATGTAAAAACCATTTTGATTTGTAATATCAATACATCAAAGTCACGTTAATACAACACATATTGCATTACAAATGCTATAGGTGTCACATTTGTGAAAGTTAAAACTATTGGCATTGTGTAACGCGGGACTACCGGCACATACAACTTCTGGGGGGGTGCCGCCCTCGGCCGGTTGCTCATCCTATGACCCCCCCCTCTTCTCTTCACAGACAATGTACTGGGGGCATACTCTGGAATCCGAGGAACAGCGAGAGAAGGACGACGAGGACGACAGTCCCTTTAACTGGCTGCCCTATGGTGAGGAGGAGGAGCCCACACAGACGTCAAATACGACGGCGGACAACACTCAGGTGTGCTTGTACACCGGAGGCGTAGGAGAAGTCGGAGCGGAGACGAGAGAGGAGCAGAACGAAGAGGAAACCACTGAGGAAGAAGAGAAGACCGGAAGAAGCATAGTAACATCCCCGGCAGTAAGGAGGAGAGACCCGTCGGCGGCGCGGGAGCCAGGAGGCCATCGGCATCACGAGCCGCCCAGCTGCACGCCAGGAGGTGTGTGGCTAAACGAGGTACGAAGTCGTATCACGGGCTGGGTAGATAAGAGGTGGAGACCCGTACCCTGACCAGCAGACCATAGTTTAAATCCCTCCCCTGTCACTCACAACCCCCTGTACAGTGCACGAGCGGTGATTCCCTCACTCTCTTCCCTGGTATTGTACTATACAAGGCGGACGTGCCACTGATACTTGCCTCTCTTTTTCTTCTCTCCTGAGCGGCGTGCCTGGAGACATCACGGAGACGGATGAGCCTCCGCCCGTTAGGAGTCCCCGAAGGCGTACTCCGGAAGAAGAATCCAGACCGAGGAGAAGAACCCAGAGGAGCCGATCACCCCGGAGACATCCCTCCCGCCAAACTTGCACCGATAGACTGTTCATCCAAATAAATCCCTTAACCACAAAAACCCGCCTCCTGCCTTTGCCTGCCGATCCCGCTACACATTGTAAATGACAAAGCTATTAAATTCGCTATTTTCAAAACCAACACATAAATAAAAAATGTGTCATTTACAATACCAATAGCTCAATCTTTCCTAATGTGAGACCTATTGCATTGCAAATGCTTGTTGTAGTAGCTACTACCCCGGCCGAAAGCAGTGGAAAATTTGCACACTTGCTGCATTTCTTAGCTCAGGTTACCAATTAAGCACTCAATAGAGTTGACAACTAGATACCAACAGTGCCAGCACTACAGAAAACGTTCAATACAATCTTCATTTATTTAAAACAGAGACTATTTCACAATCTCCTCAGATTTTCTTAAAGTTTGAACCGTAGGAAATTCAGCCTTCATTTCTTTAATTTAGAGATCGTTCTACTGTATGTCTTCAGATTTTGTTTAAATAAGTGACAGCAACCATTTGTCTATGTCTGTTAATAACTGCCTTCAATCTACACTGCACAGGAAACGTACAAGCTCAGTGCCAAAGATACTACTTACTCAGTGCACAATAAATCATCACAAAGAAGAGTGAACTGTTTTATGTCACAGTGAGACATACTGTCCCTTTTACATGTAATTGATGCAGAATTCAATCGACAAAAGACATTACTTTAATTACTGTACCTCCCCCCACCCCACAACCACACATTATCACTGGGTACGTTCAAGCTCAGCGCCAAAGATTACTAACTCAGTGCACCAGAAATCATCACCACGTCACCGTATTGAATGAGATGACTTACTTAGAAAAAAAATATCATACTTTTTGGAGATACACTTCAACTTACTTCTGTGAATGCACAACCAATATTTATTAGAAAACTAGATTATAAAGACTTTGCTACCAATGCGTCCTGCTTCGACCACACATCATCTAAAACCAATCCTGAAGTACTTTGAGTCAACAGTTCGCCAGCTTATAGTTCAAGCCACGATCATCTCTCGCTTGGACTATGCTAGCGTGTTGCTCCGAGGTGCGAATAAAGCAGAGATCCTGCGACTCCAACAGGTCCAAAATCTGGCAGCAAGAACTCTGATCGGGCTCCCTTGCAGATGCTCTGCCAGAGCAACGATTGGAAGACTACATTGGCTTTCGATTGCTTCCCGGATCAAATTCAAAGCCCTCGTCATGGCATTCAAAATCCTTAAAACCGGGAGACCGGTTTTACTGCACCCATTGTTGACTTGGTACCTGCCCCCCCGGAGCTTGCGCTCATTGAGGCAACACTTGGTGGAGGTACCACGTACCAAACTATGCCGTATGGGTGGTCACTCCTTCCAGCTGCTAGCGGCCAAATTATGGAACTCTCTGCCGGTCCACATCCGTGGAATGGAGAATTTGTTGGCTTTCCGGAAAGCCATTAAGCCCATCCTTTTCTCACTTCCATAGGCTTCTGTATTTGCCTGACTGTCCTTGAGTATTTGTTTTCTCTGATCTAGCAGCACCGGGACGCCTCTCTGCTGGGGCAGCTGTTGCGCTTTACCAAATTCCTAACATAACATAACATAACATAACATCATCACAAACTCCACAGAACTTTGTTGCTTTAGATACACACTTCCTGCCTTTCTTGGCTGCGATTATCAATTATTCTTCAATTTCATATTCTGATTGAATGTCAAGGCCCTTTATCAAACCTTTTTGTCATAGCTACTACCCCAGCCGAAGGTTAATACTCCAAAAGTAATCTGTAAAATTTGCCAAACAACTCTTTCAAAGGCTGATCCATACAAAAAATACTTCTTTAGCACAGCCAAAATAGTGCGACACATGAATTTGCACTCCAACAACTTTGGTGGAGCTACAACACTAAGATTGAAGCGCAACCCACTTGCTGCTGCTCCAAGCACATCAACTGCTGCAACAGCATCTTCAGCAAGCAGTCCAAACTCACATATTAATCTTGATTTTGGTAAACTTAAATTTCTATGCATGTATTGCGATGAATTTTTGTATTACGTGAAACAGTCTATCAACCTCATAAAAACAGGAAACAGGAGCATCGATTTTGTAAAAGAATGTCACAAATAGCATTCATCTATACATGTGCTCACTAGAGCCTTCAATCTACACTACGCACAGCTACATTCATAACTTGAATTCAGCTTTCTGTAGTGAAGAAGGTCCACTCAGGAAGGTAGTATTTCAAGATGATTTATTTTATGAAGATAACAGGTTGCAAGGTACAGGACATCATGTAGATATGTGGTAGATCAGAGCCCCACCAGGAGCTGCCTGTCAGCTGCTCAGCCCATGAACAACTGTCGCTCTGCCTCCCTCAGTCCCAACATTCCGAGGTATCATCAGACTCCAACATTCTAATGAGTCAGAACACAGGCACTGGCAGAGCAGGGCTGGTAAAACACCTTACAGTATAATATGCAGGATACTACATATCCCCTTTCATTCTAACAGAAGCATTAAACCAACAACTAGCGTGAGAGAGCCAAGGAAGAGATAACAAGGAAGAATAGCAGAGGAACAGAAACAACGACCAGGAAAGGTGTAAGCAAAGCAGCGTGAAGAGACAGGTGGAAGAATATTAGGAGGAGGAAGAGAAGAGTATAGCGGAAACCAATGGAGATAACCCAGACTCACAGACATAGAAAAGATGAGGAAAAAACGAGAAATCAGAAAATGGAAACATCATGGGGCAGAAGAACTCACATGCACCAAGGACTGACCCCCGAACGCACCCACTGGCCAGGCAGGCAAGAAAGGAAAATGGGGTAACAGATATCCTCAAGAACAGGGAAGAAAAGAATCAAAAAAATAACAAAAGAGGGCTGGAGATAAACGGTGACCACAAGAAGTGTAAATCCAGAAACCAGGGATGACAAAGAGAATGACACCACGAGGGAAGCTGGATGAATAGGAAAACAGAGAAGAGGCAAAGTAGGATGACTACAACTTCTCTCTGTTTCAATAATCAGAATAAATACAATGTAAATGTAGCATTGCGTTATTCAAAACAGCAAAATTACAAAAAGTAAATAGACAATATCAGTCATAAGGACTAAAACCCATGACCGTCCTCTACTCCTATGTAAAAGTGTGAGGAGCACTGTAAATGGGACTGAAACCCATGCGACGCCCTAAGTAGGGTGACCATGAAAATGTAAATGGGACTGTAACCCATAATAAGCCCTGTGTGAGGGTAAAATGTAAATGGGACTGTGACCCATAATAAGCCCTGTGTGAGGGTAAAATGTAATGTGTAAAAATATTTTTAAAGCGCAACTAACACCTAGCGGTTTCTTGGCGCTCGAGCAGAGGGGGGTAGACAGTAAACAAGGCGAAAGGCGTTAGTCATAAACATTACAGAACAAGTGAGTCTTTAAAAGGGACCTAAAACGGGTATAGGAGGAAGCAAGTCTTATGTTCAGGGGAAGGGAGTTCCAAAATGAAGGAGCAAGAAAAGAAAATCTCAATCCACCATGTTTCTTCCGTTTAAAAACCGGAACCTTAAGCAGAGCCAGGTGAGCGGAACGAAGATTGCGGGAAGGAATGTAAGGGTGTAGTAACGAGGAAATGAAAGATGGACCAGTTCTGGCGAGGGACTTAAAAATAGTGCAACCAAGTTTAAATTTACAACGCTGAAACATAGGAAGCCAGTGAAGGGATTTCAACAAAGGACGGATGTGTTGGTGCCTAGGTTGACGGTAGATAAGACGGGCAGCCTGGTTTTGAACAAGTTGCAACCTCTTCAGCAGGTAGGCCGGAATACCAGCATAAAGAGAGTTGGGGTATTCTATCCTCGAGATGACTAAGGCCAACGGAACTACAGTAACTACGTTGATCTGGGGCTTCATTGTGAGATCGTTGCTAATGATAACTACAGTAAGGGCCTCAATGGTCAGAAAACGGACAATCTTTCGGATTTTCCGCAACTGAAAAAAACTGGAGGAGACTACAGCGTTGATCTGGGGCTTCATTGTGAGATCGTTGCTAATGATAACCCCCAGACTTTTTGCTGAGTCAACTGGGTTGGGGGGGAACCCAACCTCACAGGCCAAAAGATGGGTTTCCACGGGTTGGCAGCTCCCCCGACAAGGACCAACTCTGTCTTGTCGGGGTTAAGCTTGAGGTGGTTTACCCCCATCCAGTCACTGAAGTAACAGAGGGTGGACTGAAAATTAGCAATAGACCGGTCCGAGGAGTCAATATTAAAAACTAGCTGGATGTCGTCCGCGTAATTAAACGCAGTGACGTGACTACCTCGCAGGGAGCGGATAAGGGGAGTCAGGTATAAATTAAAAAGAAGAGGGGATAAGGAGGAGCCCTGCGGGACGCCACACGTCAGTCCGACCCTGTCGGCAGTAACCCGAGAGAGCCGGACCAAATGTAAATGGGACTGTGACCCATAATAAGCCCTATGTGAGGGTAAAACGTAGATTTACATGGGACTGTAACCCATAACACTGTTCCCTGTGTGAGGATACTCGTGTAAAAGTAGAAAGGGCTGTGACCATAGCTACAGTGCCCTTGTGAGGCTAAAATTCGTAAGTTACCTATGTAGGCAAATCTATATGGCCAAATGGGGCTAGAACCCATTCCCATCCCTTTGTAGGGTAAAAATAATGTGAACAGGCATATATATGTGGGCGAACGGGGAACACCCATTCCCACCCCTGTATAGGGAAATATCTTTTGACATAAATAAAGATGCAAATACTGCATAGTTTTTTCCTCTTGTTTTTTTTTTTTTTGAGGATGCATATGGGGCTAGAACCCATAGCTATCATCTTTCAATGTAAGATAATGTGCCATCTTATTTCACTAAACAATTTTTTAACTTTTTTTTTTGTAAATAGGTGTGTGTGTGTGTGTTAAGTAACAGCGTAATCATAGCAAAGTACATATTAGGTTTACAAAACTGTATTGGATTGAAAAAACATTTGCTGAAAGTTATAGTATAGGGTGAACGTGTCAAAGGAAGATAAAATCCAGCATGGAAAGGGAATATGCCAATCACCCAGGTTGTAATTGTCAAAACCAAGTTCTTGTGAAAATGGTGCATTTATAGTTAGCCAAACTTGCCTGAAGCAGATCGGGATGTGCATGTACTCAAAGATATCCAATGTCTGAAGTTTCCCAATCATTAAACAGCATGCAGACAAGAAGGAAGGAAACCTGTGGAGAACACACATTAAGGTAACCTTTGAAGATCGTTTGAGTCCTAACGTCAATGATATGCTCAGACGCCGCAGTTCCTTTAGTCGGCACCAAACACTAAAGACGAGAGAAACTGACGCCCAGGACAATGGCTGCACGTACACTGAGCAGTGCAGGGAGGCTCCAGGCGCGTACAAGCGCTAAATGGTGTCACTGAGTAAATAGAGGCGTGACATCACAGAGGGCTCTCATCAGCTTGAAGATCCGTGCAGAATGCTGAGGTGAGCTGCGGGCGCAAATGGCACTCTGTCAAGCAACGGAAATAACGAATTCAACGGGCGAAATACCAATCTTTCGTTGAGTTCTGTAAAAAACACGATGTTGATGAAATAACTGAGATGCGTGAGCAGATAGAGAGACAACTTGTACATGTTGATGAGACGACAGGAAACAGACACCTCTAAGCATCGCCATAAATAACTATTGCAGATCTGTGGAGCTGTGGAGTTGAAGTACACCAGAACACACAGCGTAAACAGCTGAAAGGCTCCTTATCATCCCACTTTAAAATACACTGTATTTGTCTTACAAATTCACATAGATCCGGACCAGCTGGAAAATTAACTACACAGGCAAGCTCAATTGAGGAAGCACGTTGTATAACAGCATCACAGAGAAAACATTGCTTCAGAGTGTTTTCCAGCTAGGAAGGGCTGAAAAGCATAGGCTACCACAGGTTGACACAGCAGCAAAGGTCAATGACCTATTGACACTCAATTTGGCTAAGTGGAGCTTCGCGTTAAAAACACACCGACTCACCGTGATGACAGGTTGGAGCAAATAGCAAACACGGTATTGTAGTCAGGAAACATTTGCACATTGTCACTAGGTGTTGAAGCTTGAGGAGAAAGGACATACTTTTCTACCATGTAGATAAGCGAAATGAACATGGGCTTGTTAACAAAATCACTAGTAGTAATATTCAAAGTCCAAAGAAAGTAAACCAGATGGGCACAGCACGCCTTGGCTAGGGCTGGCCGGTGGTGAGGCCACTGGTGGGGCTAACAGGCGTAGTGTTTTGTGCTTACTTGTTTCTTGATATCTTCTTTTTCTTTTCTTTGAAGTTCTTTTTTCTTCCTTGCAGTTGTCTTCATTGTACTGTGTAGAAAACGCTTTTTTCTTCTTCGTAGTTAGTTCCTTCTTGTGGTTACCTCTTCTTCTGTAAATTGTGGTTGTTGCCACTGTAGTTTCATTTTTTTGCGCCATCTCCAGGTCCACTTTTAAATCAGGTACCTGAGATTTGCTAGTAGCTGTAGGTTCTTCGTCACCTCGTCGCCAAAATATGTAGTGAAGAAGGTCCACTCAGGAAGGTGATATTTCAAGATGATTTATTTTATGAAGATAACAGGTTGCAAGGTACAGGACATCATGTAGATATGTGGTAGATCAGAGCCCCACCAGGAGCTGCCTGTCAGCTGCTCAGCCCATGACCAACTGTCGCTCTGCCTCCCTCAGTCCCAACATTCCGAGGCATCATCAGACTCCAACATTCTAATGAGTCAGAACACAGGCACTGGCAGAGCAGGGCTGGTAAAACACCTTACAGTATAATATGCAGGATACTACACTTTCCTTCTACATGTAATGCACGCACCTTGTTTGTCTCGGAAGTGTCCTGGATTCACGATGCTTAACACCCTGTCTCCCCCTTGCTGCCCCCCCGGGTGCCAGGAATCAACACTTACACCCAACAAGCAACCAAAGGGGACACAGGGGAACAAAACAAGGGTAAGAAAGGAAAAGAAAAGGGTGCTCCACACTCTTCTTCACCCAGATGATGTACTCTCCTCTGGTGTTGGTACTGCTGTATAACACAAGAACAATATGTAAGTCTATTCCCCTCCCTCTGTTCTCAATAAATGGAGTGTAATGAAATGTCTTTTACCTTGTGAAATGTGGAGTACACATATAAGAAACTATGTAGTCTGGGACTGTGAATGCCTGGCTGGATTAAAGTATATGTGCGGTAACGGTGGCCTAAATAGAGAGCAACACGTTAATCATTGTACATCACCACTGAGATGGTATGCACGTTGTACTGAGCCACTCACCAGGTCTATGAAATGAGACCGTCTCAAAAGGAAACTCCCAATAAACAATAGTGTAGGTATAACCAAGATGTCAACACCACGCCAGACGCGTGGCAACCAATGCTCCTGAACTAACTACAATATAGTACTAACAGGAAATTATCAACCTATGTTAAAATGGCACAGCGGTGATATAAATAGAACTTGAGGACAAACACAATACAAGTAGTAGAAGCAAGACGCTCCTAGTAACTCACGACTTCCGAAACGAAATCGCAACGTCAGACGCCACAAGCCTCCCACACGATTCACTATCTCCTCGGACGCCACGCCAACACCAACCCGGAACGACAAGGTCCAAACTCTGGCTAAACGCGAAGCGTTTCCTGTCGGTCGGAGGCGGGCTTAAGGCATGGAACACTGCACTACCGCGCATGCGTGCTCATTACGCATGCACCACTATCCGTGTACTGTTTGCCAACCATTGCCAACCATTCTTATGCGTCACTCGGCGGAACAGAACTATACATCACAAAACAGGCCTGAATGCGGCGCTAACTTCTCCCGGGTGCACCTCCATCCTGAACCCGACAGGCATGACACTACATTAAGGACAGCATTGTATTCAGCCTTGCTTTCCTTAACGCAGAACCAATTATACTATGTCCTCACTTTCTGTTAACTGTAACAAAATAGCATTCATCGATCTTTATGTCAACAACTGCCTTAAATCTACACTGTGGACACCTCAGTTCACAACTTCAAATCAGCTATCCTTCTACATTAAGGACAGCATTGTATTCAGCCTTACTTTCCTTAAGGCAGAGACAATTATACTGTGTCCTCAGATTCTGTTAACTGAGATAAAGTAGCATTCGTCAATCTTTGTGTCAACAGCTGCCTTCAATCTACACTACGGACAGCTGCATTCACAAGTTGAATTCAGCTTTCCTTCTACATTAAGTACCACATTGTATTCAGCCTTTTTTTCCATAAGGCAGAGACAATTATACTGTGTCCTCAGGTTCTGTTATCTGTGACTAAATAGCATTCTTCAATCTTTGTGTGAACAACTGCCTTCAATCTACACTACGGACAGCTGGTTTCACAACTTGAATTCAACTTTCCTTCTACTTTAAAAACAGCATTGACTCCAGCCTTGCTTTATTTAAGGCAGAGGCAATTGTACTGTGTCCTCAGATTCTGTTAACTGTGACAAAATAGCATTCATCGATCTTTGTGTCAACAACTGCCTTCAATCTACACTGCGGACAGAAGGGTTCACAACTTGAATTCAGCTTTGGAACTAAAATTATCTTCAATGTCTGTCCTGACAACAGCCTTCAATATATTCTGCGGTCAGTAAAAATCAAAACTTCATAGCAAGAGCTGCACTACTACAGAAAACATTGAATTCAGCCTTGCTTTATTGAAGGTAGAGACTAATGCATTTTATGTCTTCTGATTTTGTAAAAGAATGTCAGAAATAGCATTCATCTATAACTGTTCTCACTACAGCCTTCAATTCACACTGCGGACAGCAGGTTTCACAGCTTCAATTCAGCTTTCCTTCTACACGAAGGACAAAATTCAATCCAGCCTTGCTTTATTTAAGGCAGAGACAATTATACTGTGTCCTCAGATTCTGTTAACTGTGACAAAATAGCATTCATCGATCTTTGTGTCAAAAACTGCCTTCAATTTACACTGCGGACAACTCCGTTCACCACTTGAATTCAGCATTGGAACTAAATTTGTCTTCTATATCTGTGCTGACAACTACCTTCAATCTATTCTGCGGGTAGTAGAGTTCAAAACTTGATAGCAGGAGCTCCACTACTACAGAAAACATTGAATGCAGCCTTGCTTTATTTAAGGTAGAGACTAATGGATTCTACCTCTTCCGATTTTGTAAAAGAATATCAGAAATAGCATTCATCCATAACTGTGCTCACTACAGCCTTCAATTCACACTGCGGACAGCAGGGTTCACAACTTCAATTCAGCTTTCCTTCTACACGAAGGAAAGGATTGAATCCAGCCTTGCTTTATTTAAAGGCAGAGAAAATTACACTGTGTCCTCAGATTCTGTTAACTGTGACAAAATAGCATTCATCGATCTTTGTGTCAACAACTGCCTTCAATTTACACTGCAGACAGCTCCGTTCAAAACTTGAATTCAGCTTTTGAACGAAATTTATTTTCTATATCTGTGCTGACAACTGCCTTCAATCTATTCTGCAGTCAGTAGAGTTCAAAACTTGATAGCAGGAGCTCCACTACTACAGAAAACATTGAACACAAAATTGCTTTATTTAAGGTAGAGACTAATGGATTCTATTTCTTCTGATTTTGTAAAACAATGTCAGAAATACCATTCATCTATAACTCTGCTCACTAGAGCCTTCAATCTATACTGCGGACAGCAGAGTTCACAACTTCAATTCAGCTTTCCTTCTACATTAAGGCCAGCATTACATTCAACCTTGCTTTCCTTAATGCAGAAACAATTCTACTCTGCCTCAGATTCTGTTAACTGTACAAAATACCATTCATCAATGTTTCTGTCGATTACTACCTTCGATCTACATTACAGACAGCAGGGTTCACAACTTCAATTCAGTTTTCCATGTAAATTTCTCTTCACTATGTGTGCTGAGAAGTGCCTTCAATAAATTCTGCGCTCCGTAGATTTCACAACTCGATACCAAGAGCGCCAGCACTACAGAAAACATTGAATTCAGCCTTGCTTTATTTAGGGTACATACTAATGGATTTTATGTCTTCCGATTTTGTAAAAGAATGTCACAAATAGCATTCATCTATAACTGTGCTCACTAGAGCCTTCAATCTACACAGCAGACAGCACCGTTCACAACTTGAATTCAGCTTTCCTTCTACATTAAGGACAGCATTGTATTCAGCCTTTTTTTCCTTAAGGCAGAGACAATTATACTGTGTCCTCAGATTCTGTTATCAGTGACTCAATAGCATTCTTCAATCTGTGTGTAAACGACTGCCTTCAATCTACACTACGGACAGCTGGGTTCACAACTTGAATTCAGCTTTCCTTCTACATTAAGAACTGCATTATATTCAGCCTTGCTCTCCTTAAGGCAGAGACAATTATACTCTGTCCTCAGATACTGTTAACTGTGACAAAATACCATTCATCAATCTTTGTGTCAACAACTGCCTTCAATCTACACTGCAGACAGCTGCATTCACAACTTGAAATCAGCTTTCCTCTCCTCCTACATTAAGTACAGCATTGCATTTAGCCTTGCTTTCCTTAAGACAGAGACAATTATGCTGTATCCTCAGATTCTATTATCTGTGACTAAATAGCATTCATCGATCTTTGTGTCAACAACTGCCTTTAATCTATACTGTGGACACCTCAGTTCACAACTTCAAATCTGCTTTCCTTCTACATTAAAGACCGCATTGTATTCAGCCTTTATTTCCTTAAGGCAGAGAAAATTATACTATGTCCTCAGATACTGTTAACTGTGACAAAATAGCATTCATCAAT
This sequence comes from Lissotriton helveticus, assembly GCF_964261635.1. Taxonomy (NCBI): domain Eukaryota; kingdom Metazoa; phylum Chordata; class Amphibia; order Caudata; family Salamandridae; genus Lissotriton; species Lissotriton helveticus. The sequence continues at coordinate 2,067,496,292 of NC_136063.1, forward strand.
ATGTGTGTCAACAACTGCCTTCAATCTACACTACGGATAGCTGCGTTCACAACTTGAATTCAGCTTTCCTTCTACATTAAGGATAGCATTGCATTTAGCCTTGCTTTCCTTAAGACAGAGACAATTATACTGTATCCTCAAATTCTATTATCTGTGACTAAATAGCATTCATCGATCTTCGTGTCAAGAACTGCCTTCAATCTACACTATGAACAGCTCCGTTCACAACTTGAGTTCAGCTTTCCTTGTACATTAAGGACAGCATTGCATTTAGCATTGCTTTCCTTAAGGCACAGACAATTATACTGTATCCTGAGATTCTATTATCTGTGACTAAATGGCATTCATCTAGCTTTGTGTCAACAACTGCCTTCAATCTACACTACGGACAGCTCAGTTCACAACTTCAATTGAGCTTTCCTTCTACGTTAAGGACACTATTGTTTTCAGCCTTGCTTTTCTTATGGCAGAGACAATTATACTGTATCCTCAGATAGTGTTAACTGTGACAAAATAGTATTTATCAATATTTGTGTCAACAACTGCTTTCAATCTACACTGCGGACAGCTGCATTCACAACTTGAATTCAGCTTTCCTTCTACATTAAGGATAGCACTTCATTTAGCCTTGCTTTCCTTAAGGCAGAGACAATTTTACTGTATCCTCAGATTCTATTATCTGTGACTAAATAGCATTCATCGATCTTTGTGTCAACAACTGCCTTCAATCTACACTGTGGACACCTCAGTTCACAACTTCAAATCAGCTTTCCTTCTACATTAAGTACCACATTGTATTCAGCCTTTTTTTCCATAAGGCAGAGACAATTATACTGTGTCCTCAGGTTCTGTTATCTGTGACTAAATTGCATTCTTCAATCTTTGTGTGAACAACTGCCTTCAATCTACACTACGGACAGCTGGTTTCACAACTTGAATTCAACTTTCCTTCTACTTTAACAACAGCATTGAATCCAGCCTTGCTTTATTTAAGGCAGAGGCAATTGTACTGTGTCCTCAGATTCTGTTAACTGTGACAAAATAGCATTCATCTATCTTTGTGTCAACAACTGCCTTCAATCTACACTGCGGACAGAAGGGTTCACAACTTGAATTCAGCTTTGGAACTAAAATTATCTTCAATATCTGTCCTGACAACAGCCTTCAATATATTCTGCGGTCAGTAAAAATCAAAACTTCATAGCAAGAGCTGCACTACTACAGAAAACATTGAATTCAGCCTTGCTTTATTGAAGGTAGAGACTAATGCATTTTATGTCTTCCGATTTTGTAAAAGAATGTCAGAAATAGCATTCATCTATAACTGTGCTCACTACAGCCTTCAATTCACACTGCGGACAGCAGGTTTCACAGCTTCAATTCAGCTTTCCTTCTACACGAAGGACAGAATTGAATCCAGCCCTGCTTTATTTAAAGGCAGAGAAAATTATACTGTGTCCTCAGATTCTGTTAACTGTGACAAAATAGCATTCATCGATCTTTGTGTCAACAACTGCCTTCAATTTACACTGCAGACAGCTCCGTTCAAAACTTGAATTCAGCTTTTGAACTAAAAAAAATTTCTATATCTGTGCTGACAACTGCCTTCAATCTATTCTGCAGTCAGTAGAGTTCAAAACTTGATCGCAGCCTTGCTTTACTTAAGGTAGAGACTAATGGATTCTATTTCTTCCGATTTTGTAAAACAATGTCAGAAATACCATTCATCTGTAACCCTGCTCACTAGAGCCTTCAATCTACACTGCGGACAGCAGAGTTCACAACTTCAATTCAGCTTTCCTTCTACATTAAGGACAGCATTACATTCAACCTTGCTTTCCTTAACGCAGATACAATTCTACTCTGTCCTCAGATTCTGTTAACAGTACAAAATACCATTCATCAATGTTTCTGTCAATTACTACCTTCGATCTACATTACAGACAGCAGGGTTCACAACTTCAATTCAGTTTTCCATGTAAATTTCTCTTCACTATGTGTGCTGAGAAGTGCCTTCAATAAATTCTGCGCTCCGTAGATTTCACAACTAGATACCAAGAGCGCCAGCACTACAGAAAACATTGAATTCAGCCTTGCTTTATTTAGGGTACATACTAATGGATTTTATGTCTTCCGATTTTGTAAAAGAATGTCACAAATAGCATTCATCTATAACTGTGCTCACTAGAGCCTTCAATCTACACAGCAGACAGCTGCGTTCACAACTTGAATTCAGCTTTCCTTCTACATTAAGGACAGCACTTCATTTAGCCTTGATTTCCTTAAGGCAGAGACAATTATACTGTATCCTCAGATTCTTTTATCTGTGACTAAATAGCATTCATCGATCTTTGTGTCAACAACTGCCTTCAATCTACACTGTGGACACCTCAGTTCACAACTTCAAATCAGATTTCCTTCTACATTAAGGACCGCATTGTATTCAGCCTTTTTTCCCTTAAGGCAGAGACAATTATGCTGTGTCCTCCGATTCTCTTATCTGTGACTAAACAGCATTCTTAAATCTTTGTGTGAAAAACTGCCTTCAATCTACACTACGGACAGCTGGGTTCACAACTTGAATTCACCTTCCTTCTACATTAAGGACAACATTGTATTCAGCCTTCCTTTCCTTAAGGCAGAGACAATTATACTGTATCCTCAGTTCCTTTTATCTGTGACTAAATAGTATTCATCAAACTCTGTGTCAACAACTGCCTTCAATCTACACTACGGACAGCTCAGTTCACAACTTCAATTGAGCTTTCCTTCTACATTAAGGACAGTATTGTTTTCAGCTTTGCTTTCCTTATGGCAGAGACAATTATACTGTGTCCTCAGATTGTGTTATCTGTGACTAAATAGCATTCTTCGATCTTAGTCTCAACAACTGCCTTCAATCTACACTGCGGACAGCTGGGTTCACAACTTGTATTCAGCTTTCCTTCTACATTGAGGACAGCATTGTATTCAGCCTTTCTTTCCTTAAGGCAGAGACAATTGTACTGTGTCCTCAGATTCTGTTAACTGTGACAAACTAGCATTTATCGATCTTTGTGTCAACAACTGCCTTCAATCTACACTGCGGACAGCTGCGTTCACAACTTGAATTCAGCTTTCCTTCTACATTAACAACAGCATTGTATTCAGCCTTGCTTCCCTTAAAGTGGTACAAAAGGGGGTGGTGATGGACGGAGCATCTGAACCAATCAAACACTCACACCCAGTCAACAGATCTGGGTTTAATCCATCACCGTTCTTTAGCCTACTCTGCCACCCCAGTTCAGACATGGCCATATGCAAATCAGTCTGACCCTGTGCTTCATGGGAACTGTCCAGCCCGAACTGCCAAGCCATGCCTCCCCTGGACCAGAAACAATCTTCCAAGGACCGGTTTCTAGCATTTCAGCCATCTTCAGCCCGGCTTGCCTGAATCCAGTGGCAAAGTGAGCAAGAGACTCACGTCTGAGCATACCCTTGCTTTCCTTAAGGCAGAGACAATTATACTGTGTCCTCAGGTTATGCAAACAGTGACAAAATAGCTTTCATCGACCTTTGTGTCAACAACTGCCTTCAATCTACACTGCAGACAGCTGGATTCACAACTTGAATTCAGCTTTCCTTGTTCATTAAGGACAGCATTGTATTCAGCCTTGCTCTCCTTAAGGCAGAGACAATTATACTGTGTCCTCAGATTCTGTTATCTGTGACTAAATAGCATTCATCAATCTTTGTGTCAACAACTGACTACAATTTACACTGCCGACAGCTGTGTTCACAACTTGAATTCAGCTTTCCTTCTACATTAAGGACAACATTGTATTCAGCCTTCCTTTCCTTAAGGCAGAGACAATTATACTGTATCCTCAGTTCCTTTTATCTGTGACTAAATAGTATTCATCAATCTTTGTGTCAACAACTGCCTTCAATCTACACTACGGACAGCTCAGTTCACAACTTCAATTGAGATTTCCTTCTACATTAAGGACAGTATTGTTTTCAGCTTTGCTTTCCTTATGGCAGAGACAATTATACTGTGTCCTCAGATTGTGTTATCTGTGACTAAATAGAATTCTTCGATCTTAGTCTCAACAACTGCCTTCAATCTACACCGCGGACAGCTGGGTTCACAACTTGTATTCAGCTTTCCTTCTACATTGAGGACAGCATTGTATTCAGCCTTTCTTTCCTTAAGGCAGAGACAATTGTACTGTGTCCTCAGATTCTGTTAACTGTGACAAACTAGCATTCATCGATCTTTGTGTTAACAACTGCCTTCAATCTACACTGCGGACAGCTGCGTTCACAACTTGAATTCAGCTTTCCTTCTACATTAAGGACAGCATTGTGTTCACTGTTCAGCCTTGCTCTCCTTAAGGCAGAGACAATTATACTGTGTCCTCAGATTCTGTTATCTGTGACTAAATAGCATTCATCAATCTTTGTGTCAACAACTGACTACAATTTACACTGCCGACAGCTGTGTTCACAACTTGAATTCAGCTTTCCTTCTACATTAAGGACAGCATTGTAGTCAGTCTTGCTTTCCTTAAGGCAGAGACAATTATACTGTGTCCTCAGGTTATGCAAACAGTGACAAAATAGCTTTCATCAATCTTTGTGTCAACAACTGCCTTCAATCTACACTGCAGACAGCTGCGTTCACAACTTGAATTCAGCTTTCCTTCTACATAAAGGACAGCATTGTATTCAGCCTTGCTTTCCTTAAGGCAGAGACAATTATACTGTGTCCTCAGGTTATGCAAACAGTGACAAAATAGCTTTCATCGATCTTTGTGTCAACAACTGCCTTCAATCTACACTGCGGACAGAAGGGTTCACAACTTGAATTCAGCTTTGGAACTAAAAAAGAATTCGCAAAGACCTTCGTTTACCAAATGTAGACATTAAATGGATTGTACAGAGAGGATTAAAGTGGCACCATTGATGCCATTGGTGAAATCCTTTTTACATCTCCAACACCCTGATCTCATAATTCTGCACTGTGGTGGCAATGACCTAGGCACTTTGACTGGGGTAGGTCTGGAAATGCTTATGAGGGACACCTTTAGAGAATTGATGGCACTTTTCCCTCAAACTGCCTTTGTCTATTATAATATATGCCAAAGGCAGAAATGCAACTGGTCCAACCAATATTGTCCACAGATTGAGAAAGCTAGAAAACACTTACGTGCACCATAAATCATCACAAAGAAGAGTAAACGCATTTATGTCACAGTGAGACATACTGTCCCTTTTAAATGGCATTGATGCAGAATTCAATCAACAAAATACATTACTTCAATTACTGTACCTCACCCCGACCACACATCATCACAACGTACGTTCAAGCTCAGCGCAAAAGGTAATACTAACTCAGTGCACCACAACTCATCACCATGTGACCGTACTGAATGAGATGACTTATTTAGAAAAAAATACATCATACTTTTTGAAAATATACTCCAACTTACTTCTGTGAATGCACAACCAATATTTATCAGAAAACTTGATTTTAAAGATTTTGCTACCAATCCGTGCTGCTTGGACCACACATCATCACACACTCCACAGAACTTTGTTGCTTTAGATGTACACTTGCTTTCTTTCTTGGCTGGGATTATCAATTATTCCTCAATTTCAAATTCTGATTCAATGTCAAGACCCTTTATCGCACCTTTTTCTCATTTCTACTACCCCAGAAGAAGGTTAATACTCCAAAACTAATCTGTAAAATTTAGCAAACAACTCTTTCAAGGGATGATCCATTAAAATAAATACTCCTTTGGCACACCAACTATGGTGCAACATGTAAAAACTAGCACTTCACTTGAGCTGCAACACAGATATTGCAGGACAATCCTCTTGCTGCTGCACCAAGCACATCAACTGCTGCAACAGCCTCTTCGGCAAACAGTCCATACTCACATATTGATCTTGATTTTGGTAAACTTATATTTCTATGCATTTATTGCAATTAACTTTTCTGTTACATCGAATAGTCTATCAACCTCATTAAAAATAAAAAAAGGAGCATCACTCTCCTCAACATCAGTCACTACACATTTATGAAGCTTTTTTGTTGGGAGAACTACCCCATCCAAAGGCAGAACGAAATTTTCACACTTGCTGCCTTTCTTGGATAGGGTCATCAATTATTCTTTAATTTCATATTCTGATTCAAAGTCAAGACCTTTTATTAAGCCTTTTTGTTGTACAAGTTTCCACACTTGCTGCCTTTCTTCGCTAGATTTATCAATTATTCTTCTTGAAATTGAAATTCAAAGTGCAAGCCCTTCATTAACGCTTCTTGGTAACTACTACCCATGAATGGCAGTGGCTAATTTGCACACTTGCGTCCTTTCTTGTGTCCTTTCTACCGCACAGTGTGTGTACTTTGTGCACTAGCTTGCCTCCTTATATGTGGTACCTATTTCTCACGCTCCCACTGCGGAATCCGGCGCCCTGTCTGTGTAATGGACTGGAAAACCAAACACCCACTTCCCTTACAAGGAAATGGGTAGCTTGCACGTCTTCACCCTTTCTTATTTTTCACCTTATTCATCTTCCACTCAATCAACACATCATCCACATATACACAAATCTACTTGCTGCCTTTCTTCACTGTGGTTATCAACTATTCTTCAATTTCATATTCTGATTCAAACTCAAGGCCCTTTATCGAACCTTTTTAGGTCTCGCTCTCGAGACCTATTGTTGTCAAAATTTCTCTCAAGGGAGATAGACTGGTGCACGAGCCGCCTGGGGTCTGTGGACGCGCTTACACTATAAACGGCGCGCGCACACACAGCGTACTTAGGCTGGCCGAAGGCACACACATGCGCGTGCACACATACACATACACACACACACACACACACGCACACACACACACGCACACACATACAGAGACCCCCCCACTCCACTTACTGCATCGGCGGCACCACTCCGGACTGCTGCAGGCTCCGCGGCAGCTCTCCCTCGGGCACTGGAGCCGCGGGCTTCAGAAGACGGAAGTCCCGCCCCACAACGGCATGACGTTCCCGAACTTCCGGTACATCTCATCGCAGCTTGTTCTTGGCTGGCTCACACGTGTAGTTTTGCTTTACTCGTTTTAAAAGCAACATTCTGGCACGGCACGCAGATAAAAAAAAAGCGTTAAAATCCGGTCGTGTGAGCTTTAAGTCACACTAAAAATGGGGCAAGTACACGCTTTCTGAATACACCGCACTTCATGTTGTGCCCGGGATGACGCAGGTGCCTTTGCTGGAGAGTTGTCCGTGTGTCTGTTCCTGTTTAGGGTGTCTGTGCTCGCACTCCCACCCTCTCTGAGAACACAGCCTGCTGTTGCACAATCCCTGCCCACACACAACCTTGGCTGTCGCCTCTGTGTGTACAGGGAGTCCAGGGACAGGATAGGAGCAGCAGCAGCCCGGAGCCAGCAGCACGCAGCCCGGCTCGCGAGCCGCAGCCAGCTGCAGGAGAGCAGGGGGAAAGCTGAAGGCTCACTTGCCAGGGCCGTCCGGATAACCACAGCCCAGGAGCACCGGCAGAGGTGAGAGCGCAGGTCCGGGCATGGGAGCCGCACGGACGGAGGAGCGGAGGTACTGCCGAAAGGGGCGCAGGCACCAGCTGATTCCCGAGGCTCACGCTGCGGCCTCCGCTCTCAGCCAGGGCCGGTACTCCCCCCGCCCCCTCCTCTATGCTGTCAGGCAGGCTGCCCACCGGTTCCCGGAGGCACACTGTACGGCTGAGTGTGCCTCCTATGCGCGGCGGTCACCACGTTGGACGCCATGGAGAGGGGGAGGCGGCCACTGTCTACAATTATCAGCCATAGCAGATCCTAAACGTACTTCCTTCCCTCATACCTGCTTTCGCAGTTGCTATGGTTTCTCTTATGCAGGTGAGGTAGGACGGACAGACAGCACCTCCTCAGTGCCTCTGCTGCGGTGGGGGGTGTTTACCTGAAATGTGTTTTAGGATGACGCTGGAGGGCAGACGCGAGCCTGCCTGCCCCGTCTACCACCAACACATTGGCCACCCCGCCCATCCTTAATCCCCAAAGGGATTGGGGTTGCACTTTGACCTCTGTTTACAGCGTGTGCTTCATCTAGCGAAGGTCTGCTGCTTAAACAATAAACCTGCTACATCTGTGTGAACTTGGGCACCGCGCTGCTGTTCAATCTACACCAGTGCTATGAGGCGAAGCCTGCTACTTCTGTGTGACCCGAGAGATAGCTCTGCTTTCCAAACCATGACGTGCCTCGCGGCGCAGCTCTGCTGTTTCAACTCTACATTTACTACATCTATAGTTGGAGGGATGTCTGGGGTAACTCGACGTCTGATTAGTCAGTATGCCTGTCAATCACTTGATGCTTATTGTGTATGGGGGGTGGGTGGGTGTGTTTTTGTTTTATAGAGAGAGACTGTCGCTATCAGCATCTGGAGACAGGAATGACAGGCATTTTGGGGATGAGTGCTCCGAGGGAAGTAGTGTGCGCAGTTTTTTTCTTTCTTCTGCCTGTTTAATCTCTTCTCCTGCGGTGAGCTCACAGTGCTTTATTTGTAAATAAACAAGTGCCGGAGCTCATGATACTGCTCAGGAGCCTACTAATGATGCACTGGAGACAGGGACGACCATCACCGCCACGTGTCGGTACAACACATCCTACTCCGCATCACAATCCTATAAATGTGCTAGTTTGGGAAATTCTATGCCACCCAAAGCAACGCCACAGAATCACTCAACGCCACAGCATCACTCAACGCCACAGCATCACTCAACACCACTGAATGCCACAGCACCCCTCAATGCCACAGCACTCCTCAACGCCACAAAACCACTCAACGCCACAGCACCGTTCAACGCTACAGCACCGCTCTGCACAGAATCCCTCAACGCCACAGCATCACTCAACTCCACAGCATTACTCAACGCCACGGCATCACTCAACGCCACAGCATCACTCAGCACCACTCAACGCCACCGCACCACTCAACGCCACAGCATCACTCAATGCCACAGCATCACTCAACGCCACAGCATCACTCAACACCACAGCATCACTCAACGCCACAGCACCACTCAATACCACAGCGCCACTCAATGCCACAGCGCCACTCAACGCCACAGCGCCACTCAACGCCACAGCATCACTCAACACCACAGCATCACTCAACGCCACAGCATCACTCAATGCCACAGCATCACTCAACACCACAGCATCACTCAGTGCCACAGCATCACTCGGCACCACTGAATGCCACAGCACCCCTCAACGTCACAGTACCCCTCAACATCACAACACCACTCAACGCCACAACACCACTCAACGCCACAGCACCACTCAATGCCACAGTATCACTCAATGCCACAGCATCACTCAATGCCACAGCATCACTCAACCCCACAGCATCACTCAACTCCACAGCATTACTCAACGCCACAGCATCACTCAACACCACAGCATCACTCAATGCCACAGCATCCCTCAGCGCCACAGCATCACTTGGCACCACTGAATGCCACAGCATCCCTCAATGCCACAGCATCCCTCAACTCCACAGCATCCCTCAATGCCACAGCACCACTCAACGCCACAGCATCACTCAACGCCACAGCATCACTCAGCACCACTCAATGCCACAGCACCACTCAATGCCACAGCACACTCAACGCCACAGCACCACTCAACGCCACAGCACCACTCAACACCACAGCATCCCTCAATGCCACAGCATCACTCAGTGCCACAGCATCACTCAACGCCACAGCATCACTCAACACCACAGCATCACTCAACGCCACAGCATCACTCAACGACACAGTATCACTCAACGACACAGTATCACTCAATGCCACAGCATCACTGTACCACTGAATGCCACAGCACCACTCAACGCCACAGCGCCACTCAACGCCACAGCACCACTCAATGCCACAGCATCACTCAGCACCACTCAATGCCACAGCACCACTCAATGCCACAGCACACTCAACGACACAGCACCACTCAACGCCACAGCATCACTCAATGCCACAGCATCACTCAGTGCCACAGCATCACTCAACACCACAGCATCACTCAACACCACAGCATCACTCAATGCCACAGCATCACTCAACGCCACAGCATCACTCAACGACACAGTATCACTCAACGACACAGTATCACTCAATGCCACAGCATCACTGTACCACTGAATGCCACAGCACCACTCAACGCCACAGCGCCACTCAACGCCACAGCACCACTCAACGCCACAGCACCACTCAATGACACAGCACCACTCAACGCCACAGCGCCACTCAACACCACAGCATCACTCAACGCCACAGCATCACTCAACGACACAGTATCACTCAACGACACAGTATCACTCAATGCCACAGCATCACTGTACCACTGAATGCCACAGCACCACTCAACGCCACAGCGCCACTCAACGCCACAGCACCACTCAATGCCACAGCATCACTCAGCACCACTCAATGCCACAGCACCACTCAATGCCACAGCACACTCAACGACACAGCACCACTCAACGCCACAGCATCACTCAATGCCACAGCATCACTCAGTGCCACAGCATCACTCAACACCACAGCATCACTCAACACCACAGCATCACTCAATGCCACAGCATCACTCAACGCCACAGCATCACTCAACGACACAGTATCACTCAACGACACAGTATCACTCAATGCCACAGCATCACTGTACCACTGAATGCCACAGCACCACTCAACGCCACAGCGCCACTCAACGCCACAGCACCACTCAACGCCACAGCACCACTCAATGACACAGCACCACTCAACGCCACAGCGCCACTCAACACCACAGCACCACTCAACACCACAGCACCACTCAACGCCACAGCATCACTCAACACCACAGAATTACTTAGCACCACTGAATGCCACAGCACCCCTCAATGCCACAGCACCCCTCAACGCCACAGCATCCCTCAACGCCACAGCATCACTGAATGCCACAGCATCACTCAGCACCACTGAATGCCACAGCATCACTCAGCACCACTGAAGGCCACAGCATCACTCAGCACCACTGAAGGCCACAGCATCACTCTGTGCAACCATTCAGCAGCAACTGGTTCTAATATGTTCTCTCAATGTTTCAAGCTTTATTACAAATGTCACAAAAAGATGTTAATATTTCACTGCTGGTCTTGGATTTTCATCACAATAAAATACACTGAACATAATCTTCCAAAAAGTTAATTTCAAAAGTTTAAGCTATTCGCCGCTTGATTTTGGACAGATTGTAGTCTGGAGAGAGATGTTTTGGGCAGACCATGGTAAATGGCGTTCGAAAAATCTAAGCGGGAGAGGACAAGGGCCATGATTACTTGCAGAAGGGCTTCTGGAGTGAGGAGATAGGCCACCTTCCTGATCCTGCGCAGTTGGAACATGCAGGAGGAGACTACTGTCCCCACTTGGGGCCCGAGGGAGAGACCGGAGTCGATAGTGACCCCAAGACTTTTTACCGAGGCCACTGGGGTGGGGGGGGCCAAGTTCTTTCGGCCAGAAGTGCGGACCCCAGTAGGTAGAGCTCCTGCCAGGAAGAAGGAGCTCCGTCTTTCCAGGATTCAATTTGAGCTGGTTTTGACACATCCACTGTAGGATGTGGGACATGACTGCCAGGAAATTAGGGATAGCAGAAGGGGAGTCAAGAGGAAAGATGAGTTGTAGGTCGTCCGCGTAGTTAAAGACGGTGACGTCCCACTGCCTCAGAGAAAAAAGAAGGGGTCGAAGATAGAGATTGAAAAGAAGAGGGGATAGGGAAGAGCCCTGAGGGACCCCACAGGGTAAGTGTTCCCTAGGAGCTCTAAGAGTGCCCAGACTGAGGGTCTGAGACCTCCCGGTCAGGAAGGATTTGACCCACGCCAGCGCCAGGCCCTGGATGCCAGCTTGCTCGACACGGTGGAGAAGGATGTTGTGGTCCACCGCGTCGAAAGCGGCCGACAGATCTAATAACACCAGGGCCTGGGGGGTGCCCTTGTCAGCGCCGTCTCTCGGGGCATCCAACACAGCCAAGATGACAATCTCTGTGGAATGGCCGGGTCTGAAGCCGGCCTGATTGGCCTCGAGAAAGTTGGAGCTCTCGATGAACTGTGAGAGACAGGCGGTGGCGTGGGCTTCCAAGATTTTAGAGAAAAAAGGCAAGAGAGAGATGGGGCGGTAGTTCGCCGGGACGGCGGGATCAGCCCCTGGCTTCTTCAATAGAGGCACCAGCACGGCCTCCTTGAAGGAGCAGGGTACTGTACCGGACGAAAGAGAGGAGTTCAGCAGAGGAAGGATGCAGTCGGGTAAAGAGTGGCAGATGTCTCGTAGTATGGTAGGGGGGCAACAGTCGTCTGGAGATCCAGACTTAACACGAGTGGCCAATGTGGCCAAGGCTATGGGGTCTAAGGGAGGGAACTGAGTAAAGGAAAGGGCATTGTGGGGGGGAGCAACGGAACCAGCGCCAGGGGGGATAGTCGGGATGGTGTCTTTAATCAGAGCAATTTTCTGAATGAAGAACGTGCTCAGCGCGTTACAAGATTCCTGGGTAGGGGCCTGAGTCGGAAGTGTCCTGGGGTCAGAAGTAAATTCGTTGAGAACTTTAAAAATCTCTTTGGGCTTGCAAGAGGCGGATAAGATTTTTCCTGAGGCGTAAGCTTTTTTAGCTGCAGAAATGGCTGTTTTGTAAATGTTACGCGCAGCCACATATGCGCCTCTACTAGATGGGCAATAGTCTCTCCTCCACCTGCGCTCGAATCAGCGGAGTTCCAACTGCAGGGTCTTGAGGTGAGGGGTGAACCATTTGTGGGAGTGGCGGTGTCGGGAACAGGGGAACTTAGTTAAAGGGGCAAAAATATCGCTGGCTGTCGTGAGCCAGTCAGAAATATGCCCCTGAAGCTCGTTGGTGCTTAAATCGTTGGGGAACAGGGGGCGAGTTAAGGAGAGGTGAGATAAAAATTTGGAGGAGTCGGCGGCTCTCCACTTGCGGGCGGTGCCGCCCTCCTGCAGAGGGATCCTGAACTGGCCCACGGCCGAGAAGGTGGTGTCGATCAGAGAATGATCGGAGAACACACAAGGTGTAATAAGTGGGCGGGAGGACTTAACCCCATGGACCCAGATGTGATCGAGGATGTGGCCGCCACTGTGAGTGGCAGACCAGACCAAACTATTAACATTGTAAATGACAAAGCTATTAATTTTGCTATTTTCAAAACCAACACATAAATAAAATATTTGTCATTTACAATACCAATAGCTCAAACTTTCGTAATGCGAGACCTATTGCATTGCAAATGCTTGTTGATGTAGCTACTACCCCAAAAATTTGCACACTTGCTGCCCTACTTGGCTAGGGTTATCAATTTTTCTTTAATTTCATGAACTTGTTTTATATCTGTTATAGGTTTAGTACAATAACAAAATTCATCTTGCAAGTCCAAAAGAACACTGAATGCCAGTCTACACTACAGACAAAACAGGTCACAATTTGAACTATTATGTCCCTGAAACATACATATTTTGACAATGCATTCCATACATGTTCTATCTTTAATTTCAATTGTGATTACAGATGATACAGTCCACCATTAAATGTAGACTGCAGACAGCCGGATTCACAACTTCAGTTCAGCTTTCCTTCTACGTTAAGGACACCATTGGAACTAGCCTTGCTTTATTGAAGTCAGAGACAATTGTACTCTGTCCTCAGATTCTGTTAACTCTACAAAATAGCATTTATCAATATTTGTATTCGATTAGTACCTTCCATGTACATTACAGACAGCGGGGTTCACAACTTCAATTCAGCTTTCAATGTAAATTTCTCTTCACTATGTGTCCTGAGAAGTGCTTTCAATCAATTCTCCGCTCAGTACAGTTCACAACTGCATACCAAGAGCACTAGCACTACAGAAAACATTCAATACAATCTTGATTTACTTAAAACACAGACAATTGGTATAGAAAATGTATAGGATGAACATGTAGTTATTCTTGTCAATGGCGTTCCTACTAAGAATAAGAAAATCTGGCAAGAATTAGTGGATATTAGGAAAGTGAAAAAGGCAACGTTGTATCTGCAAAAAAAAATAATATTACAAAAATGTTTATGTGGGAAAAGAAGAAATAACTCTAGAAGAAGATAGTGACTTGCCATCTGCACAAATTGAAAAACTGGATGTTTCCAGAACTGAAGAAATCTACGAACATTACAGTGTTCATCCACTTCATTCTAAAGAAGTGATGGGGAATACAATAGAGTTATTCCAAATGAAAGAAGCAAAGGGAAGTCCCATTAGTGTATGGGAAAAAAGTTTGGAAGATCGTTGTTTCCCTCAGTTCCTTCCCACAGGAAAAAGAGGACGATATGATGACCGACCTGTGCAGATTCCTGCATCTGAATTCCACACATCAATATTGTATGCAGAAAATTTAATATTTCAATAATGTATTCCATATTTGGTCCATCTTTTGTTTGAGAGTGATTTGTCTGGATGTTCTTATGCAGAAAAGGTGTTCGGCAAAGAAATGTATGCATAGTACAGCAGAAAGATAATATTTTGGAATCTCACCTCATTAATCGCATGGCATGTCAGCGTGGTAGTAATGAGTACTGGTACCATTGTCATGAAGAACTAAAATGTATGCTAAGGAACTTAGAAACTCCTACATAGTTCCTTACTCTAAGCTCTGCTGACTATGCTTAGGATGATTTACTTCAATTTCTTGATTACACAAATTCAAATATACTACATTTTCAAAGCAAGACACCTGGAGAAATTGTGCTCTTTGGATCCAGTTAATGTATGCAGGTATTTCAATCACAGATCCGAAGCTATGATGTCTTTTCATCGCCAATAAAAAAAATCCTCCTTTTGGAGAGGTTCTGGAATTCTTTTGGGGAAAGGAGTATCATGCGAGAGGTGCTTCTCACATACATATGCTAATATGGATCAAAGATGCTCCCAAATTTGGTACAGACTCAAATTATACTATGTTGTCTTTTATTGAAGAATATGCTACATGTGATATACCCAAAAGTACACCAAATAACGACTTAAGACAACAAGTCTTACGATTCCAAACCCATCGTTGTGGGAAATATTGTCGTCAAAAGTACAAATCTAAGGACAAATTCTACACCAAATGTCGTTTTAGATTTCCACGTCCTGTAATATCGAAAGAAAGAGTGAACAGTTATATGTCATCTTTGCAACATACTATCCAAGAAAGTCTCCAAAAAATACCTACAACTTAAGAAAAAACGAAGGGTCAAAATACATAAATGACTACAACCCAGTCATTTTATCCATGTGCAATGCTAACATGGACATTCAATATGTTTCAAACAATTCCATTGCTCTTGCTCGATATGTAACGTCCTACATAACAAAATCAGAAAACAAAGAATTGAAGGAGATGTGGAAAAATATTTCCCACAAGAAGAGTCTAAGTAAGAAATTATATAGTTACCCTTTTGACCATATCAATATTCAGACGGCTTATCATCTGCAAATCTTCACTCCAAATCGAGACCAATAATTTGAATGAGTCTAGCTCTTGCTGCAACACGAAATCGAGTACTTACATCTGTACAAGAAATTGAATATTTAGCTGAAAAAGAGCCAGAAAGTATGTCTATTGTAGTGTTTTCCTTCATAACACATCCTACACTAACTGTTGAAAGATCCCTCCCATTTTATTCATTCTACTTTGACTTTCTAATAAGAACCATCTCTTCTGAGAATCCTTCCAAATAGAAGAAAGATCACCATAGTACCAGCAATGCACTCATCTTCCACCTATTCTTCAGAAGGAGATTTCATTCCTGAAGAGCCTCCAAAGAAGAAGAAAGAATCTCTAATTTGGAAGTTATTTACTTTCCCTGAAAGGCAAAAAAAGCTTAAAAAATGCTCCATTAGTAACCTGTAAAATGGTACTTATGAACTGTTGTGTTATGTGAAATAGTCTATCAACCTCATAAAAAACAAGAAACAGGACCATCCCTATCCTCAACATTAATCAATGCACATTTATCGAGCTTTTTTGTTGTAACAACTACCACAGCCCAAGGCACTGAGAAATTTGCACACTTGCTGCCTTTCTTCGCTGGGGTTATAAATTATTGTTCAATTTCATATTCTGATTCAAAGTCAAGACCCTTTATTGAGCCTTTTCGTTGTAACTACTTCCCCAGCTAAACGCAGTAGAAAATGTGCACACTTGCTGCCTTTCTTGGCTGCTGTTATCAATTATTGTTCAATTTCATATTCTGGTTCAAAGTCAAGGCCCTTTATTGCGCCTTTCTGTTGTAGCTACTAAACCGGCCAAATACAGTGGGAAATTGCACACTTGCTCCCTTTCTTGCCTAGGGTTATCAATTCTTCTTCTTGTAATACAAATTCAAAGTGCAGGCCCTCTATTGAGCCTTCTTGATAACTACTGCCCGTGAATAGCAGTGGGTAATTTCCACACTTGTATCCTTTCTTCTGACGCACAGTCTGTGTAATGAGCTGGGAATCCAATGATCTACTTCCCTGATAAGACAGTGGTTACTTTGCGCGTCTGCACCCTTTCTTACTTTTTACCTTATTCATCTTCCATTCAATGAACACATCATCCACACATACACACACTTACTTTCTGCCTTTCTTGGCTGAAGTTATCAATTACTCTTCAATTTCATATTCTGATTCAAAGTCAAGACCCTTTAACAAGCCTTTTTCATGTAGATACTACCCCGGCAGAAGACAGTTGAAAGTTTTGCAGTTGCTGCCTTTCTTCGCAGGGGTTATCAATTGTTCATTAATTTCATATTCTGATTCAAAGTCAAGGCTCTTTACCAAGCCTTTTTGTTTAAGCTACTACCTCGCCTAAAGGCAGTAGGTAATTTCCACACTTGCAGCCTTTCTTATTTTTTACATTATTCATCTTCCAACCAATCAACACATCATCTAAACATACACACACCTACTTGTTGCCTTTCTTGGCTGTGGTTATTAACTATTGTTCTATTTCATATCTGTATTCAAAGTGCAAGCCCTTTATCAAGCCTTTTTGTTGTAACAACTACCCCGGCCAACTGCACACAGAAATTTACAGACTTGCTGTCTTTGTTGTTCATATTCTGATTCAAAGTCAAGGCCCTTTATCGAGCCTTTTTGTTGTAGCTACGACCCCGGCCGAAGGCAGTACAAAATGTGCACAATGGCTGCCTTTCTTGCCTGCGGTTATCAATTATTCTTCTTGTAATACAAATTCAAAGTGCAGACCTTTTGAGTCTTCTTGGTAACTACTACCGATGAATGGCAGTGCATAATTTACACACTTACGTCCTTTATTGCGCCTTTTCAACCACCCAGTGTATGTAATTTATACAGTTGCTTCCCTCCTTAGATGTACTGACAGTTTCTCAGACTCCCACTACAGAATCACACTCACAGTCTATAATAGCCTGAAAAACAAAACACCAACTGCTTTTACAAGGCAGTGCATAGTTTCAACGTCTGCTGCCTTTCTTAATTTTCACCTTTTTCTTCTTCCACTCAATCAACACATCATCCACAATATATACACAACTACTTGCTGCCTTTTTTGACTGGAGTTATCAATTATTCCTGAATTTCATATTTTGATTCAAATTCAATGCCCTTTATAGAGCCTTTTTATTATAGCTACTACTTCAGCCAAACACAGCACACAACATAGCAGTACTATAAAAAACATCTAAATCTACATCACTACATGCCAAAAAGAAATACTTACTGTGCAAGTTACATTTTCCACCTGTAACATATAAGATCTGTTAATAGAAAAGAAATATGTTCTCAGTCAAGTTATATTAGTTTTTGTGATAAATGTATTCTTATAACGCGTGTAGGAAACAGGACCATTCCTGTCCTACTATACATAGAAGACGCTGTGTTAATACCTCAAACACCTTTAGGTCTCCAGAGGCTCTTGGAAACATTTGGGACCTTTATGAATTCCCTGGATTTGTTGGTAAATATCTCAAAATCCCATGCCTTGACCATAGGACAACTAAAACTTTTTACTGTAACGGGGTAGAGCTCACTAGAGTAAACGTTTTCACATAATTGGGCATCTTGTTTGAAGACAGATGCTCTTGGGGCCCCCCAGCTTAAAGCCCAAAAATATGCTGTGCTGAGATCATCATCAGCATTACTAAGCTTTGCACGGCGATTTGGAACTTAGCCCTGTGAGACTATTCTCACCATCTATTGGTCAAAATCCCAGTCTATTGTCACTTATGGCGCAGCTATTTGGGGATACAAACATGCGGTAGAGGTCCAGATGACAGAAAACACATTTTCTTGCTCCCTTCTGTCCATCCCCCAATCCACTCCAACATTTGCTATCCACCAGGAAGTAGGGATGGAATATCTGACCGACCTGGTGATTTTGGCTCCTTTCGTTTGCTGGATAAAAACTTGGCTTAACCCTAAACTCACATTGAACCACCAGATCTTAAGGGATTGCTTTGCCCTAGACAAACTTTAGCAAAATTGAGTGGCTGTCATATGTCAAGACTATGTTTTTTTAAACCCGGGCGTCCAGATATTTACCAAGATCCAGAAGGAATTAAGAAAACTAACCTAAAATAGATTAAATCACAGTATTTGAGTCTACTGGGGCTGGAACGAGAGGTTGAGGAAATAAAAAAACAACTGGTTAGGGCTCACTACTTATTAATCTTATCACCATCACTAGAACCCTATCTAAGAATCGTGACAAAGCCCCTCCATCGTTGGCTTTTGACCAGGTTTTGCTTCAACCTAATTCATTTCTCGTTGGAAAATTTTCAGGATGGTGTAAACCGGAAGACTCAGCCCCGTGTAACTGTCATAGTTTCTCAAATCAAAACACTATGCACTTTATAATGTTCTGTGATTTTTATACTGAAATTAGGAAGAAGACTTTAATTCCGCTTTTGAGGGGCAAGGGCTTTCTTCAGGTTTGCCCAGCACTAATGTACCTTTAATTGTTAGACAATACCTGGAACATTTTTAACCCATGCTAGTTTTCTTGTTGCTGCTGTTCCCCTTAGGAAACAAAGATTCCCACTGATGATTGAACTGTGTATTCCTCCTGAATTTTTAAATTCCATGAATTAATTTTAATTGATATATCTTTCTAGTTTTAAATCATTTATATATATCTGTGTACTAATGATCTACAGTTTTATATCGCCTATATGTATTGATTTGTCTCGTGTTTTGTATTTGTACTTTTATGATTTTTCTTAATCGAATAAAGTGATTTGAAGACTGAAGAATATAACATCTCATAACTGAATAGAGCTTCTAAAATAATTTCATCATGTATTTCATATTCCTGATTATCAATTTCAAAACTCATATGATCATACTTGATGTCATGTTATACTTCCACAAAATCAGCATCTAAAGTTTAGTCTAGAAAATGACAGCTGATATCTACAGCATTTATATCTTCCTCTTCATTCTCCCTACTTATAAAAATTATGTTTAGCTCTTCTATGACACTGTTACTACTACTGTTACACTGTCGAAATAGTCTTTCAAATTTTTATGTTGATTTTCCATACTGAATTTCTTATGTTGTAGGTCCTTGTACAAAAACATAAACACTTCATTTTATCTTCACTGTAATATCAGCATATGTGGTGATTCATATGAAAATATATTAAATATTTCTCTTACAAATAAAGAAACAATATTTTCTACATGAGTGTATATTATTTTCAAAATATTCTAAAATTAAATACAATAAATACAGTGTCACTGTGCATTGTCTCAAATGCTTTATTTATTTATTTATACTACCTACTGTTTTGCAAACTTTAAGCAATGACAACAGCACTGCCTTAGTTTGACTCACCCCATTATGTTTGCAATTAGGGTTGAGGGAGGCAAAGGAAAGGAGTAAACTACATGTCTACAGATGTACTCCTATATTTAGAACACTGGATGAAGCACTGAATAAATAAAGTGAGATACAAAAGAAAATACACACAAAAAGGCTGCATTAAAGATACACAAAGCAAACCAACACAAATAGGACACCGAATCTTGAACACAAACTGGTAAGTCACCAAAAATACAAAAAGGCTAAGAACACTGCAATGGACGCTACGCTGTGGAGCTCATTCTGAAGACAGGTAGAAACATACTGTAAATAAAGCGAAATTCAAATAAAGAAAAATTAAAAAAGATACATGGATGACAAAGTCACTGGAGTAATACTCTGTTCCCCAACACAAAAAAATATTTTACAGAAGTTATATGTAAGAATGCTTAAGGAGCTGCAAAGGGACTCAATCCCCCGGGACTCAAAAAATAACATTGGGGACCGTGGGGAGAACGCCAATGCCCCCACGGTCCCAGCCGGCTCCCCGCATCCTTCGAGAGCCGGCATTGCTTTCTCAGAGAGAGCAGCTTACATGCTGCTCTCTGTAACGAAAAGCAATCTGCTTTCCTACATGAAAGAAACAGCAGATTAACTTGCTCTCTCTTTCAAATAGTAAACCGGTTTGCTGTGCTACAGTGAGAGCCGCTATAAATCCAATCACAACGACACAGGGTCGTGACTCCTAACCAGTAAGGCTGAGTCCAAACTATTAAACAACAAAACAAATGCCAATACTGGGTATTGTTCAATCAATTTTAGATTTAACCTGAATGAAAGAAACATAAAGGTCTGTTTTTTAGTTGACGTCACTAGTTTATTTATTTATTTGAACACTAGTGGAACAATTTTTTTTCTATATTTCTATATTTTCATTAGTAACCAATTTTTGGTGTATATACAAAAAACTAGTACAATAACATATTTACAAGTGATTCATAATATACAGAAACGATTTCCCAACAGTTTTTAAACACATCCGAACTTGCACACTGGCCAAACCATTCATCCATCTACATTCATCCAACACAAACAGTACAAATCCTAAAGGTCTAATGTCAAAAAAAGACAAAAGTATATATATCAATTTCTTGAAATATACATATATACAATTTTCACATTTCAACGTTTTTTTTCTTTTTTAAATGAGATATTTGCACCTTTTTTTTAACTGGACCTATTTAAAAAATTATTTCAATTTTTGACAAAATGACCACACAACCGGTCGACGCGTTTCGAACTCCCCAATGCGGAGTTCTCCTCAGGACCAACAATCTTAATATGGCGAATAAAGCACTCCAAGAGTAGATGGTGTTAAAAACGATAGACACACCAGGCAACTCGATCTTGGAGGCGGGTTTTTGCAAATCTGTGGGCTCGGGTGATTGAAACACACGCACGCCGAAAATTGAAGAAGGATTCAAAACTTCTAATGAACGACAATGCCATTAATAATTCTGGTCTAAGCTGTCTATATATATATATTACCTACTGGCGGTCGCCAGTAGGTAGTTATAGTTATAGTTAGGATTGTTTTCCATAGGAAATCCGCAACATTCTATTGGGAATAACTTTGGCGCCGGTTGAGGGATCTGCCTGTAATTTTCCTCAAATTTGCCTCGCTGCGCTCCGCTCATTTCCTGAAAGTTTGGGGGGGATTCCTCAAGCGGGGGCTGAGATAAAAGGGGGGTCCCAAAACGTGTTTCCCCATGTTAATTTCCATAGGGCGGTTGGACTCACTTTTAGCTCGAACGGCTGAATGGATTTTCACCAAACTTGGCAAAATTGTAGGGACTGGTAGCCCGATGTGCCTTTGCTATGTTTCAAGATATGCGCTCAAGAGGATTTTGAATAATTTAGGTTAAAAAAACTAAATATATATCTATAAGCGCGCCCCGGTACGCGCACCGGGGCGCGTACCAGCGCGCTACGCGAGTTCGCGAGCGGAAAGCTGATTGGCTCTCGGGTGTCTGTAAACATTCCAAACAGTCCGGAGCGGCCGCCATCTTGTGTCTCGGTAGGATCGAGACACAAGAGGTGGCAAAAACAAAGGGGGAAATGACCAAAAGGGGGCAGGGTAGACCCCCCCTGACCCCCTAGGTTTGATGTGGGGGCCATAAAAGGGTCCCGCGGGACAAAAAAAAAAGAAAATGTTTTCGCGGGGGGAGCGCCCGGTACGCGCACCGGGGAGAGTACCGGGAAGCGTACCATGGGGAAAACCCAGTGAAACAGTAAAATAATAATTTAAAGTGCTTAGAGGTAGGGTAGGTCTGCATAGAGTTGTTGTGTTGTGTGGGTGATATAAGTACCAGCATGTAGGTACCAATGCAGAGTTTTAAATTCAATGTAGATTGTCTCCTCTGTAGATAATTTGCATGTTGTTACAGAAGTTATTGTGGTATATGGAATCCATACCATAGTTTGTCAGGAAAGTAGAAACAACATGGTGGCAGGAGATAAAAAAGAGATGTCAAATACACATTGGAGATAATATAGTGGGAGAAAGGAAGTAACTATGAGCAAAATTACTATGTAACAAAAAAAAGTTGCACAGTATACTATAAGTCTCACATTATATTATATTCATTTTGGTACTATTTCATTAATTACATATAAAAAAGAATAATGTCTGGAACAACTTTTAATTATTAAATAATAATTTATTGCTGTGATTTTTCAAAATTTAATAACACTTCCAACATTATATCGTCAGGAATGTCCTCATTTTCAGTCCATGATTCAATTTCTTCCACACAATTAACTAACTCTTCGTCTAGAGACTGATCCATAAAGTCAAAGTCTTCCTCAGGATTGTTTTGAAGAACTATTTCGAAAGAAATATTTGCTTCTCCTTCCATTTTCTTGCTGTAAATTGCATTAAAAATAAATATATCGGTAGAGTTAGGGCAGTGTTGGGTTTAAGTTTAGACAGGTACTTCTGAGTTTTTAACAGTGAATTTATCTTTGGGCAGTGTATGGTATCAGGCAGGAAGTAGAAATATCAAAAAAGTGTATGTGAAGAAGCCTAAGTAACAGAGAAGCCTATCTCAATCTATAACTATAACAGAGGGACAGTAAATAACTATCAGAAAATGTTTTTACAAATTAACTTAAAGTGCCCCTTACAAATTAACAACTTTCCTTATTAAAAGGTGATGAAGATAAATGGGGAATTTTTTTCAAGATGTACCTCAGGTAGGTGTAGTCAAAATGGCCGTGTTTCCCTCTCATTTTTCATTCATATTCATGTACATATCCAATCAAATGTCAGGAAAAAAAAGTAGAAAACGAAAGTAACATTTTAATTGGTTGTAAATCCTAACACTTCATATGTGTTTTTGTCATGTAATTTACCTCAGGATATTTAGACAGGGCTACAGCTCAAATGGCTCAATGGAATTCCACCAAATTTGGGAAAATGGTAGGGACTGGTATGTAGTAGGGCCTATTCTATATTTGGTGAAAGTCTCTCCAGTGGTTTTTATGTAAATTAACTTTAAAAAAATGTTGGGAGCGCTCACCGGTGCGCGCCCCGGTACGCGTACCGGTAAGCGCAACGGAAGTCCTCCATCTTGTGTTTCGGTAGATTTGAGACACAAGATGGAGGACAAACAACGTTGGGAATGGGTAAAAGGGGGCAAGGTAGACACCCCCTGACCCCTTAGGTTTTCTGAGGGGGGCTTAGGAGGCCCATATAGGCCCAAACAATAACAGTGCCTTCAGGAAAGACCGAACTCAACGCCTGGCGAATCTGTACTAAACGGAAGAACTCCTTGTCACTTAGCTCATACTCTACCTTCAACTCCTCAAAGGTCTTAATCTTACCCTTGGCCCAGAGATCACTCACTCTGCAAATACCGATCCTATCCTACTTCTCGAAACCTTTCGTCTGCCACAAACTGCCCAGTCTTTCAGACGCATAGAGCAGAGTCGCTCGGGTCAGTCAATCCCTCCATCCCATTGCCACATTCGCACAATGCCACACTCGCACCGCTATCTTAGTGGGCCCCGAAAGGTTCCGTATAGCAGGCTTGGAATAAAGCGCCCTGTTATAATCTCCACCCGGTAGCAGCCACTTATCCATCTCAAACGCAGGATTTAATGCAGGACCGTACATTGCATGATTAATTGCCCTCAGCTGAGAGGCCCAATAGTATTGCCTAATATCCGAAAGTGCGATACCGCCGTCATACCAGGGAAGCGTCAGCTTGGCGATGGCGATATGCGAGCGCCCATCCCAAATCAACTGCCTCTGCAGATTCTCCACCTCCAGGAAATAGCTCGCCGGAATGACATCAAACGTGTTCTGAAGTGCGTATAAAAACCGCGGCAAGGACATCATTTTGAAAAGAGCTGCACGCCCGAGGAGGGACAGTGGCAGTTTGTGCCAGGCCAGAACATCAGATTTTAACCGTTGGAGCGGAGGAAGCAGATTACGATCATAACGGACCCCGGGGTCTAATGAAATAAAGACCCCCAAATACTTAAAACCCATCTGCGTCACCTGTATGGGGCAACCGCGCGGCAAAGAGGGAGCGTCACCTGAGAGTACGTAGACGAAGGACTTGGTCCAATTGATCACAAGGCCGGAGTTCCTCCCGAACGAGTTCAGCACATCAAACAGTACAATCAACGACTTTCGAGGCGACTTGAGATACAACAAGATGTCATCTGCATATAGTGATATTCGATCCTCAAATTCTGGGGTCCACTTAATACCCCTCATCGATGGCTCCCACCGCAACCAGGCAGCAAGAGGTTCCAAGGCGAGGGTAAAAAGAAGCGGAGACAAAGGACATCCCTGCCGCGTGCCCCTCCCGAGAACAAAGGACTTAGAAACTCGACCATTTACCACAATCTGAGCCAATGGTTCCTCATACGAATGTTTCACCCAACAGAGGAAACCAGGACCAAAACCAAACTTTGCAAGGGCAGACCAGAGATACCACTGTATCAAAGGCCATCGTAGCATCTAAGGAAGCCACGATGGCCGGTTCACGCAGTGACGCTGCTCTCGCGAGAACGCCATGCAAGCGCCGCAAGTTCAAAGCTGTATTTCGATGTGGAATGAAACCATATTGATCCGGATGGATCAGGTCACTGATTACTTTTATCAAGCGGTTAGCAAGCAACTTTGCGAGGATCTTGGGCTCCGCATTTAGAAGCAAAATAGGCCTATAAGAAGCACAGCGATCCCGCGGCTTCCCTTCCTTATGAATCACCACAATGGTCGCAAGTCGCTGATCACGGGGGAGGGAGCCGATGTCTCGCGATTCCAGAAACATATCACGAAGATACGGCGCCATTTTCTCAGGACGCAACTTGTAAAGCTCAATGGGGAGACCATTAGGGCCCATAGCTTTTCCCAAACGGATGGAACGAATAGCTAGAGCCACCTCGTCAACTGAGAGTGCTGCGTCCATCAGGTCCCTATCTGAATCCGACAAGCAAGGCAACGCAATGTCACATAACAGCTGCCGTGAATCTTCCTCGGATCTATCGGAAACTGGGGAATACACATTTTGAAAATGTTCAGCAAAACACTCAACAATCTCAACAGGGTCAGTCACTCGCGCTCCATCCGTTCCCTCAATCACTGGAACCACACGGCTCGCCCTCTCCTGTCTGTCTAACTAAGCAATCAGTTTCACAGCCTTGTCTCCCACATCATATAGCCGTCCCTGCTGCTCTCTACTCATAACTCTAGCAGCGTCTGTCACCAACGCCCTATGATCAAGTTGTTTGAGACTGAGGACATGAACCCTATCATGAGTGATACACAACTCCAAATCCCCTTCCAGCTCAGCTATTTCGGTCTCGAGGCGGACCACCGCCTCATTTTTGCTTTTCTTGGCACTAGCGATTAAGGAAAGCGCCTGTCCACGAATAACCGTCTTGAAAGCCTCCCACAGTGAAACAGAATAGGACACAGATCCCACATTCTCAATAAAATACTGATCCAGAGGCTTGACCAACTCTGCCCGTGTTTTGGGGTTACGGAGATACCAAGGATTAATCGGGGCCACTCGACCCTCAGCCCCCACCCGCGTGTCCATCAAGAGCCACAGTGGGGAGTGGTCCAAAATACCCCGAGCCAGGTGTCTAAAATACTTGAAAAAATTATAAATAAACAGCTGGCCAACTACATTGACTATAATAACCTGCTAGACAACACTCAGTTCGGGTTTAGGAGAGGCCATGGAACGGAGACGGCGCTCATAAAGGCTTCTGAGGAGATCAGACAGATCATGGACCAGGGTGGCACGGCAGTCCTGATCTTGCTGGATCTCTCAGCGGCCTTTGACACGGTCGATCATAACATCCTGATCGACCGTGTCACTGCTATGGGCATACAGGGTAAAGCTGCGGAGCTCCTGGCTTCTTTCCTGTCTAACAGAGAACAGTCGGTAAAGATGGGGAGCTTCTATTCACCAACGTTTGTGCTGCCCTGCGGAGTCCCCCAGGGATCCTCGCTAAGTCCGACACTCTTTAACATCTATGTGTCGGACTTGGCGAGGGTCATTAAAACCCATGGAATAGGAGTGACTTCGTATGCCGACGATACTCAGTTGGTGCTAGCGGTGCATAAAAATGGGAGCGAGGTGGCAGCCAACTTTCAGTCAGGTATGAGAGCCATTAGTCACTGGATGGACAGTAATTGTCTAAAATTAAACACCGATAAGACCGAGGTAATGGTGTTTGGAGACCTAAAACCATCTTGGTCCCCGGTCTGGTGGCCACCAGAAATGGGTAACCCACCCCCCCAGTTTCAAAGGTTAGAAACCTGAGAGTGTTGTTTGACAACAAACTAAGCTTTACCAGTCATGCTAATGCGGTAGTTTCCTCTTCCTTTTTCACGTTACGAAAAGTGAAAAAGTTGTTACCTTTCCTTCCCCTGTCTGCGGGAAAAACCCTTATGTCCTCCTTGGTGTTATCCAAGGTGGATTATTGTAATGGGCTTCTGCTGAATGCCCAGGAGCAGGTTTTTAAAAAACTACAAATGGTGCAGAACGCTGCTGCACGAATTCTGACCAAAACTCCCAAGTTCGCATCCATCTCTCCTATTGTTTACCAACTTCACTGGCTCCCAGTAAAAAAGAGAACCAAATTTAAGGCTTTATGTATCATCTATAGAGCATTGAACAGCCTAGGACCTGACTTTTTTAGGGAATCACTGTTGGTGTATGTCCCTAATAGAGCTTTAAGATCTGCTTCATCCGCATCTCTATGCATTCAACGGGTGAGAACGGTTACATGGGGAGACAGACGCTTCCTGGTAGCCGCCTCGAAGCTCTGGAACACCTTGCCCCACCATATAAAAAGCAGTTCCTCACTGATGATTTTCAGAAAGCAAGTGAAGACATGGCTATTCATCCAATAATGCACAGGAGGTGCCTCTCTGTCTGCCCAGCGCCGAGACACCATTCGTGGTATTTGTTGCGCTTTATAAGTTTAAAAAATAAATAAATAAATAAATAACTTCCCTAACTGACGAGGCCTGTGCTGCTGGCATCAAGACATAGTCAAGTCTAGAGTGACTACCGTGAGCACCAGAGTGGAAGGTGTATTGCACCTGTCCCGGATGCAGCAGTCTCCAACAATCTACCAGTCCCAGCGTCTCCAGAAAGCCACTCAACCAAGACTGTGATCTCGTGAGGTCCCTGGGGGGGTAATGGTCCTCCCTACCAGAAACGACAGAGTTGAAATCTCCACCCAGCACCAGAATGCCCTCTGGAAGTCCCAGAACCACTCTCCCCAAATCAGCAAAAGTCGTTGTCTGCAGACCAGGTGGGACATATACAGAAAGCAGTGAGACAGTCTTTCCCTCCCACCTACCAGTGAGAGCAGCATAGCGCCCCCTGTCGCCGAGGATTATGTTGTCTACCTCCAGGGGGAGGGAGTTCCTAACTAGAATACCCACCCCCCTAGAACCAGTAGTGAATCCGGAGTGTGCAGCAAGACGATATCCTCGCCGATTCATAGCGTGGCATGTGTTTCCGATCAGATGTGTCTCTTGCAGTAACACTATATCAGGGGAGAGGCGTCTAAGTAGTTGCAGCACTATCCCACGTTTTATCCTATCCCCCAACCCGTTAACATTCCAACACAGTAACTTCAACCCCCTACCCCATCCAGAAGTGAATGCAGAACCCACCCCACAGCGAACACAAAACCCAGATCCAAAAATAGAACAATACGTTGCCTTGAGAAAACATGAAACACACCCAAACCCCCTCCCCACCCCCCAACAAATACCAGATACAACCCTTCCCACCCTGCACCCCTGCGTTAAACTCAAAAGCCACCCCAACTTGCAGTGTGCCTGTTGCCCTAACATTAAACTAGTCTACAAAAAGAAACCCGGAGGAGGAAAGAGTTCCACTCCCCCCGCCACCCCTGGGTATCCAGCCATAAGTAACGCAGGTGTAAAAGTCATCGAACCACAACTGCAAGACATGCACAATGTCCAGAAACCAGGAAACACTCCTCATTCTTGCTCCAACGGGCCACCTTATGCTCCTCCAGAATGTTCCGGGCGATCACGCTGCGTAGGCAATGTATCAAGCCAGTCACTCACCCTCTCGGGGCGATCAAAGAAAAATATCCGATCCTCGTATTTAACACGCAGCCGAGATGGGAAGAGTATCGCGTATTTCATACCCATGTCCCTCAGTCGTCATTTCACCCCCTGAAACCCCATCCTTTGCTTCTGAACGAACTGAGTGAAGTCTGGGTAGAAGCTCACCGTAGTGTTTTCGAACTTCGTGGGGCCACCCACCCGTGATGCCTGCAGGATAGCGTCTCTATCTCTGATGTTGAATATTCTAGCGATAATAGGCCGCAGAGGGGCACCCTGCTTCGGCTTCCCACCCGGCGCTCTATGTGCACGTTCCACCGCAAAGAAGTTGCTCAGGCCTTTGGGGGCGAGATGATTTAGGATGAGGTCCTCAACAAGGAGATCCGCAGCTGGTTCTTCTGATTTTTCAGGGACCCCAATAATATGTACATTATTGCATCTGGCCCGACTTTCAAAATCCTCCAGCCGACGAGCAAAGAGATCATTGGAGGAACGTAGGTTGCGAACCTCCGTCTGTAAACCGGACACATCAGTCATAAGGCTTGAGGTCCTCAAATCTGAGGATTTGACCTTTTCGTTAGTCTTTGATAAGTCCACCCATATCAGATTGACGTCGATTACCACAGTGTCAAGCTTAAGGGTCAGAGCCTCATATTGTTGGCCAATGGAGGTCTTCATACTAGCAATGGCGCCCATGACATCCTGTAGAGTCAAATCATCCGACGCGGCTGAGCCGTCACCTGCCACTTCCAGAGACCTGCTCGCACCACCGGGGATCCCTTAGGATGGGTATAGCGATCCATAACATTCTATTGAATTGTGCCCCCCCGGTGAATGGTCTTGGTCTTTTGTTTCTCGCTCTCGGGTTTGCCCACCATAGTGGGTGTTGCGCCCTGGAGGGGCCTTCGAGACCTGGTAAAAATGGCTCCACACAATTCACCCACCGGGCTCTCCAAAAACGAATTTCAGCAGGGTATCACCACAACCATGAACACTCAGCAGTTGGCACACGGCGAGGTTGCGGGGTCCGGCTGTGCTATCAGAGCGGTCTTGAGATAGGAGGAGGCCAAGGAACCAAAAAACGAAACCGAAAGTTAACTCTAAGGTTGTGGACAGAGCCCCGCAGGCCGATGTTGTTCAACTACTGCCAGGGCACCATGATGACTCGAGTCCTGGGCAGTTCCATGGAGTAGGCCACAAACGTTCAAAGTATCGTGGTGGCGGTTCCCGGAGTCCAATTCAATTTCTGAAAGCAGCTATTATATCAGTTGGGTTGCGTCTTCAATAACCCGTCGTCAAAATCAGGATAAAATTCAGGATAGATGCAGGAGGTGGCGAGGGTCTCAGGAGCCCTGTGCTCACGCGGCCATCTCGGAGGCGCGCAAAGCTCCTCCTCTCAAAGGTTTTTTAATGCTAATTCCTAACTATATAAGACCTGAAAGCCCACCAGGAATCTCCAGTATGCGCCAGGGGACTGAATTGCAGAGAGGTGTAATGAAGCCACGCCCCTTTTTACACCTCTCTGCAACGCAGCCCCCATGCATGTTTGAAGAGGGGGAACTAATTCCCCTTGCATACTGGGGGCCCCTGGGGGCCAACTAGCCCACCTTGAACCTCCAGTATGTGCCAGGGGGCTGCATTGCAGAGGTGTAATGAGGCTATGCCCCTTGTTACACCTCTCTGCAACGCAGCCCCCTGGCGCGTTTGCAGAGGGGGAACTAATTACCCTTGCATACTGGGGGTCCCTGGGGCAAACTAGCCCACCAGGAGCCTCCAGTATGCGCCAGGGGGCTGCATTGCAGAGAGGTGTAATGAGGCTACACCCTTTTTTACACCTCTCTGCAACGCAGCCCCGTGCATGTTTGAAGAGGGGGAACTAATTCCCCTTGCATACTGGGGGTCCCTGGGGGCCAACTAGCCCACCTGGAACCTCCAGTATGCGCCAGGGGGCTGCATTGCACAGAGGTGTAATGAGGCTATGCCTCTTTTTAAACCTCTCTGCAACGCAGGCCACTGGCGCGTTTGCAGAGGGGGGACTAATTCCCCTTGCATACTGGGGGTCCCTGGGTCATATCTGCCCAAATGCCGAAATTCCGAACGATTGAAAATGACTTTTCTTGAGAAACATTTGGATTTGGATTATCATGTCCTATACTTTGGAATTTTTGAAAGACTGACTTTGAGGATGCTATAAATTACTCAAGTCTGCCCGAATTGTGTGGGTAAAATTGATACCTAGTCACTTTGAATAAGAATGTACTTACGTCTCGTCTAACATTTGGAAGAAATATCTAGTTATATGACAACAGGATACCGACATAACTTGAAGGAAATAAGAACGCCCTGAAGAAGTTCTGTTGTACAGAACGAAACGCGTCATCTGGCTGTGGCACATAAACTTAAGGAAAATAAAAGCATTTGAATACGGACTCTAAGTGATATGATTTGATTGGACTTATTGTGCAAGTGGTGCTGTGCCAAACTTTGGAATATTCTCCACTACTCTCTACTACTTACTCTCTACTACTCCACTGCTCTCTAATACTCACTCTCTACTACTCATTCTCTACTACTCTACTACTCTCTACTACTCTCTCTCTACTACTCACTCCCTACTACTCACTATCTACTACTCTCTACTACTCACTCTTTACTACTCTCTACTCTCTACTCTCTACTACTCACTCTCTACTACTCTCTCTCTACTACTAATCTCTACTACTCACTCTCTACTTCTCACTCTCTACTACTCTCTACTACTCACTCTCTACTACTCTCTCTCTACTACTCTCTACTACTCACTCTCTACTACTCTCTACTACTCACTCTCTACTATTCTCTCTACTACTCTTTACTACTCACTCTACTACTCACTCTCTACTACTCTCTACTATTCACTCTCTCTGCTACTCCCACTCGACTACTCACTCTTTACTACTCTCTACTGCTCGCTTTCTCCTGCTCTCTACTACTCACTCTATAACTTACTCTCTACTACTCTCTACTACTCACTCTCTACTACTCACTCTCTACTACTCTCTGCTACTCACTCTACTATTCACTCTACTACTCTCTACTACTCACTCTCTGCTACTCTCTCTACTGCTCTCTACTACTCTCTACTACTCACTCTCTACTCTATTACTCACCCTCTTCTCTCTACCTCTCTAGCTCTCTCTACTTCTCTCTCTACTAGTCTCTACCTCTCTACCTCTATCTCTCTACCTCTACCTCTCTACCTCTACACCTCTACCTCTCTACCTCTCTCTACACGCACACATATACATATATATATGCATATATATGCATATGCATTTATGTATGTGTATATTACCTACTGGCGGTCGCCAGTAAGTAGTTATAGTTAGGATTGTTTTCCATAGGAAATCCGCAACATTCTATTGGGAATAACTTTGGCGCCGGTTGAGGGATCTGCCTGTAATTTTCCTCACATTTGCCTCGCTGCGCTCCGCTCCTTTCCTGAAAGTTTGGGGGGGATTCGTCAAGCGGGGGCCGGGATAAAAGGGGGTTCCCAAAACGTGTTTTCCCCATGTTAATTTCCATAGGGCGGTTGGACTCACATTTAGCTCGAACGGCTGAATGGATTTTCACAAAACTTGGCAAAATTGTAGGGACTGGTAGCCCGATGTGCCTTTGCTATGTCACAAGATATGCGCTCCAGAGGATTTTGAATAATTTAGGTTAAAAAAAAATACATATCTATAAGCGTGCACCGGTACGCGCACCGGGGCGCGTACCAGCGCGCTACGCGAGTTCGCGAGCGGAAAGCTGATTGGCTCTCGGGTGTCTGTAAACATTCCAAACAGTCCGGAGCGGCCGCCATCTTGTGTCTCGGTAGGATCGAGACACAAGAGGTGGCAAAAACAAAGGGGGAAAGGACCAAAAGGGGGCAGGGTAGACCCCCCCTGACTCCCTAGGTTTGATGTGGGGGCCATAAAAGGGTCCCGCGGGACAAAAAAAAAAAAAAAAAATGTTTTCGATTTTCGCTGGGGGGGGAGCGCCCGGTACGCGCACCGGGGAGCGTACCGGGGAGCGTACCATGGGGAAAACCCAGTGAAACAGTAAAATAATAATTTAAAGTGCTTAGAGGTAGGGTAGGTCTGCATAGAGTTGTTATGTTGTGTGGGTGATATAAGTACCAGCATGTAGGTACCAATGCAGAGTTTTAAATTCAATGTAGATTGTCTCCTCTGTAGATAATTTGCATGTTGTTACAGAAGTTATTGTGGTATATGGAATCCATACAATAGTTTGTCAGGAAAGTAGAAACAACATGGAGGCAGGAGATGAAAAAGAGATGTCAAATACACATTGGAGATAATATAGTGGGAGAAAGGAAGTAACTATGAGCAAAATTACTATGTAACAAAAAAAAGTTGCACAGTATACTATAAGTCTCACATTATATTATATTAATTTTGGTACTATTTCATGAATTACATATAAAAAAGAATAATGTCTGGAACAATTTTTAATTATTAAATAATAATTTATTGCTGTGATTTTTCAAAATGTAATAACACTTCCAACATTATATCGTCAGGAATGTCCTCATTTTCAGTCCATGATTCAATTTCTTCCACACAATTACTTAACTCTTCGTCTAGAGACTGATCCATAAAGTCAAAGTCTTCCTCAGGATTGTTTTGAAGAACTATTTCGAAAGAAATATTTGCTTCTCCTTCCATTTTCTTGCTGTAAATTGCATTAAAAATAAATATATCAGTAGAGTTAGGGCAGTGTTGGGTTTAAGTTTAGACAGGTACTTCTGAGTTTTTAACAGTGAATTTATCTTTGGGCAGTGTATGGTATCAGGCAGGAAGTAGAAATATCAAAAAAGTGTATGTGAAGAAGCCTAAGTAATTTCATATTTATACCAGAGAAGCCTAACTCAATCCATAACTATAACAGAGAAGCCTATCTCAATCTATAACTATAACAGAGGGACAGTAAATAACTATCAGAAAATGTTTTTACAAATTAACTTAAAGTGCCTCTTACAAATTAACAACTTTCCTTATTAAAAGGTGATGAAGATAAATGGGGAATTTTTTTTCAAGATGTACCTCAGGTAGGTGTAGTCAAAATGGCCGTGTTTCCCTCTCATTTTTCATTTATATTCATGTACATAACCAATCAAATGTCAGGAAAAAAAAGTAGAAAACGAAAGTAACATTTTAATTGGTTGTAAATCCTAACACTTCATATGTGTTTTTGTCATGTAATTTACCTCAGGATATTTAGACAGGGCTACAGCTCAAATGGCTCAATGGAATTCCACCAAAATTGGGAAAATGATAGGGACTGGTATGTAGTAGGGCCTATTCTATATTTGGTGAAAGTCTCTCTAGTGGTTTTTATGTAAATTAACTTTTAAAAAGTTTTTGGGAGCGCTCACCGATGCGCGCCCCGGTACGCGTACCGGTAAGCGCAACGGGAGTCCTCCATCTTGTGTTTCGATAGATTTGAGACACAAGATGGAGGACAAACAACGTTGGGAATGGGTAAAAGGGGGCACGGTAGACACCCCCTGACCCCCTAGGTTTTCTGAGGGGGGCTTAGGAGGCCCATATAGGCCCAAAAAAAAAATGTTTTTAAATGTTTCGCGGGGGGAGCGCATGGTACGCGTACCGGGGAGCGTACTTTGGTGAAAATTAGTGAAAAAAGTTAGAGAAAAGTAATCATTTTGAGTGATCAGAGGTAGGGTAGCTCTGAAAAGAGCTTTTGGGTTTTGTGGCTGATTTAGGTACCTACAAGTAGGTTCCAATGCACAGTCCTATATTCAGGAGGAATATTCTATTCCCCTCATCTGAGAAGTGCACACCATCTCCCCTGTAGATATCTTGCATGTTGTAACGCAAGTTATTGTTGTATATTGAACCCATTCCATAGTCTTTCATGTAAGCAGAAACAGATTTATTCACATGTTTCCGTGCTTTCTCAAATTGTGGACAAAATTGGTTGGACCACTTCCATTTCTGTCTTTGGCATATATTGGAATATTTCCAAGGCAGTTTGTGGAAAAAGTGTCATCAATTGCCCAAAGGTGTCCTTTAAAACCATCTCCAGACCTACCCCAGTCAAAGTGCCTAGGTCATTTCCACCACAGTGCAAAATTATG
The DNA here is from genome assembly GCF_964261635.1 of Lissotriton helveticus. Lineage (NCBI taxonomy): Eukaryota > Metazoa > Chordata > Amphibia > Caudata > Salamandridae > Lissotriton > Lissotriton helveticus. The sequence continues at coordinate 2,067,530,948 of NC_136063.1, forward strand.
AGGTCAGGGTGTGGCAGATGGTAAAAGGTTTTTACCAATGGTATCAATTGATGACATCTCAATCCTCTTTGGCCAATCCATTTTATGTGCACATTTGGTAAATCAAGGTTGTGAAAATTTCTGATAGCTGCATACCTTTGAGCCCAGTGAATGTAGCTATGTCCAATAATCCAGACAGAGTACATGGTGAGAGAAGGTTCTGGTGCAGTCAGATGAAGTGTAGGAATGAAATGGCAGTTGGAACAGTAGGAGTTTTCAAAAAAAAATGTGGAGTTTCAGTGCTCTTGAATCACAAGCAATGATTGGTAGATTCAGATAGTTGAAAACTGAAAGTTAGGGTGCATGGTTCTGTTCTGTGAAAGAAGTAATTTGAATGGTTAAGAAAAAGTCATTAAAAGAAAGATTGCACCTGATAAGCTGGTGTATTGAGAGGTCAAACATCCTTGCTGAGTTCATTTGCAACATTGTAGAATACACTTTTAAACCTGAGAGGTGAGTGAGGAGGGAGTTGCTATGGTAATAGGCAGAAAGAGCTGAGGGGGGGAAGGGTGTTGGTTTGAAAATAGAGAGGGAAGAGTTTTAATTGGTTAACATGAGAGATATTTGTGTAGAATTCGAGGTTTTCTGTGCCATTCATGGTCGCAGTGCCTGCAGTACATACCTTTTGCTCTGCTAAAGAAATATTGGTGTGTGTATATGACACTGTTCTCAATCTCCCAAAGCATTTGTAAAGGTGAGTTATGATTCATTCAATATAGATAGGGAGTTCAGATTAGGAAGCACATTGAGCTTTTTTGCTGTTGGTTTGTGTCATGCTTTTTGAAAATGCATGTGTAAGAACTGGGACCGCCAGTTCTCCGGGGGGTAGCATGGCTCGAGCCGGAAGGCGGCCAGGGGCTTATGTGTAAAGCAGCTACTTAACACGCACATCTAATGAAACACACAGTGGCGCAATAATGGAGACCACACCGGTTGTTGTATTTGAGAAATCAAGATCTTTTATATAGGCTTTCAATTAGAGCAAGGCATTGGTAATTCACTAGCATTTCAGATAAGCATTTCATTAAGACATTTCATGTATCACGGGCAGGTTGCATTTCCTGTGAAGAGTAAACATTTCAGTCAGGCTTTTCATTAAAATTACAGCCAGCTCATGTATGTCGTGAAACATTAACTAACCCCGCCTGTCGCATCAGACTCTTTGACAGGCAAAGGGGTAATGGTATAAACCTGGAGGATCCTACAAGAAGCGACAATTATAATGCATCTAAGTAGCACATCAAACCTCTCATGGACGCTTTTCCTAGAAAGGAATAAAACATATCAGCAAGTACTTATCAGTCTAACAAAGAACTTCAAAGAACACAGCCTTTAGTCATCTGTGACAAGCAAATTCAGTACAGTGAAGTGACTCTCCCTCTCATTAAACAGGCTGGTAAACATGGTACACTCTAACCCTTTCAGGCTTGTAAATATGGTTCACGAAGAATAATTCAGGCTTGTAAATATGGTTCACGAAGAATAATTCAGGCTTGTAAATATGGTTCACGAAGAATAATTCAGGCTTGTAAATATGTAGGCAAAAACATAAACTGAGGCACATTAAAAAAGGGGCCAACAGGGCCCAGTCACAGTTAACCCCGGGGGAGGGGCGACCTCGGGTCTCACTCGGCCTACCGCCCTCCTCCCCAGGGGGTTACCTCACTTCTTCGGCCCTCCGGTGCCCTTGCGGAGATGTTGTTGCAGACGGGAGGGGCTCCGTTCCTCCCGGAGCCTCCCTTGCCCCAGCGCGGTGCAGGTACTTCCCTAGGGCACCAGCGCTGGGGGCGAGGCAGGTTGAGCCCTCGGGGCTCAAGGCTCTTTGGGGGTTCGCTGGGTACCGCGGAGGGGGCTCCGCAGGTCCTCAGCGCCCCCCTCCACGGCGAGTTAATTCTTCTCCGAGTGCCGGGCCTCGGAAGAAGGGCTGGTTCTGGGCAGCCAATAGCTGCGAGGATCGGGCGGGGGCGGGGGCGCGGCCGATGACGCGGCGGCGCTCCCGCTCACGTGTCTGGGGACAGGCAGGCTTCAGGCCTAGCGCGGCCTGACGGATTCAATACGGCGGCCCTCTCCTGGCATCGAGGGCCGCCGAGGGGGTCAAACGAGGCGCTGGGCACAGCGCGCAGGCTGGCAGCCCCAGGGCAGGCCGGCAGCGCCTCAAAGGCGTCGCGTGGGCGGCGCTGATGCCGCGGTGACGTGGGGCCTCCTCAGGCAGGCAAGTACAGCGCTTGGGGGCGCTTCTCAGCGCTAGGTGCTGGCAGGACAGGGAGGCAATTTCGACGATCCCTGACAGGTTAGGCAGCCTCTGACACACGCTGGGCAGGAGGGCAGATTACAGCGCTCCACAAGTTAGTCAGTCAGAACTGCAGGCAGGATGGGGACAATTTATAGCGCTTGTCATTCAGTTCAGACAGGGGGAGACAGGTAGGCCCAGCTGAAGGCAGGGGATGCGCAGGGCAGCTTAGTCCAGTACCTGGTCTCAGGAAGTAGGTTTCTTGGCGCTTGGATGGTTCTGCGCCCTTAGTTGCTTGGTTCTTGAAGTTGAAGAGGGGGGGGGGTGATGAGTTGAAGGCTTGAAGAATTTCTCCTCAGTCACTGCAGATGGGCCCTGGGGTTCCCTACCGCTGGGCCAGATCAGGGGGCTTGTCTAGGATACCTAACTCAACTTAAGAGGCAGCACCTAGATCCTGTCACTCCCAGTAGCATAGGTTCCTCACTAGGCCCTCCCGCCTAAAACTCCTGCGTGGGTTCACCAGGTCAGTGATGCCCCAACTGACTGGAAAAAGTTCCCTCCCTTGCTTATATATGCCCAGGTCAGGTGACCACTCTCTAAGGCGGGAAAAGTCAGGTCCGCCTTCCTTCTGGAAGGTTCCAGGAGCTTCCCCACTCTAACTATGGACAGGAGCTGGGTGGCTGGTGTTGCAACATTGTATGGAAACCCAGCCTGCTCCTGGCAACTAGGGTGCTACACTAAAAGGACCACGCTGCAGTAGCAGGGGCCATTGGCAGCCATGTTGAAAGTAGAGAGCACCTGCACCCTAACACAGATCAGCTATGAAACGGTGCCCGAAGACCTATGGACCAGCAAAAAGTAGGTGGGAAAAATGAGGCAAGGGCAAAAAATCACCGGGAAAGACCACCCTAGGGCTGACAGGTCTAGCAGCATGGTATCAATATTTGCAAGATAGAGGATTTGTATTTTGTAAAATAGTGAGGTTTTGTAGTGAAATTGAATGCTTGTACATAGGACCTGCGCTCTGTTTCTAAAATGTTATTCAAAAAACGATTTTGGGGCAAATTAATGACTTTTACATTTTTGAGAAGGAATAAATAGTGTGTGCATGATTACATAAAAATATTTGAACCTTTCACAATCATGTCACCTGTGTTACCTCAGATTAGGAAGCAGACTGAGCTTCTTTGCTGTTGGTTTGTGTCATTTTTTTTGGTAATACTTGGTAGGAATGTTTGCAAGAGAGAGGAAAAGTATTTTGTATAATAGTGAGTTTTCAGTACTGAAATGGAATGCTTGTACATAGGACCTGCGTTCTGTTTCTACAATGTTATTCAAAAAACGATTTGGGGGCAAATCAATGGTTTTTACATTTTTGAGAAGGAATAAATAGTGTGTGCATGATTACATAAAAATATTTGAACCTTTCAAAATCAGGTCAGCTGTGTTACCTCAGATTAGGAAGCAGACTGAGCTTGTTTGCTGTTGGTTTGTGTCATTTTTTTGGTTATTCTTGGTAGGAATGTTTGCAATAGAGAGGAAATGTATTTTGTAAAATAGTGAGTTTTTAGTACTGAAATGGAATGCTTACACATAGGACCTGTGCTCTGTTTCTAAAATGTTATTCAAAAAACGATTTTGGGGCAAATGAATGGCTTTTACACTTTTGAGAAGGAATAAATAGTGTGTGCATGATTACATAAAAATATTTGAACCTTTCACAATCATGTCATCTGTGTTACCTCAGATTAGGAAGCAGACTGAGCTTCTTTGCTGTTGGTTTGTGTCATTTGTTTGGTAATGCTTGGTAGGAATGTTTGCAATAGAGAGGAAATGTATTTTGTAAAATAGTGAGTTTTCAGTACTGAAATGGAATGCTTGTACATATGACCTGCGCTCTGTTTCTAAAATATTATTGTAAAAACGATTTTGGGGCAAATCAATGGCTTTTACATTTTTGAGAAGGAAAAAATAGTGTGTGCATGATTACATAAAAATATTTGAACCTTTCACAATCATGTCACCTGTGTTACCTCAGATTAGGAAGCAGACTGAGGTTCTTTGCTGTTGGTTTGTGTCATTTTTCTGGTAAAGCTTGGTAGGAATGTTTGCAAGAGAGAGGAAATGTATTTTGTAAAATAGTGAGTTTGCAGTACTGAAATGGAATGCTTGTACATATGACCTGCGCTCTGTTTCTAAAATGTTATTGTAAAAACGATTTTGGGGCAAATCAATGGTTTTTACATTTTTGAGAAGGAATAAATAGTGTGTGCATGATTACATAAAAATATTTGAACCTTTAACAATCATGTCACCTGTGTTACCTCAGATTAGGAAGCAGACTGAGCTTCTTTGCTGTTGGTTTGTGTCATTTTTTGGGTAATGCTTGGTAGGAATGTTTGCAATAGAGAGGAAATGTATTTTATAAAATAGTGAGTTTTCAGAACTGAAATGGAATGCTTGTACATAGGACCTGCGCTCTGTTTCTAAAATGTTATTCAAAAAACGATTTTGGGGCAAATCAATGGCTTTTACATTTTTGAGAAGGAATAAATAGTGTGTGCATGATTACATAAAAATATTTGAACCTTTCACAATCATGTCACCTGTGTTACCTCAAATTAGGAAGCAGACTGAGCTTCTTTGCTGTTGGTTTGTGTCATTTTTTTGGTAATGCTTGGTAGGAATGTTTGCAATAGAGAGGAAATGTATTTTGTAAAGTAGTGAGTTTTCAGTACTGAAATGGAATGCTTGTACATAGGACCTGCGCTCTGTTTCTAAAATGTTATTCAAAAAACGATTTTGGGGCAAATCAATGGCTTTTACATTTTTGAGAAGGAATAAATAGTGTGTGCATGATTACATAAATATATTTGAACCTTTCACAATCATGTCACCTGTGTTACCTCAGATTAGGAAGCAGACTGAGCTTCTTTGCTGTTGGTTCGTGTCATTTTTTTGGTAAAGCTTGGTAGGAATGTTTGCAAGAGAGAGGAAATGTATTTTGTAAAATAGTGAGTTTTCAGTACTGAAATGGAATGCTTGTACATAGGACCTGTGCTCTGTTTCTAAAATGTTATTCAAAAAATGATTTTGGGGCAAATGAATGGCTTTTACATTTTTGAGAAGGAATAAATAGTGTGTGCATGATTACATAAAAATATTTGAATCTTTCACAATCATGTCACCTGTGTTACCTCAGATTAGGAAGCAGACTGAGCTTCTTTGCTGTTGGTTTGTGTCATTTTTTTGGTAATGCTTGGTAGGAATGTTTGCAAGAGAGTGGAAATGTATTTTGTAAAATAGTGAGTTTTCAGTACTGAAATGGAATGCTTGTACATAGGACCTGCGTTCTGTTTCTAAAATGTTATTAAAAAAAGATTTTGGGGCAAATCAATGGCTTTTACATTTTTGAGAAGGAATAAATAGTGTGTGTGTGATTACATAAAAATATTTGAACCTTTCACAATCATGTCACCTGTGTTATCTCAGATTAGGAAGCAGACTGAGCTTCTTTGCTGTTGGTTCGTGTCATTTTTTTGGTAAAGCTTGGTAGGAATGTTTGCAAGAGAGAGGAAATGTATTTTGTAAAATAGTGAGTTTTCAGTACTGAAATGGAATGCTTGTACATAGGACCTGCGCTCTGTTTCTAAAATGTTATTCAAAAAACGATTTTGGGGCAAATTAATGGCTTTTACATTTTTGAGAAGGAATAAATAGTGTGTGCAAGATTACATAAAAATATTTGAACCTTTCACAATCAGGTCAGCTGTGTTACCTCAGATTAGGAAGCAGACTGAGCTTGTTTGCTGTTGGTTTGTGTCATTTTTTTGGTAATGCTTGGTAGGAATGTTTGAGAGGAAATGTATGTTACCTGTGTTTCCTCAAATTAGGAAGTGGATTGTGCAGATGAGGTGAGGCATGTCCAGGGGCGCAAAGGAGTTGAGGTCTGTGTCCATGAGTGCAATTGAGAGGACTTACCTCCTCTGACCCTTAGACAAGCATTATCTAATCTGTGCCCCTTGGACAGGCCTCAATACATTGAGTATAATTGATGGTAACAGGGTGCAGATGAGATGAGGCGTGTCCAGGGGTGTAGATGAACTGAGGCCTGTCTAATGGTGCAGATGAGTTGAGGTCTATTCAGGGTTGCAGATGAGGTGAGGATTGTCCAGGGGTGCATAGGAGGTGATGCGTGTGTTGAAGAGTGTAGTGGAAGAGAGGTCTGTCTGGGGGTGGAAAGGAGGTGAGGGCTGTGTCTAAGAGTGCAGTGGGGGATAGGCTTCATGAAGTGCAGTCCAGTGCACTCTTAGACACCGGCCTCAGCACCTATGCTCCCCAGGACAGTCCTTACCTCATGTGTACAATCTGCTTACTAATCTGAGGAAACACAGGTGATATGATTGTGAAATGTGCAAATATATTTTTTTAATCATGCAGATACTATCTAATACTTGTCAATAATGTAAAACCAATTCATGTGCCCGAAATATTTTTTTAGAATTATATTTAAAAAACAGAGATAAGGTCATATGTATAAGTATTATAGTGTTTATATTGTTTGCTTATTGTCATTGTTTTGTTGTTTGGTAATAGTGGTCTATAATGATTTTTTTTTGTTTTTTTGTTTTCCACAGATTAAAATCAAGATTTCAATAGTAAGGAAATATGCCCTCAAGGCAAAGGAGACGAAAAGATGCTAAGCGGATAAAATCAAAAACAGCAACGGAATTAAAGCAGTCTCCTACAACAAATACTTCAAAAAACAGGAAAAAAGCTCCTGGTAAGACAACTAAGTCTTTCTTACGGAACATATGTAGATAAAAAAAAATGTTGGACAGAATGTAGAAAAAGAGAGGGAGAGAGCAAATTTGAAGAGGAAGGAGAGATTCCCAAAAAATGTTACTACTGCAGCAGGAGACAATAATATGTATAGGAATAGAAGGCAAAATCAATTTGGGGACATTCATAAACGAATGTTTCGCAATAGGGTGGTTTTAAATTTGTTAAAAAATATTAAAAAAGGTAAACAGAGATCTGCTTTTTATAAAAAAAAGAAAAGTGTAGAGAAGATTGTTGATCAGGCTTTTGAAGTTAAGAAAAAATTATTTATTTTAATAATCAATAGAATTAGGACACTTAACAAGACAATTGATGTTTTCAAATCAAACAGTAAATGGAAAAGAGTAATTAATCGGACTAATTTTTGTAAAGTTTTTTCTGGAGAATGGAGGCACAGTTCAAGTTGTAAGGCATTTTTTAATGAGGAGAGTTACTTTCAGGAGAATGATTTAGTGCATGCAGTTGACACCAGTGGTCGAGCATATGAGGTGAAAGACGGTTGTCCGATTGAAAAAGAGAAACTTGTGCCTAGAGAACCAGAAGAGGTGTTAACTGATGAAGTTTTAGGGAGACGTACTAAGGGTCCAGTGTACACTTGGAAGTGTAGTAGTATTTGTAGTGTGCGACAGGAATCAATCGATTTGTTTTGTAATTTCTTACGTACATATAGTAAGAAAACTCTAAAACAGAAAATTAAGATGTTGCAAGACTTAGATCCTTGCAGAGTGAGAGAAAACACAGGTTTGCAAGGGCATTCACTGGCTTGTCTTTCTAGAAAAGTCTGTCAGAGTGTTTTTCATCATTTTAGGATGTTAGCAGTGCATCATAACAAAATGAGGAAATTAGTGAGAAGGTTGTATTATGCAAAAAGTCCAGCACTTAAGCTTAAACAATTAAACAGTGCTCTTTTGCATGGAACTGAATTAGATGTGAAGAAGATTTGTGAAGAAATTGAGATTTGTTATTTTGGTGAAAAAGAAGACAGTGTAGAAATTGACATAGAAATTCAAGGTAATGTGGAAGACAATGTACAGATTTCAAGTACAGAAAAGTTTGACCAGGAAATTATCAGGTTTAAGGTGAAATCAAGTGAAATGCCACATTTTACTTGAGTGTGTTGTCGACGAACTCATTATAAGCATCAAACTAGATTAGTTGATTTATACGTAAAAAGTGAAAAGATAAATAATTATGAGTGGAAGGATTTTGCAACTTATTTGTGGGTGGAGAATTCTTTTGATTTGAGTTCTGATCAGCGTATTTGTAAATATTGTTATGATAAATTAAATCAAAACAGAATGCCTGCTAGAGCTGTTCATAATAATCTGGAGTTGGTAGACATTCCTCCTGAATTGATGGATTTAAATACATATGAGTCTATTTTGATTCAATGTGTCCATCCTTTGCAGGCAATTGTTCGCATGGAGCCTAAGATAGGGAAATTGCCTCCTTCAGATTTACAGAGAGGATTAAAGGGAAGAGTTGTTTATTTGCCTCTAGATTTCAAGAAAAATATTGATACAATTGGTGTAGAGAAAGTGGAAGAGGAACCTCTGGTTATTCTAGTTAATGGGGTTCCGACAAAGAGTAAGAAAATCTGGCAAGATTTAGTGGATGTTAGGAAAGTCAAAAAGGCAACGTTGTATTTGGTCAAAAACAATGAGTACTACAAACATGTATGTGTTGGAGCAGAGGAAACAGCTGCAGATGAAGACAGTGATTGTTCAGCTGGCCAAATTGAAAAAGTTGATGTGTCTAGAAGTGAAGAAATATATGAACATTATACTGTTCATCCTTTGCATTCCAAAGAAGTAATGGGGAATGCAATTGACTTGTTTCAAATGAAATCAGCAAAAGGAAGTCCCATTAGTGTATGGGAAGAAAGTTTGGAAGCTCGTTGTTTTCCACAGCTATTTCCAACAAGTCGAGGTGGACTATATGACGATCGACGACTTCAAATTCCAGCATCTGAATACCGGACTTTAAGATTATATGCTGAAGATCCAAGGTTTCGTCAATGCATCCCATATTTGTTTCATCTACTGTATGAAAGTGACTTGTCTGGGCTTTCCTATGCAGTAAACCATATACTGAAAAGTGGAGCACATCTGCAAAATGTTTCGGCGAGGGACTTTATGGAGAAAGTCAATCTGCAAGACAATATTTTGGAATCTCATCTAATCAATCTCATGGCATGTCAGCGTGGTACAAACGAGTATTGGTACCGTCGTCATGGGGAATTGAAATGTATGCTAAGAAACTTGGGAACTCCTACATGGTTCCTCACTATTAGCTGTGCTGAGTATGCATGGGATGACTTACTTCAATTTCTACGAGAGGCAAATGCAAACATACAAAATATAGAATTCAAAACATCTGAAGAACTGTGTTCTTTGGATCCAGTGAATGTATGCAGATATTTCAATCATAGATTTGAAGCTATGATGTCTTTCATTACCAACAAAAAAAATCCTCTCCTTGGAGAGGTTTTGGATTTCTTTTGGAGAAAGGAGTATCAAGCGAGAGGTGCTCCTCACATACATGTTGTTATGGATTAAAGATGCACCCAAATTTGGAACAGATTCGGATGAAACAGTGATGAGTTTCATTGAAGAGTATTCAACATGTGCTGTTCCGAAAACTTCAGAGGAAAACAGTTTAAGGCAACAAGTTTTACGCTCAAAAATATCAGTTTGTAGGGGGGTCTAAGTGGGTTAGTTTATTGACCGTAGTGCCTCACAACCCTAGACATACCAATAAATACAAAAGGAGGCACCTAGTCGGAGATAGTGTGTGCTGTCATGAAATAGAATAGTGTGGAATTACACTCGGCTGAAAAAATTCCCATCAGACCACCAATGTGGCGGATTCAATCGTCATCTGGGATATGGATGGTATAGTCCAAGTCTCACCCAACACATCAGTTGATGGTGTAGAGACAGGAAAATCGTGATTGCCTTCTAGCCACAGTGTATTTCAAAGTGGTGTTTGATGAGTGTGCAGTGCTCGGTGAAAAAATATGTGAAAAAGAGTGTTTAAAAATAACTACCAGAACAGAAAATATGTTTATTAGGCACTGTTCTGGTGTCATAAAATAAAACAAGCGCTGTACAGTTCAAAATTATAACTATAATATAGCGCCGTGCAGTGTGGTCGACATGTTTCAGCTGTCAAGGAATTTACCCAGCTTTCGTCAGGACCATGGTGTCAAAAAGAGGCAACTGCAAAATATATAGAATAACAACAATTCAATTAATAAGCAGTACTCCTACCAGGAACTTGGAGCCCCAATGTTAGCTGAAGGAAACTATAAATGAATCGTCCTTTCCTAAGGGAACAAATACAGACAACAAGCGTAGTGTAAGATTTGCTATCCTTAGTGATCCACATCTAGAAAAATAACAAGACAAGCAACACACATGTAGTGGTGAGCAAGAGTATTCACCACTGTGTCAGGAGACAAAATGTTCTCCTGACTCAGAAGTTAACAAAATGTTTATTACTTTGAAAAAAGTGTACTCACCCAACATTATGTGGGAAGTAACCTCACCTCACCCAGCACCCACTCGGGAAGGCCCCGCTCTGAAAAAATAGGAGACATAGCTATACTATGAGGCTTTGCAGTATGGACAAGCTCCAAAGCTCAGTCTTGCTATGTATAAATTGTATTTCCTTTATTAAACATAACTCAGTTGTCTTCAAGTAAAATAGCTGACCCCTGTCAAAAATGGAGGTTAGCTGTGAGTTGATAAAAAACTATAAGCTCTAAGCTCAAGCCTGCTGATGGTGAAACTCAAAATAATATTAAAAACATTAAGATCAAGCACAGGGAGAGAGCGCCCACCTACCTGTCCGTCGGTACCTCTGGCGAGCGTCCAAGAGGGAGTGGAGTTGACGGACAGTAAGGAGGCGCGCCCTTAAATACTCGTGCTAATTGGTCCAAGCGCGCCAAATTGCGCGTTAATCGAGCAATCATCTCTATTAAATTGTGCCATGTAATTTCAAGGGGCGCATGCTCGGAGCTGGTGAGTCAACCGACGCATGCGCGGAAGAGCCAATAGTTAACTATCTTCTAGCGCAGGCGCAGATCGGATGTATGGCATTGCGCATGCGCTGTAATAGAACACCATAGAGTCAGAATCCATGCGCATGCGCCGAGCCGAACTCAGATGAGATAAGCGGCTCATGCATGCGCTATGTAGTCAAGTGCGCGAGGGCGATGCTTGTTCGCCTCGACGAGCTACATCACTTATATAGTACCAAAGCTATTAGAAAATCACGGGAGGAACTACAAAAATGCCCAAGACTACCATTTTACAAGACTGCAGGCCCAGTGCACCATGTGTTTGAAACAAAGTGCAAGCAATATATAATTAGACCTACATATCAACAACGCAAACAGGCTACAAAGTTTTGAAGGATAACACACTCAGTGCACAGTACATTAGAAACAGCGTACAAGCAATACATAATTGAACCTATATATCAACGATGTAGGCAATAAGTCTAGAATTTGTCCAGTCACTAACAGGATAGTACGCTTGTACGTGTTATCATGTTATAAGGGCTGTCATGTAGATGAGAAAGATATTGCTCAGATATATCCAGTGAGGATATTTATAACGCTGTCCATGTGATATCATCGTTAAGCCCCCTGCTGTCACATTTCAAAGAAAATATCCATTTCTGTTCTTTGATGAAGAGAAATCTAGAAATGTCACTGATGTGTGATGGTATATAGGGCTGTTCCAACACAACCCACCTGAGGTCTTCTGCAGTGTGTTTATAATTGATGAAATGGTCAGTCAGCCTGGTAGACTGCTTCTGGCAACGAATGGTGCTTTTGTGTTTTCCAATCCTGATTTTTATCTTCCTGGTTGTATACCCTATATATCTTAAGGAGGAGGGGCAGGTAATCATGTAGATCACTTTATCTGTGTTGCAATTGGTGTGTTTTTTGAGCAACCACATCCTGCCTGTACCCAGATCTATTTGTTCCGTTTTTGCAGTTTGCGGACAAGCGCTACACGAGCCACATGGGTAATGACCCTGCACAGGTGGTAGATCCCAGAGCGTCGATGGTCTAGACGTCTCCTGGGATCTTGGTCTTGTATGTACAAGACTGTCACGCAAGCTGGGAGCTCTTTTGAACGAGAACAGGGGTAAAGAGATTTTTTCATTGGTGATATTGAGAATATTCCAGTGTTTGCGTATAGTCTTTTGGATGTTGTTTGAAAGTACGCTAAACGTGCTAACAAAAGTCAGTCGATCCAAAGGGGGTTTCTGAGGTCGTTTCTCCAGCAGAGAGTCTCGATGGTTATTCGAGGCGCGTTTCCACGCTCTCTTAACCAAATTTTTAGGATAGTGTCTCGCTTGTAATTGTTGGGTTAATTGCTTGGCATGCTTGTTGAACAGATCCCTGGAAGAGCAGTTCCTTCTGAGGCGAAGGAACTGGCCTATTGGTAAGTTGGCTCGTAAAGAGCGAGGATGATGGCTATCGAACAATAATAAAGAGTTCCTAGCCATGGGTTTGGTGTATAACTCGCTCTCCAAGTTTTACGCTTTCAATCCCATCGTTGTGGGAAGTATTGTCTTAGAAAATTCAAAAACAAGGAAAAGTTCTACACAAAATGTCGTTTCAGCTTTCCACGACCAGTGATTTCTAAAGGAAGAGTAAATAATTTGATGTCTTCTCTACGACATACTGTGACGAGGAAATCACCCAAAAGTACATACAATTTAAAAAGAAACGAAGAATCCATGTACATCAACGACTACAACCCAGTGATTTTGTCCATGTGGAATGCTAACATGGATATTCAATTCGTTGCTGACAACTCTATTGCTGTGGCTCGATATGTGACGTCTTACATCACAAAAAAAGAAAAGACAGAACTGAAGGAAATGTGGGAGGATATTTCACATGAAAAGAGTCTAAGCAAGACATTATACAGTTACAGTCTGAAGATGTTGTCACATCGAGAAATTGGAGCATATGAATGTTCTGATCGATTGTCATCAGCAAGTCTATATGCCAAATCTAGAACCATCATTTGGGTGAGTCTAGGTCTTGCTGCAACACGAAACCGAGTTTTGAAATCTGTACAAGAAATAGAGTATTTGGCGGAGAAAGAACCAGAAAGTACAAATATTTTGAAGACAAACATGTTGGATACATACTATCCAAATAGAAGTCCTTACCTTGAGAACGCTTGTCTCTATGAAGTTCTGCAAAGATATATTTATAAGAGGAACATCCGAGAAGATATCAATAATGGAATATATGCTGGCATTGGATGTGAAGGATGTCTAGTGAAACAGAGAAAAGGTCATTTGATTAATCATCGAAAATTGAGTTGCGAAAATCCAACAAAAGGGAATTCTACTATTTGGCTCTTTTGCAACTCTTTAAACCATGGCGTACAGAAGATGAACTACTTGGAGATTTTCTCTGTTATGAAGACTCTTTTAATGCAACCAAGGATACCATAGAATGTCCTGTTTTTCCAAATTATCTGCAAATGTTGAACGAAGAAATAGAACAAGAAGCAACAATTGCTGCAGAGATTGCGAGAGACCGTTCTCAAGACAGTCAGAGTTCTACTTCATTGAGTCAGGATCCACTAGGAGGACCAATTATTCAAAATGAGGCTGCCACTGCCATGGATGAGGTGGAAAGAGCTATGGAACAAGCTGAAGAGGATGTAGTTAACTTAGAAGATTTGGTGAAACAACTAAACATTGAGCAGAAACAGATATATGACGAAGTCACAGAACAGGTTAAACATGGATTCAGTCATGAGAAAAAAGAGTGCTCATGTACATCATTTAAGCCTGTCCGACTGTATGTGAGTGGAGAAGCGGGAACTGGAAAAAGTTTTCTGATTAAAGCAATTGCAACTTATTTGCAGAAAAGGACTGAATCAGCGTTGTCTTGTGTTGTTACTGCTCCAACTGGGCTTGCAGCACATAACATTAAAGGGATTACTTTACATCGTTTATTGCTGCTACCAGTTGAGCATGATAACAAATTACAATACCACAAGCTATCTGGAGATGCTTGTTCTAAAGTTTCAAGAGTCCTGAAGAAAATTAAACTTCTTATCATTGATGAGGTAAGCATGGTCTCAAATCTAATGCTTGCTTTTGTGCATTTGAGAATGCAAGAAATTCTTAGAACAGACTATGATGTCTTATTCGGAGGAAAACACATTGTTGTTTTTGGAGATCTACTGCAGTTGACTCCAGTGAAAGGATAACCAGTGTTTAAAATGGTCACACATGAAGATACCAGGAAGTGCCTAGGACGCATTGGAAACGTTAATATATGGTTAAATTTCAAATATGCAGAACTACTTCAAAATATGCGACAGGCAAAGGATGAAGATTATAAAAATATTCTACAAGATGTAAGAATCGGAAAAGTAAGTGAGCATGGGAAAGAAACTTTACATGCACGATTAATTTCAAATTTGTATCCAAATGAAAACATTCTTCCAGAGAATATTTTTAAGAAAATTAACGAGAACAAATCTGGAATATGTTTGATGCCAACTCTGAAAGAATGTTCCATTTTCAACAACAAAATGTTAAAGTTAGAAAATGAAGAGATTGTGAAACTGGAAGCTATAGATAAAATAGAGCATATGGGAGCAACAATTATTTTGTCTGAAAATTTGAAATCAAAATTGGATTCATTAGAGAAGAGTATATCGAAAACTGCTGGTTTTGAAAAGACTCTGAATGTGTGTTTAAATTGTCGTATCATTTTGAGAAGGAATTTAAATGTTGAAAGCGGTCTGGTAAATGGAGCAATGGGTCATGTTGTTGGTTTTGTGAATTACAAAAATAGAGATGGAATTGAAATTTTAAAAATTACATTTGATGGCATTGACGAAATAGAACAAATTTGTCGTTGTTCAGCTAGATTTTTGCTTGTGAAAGACTTATATGTTCGCCGAAAACAGTTTCCTGTTTGTTTGGCATATGCGGTGACAATTCATAAATCTCAAGGTTTAAGTGTAGATAGTGCTTTGGTGAACATTGGAAGTTCTGTGTTTAAAGAGGGTATGGCATATGTGGCATTATCACGAGTCAGAACTTTATCAGGATTGTACTTGATTGAGTGTGATGAAACAAAGATTTGTGCTGATCTAGATTGTGTTAAAGAATACAATAGGTTAAGAAGAGAGTATGCTCCACATTTGCCTCAATATCCTCTGTTTGAAAAACGTGTGGTAGGCCGAAAAAGAAGAAATGAGAATAATTGCAGTGAGGTAGTAGCAAAAAGACAAAAAGTAGATGAAACTGTAATTGTAAGCAGAAAGAAAAAGGATTCTGTTGAAGATGTTGTTGGATTTCAGTTTGAAAACAGTTCTGGTGTCAACTGCTATGCTAATGTAGTGCTTAATGTTGTTTTTTTTCTTCAAAATTTACAAGAACAGATTGTTGAAAATCATTATCAAACATTCTGCTGTTTATTGAATTCTGTGTTTGAGAAATGTAGCAGTGATAGAGCAAAAATAGAAAGTGTTTCAGAAATTAGAAATCTTCTAGACATATGTTCTGGTCAAAATCAATTTTCACAGAATATTCAACAGGATTGTCAGGAATTTTTAATGTATATGTTTGATGTTTTGGAAGATGAAGGTGTAGATATAAAAAATCTTTTTAGCCTTTCTTATCAATGGCAGCATGACTGCAACAACTGTAGTTTATCAAGTAGTACTAGAATAGACACTGAAAGATTTATATATTTGAGTTTACCAGACTGGAAATCAGTGCCTTTTAATAATCTAGTTAAAGCAGCTGATCACAATATGGTGTGTACCCAATGTAAGTCTGCAATGCTGTCCACATTATTTTTACAAACTTATGGTAAATATGTGATTTTAATGTTCCAACGATGTAGACCTGATGGAAGTAAATTGTCAACTTCTATTAAAAATTTTGTGGCTTCTCAGTTATCAATTTCAGGAAGAACCTTTGCAACTGTAGCTATTATTTATCATGACGGTCCTTCAACAACATCAGGGCATTACACATGCTATTTAAAAAATCGTAAAGGTTGGACCCACTGTAATGACACTCATTTGACTTTCAAACAACGTTTGCCTTTTGACTTAAAAAATTCATACCTAGTGTTTTTAGAACCAAAATTTAAGTAAAGGTAATTGGCCTATGAAGACGGGAGCAGTTAATAAAATTTAGTTTGCTGTTTAAAATTATATTCTGAGCAAAAGTGATCAAGATAATATAAAAAATTGAGTTGTCATATAGGTACTGTAAGTGGATCTCATAGTAAGTGATTATAGTATTATAGGAAATGATGAACATGAGTGAGTCAGAGATGGAATTACGAATATTTAAATATTGTGAAAATGTTGTATGAGCCTTTCTTTCAGAACGTCGGAAAAACGGTAATTTAAGAGTTTCTTTTAATTAATTTGAAAATATTATGATACATCTGACACTATTTGGCCTTAAGGAAAAGTGTAGGAGTGAGCAAAGAGTCATGACTGAAAAAAAGGAGTATATGAAAATAATGAAAATATTTCAGATGTTTTTGGAGCTTTTCTTCTAGAAAGTCGATGAAATGGATTTTTTTAGTGAACAGCAGAGTACTTTCCAACGAAAAGGACCTTCATGATATACTATTTGGCCTAAAGGAAAAGTAAGTGAATCAAAGATTAGTGTACATTTGTGAATTTTAAGTTTAGATGGTTTTTTTTAAAACACAATCTTTTTGATTGTGTTTTTTTCCCCGCTGTCATATGATGAGTAGTTTGAACTCACTTTTTTAAGTGAAATTCAATATATTCTGAGAACAGCAAAAATAAACTATGTAACATGTTGTACAAGTTATTCATAGTTTGTATTGTGTAATTTAAATTGTATTCCCATTGTCTCACACTCACTTTCCTTTTTCCACCCTCTTTCAGCTCTTTTTACTCACTTATAATGTCTTTCTTTCACTCTCTTTCAGCCCCGTTCCTTTACTCCATTTCTTTCACAACCCCTCATTCTCATTTCAACTGTCTGCATCCCCTCTCTCCCTTGCATAACTATTCAGCTTTCAGTCTCTCTGCTTTACTTCCCTTTTCCGTCTTTTCCTCCTTTGCTCTTTTAGTAATTCCTCCTTACTCACTCAGCAGTATTGTCGCACTCTATCACTATAAATCACCCACTCTCCCTCGCTTATCTTTGTTTGCTCCTTTCTTTTGACCTCTTCTCTCTATTTTCCGTTCTCTACCTCTATGTCCTCAGTCCCTCACTCTCCTTATGTTCACTTGTGTTTATCTACCTTCTATCATTTCTCTTACAACAACTTCACTGCTCCTCTCTCATCGTTCTTCAACCCATTTCTTTTAGTCCGGTTCCATTACTACCCCTCATTTCTTATCTTTCAGTGTCCTTCTCTTTACTTTCATCACCGAATCACTTTCTCTCAGTACCACTGTTTTAGTCCTCTTCTCCTCTCTTTCCTTCTTTTGCTCCCTTACTCATTTTTCTTTCCTCGCTCATTGTACTCCACTTCACTCAGTCCTTCCCTTAGTCTCTCTGTCTACTAACTTCCTCACTCCTTTTCCCTCAATCCTTCTATATTATCCTCTCTCCCTTCATCCCTTCACTCTATGACTCTCCTTCACTTACTCTCAGTTATCTTCCATTCCTCATTCTTCTAAATGCATCCTCAATCAGACTCCTTTCCCTCTCAGTCATTCTCTTTTTACTTACTCCTGTTTCCTGATTTAGTTTTGCTAACTCACATTCTTTTAGTATTTTTCTTACCTTCAGTTCATTTCTCTCTTCTTCTCTTCCTCTCTGTCAGTGAATCTATATGCCTTACTCTTAGTAATTTGCTCTCCTTCTATTTCTTTTACCCTCTTTTTGTCCTTACTTTATTTCCCTTTCTGTGTCCTTCACTCTTACTTTATTTCTAAATACACTGTTATGATTTTTAACCTCTTCATTTGTATCTTTTATTTTAAAATACATATTTTACTAATTATAACTTATTTTTTCTTCTCTCTTTCACAGATACAAAATGTAGTAAAAAAATGTAATTAAAGTTACATTTATTATGTGGTAAGTGTGACTAAAAAAATGTAGTTTGTCATCACCCTTTGCTTTAACCTCACTACTATTTTCTCAACCTACCTCACTCCTGTTTCTTTACTCTGCTTCCCTCACTTATTCATATTCTCCATGTTTACTCCCCTTTCCCTATTTCCCCTCCTACATTCAACTTCTTTAAGTCCCCATTCTTTACTTCCCTTACCCTCTGTTCCCTTCCTTAGCTCCCTCACTCATTCTCTTTCCCTTAATCATTTACTTCAATCCTACACACACACCTCCCCCCCAACACACACACACCTCTGACATACACCCCACACACACCACATACACACCTTACACACACACACACACACACACACATACACACAGCCACACACACACTCCTCACACACACACACCCACACATCCCACACACACACACACACACACACTCCACACACATACCCCCCACACCCACACCCCCCCACACATATCTCACACACCCACACCTCCACCCACACTCAAACACCCCACACACCCACACCCACACACCCACCTTACACACCCACACCCCCACCTACACCCACTGACTCCCTAAAAGTCACCCACACTGCCTTACTTACCTTTCTTTCCTGTTTCACTCAGACTCTTTCAGTCACTCCTTCCTTTACTCTCTCTCTTTTCTCTGTCACTCCCCATGTCTTAACCTTATTCACTTTTATCCAACCTCTTTCACCCCTCTTTACTTACACTCACTGCTCTTTTCTCACCCTCCCTCACCGTTGTTCATTTATTCCGGTTCCGTTACTACCCCTCATTCCCCATTCTTTACTGTCCTTCCTTTTACTTTCAACACCCACTCACATTCTACCAGTACCTCTACTTTAGTCTTCTTTTTCTCTCTTCCCTTCTTTCGCTCCCTTATTAATTTTCCTTTTCTCACTTACATCCTATTACACCTTCTCTGTTTTTTACTATGTAATAAACAATCCCTCTGTGTTGCTCCCTCTAGCTCTTTTTCTATTAACATTACTCTCTCTGTGTTCTTCCCTCATGCTCACTCTTTCTTTATTTTTTTAAAATTTTTTTTTTGGGTTCGCGCCCCGGTGCACGCCCCGGTGCACGTACCGGTACGCGTACCCTGCAGAAAAAAGATTGACAGAGATTCTTTAAAAATATAGGTTTATTTTTATAAATTAAAGGTAGTTCTAAAAAGAACAGTTTTTTTTATTCTTTTTGTTGTTTTATATTTTTTTTATTGTTTTTTTGAACATTTTTTACTTTTTTTGGGTTTTCTGAACAGTTTTATATTTTTTTGTATTTTTAATGGGGAGAAACAAAAAACAGGGAATTGTAAATGGCTCAACTGGAGCAAAAAAAAAACTGAAAAAATTAGGGTTTTTTCGGGCACTTATGGTTATCCCCAGCACAGATGATAAGTTTTATACTTTGCTCACCATAGCAAAGTGTCTTTCCACAATATTTGAACACGATTTTAAAATCGTTAAATTTTGGTTGAATGATAGGCATCGTCTCTATTGCCTCTGAACCCGATGAAGTTGGTTCTTTCGAAGTTGAGGGTCTGGATGTTGATGGGGGCAGCTTACTGCAGAGGTCCCTTACCTCTGCAGCAGAATAGTTGATTGGGTGCCGACGGATCATGTGCCGAATCATGGTATGATTCCCGAAGGAATATTTTTTGTTAGGGTTCCCCCTGGACAGCTCAGCACCACAAATCAGACAAGTCACCTTCGCAGCGTTGACTTTTTTGAAACCCCTTGGGATTTTGTAGAACTGCCATACGAAGTGCTCTTTTGGTTTGTAGGGCTGATTATCTTCAGGCAGGAAATGCCTTGTCTGTCCCTCCTCTTCATCATCCTCCTCCTCTTCTTCTTGACCACCAATGTGATCTTCTGGTGGTCTTTTTGATGGTGGTGGTGGTGGTGGGGCAGATGCTCCAGCTGCTGATATGACTGTAGCCATCTCTGTAAGGAAAAAGCAGGTCTTCCTCACTCAAATAACAAAGTGAAAATGAGGAAAAAAGGTGGGGGCTTTCATCATTTGGAAAACAAAAGTGTTCTTAACCAATGAAAAGTGTTATTTTCAAGTCACATGACCAGGGCTTTCATCATTTGGAAACCAAAAGTGTTGTGAACCAATGAAAAGTGTTATTTTCAAGTCACATGACCAGGGCTTTCATCATTTGGAAACCAAAAGTGTTGTGAACCAATGAAAAGTGTTATTTTCAGGTCACATGACCCGACGCGCTTACGCTATGCGCCCTGGGGCACGCCCCGGGGCACGCCGTAAGCGCGTCAGGACGTTTCGCGATCTTATGCGCTCGCTTGCTTCCGGGTGCGTTTACGCTGTGCGTCATATGACGCATCACGCGACTACGCGATACGTCACGATGTTGTTTTCGTTCGCGGGAATAGCGCTAACGGGACGCTCACCAGTACGTGCCCCGGGGCACGCCGTAGCACTACGCTTACCGGTGAGCGCACCGGTACGCGCCCCAGGAGCGCTCCGGGGCAAAAAAAATTAAAAATAAAATATTACATAATTATACAATATAAAATTCGTTATAAAAAATATTACATTTCATACCTATAGAGATTTGCTATTAAAAAACCTATGAAATTCACTGAAAAAACTATAGGTTTCACACCAGTTATAGTTAGGAATCAGCATTTAAAAAACCTATTAAATTCACTGAAAAAACCATAGGTTTCACACCACTTATAGTTAGCTGGAAATTTTACTCGCATAAAACCATTGAAATTCCCACGTTATAGTTAGTTTGACTCACTATAACTTGCGCGTGCAATGCACTGCTGATGACGTCACATATTACATCACTCATGACATGGTCAGTGACATCACTCATGACATCACTGATGACACCATCCTTGTGATACAGTGACAGACCTCCGTTCACTGTAATGTAACCCTTAAAACACATATTCAAAAATAGAAACTAAAATTTTCAAAAAAATGGAGATACCCATACCAGTTACAACAACCAATTCAATAATTCCACCATCTATATACACATCCACTCATTCACCAACAGTTCTATATAATCACTCATACATATACTCACTCGTCATATGTAGTGATACACCTATACATCCTGTTACACACCGACAGTCATCCAAAAGATACTCTCACACATACTCACACATGCAAATAAACTATTGAACATACATTTATTTGCATATACAGCTATACACACACTACCACCTTACTTCTAAGGAACCTTACACATACTTACTCTCTTAAACAATCACTTATAGAAACACATACTTATTCAAACAGGAACTCTTACAATCCCTTACTCTCACATATACTCACTTATATACATCAATATTCACATATACTACATTAAAACATATGTAGTTACTGATAACGACACTAGTGAGACAGTCATTCAGTCAGTAACACACACATATACACAGTCATCCACCCATACAGTCCTGCACATATGCTGTCTTCAAAACACATACAAACAGAGTCAGTCACTCATGCATCTATGTTCTAAGTAATACCCCCACCAAACATATAGACACTCATATTGATATTAAAGAAAATCTAATAACCCATATACATACACATGTAGCTACTCACCAACCCATGCAGCCACTTATACACAAAGTGAAACACTAATCCTTATATTTAAATATTTAAACATTACTCACTAGTATATGTATACACTATGATACACTTAATAAGCCAGTGAACCAATCAAACATCCATGTAAACCCTTATTTAAACATTTATTCTTCCATCAACTTTTACATATACATATATAACACATATTTTTTTTTTCTGATAGTCACGATATTCTCAGCCCAATGTCAGTTATAACGAGCTCTTGTGGGTATTTACCTTCTGATGACTCTAGGTTCATTTTTCTAACATATACCCTGGATATAACGTTCTTGCTACATCTCAAAATTCTCCTCATAATTTGTACTGGACATTACAACATTCATTTAGATCTCATTTACTTCCTAGATTGTATTGGGTTATCCTAATGAACAAGTTCATCAAGCTCTTTGTAAAGGACATATACAAACCTGTATCAAAAGAAACACAAAACTAATAATTATTTACATGATGATAATTCCACAAATTCATTTGCAATTGCTCTGTATATACATTTGATGACTATTTAAATGTAGATGAAATTTATCGAGTTGTCTTCATTCCCCAAGCTGCACCTTATTTCTAGAGATGTTCCTATCTTAATTTGACATATCCTTGCTGGCTTATTTTCAAAAAAATTGTGCATGTATATGTACGATGTCCAGGTGAGAAGAGAAGATTATTTATATGTATATATACATGAAATCAGTCCAGCAGAAGGGAGATTGTGCTTTAGGCATTAGGTTCTTGCTCAGTTTGAAATCAGATCAGATACAGTTACTCATAGTTTTCTAATATTTACAAATGTACAAATAATTCTGCATCTAGATTATGCTGATATTCCGTACCCATTGCTAATATTAATCTGGATTCCATTTTACGCAACTTTAGTGTTCGTTCACCGCCTCTTTCTGCAGGTTTCACGATTTCAATCCCAGAGTATTTCAATTGACTGCAATCACTTTGATTGTATTCGTGAAAATGTTTTGCTATCGGATAGCTGGGATCTTTATTTTTTGTAGCACGCAGATGTTGCAGGATCCGTAGCTTAAGTTTGTTGATTGTGTAACCTACATAGTATTTTTTACATGGACACATTAATCTGTAAACCACATATTTGGATTCACATGTGATGTGGTCAAGAATGTTCTCTGATTTACCATTCTGAAGTTCATAGTTTGTTATATTGGAGCCATGTTTACATGCTCGACATTTTGCACACTTCCAGAATCCTGGTGTATTTAGCCATGAGTTTGTCTTTGGTTCTCTTCTCTCGAGGTGACTTTGTGTCAAGATGTCTCTTAAATAAGCTGTTTTACGATAAGTTATACTGGGATGGGATGTTAAGTTTTCTCTTAGCATTTCATCAAGTTGTAAAATTTCCCAGTTCCTACTTATTACTTGTTTCCGTTCTCCACTTTGATTATTAAAATCCATGATTAGTCATGTTGTGCTATCTGTTGCACCCTCTTTTTCACCTGGTTTTCTTTTTGACGGTGTTAAGAGATCGGTTAGTTTTTTCAGTTTGACCCTGGATTTGGCATTCGTGATTACTTCCAACGGATTCCCTCTACCAATGAAACGACAACTCATCTCCTCGATTTTGTGCTCTAGATCATCAGTTTCAGAGCAGTTCCTTTTCGCCCTTAGCATCTCGCCATAGGGTATGCTCCATTTCAAGTTCGAAGGATGCCCACTATTGGCATGCAGTATGCTGTTGCATGATGTTGGTTTTTGATGCATTTTGGTGCATACCCTGTTTTTTCTGCCGAAAACTTCCACATCCAGGAAGATGATGCTGGTGTCACTTATTGCTGATGTGAATATATATATATATATGTGTGAAACAATGGCCCAAAAGCATTGAGGACGCTCTCCCAGTCGATGAAATCTTCCGATTTATTAAAAGGACACAAGCAGCTTCAGTCCGGTATTTGGATCCATTTCTTTATTCTTTTCCTTATTTGGATCCATTTCTCTGTTCTTTACCTGACGCGTTTCGAGGCTTCCGCCTCTTAATCATAGGAAACTTAGGAACTGCACGGAAGGACTCTTGATGCTTTAATTATTCGCATGTTTTTGAACCCTCAGTGGGCGGTGTCATTAGTCATTGTATTGCACATCGGGACTTGTAGTCCATTCAAGCCAAATTTGTGTCTTTTAGTAAGTTCCGTCTTATTCCCAAAGATTGCAGCATATTCTTTACCCTTCGTGGGCCCCCAGAGTGAGTTGCTGGTAAGTAAAGTCCTATCTCCTGAGCTGAAGACAGGATTGGATGTAGTTTCAACCACAGCTTCGCTATTCACTTATCAGCGATGGTGCCGCCCTCCACGGCAGTGGGCGGTGTCATTAGTCATTGTATTGCACCTCGGGACTTGTAGTCCATTCAAGGCAAATTTTTGCTTTTAGTAAGTTCTGTCATATTCCCAAAGCTTGATTCTGGGCCATTGTTTCATATATATATATATATATATATATATATATATATATATATATATATATATATATATATATATATATATATATATATGTCAAAACAAAACCCTTTCAGGAATAGAGTGACGCATAAATTATGCAAAAAAGAAGGAGAGAACTCTGGGTAGGTCTCAGTTTAGGTGGAAAGCAGCTCCTGAGCACTCTCAACACCAGCGACACTCTAGATCTGCTCTCCTCGAATGTCTGTTTTTCTATCAAAGTTTTTAAGCATAGGATTAGCACAGTGCTATCCACGCCGAGATAGAAAATGACAAAGTCTTTTGCCATTTAAACAGCAAAGTCTTTAAGCATAGGACTAGTACAGTGCAGTCCTTGCCGAGCTGTAAAATAACAAAAGCCATTCATCACTCCAGGCACAATATTACAGCCTTGAATTGGTAAAATACCAACTCAAGCCAACCTGAAATGAGTAAAAGCAACCCCTGACACAGTGTTTTGCTCTAATTAGCAAAAGACTTTGTCATTTTCTATCTAGGCGTGGATAGCACTGTGCTAATCCTATGCTTAAAAACTTTGATAGAAAAACAGATATTTGAGGTGAGCAGATCTAGAGTGTCGCTGGTGTTGAGAGTGCTCTAACAGGAGCTGCTTTCCACCTAAACTGAGATCTACCCAGAGTTCTCTCCTTCTTTTTTGCATAATTTATGCGTCACTCTATTCCTGAAAGGGTTTTGTTTTGACTTACTACTGGGTGCTCCCTTGTGTCTGGACAAAGCTATACCTCTCTGAAGAGCTCTAATTAGAGCGAAACACTGTGTCAGGAGTTGCTTTTACTCATTTCAGGTTGGCTTGAGTTGGTATTTTACCAATTCAAAGCTGTAATATTGTGCCTGGAGTGATGAATGGCTTTTGTTATTTTGCAGCTCGGCAAGGACTGCACTGTACTAGTCCTATGCTTAAAGACTTTGCTGTTTAAATGGCAAAACACTTTGTCATTTTCTATCTCGGCGTGGATAGCACTGTGCTAATCCTATGCTTAAAAACTTTGCTAGAAAACAGACATTTGAGGTGAGCAGATCTAGAGTGTCGCTGGTGTTGAGAGTGCTCTAACAGGAGCTGCTTTCCACCTAAACTGAGACCTACCCAGAGTTCTCTCCTTCTTTTTTGCATAATTTATGCGTCACTCTATTCCTGAAAGGGTTTTGTTTTGACTTAATACTGGGTGCTCCCTTGTGACTGGACAAAGCTATACCTCTCTGAAGAGCTCTAATTAGAGCGAAACACTGTGTCAGGGGTTGCTTTTACTCATTTCAGGTTGGCTTGAGTTGGTATTTTACCAATTCAAAGCTGTAATATTGTGCCTGGAGTGATGAATGGCTTTTGTTATTTTACAGCTCGGCAAGGACTGCACTGTACTAGTCCTATTCTTAAAGACTTTGCTGTTTAAATGGCAAAAGACTTTGTCATTTTCTATCTCGGCGTGGATAGCACTGTGCTAATCCTATGCTTAAAAACTTTGATAGAAAAACAGACATTTGAGGTGAGCAGATCTAGAGTGTCGCTGGTGTTGAGAGTGCTCTAACAGGAGCTTCTTTCCACCTAAACTGAGACCTACCCAGAGTTCTCTCCTTCTTTTCTGCATAATTTATGCGTCACTCTATTCCTGAAAGGGTTTTGTTTTGACTTAATACTGGGTGCTCCCTTGTGTCTGGACAAAGCTATACCTCTCTGAAGAGCTCTAATTAGAGCGAAACACTGTGTCAGGGGTTGCTTTTACTCATTTCAGGTTGGCTTGAGTTGGTATTTTACCAATTCAAAGCTGTAATATTGTGCCTGGAGTGATGAATGGCTTTTGTTATTTTACAGCTCGGCAAGGACTGCACTGTACTAGTCCTATGCTTAAAGACTTTGCTGTTTAAATGGCAAAATACTTTGTCATTTTCTATCTCGGCGTGGATAGCACTGTGCTAATCCTATGCTTAAAAACTTTGATAGAAAAACAGACATTTGAGGTGAGCAGATCTAGAGTGTTGCTGGTGTAGAGAGTGTTCTAACAGGAGCTGCTTTCCACCTAAATTGAGACCTACCCAGAGTTCTCTCCTTCTTTTTTGCATAATTTATGCGTCACTCTATTCCTGAAAGGGTTTTGTTTTGACTTAATACTGGGTGCTCCCTTGTGTCTGGACAAAGCTATACCTCTCTGAAGAGCTCTAATTAGAGCGAAACACTGTGTCAGGGGTTGCTTTTACTCATTTCAGGTTGGCTTGAGTTGGTATTTTACCAATTCAAAGCTGTAATATTGTGCCTGGAGTGATGAATGGCTTTTGTTATTTTACAGCTCGGCAAGGACTGCACTGTACTAGTCCTATACTTAAAGACTTTGCTGTTTAAATGGCAAAAGACTTTGTCATTTTCTATCTCGGCGTGGATAGCACTGTGCTAATCCTATGCTTAAAAACTTTGATAGAAAAACAGACATTTGAGGTGAGCAGATCTAGAGTGTCGCTGGTGTTGAGAGTGCTCTAACAGGAGCTGCTTTCCACCTAAACTGAGACCTACCCAGAGTTCTCTCCTTCTTTTTGCATATATATATATATATATATATATACATATATATATCTAAATCCTACATTTTTTCGAACCCTCAGCAACATCCGGCATTGATAAAGGCAACCGCCGAAACGCGTCTGCCAGGGGCTGATGGTGGTGTCATTGCGTGATTACAATATGCGATCTGGTGGCAATAAAACTGTTGGAAAACCCAAGCATGTGTCAGACCCGTTTGTCCTCAAGCGGGATTGGTGGAGTATGTGTAGCGGAGGTCGGCTCCGCTTTTTCTGGCACGCCCCTCGTTCTGGAGCTCTGCATCTTGCCGTAAATCTATGGTGTTTATGCATGGACTGCACAATTCAGCGCCCCCCCTCCTGGTCGTTGTAAGGGATCGGGGAGAGGGAGCAGATGGACTGCTAAGTGGGCTGCCCGGCAGAGATGCATACCGCCAGGAAAACTCTGCCGCATATATAAAGGAGATGCCGCTCGCCTTGAGGTTCTGACCCAGTGTTCCAGTGTTACCTGCATTTTGCTACAGGAGTAGCAGCCAATTTGCCCATTTCATCGTGCCACGAGAGGGAGGAGAAAGCCAGCGCGAGGCCGCAGAGGAGGTGAGAGGCGCGGCCCCGGGACTGCGAGGAACAGCGTCAAGTCCATCAGCTGTTTCCTCTTCCCGCGTGAGCCGCGCCCCCTCCCAGTGCCCGCCCCCATCAAGGCGTTCATAACCTCTCGCGGCCCCCGCTTCGCGGGAGCCGCTCGCCTTGAGGTTCTGACCCAGTGTTCCAGTGTTACCTGCATTTTGCTACAGGAGTAGCAGCCAATTTGCCCATTTCATCGTGCCACGAGAGGGAGGAGAAAGCCAGCGCGAGGCCGCAGAGGAGGTGAGAGGCGCGGCCCCGGGACTGCGAGGAACAGCGTCAAGTCCATCAGCTGTTTCCTCTTCCCGCGTGAGCCGCGCCCCCTCCCAGTGCCAAACCCCCTTTCACCCTTCAGCGATTTAAACAAGGCCCGTAACGCGCATCGCGGGACGTGCGCGGGTCGTAGCCCGGGGCGAAGCCCGGGCCAAGGGCGGGCCCGTTGTTGCCCGTTAGTGACCGGCAGAGACCGGACCGGGCCACCCCTCTTGGTTCTTTGTACTGCCTTCATAGTCATTTTATAAGTCACCATATATGTCTGTTATGCCTGGAAGAACAAGAAGTAAAACCAAATCTGCGATGGCCGTAGCCCAAATTACTGGGCCTATTGACCAATTCATATCCCGGGTCAACGAGACAATTGACCACAGTATCTCTTTACTGGAACGAAGAGTATCATTGGACCTTATGAACGCTAAACGCTCGTCCTTGGGTCCCTTATCAACTGTAAACTCACCCCCCCCAGCAAATTGTAATCAATCGTTCTCTTCCTTTACCTCAACCTGCTGCTGGTACACTTACTGTACCAAATTCAGTAGATTTATCAGTCTCTCACCTTGAGTCTGATTCATCATTTGTTGACCTAGAGACCACTCCAGACCTTGAAGCTTGCCAAACACCTGAAAGGCCAGAGCCCACTACAGATAACTGTCTTCAGGATTCAGGGAAAGGATGCATTCCCGTATTGTCAGAACTAAGGAATATGTCTAAAACCAAGAAAAAACCTAAAACTAACAACAGGAATCATAACCTTGTGACACCAGCTCCAAATTCATCATCAGGCATACCCTGCTGGGTCGAAAATATGGTAGCAGACCTAAAATCAGATCTTGAAGCCTCAATATCGGCCCAAATCAAGCCCTTAATGTCCAAAATTGATAGACTAACATCTTTTATCAATACTAAATGGTCTAATAAGACAAGTGGAAACGTGCCCACTCAGATTCAAGGGAAAACTAAAGAAGCGCCCTCGGCGAATGTTATCAACAGCAACCTGCCAAAAGATCCCACCATAAAGGCCAATATTATATCGGATAAACCGGGAGCAGTACCCCAAAGGGGGGAAAAGGCTCCTGCACCGTTACCAACCTTTAGTGGTGCAGTCTCGACCACAAAGTCCCAAACTCCTTCTGGTTCCAAAAAAGTGCCTAATCAATCTGTTAAGGGGCCTAAAAATATAGCCACCACCTCGACAGCAACTACTTCTCTTAACAAGCCTGATGATCCTAAGCCTAGGTCGGCTCGTTTTAAGTCAATTAACTTGCCGCCGGAAGTGTCACCCTTTGTGGTCGTACTGACGGGGGTGCCTCCACTGAAGGAGGGGAGAAGAGAAACCCTGGCCGAATTAAAAAATAAAAGCGCCCAGTGGCTCCACATGCATAAACCTCTGCCCAATAACATGTGTGGTGAAATACACGCAGTTAGAAGAGGAGATTGGGTAGGTAGAAACACCAAGACTATAGCAGGTGATGTTATAACCATTAATTTTAGGAGTACAGGGGTAGTGAACTATATTTGCAACTCACCTAATAGTGGGCCGGCTACCCAAATATACCCCCTTCCCTTGTCCTACTTTCTACCCATGCCCCCAAGACAATTTCCCCCTCAATTTAGCTTTCCATTAAATAGAGGGTATACACATGCTCCACATCATACTACTCATCAGTGGCAGCATCCATGGCAGGGTCCACCCCCTCCTCTTGACCCCTTTGTATCCCAGTTTGCCCACTGGAATAGATTCAGTGCGCTGGAAGAGGTGGATTGACTTAATTCCAATGAAGCTCTCCCCATGTATTTTACCACCAATAGGGGTGAGGAGGAGGACTCACATGCTATGTCTTATCTGTTAATGCCCAAAATTCCAACTGTGACAGCCACTAGCCTGATTAAGCCACCATCCTCTGCTTTTGAGAGGGAATGTACAGAATCCCCTAGCCTGGGAGTTACCGTTGGCAATAGAAGAGAAACCAACAAGGAGAAAATAAAAATCCTTAGTTGGAACCTTGCGGGCATCCATAGGAAACTGGATCTACCTGAGTGGAGTGATCTGGTTGAAGCACATAAGATCTGCATGTTTCAAGAGACCTGGAGCACAGAACCACTTCACCGGGTTGGGTTTGTCACCTTTTTTATCCCAGCAGTAAAACCCATGAATGGGAAGGGGCGTCCATCGGGGGGTCTCATTACTTGGGTAAGCATCTCCCTGAACTGTAGAATAACATCCAAACAGATAAATAATCCAGATATCTTGGGCATTCTACTATGTAATCCATGTAGAGCTTTGTCTTTGGCTCTCTACAACGTTTATGCTAGAGGTACAAAAAATGGGCACACTTCAACCGTAATATCAGATCTTGAAGTGCAACTCAGGGATTGTAAAGAAGCTGACTATACCCTAGTAGCAGGTGATTTTAATTGCACCTATGAGCCACTCCCCCTAGATGGTATCCCTGACTTGGGCGAAGAAGACAGTAGATGGGGCATCCCTTCACTCTCCATCCCTCCGATTAGGCGCTGGACCCGCAGTGCAGTACAGCTAAATGCACTGACCTTAGAGTTTGGGCTAAGAGCCACCAATGGACGTACACCTTCTGATCGGATGGGCGCCCCGACGTTCAACAGGGTTGGTCATACCTCAAGGATTGACTACATCCTGCCGGACTTGGGGCTTTGGAGTTGGGTTGATGATATGACAGTCATACCAACTGTCGAGAGCGACCATAATTCGCTTTCCCTAACTATCACGAATCCCTGGTCTAATACAGCACTGTCAGCTCCTTCCAAATGTTTGCATAAGGTTACTGTTTCCTCTTGTGGAAGGCGCTTAAAGTGGGACAAAGTTGTCAGTAACCCTAACAAACTTGCTAACATAGAGGTGGTTCTTGCGGCCTCACAAACAGAATTTGATATTATTGATTTAGCCACGGCAGCGGACAGAGCAACACCCATTTTCGAAGCTGCTGTTAAGACTATAGGGAAGCCTTTTGGGTCAAGGGCAACGCAGGGAAGTTTAGGCCCCAGAATAAACCCAAGGGAATGCATGTCTGGTATACAGGAGCTTGCAGGAATGCTAAGTCCCGGTTAATTGAAGCCGTCAAAGGCAAATCTCAACCCCAAATACAGCTAGCCAGGAAAGAACATAAGAGAATACTGGGTCTAGCAAAAAAGGAGTGGGAAGAAGCCTACTGGCTTACTCTTAAAGAAGCTAGCTTTAAGAAGGATTCTAGATGTTTTTGGGACACTATTAGAGCTCGGAACAGGCCTGATAGTGATCTAATAACTTGTAATATCCCTAGTCAGGCGTGGGTCAAACATTTCTCTAAGCTATACACCCGCCAAGCTGACCAATCGCTGATGAGCGTTTCCCATGGGGGGGTTGTGGGCCCATCATTGCTCCCTCCAATCTGGAACATTCAGCCTAGCGATTTTGATTTTACTATTAAGGAGGTTGAATATGCCATAGGCACTATTCTTCCCCAAAAAGCGGCAGGCCCGGATGGTATCCCTGGTGACCTTTTAAGATCTGACATCTCAAAGTGGGGTAAATTTATCCATTCCCTACTTGTCGCTATTTGTAGGGGCGCCCCTGTCCCCTCCTCGTGGAAAGGGGCGGAAGTGGTCCCTATCTATAAAAAAGGCCCCAGGGAAGACCCGTCAAATTATAGGCCCATTAGCCTGTTGGATATCAGCCAAAAAGTAGTTGGCAAGGTTATACTGCTAAGAATTCTAAATTGGGTAGAAGAAAATAAAATCCTCACTGACTACCAGGCGGGTTTTAGAGTAGGAACTGGGACAATCGAGCAAGCTTTTAGGCTCATGATGGTTTACTGGAAGGTTGTGGTCATAGGCAAGGGCAGTCTTTATCTCGCGTTCATCGATTTAAAGACTGCCTTTGACCTTGTACCTAGGGAGACCTTATGGAGCGTACTGGCCGATA
This sequence comes from Lissotriton helveticus, assembly GCF_964261635.1. Classification (NCBI taxonomy): domain Eukaryota; kingdom Metazoa; phylum Chordata; class Amphibia; order Caudata; family Salamandridae; genus Lissotriton; species Lissotriton helveticus. The sequence goes on from NC_136063.1 coordinate 2,067,562,602, forward strand.
TGGGGTTACCGCACTACTTGCTTGTGTTGCTTGTTAGGTTGCACGAAAAGAGTTTTGCCCAGATTAGGTGGGGCCCAGGGGGAGAAAAAACCAATAGTATCCCGGTAGAGAGAGGTGTACGCCAGGGATGCGTCCTGGCTCCCACCCTTTTCTCTCTTTATATCAATGGGGTGGTTGAGCATCTTCGGAAACACCCTTCAGATGAACCATCCCTGGCTGGCGAACGCATACCAACCCTCCTCTTCGCGGATGATACCCTTTTACTATCCAAAACCCCTATAGGTCTCCAAAGACTCCTAAATAACTTTCAATCTTTCTGTGCTAATCGTGGCCTGGTAATCAACACTAGTAAGACAAAATATCTTGTTCTGAATCCTCCCAAAAAACCAGTCCGCTCTCCTATTTTGAATACTGAACCGCTGGAAAGGGTCAAAGTTTTCGACTATCTTGGGATACGCATCTCACATAAAATGGATTGGTCACCACATATGGACAAAATGCTTTTAACTCATAAGAGAATAACAGGAGCTCTTCTGAAAGAACAACGCTCCTGTAAAACAAGACCTATAGCTACTGTCCTAGAGATCTACTCGGCAAGGGTGTCAGCTCTGCCCTTTATGGGGCCGAACTCTGGGGGTCAGCCATTTCCGATGCTCTACCAAGATCTGAGACGAAATTTTGCCGAGCGATTATGTCTCTACCGCAGGGAACACCCACGGTCCCGCTAATGTTGGACCTAGGATGTCGCCCAATTGATGATCTCGCAAAATTTCGACCACTCTTGTTATGGGCGCGGCTGTGGCGTGTGGAGGAACTCAGCAAATACGCCCAAGGCCTTGCAGAAATCATGTCACTACCTGGGTGGCACAAAATTAAATGGTTAAGAGACATGAAGTTGCTGCTAGCCAATCTGGGCCTAAATGAGGCGTGGATAAATAGAACTTCTCCCCCGAAGTTAATGCTCAAGAAACTTTATTGGGACTGGATCTCCACAAAAAGAAATACTAGTACTACCATGGGCAGACTTACTGAGGATTTCCTGAAGTTTAAAGACCAACCTAAACGGGAACTGTATCTTGACACTATCGAAAAACCCTTTGATAGAGCTCTATATTTTAAATTTAGAGCAGGAACTCTTCCCCTTTATTCTTTTACTTCAAGTTGGAAATCACACGTTCAAACCACAGAGCTTTGTCCAGCGTGCTCATTTAAACCAGAGTCATTGGCGCATTTTATGTTTGAATGCACAGAGTATGCAATTCCAAGGAGGGTTTGGCTCAAAAATGTATGTCGGCAGTTAGGAACCAAGAGTCATGTGACTGCAATCAGGATCTTAATGTCTGATAGCCGTCCCACCTATGCTTGTGTTCTAGCTAAATTTTTATCATGGGCTTGGTCCATCCGTATCAAGAGGCTAAAATCAACTGTTTAATTCCTTTTTACTGTTTAAATGAACTGCTTATAAATTTGTAAAAATGTTCTATATATGCTCTATTATTTTATAAATTATTGTGTATTGTGTTTATGTGCTGCTTTTATGATAACTTTTTTTATCGAAATAAAGCCTTTTTTGACTTTTGACTTTGATAAAGGAGATGCAGAGCCGAAAGCATTATCATGTGTAAACAGCGGGTCACTGTACCTGACTGTTAATTTTGGACTGTCCATCTTCCTACAGCGGGATAAGTTGCACAATATACGAGGGCCTTTTGGTAAAAAGAGGCAAATACTATCGGAGAGGAACTTTCCCTGCCCTCTTTGTATGGTGACATTTACCAGCCAATAGAAGCCCTCGGTAAGACTATATAACATAGCCCCCTCGAAATCCTACATTTTTTTGAACCCTCAGCAACATCTGGCATTGGTAAAGGCAACCGCCGAAACGCGTCTGCCAGGGGCTGATGGTGGTGACATTGCGTGATTCCAATGTGCGACCTGGTGGCAATAAAACTCTGTTGGAAAACCCAAGCATGTGTCAGACCCGTTTGTCCACAAGCGGGATTGGTGGAATATATATATATATATATATATATATATATATATATATATATATATATATATATATATATATATATATATATATATATATATATATATAAATATATATATATTTATATATATATATATATATATATATATATATATATATATATATATATATATATATTCACTGAAAAAACCATAGGTTATAGACCATATATAGTTAGGAATTAGCATTTAAAAAACCTTATTTTACTCACACAAAACCATTGAAATTCCATATATAGTTAGTTGCACTAACTATATATCGCGCACCCGCAATCCACTGCTGATGATGTCACATATTACATCATTCATGACATGGTCAGTGACATCACTGATGACATCACTGATGACATCTCAAATGACATCACTGATGACATCACTGATGACATCTCAAATGACATCACTGATAACATCTCAAATGACATCACTGATGACATCTCAAATGACATCACTGATGACATCACTGATGACATCTCATTTGACATCAATGACCACATCACTGATGATATCATTCATGTGACAATACAATGCATCTCCTCACACTTTAATATAACCTCTGTTACACCCAGTGTTAAATACAGAGTATCATTTTTGAAACCATTGACACACCAATACTAGTTACTACATACGCACTCAGTGATTCCTATGTTTACACACACATTCACTCATTTACCCATACAATCATTCATACATACAATCACTCATCTTTACAACACTATCATATGCACTCATACACCTATACAGACTCTCACACTCTGTCACTCATCCATGGAGTTACTCACACACCTAGTCAGTCCTGTAAATAATCAATCACACTTCCATTTTCTAATCTATACAGTTAAACATAGAACACCTTACATTTTGAAACATATACTAACACATACTTACTCTGTTATACAATCATTGATACAAGTACACATTGATCTGCACAGAGTCACACACCTCCCAGCCAGCCACACACACACTCAGTCTCCCATACAAATACTTGGGCAATCAATCAATAACCCATATAGTTACTCATATAGCTACTGACCAACACATGCAGCAGTTCACAGAACAACAGACATAATGATGCACAAATTAAGACAGTTTAGTCACTAACCCATGCACTCAGTGAGACACATTTAATCACTCACTCATACAGTCAGTCACGCACCTACTAAATCCTTCATCCAGACACTTCTACATCTACTCATTCTTCAATATGTAAAACATATTTAAACTTTTCAGAAACAAACAGTCACTGGATGATGTCATCAGTGATGTCATTTGAGATGTCATCAGTGATGTCATCAGTGATGTCACTGACCATGTCATGAATGATGTAATATGTGACATCATCAGCAGTGGATTGCGGGTGCGCGATATATAGTTAGTGCAACTAACTATATATGGAATTTCAATGGTTTTGTGTGAGTAAAATAAGGTTTTTTAAATGCTAATTCCTAACTATATATGGTCTATAACCTATGGTTTTTTCAGTGAATTTTCAAGGTTTTGTAAATGCTAATTCCTAACTATATATGGTCTATAACCTATGGTTTTTTCAGTGAATTTCAATGGTTTTTTAATAGAAAATATCATAAGCTGTCGAATGTCAAGTACGTGGTAAGTGAAAACATGTTCGTGTTTATGCACACTGATCTGCTTTGAATGGTGCCCCCCCCTCATTTCTATTAGGAGTACTCTCTCTTTGCACATAGTGAAGGGTAGTTAACGCAGGCCTTTGCCCCCGTTGTAATACGTCGTGCCTGCTTCTCTCTCCATTTGATTGATTGTTATCCAAGTATTTACTGTTTTAGAATTGGTTCTCTTTGGTTCATTCTCTATTTACAAACAAACACATAGTCGCAATACTCTGTTTAGTCTTTGCAGATAACGAAAAATCGTGTAAAAAAAAAACAAAAGGAATCGAGCAAAATCAGTAGGCCACTAATGGGATCTCTTTTTGACCTCGCTAAAATAGAAACATTAGGAACAACCCCTCATGACAAATACAAAACTAGTGAGATGAACTGAACTCCACACAATGATGGCTGCAAAACAGCTCGGCTCCGCCACCCACCCCGCCCAAAATAACGATAAAGAGCGGCTGCCATGATTGGTTGCGGAATGGCCACGACGGAGCTACGAAATGGTGCTGCTCTCATGCTAACCCCAGCTTCAGTCTGAAACATCCAGAAACACTGTAGACTACCAATTCGATCAGTTCCGGTAGCGCCCCAATGTAACCCGGTAGAGAAGAACTAGCCCTCCCCTCTTTGACTGATGGTTCTTGTTGCCTGTCCCTTCTGTTGTCATTTAACAGAACTATTTAGCCTGCTGAAAGGGGTTGTGTTCCGACCGCTGGTTGGTGGAGACATTTTGACTATATTCTGGACCTGCGTTGTCGCGTAATGCGTCATATGACGCGCCGCGTTAGCGCATCCGGAAGTCATCCGGGGCGCGCAGCGCGTAACGTAAGCATAACAAGTCATGTGACTTGTTAATAAAACTTTTCATTGGTTCATTTTACTTTTCTTATTCTGTCTTATTCTAATGATGAAAGGCTTGGTCATATGACCTAAAAATTACGCTTTTTATTACTTCCGAACATTATTTTTTCTTAAATATATGTTATAATGTTCCAGGCTAACGTACTTTCCCGGAAAATTTACAACTGTCCTGCAAGTAAAATATATTCTTTTTTCGAGAAAAAGAGCGTTTCTTCGTCCCATGACGGAGCCGTTGAGCAAAAGAGGGTCGACCTGCTGTCTTAGTCGCCGATACGCCTGAATATGAGATTCTTATCGATCACTTTATGTTGCAGGAGTAGAAAACACAACAGCCCTTGACCATTTATCTTTACTGCGTTCCTTCGTATTATACCTTTTACCCTTCATGTAATTGGTCTGCTTTATTTCACTTGCCTTTTAATGATTCTAAAACAGTGACTATTATTAAAAACTTTACCAATGTATATACTACTACCATGTTTTCTTTTAAAAACCTTTATTGTGAAAATTTCATTATACAAATACGAGCCTATAACCACGTGGGCCGGCCACGGAGCAAACTGTAATCGTATATGATGAGTAGACATTTACACTGTAGAGGAACGTAACGGGCGGGCCATTAGGTTGCAAGAACTAAGGTGTCTAACAGTTACGGAATCGGTGGACGTACATTTTATAATTAAAATACGACAGGGCCAGTTACAATAAAATTATCTAGATATACATTTGCGGGCAAGTACCATGGGTGACGTTAATTTGAACTTTCAATAGTACAGTAATCAATAACACATCAGAACTTAATATCAATAGGGATGTCGAAATATTCAATCAATTCTCGTCCCCGCCCGCCATGTGCTTCAAAACTGCATACGTATCTCGTGATTTCAAGGTTCTGCAACCAGTACACAACAAGGAGTTACGAGTCCCATTTATTCCGGCGCCATTTTGGGCGAGGACGGGCAGGTCCAGGATATAGTCAAAATGTCTCTACCAACCATCGACTATGATGATGTTCATATGCTGTATTTATTAGAGTAACACTCATCTGTCCACATGAAATTAATTTGCCACAATCTAAACATGTCATTTTAATCTTTCCAAAGTTCTTCTAAATATTTGGGACCGTTTCCCTTGCCTCTGATGCTGTCAGTGCCACTTCTTTGATGAATGTACTAGCAGGTCAGGGGTTCTCCTCCAAATCTCTCTTTTATGCAGCACTATAATTAATTGGTGCCACCTCTCCATATGACGATGCATGGTATAGTTACCATAACTATATTTTTTTTCGGTTCCTCTGGAGAGTTCATCGTGGCAGATGAAGCGTGTAACGTACCGGGCATTTACCTTTTTTTGCATGTACATGAAAGGAAAAAAAAAATCGAGCGTCCGAGTTCTAAGGTGTCCCAGGGCCATTTTAGTGGACCAGGCCCAAATCCAAAGAACAGGCCGCCATTTTGAGAGTCCTGTTGCAGCCGCCTGTCGCTGTAGCATCAAGAGCAGCCGAAACTCAGCTGAATGGCAACTGAAACGGTAAAGGGGCGCCCCACTACAGCAGACGAGCCTCCACCTAGGAAGGCCCGTTCACGCCGCCTCCCCCCCCCCTTCGGGCACCCCACGCCGTTATTCGGAGCAGTATTGTAGGATGGCCACACCAGTGCGGCAACTTGCTAGACATCACCTCGGTGGTAACCGAATCTCAACGCCTTGTGGTGTCTTCTATTCAGAAAACATTGTTATGCTGCCTTCGACCTATTCGCCGCAAGTGCGCACGCAACTCAGCTGCATAGCTTGCTAGACACCACCTCGGTGCTAACCGAATCTCAGCGCCTTGTGGTCTCTTCTATTCCAAAAATATTGTTGCGCTGCCTTTGGCCCCATTCGCACATCGGTCCGCTACTGACACCATCTCACAGGCCAACAGGGCGCCCCACGCCGACTTTTACCATTGTAGGATGGCCACACCAGTGCCACAACTTGCTAGACACCACCTCGGTGCCATCCGGATCTTGGCATCTCAGCGCCTTGTGGTGTCTTCTATTCAGAAAATATTCTTGCGCTACCTTTGCCCCATTCACACATCGGTCCGCTACTGACGCCATCTCACAGGCTAATGGGGCGACCCACGCCAAGTTTCAGCATTGTAGGATGACCACACCAGTACAGCAACTTGCTAGACATCACCTCGGTGCCATCCGGATCTCGGCGCCCCACTGCAGATGAAGTGCCTCTCAACTATGAAACCACCACGGTGACACCCGGATCTTGGCGCCTTGTGCTGGTTCCGGCCTATTCACACATCGGTCTGCTACTGACGCCATCTCACAGGCCAACGGGGCGCCCCACGCCGACTTTCAACATTGTAGGATGGCCACACCAGTGCACCTTACTAGACACCACCTCGGTGCCATCCGGATCTTGGCGCGTTGTGCTGCCTTCGGCCTATTCGCACATCGGTCCGCTACTGACGCCATCTCACAGGCTAATGGGGCGCCCCACGCCGAGTTTCAGCATTGTAGGATGACCACACCAGTACAGCAACTTGCTAGACATCACCTCGGTGCCATCCGGATCTCGGCGCCCCACTGCAGATGAAGTGCCTCTCAACTATGAAACCACCACGGTGACATCCGGATCTTGGCGCGTTGTGCTGCCTTCGGCCTATTCGCACATCGGTCCGCTACTGACGCCATCTCACAGGCTAATGGGGCGCCCCACGCCGAGTTTCAGCATTGTAGGATGACCACACCAGTACAGCAACTTGCTAGACATCACCTCGGTGCCATCCGGATCTCGGCGCCCAACTGCAGATGAAGTGCCTCTCAACTATGAAACCACCACAGTGATATCCGGATCTTGGCGCCTTGTGCTGGTTCCGGCCTATTCACACATCGGTCCGCTACTGACGCCATCTCACAGGCTAATGGGGCGCCCCACGCCGAGTTTCAGCATTGTAGGATGACCACACCAGTACAGCAACTTGCTAGACATCACCTCGGTGCCATCCGGATCTTGGCATCTCAACGCCTAGTGGTATCTTCCATTCAGAAAATATTGTTGCGCTGCCTTTGGCCCCATTCGCACATCAGTCCGCAACTGACACCATCTCACAGGCCAACAGGGCGCCCCACGCCGACTTTTACCATTGTAGGATGGCCACACCAGTACAGCAACTTGCTAGACATCACCTCGGTGCCATCCGGATCTTGGCATCTCAGCGCCTTGTGGTGTCTTCTATTCCGAAAATATTGTTGCGCTGCCTTTGGCCCCATTCGCACATCGGTCCGCTACTGACGCCATCTCACAGGCCAACGGGGCGCCCCACGCCGACTTTCAACATTGTAGGATGGCCACACCAGTGCGGCAACTTACTAGACACCACCTCGGTGCCATCCGGATCTTGGCGCGTTGTGCTGCCTTCGGCCTATTCGCACATCGGTCCGCTACTGACGCAAACTCACAGGCCAACGGGGCACCCCACGCCGACTTTCAGCATTGTAGGATGGCCACACCAGTGCTGCAACTTGCTGGACACCACCTCGGTGCCATCCGGATCTTGGCGCGTTGTGTTGCCTTCGGCCTATTCGCACATCGGTCCGCTACTGACGCCGCCTCACGTGCCAACGTATTTTCTCTGCATTTTATACCCTATGCCGCATAACAGGTCATGTGACTTGTTTATAAAACTTTTCATTGGTTCATTTTACTTTTGGTTTCCTAATGATGGAAGGCTTGATCATATGACCTAAAAACAACACTTTTCATTGGATGAAAACTTTTTTTTTTCCCCAAACGATGAAAGCCCCACCTTGTTTCTGGATGTTTCAGACTGAAGCTGGCGTCAGCATGAGAGCACCACCATCTCGTAGCTCCGTCGTGGTCATTCCGCGAGCAATCATGGCAGCCGCTCCCCACCAGAAGCCTACAGGAGTCGGGGGCCCCCAAAACTTTTGATGAATCCTCAAGGCGGAGGGGACGCTTTCGAGAATGGGGTCCAAGACCTAGCAGACAAGCGTCCGATTTCCAAGGTGTCCCAGGGCCATTTCAGTGGACCAGGCCCAAAAAGGAAACAGCCTGCCGCCATTTTGAGAGTCCTGTGACAGCCGCCTATCGCTGCACCGCAAGAGTGGGCGCAACTCAGCTGAATTGCGGCTTTTGACACAGTGGACCAAAAACGGACGGAATGGCAACTGAAACGGTAAAGGGGCGCCCCACTACAACAGATGAGACTCCACCTGGAGAGGCCCGTTCACGCCGCCTCCCCCGGGGCGCCCCACGCCGTTATTCGGAGCAGCATTGTAGGATACCAAAACCAGTGCGGCAACTTACTGGACATCACCTTGGTGCCATCGTTCTGCTGCCTTGGAACTATTCGCACAACAGTTTGCTACTGATGACCCACCCCCCGCGACGCCCCACGCCAGAAATCTGGACGTTGTGCTGCGTTGGGACTATTCGCACAGCCGACCGCTACTTCGTTGTTTTTCCTAAAAATGTTTATATGTTATTACTGTTTTTGTTTTCTTGTATATATTTATAAGTTATTAAAGTTTTATAATCTTACTACTTTGTCGGAGTGCTATATATTTTTAATGTGACACATAATTGTAAAAACTTTGATGTACAAAGAGTCATCCCTGGAATCTTCCGCTTCAGGCTCGGTCCCCTCCCCAATCACAATACAGGATGGTTTTCAGATAATAGGAACGCGTCTGCTGTGACGGATCTCATCGAGTGTGGGCCTTGATCTACTATAACTCCTTTGAAGAGGGGTGATTCTTTACAGCTGGGGCCATAAACTACATCTGCAGGGCTAGCTGATACCCTGGGACCGGCCTGGACAATCGGACACAGAGGAAAAGGAGTGTCAGAGGGTGCGGTAGTGAATAGGGCGAAAGGGAGGTGTCGGGCGGGCACAGGGTGTGATTCTCAGGGAAGAGCAGCGCAGATGGGGGGAGATTTATTACCCATGCATAAGACAGAGAGCGGGGGTGACCACTGCCTGGGGGAGATGCTTGCGAGGGTGGGGAGCCATGCTAAGGATCGACAGCGTGCACAGAGTGGGTCTGGTCAAGGCATCTAAAATGGCTGCCGTGCACGACAAAAGTGTGGCATTTGAAAAAAGGCAAGATGGCGCAGACAATGTTTTTCAACACTTCCTGATTTCCTTCGAATCGAACGTTAACAGACGTTGGGGCATATTACCAAAGTTAAGCGATATTTATCCCTAACGATGCTTAGCAACGATTTTTTTTACCGCTAAGCATCGTCAGAAATTATCGCAGATAAACCTTGCTATTATCAAGGTTTATCGCAAATACGATAAAAAACGACCGCAATGCATTAATATCGCTGAAAACTCAGCGATATTCATGCATTACCGAGCTAATGCTCTTAGCCATGTTATCCACCTCCCATTGGATAACATGGCTAAGAACTGCTATGGGCAGGTGCTAGCTTTTGGAGATATTCGCGCTTATCGCGAATATTTCCAAAAGTTGATAATAGGAGATAGCGATGTTAGCGACTGTTTCCAGTCGCTAACATCTTGGCATGCCCACTTTGCATGTCATTAGTGATAAATATCACTCACATGCAAAGTGGGGCCCAAGATGGTCGCTATTTCCTACTAGCCGTCGCTAACTGGTGTTAGCAACAGCTAGGTAATACAGATATAATTTTATCTCCGCGAAGCGGAGCGCTGTTACAGATATATATCTTGTTTTTGAACGTTAATTTCTCAAAATCCACTGAAGCACATATATTGAGACCTAGCAAAGGCACATCGAGCTACCAGTCCCTACAATTTTGCCAAGTTTCGTGCAAATCCATTCAGCCGTTTATTATTATTTATTTTTTTGCCCCGCGGGGCCCTTTTAAAACCTCCACATCAAACCTAGGGGGTCACCGAGGATCTACTATGCCCCCTTATGGTCATTTGCCCCTTCGCTTTGGCCTCCTCTTGTCTCTCGATCCTACCGAGAGACAAGATGGCGGCCGCTACGGACTGTTTGGAATGTTCACAGACGCCGGAGAACCAATCAGCTTCGCTTCACAAAGCTCCGTACCGCGAAAAGTCCGCGAACCGGAGCGCTGCCCGGTCCGCTGTTACAGATATATATCTTTTTTTGAACGTTAATTTCTCAAAATCCACTGGAGCACATATATTGAGACCTAGCAAAGGCACATCGGGCTACCAGTCCCTACAATTTTGCCAAGTTTCGTGCAAATCCATTCAGCCGTTCGGGCTAAAAGTGAGGCCAACCGCCCTATGGAAAACTCAATGTTAAAAACACGTTTTGGGACCCCCCTTTTTTCTCGGCCCCCCCTTGATGAACCCCCCCCAAATTTTCAAGGGCTGCTCAGAAACAAAATGTGCCATTTTCCTGAAAATTTCAGCCAATTCCGTCCACAAACGCCAAAGTTATTATACATAGAATTTTCAAAAATCCCATAGAGAAAAAATCCTAACTATATATACCTACTGGCGACCGCCAGTAGGTAATATATATATATATATATATATATATATATATATATATGTATATATACTCTTAGGATGCCAGTTCTAGATATGGAGCTTGAGCCATAGAATCAAACTCATTGCTCTCAGGTTTTAGTAATTAAGTTTTTCCGCAATGTTGTAAATATGAGGCCTTTTGATTATCATTTGTATATAGTTGATGTCGGTTCTCCTAAACCGGATAAAAATGAAATTTTGAAAATGTCTTAAAGTAGGACAAAGATACTATTAGTCACTAAGGCTTTAGTAAGGTTCCTGTAATCAGCTTTGTGTGCTTCAGTGTTTATTTCTGTGTACATATATGAATTACCACATTTTACTATTTTGATGAATTTTTGATGATTGTATGTATTTGTTTGCTTATTTTAGGCATATAAATTACGCACAACCACGATGCACTTTAAAAATATTTTAGGCACTTGCACTTTGTTTGACATCAAATCCATGTGATTATTGGTTTTGTCTGACATACATTGTTAGTAAGCTGTTATAATGGGTATATCTGTTTATGTAGCACTAATTTCACTGTAATATTGAAAAAGAATCTTTCAAATTACAGTCATGAGTATTTGCACTTTAATGAATTATTATTGTCGTAGCTACTATTTATAAAATGAAAATTGAAATGCAGATCTTTAATATAATTCATTATTATTGAAGACCATTGTACTATCAACAGATTCCCTTTTAAACCCTTGTAAATAGCGTAATTTATACGTATATTTATATATTTTTTCTATCTCAGTTATTCATGTGGTTGGTGTCAATCGTAATTAACACAGTATTTAAGCACTCCCATTGGTATTTTGATGCCATGTGATCAAGGCTGTTGTAATACAGCCGAAACGCGTCATGCTGGTGGAGAGGAGAAAATAAAAAACACTTCATTTCACTAACTTTTGGCGTCTGAGAGGTCTGTACCTGTGGCTAAAGTGCAGCATTGAGAGCTGGATCAGCAGGATATTGTTTCATATATATATATATATATATATATATATATATATATATATATATATATATATATATATATATATATATATATATATATATATATATATATATATATATATATATATATATATATTCACTGAAAAAACCATAGGTTTCAGGTCATATATAGTTAGGTATTAGCATTTAAAAAACCATTGAAATTCACTCAAAAAACTATAAGTTTTAGTGGTGTTATAGTTAGCTGGACATTTTACTCATACAAAACCATTGAAATTGCTCCTATATAGTTAGTTGGACTAACTATATTTCGCGCACCCGCAATCCACTGCTGATGATGTCACATATTACATCATTCATGACATGGTCAGTGACATCACAGATGACATCACTGATGACATCTCAAATGACATCACTGATGACATCACTGATGACATCATCCAGTGACTGTGTGTTTCTGTAAAGTTTAAATATGTTTTACATATTGAAGAATGAGTAGATGTATAAGTGTCTGGATGAAGGATTTAGTAGGTGCGTGACTGACTGTATGAGTGAGTGAGTGATTAAATGTGTCTTACTGAATGCATGGGTTAGTGACTAAACTGTCTGAATGTGTGCATCAGTATGTCTGCTGTTGTGTAAGATGCTGTATGTGTTGATCAGTAGCTATATGAGTGGCTATATGGGTCATGGATTGGTTGCCCAAGTATTTGTATATGAGACTGTGTCTGTGTGTGGGTGACTGGGAGGTGTGGAAACAGCTGTATGGGCGGTTTACTGTGTGCATTGGTGTATTGGTGACTGAATGTATATCTCAGTGCTACATGTCCAAGTAAGTACATATGTAAAACACAGTGCATGTGAGAGTTGGTATATATAAATGCCTATACATGAGAGCCAGTGATTATGCAAGTGGCTGTATGGATCAATGTGTACTTGTATCAGTGATTGTTTAAGAGAGTAAGTATGTGTTAGTATATGTTTGAATAAGTACGGTGTTGTGTGTATAACTGTATAGATGAGGAAATGGGAGTGTGATTGATTCTTTGCATGACTGACTAGATGTGTGAGAAACTCCATGGATGAGTGGAAGTGTGTGAGTGTCTCTATAGGTGTATAAGTGCATATGATAGTATTGTATTGATGAGTGACTGTATGTATGAGTGATTGTATGGGTGAATGAGTGGGTGTGTGTGTAGACCAAGGCTATATTAAGGTTATATAAGAGTGTGAGGAGGTGCATCGTATTATCACATGAATGATATCATCAGTGATATGATCAGTCATGTCAAATGAGATGTCATCAGTGATGTCATTTGAGATGTCATCAGTGATGTCATCAGTGATGTCACTGACCATGTCATGAATGATGTAATATGTGACATCATCAGCAGTGGATTGCGGGTGCGCGAAATATAGTTAGTCCAACTAACTATATAGGAGCAATTTCAATGGTTTTGTATGAGTAAAATGTCCAGCTAACTATAACACCACTAAAACTTATAGTTTTTTGAGTGAATTTCAATGGTTTTTTAAATGCTAATACCTAACTATATATGACCTGAAACCTATCTTTTTTTCAGTGAATTTCCAAGGTTTTTTAAATGCTAATACCTAACTATATATGACCTGAAACCTATGGTTTTTTCAGTGAATTTGCAAGGTTTTTTAAATGCTAATTCCTAACTATATATGGTCTGAAACCTATGGTTTTTTCAGTGAATTTGCAAGGTTTTTAAATGCTAATTCTATTAGCTGATAACGTTTTTATATATTCAGACATTTTTTTAATGCTAATTCCTAACTATATAAGGTCTGAAACCTATGGTTTTTTCAGTGAATTTCAAATGTTTTTTAAATGCTAATTCCTAACTATATAAGGCCTGAAACCTATGGTTTTTTCAGTGAATTTGCAAGGTTTTTTAAATGCTAATTCCTATCTACATAAGGCCTGAAACCTATGGTTTTTTCAGTGAATTTCAAAGGTTTTTTAAATGCTAATTCCTAACTATATATGGCCTGAAACCTATGGTTTTTTTCAGTGAATTTCAAAGGTTTTTTAAATGCTAATTCTATTAGCGATAACGTTTAAATATATTAATATCCTAGTGGGACCACCTGAGCACCCTAAGGGGTCAGGGTGTTTCTACCCTGCCCCCTTTTTGTGTTCTACACGTTTGTTTTTCTGCTTTTTTGTGCCTCAGTCTATTAAGACCCAAGATGGATGCCAACACTTCCCGGTTAGAAGTGTTGACAGCCAATGAGCATGCAGCTTTCTCGGGAAGGCATGCTGATTGGCTGTCACTGTCTGTCAACACTAGCACAAGATAGATGCCAACACCTCCTGGTTAGAAGTGTTGACAGCCAATGACCATGCAGCTTTCTCAGGAAGGCATGCTGATTGGCTGCCACTGTCTGTCAACACTCAAAACCAGGAAGTGTTGGCAGCCATCTTGTGCCTTGTTAGAACCAAGGCACAAGAAAGCAGTGAAACAAAGGTGTGAAACTCGCAAAGGGGCCAGAGTAAAATCACCCGACCCCCTAGGCCTGCTCAGGGGGTCCCACAAAGACCCCAAAGGCAAAAATAAAAATAAAAAAGATTATTTTTTTTTGTAAATGTCGGGGTACCCCGCGATTTAAAAAAAAAAAGGGGGTCGGGGTGCTTCTACCCTGCCCCTTTTTTGAGTTCTACACGTTTGTTTTTCTGCTTTCCTGTGCCTCAGTCTACCGAGGCACAAGATGGCTGCCAACAGTTTCTGTTTTGGAGTGTTGACAGACATTGGCAGCCAATCAGAATGCATCTCGAGCTCAAAAGGTTATCTTACAGTAAGCGTACCGGTAAGCTCACCGGTAAGCTGCCATAGATATATAAAAACTTTTGAACCTAAATTACTCAAAATCCACTGGAGCACATATCTTGAGACATAGCAAAGGCACATCGGGCTACCAGTCCCTACAATTTTGCCAAGTTGGTGAAAATCCATTCAGCCGTTCGAGCTAAAAGTGCGACAGACCGCCCTATGGAAATTAACATAGGGAAAACACGTTTTGGGACCCCCTTTTATCTCGTCCCCCGCTTGACGGATCCCCCCCAAACTTCCCAATAGAATGTTGCGATTTCCCTATGGAAATCAATCCTAACTATATATACCTACTGGCTACCGCCAGTAGGTAATATATATATATATATATATATATATATATATATATATATATAATTGTCTTCATTCTTAGCAAGGCCTTTCGGACTTTGTTTAATTAAGGCTTTAGGGGATTTTCCACATTTTGCCCATGATATCCTTGTGGGCATAATGAACATACTTGCCATAGAGGGTTGAGTCATATGCACTATATAATATAACTGCAGAATTATGTTATAGACTTATACTGATGTAGTTGCACTTCTAAAGTTGAGTATTTAGTTTTAGTGTAGCTGCACGTTATAATATTATAATGAAGGATACAATTAACCAAAGAAAATTAAATTTGAGCACACGTTCATCATCTAATGTATGTATCTTTTATTTTTAGATTTATTAGTTTGCTATATTGAGCATTTTGTGTTTTTATGTTGTGGGTCCTGAGGAAGGTGTTTTAACTGCAAGATACACCCAAATTCGAACATGAACTCCTGGGCGTACTAACTGGCATGGGGAAGGAGGGGTGGGAGGAAGGTACCAAGGGGAAGGTGGAAAGAGAGATTACAACAATGTCCTTATCAGTTGGAGGGAGTGTTCCTTGCAAAGGGCAAACACGTTCTGCAGTAGCATCCCTTCTCCAGGACTCAACTTTATCAGCACTGAGCAAATGTAGCATCTCTAAAGTGTGCCAGCAGTAGGTGAGATCGTCTTGTGGCAAAATCTTTTTTCGATATTCTAGGCAAAGGATCTCTCCTAACAAGTGGTCAAATGGCAGTCCATATATACTCAATCTTAGAGATTGGAATTTCTGGCATAAGAGTACATTATACCAGGATACTCCGGTAGTAATAGAGCGCGTAATAAAACAGCATAATAATAATATTAGCTATATGTAGGTAATTGTTCTTATTTGACCGTGACATGGTGATAACTAGGCAGTTGACCTAGACTGATGTTGCATCAGGTGTTATATCAATGTCAGTCGAACGTCCTGACATTTTCACAGGTCTTTGAAAGATACAGTCAGGCGTAATCTGCATCAAATGACAGACATGACAATGATTCTGCCTAAACTGAGAAAGATGGCAACCTTCATTGTCCAAAATGGTGACTGGGTCTACCCAAAATAGATTTGGACCCTAAGGATTTTACGTCACTTGTGACCTTGCTAAGAATCAGTTTGCATTTACTGTATGTGGATTTTTGATGAGAATTGCCTTAAAATACATATGGTGTATGCAGTTTCACATTATAGATTATACTCTGTCCACTTGGACGTTCCGGTTGGCAGCTATATAATTTTCTTTGTCCCTGCCGTCAGGTAGTGATGCCTTGATTACAACACAAAGGATGTTTACCAAACTCAGGGTTCGAATGATCAACCTTTGAAAAGGATAGCTTTCTCGGATACGGGCTCTGGCACATCAAACTTCAGGCAGTTCTCATATCACTGATTATAGCAAACAACCATCTACATCCCATACTTTTTTTAGGGCAGACACATAGAGGTTCAAGCCCCCACAGGATTCAACAAGGGGTCCAAGAGGATGGTATCACAATCAATATACGCCAGGCCAGCGAGAGTTAACGAACCAATTTTACGAAGGGTGAATGTAGACCAAATCTTACCCATTTTAAAACTGTCATCACATACTTTAACTGAAACAGAGAATTCTGTGCTTACATCTGGACTATCGTTTGTCCCGACGTATAGGAACGATTTATTCGAAACTAAGATTGAACTCCATTGGTTTTTCAGTTGCAAAGTTGATTACAACCAAGGCTCTCTATCAGAATTTTCCTGCACCGCTGCCATTTTATTTTCTTCATCCAAGAAAACGGCGGAAGTTTTGAGCTCCGATTCCCCCCCTTGCTTCACTTCTGCAACTCTGCTTTGCTTGCTCAGCAGAGTGCTTTTGTGACACAGGCTTCCTTGTGGCATAGAGAGTTCCATTTGCTCAGTGCCTAGTGCTCGACTTAGTTTAGCCCATACATGCCGACAGATCTGATTCAGGTGGAACACTCCTGATTTTTTAAACCTATAATGCCTTTATTTTAGCAGTCTCTCATCGAAATTGCCTGTACTTCAACTTAAGTCAATGGGGGGGAAATACAGTCCCCTCCTCCTTCCAATATCGAAATATTGTATGTATGGTTTGGCCTGCCCTCACCCCGGCCCTGTCCCGCCTCTATAAATGGGTGGTGTCTCTGCTCTGTGTTGAGACACCCTAGCCTTTCTTAACCTAATGCACATTTTTCAACCGAATTGGCGTCCTGCATTCCATCAGGACTGTAATAATCGATTGATCATTTATACACCATGTGTTTTCTTCAACAGGGCTGCAGTAATTTATTGAGCACAGGGCCAGGGACTGGGGCTGACCCTCTGTGGGTGGCTACCTCCAGCGGGCAGCCAAAACCCACCTTTGGGCATGCCCAGCGTGGGGTTGGCTGCAGGACCTAGCCGGTGACCTCTGACACTGCTGCCTAGAGAAGCAAAAAGTCCTAGGTGAAGCTAGACAACTTTGAGAATTCAAAGAAGGTGTATTTGGATACCCTGGCCAATGATCCAGGTTGAGGTGGGTGAGGAAGATGCAGTTGAGAGTATAACCTCTCACTCAGACATCACTGAGGCTGATGTCAACACTGATTCCTGAGATGATGATAATTTACAATCTGAGGCTGTGCCAAAAAGGGGAAACACGGAGACCCTGAGGCAGAAAAGGGTCCTTGGATTCCAAGTTACATTGCACAATTTGTGAGGCACATTTTACCCTCAAGGATATAATTTGTCTGCACTCTTCGGAATGGGCACCTTCCCTGAAGATGACCGCTTACGTCGAAAGCAGACTATGCAAACCTTTTTAAAAGATGTCCATTATAGACACTGCATTGTGCCCTCGATAGCTCCCTCCATGACTGACAGAGGCATGGGACGCTCCTTTAGAGGACATTCTCAACGGTGATCTTCCTGGAATGGCAACCAAAGGGGATCCCATTCTTCCATCAAGAGCTAGAGGCTTTAGGGGCTATTTCCATCATGGAAGTTTCCGTTCGGCGCCATCAAATTATTACTTTCAATGTAGGTAATCCAGTGCTTAATTTGAGCTGGTGGGGGCCACTGGCACTCTTTTGTGAGGCCCTCCACTTATTTTTCCTCATGAGTCCAAGAGAAGTAAAACACACAAGCATGAGAAAAGAAGGAATAGAAAGACGGAAAAACTGCTATAAAGTGAGAAAGGAGAGACCTACAGGAGTGTGTTCATCAAGGGGCAGGGAGTGTCTGGCAGTGCATTAAAGAGGCCTGAGGTCGATTCAGGTCTACACAGCTTTGACCTTCGGCACACTGACAGAGCACCGGCCGGGGTCTTTTCGGCACCGACTCACATTTTTTTACAAAATAAGCACTGACTCATCTACCCTTTTCTCTCTAGAACTAGGGGGAAGACCCGCCACTTTCTTCACAGTTCGAAACAAATCACGCAAGACTAGTGAAATCTTTAAACTAACCTAGGATTCCATCTAGAATTTTTCAGAACCCCCATTAACTCGCCCCCACCCAGACAGGCTCCCTTTTCAACATACAAACAGCCATTGATTGAACAAGATATCTCTAAACTGCTCCATAAAAACAATCTATCACTGCTTGCTGTCCCCTATCCCAGGGATTTCCTGAGCAATGTCTTTCTCGTAGACAAAAAGGCAAAGTGTTTCACCTAGATATCATGCTCAAGGAACTCAATCCTTAGATTTTTTCCAGGCATTTCAAAATGGAGGGGATACCAGCTCCCCACCCCACTTACCTGGGAATGGTCGTCCAACCAGTGGGAGCCCTTTTCGCACCCGGCCTTGCACCTCGAGGCTCAGTCTCACTCTTCCTGCTTTTGCCTCTCTCCTTACTCTCCTCCTTTGCCTTGGGTGCTCTCTTGCTCTCTGTGTCTCACCCTTGCATTTCTGTGTTTCTCTTTTCTCATACTTCTGTGCCGTTTTCTTTCTCACACTTTTTGAGCCTTTTTCTCATACTTTTTGTGCCTCTTTCTTACTCTTTTCGATCACTTTTGTACCCTTTTCTCACTCTTTTCCATTACTTTTATGCCTATTTTCCTCATACTTTTGTCTTACTTCTGTGCCTTTTTTATACTCTTTTCATACTTTTGGGACTTTTACTAACTTTCCCACACAGCTCCTCACACCCCTATTGCACTTTTCCTCATCCCGCTTTCCCCGCTCCATACCTGCTCTCCCGCATCTTCTGCTTCTTCCTGCATTTCCATAGTCCTGCCCACCTCCCCCTCTGCGCTCCTCCCCGGGCCTATTTAATGATGGCCACTGTTCACCCGTCCGCGCCCCTCTGCACCTGGACCACGCCCAGCACCATGACCGTAATTTGGATCACCCTCTGCTGCTACTCCATAGCGACTCCATTCGCTTGACCCAGAACGCCCATCAACTCACTGCTGCCGCACTGCACCTATACATTTATTGTTTCAACTAGCTTTAGAGGCTTAGGTAAAATTCCCCCTTTTTTGGAGCACTGCACCTCTCAGCATGGTAGGACCTTTCTCTTGCTTCCACTGGCACTGACACAGCATCACACGCTCCCCATACTCTGACTCTCACATTACTTTCTCACAACCCCATCTCACCAAACACCATGCCAGAGCAGCAGAAAACTCTTACATGCACGCTGCTTAACACCCGCTTGCTTAAAAAACAGACTATAGAGATTTGGGTCCTCCTCAAGAGCAGCACACTAGGCCTCCTCCACCTAACAGAATCCTGGATGAATTTCGCCTCATCTCCCGATATCGCTGTGGCCATCCCAGCACGATTCAAAATTGCACACCAGGGCTGCCTCCTCAAACTTGGAGGGATACTCGCCATCATATACAAAGTCACCCTCAAATGCACTACTACCACAGATCCGGACTTTCCTGGAACACATGCCCTTCAACCTACAAACTAATGAAAGCACCACCTTGAAGGGCACCTTGGCTTGCAGACCACCCAGTCCACCAGGCAACTACAGCAACCTCATCTCTGACTTCATTGGCCCCTCACCATCAACTCCAAGGACTTTCTACTTCTCAGTAATTTCAATTTCCACCTGGAAGACTCCCATAACAACTTCTCCTACAACCTCATCGGATGTCTACATTACATAGGACTTTCCCAGCTCATCATGGATTCCACACTCTACGCAGGACACACTTAAGATGCAATCTACATCTCCAGCAACAGCATCAGCTACCACTCCGCCTCACCCCTCACATGAACCAGCCACTACAACCTCCATTTCAAAATCTCCACACCACATGCCAAAGCTTCCATCAACATCAACCAACCCAGCCGGAACTGAAAAGCAATAATGGAAACTGACTTTCGCAGCACAATCAAAGCAGACCAGCCCAACACCACCAACAACTTAACTGAGGACATCACCAATTTCATCCAGTTGATCTCCAAATGTGCTGACGCTCTGGCACCTATCAAAACTCACAAACACAGCAGAACCAACAAACAGGCCTCCTTTACACAAGAGAATGAGATTCCAAAAGATATTGTAAACAGTTGGAAAGGAAAAGGTGAGCAAACCACAAAGCAGATGCTAGATCAACCTACATAACAACCCACAGGCACTACCACCACCTCCTGAGAGACACCAAGAGAAAATACCTCAAGGACTGGATCAAAGCCAGCTTCAACAACGGCAAAGAGATTTGTGCTATCAGCAAGGAATTCACCACCTCAGAAGCCTCAGCCAACTCCATCACCTCCTCCGTGTAACTCTGCGAGAACCTTCCAAACTTCTTCAACAACAAAATTGAAAACATTTACAATAACTTTGAAAAATGACCGTGCCCTGAGGACATCATCATCAAGCTGCCCACCTACCACTCAGACAGACACCTAACCAACTGGATAACACTCATTTAGGAAGACACCACTTCAGTCATGAAAACTGTCCACTCTGGACCCCCAACCAACCAATGTCCACATCATATCTACATCCTAGGAGGACCTGTGATCAGAAAACTCCTCACATCTCCAACTCCTGCATCAAATCTGCAACCTTCCCCAAGGACTGAAAGCTTGCTGCAATCAAGAACCTCTATAAAAAGCATCAGCAGACCCCAACGAACTGAGCAACGTCCACTCCATCTCCCTTCTACATTACCCAGTGGAGGTGATAGAGAAGGCAAACAACCAACAACTCACCAAACATCTGGAATACCGCCATCTTCTCAACCACTCCCAATCAAGCTTTTGAAGCAACCACAGTACAGAGACAGCACTGATCACCGCCACAGATTAAATCCACACCCTACTGCACCGAGGAAAAACTGCTGCCTTCATACTGCTGAACTTCTCAGCTGCATTTGATACTGTATCACACTCCAACCTCATCAAAAGACTACATGCAAAGGGCATCCAAAATCTAGCCCTCAAATAGATATGCTCCTTCCTTACAGGGAGAACTCAGCAAGTCAGACTTCCTCCCTGCGCATCAGAGCCCAAGGACTGGATCTGCATAGTCCTTCAAGGATCCTCCCTCAGCCCAACCTTGTTCAACATTTACACGACATCACTAACAGATGTCATCAGATCTCATGGCATCTCCATCATCTCCCACACCAGTGACACCCAGCTCATCCTCTTAATGTCAGACAAGTCCCCCATGACTAGAAAGCATGGAGGACATGGTGCGTGTCAGGTTGCTCCTCCCAGGGCCCTATAAGTGCGCAAACGTGCACGTCAACGCTTCGTAATGGGGGAACTGACCCGGGGGGAGCCCACTATCCTCCACCAGGTCCGTGAAAGGGATCAGTAACAGTCCCCAACATTCGCCAGTCCGGTATCCAACCATCTGGACAGCTGGGCACCCGAAAATATAGATTGGAGGTTCCATGTGGCAGCTCCACCAGAGGTATCATGGGAGAGTATTTTGCAGGTTGTTGCCTTCCACTGCAGAATTGTCTCCACGACTGGAAAGCTGTGTGCTGTAGTAGGGAGCAGTAGGTGATGGATGTAGCCGGTAGTAGGAGCTTCCCCGTTACCAGCCCACGACTCGATACCGGGTCCGCCAGGCACATTCCTTCCTTGTTCACTCCTTCCACCCATGCTTTGATTGATTGTGCCAACCATTGTAGTTGGGCAGCCAACATATAAAATTCAAAATTCACTACCCCAAGTCCTCCCTCTGACATTAGTCGCCCACCTGGATGACTGCCTCCTCAATCCGCAGCTCAAAAATAACACCTCCTGGCTTCACTTCAGCACTGTTACTGAGCTTGAAGTCTGCAACATTATCACTAAGCTTAAACCCTCTTTGCATACCTTTGACCCGCTCCCTTCCAACCTCGTTCAAGAATTAAAGCATATCATTACTTCTTTTTGGACTAGCATCATCAACTCCTCCTTGGCCTCTGGTTGCGTCTTGGTTTCCCTCCAGCTTGGCCAAATCTCGCCCATCCTCAAAAATGCCACTGCTGACCCTAACGACCTTAACAATCTGCGTCCTATCTCTAACCTGCCTCTTCTTTCCAAAGCCCCTGAAAATTTTGTTTTGCTACAAATGGATAAACACATTGACTCATTCAACCTTGTAGACGCACTTCAGTCAGGCTTCCGAAAGGG